>NC_141145.1:116924737-118159006 GCF_053477565.2 Lygodium microphyllum
CAAGAATCCTAAAGAAATCTACATCAAGCTCAACCATAAGACTAAGTCCATAAATACAATTTTCAAAGGTGGCCTTTGGAAGAGAGATGGAAGGGAGAGATATCACACAATCTCCTCGACACCCTCATCGAACTCAGTGTCTCTGGAGCCATACAAGGGACGGGGAATAGGTAGCTCCTTTGGAGCCATGGTTGGGTAACAACCTCAATCTCTCAATGGAGCAGATTGCACAGCCAAAGGCGGTGGCAAACAGCCCAGTATCTTATAATGGAGCGGGTTGCAAAGCTGAGAGAGTGAAACAGCCTCTAAAGAAAAGGCAATATCCAAGAACCTCTATTACTTATTTGACCGAACTCTAGAGCGAAGGGTCGTCGTAACCATGTAACTCAAAAATAGGTGAAAGGAACCTCCACATTGCATTGTGGAGGTCCCCAAGAAATGCAGGATAATCTCTATCATCCAAAATAGAGAGGTGACATAAGGAGTACCAAGAGGTAGATGTTCAGAATAAAGGCCCTCGTGCCTTTTAACGTGCTCGGGTGTGAACACACCCTTAGCACTTGTACTTACACATATATATCTATCTAAAAAACCTAAAGTGGTACACTCCTCATTGTACCCACAAATCATGCACACTCTCTACTCTGCTCTCTCTCACTCTCTGTCTCGCTGTTGCTAACAAACATTGACTATCTCGATCTTTGTGCCTCCCAGTCACTACAAACTGGTATCAAAGCACAGAGTGCACGCTTCCCGAGGTCAAAGGCAGCTCGCATACAATTGCTGAGTGTATGAATCAGCAAACAGGAGATGAGTAGCAGTCAGGCAGAACCAGGCGACAATTCCAGGGCTGCACGCAAGTCAAAACGTCAGGTGACAACTACTGCAGGTTAATGGGGGTCGCGAAGGAATTGCACGCGACCAGGACCCGGCAGCGGGCAGCAGACGAGACAGGCTGCAACGTGCTCGACAGGCTTCAGCGGGCGCCAGCGAATGTGCAGTCAGAGTCGGGCAGCAGCGGGCATGACTGTAGGAAGGTACGGGCACTTTGCGCCCAGTAGCGACTCGTCAGCCCCAAGCACAACGCGACCAGCACTGGCGGCAATTTGGCAGGCGCCACGCCGCCTAACAAGTCATGGACCTAAACGGCCATTGACTCGCCGTTTTTTTCAGAAATATTTGAGATTATTTTTGCCTCCTCTCCTCCGGGTGTTCGCATGCGCAAGCATTGCGCAGATTTGTGCAGATTTAGGCCCACAAACTTGGGGCTTTTCCCAGATTTGGGGACCTTAACGTAGAACTGGATAATCTGACTTAGAAATTGCAAAATCGGTGCATATTTGCCAGGGAATTTTGGGGCTTTTCACATTTTAGTGAGATTTTTTCAATTTCATTGAAATTTGTGCACACCGGACCTGAAAATTTTGGGGATTTGTCCAGATTTGGTACGAGCAAGACACAACAGTGATATCTGTCTCAGAAATTGCAGGAATTTGTGACATTTTGCCTCCGACATTTGGGGCTTTTCATGTACATGCAAGAATTGGGCTGAAATTTACCCAATTTCTCGACCTTGATGCACATTGGACCCCGTGCAATTTGGGGCTTTTGCTGTTTGGGCAAAATTTTGCACCATTTGGTCATTTTATGTACATGGAGGCTTAATTCCATGCAATTTGGACACCTAGCACTTGGAAATTTTGGGGTTTTTTGCTGAAATTGCTCTATTTTGGCAAAATTGGCATGTTCTATGCATGTTAGAGACAATGCAGATGTATGGTTAATGCTTTGAGCACAAAACTTTGGGGCTTTTGATCGTGCATGTCAAATTTTATTTCCGTGGGTACATGTACAACAGAAATTCCAGCTAAAATTTGGGATTTCTCATATAATGTGATGCATTTGCCCTTGGAACAGCTGTAATCAATTGTGGAATGCTGTAGCACAGGGTTTGGTGCTTCTGAAAATTTAATTACAGATCTGAAATCTCTGCTTCTACATGGTCATTTATTGCTGGTTGGTACTTGTTTGTACCTTGGTCACTTGTATGATAGTTTGGGCCTGTATTTGCTGAATTTTCTGGTCACATTTGGGCTGAAAATCATGGCTGGCAGTAGTGACAGCAGTAATCTCATGCACATAAAGAAGCTTGAAGGAGCACATAACTTTGCAGTTTGGCAAAAACAGTGCTACAATATCCTGTTGCAAAAGAAGCACGCAAAGCCAATTAAGACAAAAGGGGCAAAACCCGCAGATATGGGACAGCACGATTGGGATGAGTTAAACGAGCTCGCATGCTCAGCCATCATGAAAGCCATAAAGCCTCCTTGCATGCCTCAATGGTAGCCACATACTCTGCCTCTATAGTAGACAATGCAACACACTTTTGTAGCCTAGAGATCCAAGAGACTGCTCCTCCTGTGAAGGTAAACACATACCCAAAAGTGGACTTTCTGCAGTCCGCATGACCAACATAGTTTGCATCCGTAAAGCCAACGACAGATGCCTTCTGCTTTCCAAAGCAGATACACAAATCCTTTGTGCCTTTGAGTTATCTCATAATACCTTTCACTGCTTCTCCCAATGCTTTTTACCAGGGTTTGCCATGTATCTGCTAACCACTCCCACTGCAAAGGCAATGTCAGGACGTGTAGCAACAATAGCATACATCAAATTGCCAATAGCTGCAATGTCACATGCATAGTTGTCCCAAGATAGACAACACCATGTCGACCCCATGTATAGTCGGAAAACCACTCACAATTAGGGGTGACATGAAAGGAAGCACCTGAATCTAGAATCCAAGTGTGCATGTCATCATCCGTATCTGCAAGTAAAGCATGTGTACTAAAGTGTGAAGAGACAAAGAGTACGTCAAACCCACTGTCATGGGTGACTACATTCACCTCTTCAATTTTGACACTCCTCTTCTTAGGCTGACCCTCTTTCTTCTCCTCCTTGCTATCATCTATCCTTTTTCCCTTTCCTTTCTCTTTCTTCAATTTGTAGCAGCCACGTTTAAAGTGACCCTTCTTGCCACAATGATGGTATTCAACATCCTTACCACGTGATTTACTACGTCCCTTGCTATCAGATTTGCCTTTCTGCTGTGATTTTCCCCTAGTATGCAAAGCATTGGAAGACTTACTGGATGCATTGTTCTGCCGATTCATTTCTTCCATGAGTAGAGCACTCTCTACATCAAATATAAAAGCATCGCACTAGAATTGCTCATAGCAGTCCTGAATGTATCCCAACTCTCTGGCAGAGTGCAAAGCAAGAACGTAGCCTTAAATTCTTCATCAATCATGAACTTCAAGGCAACCAGCTGGCTGAAAATGGAGTTAAACTTACTCAAGTGAGTAGACATTGTTGTACCCTCTTTCTGTTAGAGAGGCCACGTCAGTAGTACGGACAGCACAGGCACCACGTCAGCAGCCACATCAGCAGCCACGTCAGCAGTCTGCATAGGTGCCACGTGGCAACCTACAGTCGGACAGTTTTTTATCATTATTTTATACAGTCAACCGCATTTACTGCAGCCGACCTGGTGCTAGGCACTATTTCTTTCCTGGCTATTTATAGTCGGGGTGTGGCACGTTCTCAAATATTCTGATCTTGAGATATGATAGAGAGACTACAGAGACGGATAGCACCCAGGCTGACGGAGATCGAGGTCCTCAAGGTGGAGACACACGCAGATATTCTCTCTGCACCCATGTATATTTCTGCACTCCTATATAGCATACTACACTGCAGATTTTCTGCATTTCATTGTCTCCTTTTCTCTCTCTCTCCTCTCTCTGTGTTCACTCTCTCTCAATCTTTGTCCTACGCTTCCGCATCGTTGCACTCTAACACTTCCATACGCAAATCCATAAGCTTTTTCAGCCAGTTTGCGGCACTCTCTGGGCATACAGTTCTTCCAGTCGAGTCAAATAGCATAGGCAGAATCCAAACCTTCAATGTTAAACAGCAAGGCATCAGAAATCGATAGCTCGATGGTTGAGCGTGCAAGCTCGTTTAACTCATCCCAGTCTTCTTGTTCCATATCTGCAAGCTTTGCCCCTTTGGTCTTAATCGGCTTTGCCTGCTTCTTCTACAACAGGATATTATAGCACTGTTTTTGCCATACTGCAAAGTTATGTGCTCCTTCAAGCTTCTTAATATGCATGAGATTACTGCTGTCACTGCTATAAACCATGATTTTCAGCCCAAATGTGACCAAAAAATTCAGCAAATGCAGGCCCAAACTGTCGCACAAGTGACCAAGGTATAAACAAATACCAACCAGCAATAAATGAGCACAATGCAGAAACTTCAGATCTGCAAATAAATTTTCAGAAGCACTAAACCTTGTGCTACAGCACTCCACAACTTATTACAGCTGTTCCAAGGACAAATACATCACATTACATGAGAAGTCCCAAATTTTAGCTACAATTTCTGTTGTACATGCGCCCACGAGCACAAAATTTGACACGCACGGTCAAAAGCCCCAAAATTTTTGTGCTCAAAGCATCAACCATACACCTGCATTGTCTCTGATATGCATAGAATAGGCCAATTTTGCCAAAATAGAGCAATTTCAGCAAAACCCCCAAATTTTTCCAAGTGCTAGATGTCCAAATTGCATGGAATTAAACCCGGATGTACATAAAATGACCAAATGGCACACAAATTTTGCCCAAACAGCAAAAGCCCCAAATTGCACGAGGTCCAATATGCATCAATGTCGAGAAATTGGGTAAATTTCAGCCCAATTCTTACATGTACATGAAAAGCCCCAAATGTCGGAGGCAAAATGTCACAAGTTCGTACAATTTCTGAGACAAATATCACTATTATGTCTTGCTCGCATCAAATCTGGACAAATCTTTAAATTTCTCAGGTCTGGTGTGCACAAATTCCAGTGAAATTGAAAAAATTTCACTAAAATGTGAAAAGTCCCAAAATTCCCGAGCAAATGTGCACCAATTTTGCAATTTCTGAGTTAGATTGTCCATTTTTGCATTAAAGTCCCCAAATCCGGGAAAAGCCCCAAATTTCAGGGCATAAATATGCACAAATTTGAACTCTGTGCTTACACGCGCAAACCCTTGTCAAGCCAAGGGGAAATTCCAAGAGAATTTTGAAGAGAAAAAAAATTTGTGGCCTTTTTAAAAAAAATGACGTGACGAGGTCCGTTGACCTGCCAGTCACGTCATGTCCTTCGGCCCATTAGCCAAGTTGTGCCCGTAGGTTGGCCCGTCAAGATTGTGTGACTTGGAACCCCCCGTCTAACTCGCGTGATGTAAGAACCACCCGTCGATCTGTTGCGATAGCTAATTTCGCTGGCGTCTGGTTGTCACATGTAGCGACTGGTGCCCACGTGCATTGTAAGTCGTAGTCACTGGTCTACAACGTCGTGCTGGATACGAGGTTCAGTGCTGCTGCCCACTAGTCCATTCTGCCCGACTACTACTCTCGTCTCCTGTCTACTGACGGTCACACTCACCACTGGCCACACCTGGTTCACAGAGGATATCGCGGTTAGAGCTTCTCATTGTTGTATACTATCATCTGGTGTGGCTGATTCTGGTCTCCAACTCCATCTGTGAGCTGTCGCATGCATCTAAGAGTTGTTGCCTAGTACTCTAGAGTTGTTGGCTGCAGTCAAAACCCTGCATTTGCTGCTGATGTCATCATCTCAAGTTGTCGCCACCATCAATCAAACATTGTCGCTATCATCTAGAATCCTACATTTGCTAAGTTTCTCTCTCCTCCAACAATCGTCTACATTTCTTGCACAGTCGTCTACTATCTCCAATTATCACCTAGTTTTCCTCTCTCCTCAAGTATCTATGTTTTTCGTCTTTCTCTCTCTTCATTGGCTGTTTGCATCTGATTCAACCTCTCTAGCTACATTTGCTCTTGTTCGACACATGGAATCGCCTTGCTGCATTTCGAGATCCATTCGGAGTGCGACACTCTCTCGAGCTCATAACCTCTGCCTTGATTCCAAAGATACGAGAGTTCAAGGTATAGTATTCACTACAATGTGTTTACTGCATGAACGTTGTATATTCAATAGTCATTAACTTCATTATTCATTGTGTTTACTATCTTTAAGTTACCCTGACCCTAACTATCTTCTATGTTATTAGTTTGTGCTTTGTCGTACAATTGGTTTTGTGTTTTCTGTGTTTAAAGCATTTCTTTAATCTCTACTCTAATACCATGTTGAGAAATGGTAGGGTTTTAAGGGGTTTGGGAAAGGAAACTCCCCAAACCAAAGAGTATACAGCCAAAAAATAAATAAACTCAAAAAAAGAGTACGGCAAAAAAATAGAAAATGAAAATGAAGAATGATGATCATTGAATCAATGATGATACAATGGAGCTGAGTTTGGAGATGATTGCACTGTCCTAGTGCAGCAACACCTATGAATGAAGATGCTCTGTGGAGGGAGTAAAACACAATCCTGAGGATAGTGGGTGTCAGACTACAACGAATGCAGAAGCATACGAGCAAGACTGAAAGACAATGGACAAGAGAGAAGAGGGAGAGAGAAAAGAGAGTAGAATGCAAAAATCTGCAGTAAATGAATGCTGAAATGAAGAAGGCAGATGTATAAACAAGTTGTTAAAGTATCTCCTCGAGCTCATCTCTCACACCACCTAAACACTGATGCGCTTGGGCTTCCCAGGTGTTATGTGCTTGCTGTATTGAGCTTTGTTGTGCTCTTGGGTATTCTAGATTCACTTCCAGTGGCAGCCATTTATATTTATATTGTAGAGCTTAGTTCTTTGAGTTAGTAGGAGACTCTTTATGCTCTTTTGGTTTATGCTACACTATTCATTGCAGAGATTCATGATTATGGGCTAATATACTTTTGAGCTTGGATACCTTATACCCATCATTGTTAGTTGAATGGTAACAACTTCCAATATTATAAGATGCAAATATGGTAGGTATTGGTGTAGAAGAAGTAGGTTAGGACATTGAAAGCCAAGGGTATAAAGCCAGAAAATTGGTAAAGTGTAGACAAATTGGGGCTGGACATAAATAGCAAAAATAATGCCCAAAAATGACCAGGTCAGCCAACTAAGACTGGCCGTCTGGGTGCTAAATATGGCTGACGCTGAATCAAATAATCAGTAAAATGCGATCTGCCCAAATATGCCACGTGGCATTGCCACTTGCCCACAAATTGTTTGACCTACCCAAAATAATGTGCCCACTCCTAGTAACTGCTGAAAATGCCCAAACTGACTAGAAATGCATAATTGTGCTCGAGAGAACTAACTATACCACTGATGCCTGACAATGCCAATCGAGGGGATGACTAAATCTATAACACCCCTCTCAAATCCTAGACAAGGCATAAGGCTCAAGGATTGGGAGTGATATCAAAGAACAACCGGAGGAAACACCTTCATAAAAAATCTGCCAAATTGTCCTCTATCTTGCAATATACCGCATCAATGGTCTCATCTAAGATCTTCTCCCAAATTAAATGGTACTAGATCTCAATGTGCTTCAACTTGACATGAAACATAGGGTTCCATGCCAAAGCAATCAACTCTCTGCAGCCAGCCTTCCTCCTCAGATAGGGTGGTACTAACCTGATCTAACACTAAGTACAACCATGAGCAACTAGTTTAAACTGGCACCACTTGCAACATTTCTTTAAATTTTATTGCAAATGGCTCAAGAACCAACTGCATATCAACTTTGCCTTCAATTAGGACCAAAGAGGTGTCACCTAGGAGAATTTTCCCATGCATCAAACACATACAAGCAATACCGTCTGAAGAAGGAGTCATGTGGCGGGAAGCACCACTATCCACAATCCACTCATGAGATTGTGGGGCCAACATCGCTGCATTAGTGACCACTGGAGGAGCATCCTCAATCACCTCCAAATGGAGGAAGGTAGCCGATAAAGAAGCAACTACCGCTCCTAATTCCTTTATAGTCACTTCTTGGTGTCATTCTTATCCTTTTTTACTCTTGTCCTTCACTCCTAAAATTTTATACAGTCACCAATTAGATCATCAACTCTTACTAGAAAATTGATTGCTATAGTGATCACACGGATGCATTATATAAAGGAGACTAGGAGGAGAGAGAGTTTGTAGAAGAGAAAGAAATTCTAAACGAGGAGAGGGAAAGACTGAAAATAGAGAAAGAAAGAAAGAAAATTGAGAGAGAAAGGAAAGGAAGACATAGATGCTGAGCAAGAAGGTTGGAGATGAAGAGGATTTGCATTAATGAATGAATAATGAAAAAATAATCCTTTTACATCTTATACGAGTGCGGCTACAGCATTATTCTCTCACTAAAATTAAAAGTCATCCTTCTTCTTAATCTTCCCCTTTTGTTGGGAAGATTAACCAGTCAACACCTCCGACTTGGAAGCGTTCTGACCTTTGAGTTATTCCGCTTAGTCCAAGACCATCGAAACCAACTCCTCCCACTAAAGGGTCTGTGTCTGCCCTAAACCAATCAAGGTGGAATAGAATGCACTAAATTGGAGTGGTAACTATGAAAGAAGAGTTATCGCCATGTCCTTCAAGGTAATTACCTTCCCTACGCTCTGAACCCACATCTGCAATTGCTGAAGCTTATTGACATGCTCTTGCATAGAAGAAGACTTATTAGGACTCATAAAGTTCACATCTAAAGCTTCAAAGACACCCACTTCATAATGGTCATCCGATTGTACATTTGATCCAACTCCAACCATATCTCCTAAGCCATAGTTAAGTGCTTGATATGAGCAATAACAACTAGAGTGCAAGAGAGAAAGAGGAAAGAGCGGATGGGGACATTCAGTTTATCCCAATGTACCTTGAGCAACTCAACTTTATCATCTATAAACAACTTGGAGGCATCACCGGCTAAAGGATGGTCTATAGCCTTAGTCACAAGCTCCGCCAAATCATAGGACCCCAAGATGGCAAGCACCATTACCCACCAAATGCAGTTATTCTCCCCATCAAGCTTTTGATTTGAAGGAAAAGCCGGTAACACAGGGACCTTATGGCCCATAATAGCTTGAAACTCTTTGTCAATCTCAAAAGACATTATCACTTGAATAACTTGCACAAAAACAACAGTAGCCCCCTCTGACTCTGCACATGGTGCCTGCTAGGGCTTCCTCCACTTGTCCCTAACAAGTTTCAACCACCAAAGGCGATGAAAACTCAAAAACTGCCCCAAAAGGCTGCAAATGCAGCCTTTTTTCCTTCACCAACAGCAAAAACCTGCAAAAAACAAAAACTTTGCTCCTTTCCAATGCTTCATCAATTCACCTCAACCTCCGAATGCTGAAAATGCAAACTTTTGTCACGAAGAAATCTCCCATTCAAGCCTACCCACAATCAATCAGCCCTTTTATGTTGCTCTGATACCATGTCAAAGCGCAGCAAACGCAAAAGCATATGGACAAGACTAAAGGACAACGAACATAAGAGAAGAGGGAGAGAGTAAAGAGACAATAGAACACAAAAACCTGCAGTAAATGAATGCTGAAATGAAAAAGGCAAGTGTACAAACAAGCTGCCGAAGTATCTCCCTGAGCTAATTTCTCTCACCACCTAAAAACACAAGTGAAGTGTGGAACTGGGGCTGGACATAAATAGCAAAAAAAAATGCCCAAAAATGACTAGGTCAGCCAGCAATTGTTGCATATGGCCAACTGGCTGAATAAAATAATCTGCCCAGATATGCAACATGGCACTCCCACCTCCCACAAACTATTTGACCTGCCCGAAATAATGTGCCCGCTCCTAATGACCCCTAAAAATGCCCAAATTGAAAAGAAACACATAATTGTGCCGGAGAGAACTAATTGTACCACTATAGCTTGACAATCCCAATCTAGGGGATGACTAAATCTCTAGCAGTGGGATGGCAAAGTAGACAATGGAAAATGAAGAACAGCAATAGAGGGAGCAAAATGCAATCCTTGGAAGTTGTCAAAGAGCAAGAAAATGATGAAATCTCTAAAAGATGCTATCAAGACAATTGTTGGGCAGCCAACTTGAGATGAAAATGCAAGAATGTCGGTAAAGATCTCTCTGTGTAAGTGGCTACAAACCCAAGAAGAGAAAATGCACAAGCGCAAGTACCTAATGTAGGCCTGATAAAGAGGTTATAGCTTGCTATAGAGAGGCTGATGGACAGTAGTGGTAGAAGATTGATGCTCATAGTGTGATCAAATGAATGAATGCAAGAATAATAAAGAATGAATCTGAGAGTGCTACAAGTGTGTGGACAATAATGTCAATGCCCTATTTATAGGCACGTGAGTCACTTAATGGTCTGGGGTGGCTCTCAAGTTGTCTTGGGTGGCACTCAGACACTAATAAACAATACAAATAACACCTTTTTGGAGCTGTAAATGGAGACCAAAATAAGAATTAATGTGGCATAATGCACTTAATGATTTTGGGATACCAACAAGAAGGCCCTCAACTTATTCATGCCTTGATAACTCATATAGAGAATCGTGGCCAAGTTTGCCTAGCCTATAGTGCCAAAGGCCCTCATTATTAGAAGGCGATTTGGCCAAAACCAAACCATGTATTTGAAGGAACATGGAACCCTCAACATGGTCAATTGTGAGAGAAACTGTGAGATCAGATAAAGGCCATTTGTCTGTATTTCGTAACTCGCCTTGAGCTATCAATAGATTGGTCTTATTATTGAATTTAGGGTTGTGGAAATACACACACATGACTTTGACATAAGTGTATTTAGAAGTATGAATATAGAAGATTGAATTTGCCCTAGAGCGAACAGGAATATATACAAAGCCAGAAAACAACCTCTTAGTGTGGTCCTAAGAGTGTTCAAATTAAATCATCCAAGGAGCTGCAATCTGCAAATATTTTCTTAAAGTAGAAAGAGGCCCCTAGAACTTCCTTCTCACATGTATAGAAGTAGCAGTCCATTTAACTTACCACTAGGCCATCCCTTTTGGACAAAGCGTTGCACTTTTAGCTATAAAAATTAGCAACATGTCAATATTCAAAGAAAAAGATTTAAAACATTATGTATTTTACAACAGTTTTTGGCTTAAAAATGGTAAACACATGAGATTTGATCAAAATTCAATCCAACATTTTATGTTAGAAGATTTTTGTATCAGCTTGCTACCAAAATGTGAAGACTTGAGGACAACTTCCAGAGCAATTGCAGAGAAATAACTGTTAAAATGTCAATTTTCCTCGTAGCTACAGAAAATAGCATCCAGTGCTTAAAAAGAACAGAACCGTGGTACACTGGAATGAAGCATACGTCTTTGTAAGCTGGATTCTGAGGTTTGAAAATGTGCGCTCCATAAGTTCCCAGCCCTAAAGCAGCCATTCCTGCAAAGGCATCAAATCATGAAATCTCGGTAAGATAGATAGAGTGCATGCTGAATGATGCTCCTGTCTTTCCACTTATTAGTGCAGACAGATTCGTGAGTCCTCTTGCACCTGACAAGCCCGCGACCTTAAGCCAGACGCTCGGATCCATCTGCACTTCTCTTCTCAGCAGAGGAAACCTGCTCATCGCATTTGGTCGTCGGGATATATCTATGCTACGTTGCTGTTTGTACGCTGTATGATTTTTTTATACTGTCAAAATGTTTCTTGATTTTGTCAGAAATGTATCTACGAGCCAAGGCCGAGCCCAGGCCAAATAACAATGTGGTCAAGTTAATGGGGGTGTGGCTCAGCTCCTTGGGACTTGGTGCTCCGGAATTCAGCAAGTGCAAGAAGTATCACCAAAAATAACATAGTTGTGATAGTTAAATCCCTTCCATGTTTAGAGGAGGAGTTTGACATCTTCAACAAGCATCCTAGCATTGCAAAGGAACTAATAGCTTTGCAACTAACAAGAGAACAAGCTCTCAAAGGGCACTTAATTACCTCATTCAAACCTAACTTCATTGACACTATGTAAGAAGAGCTAGATGATTTAGATCATATAACCAAATTCGAATTTCCATTCTTGCAAAAGTGGTTCATACCATGTGCCAAGAAGGAACGGGTCAACTATCAAATTATGACTAATGTTGAATAGTGGCACACAATAAAGACCAATTCGTATGATCCTACCTAGTTGGCCCTAATGCCATTTTGATTGCTTGCTTCAACTCAAAATAGATCAATAGGTTTCTATGTCTTCAAAGCTGATTTTTGGGGTAAATATCACATTTTCCTAGCTTTTGGAGAATTTGGATACTCAAGTCACCATATATATATGTGTGTGTGTGTGTGTGTGTGTGTGTGTGTGTGTATGTATATGTAGAGAGAGAGAGAGAGAGAGAGAGAGAGAAAGCAAAATGACAAGGACCTCCATGCACAAAAGTATTATGAATGTTTTGATCTTCTTCTACATAATTGTGTTGTCATTTGAGCTATATGAAATCAAATGTTAATTTGATGTCCATATAGTAGCACTTGTTTCATTATTCTTAGAGTCTCAATGCCATCAAAGTATATGTGTGCTTTTTAATCACATTGTTTTATAATTCACACACACGCATGCACACACTCACTCACTCACTCACTCTCTGTGTGTGTGTGTGTGTGTGTGTGTGTGTGTGTGTGTGTGTGTGTGTGTGTGTGTGTGTGTGTGTGTGTGTGTGTGTGTGTGTGTGTGTGTGTGTGTGTGTGTGTGTGTGTGTGTGTGTGTGTGTGTGTGTGTGTGTGTGTGTGTGTGTTAAAATGAGGGGAATTAGACTTCGCGTGTACAAGAGTGTGCACACCATCCATGGAGTCAGCATAAGCACACACATCCAACCCTCCTTTCTTTGCTCATCTTCTTGGTATTAAGCTCTCCACTCCCTTTGTTTCCCTTTGGCTAGTAACAACCTACTCCACTTGCCTCCATAACAATGGCCTCTCCATCATCTCCTCCCTTCTCATACTTCCCCATCCATTAAGATATTCTTTGTTCCTTTAACCACTTATTCCTCCATGTCATTCCCTAATGGCATCTCTCCACCCCTTCTACCTAGTTGAAACACCACATATCCCCACATGCCTCTCTTCCATCCCCTCCTTTTGAAACTACCTACCCCCTCAAATCCTTGCTTCTCCCCTCTTTATTTGCCACCAACCTCAATATCCTCTTTCCCTCAATCTCCAACTGTCCCTTCATGTATTCCCTACCTACTTTGATCAACCCCTTTCTACCCCTCCCCCTTCACTACCCACTCCTATAGGTACAAAATCAAAGCTAAGGTATTTAGTGACCTCAAGCCTATTTCATCAAGAGAAATTTTTGAGCTTCTTATTTTATATTTGGCATGTATTGTTCAATGCATGCATATTGTTGAGAACATGAAAATGTGAAGTTATGAGGTGTTTTACAAAGCTGGAAGAGCTATAAGGTTATGATGCTTGTGTTCCCTTGCACGTGTAATAATTGCATAGAATTCTAGAAGGACACTCCATCGGTAGACCTAGAAAGCATCATCGAGGATGCAAACCTTACCATACATACTAGAGATACTTAGGTTTGACTCATCTATTTTCTAGATTGTTATTTACTCAAGTTGAAAGTATTACTTTAGTTGAATTTTTTATTGATTGGAAAGGATTATATTCATTGTCTACCATGCCTACTTTAAAGTTTTTCTTATGAATTAATAAGAAAATTTAAGAGGATATGTGGCTATTAGATTTGCTAGACCTACGTTGGTATCGATAGTTGGATTTGCTCAAAGGTCCAATGACTTTGATATGAGAATGAAAATAGGAAAGGGGTATATGTCTTGAAAGCACCTTCCATAATTTTCTTGGGTTAGATATAGAATTTGTAATTAGTGACACTAGTGATATGTGTATCCATAGGGCATACATATGTTCATTCAATCATTTGTATATTTATATATACATATATTTATGAATGTAAATATTACATATTCATTCACAAAAATTCATAAATGTTTACTCAATAGGAAACACATGTAAAAGACTTGTGTAGGTTTGCATATATATTCTATTTCCATGAGTATAGATGTGTATCAAAATGCATGGTTATGCATAGAAAGGAGAAACATGTGCATATATCTTGTGTGCATTTTTTCTATCAATGAGTATCTATGTAGAAATATATGTGATGTTCATCCGCATGCAACTATGTAATTATGTGCCTATGTCTACACATGCATATATGCATCCATGCATAATTTCACAAGCATACATATCTAATGTCTCACATGGTCTTCACTCCAACCTTCTTTCCTCAATAATTCAAGTTTGAGGGTTGAACCTCTAGATTTCAAAAACACATGGATTCATGATGGAATGAGAAAGGTGCAACATGATAGTTTGACCTCTGACAATGTCATTATAGTTGTCATGGCCTACCATAGCTCTAACTTAGCCTAATACCATAAGAAAGACTCAATAGCTCATTCTTCATAACGACTCCAACAAGACTAAAATATTCTTCTAGTGTTGAGTGACTATTTAGCAACTTACCCTTCTTCAAACTCTAGTCAATTACTCTAAAACTCTTCCTTTTTGGCAATTAGTTATCCAACAAACTATCCATAAAAAGTTGAAGAGGAGGCCTTGTCATAAATGGAGATAAAGGATATGTCTCATAAATCCATAAAAGCCTATTCTACCATCTTCCCCAGTGGCTATGAAACAAAGATGATGCCATTAATTGTTTGCAACTCACATAGAATCTACCCCAAGTCCTTGTCACTACAACTAATTCATACATGAGTAATATATGCTTCTAATATAATGTGCTACTTTTTATAATTTTGTGTAAAAGTATAGTACTTATTAGTTAATATCAACTCAAACTATATTTATCACATCTCCAAGACATTCTTGGAGAGAATTACTAGTTTTATTTTTAGGCTATAGGAGTATAGTAGCATCAAGAGAGCTAGTTGCAAGTCTTTGTCTCTAACACAGTAATGGCAATGTATTGCTTGTCTAAGTAAAGATAAGACTACAAGTCACCACCAATGGTGTAATTTCCTCTGACATAACTACAATACTTAACTTATTAAGATATGATAACTAACTCTATCACATTATTAATCTAAATGGAAAACTCCTATGTTTAATGAGATTGATAGTTGCCCTTCATATGGAGGATTGTACTACTGCTTTAATCTTAGCTACACAATCTACCTCTATCATTTTAATTGAAAAAGTATGTCTAGTTATCATAGCTTTCACAAGGCACGCATACTAGCCTTGACAAAATGCCTATTTTTTCAAGCATTTTGACCAACATGACTATGGCTACCTCTCACATAACCATTGCAAACTCTCCAACAAATGTAGTGAACTCACCAATTTACCTTCTCATTACAATCTATCCACAAAAGGGTCGTCGGTGGCTCTATGATCCTTGCAACATGCCTCAAGTGAGCTCCACCTCCTTTGCCTCAATTGCTACACTACAAAGAAGGAGAACAAGAAGAAGAGGAAGCAAGAGCTTCTCCATACTGGTCCCTCACTCTATCTCACTCCGTCCCTCCCTCTCTCTCAAAAGCAAGAAGCATGTAAAAAGCAAGAAGAGAGCCCACAAGTTTGAAGACCACAAGAATGAGCTTATCCATTCACTTTTTAGTTTTTATACATGGTCTTAAAAATCTTGGGCACTCTCCCATTGCATTAGCTTAGACCAGCTTTCTCACATCTTTCATGCACTATTTTACATTTTACCAATTTTTTTCAACTTGCTAGGCCAAAACCCTTTGAGCTCGTGTCTTATTTGGATTTCATAATTCACATGGGAGTGAGCTCGACTCTCTTTTACAAAAATAATTCCAAATAACTTTCTTGTTCAAAATTTACATGCATTGAACAGTGGCTCTATTTCCACTTCTCTTGTTCGTCAATATATATATGTAAAGATCATTTATTTGCATGCTTTCTTTGTGTGACTTCCTAGAAGGGGTTAACATTACCCCTCTCCTAGAGTTGTGCTAGTCCCATATCACTCTATAGTTTGGTGGGGTCTATGCGTAGTTGGAGTGGTTGGAGGTGTAGAGGGTAACCACTAGTAGCATTGTGATTTTAAGCCATTATTGGTGGGAATGAGATTAGCTCATGTTCAATCTTCAAGGGTCAACTTGTTGTTGAGGTTTAAAAAAAGAGAGAGAATGGAATGACGTGGGCAAACAATGTTGTTGGTTTAGTCAGACTAATCTTCAAGCCAAGTTCTCACAATAGAAGAATGTGTATAGTTTCTAAGGGAGTGCCTATCTTATTGTGATGTGGCTACTATGCATGTGAGAGTGCAACTAGGAGATGAGTTGAACCCCAAGCAAGCTTGGAGTGTCATCCCACACTTGAGGTCCTAGTTGGTGCTATGGGAGATGTAGTGCAAAGCTTTGGGAGATGTAGTACCAAGAGTCTATGATGTGGGGAACAACTAGGGGTTAGGGCCCCCTAGGTGTTGTGATTGTGTTTGAGGCTTTCTTTTCTTTTCTTTTCTTTTGAAGCAAAATAAGGTACAAATAAATGATCAGAACTTCATTACGACTCTCTTTGATTTCTTGATGTTGGTCGAATGAGTGGCTGCAACAATCTTTCCAAGCACGATTAGCTCATCATGTAGGTTTTCAATGTAGATCTTGTAGCCTAAGGTGTTGATGGGAGAAGGGTAGTTGCAATTGCTCAATTGACTGACGATCATATCCTCTGGCAATTCAAGTAGTACACTGGTAGCAGCATAGCACAAAGGAGTAACCTTACCATGGCATTCCTATCTATCATTGCATTCAGATAAAAGAAGAGTGGGTGTAGAAATTCTTCTTTTGCAACCTTCTTCTGGTTGAGTAATTGGATAAGAACCTTAAACAGTTGCATATGGTGATGAAAGGGGGCTCTAGGTAGACTAAGAAATCCTCCATGAACCATTTGAAAGAAGGAATCAAGTCATTCTCATGGAACCTAAGGTATTAACCACGACCTGTAGGAACCAAGTTGCTTAATCTAAGGAAGTCCTTACCAAACTCCTTTTCCTTTCATCTCAAGAGAGATTGTCTACATTGATAAGAGATATATTAAAGGGAAATCATATTTGCCATATTTTGTGGAGTCGTAATAAACTTCGTGCCTCCTAGGATAAGGCTAGTAGGCTAAGAAATCCTCCACAAACTATTTGTGGAGTTGTAATCAACTTTCTGACTACGTAAGCTAATAAATCCTCCACAAACCATTTGAAAGAAGGAATCAAGTCCTTCTCCTAGAACCTAAGGTTGTCTTCTAGCTTATCTGCATTGATATTGAATATTAAAGGGAAATCATACCTACCATGTTTAGTAGGGTCATAATAAACTCTGTGCCTCCTAGGATAAGGCGTATAGGTGGGATTCCCTCATTCAAAAGGTAGTGAGGTATAGAAGGCTATGCATGCTTCCATGTTGTTATCCAAGATGTTCCTTCTCCAAGCTAGTTGAGATTCATAGCCCTTTACAGTCTTCAATATCTCAATATTTTTTCCTACCAATATTTCATTGTTTCTCATTGCCATAGTCTAGGGTTTTGACTCTTTTGTTCTAGCCATTTCTTCCCTAGTCTATAACGATATCAGACTTACTTTTTGCATCACTTTTAGTGGTATCACCTTTTTGAGTCCATGAGAGAAGTCGAAGGCAAACTGCATGGGAAATTCTTGAGCTTCCAATGCTCCCAAGTGTTGAGTTCCCTACCCTAACTAATTCAAATGTATTCTCCTCTCTATGGGA
The DNA here is from genome assembly GCF_053477565.2 of Lygodium microphyllum. NCBI lineage: Eukaryota > Viridiplantae > Streptophyta > Polypodiopsida > Schizaeales > Lygodiaceae > Lygodium > Lygodium microphyllum. The sequence goes on from NC_141145.1 coordinate 116,942,452, forward strand.
ATGGCACATCTGACATTGGTTGAGATATGGTAGTGAGTTTTCTTCTACTTTTCTCTATCCCCTCCTTCCTTCTTTGCATGGCTTCTATGATTCCTTCTCGAGGAGTGGGTGTCCTTTCCAAATCTATGGCAATTTCTAGCTATGGGGACAATGGCCACTCATGTTCTTCCTATTTCCAATCTATCTTAGGTGCAAGGGGTGATGATGGTGGTTCTTTTGTGGTTTGGTTAGGTTCTTCAGTGATGACCATACACATCATCTTCAGGTCATCTATTGAGAATCTAGTTTCCCTAAGCATAGCATCTATCTATTCTTCCCTTGTCATACTGTACTCCTGTTGGGGGGTTGTTATCTCCAGACTGTGCTCGAGTGCTTGTCTAATAATTTACAACTTCTTCTTGAGATTGTCCATTGTGTCATCCTCACATGGCTTCCACACTTCAAGTAGCATGTTAGTGAAGCTTTGTTGTTGAGCCTGTATTACTATCTCTATTACTCTAGCTCTTTTGATTGCCAAGCTTTTTTTGCACTCAGCTTGCACTAAGTAGGTTGCCATATTTCATAGTGCATACAATCTTCCTTTGACACTCTAGCCCTTGGTTTTTCCACTTCGCGAGATGTTCCAATTTGCTTTGTTGTTCTTGCCAAGTTTGAATTAGGAAGTTTCTTTGTTGCACTTCATACTCTAGTTGCTTTTAGAGTTGGGTGTAGTGATGTGTGGATTTTTCAATCTCATTGTCCAACTCCACAAGCTATTCGATTTTCTATTGGGCCTTCTCTTTTGCTCACTTTACTTCTTCCATTTCCTTTACTTGTTGCCCGTGGAATTGCTTCATCTCTTTCAATTCTCTTCTATCTTGGCTTTATCTTTCATGGCTTGGGCATACTGGCTTTTGAGTTGTACATGATTTTCCCTTTCCACCTTACACTATTCCTATAATGCTTTATAGCCCTTTCCTTTTTCATTACTTTCCTTTAGCATGCCCAATTCTCTATTTAGATTGAAGATTTCCCTTGTTTTTAGTTTGTTGGTATGCCACATGAACTTTCTTTTCCTTTTCTAGTGTTGCTAAGGCTACTTCATCTCTTCATTCAATTGGTCTCTTTTCCCTTGTAGTTCTTTTAACATCTTTTCAAAACCTTCTATCAGACTTAGTGTAGTCATAGGTAGAGAAGTTGATGATCCTTCCACCCTCAATATCTTAGGTGATTTCTGACTAGACTCTGCATCTGCTACATTTTCTATTCTTTTAGTACTAGTGGTTGTAGCTTCTTCTGATCTCACCAGTGAGAGTGCAGTGACTTGTGTGCCAAGCTAGTAAACTATACTTTCTAGCCTACTTTTACCTAGGTCTTCTGATTTGGGGACTAGGATGGGCAACATGGTTCCTACTAGTCAAGGAAGTGGTATTTCTATTTGAGTCTTACCCTTGCCCATGACTAGTGGCCTTGTCATTGGTCCTACTATACTCATGCTTGCTTTTGAAGAACTTCTCGAGTTAAGGATAATCAATGCTAGCTCTTTTGCTCTTGAGGGCTGCTCCATTAATCTTCTAATGGCTAGGACTACATCTTTCCTCCTCTTATTTCCAAAGGCACTTTTCCTCTTGTTGCTTCAGCCTTCATTCCTCTTCTTTCTTCTTGAATGCTTCTTTGGCTCTTTCTAATTCTCCTTTCTTTAGCCATGCCCTTTCCACATTTGGTAGATGCTTTAATGATAAAATTTTTCTCTTCTTCCCTTCTAAATGTGGTTGATTATGTCACTTGTTATTATTATTGGGTGGGGCCCCTTGTACCTCCCCTTCTTGGGAGGTCACCCATTTCAGTATTGTTCACGCCAGTGAGCGTTTAACTAGAAGTCTCCATTAATTGGAATAGCCATCTAGCCCTGAAAACCTTAAGGTGATGGATGACCTCCGATCTATTCAATCATGGAAATCTTCCTCCATTTGTCCTAGGATTCAAATCTAGTCTCAACACATTGCTGTTGCATTGATAGTGAGCTAGTTTTCTCTAGCAAGTGTGGATTGCATTTCTAACACCCCCCCTCAAGAAGCCACACCTTGGTTGAGGTCCTAGTACCACCCAAGATCAACAACCTAAGCTCTGATACCAAGTTAGAAACTGGATACCTCCCCTTCCTGAGAGGTCACTCATTCCAATATTGTTCACGCCAATGTGCGCTTAACTAGAAGTTTCCCATAATTGGACTAGCCATCTAGCCCCCAAAACCTTAAGGTGATGGATAACCCTTTAGCCTATCCAATTATGGAAATATTTCTCCATTTGGCCTAAGATTCAAACCTAGTCTCAACACATCACTGCTGCATCGATGGTGCGCTATTTTTCTCTAGTAAGTGTGGATTGCATTTCCAACATTTCTAGCCTCCTATATTGTGGATCTTGGAATCCCTTTCTCCTCAACTTGGATGGCCACTTTGTTATCATGGCTTGAGATTGGATATAAGCTATTGTAGGCTCTAATTGAGTTGCTTCCTATTCTCCAATTGAGCTTGTCACGGGAACTTTGGTTCAAGTTTTCCTACCAGGCGCTTGTTTAGTCTAGAGCTTTTGTCTTGTGGTTGTAAGTCTTTTGGTAGTTTCCTCTACCTCCAACTATGCAATTTTTGAGTTCTATTTCTTCTTGCTCGATTGAGGGTTTGTGCTCCAGTGTTCCTGTGTGCATAGATGGCATCTCTTGCATTGCTATGTTTAGGGATTCTTGAGCTACTTGTTTTGCTCCTGTTTTTGATCCCTTGATCACTTCCTATATCATTGTTGTTAGCACACCCCCCAACCCTACTAAAGTGCCTTTTGTTTTGCCACCTTCTTCCTTGTTACCTCTCTGCTTGCTACATGGGTCTTGATTTTTTAGACTCTTTTACTCCAGATTCAAGTACCTTTGCTACGCCGTGGATGGTTTTTATGACAAAAGCATTGGATTTTTTATTGTCCACCACACATGTAGCCATGCTCTCTAGCATTGTTACTTGGATCCTAATCATAATGGAATTATACTTATTGCTAGAGAATAGAGCATGTACCAATTTAGCTTGAATTTTCATTGTGGGAACTAGGATGTCCTCTAGGCTGATGCCATCATTAGTGAACACTTTATGTTTATCCATCCCAAGCATTGCATACATGTCTCTTTTTTGCTATTTTTTCTTCTTATCCAATAAACTAGGGTTTGTGCACCACATTTGGACTAAGAGGGATCTCCATATGTTTCTATCCATTGTCATCACTCATTGGGATTGACCCGCTATGCCCGTAATGATTGTAGGTCATGAGAAATTCTATGTATTTTGCAAAATTTACTTCTCCCTTGATTTTTTCAATGTACTTTTCACCCCACACTGGTCCACTATCTTTGTGGCATCTAGGTTTTTTATTGCCACTTCTTTTGGTTTATGTATTTGTCTGTATTGCGAGTGGTAATACCCCTTGATCTCCATGCTTAGCTTATAGTCCACATGTTCTTTCTTAGAAAATGGTGTAAGTGATGGTTCCCTTTCTCATATGTAGCTTTTTCTCCTTGTCTTGTCATATTCAAAATCTAATAATACCTTTTGATGAGATTTTGAGAAAAATTCATTAAGACAATTATATGAATGGAAAAACATATTAACACCTTATCAAGAAAACTTAACCTAATATACTCATGATTTCGCATTTAAAAAAAGGAAAATTTTGTACCCAAGAAAACGATCAATTTATAGATTTTGTTTGCAAGACCCTCCCCCTCCCAATGGATTGCAATACTTCCATGATTAAGTAAAGGAGTTATGGAAAATGTAGATCAAATTTGCGTTGATTATGACCTTAAGATGCTTGCACACTTGTTTATATACACAGAGCCCAACTACTTTTGTAACAATCAATTGTAGAAGTTAGGATTATATTTCATGGTAGCATAATGGTCCATATTGTGTGGCCAAATGTCAACATGGGTGATATAGGTCAAGACATCGGTGTGAGGAGGTCTCCTGAACCTATTGGGCTAGCAATGCGAAGCTCTTTCTCGCTGAGGATTCAGCCCATGTATGGATGCAACATCACATGATCTTTTGACGGGCAGTCACAAAGCAAGTACTCAAAACAAAGTGGGTGAATCATAAGTAGGGTCATACTCAAATGACTTAATAGCATGACATTGTTCAACATTGGTCATGATTTGACATCCACTCTTTCCCACTATGCTTGCAATGTAAGCCAATGCTGTAAAAACAAGGACTTGGATTGTGCAAGATGAACAACGTTGGCAAGATCCTCAAGTGTGGTCTCAAAACAACTATATTCGAAGGAGATGATCAATCATCCTTTCAAGGCTTGCTCATGTCAAATACATGTGGGTTTGTCATCACTAATATTCATGGCCAGCTAGCAGCTAGTTCCAAGTGGGATTGCCTCTCATACAAAGGTTGTATGCCCAAGGATAGTTTGATTAAGAGATATGGTTGTTTGATCCTGGCTTATTATAGGTATCAAGATGAGGGCATCATTAGGGTCAGATGGGTTTCTTATGCTTATAGGTTGGTCTTGGGTTTTGAGGATGATAATGGGGCACAACGAAAGCAATCTCACTAGCTTTGCCTCACAGCCAAGGACAACTAACATATGTGGATGTGACGGTTTAGTGGTCTTCAGCTTATTGCAAGTTTTTTGACAATGTCCAAAACTTGGGCCCTTCATAGGATTTACCAATAGCAACTATGGTTCTTTCTATTTGTATACCTGTTGAGGCATAGCACTTGGTATTGTCCTTTTGTGGTGTTTGGCTTTTTGGCTATGGAAGTTGGTTGCTCATGATTTGAGGCAGTTGGGGTACTGTTGGAACATTATGTGCAAGTTTCGGCAACTAGATCCAATTGTTCCCAATGTAGTGCCCCTAAGCCTTGAGCAGAGTCTTAGGAACCCATCTAGTTGGGTTGGGGTTGTGATGTTGGCATCGTTGCCATGCTTGGTGGGGGTTGATTTTTGCAAGCAACAAGCATGTGAGTGAACATGTCCCTTTTTATGTGATAGTTTCGGAATTTGTTCTTGGTGGTTCATATTGGATGTAGGCGTACAATAGACTACTCTACTATGGTCTCCTTAAGCTTTGAGTTGATCAGTGACTATGAGAGTATTGTTTCTCTAATTGAGGGGTAAATTGGGAGATGTTGAAGGCATTGGTAGTGTTACTTTGTCATTTGAAGCGTTGGTGCCCTTGTTGAAAGTTGTGATGATTTTGATATCGCTTAACTCCAAGTGGATGTGGTGCATTTCAAGGTTGACTATACACTTAGCTAGTCATTTAAAAGGGCAACCCAACAATAATTAATTACCATTGTCCTTCAGTGGTTACAACATGTAGAAGATGTGGATAGACTTTTAATCTTGAGGGTTAACGCGATTTGACAATATATGCCTAAGGGATACTTTATCATGATCTTGACAGATTTTCTAGGTTCAAAACTTTGAATATTCATTTATTGAGTTTTATTAACTTAATGACAATCTTGGGTGGATAAAAACACATGTAAGGAGTTATTCTAAGTGTTGTTGGGTGTCCAGGACTAAAAATACAAAAAAAGCAATGCATTTTATGAAAAGTGGCATTTTTGGCTAGGAAAAAACAATTGTTTGCAATTTTACTTGTGTTAACTTGTAGATCAGGTCTATTCCAATCGACTTGCATACCGGAACATCCATAATTTGAGTTTTGGGGAAAAAGAGTGAAAACAAGTTATAGCAAGTTTAGGATTGGATTCTTGACCTCAAGGTTTTGATCATGGTTTCTTCCTTAAAGCTTCTACTTGCCCACTATTATTGGATGCTTTGGGCCATCAAAGGGTCAATGTATGTGTAATCCGAGTGCATTTGCAATGTTCAACGTGATTTGCTAAGTAATTTATAGGTTTCTTTTGGTACTCTTGATTCTATTGCATGTCTTGTTTCTTTCCTTGAACCTCTGTAATTTGTGGCTTGATACATACCCCCCCTCAACATTTGAACCTAATGTGAAGAGCCACATCTAATATATAATAAGATAAAAAATTTGATAGTACCTTTAGGATCTACATGACCTAGAAGATTGGGAGATGCTTTCGACTGTGTAAAATAAATGTTACAAGCTTCCAATATGTATATACAACAACAACGACGACGACGACGACGATGACGATAATGACGACGATGAGGATGACGAGGACGACCACGACCACGACCACGACCACGACCACGACCACGACCACAACAACAACAACAACAACAACAACAACAACAACAGCAGCAGCAGCAGCAGCAGCAGCAGCAGCAGCAGCAGCAGCAGCAGCAGCAGCAGCAGCAGCAGCAGCAGCAGCAGCAGCAGCAGCAGCAGCAGCAACAACAACAACAACAACAACAACAACAACAACAACAACAACAACAACAACAACATCAGCAAACAACTACAACATTAGTAATTATAGCATCAACAACAACTATGACGAGAAATTCAATTACAATCTTATGCACAAAATAAAGTTGAAGTGACCAAAGCAATGGAGGTTGTAGAGAACTAGATGAAGCTACTTGATGAGGCTAGAATATTTCCAGTTGTCTAAAGTTGTATGAAACAAAGATGGAAATTTTCATGGTCCCTACTTGCAAGATGAGTAGTACTTTGTATGACTTGTGACTCCATTGAAGTTACGTATCATGTGCAATATTTTGGGTGATCAGAGTTCAAGAAAGCTTTAAAGGAAGAGTACTTCCTTGAAGACTTAGCAGGTGATCACCCATTGGTCTTTTTGAGAGTGGGTTCATAAGCCCAACAAAGGGATGGCTACATCTGAGCTTCTATGGGAGTTTAAGCTTAGATACAATCAATTAGATGCTATGGAGCAAATAGCTTTGGAGCTTGAGAAGATTGTGCTATTTCTAAATGGAGCAAACCCTTTGTAGCAAATGGAATTAGCAAAGTTACTTGAATATGGAACCAAAGTGATGTGTCTAAAGATAGATTGGTAGGATGCCAAGGATGTTATTTCTATGCTAAATAAGAGATAGATGTGGCACACTAGATTGTAGATTGTCTCCCTCACTTTAGTCTCTTCTTCTAAACCTTTGTCTCTATATACTCTTGTATCTTCTCCAACAACTATTCCTATGTCTTTACCTATTTCTATGGTTAAACCACCCATTTCTTTGGCTCCTCCTGCCAAGAATGAGGGCATGGATAAGATAATCAAAAGTACGAGGGAGCTAAAGCTGAAGATGTCAAGGGTGGAAGAACAATTGAAGATTGTAGGTCTGTTTACAACACCTAAGAGTTTGGGAAGAGAAGCCTTTGTGCACAAATGAATATGAGGTGATAGCATTGAACATGATTGCAAGGATTAAGAGGCCTTTAAAGAGACTCATAGGTAGAAATCAAATTTCTAGTAGGATGGGAAGATTTTTTCTACTAAAATGAGACAAGTTATAGCCAAGAAATTCAAAAAAGAAGGCATGAAGAAGATCCTTGAGGATATGGCTATGCAAACTATCTATATTGCCATAGATACAACATTCTATGGCTTGCAAATTGAAAAAAAGCTTGAAGGAAAAAAGATAGAGCTATAGACCTATGCCTTCGAGATTGTAGAAAAGGGCAAGGTGCCTCAAATAGATTTGTCTAGTGTAGGTAAGAATATTAGAGCATAGACTAGATTAGATGCCCCTATTGATACCTGCCCAATTGATGCCTACATGGCTAAAACTAAAAATATAGAAGCGATGGTTGGTGAGTACAGATGATTTGATAGAGGAGAGCATAGATACTTTGATAGAGGATAGTAGAGATGCAGTACCAGAGGCTACTGATGATGTAGAGATCTTGACTAGGGATGCTTCTATGTTGTCTAATGTACATGTTTGTGCTAATGATACAGATGCAAGGATTGTGATTATAGACACAATATTAGAGGATGATGCTAGGAGGCATATTCCACGGTGGATTCCGTGAGGGTTTGTGGTGGATTCCATTAAACTATATTTATTTTCCAGGGCTCGTACACAAGGTGGATTTCTTGTGCGAGAAGTTGACTTGGACACCTATCTTTTTCGGGCATCATGTTAATTTAATGTGCACATGGGTGATTCCACAGTGGGCGATTTCGCAAAATACATATTTAAATTAATGGACGTTTATGAGTTTAGAGTGCACTCATATTAAATTAAGGTTAGGACAGAGTTCCAACCTATTTATTTATTTTGTAGCTGAAGATTGCTAGGTATTCACTTTTGTCGGTTTAATTTTATTATTTTCTAACAATTATGAATGCTTCAATTGATGTGTAGAGTAGGCAGCAGTGGCGTTGGGAAGCACGGGTGATAGCGTGTATTCAAAATACCTAGAAAAAATTATTATTTTTGATGGGTGCGCGCCTTATCATTAAAGACGTGGTGCTAATATTTATTTAGGTGCACTTATTTATTGAAGCACTTGATAAATATTTATTATTTTGTATGCGCATAGGTTTCATTATTGGACTTTGTATTTGGACATAGCTCGACTTTTGGGGCGCCCAACCACTTTATTCTTTATTTTGACAAAAGCAAACACAAAAGCCAAAGCATTCTAATTGTAAAATTGGGCTATTTTTGAGCTTTGAGATGAATAAATTTATAAATATATGCCTTGTGAAATGCTCACAGAAGGCATGGGGGGAGATTATACCCAATTTGTCTCTTTTCTTTATGTCATGCAAATCTTCCTTCTTGTTTTATGAGCTTTAGTAGAGTTCTTTTGTTATTGGGGACCTTTCGGCACTCGCTACGTACGCATCCAGCATCCGATTTGCAACCAGTGGTATTACAGCAAAGCTGAGATCGAGGGCTTCCAATCGCTTACCATCTTGCACAAAGACAGAGCTCCTAGAACGAACTGGCTCTACAGTCCGGATCGTTAATACCAGTGTGTTCCTGGCGGTGAAGAACCCCCTGCTGTGCTGTTGGATCGTGAAGGACCACTCTCTGTCGACAGAGGACCACTCGGGAAGCTCCTTCATAAAGATATTTTTTTTCTCAGAAACAGATAAGCAACTTTCAATTAGTTTGATTACAAAGCTTAATAAGCTTTATTAAAAAGCTTAAGCCCAAAATTTCATCGTGAGCGGCAGCAGTATGAATTGAACGGCGTTGACGTCAGCCAGAACGTGCCACCATCCTATCATGTTAAACTTCAAAAAGTTAAGCTTTTTCAAAGCTTAAAGGTTTTAAGCTTTCTAAAGCTTCACAAATTTCCAACTTAAACTTTTCCATAGCAGCTGTTCACACTGAACCGAACCCGCTCTGCAACTTCAACAAGCCTCTTTTCGTACTTGCACCCTAACAGAGACAGTTTCCAGCGAGCAAACTAACACGCACAGTCTATTTTCCATTTGGAAGAGGATCGATATCAATTACCGTGAGGTTGTTTGAGAATTTGTAGGATGTCCGATCAAACCATAGAAGAATTATGGACAAATGTGATTTACCGGAACCAATGATGGAGCAAAAATTGGACCTAATTATGATGCAACTTCAAGAGAAATGAAGAGCACGTCAAACTTTGCAAGCTCAACTGGCTACTCTTTAATGATCTAATGTCGATCAAGATGGGATTGCAATCCGAAGATGTGATATGACGTACGATCGATGCGACACTCGAAGCACCATCTATCAGAAAAGAAGCCAAAATAAGTAAAAGAAATTTCAAATTCTGTACTTTTAATGGGCTGCGTGACAGAAAGACTATTCTCACTTTTATCAATCAGTTTGATGATTTCTTCCATGAAGAACAGTATGCCGAAAAAGATAAACTCAAATGTGTCACTAGCCATTTAGTGGACAGAGCATCGTTATGGTGGACTGTTGTCCGCAAGAGTATTGATTGTCCTACTACTTGGGAGGCCTTTCAAAATAAAATTTTGGAGAATTTTCTTCCACCTCAATTCCATGAAAAAGTAATCAAACAGTAGGATCTTCTGCAACAAAGAGATCGTGAGCCTATTCCGTAATACACTGAGTGTTTCTAGAATGCCTTATTGCAACTTTGAATGCTTGAAGATATATCTGAGGCGATCCACAAGCGCAAGTATATGTCTGGTTTGCTTGGTCACTTCTATGCAGAGGTGAACATGTTCAAGCCAATGACTCTAGAGGATGCGATTTCTCTAGCCCATGTTGCTGAAGACAAAATTCATGGATGAGAGAAGCGACCACAACAATTTCCAACTAACGGTAACTTCGGTACAAAGCAATTCAATTCTAACTTTCAAAGATTCAATCAAAATTGCTTTGTTTCTTCTTCTTTTCATAAACCCTAGACACGATCCTCTGCTTTACCATGAAACACAAATTCAAATTCTAAGCCATCTTTCTAGCCAAATCCCAATATACCTACACTCCCAGCCATTATCAATAATGTTTCCAAAGCCAAGCCTATAGTTTGCTACAAGTGCCACCAACCTGGACACCTAGCGGTGAGCTATCAATCCAAGAAGCTAATTGTTCACATCAACTACTTGGGAGCGACTGAAGACAAAGACCATGGAGAAATGCCAGATTTCATGGAAGATGATGATGATATCAGTACTACTTCAGATACTTTACCACAGGTATGCCAAATCCTTAATCATTATTAACAATGAAATGTCTTGTGCATGGTAAAGAAAAGATTATTTTGCATGATGATGGGAGCACACATGATTTTATTTCTACAAAATTGGTCAAAGAATTGAATTTACATACTGTTCCAACTCATTATCACATAAAAGTTACATTCCTAGGCACTAGATACAATGGCACACAAGAAGTTCATGATTTAGAAATTAAAATTGGTGATCATGTTGAGCGCATAAATTTCTTGGTTGTGCCTTTACAAGCTAGTGACATTATTTTAGGAATGCCTTGGTGTCACAAATATAATCGTGATATAGATTATTCCACACATTCAATGAAAATTCATTATAATGGAAAACAAATTACATTACATGATACATACACCTTAGATAATTTTCCATTGCTTAGTCACACACAGACTAAACATGCATTAAGAAAAGGTAGCAAATCATACTTAGTATGGGTGAATGAAATTGAAGCTAAGGAAAATCAGATGCATCCTAGACACACACAATTTCTTTCACAATTTAAAGATTGTTTTGCTGCTGATTTACCCCCTGGTTTACCACCTACATGTCTTGAAGATTATAAAATAGATTTAATCCCAGGTTCTCAACCACCATGTAAAGCACCTTATAGACACAATCAAATTGAATAGAAAGAATTTCAAGCCCAAGTTGAAGAATTGTTAACTCAAGGACTCATTAGGCCCAGTAGTTCTCCTTTTGGTGCACCTGTCCTATTAGTTAAAAAGAAAAATAATACCTATAGGATGTGCATTGACTATCGTGCCCTAAACAAAATCACTGTCAAGAATAGATATCAAATCCCTAAGGTAGATGACCTCATGGATAAACTACAAGGGGCCACAATATTTAGCAAGATAGCTCTCAAATCTGGATATCCTCAAGTACGATTGGATACACCTGACATTTTCAAAACTGCATTTAGAACTCAATTTGGTCATTATGAATTCCTTGTTATGCCTTTTGGTTTGACTAATGCACCAGCCACATTCAGTCGAATGATGAATCGAATATTTTTGAAGTATCAACATTGGGTAATTGTTTTCTTCGATGAAATATTGGTTTTTAGTAAGAATGAGAACGAGCATTATGAACATTTATCTTTGGTTTTCAAATTGTTGAAAGAAAATCAATTATATACTAACCTTGAAAAGAGTGAAATTTTCCAAACCCAAATTGAATACTTAGGTCATATGGTTTCTTTTGATGGTATTCAAGATGATCCTATAAATATAGAAGTAATTTTGAATTGGCCAATCCCTAAAATTGTGCATGAATTACGTTCTTTCTTAGGTCTTGCTAGCTTTTACAGAAAATTTGTGAGAAAATTTTCATTGCTTGCATTACCTTTAATAAACTTATTAAAGAAAGATGTTATATATCATTGGTCTGATAATCAGCAAAAGTCTTTTGATTTATTGAAACATGCTTTAATACTACCTATTTTGCAATTACTTGATTTTAATCGACCATTCTTACTGATGCAAGCAGATCAGGAATAGGAGCTGTCCTTATGCAAGATTCACATCCCATAGCCTATTCTAGTTGCAAACTTAAACCCTCTGAACTCAAGTATTCTACCTGAGATAAGGAATTGTTAGTTGTAATACAAGCCTTACGTCAATGGAAACACTATTTAATGGGATCTGAATTCATGATCAAAATTGACAAATTAAGTATCAAACATCTCCTTAGTTAGCCACAAATATCTGACGACCAACATATTAAATGGGCTACTTTTATTCAAAGTTTTCATCCACTTATCCAATATCAACCCGAAAAAGAGAATGTTATTACCGATGCCTTAACTAGAAGACCAAGTATCCATAATATCTCTATTATATCTTTTGATTCCCTTATTCCTATGAAAGATATCTATGACCAAGACCCTAGTTTTCAAGCTAATTGGAATAAATTACTTGCCAATAAATGGATTCCAATTGATTCATTGTCTTATTCTAATGGATTTATGTTTTATGAGAAAAGTTTGTGTGTAACTATTCCATTTAGATCATTTGTGTTGCATGAAATTCATTGTCCCCCATATCAAGGCCATAGAGGTATTATTTCTACTTTACGTACATTGGTTGAAGATTTTTATTGGCCACACATGGAATATGATGTTTCTAACTTTGTATCTGAGTGTCTAATTTGTCAAAGAGTCAAGTGACACCATGGTAAGCAATATGGTTTGTTAATGCCTTTACCAATTCCTAAATGACCATGGGAACATAATTCAATGGATTTTATAACTGGTTTGTCTAACACACAAGCTAATCATGATATGATTTGAACTTTTCATGTCAATTAGCTAATACCTTTTAGAGGCCAATTAGCTGTCCATCATGTCTATGAAAACCCTCCTGAACAGAAGCTCTTGATGTTGAATGCTATAAAGAAAAACAAAGGAAAAGAGCCCCTTTTCCCACAATTTCTAAAATATGTGAAGCCACACACTTTCCACTAGTAATAGTACCCTTAGCTCGGCTTCAAAACTTCTTATCATCTAATTTAAAATAGAAGCTAGGAGGTGGATTCTCCATTAATATTGTGATTTTATGGCACATTATACTCAAGGGACAATCATTCTCCATTTGTAACACTTAGGGCTCACAACCCTCATAAATAATAATAACATCCATAGTGATACTTTCATGAATGTCTTGATCAAGGCACAACCATTCACCCTTGAGCATTCTCCATCAATGTATGATACTTGAACACTAGGCATAAAGTCTATCATGTAGCAAAATACTTGCAATTGGTAAGGGAAGTTGGTTGATTCATCCCAAAGTAAGAAAATAGTCAAACAAGAGAGTAAAATTCTATCTAAAAGCCATGTCCCTTGTTGTGACTTGGCACTTTATTGTGTTAGGATTGTGAGTGATTTTTAACGTCCAAGTTTTTGCTTAGAATCCTTGTTACATAATCCTTTGATGCACTTTTTATGATGTATGTGCTTTTGGTACGTCTCAAACCCTCACTTTCCTTGAACATATATGCAAAAATTACAATTGGTATGAACTAACTTAGCTATACATTCTTTGAGTCAGTGTTGCTTGGCCTCATAGAGTTTAATATGTCTATTGAAGTTTTTATGCTACACATGTGCAAAATGTTTCTACTATACAATAGCCATTCTATGCTATTGAGATTTGATATGTGCATAGACTCAACAATTTCATAATCTTGATCCCTCCTTTTATAATATGTACTTGAAGTAGTTAAAAAACACAAGGTCCTCTATGAGTTGCTTGGCTATAAGCCCCTCAAAGAGCAGTCTACCAATTTTGAGGTTGTAATAGTTAAAAGAATATCTAAAACTCTCAAAACTTTGCCATTCATAATAATCTAAAGGGTACATTTCTATAAATACAAGACAATTAGTCACATAGATATTATGAAATTTCTCATTCTCAATGTGCTACAAAGACTTATTGTTTGCAATGTTTCATTGAATGGTTATAATGGGTGCAATATGTATTTGCTTTTGTATCAATACATGTTGTACCAACACCTCTGTTACAAGAGGAGAATCAAGCTTCCTTTGTGTGAGAGCTAAAATTTTACCCTTCAAATGCTTTGATATATTTGCAATTGCATATGCTTTCACCATGAGAGCTCCCTTCATATTTGGATGCATATATACCCAAAATGATCAATGATATGCATCAATGATCCAATTTCCTTCTTCATCTTTCCTGTTACGTAGCACTTTTATCAAGAGAATGCTTATTATTCTCTCAAGCATTATAACCTAAGCAATAGATGTAAATAAGTATCTATTAAACCCTAAACAATAAGCATCTTAGATCTAACCAATAATCACCCATATGTCATATAAATCAAAATGGCATTAATAGATATTTGCACTTTTTTATGCATATACATGTGTACATTAACACAAACTAGAGATTCAAGTTCAAGGCATCACTTTGATTTGACCTTTTACATTTTACATGAAATAGAATGGAAAGAGCAATACAACAATACTCAGAGAATTTTCACAAAACTAAATTACATTATAATGAATAAGAGTTTGATCTAACTCAATATGTTGTATGAAAATGTGGGTATTACAAAGTAGTTACAAGGATGGCAGTCACATGGCATGCAAATCTAAATAGGCACATTGGATTGACACTTGAAATATTCTATGACACTCAGCATATTGTGCCTTATATGGATGATATGATACAAGAGTTTCATGGATTATAGCCAATTGGCATGGAGATCCAAATGGACACGTAGGTCCAAAAAATAGAGGAGTTTTGAACCTTGACTTCTAGCAGATCCATATTATCCCAACATAAAGGAATCACTCACCATAGTAAAATAGTCAATCAAGAGTTTTGTACTTCACCTAAAACTTGCCCAATACGTAAATGTCACAAAAACATAGCACTTCAATAACAACCAAAAAAACTAATTATTGATGAGTTCCTACAATATAAAAGAGAGAATTTACTTATAAGATAGAATATCCACACTACTTTATTGATTGCAGTAATAATAATTGATTCAATACTTATGATCATGAAAACCTATTGAAATCATAGTCATGAGAAAATAATGACTAATTCAGTTGATGAATCCATTTTAACAAAAAATATTTAGATAATTGCATGAAAAAAAGTAACATAAAATAGGGTGAATTTACATGTAACTTGATCTAATGAAGATAAGATTGAATTGTTGTTGATCAAAACCTATTGCAAACCTAGAGCTACAAAATCTCTACTCTACCTTATGTTAAGTGTTACAACAATAATCGATCCTAAAGTTAGAAGAGTGTGTATGAGTGAGTACGAGAGAGGAAGAAATGAGCACCTATCCAATCTTGGCCAAATTGATCTCTACAAAAAGACAATAGCAATATTTAGTATTTACATGAAGATATATTGAAAAAATAGTAGAAAAGAGAAAACACAGAGAAGGAAAAAGAGAGAGGGAGAGAGAGATAAGCACTTATCCAAACTCACCCTAAATGATCTCTGAAATAAAACAACAAGAAGGGCACTACAAGATATAGACCTTATAGCGACGTTTAAAGCGACGAAAATACAAACAACAAAATTTGCCCCCGTCGTCGCAAAAAGCGTCGTTATTGACGACGCCATGGAATCGTCGCTATATGCGTCGCTATTTGCGTCGCTATATGCGTCGCTATATGCGTCGCTATATGCGTCGCATTTGCGACGCATATAGCGACGCAAATAGCGACGCATATAGCGACGGTTAGAGAGAATTTGCGACGCTGATAGCGACGACAATAGCGACGCCTGCAGTAAATTTGCGACGCAAATAGCGACGGTAACAGAGGAAAAAAAATTTTTGTGGCAGGGCAGCAAGCTGCCCTGCCACATATAGCACTGTGTGCTGTATGAGAGCCATACAAAATAGTTTCTGCACTGCTGCATACAAAGCGTTTGCAAACAAAAAGAATCTATACTGAAATCATAAAACTGATAGATGAAATAAATACATGATATCGCATAAAATGCGATTGGTACAATCATAAAACAATATCACTAATACATAGAAAATGTCTACATAGATCGGGCGACTAAAAACTAAAGGTATGTGAGCGCTAAGGATCCGAGGGCGAGCTACAAATCGTCGTCCCCCGAAAGCTCGTCCCTCTGCAAAGGAGCATCAAACGGATTCTGCAGAAAAAGAAACAACATATCAATCCACCATACAATAATGCATTCAAATATCTCATGGTAACTATGGACATGAAAGATGAGAGACTTACTGGGCCGCCGCGTCTGTACAATCGGTCGATCAATGATCTGAGATCGTGCCTCTCTGCATATTGAGTCTCAAGGCCTTGCGGATCACGATTTGTAATGGAGTGCTGCAAAGAAAACAAAATGCTAACTGTTAGAAATATGATTGTCAGTACAAATAATATCTCAAAAAAACAAATAAGCAAAACAAAAGAGAAACTTACAAAGTCCTCCAAATATGTCCTGTGGCCGCCACTCCCAAGATGATGTACCGATCCGGCCTCGATTCGTGCCCTCGCCGCCTCCCGCTGCTGACTCCAACGTCCTGGCGAATTTGTAGCCTCCTCCCTCAGTCGGCGCCAGTCCTCTGCATCTAACCACTCGGGCTTTGGAGCCCCACTCTTGATTGCCTTGCGTGCGTCGGATCGTCTATGTGACATGTATGCACGCATGCAATCCATCATCCAGCCCGTAGAGAATCTATCCACTGCGGCTGGCACCGGGAACTCCTCATGCAAGGATGCTACTATGTACTCCTTGCTCCCCTCCGGTATGTTCCTCCAATGATCCAGGACGTTGTGTCGAAAAACTTGTTGGCACAACTCCCTCATGCGAGCTATCACCCTCCTCCCCTCATCATTCATGATGATAGCTCCTGACCTGCCATCCACTAGGTATTCATAATCCCTAGGAGTGTGCCTCGTATGGGCCCTCTCCCATCTCCGTCCATGCTCCTGGGCATATCCAGGAGACCCCTGAACATCCGGTGTACCGACGGGGGTACCCTCTCCCGGAGTGCCACTGAAAGGGGTGCCACCAGAGGGGGTGCCACCAAAAGGAGTGCCACCAGAGGGGGTCCCACCAAAAGGAGTGCCACCAAAAGGCGTGACATCTGCCGACGGCTGCGCAAAAGCCGGAGTAACTGGAGTGGACGTCCCCACAGGTGTGACAAATCCTGGAGGTGACCGAGCTCTAGCTGAACGACGAGACGGAGACACCGCGTCCGTGTCTCCACAGCAGCACCCCCCTGATCCTCCTGCAGTCGCAGTCCCTCCCTCTGGCCCAAGTCGCGAGCGTCGAGATCGTCTGCTCGAAGCTGAAGCATCTGATCGCACTGAAGCTGATCTAGCAGAGCGCCCTGACGAAGAACGAGACAGCTCCTGATCTGCTATCTCTCTGAATCTCGCGAGCTGATCTGGAGACATACGTGCCATCATCTCCTGAAACTCCTCATCGCTCATCCCTCGACTCATCCTGAAAATAAAGATACCTGCAGAGATAAAAAATAATGTTAGAATAATCAATTGAAACAATACAAAGCACATTAATATAAATCATTTTTGAAAAATCCATCTTAAAATGCATATCTTATCTACCTTTATGGAAGATCTAAACAACGAATTGAGTAATACAATTCTCCAAGAATGAAGTATTCTATGGTCCCATGTTAATCTCCTGACATAACTCTGCATACACTGGAAGGTCGATAGACATGTCACCACAAAAGAACGAGTCTGCCTCGTTCTCAAAAAATTCTACGACTTCTGTATTTCCATCATTGTTAGCCGATGCGGGCTCCAAGCTTGCGGTGGCCTCCACCCCTTGTAATTTCGATCCCTCTATTTGCATATATTCTTCATCTATGCCTGGAACATCGCTTTGATCGTATACTCTCGCACCTCTAGGAGTTGAAGGCATAACATACCACCATCGAGGTTGTCGGGGATTTGGATAGAAGATTACCTGTTCACAAACACTTACAAACCGTCTTCAAACCATTGTGACATAAAGCATGTCGTATTACAATTAGCAAGCAAATGACTAGAAGATTACCTGTTCACAATGTGCCGGCAACACAAAGGTGTCGCGCAAATCCATCCATTTTTTTTCGGAATCTATTTCGAGAAATCCAGATGGACCTCGTCGAACCGTTGCGCCAGCTCCTCCAAGTACCACTTTGAACCACTGCACATCGAATATTATCATGGAGAAGCTACGGTAATCCATCGTAATAATACTGTGCAAATTCCCAAAATACTCCATCTCATCCACAACCGTGTTCGGATCCGTTGCTCGTCGCCGGCTCTCTTGCTCAAACCTTGCCATGACACCACAGTCCATTGTGGAGCGCATTTTGTCAATACGCTCCACCCGAAAATGCCGTCCGCGCGACCACGCTGCACTATATATTTTGTACTGCACATTGAAACACTCAAATTAGATGTAGCAAACAAATTCAGATACGACACATTCTAAACCCCTCATTACCTTTGGACTACATCCCCTCGAGAACTCCCACTCCTCCATTGAGACCTCTGCCCCTTCGCTGGATGCTGCGATCAAGGCTCCATGCAACCATCGTGTTGACATAAACCGCGGCATCTCCTCCATGCCTTCGGGATATCGAATCGGTCGGTGACGCGTACTGCGTCGGAATTCAGCTCGCGCTTCCTCTCGATCTTGCCTTGCAATCTGGTACTTGGCGAGCCACGTCTCCATGGAGGCATGGTGCAACATACAAAAGCGATTCACTTTCTCTTCCATTGAAGCATCCATTCTTTTTTCTACCCCATTTCCAACCACCACATCTCCAGTCAGCCTGTCATCGTCCTTGAGCGTCCATAGCATTTCATTGTCTGGTTCCACCGTTGGTAGCCATTGTGAGATATGCACTAATGCCTCTGACACCAACCAACCCTCCGCCATGCTACCTTCCGGACGAGCTCGTTGTCGCACAAAGCCTTTCAGGGTTTTCATGAAGCGCTCCAGGAAGAACATCCATCGCGTATGGACAGGTCCGGCAATCTCCACTTCGTCCACAAGATGCACAAGAAGGTGAACTTGTATCGTGAGCATGCTAGTGGGCAGGTATTTCTCAAAGAGACAGACCGTCTCAACTGCTCCCCGCCTTGCGGATTCAATAGAGGATGTCTTAATCTCTTTCTGTGAGATCCATTGCACCAAAGTCGACAGCTTGTAAATGGCCCCGCGAATTTCTGGAGTTAGGCATCCCGCGATCGCGATCGGTAGGACAAACTGCCACAAATGAGAAAGCATTAAGAATAATGGTCACTTTTCAAATTTCAAAATGTCCACGCTAATTAAAATCCATTCTATTCACAAACCTGACATATCTTATGCCAATCATGGGATTTTAGCCCAGACATTTGGTCATCTTTAGAAAATGCGGACCTGAGAGAACGCATCATACCCGTCGGAGTGCGGATAGACTTGATTACTTGCTTCACAATGCGCTCTTCTTTGGTAGACAAAACCCAGGGAGCGCGAGGAAGCTGCACTCCCCCTTCAGCACTCGACTGCGGCCAAAGCGCCTCCATCTTACCTACCTCCTTTAAATCCATTCGTGACCCTATAGTGTCTCTCTTTCCTGTGATGTGGTCCCATAGCAAGCTGCCCACATTTTTGAAAATATGCATGGGATCCAACAAGTGGTTGACCTGTAAGTGGGTCCAATATGGCAACTCGTAGAAAACTGAGAACCGTCGCATTCCATTTGGATGTGATTCCGGGTTTACCATTTTCAGCTCGTACCAGCTTGCAGCGTTCATACGTGCTGGAGGTCGTCCAAGAAAACCTTCCCTGAGTTCATGATCCTCCGGCAAGAAAGTGGCGTGTCCTTGATATACCATCTTCTTCATGGTTCGTGACCTTCGGGAGTCTAACTGTGGCCCACACAATGGACATGCATGATAACCTGAGGTAACGAGACCTGCAAGGCGATCCACGACCTAGTGAATACTTGATTGAATGAAATAAAATATAGATATTACCGGCGTGAACAAAGGTCTGCTCACCTGAGCACTCTCCCAATCCCGGAAAGTCATGCATCGTCCACATGAGAATGGCTCGAATGTTGGTTGACCGCCGACCATCGCGCCTGCTCATATCTTGCACCGTGACCCCCTCCTCCCACAAAATCTTAAGCTCATCGACTAATGGACGAAGATACACGTCCATATTTTTTACTTTGTAGCGGCCCGGGACGAGCAAGCTAAGGATGAGATGTCCTTTCTTCGTAGAAAGCCATGGAGGAATGTTGTAGTTGACAAGCACTATAGGCCACACACTGTAAGAAGTCGAGCGCAGACCGAATGGGTTCACACCATCCATGGCGAGACCGAGCCGAAGATTCCTTGGCTCTCGCGCAAAGCCTGGGAAGGTAGAGTCAATGTGGCTCCATGCGTGCGAATCTGCTGATATTCGTTGCACTCCATCCGTAGACCTATTCTGCACATGCCACGTTGTCAAGCTTGCCATGGCAGACGTGCGAAACATGTGGTTTATGCGGGGGATGAGCGGAAAGTGTCTGAGGACTTTTTGAGGGATGGTCTGCCCTTGCAAGTCCTGTCGATACCTGTGAGCACCACACTTTGGACATGTCTCCATAGTCTCGTATTCATCTCGAAACAATATGCAGTCGTTGATACATGCATGGATGTTATTGTAGTCCATGCCAAGCTTCCGTAAAACATGTCGTGCATCATCACGAGACTCAGGCATGGTGTTTGCAGGTGGCAATATATGATATTTCAATAACCTGAAAACATCATAAAACACCTTGAAAAATCCATCCATATTTACAATAATACTGTTTTAAAAAAAAACAATGAAGTCTGTATGCAAGGTACCTGAATAACTCAGTCACACTCGTATCGCTCCAACCGTATTTCGCTTGCACACTTAAGAGTGCAAGCAATGTCTTCAACCGAGATACTCGGCACCCATCATATAATGGTATGGATGCTTCCTCTCTAAGCGGGTCAGATGTCTCAACATCCATGGGAATCAATGCATCGATCATTGCCTCCATCTCAGGCTCCAAGATTGTAGGCAAGTCGGGAAGGTTGTCTGTCTCCTCTGGCATTGACGATATAGATGGGCCTTGCGAGTGGTCTATTGGCTCCTGCCATCCATCCATCTCACGTCCACGAACTCTTCTAATTGGCCGCAAAGGGTGCACTCCCCCTTGGGTCGAGACATCACCCCCCTGGACACAAAATTTGCCAACAAGACCCAATCTTATTGTGTATGGTTTTCAATTAGCTTGAGAGTACAATGCATGAAAAATGCTAACTTGAAAATACCGTTTGCTGAAAATCTGCAATCTCCTGATCAATAATCTCAGGTTGAAACTCGCCAAATCGTCGTACGTGTTCTATAGACAATCGGCGTTTTCGTCTAATTGCCAACTTGCATTGAGAGCAAGGACATGGGACACGCTGATTAAGATACGACTCGCGGTCTTGAACAATAGGACCTTCTTCGTTTGCCATCTTATCTACATTACAGCAAACGAGGCTTAAATGGATAGCTTTTTGGAGATGTACGTCAACTTGCAAGTTGACCATAAACCTTGCATTGTATATAGTAGTCGAGAGATTTTCCGATGTTATATCTCGGCCTTGTATCATGCTCAACGATTTGTTTGTCCCGGTAGATAATTTTTTGTTATATCTCAGCTTTGAGTATAAGTAATCCATTTTAAAATTAATGCGCGCCATCTATGAAATTTTACAACTATAGTAATAAAATTTATTTCAATCAATTCTACTCATAGTCATAAGACCTGAGAGAAATTATCCTATACTCAATTTAAGGGATCTCCACTTCTATAACAATAATTTTGGGTTAATTTTGATGAAGTACGTGGCCGTATGCAAAGCACATTGCATACCATTATCGATACGTATATTATCTTAAATTTCATTCCCTTCCCTCTCCCTCTCCCTCTCCCTCTCTTTCTCTCACCCTCTCCCTCACCCTCTCGTTCTCTTTCTCTCCCTCTCTCATTTCCTCCCTCCTCCTCCCTCTCCCTCTCCCTCCCTCTTTCTCCCTCTTTCTCCCTCTCCCTCTTTCTCTCCCTCTCTCATTTCCTTCCCCTCCCCCTCCCTCTCCCTCTCCCTCTCCCTCTCTTTTTCTCCCTCTCCCTCTCTATCTCTCTTTCTCTCTCATTTCCTAAACAAGCAAAAAATAAAGTGATTTAAACATCCTCCAAGCAAAAGGGAGAGGGAGAGATACAATGCAATCTCCCTCTCTTTCTCTTTCTATCCCTCTCTCATTTCCTTCCCCTTCCTATCCCTCTCACTCTCTTTCTCTCTCATTTCCTCTCCTAAACAAGCAAAAAATAAAGTGATTCAAACATTAAACAAGCAAAAGGGAGAGGGAGGGAGAGAGAGAATGCACTCTCCCTCCTTCTCCCTCTCTTTTTCTTTCTCTCCCTCTCCTATTTCCTCCCCCTCCCTCTCCCTCTCCCTCTATTTCTCTTTCTCTTTCTTTCCCTTTCCCTCTCCCTCTCCCTCTCTTTCTCTCTTACTCTCTCGTTTCCTCTCCTAAACAAGCAAAGAAGAAAGTAATTTAAACATTAAACAAGCAAAAGGGAGAGAGAGAGAGAGAATGCACTCTCACTCTCTTTCTCTTTCTCTCCCTCTCTCTCCCTCTCCCTCTCCTTCTCTTTCTTTTCCTCTCCTAAATAAACAAAAGAGAACGATTTAAACCTTCAACAAGTAAAAGAAAGAGAGAGGGAGACTCACCAATGAGATATGGCGAGCGTGGGCGGCTTCTCTTTGCAACGAGGGCTCCTCCTCTCCTTCGCGAACAACGACGGTGGCGGTGGCGGTGGCGGCGGCGGCGGCAACAAGTCTCTTCCTCCTCTTCTTTGCAAATAGCGACGTCAATAGCGACGCCGATAAACGCCGTCGCTAATCGGCGTCGCTATTGCCCCAGTCCCTTGTAGTGGGGTTAGAACCAATATTATTTTATATTGAAAAGATAGCAGCAAGGAAAAATCACTGAGTGAGAGAGAGATTTACCTCTTACTGCAAATAAACTCTATAAGAAACAATAACAATTAGAACCAACATCAAGATCTATTGAAAATACAATAGAAGAGAGAAATAACATACAATGTGGAGAGAGAGAGAGAGAGAGAGAGAGAGAGAGAGAGAGAGAGAGAGATATATAAGCACCTACACCTCTTGCCCAAAATAAGCACCTACACCTCTTGTTCAAAATGACCTCTTCAACAAAACAACAATAAGAAATGACATCAAATCATACTAAAAAATAGCAAACAAGAGAAAACACAAAGAGAGATGGGCATTGTGTTTTGCCCAAAATCTAGAGTTGCAAGGAGAAGAAAGTGGAGAGGTAAGTAGAATGTTCAAAACCCTAACTCCTCTCACTAGAGAGCCTCAATGGAGACGAAAATTCACTAGAATGGAGAAGAGAGGGAAAATGATCTATTGCTCAACTTTTGGATCAAATTGATTATGCGAGAAAAAAAGTAAAGTTGTAAAATTTTCAAAAAAAGGGAAATAAAATACGAGGTGAGAGAAATTTAAATTTTATGTAATATTCATTCTTCCTTTTTTAAATCCTCCATTACCCCTTTTTAAAATAAAAAACCCAAGATTTGGAGAGAGAAGATTCATCCTCCATGGATATCAACTTCTAGCTTTCCTATTGGATAATCCAAAAGGCCCATTTATTAAACTATATTATTTTTAAGGGCCCATTTTTAGTCTAAATTTTTCCTAATGCTTTTCACCTATTATATTTGGTAAATTTTGATTCATTGTAGAAGCATCATTGCTTAACTCTTCAATAGCTCCTCTCTTTGTCCAATTGAAAGAGGATGCAAAGCTCTCTAAGAAGTCTTTAAATTTATGATACAATCATACATTCATGTAACTTGTCCATATTGGTGATATGTTTATGAAAGAGAGGGGGTTGATGTTGCTAAGTGGTTAAGTTTCAAGGTGTGGATACTCAAACAAGTTGTGAGTTCTCCTAGGTTTTATGCTACATTTGTGAAGGTTTGAGGTACCTCTTGGCCTTTTTTTCTCATGCATGTGATATACATTTGTTGAATTATAGTGCTTTTATGATACAAATTTTCTATGGGAGATCCGATCTTCTTGGATACCTTGTGTTTTCCTTTCATGCAAGCTTAATGGATATTTGCAATGATAAATACTTTTGAATCCCATGCATTTTTTCATTGGTGCTTGTTGATTTGGATGCCTCATGATGCATGAATTTCTTTTGATGGTTACATTGTGTTTTCTTTTAGACAACATGAAGCTATGGTGCTCAACAAGGAAATTTTTATGCGCATGGAGACAATAGAATACATTGAAGGCATATGTTATGCTTGCTTTCTTTGATGTCATGGTACTTTGGTGTTTTGATGATTCATGGGGTTGAGGTCTACAATGGGTAAATCATGTTCTTATTTACTTGATAAAAATTGAAATTTGTTGATGCTATGGGGTACGAGATCTTGAAAGAATCATCATGCTCTTCTCTTGATACTACTTATTGCTGTAATGATCATGTGCTATGGTTATTTCCTATCTACATGTGATGGATTTCTTTGATGGATTATTTTAACTGGTACCTTATGGGAAAATTGTTGGTAGGGTAGTGGTATTTGGGTAGGTCTTTGGGGTTGGTTTGTCTGTTTCATGCCTTGACCATGTGTAGCAGAGAGGGTTTTCTTTATCCACCATGCATGTGTCAAGATGTTACAGTTAACATAAGTGTGAGGTGCCTCTTCAATAACCCTAGTGGAATCCTCAAGCAATAGCCCAAAGTGTAATTTCCACATTCATCACCATAAATTTTCCCTTTGAGAAACAATGGACTCAATTAAGCACTAGAGTTTTGGTTCTAGTTCATAAGGGAAGTGATGGACCATTACCCCAATAACATCTAAGATCACTTTACAACTAATCAAAGTTGAGAGTGGCTAACATCACATGGTTTACAGTGAGTGGGGCTATTTTCAAACTCCCATGGACATTAGGACCATTACTTGTCCATACTCTGTTTCCTTGAAATAGTGTTAGTTGGGCTCTATCCAAGTAAAGGGGGTCACTTTCTAATAGCTCTATCTAAGTGTTGGAAAGCTACCTAACTAGGAAGTCCACCTAGCCATAGGTAATAATCATTGGAACAATAATCTCACATTTCTTTATGATTTTATTTTAATTTTATAAGCATTGCATGCTATCGAGATGCTATCACACTGTGAGACATCTAAGAGAAGCTTAATTTTAATTATCATGTTATATAAGGTCTCTAGTCACAAGCCTTTAACCAAAAGATAAACACATTGAAAGAAAAAATAAAGTTAATCGAAAGTAAATAAGAGTGGCCAAAATTTTCTCATCTAGGATGGGACCTTCTAATCTCAAAACACAAGGCCATATTTTATTGCACTCTTTTGATGGCCATAGGATATTTATGAGCTCAAAGACTTAATAAGGTCTCTTACACCTCTCAATCCATCCCACACCCACACCTCATAAGATGGAGATGCACATTCTGTAAGATGTGTTTCTAACATCCCTCAAGATACTCACAACTTGTTGATATAGGGTTCACAATGGTTATTTCCATGATATCCCTTCCGTGTATATTAATGGTCTCTTATATGTTAGTAGTGGTCTCTTGTATGCTATTGCTATGCCTCATTGGAGCCATAGATATGAGTCTTAAATATTCCTTTTTATGCTTATTAAAAACATTTATTATAGCACTTCATAGCTTCATCAAATATGTAGTATCTCACTAGATGCTTTTGATGAAAAGTCGACAATGTTTTTCTCATCCCAAAGGAGTGTAAAACCTTCCATGAGAACATAGGGTCTCGAGTAAGTGGGGAACTCATAAGATAAGTAAAAAAGTTTATGTTTGTTGAGTTATGAGATAAGATAAGTGAAGATGACTATGATGATGACAAGCAAACATGGTGCCATGGCATCGAGAAGGAGAGGAGTGGAGATGATCAAGACCAAAGAGGATGGAGGCATTTATTGCGAATATTAAAGCCCTTCCACCCTCCTCAGTGCATGATAGAAGCTACATTGGTTAATTTGCAAGGTATGAGAAGTGGCCCTGTAGAAGTCGTTTATAAAGAAAAAGGAAGGGGGGATAACATATCTCCCTCCCCTAAAACGTTTTCTTTCTTTTTGTAATATTAGGAGGGGATATTTGTATTAACTTTATCACCACTCATGCATTCTCCTAAAAACAAGCTCTATTGATACCCCATATTTTATCTTCTTGAGTGGCTCATGATACTTAAGGCTTCCTAAATCTAGTTTGCACTTGAGGAATCATTTTTTTGGCCTAGGTTGCTCTTGCTATCCATACTGATGAGCTTTGAAGTTTTAGAATAGGTAACGCTTCATGCTAAATACAATTGTGTTATTTATTACCCTTGTTTTTGTCATTTGGCATAATAGAGTGAGTAATTTTCCATGTTAAATGTAATTATGAAATCTCTTTCTCTTGGTTTCATTATTTGGCATCTCATTTAAATTTCTTGGGTTTTCTCTTATTCAAGTAGTTTGTTTAATTTCTACCATTTATGCTTATCTTTAGTAGTACAAGAGTTCACAAGCATTTCAACATTATATTTCTCTTTAATGGAAACTTGAGCTTGATGACACTTAAGTTTTAATAAAAATATCTCATAATTCCCATCATTGCATTAATAAAGAGTAACTCATAATTCCCATCATTACATTGAAGAGCACCCTGCCACGGCACAAATCGAACCACGAACCGGCTAGGTAGAGGCTGCAAATACATTGCTGGCCATGAAAACTTGCAAGAAAACTCCCCTTCTCACTATGAAACCATGCCCTCAAAACACACAAGAGGAAGGCACACAAGAAATTGAGAGAAATTCTTCCATCCTCACCCTCTTCCTCTCTTCCTCACTCTCCATAAGATCTTGCAAAGGAGCACAAGAGAGGAAAGCAAGAACAAGAAGGCAAGTGTTGTGCCAAAATGAGAGAGGGAGAAATGAACCGTGAGAAGAGAAGATAAAGGAAGAGAGAGGGTGTAGCCACCTCAACCTCCCACCTCCTCAAATCCCATGGCTGCAACCACCTCCTTTTCCTTTCTTGAATTATAAAATTCAAATTTGCATACATGGACTAAGGTCTAAGGACCTTTCAATTTTTAGCATGAGACAAAAGGGTTTGACCTTTCCTTTTCCTAGTAATATTTTATAGTGTGTCTCTTTTGGACTACACATTTTACATTGCTTCATATTTGATTTTTTACAAGAGAGTACAAAAGCAAAGTGTTAATTTACAAAGGATGTTTCCATGTTTAGCACATTTTTGTGCCTATGTTTGCAGTGATTTCCTGGTTGTCATTCCTCCCACGCTTAAGTGTGAAGCGTCCCCGCGAACAAATTCGAAGAAGAACCACGATCAGCACTTGAAAAAGTCATTGTCTTCAACTTCGGTCTTCATTTTCTTCTTGGATCTTTGAATTTCCATTGGATAAGGAGGGAAATAACACCAAAAACAAAAATACACAATTAGGACGTTGAGCTTAGGTTATAAAACACTCCAAACAAAACTCGAAAGATAGGGCTCTTCAACAATTTGTGCACAAAAGCAACATCACACTCAAGTTAGGTTGAAAGACAACCACACTGTGAAGCACAATAATAAACCCGAAAATATATAAAAATGAAGTTCATTCCTTACAAAGGATATGGTATTGAAGTTCTCCCACCCGATAAAATGTGTTTCGAAAAAGGAAAGGGAAGAGGTTTTATTAAAGATAAAACAAAAAGAACAAAAAATGATCTTGTGTGCTTGAGGGAGAACATAAAGATGATGCATGTGAATGAGCCTTAGAGAAAATTTTTTAAATAATTAAAGGTTAAAAATGGTTGGTTCATGGTATTCAGGGTTTGAAGAATTAAAAAGAAAGAATTGCAGAATAGGATAATGCCACCGTTGACGCCACGTGTAGGATGAGGAGGTGTGTGGACTAGATGGGACGTTGCTGGTTATCTTCATGAATCTTTCTTGCCCAAAATCTGCAGCTTAATTGTTTTCCCATCCAGTTCTACTCTATTAGCAAAAGCTTGAATAGATAATCATATTCAATGTTCATGGCAGCAGAACGCGTGCAGGATTCCAAAGAGCTCCCTCTCTCCAAATGGCGACAGACAAAACACACAAATAAACGGATAGGAATTCATCATTCTTTAGCGGCAGCAGGTGAAGGAAGGTAGCGAACACAAAGTCATCGTGAGAGGAAGACATGGCGCTGCGAGGGGTAGGTGGACGGGAGGGAGCACAGGAAGTCCAGGACTGGGGACGTGTCAGGCCCCCTATCGCATTAGTCCCCCACGAAGATGAAGGTGGACAGAAAGAAGGTCGGGGTGTCAAGGCGCAACTCCAGATTGCGCCATAGCCTGCGCAGCATAGCCATGGATGTCCCCCACGAAGACTGTCACCTCTTCTCCTTCTTCAATATTCTTCAACAATCTAAGTGTGGGAAGAATCGGAGGGGTAGGCATGGGTGTGTTGGAGGGGGGGGGAAAGAATAGTCGAGGCCAACAGCACACACAATAGAAGCCCATTGAATAGCCTCGTCGATCCTCTCTTTCATTCTCCTCTAGCATCTCAGCAAGATTGTCTTCATCCCTTGCTCCTTACCTCGAAATGCAGCAAAGAAAAATCATATTCCATGGCAAAAATGCACCTGCAAATCCTTTCTTCTTGCAAGTTCCATGACCACCTCTTTCCCGGCTAGTGCACCAAATGAAGAGCACCGTGCCATGGCACAAATCGAACCATGAACCGGCTAGGTAGAGGCTGCAAATACATTGCTGGCCATGAAAACCTGCAAGAAAACTCTCCTTCTCACCATGAAACCATGGCCTCAAAACACAAAGAGGAAGGCACACAAGAAATTGAGAGAAATTCTTCCATCCTCACCCTCTTCCTCTTCCTCGTTCTCCATAAGATCTTGCAAAGGAGCACAAGAGAGGAAAGCAAGAACAAGAAGGCAAGTGTTATGCCAAAATGAGAGAGAGAGAAATGAACCGTGAGAAGAGAAGATAAAGGAAGAGAGAGGGTGTAACCACCTCAACCTCCCACCTCCTCAAATCCCACGGCTGCAACCACCTCATTTTCCTTTCTTGAATTATAAAATTCAAATTTGCATACATGGACTAAGGTCTAAGGACCTTTCAATTTTTAGCATGAGACAAAAGGGTTTGACCTTTCCTTTTCCTAGCAATATTTTATAGTGTGTCTCTTTTGGACTACACATTTTACATTGCTTCATATTTGATTTTTTACAAGAGAGTACAAAAGCAAAGTGTTAATTTACAAAGGATGTTTCCATGTTTAGCACATTTTTGTGCCTATGTTTGCACTGATTTCCTGGTTATCATACATTAATAAATATTAACTCAATGGGTACATTACCTCCTTCCCCCTTAGATAAATCTAAATCCTCACCTTGAGAGAAACTAGGGGGTATTGCTTTTCTAGGGTGGCTTCATCTATGAGGTGGCTTCTTCTTTAGGATAGTTCTTTCATAATAGAAAATGCTCTCGTAAGTTTCAAGATATTAGGGTTTTATTCTTGTTTCAAGGATATTTTCTCTTGGATTTTAATGATTCCTTTGTCAAGTATCAAAATTCATTAATCATCTAGTACATGATCAATATTAGATATATAGGGTTTAAATAAGATTACATGAAATACATTGTGAACCTTGAGGCCATTAGGGTCAAAAAAATAAAACTAAAGGATCATTTCTTACTCCCTATATTAAGAAAAATCCAAAGAGTGTTTGCCACATATAAAATAATATGGTATTCTTGTCTCCTATATTTTGAAGATAGTAGAGTCCATTTCAAGGTTCTCTCCTTCTTTTTAGCTAAAATATCCAAAGTTTGACACATGTTTTGGTAGTTCCAATGATCCTATTTTACTTATGAAAGATGTTCAAACATGTGAGAAAGATGGGATTAAGTCAACATTTATATTTCTAAAAATGGGAGGATCTAACTTTAATATTCTTTTTGGCACCTATACTATTTTCATTTTTCTCCTTGTTGACCTTCTTTTTGACTTTCTTTCTCTACACATTATCTATGCTTTCTTTTTTCTTACATGGCATCCACAAGTGATTATTCTTATTCCATAAACTCTTGCATAATCTATAATAAAAGTGAAAATGGGAATTTGAAGCCTAAAACCTTTACCATAAAGGAATATCTTTCCATCAACAAGTTTTGAGTAGCAGCATGTGGTGAGCTTGAGGTGTGGTAGTTTTCATGCTATTTATAAATACTTTATATAGATTATCTATGCTAATTAGACTCTAGGTTTTTTTGTGAAGGTAAATTTTTTGTATATGATGCACAATATGTTCTCTCTCAAGAGCATGTATGGACCCATCAAATATTACCAAGCCTTTATCTCTAAATTGGGAGATTCTAGATAAAGCAACTATACATAGATTTAAACTTGAAATGTCCTAGGATATTCAAAATTCCATGACTCTTTCGAAGGATCTCAAGAAAAATATGCTTTTCATGGTTTATAATCCTATATATCTTTGTGGTTTGCTTCAAAACAATAAGTTTACAAAGAAAAAGGTCGCTAAGTAGAAATTTTTTTAAAGTTAACTTAGACAACATTATACGACTATTTTGGAACTCAAGAGAGTTGACCATAAGGGTGACTCTATATGATTCAATGCATTCCCTTAACCCTTTGTCTTATCTTAAAATATCTCTTAAAAATCTCTTGATATATGCTTTGATTATAGGAGATATAGACTTAGACTATATACCTAAGTTCCCTTAGATTTTGGTATAGATTACATCCCATTTAATCTTAAGGTGCAAGTTGTCTGACATGAAGAGGTAAATGAGGTCAATATTACTTTCCATTAGACACTTTGAGTAGATATTAAATTACGTAAGAGCCCTGTAAGAGATACCTTGGAGTTCCTTAATAATACAACTCCTAAATATACGTGCAAGTTCAATAGTACTACAATTAAAGAAGGTGTTGAAGGCTCTTTCTCTTGTTTAGGTTGTTTACTTTCCACTATTATAGATTTTTAACCATGAAAATGTGTGTGTGTGTGTGTGTGTGTGTGTGTGTGTGTGTGTGTGTGTGTGTGTGTGTGTGTGTGTGTGTGTGTGTGTGTGTGTGTGTGTGTGTGTGTGCGTGCTATTTGTTGTTGCTCATCGGCATTCTTGTGAAATCAAACGTTTGAAAAAGATATTGCTCAATATACACTCATAAGAAAAGTATTTGATTTACATTTCTAATAGGATTTCATTACATCATTTGGGATTCTATTATAGATTGGATGCTTTTTAATATTCAAATACATGTTACCACATGAAGGAGAAATAGAGATTAATGTTGCTCCCTAGTGAACTAAATATATAAAGAGATAGCTTAGAGTTTCTTAATAAAACCCCAATAAATCACAACTCTTGGATACAAGCTCAAGCTCAATGGTGCATAAAATTGGAACCTCTTGCTATTGCAATTTACTGACCATAACATACAAACATTTGAATGCTATCTCTTGTATATGTTATCTATCTCTTGTTGCTATTCTAATTTATCACTTAGGAGCATACAAGTAGGTGACAATTTCATCTCTAATTGGCATTGTTGTGAATAACTATTTAGAAAAAATTGTACAATTTAATATGATATTAGAAATTTCAAAGGATTCCATCGCATCATAAGTTACACAATGCAAGTAAAAATGTATAAAGATATAATGAGGCTACTCTTCAACTATTTTTCTCTTCAATTTCTCCTCTTTCAACCTTCTTCTTCTCTGGCTCTATAGATTCTTCTTCCATTTCATCAAAGATAAGAGGTTTCAATGTAATAGGGGATTTCTTTGGTTGTTGCAAAGGGTACATAGTACATTTTAGCCTAGCCATGTATTCCAGGTAGGTAATTCATAAATATAACTTCTCTAGCAAAAATATCAATATAAATGAAGGTCGAATGCCCTTTGCAAACCAAAACATTAGCTGTGACGACCCATATGAAGTTTGATGCACACGAGGGTCACTACCAAGGGATGTGGGTTCCCCCCGCCACAATGAGGGGCCCGCTCGCTTGGTGGTGACCCATAAGACATTTAGTGCGCATGAAGGTCAACACCAAACCTAATATACCAAGATCTACCATCGGGTTTAAAAATGTGCAAAACTGTTTTGATGAAAATATGTGAAAATGTTCTAAAATGATCCAATATTTTCAAAAGACTCCAAAACAAATACAACACTAGGCCAATGGAGTACAATAGCTACCTAAAGAAAAGGATAATGCCAAAAGGTAAGGCAAAAGTACTTGTTAACTTCCACCTCTTGGACAAGAAGCTGCAAATCCTGAGTCATTCCAAGTCGATCATGAAAAAGTGATTACTTAAAATGAGAAATTATCGTATAAAGAAGGAGAAAAATTAGTTGAATGTGGAACAAGTTTTTTGGATTAAGAAGGAGAACATCACTAGATATGATCTAATACTTGAGCTTCAATTATGTGCTTTTTGATTAGAGGAAAAAATTACATTCTGAAGACGATAACTTGAAGTCTAGACAAGGCACTAACCAACAAAAAGCCTGTAAAGTTCTAAATTTCTCTTCACGTGAACTAACCCTTTCAGGTAATGGATAATGAGATAGAATTTTTTTTAGGATAATGCAAATTTTTTTTCATTATTCCCCTCCCCAGCCGACTGTCGTGCTGGAAGGGGAGGGGAATAGTAACCCGTGCTGAAGCTCCTCGGTGGGCTTCTTTCATTGGAGAGATGCCCTTAGCTCATGTAACTTGCTTAACTTCTGTGTGTATCTTGTCAGAACCCTCTCAGCAAATGCCTTGCAAATCAAAGATGTAATCTAGTTCAAAAGGTCCTGCCTTGAAAACGTTTTCCTCTTTAGTGCACATGTTGCTTGAATTTTGCGTGTAGTCGGTCTTTTTGTTTTGGATGGCCACTCTAGAATACGATATTTACCCTTCTCCAATTGTCCAACTTCTTTTCTAGCTCTCCAGGCTTGCTTTTGCACATTTCTAGCACGGATGCCCCGAACTTTGCCCATGCAATCTTATGTGCAGAAGGGTATTCTTTTGCAGTACTACACCTCTCAAATGTGTAGCACCTGGCAAACTTTGCCATGATCTCCCCACATGATGGGGGGGCTTGATATACCTTGTGGAAGAATAGTTTGCAGCTCTTGAAAAATTAGGAGGCTGCTAAGTACCCTACTTTTTTTTCCCTTGAATGGTTAGTATTGGACTAAGGAGGTGACAATACAATTTGTGGCTTTGTTGAGTGCTAAGGTAGAGTTAATGATTGGTTTATTATCTTTTAGCATGCCCATGATGATGAGGATGAGGAGTCAAACTTATCAATTCTCAATAAGGAGTCAAGCTTAGCAATTCGTGATGAGGAGTGAGACTTTGTAACTCGTGATGAGGTTGATGATGATAATCCTCTATTAATGCCTTTGGTGATGATGATAGTGAGTCCATTTGTAGGGATCACTATCCAATATAAGTGGAGGTTCTAATTTGATTATTTTTCTTTTTTAAAGGTTTTAAACTGTTTCTTTCATCCCCCCATATAGGCATGAATGCACATGCATAGGGGGAAAGGATATCACATCCATTCCTCCTTGTAGGAATCAAGATGTCCTCATCTCAAGAAGAACTTAACGATTATCATCCTCTATGGTAAGTTGTTATTGCATCCTAGGACCTATGGGTTACAACTTACCACACTTTAGTTGCACTACTTTGAGTCGATTCTCAGCTCTTAAAATAAGAACATATCCAATTATTGAAGGAAATAATTAATCATTGATAGCTAATCATTAATAATTGATAACTAATGATTATTTCATAACTAATACATAATAAGTATTTATTAATAATTAATAATTAATAATGAGTACTTGATAAATTTTAATAACTAGTTATAGAAATTAAAATATTTAACTTAAAATTTTATATTTTTAATAAAAATTTAAACAATTAAGTATTAATTAAAAGAAAAAAATAAATATTATCAATAAATAAGAAGTAAAAATAAGAAATATAACTAAAAATAGTAATTTCCTAGTTAACATTAATAATGTTTTAATTATCATTGATACTTTTATGCAAGAATCTTTCATATGAAAGATTCTTTTGTATGGATGATTAGTGAGGATTACATAGTAATTAGGGTATTGTATAGATTATATGTTGAGCATATTAAATGTAGTTTTTAATAATATGGTCATACAAATGCAACCTAGATATCATTATGTCTCTTGGCAACTCTTTGGAAATTTTAACCTCACTAATGTATGATGATAGTTCTAATACAAGAGTCCATTCATCAACAAAGAAACCCCCCAATAGAATTTCAAAATATGTGCACTCAAGCAATATTACTCTAGATTTGATTCTAGCCAAGACAAGAACAACATAGACAACCATGTCTCAAAAGTACATTCAGGATCCCCCACAAGCATATGCTATAGTTATACAAGATGAGACAATATAGCATCCATGCACCTATTCTTAGCATTGAATTATTTCAATGATTCCATTAGGCAAGGATTGAGATAGTAGGATACCAACATTTGGTTGCAATAAGTTAGTTGCAATGAAATGTTCATATAGCATGCTAACTAGATGTATGACCTTAAAAGATAATCCCTCTACATGGATTGATTAGATATTCAATATACACTATCTAGTACATGAATTATGCGTATAAGACATAGATAGGTTCATACCAAAACAAAGAATAAAAAAAGTATTTTTAAAGTTGGCCCATAAGATTAGTACAAGAGCATGCTTGTCATTAATGACCAAGACTTTAACTGACATACCAAAGACTCCAAGGTCTTAGCCCTTTATCATGCATTTATTTTTACTAACTGTAATATGATTTTATTTTGTTAACTTTATTCTTTAATCTATACTATAGGCTCTTAATCATACTGATCCATCCAAAAGTGTGGATTCTTCTATTGTAGAATTGTCATCAAGAACTTTAGTGGTAACTCAATGTTATTAAACATTGAAACTATGGAGTATATAATTAACTTATGATGTAGTAGCATAGTAATTTATGTTTATGCTTTTCAAATGCAAGTTGTTAATACCTTCGAAGAGGAAGACTAAGAAAAAATCCACCTAAAATATTTAGACTTCCAAACCATTAATGAGCTATATGCATTATTACGTATAGTGTTATCAAGAGATATACTAGTTTTTTAAGACAATGCAATGAACAAACATTGATAGCCATGAGAAATTCTATTGTGGATTGGTTACTTTGTAGAGAGAAAATTCTTGTCCACAAAAAATCACAATAGACCTTTAAGTATTAAGGATATATGTATCTTGAATTGATCTCTTTACAAAGAATATATTTTAATTTTTTTATTATTTTACTTTTACTTTCTAATTATATTAAGAATATTTTTTGCTATTTACTAGTTTCCTTATATAAAAGAATTTTACTATATCATTGGTTCTAAGCAGTTTGTGTATATAGAAAATTTTACTAAATCAATAACTAGGAATTTTTTTTAATTCATATATAGGAATATTTTACCATACCACTAGCTTGTAAAATGTGTCACTTTTCACTTTTACTAGTTGAGACTTTTTCTAAATACTTTGACAAGTATCTAGAAAGTTTGTCTATTCTATGAAAAAGTATTTAAAGTTCCTTATGAAGGTAACACAAGGAAGAGGTAAGATTTTTTAATACCTTAACTTATGCACATCAATGGGGACAAAGGACACATGCACTACATTACACTTGTTTCATTACTGCATGCAGCTTCTCATACCCTAATTGATCAACTACTTCCATGCCATTGGGATGATGTACAAAATTACACCTTTTTCTTGCACTACATGGTATGAGGCTTTTTAAAGTTAAACTTAGTAACCTTAAATGCATGAGCACAAGAATTTGTGCCATCAATTGAGCATAGCCCTTTTTGCACATCACATTCAGGATTTAATCACCAAACAAGGAATCATAAATTAAGAGTAAGAGGGATTGGTGGGGTGTACCACATGTCTAAATGGAGCTTATGATGAGTACTTTTAGGATATGTATGAAGCTCTTAGTTATAATTAACGCAGGTACAAAATTTCTCTAAAACAAAGTGCTATCTACACGTTGTTTGGGGTCAAAAGATAAGGCATGTCCAATTAGTCTTTAGCCCGTTAAGCCTCTCTCAAGTGGGGAAACTCTAAAATGGTGGCTCATTGCTAAGAGGATTTTTTCCATTGAATGAGGTATTCTTTGATGGATTGATGCCTCAAATTCTTATCTCACTACCCAATGATTACCTCAAGGATATATTGAATGATGCCTTCTTTGTCCATGGGGGTAACTCCTCCATCATTCCACTAAAGTGTCAATGAAGGGCTTCATCTAGCTAACATGAAACACATTGTGAATCTTAGTGGAGTGAACTTCTTTCTATCGAGTAACGATTTTGAAGAGTACGAGCCTTGACATGATCAAGAAACCTATGTATGCATGAATGCATCACACATCGAGCATAATATAGACATGATCTTAATGCATATAGATTTTCAATGTGTAACTGTTAGGTGCTTGGTTTGCATGCCATGATTTCCATTACATATATTTTTTGAAACATTGAATACTTGAGTAGAGATTATATCAATTGCAAAACCATAAACTTATAGGTTTTACAAGGGTTGAGGCCAACGCCCCTGCAAAGGGCCTAGTTATGCAGAATGAGCATTCTTCCAAGCATCTCATTGAGGAGTTTGTAGAGAGTACAGATGAGTATAGTTGATTCTCAATAATTGAGGGGTAAGAAGAATGAGTCTTTTATTGTATATATATAAAATGATTTATATTATTCACCTATGGCCTCATGTTCTATAGTGATAGTTTGTATATAAATATAAACAAATAATAAATACATATATATATTAGTATTGTTGATGTTTGATAGTGTGGTTAGAGGCTTATTACATGTTGAAAGACATGAACGTGTCTATATATACAAGTGTGAATTGTTCTATGCGTGGAAAATTTGTATATTTGTGTGTGCTTTTGTGCAAGTGTGTATATTAAAATGTTCATGTTGATGTGCTAATGGTTTCTATGTGTGTGTGTGTGTGTATGTGTACCTACATATGAGGACCTGTTGTGTGCATGCTTGAGTTTTTGTGTGAACAAGGTTCATGAGAGCTTCTTGAACAATGTGAAGGGGAAGATAGGAAGGTGGTGGAAAGAAAGACAAAGGATTTGATTCAATGTAGGGAGATGATGTTTCGAAATTGAGCTATGATGCCTGTAGCTTAAAAGAGAATAAAGGAAGGAATGACATGTTGAAGGGGGTAACATCATTAACCGGAAAAAAAAAAGAAACATCAAGACTTGTCTAATCAGAGGAGAGAGTAGCATACTTGCATCATGCTACAATAACAAGGCAACTCCTTTGGTAGGCTATTATTTTTCCAACCTTCCTACCTTCAAATGATGACTTCTACTCTTCCTCCAACTTATATAGGTAGCATAGCTCCACACCTATGAATTTTTCATGGATTTCAACCTACTATCCCATGTAGATGCTTATCAAGTTTTTAAAAGATGGTAGATGGTAGCATACTTACGTCATGCTACAGTAACAAGGCGGCCCCTCTATTAGGCTATTATTTTACCAACCTTCCTAACTTCAAATAATGACTTCTACTCTTTCTCTAACCTGTATAGGTAGCATAGCTCCACACCTATGACTTTTTCATGGATTTCAATCTACCATCCCACATAGATGCTTATCAAGTTTTTGAAAGATGAGACATCCACTGATGCTATTTTAAATTGGAAAAAAAGTTCCTAAGAAAGGTAGTTGGCAAACATACAAATTGCAAGCAAAAAGATAAGAGGGCAAGTCATATCTAAAATTGAGTATTCTGGCCAACTATGTGAATGGTCTCATACTATAGGACTATCTTTAACAAACCATCATATTGCTAAAGAACTAGATAGAATGGAACACTAGAAGGATATCATAGTTGTTGAGGGTGCTATCGAGTTGGTATATGCTGAGAGAAAAGTCAACTTGATGTGTGAAAATATGAGGGGGTAGAGAAGATTTTGAACATACAGAGAGGGAGAATCTAATGTACGAGTTGCTATATACATCTTCTTGCACGATAGTTCACTTTTGATAGTTGAAAGGTTTCTCTATAGAGTATGGGGAATTGCAGTGGAAGATAAAGTACAATGGGATGCAATCACAAGAGGGAGAGTTGCTTTTGAAGGAGATATCAAGGAACCAACAAACACAACCTTTGAACTATGTGGGCCATTTGAAAACCAAAAGATGGGTAATTCACACCTTCATAAGTAGGGTGATATTTACAGCTACTACTCTCCTTCCATGACAAATAACTAGTGTGAACCCCATGGAAATGAATCCTCATACAATTCCAAACAAAATTACTTTTAATTATGAAAGCTTGTATATGAGAATGTACAAGATTTATGTTGAACAATTGCTGAAGTTTTCATGTGCTAAGAAACATATGGATGGTTGTTCCAAATCTAGAATTAAATGTGAAATGTCTCAAGTTTTTGAGATAGCAAGTCATGGATCTTCATCTACCACCTCCTCCTATTAGAGTTCATGTAAGCAATGAGTTTTCTCCTTGGTTTGCAGATGATGTGTCTCCTAGTCAATGTTCTCTTTGCTTGCTTTCTACATCTCTTGATCTCCAAACCTTCTCTACTCATCCCACTTTGGGAGTTCATTAGCAAGGTCCCATGCAGAGTAATGCATAGGAGAGCTTGGCCACATTGTAAGCCACTCGCTCATCGTAAATGCTATGATTGATATTAATTATCGTTTAATCCCCACCATTACTCCTTGTACCATAATAGAACTCTTAGATGATGGATAAGGGAATCCAAAGGCTTGTAAGAAAGGTTAGAATAACACTTATTTTAAATTTAAAAAATTTCAACACTTGGGCATTTGT
The DNA here is from genome assembly GCF_053477565.2 of Lygodium microphyllum. Lineage (NCBI taxonomy): Eukaryota > Viridiplantae > Streptophyta > Polypodiopsida > Schizaeales > Lygodiaceae > Lygodium > Lygodium microphyllum. The sequence goes on from NC_141145.1 coordinate 116,981,698, forward strand.
GAAATTCTTAAAGGGCAAGCCATCAAGTATCTTGGTGTTGCAGTTGGGATTTGCTTCACTGTTTAAGGGATGGGTTAAGTGGTTTTTTATGAAGGTGCATGATAAAATCAAAGCTAAACTCTCATTTATGGTTGGCTTTGCTAGTAGATTGGTACTATGAAGGATAGTCTTGTCACTTGCGATGATCTTTGCTACGGTGCCTATGTCTTTTCTTTTGCTAAAACAAATTGGGAAAGGTTTGTGGCCCTTTTTAGAAAGGTCTTATGGTCATATGGTAAGATTAAATGGTGGCCTACAATCCCATGTGAATAGGTCATTGCTCCTATTGGCAAACGAGGGAATTAGCCTTGAACCCCTCAAGGAGTGGGCTTATAGGTTTTCAATCTCCCTATTGAAGAGGGTCAAAGGAGGATAGCACAGGTTAGCCTAGGTCCATCGTGATTATGAAATGGATTTCTTCTACCAAAGTATATAGCAAAATGTAGCCGATTATGAAATGGTTTTGACATACTTTTCTCTTACATAAGGGTTACTATGCAATGCTTTGGAGCTACTACTCAAATTATCTCAGCTTGGCTCTATAGGTAACCTATTCAAGTGGAAAGGAGGGGGGAACTAGCAAACAAGATGCCTCCATGGCCTTGAATGTTTAGCAAATACCTATTTTTAAAAAAATGATAGTTATATACTTGCACATCATAATGCTGAGTTGTGTTACAAGATTCAATGCAAGGGAGTAGCAAGTTGATATAGCATTAAGGACAAACTAGCTACTAAGGATAGGATTGTCAAATTCAGGCAAATATCTCCTCTATGTGTCCTATGTAGAAGGAAGGATGTATTAGTCCAAGATCTCTTCTAAGAAGATTAGGAGACCCAAGTAATGTGGAGAAAACTCAAGGCAACAATGAAAGGGCTGAATTTGTTCCATATGGTGGGGTGTAAACAGATGCTATTTGGAGACCATCGCAACTTGAAGTCTTCGAGAAGGTTTGGAATGTCCTTTGTGGTCCCAATCAACCTTTATAATAGCATTTTTGTTGATGTTGACCAAATGCTTAAGCAAATAAGATGTCTAAGTCTGATGATGCCCTTACACAAGTTGTCAAGGTCTTTAAAGGGCTAAAATTCTAGATGCCCTTACCATAGAATAATATATATCGGAAGATATAAATACCCTACTAAATAATATCTTACTTTTGCAATTTTTTAAAAACATTGTTTTCCCAACGACTTTAATAATAATAATGAGATGAGAAGTTTAGGAGGGGGCAATGGCAAAGAAGATGCCTCCTTAGCCTTAAATATTTAGCGGACACCTTTTTCTTTTGATGATAGTTATATCCTTGAACGTCATAATGCCGACATGTGCTATAGGATTTGGTGCAAGGGAGTAGCGAGTTGGTATAGCATTAAGGACAAGAGCACTTGCTCTCTTCTCCTAGAAGAGATTGTAGCCTAGTTTGGGCTAAATGGAAAAGAGACTAATTTGATGTAGGAAGTGATGCACATAATTAAAAATGACTTGCTTACCTCCCCTACCATGAATAGGGGTGCATTACTTGAGAACTTGATTAATTTGTGGGATATGGCACTTTTGGCTACAAGAGGGACAACTAAGTTTAGAGACCCTAATGTTGGGTGGCTGCTCAGAGCTATGGAGGGCTAGAGGAAAGAGGACCTACATGGAAGGTTCCTAGACATGAAAGAAACACCTTAAGAAGGCATGGAAGGAAACCCCCCATCTCAAAATCAATGCACTCCTATAGAGGATAGTTGCTAACAAACTGGCTACTAAGCAGATATCTCCTCTGTGTATCCTAGGGAGGATGAATTAGTTGAGCATTTCTTCTGGGAAGGTGAAGAGACCCAAGTGTTGTGGAGAAAACTAAGGCAATAATGAAATGGTTGAATATGTGTCATGTGGTGGGGTGGAAACAAATGCTCCTTCGAGATCATTGCAACTTGTGAAGTCTCCGAGAAGGTTAAGGATAGTTGTCATGTGGTGGGGTGGAAACAAATGCTCCTTCGAGATCATTGCAACTTGTGTGAAGTCTCCGAGAAGGTTTGGACTATCCTTAAACAACTACTATGCTGAACATATGGTGTCTAAAAACTAGTATTGCCTTTAGCAATACAAGAATTTCTTTGTGGTCCCAATCAACCTTTTTAATAGCATTTTTGTTGATGTTTCATAGATGCTTAAGCAGATAAGCAAATGTCTAGTATGATGATGCCCTTAAACCAATTGTCAAGCTGGAAGATGTAAATACCTTACTAAATAATATCTCACTTTCACATTTAAAAAAAACACTATTTTTCCAATGACTTTAATAAGAATAACAATGAGATGAGGAGTTTAGGATAAACTAAGGAACTAGAAGCATTCTACATCATGTGTGTAGGTGCTATATTAAAGAAAAGACACCTATTTAAGAGGGTAGCATGACAAAACGGGCAACATAAATGGAATGTGGGATTTTAAAAAGTATGACATATCATGTATCTATTCTAAATAAAATATGATATTTCAAAGTCATTTTGCCTCAAAAAGTGAGTATATGAATCTATTCTACCTCACACAACTAGTTAAGACTTAACATATTCAAGTATATGAATAATGAGGTACCGTGAATCTTTTCTACCATTCTAAATAAAATATGATATTTCAAAGTCTATCAATCTATTCTGCCTCACAAAACTAGTTAATAGCTTCAACAAAAAAGTCCATGATACTTGTATTATTACATAATACGAGTGTGCAGGTTATAAGCCTGAATTCATTGTATTAACAATTTTAATTATATGATTCTTAATATGTTATCCATATTCAATTCAGCATAAACATGATCAATTATATGATTTCTTAAATACATAATTTAAATAAACGCATTGAAAATATAAAAACCCCAACCTAATTTAGTTCAACCACCAAAGATTCGAAAGTATACAAAAAGTTTTGTCATGCAAGAAGCATTGAAGTCGCATTGTGTAGAATTGCACCCTTGAAAACCTATATATTTGCTCGACACCTTACATTACATTTAGGCTTCACCTACGCCACCGTGCCCCAAAATTGAAGGTGTCTTCTGAAGCCCAAAATGGCCAAAATAGGCGTCAAATCGAAGCAGTGGCTCACATCACAGCATATGATGATGTGATGTCAATTGTCGATTGAGGTAGACTCCATATTGATGATACGATGTCACCTGGGGCTAAAATTTCTGAATGAAATGTCGAGTGGATCATGCAAGGTTGGCTTTCTGTCCTCATTTGCGTTGCAGAATGGATAGATTATTTACGTCGCGGCTCATGAAGAAACAATAAGCCTAATCGGGGTAGTATATACCAAGAGTGAAATGGAGAATACAAATCTGCAGTTACTGCAGTTGCAGTACCGGAAAGTGACCAGAGATCTTTTGCAACCAAAAGCTGTTCCAACATATACATCATCATACACCTTAAACAGTGGCACCAGCTATGGCGCACCAGCTATAGCGCCGCAACTGATCGTCGTGAGAACACCAAAGAACTGTATTGAGGAGAGATTATACTGCAGACAAGCTTTTATTACGCAGTTCTCGTTATGTTACGAATCGACACTAGTCGACAGACAATCAACAATATTTTCCAGCAATTAATTATTGTGCTTGTTGCCATCGCTTTTCCGCATTTCAGCATGTTCCTCAATGGATTTCTGCAATTATCACAGCGGAAGAAAAGCTTTTATTGCCCGATTTCTATGCACAGAAGTTTCTAATAGTCCAGACTCCATAGCTAGCCACATATAACCAAAATCGTTTGAATGCAGAACGAATTTGCAGCACTCAGATGCAAAATACAATCGACACAAGCAAGCTTAACAAGCAAACTTGTTTACTCTGGCCGTGAAACTTAAACATGAAGAGAATATTTGGCCATGGCGCATATTAACCAGCATCAAAATCGATTAAACCGTAGAGAGAAGCAATCAGGCATAGTAACAGTAAGATTTAGATTATTAGTATAGTGAAGTGTGAACAGCAAATGACTACCATGTTCAAGTGCTGGCTGGCTTGCTCGCACGTGCAGTTCCTTGAATTGGCTAATTTGGAGGGAGGGCCGAATTTCGAAACATTTCCATCAAGGGAAAGAAAAGAAAAGAAAAAGAAGAAAGATCAAAGATGGTGAGCTTAAAGGCTTTGAGAATTAATTATGTGCTGAAATTATTTTTCACTTCTTTTCCTGTCAAAATGCATAGTACGTGTACGATGTGTGTCTGTCTTGTTACAGTCCGCGTGTTTGCGCGCCTAGAGAGAGAGAGAGAGAGAGAGAGAGAGAGAGAGAGAGAGTGTGTGTGTGTGACAGACTACAGTATGTGTGTGCGCGCGTGCGCACGTGTTGTGCGTATGTGTGGCCCGTGGGCGTAGGACTTTCAAATAAGAAACTGCACATATCAAGTTATGCCGTTGTTATGATGGCTTGTTAATATGCAGTACAGCTAAGATAAAAGAATGTGCGGAGTTACTTGCCGTGTAGAAGGTAATGGCAGCTGCAGCGGCTATGGCGAACACAGGGACGATCCAGCGAGCCGGGTCAGTCATGCCGGTGGCGGACTTCTTCCGATCGACATGGTTTGACGCCGATTGATGAGCTTCGCACCTGCATGGTCATTTCATGCAAAACAGGAACAGCAGCATGGCGATTAGATATACGACAAATTAAATATTCGATAATCAGATCAGTGAAAGAACAGATCAAATCACAAACAAACGTAAATGGGAAACCGAGAATCAGATTGGCGGCATTGGAGAACATTAACTTGCCAGAGAAACGAGAAAATGGAACGGACGGATCAAGAACGAATTAAGGAAACGGAAAGGATCAAGAAGACATTAAGGAAACTGAGGAATTACAGCATGCGGACCGGGGTGACAGAGAAAATGGAACGGACGGATCAAGAAGGCATTAAGGAAACTGCGGAACAGCATGTGGACCGGGATGAGAGAGAGAGAGAGAGAGAGCTCAATCCATGGCCTCATAACCCTACCTCATGTCGCACACCACGCACGGTCACGAGAGGGAGAGAGAGAGAGAGAGAGGGGACGCGTTAAGAGGTCGAAGTTTGCCAAATTCGCCTTCGGACGTCGAGTGGGAAATTTGAAGAGGGCCTCGTTTCTCTTAATCGATCTCGTCTGTGTAAATATATACTAGTTGTGATCGCCCTCTGATGGCGAGATTTTTGTGTCTATCCCCACGTGTCATCTCGTGGGTGCTTCCCATCCCCGATGCTCGACGCGTGTCACCAGGCCACTGAGCATGTGGCTCGGAGTCTCGGACTCTGGGACATCTTTTGTGCTCATGTCACTGCCTTTTTTCCCCTCTTGGAGTTTTGTCTCATTTTCTTTGAAATGTGGAACTGAAACTTGACTCTTCTCCGGTGGTGTCTCCGACAGGAGTTGCGGTGCTTTCCAAATTCCATACACTAACTCTCTCGATAGAGAAAAAAAGAAAAAAGGTGGTGGTGACCAAACATGCACCACTTTCACATAAACTTCACATACGCACATATATGAGCATAAACACATACATGTATGTACTTATGTATACATCTATTTTCTGTACTATATGTATATATACACATACACATGTGGAATTTCTATACTCTATGTATGTGTACATGCTCCATATGTACTTGTCTATGTATGTATGTTGGTAGGTTTGTGAAGTACATGTGTATGCATAGGAGTTGTTTGCATGAGGGTCTTCTCAAGGAAACAATTTTCATGCAAGTTCCCAATTTCCTAATAAAAAAGCAAGCCACATGGGGTTTTTAAAAAAATACAAGATAAACTCTAGCTAAAAATCAAATCCCTAAATTTAGACATGAATAACAGGAGAAAAAAAGTTCCTTAACGTTGGGGATGTATTTGCATGTCCCATTTCCATTCTAGAGGGGTTCTTAGTTTTCCCAAAAACCTATTTTCCCACAATAAAGCTTTCTAAGCTTTACTTTGTAAAGTTGTAAAGGTTTATTTTTAAAAGAATTATTTCTTGGACAATCGACTGTTTTGGTTCCAAAGGGGGAGGGGCAAGACCACTTATCAACCCCCTTTTCCCCACCAAGCTTTTCCTTTCTGGCCAACATAAACATTGTTCCTATGAGGTCAACTAAAAGCGTATTTTACCATCACGATAAGCCTTTGTTTCTGCATGCAAGAGGTTCAAACGTATTTCATGTTTCTATATGGCATTGCTTTACTGCATTACAACGTATATTCTATCACATAAGAGCATACCCATGCAAATATGCTCAAATATATATATTTATTTAGGTGGGAATTAAACTAACAATTTTTTTTGTTTGTAGTTATATATACTAGGTTTGATAATCTCCTCAATTTGCACATAAGTTTCATGATCAAATAGATAGATGCTTAGAAACAATCCTCAACAACTCCTTCAACCAAATCAACAATTCTAGGTTCCATTTCTAAAATTGTTGTTGTAGGTATTCATTTAGCACAAAGGCTATTTCAATTTTGGTATTAGAAGGGTTATTAGTTACTTTTAGCAAATCAAACATTTAACTTAGATCCCATAAAGGTTTCAATATAGTAATCTATTTAGCAAAATGTTTAGATTGGCATGTCCTTGCATGGAATTGCTTTGCTACATCGCATCATATATTTTATCACATAGGAGCATACCCATGGAAATGTGCTCAAATATATATAGTTTTTGGTGCTAATCAAACTAACAAATTGTTTTGTTCTTACCTACACCAGGTTCAATAATCTCCTCAATTCACACATAAGCCTCCATGATCAAATGGATAGATGCTTTGGGACAATCCTCAACAACTCAAGGCACAACAATGGTCCTTCAATCAAATCAACAAATCCATGTTTCATTTCTAAAATGATTGTAGGTATTCATTTAACACCTAAGGCTATTTCACTTTTGGTATTAGTGAGGGTATTAGTTGCTTTGTAATAGCAAATCAAACATTTAACTTAGATCCCATCAAGGTTTCAACATAGTAATCTATTTGGCAAAATTTTTAGATTAACTTACAACTTAGAGATCCAAATAATCATTTCATTGCCAAACAATAAATATTAAGTGAACGAGATTCATATGCTATTTAAACAAAGATGCTAGAATCTTCAAAAGGCTAAGGAAAACATAGTGGTTCAAACCTGTGAGGCAAGTTACAGTTTGGTATATTTAAAAACATAGTATAACTATTATCCTTATACTCTACTAACCCAAGTCAAGAACCTTACAAAGTTCTTTGATATATACATATATAAATAATATTATAAGATAGAAGCTGTATTTTGCATCTAACAATTTGAGTTTCATAACGAAGCATTATTAAAAACTTGTTTTAAGCATTATGATTGAGACTAGGTGGTCATTGTATCCCCAAGGGTATATTGTTTATTGCATGTTTTGTCCAAAGGTTAAGGTTTTGTAGTTTCTTTATGCATTACCCAATGATCTGTAGTCACCTAAATATCTAGAAATAGTTTAAGACTATAGTCCACTTATAGAAGTAGTACGAAAAATATAGTTGGATTACAATTTTATTGAAAAGAGAAGACTATAAAACATTGAAAAGTATGCACATATCAATTTAGCCTCGAATTTACATTCAAATTAAGAATTTCTCCTCACTAGCAAATACACAATTCATTTCACATCAATCTATTGAAACCATTCAAGGGAACATCTCTAGTTATACAACATATATTGATGACCCATCTTTGTTAGAGGCTGACATTGACATTTTAGTTCCTGAAGTAGTCCTCAACCATAACCACACAACTACTAGAATAGGAAATCAATATCATATGAACATAGTCAAGTATAGGAATCATTCTATAGAAGAATCACAATAGATTAAAAAATCAATGCTAACTCTGCAATATCATAGTCTACTTAATACCTATCACTCACAATCATATTAAATATCCCACGAGTACATGTTTACTATAGTAAGCAATGTTTCATGTAAAATCTATGGAATTTTATAGTGTAGATGCACTGTAATAGACAATACTAGTATATGGTGTAAATTCACTTGCATGTGGTTGGCCACCCTTGCATTTTTCTTTGAGTTATCAATTGGGGACAACTACTTTTTAGCCCTTAGAAAATGTTATGGAATTATGTTTATCATGGTATTTTTTTTTCAAAATTTATTGTGGATTTTATTTAGTCGTCACATAATCGGTGACTTATTGCACATTGCGTACAATGTGATTCTAGTCACATTATTATTTACAAATAAATACGTAACGTGTGTTGTGTTGTGGTGAGTAGATAATTAGATGGAGTAAGTGGAATGATTATTATTTTGACTACATATTTTTATCCATGGAATTTATGTGCTCTACAATGTGGAAAAATACTATCCAAATCATTATATTTTGTATGTGCCTACTATTAGCACAAGGACTTTGTGTGCACACATGTGTAATATATTTATTCTTATTTATTTATTAGAGAAGACAAGATATTATTTTTGTAGAGCTATTAGAATAGAGTGTATTGTGATTTATTGGCACAAAAGTAAGTCATGCAAGGTGAGAAAAGGCAAGAAACATAAAAATGATGCTTTCAATGTATTTTGGGTACGAAAGTTTATTCTAATATTATAACTACATGCATGGGGGAGGTGCTCACCTATGCATAGGGAAAGATTATACCCAATCTTATGTCATACATGCTTTCTCAATTTCTCTTCTCTCTTATCACTACTTTCTTTCTTGTTCAAATTGTTCTCTTTTAATTTTTGGTTTATAATTGGTTGTTGTATCGTAAGTGGGCCACCTCAACAAAGAGTAGGTTCTAAATACACATCCTTTGACAACTTTGGAGTTGGTCTGTTCAATTTCTCTTCTCCCTTATCACTACTTTCTTTCTTGTTCAATTTGTTCTCTTTTGATTTTTGGTTAATAATTGGTTGTTGTATGGTAAGTGGGCCTCAACAAAGAGTAGGTTCTAAATATACATCCTTTGACAACTTTGGAGTTGGTATGTTCATGTTATAGAGGATGTTATTGAAAAACGTTTGTATGTTGAGAAGCTTTAGAAGAATAGACGCTATAAACACATCCATTTGAGTATGTATCCCCTAGTTACGAAATATATTTATTGGAAAGGACTCAGGACATTCTAATCATGTGGTATATGAGGGGTTTCCTAGAAAAAACATCATAGGGCTCATTATGTTCCCCATTTTCAAAAGCTTAAAGAAGGTAAAATTTGATATTCCCAAGTATAGAAATTCTTGTAAGCCTTCGTTTGATAAATCATAGCCATTTTGATTTAATATTCAAACCAAAATCATATCTTCATAGCATATGTCTAGCAATGATCTATTGTGTTTTATATTACATGGCAAACTTGACTCTAATAATGTGTCGAATAAGAAAAATCTACGCAGAGCTATCTATCTTTACATCATCAGGACTTATTTACCTTTTTCATTTTTGGGATTCTCTAGACCAATAAAAGATTTTATTAGTAACCTTGACCTCTTCAATATTGTCTGCTCTTTCAACATGTTAATATATATTGCATTAGGATAGATTTACCTGCAAAGGGGTCCCATAATCCCCTCAATTTGCCTCAATCTACAAGAAGTTCATAAAGAGTAGTATAACAATCACACCCTCTCACTTCTTTTAAAATCTCAATTTAATTTTCTATGGCAAACCCCCTTGAATGCTTCAATATTTCAAGATGTATAAATTATTTTGACCTAACATTTTACACCTCAACTTTTGACATAACCTCATAATAAACCCCATCTAATCATGAATACATGATCTCTAATATAGTTCAAAGAAGAAAGTTCCAACATTTGTTGAATCCTCTCACCATAGCTTAACAATAAATTAGAAAGTTTAAGATGAACATAAAGGAAATTGATAGGAGAATAGGAAAAGGAATGCATGACACAATATTGGATACAATTTCCTCCATGCATGAGTGTGAACTTTCATCATGCATGTATTTAGTGTACTATAAATGCTTTTGTGCTCAAAATAGGACATGCATCCACTTTAGGCTTGTTATATCTCATTTGCATGAATACCCTCAGCTTTCCTCATACATCATAAGGCGTAAATCATATTTTAGCTTGATAAAATAACTATGCAAAAATGTGGTAATGTATAATAAATTGCACATCAAAAGTATCAAAGTATTATTTTTGCACATTAAACATGATCCCTTAGTAAATAGAGGAACCATGATATTTACATCTCTTCGATCCACCTAGCATAATGTGACTAGTGCGATGCACATACACATGTAACAAGTCACTATTATGGGGCAAATAATTAAGATAAAAATCCACAATATAGATCCATATAATTATACCCACTTAATTTTAAAAAAATAAATGAAATCAATTAAGATTATAGTACCTAGCTCCTTCACTTGAACACCCTTGCCTTTCCTTATGAATCCTAAGGCTCTTAGCTTGACAAAATAAATGCATAGCCATAAGGCTATAAAGTAATGATTCCAAAAATATGTAGAGTGTTGTGCACACATTTACTAATGAATAATACACCACTTATCAATATTATCAAAATATTTTTTGGGTCTATCATAGTGCTCCCTTGGCAAATATTGGAACCATGATATTTGTGTCTCTTTGACCACTATCTGCTCATCAAAGACATGAAGCATATTTGGCTAATGCAATGTGATTGGTGACACATGTATACACCTACAAAAAGTCACTATTATACATCAAGTAATAGAGATAAAGCCCATAATATAAATACAACAATTCAAAAAATTAATTCAACATTAACCTAAAATAATTATTATATCAATATTTCAAAATCATTGATGTTTAAAAATATCCTTAAGATCTACATTTCTTAATATGTAATAAATATATTAATGTTTGTATTTTCTTATAGCTTCTATTTTTTTGTGCTATTTTTGAGAATTTCAAGGTAGGGTACAAGACATAATTTTTTGCTGAACTATAAATATTTTCTAGTTTTTTGACACTAACGAGGAAATTAGAAAATCGAATCACAATTTTTTTCATAAGTTTTACGAATTATAACTAAAACTATGTATATTTAGGAAGACTTGCCCTTCCATCTTTCCAAAAATCCAAGTTTCACATTTAGGATGAAGCAATTCTATCTTTTCCAAAATACACATTTAGGGAGACTAACATCCAAGGTGAGGTTGGCAAAGAATAGATAAATTAATCACTTCTCCATTCCATTGCCTTTAATATAGTGACATGTGCTAGTTAATGAAGAGGACATTGCATGCCCAAAGCCATTTGATTGAAATGAAGAAATCATTGTTCCCTAAACTAGTTCTTGCTTAGTGCCTATATACTATATCCTAACATTACAACATATGAAGGGTATACCAATGAAAAATAAGATGTAAATATGCATGAATTTGCTTCAAAATGTCACCCTCCACCATTGAAATTTGTCTCAATAAAGATTTGGATCAAATATGCATGAATTTGAAAATCATCGATACATATGTTGCTAAATATTGAAGGATATTCTATTGCAAATTCTGACAAATGCTGGGAATAGTATACCAACACATATATCGATGGATGTAGATAGAAAGATATTTTAGCAAGGATCTCACCCATTAGATTCTTGTCGCCCATGTTTGCTATGCTGTCAATCATGGACCACTTGCTTGATTGAAGAGCAATCTTAAAACCTAATAAAAACCCTTTACCCATTTAAAGAAGAAATTATGTAGCAATGATAATTATATAATATATGCACATTCAAAACCCATTGTTCGATTTCTTTGACTCTACCAAGTACATAAAAAATATATTTTACATATTATTTTAAAAATTAGTGATGGTGTGTCTTCCTTGGATGTGCGTGGGGGAACTTGCTCTAGTGGAAGAGAATGTTGACATGTGTCAAGGTCTCCTTGTGAAGATGCACGTGTAGCATGTGGAGTGAGAGGAGATGCCACCTCCAAATCAAGATCTCTTTCCATCTTTGCTTGAGAAACCTGATTAAACAAGAAAGATATTCCTCCACAAAGGAGGATGGCTTTAATGACTATATACATTAGCTCTTGGGTTTGCATCTCCACATAAATAGGTTACATGTAACTTCATAGCAGTTTTGAACTAAATACTAAAGGGTTTACATTATTGAGCCTATGTGAGACATCTCTTCTTCCTTCCACTCTCTTCTCTATCGAACTCTATTCTATCCCTCTCTCTCTCTCTCTCCTTCCCTTCCTCTCTCTCTCTCTCTTCGTCTCCCCCCTCTCTCTTTCCTTCTTTCCCTCTCTCTCTCTCTCTCTCTCTCTCTCTCCACCCTCTCCCTCTCTTCTCTCTCTACCCTTCCTTTCTCTTCCATCTATCCTCTCTCTCTCTCTCTCTCTACCTTTCTTTATTTCTACTCCATTCTCTCCTCTCTCTCTCTCTCTCTCTCTCTCTCTCTCTCTCTCTCTCTCTCTCTCTCTCATATTCTCTCCTTTCTACCCTCTCTTGCCTTTTCTCACTCTTCTCTCCTCTCTCTTTCTCTCTCTCTCTCTCTCTCTCCCTCATATTCTCTCCTCTCTACCCTCTCTTGCCTTTTCTCTCTCTCTCTCTCTCTTCTCTCTCCTCTCTCTCTCTCTCTCTCTCTCTCTCTCTCTCTCTCTCTCTCTCTCTCTCTCTCTCTCTCTCTCTCTCTCTCTCTCTCTCTCTCTCTCTGTGTCCCTCTCTTTGTCCCTCTCTTTACTCTTTTCACTCTCTTCTTACTCATCTTTTTCTTTCCTCTTATTAAGTACATTTCTTCTATCCCCTCTCTCTACTCGTATGGCCTAATTATTTTTCACATTAACTAAATATATCAATTAAAAAAAATCATTATTTCATTTTTATAATGTTAGAAATAAAATCATATTGAAGTATGTGACATTTAAAAACTAAAACTCATTGTATTTTTTACATTAGAAAATTATTTATCTTTTAAATTTGAGACTTATAATTTAAATTGATTTAATATAAATTAAATGTTATTCTAAAATTAAAGTTTATGTGTAGACCTTAATAAGCTCAATGCTATGGGCATCCACTCAATGGCAATCCTTGCTCCAAGCGCTCTTCTTGGTAACTCAAACACTGCATTATAAACCTATACTAAATCAAGTATCAATAAAATTAGATTTTTCTCTCTTCTTTCTCTCTAAATATTCTCCTCATCCTCCTCTCTTTCTTCTACTTCATTTTCTCTCCCTCTACTCCCTCCCTCCCTCCCTTCACTCATCCTCTCCTCCCTCTCCTCTTCTCTCTTTCCCGTCCTTCCCCCTTTTGACACTCCCTCCCTTCTCTCTTTCTCTTCTCCCCTCCCTCCCTCCCTCCCTTCCTTTTTCCAACCCTCTTCCTTCTTTCTTTGTCCCTCTCTTTCTCTTCTTTTCGTCTTCTTCTCTTCCCTCTTTCTCTCCCTTAATCTAAAGGAAAATCTCAATAAAATTATATATATATCAATCACCTAGAACCTACATTACATCCTTAACATACAAACATTTGTTAAGAAAAATCATGCAAGTAAACAAAAAAAAGTAACAATAGGGTTTGCAATCACATAGCTGTTACATGATGGTGCCAAAGTTAAGAAGAACAATGAAGCTTTGGTGGATGTAATTTTAAACCAATGCAAGTATTGTGTCGGTATGTGTTTTGAACCAATCTTAACTTGCATCAATATGTGGATCAAAATGCTCGATGAAAAGAGCTCAAGTAATTTTCAGCATAGATTGCGGCACACAAACTGGTGATTAATTCTTATGTATATTCTAGTGCCAAGAATGTTTTTGTTGTGATGTCAAAAACTAGCATTGGTATTCCCTAGATACCATATAGTGTAAAGTTATCGTTTACCTAAATTTCCTACTCTATAAATGTAGTGGAAGAGTCTTTACTATAGAAGAGTCCTTATTAACTTGCAAGTAGGATATCTTATGAGGCTTTTATTTTTGTACAAGATGTAGTTGCTTGATGCTTATTTTGTGAGGTTTGAGTATTTGTAACGATCATTGTGTAAAGTTTGGGTTATTTGGTCATATAATGATTTTAGGGCATATCGTGTTTTTGAAATTGAGGATGACCACTGTTGATCATGTTAGTGTAGAGTGTGTTAAACTCTAACCATTTTTTGATAAGTAAAAATGTCCAAATGATTCTTACAAGTGAGGATTATGTATTTTGAGGATATTTATTTGGGACAATCTTTTGTGGGGGTAAAGTATTATCTTAATGCTCATTAGTACAAATAAGAAACTTCACTTTATCGTAGTTAGACATGGTGATTGCATCCTTATCCAAGATTGATGCAAAGTTACAAAGTATTATGTCTAAAAATAATTTCTATGGAGGATTGATGGATCAATCTCTCCTATTGTGTTTTTCCTTGGTAATCAAACCCCTCTATTTCTAGGCTTGAAAAAACTGATTAAAACCATCTCTATCCAAATAAATCAATCTATTGCATTATTTATATATAGCAAATAAAACTATTTTATTTCTAACATTAGAAATTCCAATAAAAGTGTATCTCAAGGTCAAAATGGGCTTCCATGGTAGAAAACTTAACCTTTTTAAATTAAGAATTGAACCATCTAACTTAAGGCTAGCCAAGCATAATCAACTTTTGTAATCAAATATTGAATGAGTATTTGCAATAGATTTTGAAGAAGTCCCACTACAAGATATAGACCTTATAGCGACGTTTAAAGCGACGAAAATACAAACAACAAAATTTGCCCCCGTCGTCGCAAAAAGCGTCGTTATTGACGACGCCATAGAATCGCCGCTATAACCGTCGCTATATGCGTCGCATTTGCGACGTAAATAGCGACGCATATAGTGACGCATATAGCGACGGTAACAGAGAATTTGCGACACTGATAGCGACGACAATAGCGACGCGTGCAGCAAATTTGCGACGCAAATAGCGACGCTAACAGAGAATTTTTTTTTTGTGGCAGGGCAGCAAGCTGCCCTGCCACATATAGCACTGTGTGCTGTATGAGAGCCATACAAAATAGTTTCTGCACTGCTGTATACAAAGCGTTTGCAAACAAAAAGAATGTATACTGAAATCATAAAACTGATGGATGAAATAAATACATGATATCGCATAAAATGCGATTGGTACAATCATAAAACAATATCACTAATACATAGAAAATGTCTATATAGATCGGGCGACTAAAAACTAAAGGTATGTGAGCTCTAAGGATCCAAGGGCGAGCTACAAATCGTCGTCCCCCGAAAGCTCTTCCTGCTGTAAAGGAGCATCAAACGGATTCTGCAGAAAAAGAAACAACATATCAATCCACCATACAATAATGTATTCAAATATCTCATGGTAACTACAGACAAGAAAGATGAGTGACTTACTGGACTGCCGCGTCTATACAATCGGTTGATCAATGATCTGAGACCGTGCCTCTCCGCATATCGAGTCTCAAGGCCTTGCGGATCGCGATTTGTAATGGAGTGCTGCAAAGAAAACAAAATGCTAACTGTTAGAAACATGATTGTCAGTACAAAGAATATCTCAAAAAAACAAATAAGCAAAATAAAAGAGAATCTTACAAAGTCCTCCAAATATGTCCTGTGGCCGCCACTCCCAAGATGATGTACCGATCCGGCCTCGATTCGTGCCCTCGCCACCTCCCACTGCTGACTCCAACGTCCTGGCGAATTTGTAGCCTCCTCCCTCAGTCGGTGCCAGTCATCTGCATCTAACCACTCGGGCTTTGGAGCCCCACTCTTAATTGCCTTGCGTGCGTCGGATCGTCTATGTGACATGTATGCACGCATGCAATCCATCATCCATCCCGTAGAGAATCTATCCACTGCGGCTGGCATCGGGAACTCCTCGTGCAAGGATGCTATTATGTACTCCTTGCTCCCCTCCGGTATGTTCCTCCAATGATCCAGGACGTTGTGCCGAAAAACTTGTTGGCACAACTCCCTCATACGAGCCATCACCCTCCTCCCCTCATCATTCATGATGATGGCTCCTGCCCTGCCATCCACTAGGTATCCATAATCCCTAGGAGTGTGCCTTGTATGGGCCCTCTCCCATCTCCGTCCACGCTCTTGGGCATATCCAGGAGACCCTTGAACATCCGGTGTACCGACGGGGGTACCCTCTCCCGGAGTGCCACTCAAAGGGGTGCCACCAGAGGGTGTGCTACCAAAAGGAGTGCCACCAGAGGGGGTCCCACCAAAAGGAGTGCCACCAAAAGGCGTGACATCTGCCGACGGCTGCGCAAAAGCCAGAGTAACTGGAGTGGACGTCCCCACAGGTGTGACAAATCTTGGAGGTGACCGAGCTCCAGCTGAATGACGAGACGGAGACACCGCGTCCGTGTCTCCATAGCAGCACCCCCCTGATCCTCCTGCAGTCGCAGTCCCTCCCTTTGGCCCAAGTCGCGAGCGTCGAGATCGTCTGCTCGAAGCTGAAGCATCTGATCGCGCTGAAGCTGATCTAGCAGAGCGCCCTGACGAAGAACGAGACAGCTCCTGATCTGCTATCTCTCTAAATCTCGCGAGCTGATCTGGAGACATACGTGCCATCATCTCCTGAAACTCCTCATCGCTCATCCCTCGACTCATCCTGAAAATGTCGATACCTGCACAGATAAAAAATAATGTTAGAATAATCAATTTAAACTATACAAAGCACATTAATAAAATCATTTTTGAAAAATCCCTCTTAAAATGCATATCTTATCTACCTTTATGGAAGATCTAAACAACGAATTGAGTAATACAATTCTCCAAGAATGAAGTATTCTATGGTCCCATGTTAATCTCCTGACACAACTCTGCATACACTGGAAGGTTGATAGACATGTCACCACAAAATAACGAGTCTGTCTCGTTCTTAAAAAATTCTACGACTTCTGTATTTCCATCATTGTTAGCCGATGCGGGTTCCAAGCTTGCGGTGGCCTCCACCCCTTGTAATTTCGATCCCTCTATTTGCATATTTTCTTCATCTATGCCTGGAACATCGCTTTGATCGTATACTCTCGCACCTCGAGGAGTTGAAGGTATAACATACCACCATCGAGGTTGTCAGGGATTTGGATAGAAGATTACCTATTCACAAACACTTACAAAGCGTCTTCAAACCATTGTGACATAAACCATGTCGTATTACAATTAGCAAGCAAATGCCTAGTTGCACCTGTTCACAATGGGCCGGCAACACAAAGGTGTCGCGCAAATCCATCCATTTTTTTTCAGAATCTATTTCGAGAAATCCAGATGGACCTCGTCGAACTGTTGCGCCAGCTCCTCCAAGTACCACTTTGAACCACTGCACGTCGAATATTATCATGGAGAAGCTACGGTAATCCACCGTAATAATACTTTGCAAATTCTCAAAATACTCCATCTCATCCACAACCGTGTTTGGATCCGTTGCTCGTCGCCGGCTCTCTTGCTCAAACCTTGCCATGACACCACAGTCCATTGTGGAGTGCATTTTGTCAATACGCTCCACCCGAAAATGCCGTCCGCGCGACCACGCTGCACTATATATTTTGTACTGCACATTGAAACACTCAAATTAGATGTAGCAAGCAAATTTAGATACGACACATTCTAAACCCCTCATTACCTTTGGACTACATCCCCTCGAGAACTCCCACTCCTCCATTGAGACCTCAGTCCCTTCGCTGGATGCTGCGGTCAAGGCTCCATGCAACCATCGTGTTGACATAAACCGCGGCATCTCCTCTATGCCTTCGGGATATCGAATCGGTTGGTGATGCATACTGCGTCGGAATTCAGCTCGCGCTTCCTCTCGATCTTGCCTTGCAATCTGGTACTTGGCGAGCCACGTCTCCATGGAGGCATGGTGCAACATACAAAAGCGATTCACCTTCTCTTCCATTGAGGCATCCATTCTTTTTTCTACCCCATTTCCAACCACCACATCTCCAGTCAGCCTGTCATCGTCCTTCAGCGTCCATAGCATTTCATTGTCTGGTTCCACCGTTGGTAGCCATTGTGAGATATGCACTAACGCCTCTGACACCAACCAACCTTCCGCCATGCTACCTTCCGGACGAGCTCGTTGTCGCACAAAGCCTTTCAGGGTTTTCATGAAGCGCTCCAGGAAGAACATCCATCGCGTATGGACAGGTCTAGCAATCTCCACTTCATCCACAAGATGCACAAGAAGGTGAACTTGTATCGTGAGCATGCTAGTGGGCAGGTATTTCTCAAAGAGACAGACCGTCTCAACTGCTCCCTGCCTTGCGGATTCAATAGAGGACGTCTTAATCTCTTTCTGTGAGATCCATTGCACCAAAGTCGACAGCTTGTAAATGGCCCTGCGAATTTCTGGAGTTAGGCATCCCGCGATCGCGATCGGTAGGACAAACTTCCACAAATGAGAAAGCATTAAGAATAATGGTAACTTTTCAAATTTCAAAATGTCCACGCTAATTAAAATCCATTCTGTTCACATAGTGTCTCTCTTTCCTGTGATGTGGTCCCATAGCAAGCTGCCCACATTTTTGAAAATATGCATGGGATCCAACAAGTGGTTGACCTGTAAGTGGGTCCAATATGGCAACTCGTAGAAAACTGAGAACCATCGCATTCCATTTGGATGTGAATCCGGGTTTACCATTTTCAGCTCGTACCAGCTTGCAGCGTTCATACGTGCTGGAGGTCGTCCAAGAAAACCTTCCCTGAGTTCATGATCCTCCGGCAAGAAAGCGGCGTGTCCTTGATATACCATCTTCTTCATGGTTCGTGACCTTCGGGAGTCTAACTATGGCCCACACAATGGACATGCATGATAACATGAGGTAACGAGACCTGCAAGGCGATCCACGACCTAGTGAATACTTGATTGAATGAAATAAAATATAGATATTACCGGCGAGAACAAAGGTCTGCTCACCTGAGCACTCTCCAATCCCGGAAAGTCATGCATCGTCCACATGAGAATGGCTCGAATGTTGGCTGACCGCCGACCATCGCGCCTGCTCATATCTTGCATCGTGACCCCCTACTCCCACAAAATCTTAAGCTCATCGACTAATGGACGAAGATACACGTCCATATTTTTTACTTTGTAGCGGCCCAGGACGAGCAAGCTAAGGATGAGATGTCCTTTCTTCGTAGAAAGCCATGGAGGAATGTTGTAGTTGACAAGCACTATAGGCCACACACTGTAAGAAGTCGAGCGCAGACTGAATGGGTTCACACCATCCATGGCAAGACCAAGCCGAAGATTCCTTGGCTCTCGCGCAAAGCCTGGGAAGGTAGAGTCAATGTGGCTCCATGCGCGCGAATCTGCTGATATTCGTTGCACTCCATCCGTGAACCTATTCTGCACATGCCACGTTGTCAAGCTTGCCATGGCAGACGTGCGAAACATGTGGTTTATGCGGGGGATGAGCGGAAAGTGTCTGAGGACTTTTTGAGGGATGGTCTGCCCTTGCAAGTCCTGTCGATACCTGTGAGCACCACACTTTGGGCATGTCTCCATAGTCTCGTATTCATCTCGAAACAATATGCAGTCGTTGATACATGCATGGATGTTATTGTAGTCCATGCCAAGCTTCCGTAAAACATGTCGCGCATCATCACGAGACTCAGGCATGGTGTTTGCAGGTGGTAATATATGATATTTCAATAACCTGAAAAAATCATAAAACACCTTGAAAAATCCATCCATGTTTGCAATAATACTGTTAAAAAAAAAACAATGAAGTCTGTGTGCAAGGTACCTGAATAACTCAGTCACACTCGTATCGCTCCAACCGTATTTTGCTTGCACACTTAAGAGTGCAAGCAATGTCTTTAACCGAGATACTCGGCACCCATCATATAATGGTATGGATGCTTCCTCTCTAAGCGGTTCAGATGTCTCAACATCCATGGGAATCAATGCATCGATCATTGCCTCCATCTCAGGCTCCAAGATTGTAGGCAAGTCGGGAAGGTTGTCTGTCTCCTCTGGCATTGACGGTATAGATGGGCCTTGCGAGTGGTCGATTGGCTCCTGCAATCCATCCATCGGCACGTCCACGAACTCTTCTAATTGGCCGCAAAGGGTGCACTCCCCCTTGGGTCGAGACATCACCCCCCTGGATACAAAATTTGCCAACAAGACCCAATCTTATTGTGTATGGTTTTCAATTAGCTTGAGAGTACAATGCATGAAAAATGCTAACTTCAAATTACCGTTTGCTGAAAGTCTGCAATCGCCTGATCAATGATCTCAGATTGAAACTCGCCAAATCGTCGTACGTGTTCTATAGACAATCGGCGTTTTCATCTAATTGCCAACTTGCATTGAGAGCAAGGACATGGGACACGTTGATTAAGATATGACTCGCTGTCTTGAACAATAGGACCTTCTTCGTTTGCCATCTTATCTACATTACAGCAAACAAGGCTTAAATGGATAGCTTTATGGAGATGTACGTCAAGTTGCAAGTTGACCATAAACCTTGCATTGTATATAGTAGTCGAGAGATTTTCCGATGTTATATCTCGGCCTTGTATCATGCTCAACGATTTGTTTGTCCCGGTAGATAATTTTTTGTTATATCTCGGCTTTGAGTATAAGTAATCCATTTTAAAATTAATGCGCGCCATCTATGAAATTTTATAACTATAGTAATAAAATTTATTTCAATCAATTCTACTCATAGTCATAAGACCTGAGAGAAATTATCCTATACTCAATTTAAGGGTTTCTTCTTCTATAACAATAATTTTGGGTTCATTTTGATGAAGTACGTGGCCGTATGCAAAGCACATTGCATACCATTATCAATACGTATATTATCTTAAATTTCCTTCCCTTCCCTCTCCCTCTCCCTCTCTTCCTCTCTTTCTCTCACCCTCTCCCTCTCCCTCTCGTTCTCTTTCTCTCCCTCTCTCATTTCCTCCCTCCCCCTCCCTCTCCCTCCCCCTCCCTCTTTCTCCCTCTTTCTCCCTCTCCCTCTCCCTCGCTCCCTCTCCCTCCCCCTCCCTCTTTCTCTCCCTCTCTCATTTCCTTCCCCTCCCCCTCCCTCTCCCCCTCCCTCTCCCTCTCCCTCTCCCTCTCCCTCTCCCTCTCTTTCTCTTTTTCTCCCTCTCCCTCTCTATCTCTCTTTCTCTCTCATTTCCTAAACAAGCAAAAAATAAAGTGATTTAAACATCCTCCAAGCAAAAGGGAGAGGGAGAGATACAATGCACTCTCCCTCTCTTTCTCTTTCTATCCCTCTCTCATTTCCTTCCCCTTCCTCTCCCTCTCACTCTCTTTCTCTCTCATTTCCTCTCCTAAACAAGCAAAAAATAAAGTGATTCAAACATTAAACAAGCAAAAGGGAGAGGGAGGGAGAGAGAGAATGCACTCTCCCTCCTTCTCCCTCTCTTTCTCTTTCTCTCCCTCTCCTATTTCCTCCCCCTCCCTCTCCCTCTCCCTCTCCCTCTATTTCTCTTTCTCTTTCTTTCCCTCTCCCTCTCCCTCTCCCTCTCCCTCTCCCTCTCCCTCTCCCTCTATTTCTCTTTCTCTTTCTCTCCCTCTCCCTCTCCCTCTCCCTCTCCCTCTCTTTCTCTCTTACTCTCTCGTTTCCTCTCCTAAACAAGCAAAGAAGAAAGTAATTTAAACATTAAACAAGCAAAAGGGAGAGAGAGAGAGAGAATGCACTCTCCCTCTCTTTCTCTCCCTCTCCCTCTCTTTCTCTCCCTCTCTCTCCCTCTCCCTCTCCTTCTCTTTCATTTCCTCTCCTAAACAAACAAAAGAGAACGATTTAAACCTTCAACAAGTAAAAGAAAGAGAGAGGGAGACTCACCAATGAGATATGGCGAGCGTGGGCGGCTTCTCTTTGCAACGAGGACTCCTCCTCTCCTTCGCGAACAACGACGGTGGCGGCGGCGGCGGCGGCAAGTCTCTTCCTCCTCTTCTCTCACAAAGCCTTGGCTCTCTCCCTCGCTCTCGCTCTCAAAAGGCGAAGAAAACAAAATGAAAACGGCGCTCTAGTTTCGGCCACGCTTTTTTCCCCTGCGGCGTCGCTATATGCATCGCATATAGCGACGCCAATTGTGACGCCAATAGCGATGCCTATAGCGACGCCGATATCCGCCATCGCTAATCGGCATCGCTATTGCCCCATTCCCTTGTAGTGTCCATACAAATAGAAATTTCTAAGGATATGTGTATGACATCACTATATGAGATTTGAATTTGGTACCAAAGTTTTCATGATAATTTCTCTCATTATACAAACAATTTAGATTATATTACAGCATTTAGTCCATAAGAGCAAATAAGCTAACTACAACCACTATTTCCTTATTACAAATGTGATCTTTGAGAACTAAGTAATTTACTCTCAAGGGGTCCACATATAAGAAATCATCTATATGATGTGTGTTCAAAGGTTTTTAAGAAATACCCTTTCTTTACATGCTATAAGACATTAAAATGACCCCTTTTACTTTACTAAACTTATAGATTTTTTCAAATTATAACTAAAAAGTCAATTTTGTAAATATAATATTGTAAAACTTACTAAATATAATATCCTTTCTTTTGAACTCACATAGTATCTTACATGTTCTATAAGGTGGACTCCTTGAGAATTTAGTAAAATTCTTAAAATATTTTAAAAAATTAGTGGACATCTTGAGCTTACAAATGGAAAGGATATGGCAAAATTATGCTCCTTTTATACTTAATATGTGGGAGGTACATCTCTATCTAACAAGGTTTGTTGTGGGGATGGTTATGCATTACTATTAGAAACCACTTCATATGTTTTCAAAGAAACTATAAGGGCAAAAATTTATATCATGATCTACAAATAAAAGGTACTTTTACTGTTGATGAAAGGGAAAGAGCAAAGCCTCTTCACAAGCCACTTCATATAAATACAATAAAATAACATCTCACTAGCAAGATCTTCAATTTGATTGGTACAATTGCATTCAAGATAGTTCAAATCCATGCACCAAAGGCACTCCACTAGTAAACCACGAAATGTAATTTTCCCATCACATGGATGTTACTGATAAATAAAACAAGGTGAAAATTTTAATATTTAGATTAATATAAAAAAAGTGTCAAACAAGTACTTTCATTGAAAAAATGTGCATATTTACACCTTTATACGTTATTAAACACGTGTAATAAATAAAATATAAAAATCCAAAACAAAAAAGCTAAACAATTATAATGAAATGTTTAATGTTAAAACTAGGTGAAACCGATTGCATAATTGCATTCACCTAGAAAAATTAGTTGCTCTAAGATTTTAGAGTACTTACTAGCTTAAGTCTATAAAAGAAATTAGTGAGAACATGCTTTTCATGCAATAATATAATGTGAGAAATAAGGGAAATAGAGTGAGAAAAGAAAATCTTAATTTTCTTTTGTAAAAATAAAAAAAGATAAAAAATAATTTTCTTTTCTTAAGAAGGTAGAATTCATAAAGTTGAACACAAAATAACCTTTTTTGGGAGGAAAGATAATTAAGAAACATGAAAATGCATGCGATCCCCCCCCCCCCCCCCCTCGGCGCCCAACTTTCTCCCCAAACATCTATTCATAATGATTCCATTGTGTTGCATTGAATATTTAACTCACATAAAAAAATTGCATGCAATTTGCTAGCATATTATTCTCCTCCTCTAAAACATTTCGTGTTAGTCTATCTTTTAGGTCTATTTGTACTCAAACAAGCTCTAGTTTTGTCTAGTCTCGACTTTTTTTGCAAGAACTTCAACAGGCAATTAGGACAATGAAATGACTTTGCAACTAGCTTTGAACATTTAAGCATGTTGCTATATCCTTGCTCTCTTTCCTATGCAATAGCATATCAATGTTTGGAGGTTGTCACCTTGCATGCATGCAAAAGGCATCTAAAGGCTAGTTCTTATGGCCCCTAATCAAAGAAGAGAGATCATATGTGAACTGATCCTCAACAAATCTTTGATTTAAGTTGAGGCATCAGCCAATGCTAAAGCTAAAATTGAGAAAGTTGTGGAAGTCCCACAAATTGAAATAGTAGCAATCATGCATCAACTTGAGGTTGGGGTAATTCCACGAAACAATGATTCACCAAACAAGATAACCAAGTTGGGATAAATTATGGATCAATAATTTTTTATTAAATTACATTTTAATTTTTTAATTGTATTTTAAAAAAATTTATGTGATTATACACACAATAATTGGTTTTGAAAAGTGAACTTGAGAGTGCTAGAAAAGCACCTTAAATATAGGACCTTACTTTTGAAAATTGTATCGATTGATAATTAAGTTAAACAAAACATTGAGAGAATTGAAAACTAGCTATAGATGACTCTTTGTTTTTAGGAATGAAAAATGGGATTAAAGAAAGGGTAGATTTGTGTGCATAATATGATCATCTAATGATTGAATTATGCTTTTTGTTTGTTGCATGATTGTTTGTGGATTTGGTTGTGTTAAAGATCTTACCCTAAATCTATGAATGTGAGAAGTAGGTAAAAATGAAGGTATATTGGTAAAGCTTTTTGGGATCTCCACACTAATGAGTTCAGAATTTCTAGCATCTTGCGAGATGCTGGAAATAATCACTTTGCAGAGTGAGGGTCCCACACTCTTGCGATAGTAGTAGGCGTTTTCTTAAAATGATCACTCGATATTTATTAGGGTAAAGGACCGAGTGGTAAGTGCCCCCCATAATGTAAGATGGCTTTGTAGGCATAAGGGAGCTTATCCAGGGCTTTCAGCTCATAAATCCCTTGTGGACATGAAATAAGTGTGATGACCAATTATTGTTTTTCAAAGTGTTTTATTCATGTGCTTAAAGGATGTGTTAATAAACCTTGGGTAATAGATTAATGAAAGAAAGCTACTTTTAGAGGTTCACATAGTGTGGTAGTATGTATGATTGATAAGATAACTAAACCAAAACCATCAAGGAAAGTGGAAGGCTTTAGTCTCAATGACTAAGAGTTAATGGCTAGGAGGACCTATGTAACTATCCTAAATTAGTAGAGAGATGTATTAGAATGTGAAACTCCCCCCACCAGCTAGGATATAATTAGCTAATTAACATCATTTTATAGGATGAAGTATGGTTGAGGACCATCCTAATGGTTGTGAAAGTTTAAAATATAACTCTACTCTCTTTACTGCTAGGGAGTTGTATCTTCATCGCTCTCCTCCTTTAGGGGTGTATCCAATGCAAGGAGGTAAATTGCCAATGCGCAATCACACTCCACGAGATCCAAAGGTGATGTACCTGGTTCAGTTCCCATGGGAACAGTGCATACTTTGTGCAAAGGATCCACGTGGGCCAGATACCTATTCACCACTTTTTGGTGATTCTTCCCTGCTTGAAATACCATGAGTTGTTCCAAAGGCACCCAAGTCATGTCGGATCCCTCGATGGAGTATGTGCATGTAGCAATGGTGCTCACAAAGTTTTCCAAAACCTGAAGAGGGGAATCCAACGATGAGAGCACACTTTCAAGGTTGAAGTTCTTAGAGAAAACCTGGAATATCTCTTCACCCTGGTTGGCAAAGATAGTCTTGTGGATCCACTCATCAAAGTGTGCGCGAGCATCCATCGTAGCAGTAGGAGGGATGTGGTGGATATAAAGAGATGAAGAGAGAAAGTGTGAAATGAAATAATGAAACAATGAAACATGAACTAAACTAGTTCTACCTTAGAAACCTTAAGTTTTAAACCATTAAGGTTTATTCCCATAGGATATTTAGTTATGGCTTTACTTACGTCTTTGTAAAGTTTACATGCATAAGTAAATGTATTGATGTGGAAAGTGTATAATAAGTGTATGATTTTGCACAAATACCATAATTTTTAAATATTGCAAGTTTTTAGCAACAACATTCTATTGGCTAAAAAAATCCAAAAATTTATAGGTGTTGGATATTACAACTTGTGGTGTTGGGATTTTTAGGAAGACTCTACAATTTCTAAAATATGTGGAGCCACACACTTTCCGCTAGTAACAGTATCCTCAGCTTGGCTTTGAATTTCCTACCATCTAGTTTAAAATAGAAGCTAACAGGTAGATTCTGCATTAACATTGTAATTTCTTGGCATTATACTCAAGGGCCAATCATCCTCCATTTGCAAGATCACAGCCCTCACAAATGACAATAACATCCACAACTGCACTTTTGCACATGTCTTGATCAAGGCACAACCATTTACCCTTGAGCATCCTCCATCTACGATACTTGCACACTAGGCATAAAATCTGTCGTGCGACAAAGTACCTGTAATTGGAAAGGAAAGTTAGCTGATTCATCCCAAAGTAAGATAATAGTCAACTAAGAGAGAAATTTTTTACCTGAAAGCCATGTCCCTTGTTGTGACTTGACACTCCACTGTGTCAAAACTGTGAGTTATTTTTTATGTCCAAGTTTTGCCTAGAATCCTTGTTACATAATCCTCTGATGTATTTTTTATGACATATGTGCTTTTGGTACGTCTCAAACCCTTACATTCCTTGAACATGTGCGAAAAAATTGCAATCAGTATGAACAAGCTTAGATGTACATTCTTTGAGCCAATGCTTGGCTTCATAGAATTCAATATGTTTGCTAAAATTTTTGTGCTACACATGTGCAAAATGTCACTACTACACAATGGCCATTCTATGCTATTGAGATTCGATATGTGCATAGATTCAAGGGTTCCATATTCTCGACTCCCCTTGGGCAATATGTACTTGGAGTCATAGAAAAAGACAAGGTCCTCTGCGAGTTGCTTAGTTGTATGCCCCTCAAAGAGCAATCTACCAATTTTGAGGTGGTAACACTTAAAAGAACCAATGAAACTCTCAACATTTTGCCACTCATAGCAATTCGAAGGGTATACTTTTGTAAATACGAGATAAGTTGTTACATAGGTATCATGAAATTTCTCATTCTCAATGAGTTGCAAATACTTACTATTTGCAATGTTTTGTTGAAAGGGCACAGTGGGCACAATATGTATTTGTTTTTGCATGAATACATGTTGTACAAAAGCCTTTGTTACAAGGTGAGAATCAACATTCCTTTGTTTGAGAGCTAAAACTTTACCCTTCCAGTGCTTTGATACATGTGCAATTGCAGATGCTTTCACCCTGAAAGCTCCCTTCATACTTGGATGCATATGTACCCAAGATGAGCAATGATATGTATCAGTGATCCCATTTCCTACTTCATCTTTTCTGTTACTTACTTCTATCAAGAGAATGCTTGTTCTTCTCTCAGGCATTATAACCTATGCATTAGATGTAAAGAAGTATGTATTAACCCCTAAATAATAAGCATTTTAAGTCTGTCCAGTAATCACCAATATGCCATACAGATCAATTCATTAAGATATGTTTACACTTTTGTAAATAGATATAAACATCGATATTGAAATGCATGTGGATATATACATCAACACAAAGTATAGATTTAATTTCAAGGCATCACTTTAATCATACCATTTACATGAAATATAATGAAAAGAATAGCACAAGAATACTCAGAGAATTTTGCCAAAATAAATTTTATTATAATGAAGAGGAGTCTGATTTGACTCAATACAATGTATGAGATGTGGGTATTACAGAAAGAAATGAGCATCTATCCAATCTTGCCCAAATTGATCTGTGCAAAAGACAATTTTGCAAGAGTTAGTATTTACATGAAGGTGTATTGAAAAAACAATAGAAAAGAGGAAACAAAGAGAGAGAAAGAGAGAGGGAGAGAGAGATAAGCACTTATGCAATGTCACCCAAAATGATCTCTGCAATAAAACAACAACAAGGGTTAGAACTAACACATAGACTAGCAAATAATAAACATATTGTTATATTTTACTCATTAATGATTAAGATTAAAGAATAATATTTATTGTCACTTTGGAGAAAAATAATGAACTTACTTGGTAGTATTAATGTAGTCTAAAGATATGTGATTGAGACTAATAGATGGAATATTGGTTTGAGAAGATAGAGTTCCTAATTTGGAAATCCATATTTAGGATATTTTAGGCATAAAAACAATTTGAGAAGATAGAGTCGCTAATTTGGAAAACCATACTAGACTATAAATCTTATCTTATTCATGAGAATGCTATAAAAAAGTAAGAATGTCAATAGATATTACTTAGTGAGATGTATTTGTATTGAAAGTTTTGTGAAGAGTTTCACACATGTACTTCCAATCTAAAGGCTGAGCATGTGTTGCCTGCATCCGTACAAAAGCATAACATTGGAGCCTAACATGCCAATGATGTATTGTAGGTATGAGAGCCTCACTCACAAGTTATTAACATCACAAGTAAAAAACAAGTTGCCAAAACTCAAATCAAGTATAAATAGCATCTTACACCAAACTATTCTGATACTTTAATTTGTATTTTACAAAAAATTCAACTTAGCTACTCCACATGTCAAATAATCCATGCATGTTAGGTTTCATCTTAATGACATGAGTTCTAACATATGACTAGTATAATTCATCTTAATGAATTATGTATAATTGAAAATAGAATATACACTAGTAAATAGATTGCCTCGTATGCCTATGAAAAATTATATTTAGTGAAATATTTTTTAAGCTTTTCAAAGATGTAAGGGAAAGGAAATAAGTTCTAGAACTATATGATTTGCTATTTTAATAATAGTAGGGCCTCCTTTTACTTTCCTATGGAGATAGGGTTTAAATCAACAGATTAAACTAGCTATTTTGAGACCTTTTGAGTCAATATCAATACTCAAAGACAAACCCATGTTAGTGACATATATATCATGGTTATAGATGCATCATATTTGTTGCATTGCATTTCTAAGAAAAAGCCATATTTATGGCTAGTTGACCTACATTAATGGTGTCTTTAAATGCTAACCAACTTGTTTATTGTTTTGCATTATTTCAACCTATATAAAGGTTGCCTCTCTTCTATCTCAAATTCATTTCATACATGCAAATTACATTGTGCTAGAGAGAGGGAACTTGGGGCACTATACTAGTTGCCCACATCATGTGCATTTGTACACACTCTTATGCTTTGGTATATGGATCCTATTTTTTGAGTTCCTCACTCTTGTGCTTAATTCTCTATGTTCACAACAGCTTCTTTGTGTTTACAATGGCTTCATCCTTTTACTTCCATTGCTCCACATTATTCTAACATGGTATCATAGCCCAAGTCTCAAATCTAGTGTTGTCCTCTATTTTCAAGTGTTATTTCAAGTCTAGTCACTTATTTCAACTATTACAATCATCATGTTATGTTGTTGTCATGATACGATTGGCCCCAATGGCTCATCTCACCACTAGGTGGTAATTTACAACTATTTGCCAGCTTGTTTACCTCATTGTATTCTCTCTTGTTGCACGTAGGAAAGGGGCTTGAGAAGATCTATATTCCTCCTTTGGTGAGCCCATTTCAGAATAGGCTTTGCATGCTTTGGAGTATGGATGAAGAAAAGCTTCAGGTCTTGGTCATTGTCGTTTCTTGTATGGACCACCATTGAATACTGTGTGGATGGCCCTCCACTTGGCAACTGCCTCATCTGCCATGAATCCTCGAAAATCAGCGCTTAGGTGTCCACACTTCTCCATCACTTCACTCATCTTTGTCCAAAAAAGAGCTTGTGCATTTGTATCCTCTTCTTTCATCTCACATATTGCCAAAGTCATCAACTCTTGTACACTATAGAAACACAAGAAAGGAATGAGAGAGTAACGAGAACTATGTTGCTTAAGTTTGTGTTGTGATGGTAGAATTAGGTAAGAGAAACTACCTTGGGTCATACACACGTGCTGCCATGGTGGTCCAATCATTAGTGCGATGCACGTGGTCAAAGCATACCCAGCTATTGCGTAGGTCCTCAGTGCTATTCCTTCGCATACAATTCACTAAGTCAACCCTTGAGGTTGGCCTAGTTGTTGACATTTTGAATATAAAGCACCTACTATCATTGTCAATGGCTTGCCTAAGAAATAGACTACCATGGAAAAATCTATATGCACAACATTGCTTTAACTTTAGAAGATGAGATTCCATTCCCTGATCACTCTCAGCACGTGCTGCACGGACCATGTGTCTGAACTTGCATGCACAAAATATTGATCTTCATATGCATGACCTTTTAAAGATATTTTGAAATGTGTTGTGAATGGAATAATATGTAACATGTTCCTCTGAATGAGTGGTTGGAGTTCCTCAAGCATCGTTTAGAGTTTAGTGTCGGACATGGGGACACCTTGCTCATGAACCAAGGCTCCCATCACTAGCCTTCTAGCCACAGTCATTTGTAGGTGTTGAGGTCTAGCTGCACTAAAGTCTCTTACCATTTGCTCTATGGTCTTTCATACCTCTCTGACATTAGCTCTACATGTGCCTCTTTGCACCTCATGGTTATGTGTGCCTTGGTGAATAAATAGTCTTGACATTGGCCTTGCTAACATCACATAATACACTATACACTCACACTTGGAGAGCAGGATAGGGGGGTTCTTACAATAGAAGAATCCAAGGCTTCCGAGACCAGCAATTGACATTCCAACAGTCAGTATGGTGGTACTAAGTTTACCTACATGGCATGCATTTGGACTTGATTAGTGCGATTTACTTGTAATAGAACTATGTCATGCAACTTTGCAATCACTTTAATGATAGTGGAGTGAATGAAGAATCTTGCGCTTGTCCATGCCACCTTGTTTGGGGAGGTAAAAATCTATCTGCCTATACAATCTCTATTGGGACACTCTAGCTCTCTGATACATTTGCTTCAGCGAACGGTACCAAGGAATGCCATCGATGTTGATGTGGGCTTTGTCCAGCAATGGCCATCGTACTTTTGCTCCATACCCACCATTGGATGCATATTGTTTGCTATTGGTGGAAGCTCGTACACCGCATTGCCATCATAGAAAACTGGGATCTCCTCCACTCTCTCTATAGAACTCGTATTCTAAAGCAAATGACATAAGACTCGATGTGGGCCCCCCGAAGACATTATGTACTCGACCACACTTACATTATAAGAGGATTGTCACATTCCCTCCTCTTCCACATCAAGTGTGATAGGGATGGTTTTGTTTTTCTCAATGTCCAAGGGGGGTGGTGAGGCTTCCACGGTGATTGTTGTTTTCTCAATACTACAAGGGCTCTGGGTGAGGTCTATGCTAGGGGAAGGCTGCAATGTAGGCCCATTTCCTAGTTTGACAAGATAGTATTGTGAGACTAAGGCATCCAGAACATATACCTGGACAGTCTCATGGTCATTGTTACAATGGACCAGCGTGCTTTGTATTCGGCCATTTGCATGGGTGATAGCAAGAACACGGTAGCCATTGACATTGCAAATGTCTTTCTTCTTTAACATCTGTGTAGTGCATTATAGGTTTGGCAGAGAGGGACGATACATATATGGGGAACTCGGTATTTGGTGTAGCACTAGATGTTGGATCCATTTCCAAATCTATCTACACATGTACAAATACTCATGTCAGATATGGGTGTCATTGAAAGACTTAGTGTGGGGGTGTATGCCATATACAAGAGAGGGAGAGAGAGAGGATATATAAAGTGTGTGCATGAGAGCACGAGAGAGAGAGAGAGAGAGAGAGAGAGAGAGAGAGAGAGAGAGAGAGAGAGAGAGAGAGAGAGAGAGAGAGAGAGAGAGAGAGAGAGAGAGAGAGAGAGAGAGAGAGAGAGTGTGTGTGTGTGTGTGTGTGTGTGTCTATGTATGGATATGGGTGCTAGATATGAGAGAGAGAGAGAGAGAGAGAGAGAGAGAGAGAGAGAGAGAGAGAGAGAGAGAGTGTGTGTGTGTGTGTGTCTATGTATGGATATGGGTGCTAGATATGAGAGAGAGAGAGAGAGAGAGAGAGAGAGAGAGAGAGAGAGAGAGAGAGAGAGAGAGAGAGATGGAGAAAAGGAGACTAGGAGACATGTGCCATATGAAGAGAGAGATGTGAGAAAGGGGGGAAGGAGGGGTGCTAGTCATATTTTTCTACACCAAATATTGGGCTGCCGATGACCCCTTCTTTGGCGACAAAATGATCCCAATCCACATGCACACTATCTCATCAGCCATCCTAGTCCACACGCTCTGTGTGTGTGTGTGTGTGTGTGTGTGTGTGTGTGTGTGTGTGTGTGTGTGTCTCATACCTTGGACCCTAAACCCAAATAACTATGATAGATGATGCAGGTGTGCCGACGACCCCTTTCTTGGTGGGCAAAACGATCCTAATCGACATGCACTTACACTCTCTCAGATCTCTTCATTCCCTAAAAAAAAAAATCCCATACAACTAACGTATTAATGTACAATCATACTAACTGATTAATTAGTATTATTATTACAATACATCAATGTATATAAAATGATTAATAGTAATATATAAATTAATAAACAAGTTAAGTAATATTAATATATCAATGGTTCACTTCATACTAATTGATTACTATAATAGCTAATTAATCAATAAGCTAGTTGATATACATGAATTATAAAACAAGCTGACTATTATGAAATAAGAAATTAATTAATAATTTAATTGATATAATTTGATCGATACACTAAAAATCTAATAAATGAACTAACAAATATCAACTTATTAAATATTATTTTATTTATATTAAATTAATAAAATGTTAAATAATAGTTTAATATTAATTAATTGAGTAATAAATATTTTTAATTACTAAATAATTATGTGATAATATTATTTAATATTTTTAAATAAAATAAATATATAATATTACCACTAGCAATCACTACTTGAATAAAATATATTTATTTATTGTTAAAAACTAATTTATAACTAATTAAAGATATTTAAGTAATTCATAACAACTTAATAAATAATCAATCATTATTTATTAGTTATTAATTTTAATGAATTATTTATTAATTTTAAGTATCTAACTATTGGTTATTACTAATTGTTTTTTAGTTCATAGTTATTAATTTTAAATAGATAGTCATTAATTTCAACTAATCGATCAATATATAATTTTATTGGCTAAGTAATTAAATAATAGCTAATATATAAATTAGTTATTTATTATTTATTAATATTAATTAATTCATTATTTAACTAAGTAATTAATATAAAATATAATGTTATTTGTTAATTAATAACTAATTTCTTAATTGATTAAATGGTGACTTAATTAGTTACTTGGTTTTTAATCAGATACTTAATTATGAATTGGTTATTAATTTATTAGTTGATTAGTTTCTCAATTAATAAGATACTTATGAAAAAATTAAATTTAAAAATTAAGTAATTAATTTATTATTCAAAAGAGTTATCACTTAATTTTTATTAGTTACTTAATTAATTAATAGATTGATTAGTAAGTGAAGTTGGTTAAAAATTAATAGATTGCTTAATAGTTAATTTGTTGATTTAGTTAATAGTCAATTTTATTCACTTATTTTTTGACTCAATAATTGTTTACCTACTTAGTTATTTAGTATGATTAATTAATTAATTAATTATTAAGTTAATTTATTAAATAAGTAAAATAGTAATTAGTTAAATAACTAATTAGTTACCTAATTACTATTAAATAGTGATTAACTCGTTAATTACTTAACTTGCTAAAATACAAAATTGACTAATTTGTTAATTGTAAGTTAATTGGTTCATAGTTTAGTTAATTAGTTATTTAATTATTAATCACTACTGATTAGTTAGTTAATTAATTTCTGAATTTAGGAGAAATTAAATAATATTTTTTATTTTTAAAGTTATATTGCTAAAATAAAAAAGTAACTAGTTTATCAATAATGAATTAATTATTTAGTTAATTAGTTATTTAAGTATTAATCACTATTGATTAGTAAGATAATTAATTTCTCAATTTAGGAGAAATTTAATAACACTTTTTGCTTTTTTAGTTTGTTTGTTAAAATAAAAAATTGGCTAATTTATTAATAGTTAATTAATTAGTTTATAGCTAATTAATTATTTACTTAATTATTAATTAGTATCGATTAGTTAGTTAATTAATTTCTCAAATTTAGAAAAAATTAAATAACACTTTTTAATTTTTTAAAAATCTTTATATGAGTTAGAGAGATTCCCCCTCCCCCCCTTGCCCCACCCACCTAGAGGGAGAGCACGTGAGGACGAATGAACACAATGTAGGTAAGTGCTAGGAAGGGGGTGCCGATGCCCTCTTTCTCGCCCTCCCATTATAATAATTATAACAATTATCTTCATAAGTGGAGCGAGTTTCATAATTAGAGCTAGTTTTTAAAAATGTGTAACATAAATCAATTTTCTTTGGAATGTATATGCACATTGTTTATTAAAATGAACTAAGTAATGGGGACCCATCTTGCGAGAGTAACTTTTCGCCTAATTGGATTTGTGGGTTTTCTTTGCCTAATAAGGGGCTACGATGACCCCTTTTTGGCGAAAAAACAAACCACAAATCTGAGAATATACAACATGGGGAGAATAGTAACCAATAGGATACGAGCTTTTCTTCGCCTAATAAGGGGTTACTGCGACCCCTTTTTGGCAAGAAAACAAACCACATATCCGAGAATATACAGCATGGGGAGAATAGGGACCAATAGAGTACGGTGTTTTTTTTTCTATTCTCCCCATGTTGTATATTCTCAGATCTGTGGTTTGTTTTTTCACCAAAAAGGGGGTTGTCGGTAGCCCCTTAATGGGCTCTAGTTAGGCGAGGGAAGCGAGAGTAACAAAGTGATGGGGGAAGAGAGAGTAACAAAGTGATGGAAGAGGGATGAGAGAGAGAGACAACATGAATAAATCAATGTTTGAACGAGTGTGTATAAGCTTCTACTTTGTATGACTATCTCATATTATGCTTTTAGGAGTGTAAAGATCTTTCACTCGTAAAGTTAATTAAGTAAATATTTGTTAATTAGTTGAGAAAATGGGAGAGAGAGAGGGCATGTGATGTGTGTAATTTTTTCTCGTCGAAAAGGGATCACCGGCAGCCCCTTATCGAACAATTTTTTTTTGGCGACCCATTCCTTGTGAGAATAACTTTTCACCCAATTGGATTTGTGGGTTTTCTTCGCCTAATACGGGGTTGCTGGCAACCCCTTTTTAGTAAAAAAACAAACCATAGATTCGAGAATATACTGCATGAGGAGAATAGGGACCAATAGGGTACAAGTTTTTTTTTTCACCCAAGAGCGGAAAAAAACCCATACCCTATTGGTCCCTGTTCTCCCCATGCTGTATATTCTTGGATTTTTGGTTTGTTTTTCCACCAAAAAGGGGTCACCAGCAGCCCCTTAATGGACGAAAAAAAACCACAAATCTTGTTGGGCCAAAATTTACTATCCAAGAATGGGTCATCGAAAAAATAAATCGTCCGACAAGGGGTTGCTAATGACCCTTTTTTGGTGACAAAAATTTGCATATATCACATGATCTCCCTCTTTCCCACTCTCTTTCATCACCATTTCTCTCTCCTTCACCTATAAAAGGACACATCCCCCCTTTTCACATTGCAAATCGTTCCAGTCTCGGTATGTGACTCTCTCTCTCTCTCTCTCTCTCTCCTTTGTCTTTAAAAGGACCCCCCTCCCCTTGCAATTCAACTTCTTGTTTTCTGTCCCCTACCCTCAGTACGGTTCCGTCTCTCTCTCTCTCTCTCTCTCTCTCTCTCTCTCTCTCTCTCTCTCTCTCTCTCTCTCTCTCTTCACACCCCTCTCTCTAACACAGTCACACATACTCTGTCTCACCATTCTATCCCAAGCTTTTCCCCTCTCTCTCTCCCCCTCCCCCTCCCACACACACACACAATGCAAAGAGAGATGGGCACCTGTGTTTTGTCCAAAATCTCGAGCTGCATGGAGAAGAAAGTGCAGAGGTAAGCAGAACGCTCAAAACCCTAATTACTCTTAGCAGGGAGTTTCAATGGAGACGAAAATTCACGAGTATAGAGAAGAGAGGGAAAGTGGTATGTTGCTCAACTTTTGGGTCAAACTGATTTCGTGAGATGGAAAAAAAACCGAAATTGAAAATTCTCCAAAAAAAGGGGGAAAATATGAGGTGAGAGAAATTCAAATTTTGTGTACTATTCATTCTCCCTTTTTTAAACCCCCACTATCCTCTTTTTTAATAGAAAACCCAAGATTTGGAGAGAGAAGATTCACCCTCCATGGATGTCAACATCTAGCCTTCCTATTGGACAATCCAAAAGGTCCACATCTTAAACTATATTATTTTTAAGGGACCATTTGTGAGTTCATTTTTTTCCTAATGCAAAATAGTGAAAAATCGGGGTAAATATGGGCTTGCAATCTGTTGGCAAGGCATGAGCATTAACGATGCAGTACTTGGGTATTGGGATAAAATCTTAAGACCCATGGAAGGGGATTGGAAGGGTCAGTTTCAATTTTGCAGTACAAAGAGAGAGAGAGAGAGAGAGAGAGAGAGAGAGAGAGAGAGAGAGAGAGAGAGAGAGAGAGAGAGAGAGAGAGAGAGAGAGAGAGAGAGAGAGAGAGAGAGAGAGAGAGAGAGAGAGAGAGAGAGAGAGAGAGAGAGAGAGAGAGAGAGAGAGAGAGAGAGAGAGAGAGAGAGAAACATAAAATGAGAGACAAGGACCGATAGGCCCTTGTGGTCTTTTTCAACATCTGCTATTTCTTTGTCAGCATGAAAAATCTTCTTGTCTTTCTTCTCTTCTTCATGATCTTCTTGGTCTGCTCCTTTATTGACTTTTCTTGTAGCATTTTTGAGTTTGCTCTTCCAAATGTCCCCCTCAAGCAAAGTGGTAGACATGTCTTCAAAATCTTCAAATGGATTCATTGATTTCTCTTTGGTGTAGGCAGCTCCATTTCCTTCTACAGGTAGAGTAAGAACATCTTCTATGTCATGTAAATAAGCAACACAAGTCATGTTACTCTTCATAAAGTGTATCCAAATAGAAACCTTCTTTATTGTCATTGATATGACCAAGACTCAGCTTCAAATCTGAGATAAATCAGTAAGAGTGTTGTACTTATTGTATCAAAGGATACAAGAAGAATAGTGTCAAATAACACTTGATAAGTATCAATAAATACTGTTCTTGATGAGCCTGATGTTGATGCTAGATCTTCTTGAACCTTCTTCTTTTTGATTTTGATGTTTTGATTTCTTGCTGAAGACCTTCAGTTGAGTGAGAATAGTGAGAAGGATGAGTTGGAAGAGGAGCTTGATGTGGTTGTTGCTTGAGTTGCTTGATTTCTTCAAATCTTTCAAATCTTCCAAGCACAAATCTCCCCTCCTTGATGTGATTTGATGAGCAATCCTTGTTAGAATCTTCAATGTTTAGTCAGATCTGAGTGGTAGAGGATCCTTGAGCCAAAAAATGAAGTAGAGATGAAGCTTTGATGTTGTTGCTATGGCTTCTTCTTTAGGGTTCAGAGACAGGCGACTGTGTTTTCGGCTACAACAACGCACACGCTTGATCATTTGGTTGGATATTTGAGTGGAAGGAGGTTTGAAAACTGCTCTTCAAAAGCCCTATGGTGGTAGGTTTAATCACGGACAATATAGTGCAAATGAGGCATACGACCAGCAGGCAGCCGGATTTGGACAGCGACGAGCTAATTGCGCAATGCTGGATGGTAGGTGCAGCAATGTCATACTATGATGTGACAGAGAGGAGCGTCTTGAGTTGGGGAAGATTCTCCCAAAAGGAATCGTGAAGAGATATGGTCTCTATGAGGAGATATGAGTGCTCAAAGTAGGGTATGTGCTGTGTAGCTATGGCTGCCAAGCAGGGCAGTGAGAAGAAAGAGTAGAAGATGAGGTCCTAGACTTGGCCTGAGCTGGACTGAGCTCAAACTGAGCTAGATGAGAGTGAATTGGAGCTGGAGGAGCAGTGCCATGCCCGTCTGGGCTTTGATACCATGTTAAAAATACGGGATCTAGAGCATGGCAAAGGCGGAAGCTATGGAGGATGGAAGATGAAGAGAGAACTCATGATGACATTGACAAAGAAGGCAACTGCTATTACACAAGTGAATTAGGTTCCAAGATTGAGACTTGGACTCATAAAGACATTCTTGTGTAGTATTGACAATGCCACAGACACTTGATAGAAAGAGACAAGTACTATTGCATTATCATCATCTTAAAGTGATAGTCAAGTACATCATTTTATAGGATTGTTTGGTAGCACACTACATCCACTGTGCCTATGGGATCTGTCTCTCTTCCTAGAATGAACTGCATCTCCCTAGCCTGGTTGTTCCATACAAAGGGGCATACATAGGGTGTGATTGGCAGATTCTCAACAGTAAAGAGGCCTATAGTTTTCTAGACAGCTTCTCAAGGTACAATAAGGTGCAATTACATCGTGACGATAGGCACAAGATTGCATTCGTGACTGAGTTGGGGGTCTTTGCCTACATAGTCATGCCCTTTGGGTTGATAAACGCACCGATCACATTCTTACTACCCATGTGTGCCATATTCAAAGACATGCTTAGGAAAGAGTTAGAAGTATTCGTTGATGATCTGTGTCTTCACTCTAATTGGAAGGAACACTTAGAAAAACTTCTAGCGGTCTTTGAACGATGTCGCTTGTATCATCTCTCCTTGAACCCCTTGAAGTGCTACTTCTGGGTAAAACATGGATGCATCCTAGGACAGTGGTGTCAAAGAACAACACTGCCATGAAATTTTCAAAAGTCAGGGTTATTGTCGATCTACCACCACCATCTGATAACAAGGGAGTTCAGTGCTTCCTAGACCATACATGGTATTATCAAAGATTTGTACTGAACTATGCATTGATTACTAGACTTGTGTACAAGTTGCTAATAATATTCCAATGGATTGAGGAATGCCAACGCGCACGAGGAATTGAAGGAGTCTCTAACCATAGCACCAATCCTATGAGTCCCTGATTTGACTGGACCATAACCTTCCATGTTCACATTGACGCTTCGAAGTTTGCCATGGAAGCTCTGTTGTGCCGGCTTGGTGAATAAAATCTAGAATATCCAATGAGCTTTTCTAGCAAGCAACTCATGGATATGGAAATAAATTACTCGATGAGAGAGAGAGAGGGTTTAGCCATGGTATTTGCTATAAAGAAAAATTGGCATTATTTATTGGCTGCAACTTTTTTCTTATTTGTTGACCATCAAGTATTGCTTTATCTCGTGAATAAACCATGTGTTACAGGATGCATTGTTCGATGGTTACTACTGCTCTTAGAATTTAACTTCTTTGTGGTTATATGCAAGGGGAAGTAGCATTACATGGATGCCCATATGTGTTGCATACCTAGTGGAGAAGCCACTAAATAGGGCATTACGGACGAGTTACTAGATGCACATTTGTTTAACCTGTCTAGTGAATGAGTTTTGTTTAGAGTTGACTAGATGCCATATTGGGTAGATGACATAGTCCAAGTGCTTGAACACCAACTTCTCAAAAGACCCATCAAAAAGGCCCAACTTATGTGACTCATTCTTAAAGTCCAACCTTACCAATTGATAGCAAGCCAACTCTACAGGCTAGGGCAAGACGGGTCACAATGAAGATGTGTGTGTGAGAATGAAATGCATGATATACTTGCACAGGCACACAGGGGGAGTTGCAGGATGATGGTGCTGCAATCTCAACTATGGTGGCCTACCCTTTTCCGAGATGCATCACAATTTGTAAAGCACTGCGATGAGTGTCAACGGACCAAGGTACCTATTCACAAGGAAAAAA
The DNA here is from genome assembly GCF_053477565.2 of Lygodium microphyllum. Lineage (NCBI taxonomy): Eukaryota > Viridiplantae > Streptophyta > Polypodiopsida > Schizaeales > Lygodiaceae > Lygodium > Lygodium microphyllum. Next base: position 117,021,414 of record NC_141145.1, read on the forward strand.
TGGAGTTAAGCCTAATTATTGCAAGATAACCATTCGAGAAGTGGGGGATTGGATTCATTGGGCCTATTAGTTCCACAACACAGTACTCACAAGCCAAGTATATCATTGTTGCCATCGACTACCTCACGAAATGGTTGGAAGCATGAGCTACAAGGAAAAAATATACTTGAACCATAGCTAATTTCCTATGGGTGCAAGTCATCTTACAATTCGGTTGCCCCATGGAACTGGTTAGTGATCAGGGCACACACTTCATCAATGAAGTGGCCCCTCACCTCTTGCCCACCTTTTTGATCATCCATCAAAAATCCTCACCATAGTACACTCAAGCAAATGGCCAGGTTGAGTCCACAAACAAGATTCTAGTAAACATCTTGACGAAAGTAGTGTCTACTTTGCGCAATAGTGACTAGGATAACAAACTAATGGCAGCCTTATGGGCCTATCCAACACCAATCTTGAGAATAGCTCTTCAAAAGAGATGGTACAGAAGGGAGGCACGGACGGAGCACTTAATGAAGCTAGAACGTTTATTGGAGAGTCAACTTCTAGCCACCAATGCACTAAAATGCAAGAAGGCACGACACAAGAGTTGGTTGGACAAGCACATCAAAAAACATGATTTCGAATAGGGAGACTTAGTAATGTTGTACTCAATCAAAGGTCATAAATAGAAGATGAAGTTCAGAGGACTAGTATCTTTTAGAGTTTGCACCATCAGCCAAATTGGTAATGTAGAACTCGAGACCCTAGAGGGCGAGGGCATAGGCTTCTTCAACATTAGCTACATAAAGAAGTAGTATCCTCCCACATACCCACTACACAAGCCTCCATTTCTGGAATCCCTTATCAAGGTACAATTGGCCACTATCACACAAATTGAAGATGAAAATGAGGAAGCCATAGCTCTGGCCTACCTGCAAGTGACTGTTATTGCCCAACAAACACATACATTTGATACATTGATCGATGATGTTGATTTTAATATCTTGACTCACTATCATTGGATTCAAATTGGTAGACCTAAATTAGAGCCCACTAACACCAAATTCAGCCCATATGGGGGTCAATTATACACACTTCTGGGAAAGTGCAAGATTGTTATCTCTATTGAGACTAAAAGCATACCCATGATCTTTTATCTGTTGCCAAATACTAAGAATATGGGTACACAATCACTATTAGGATGTACATTTAAAAAGTAGACACCTTGCAATGTCGAATACTAGTCACATCGCATTCATCTAGCCATTGGCAACATGAGAATAATCACGACTTTTAGCAAGGGCGATGTGGCTTCATCAAAGCCTGCAAAGCCATCGATAGACCAATCCACCACTCAGCCTAAGGAGGGGGGTCATGACTTGTCACAACCCGCCAAACCTTAATGCCAACAAACCACAAAAACCAGAGCTAAGTTCCAGGAACCACAACCCAAATGGATACCTAAACATCAAGGCCCATCTCCTAGAAGTAGACACACATGACCTCACAATGCTAGAAACTCACACCCAAGAGAGCTAGGAGGCCACATAACACGTTATACATCCGAAGATGAATGGTCAAGACACGATGGGTTCCCAAAACCTTGCTGCAAGTGTAGGGATATTACGAGGGAAATGCCTAGATATGGGTGCTTAAAGCCAAAACTATCAAGGGCACTACTCAAGTGCCATTGTCAAATCCGTCCACACAAGATAGAATAGTAGTTAAGGAAGTAAGGCCCCAAGAGACCCTCTATACCCAAGCTTGCAGAGCCTAGAGCTACTAAATCTATAGAGCCTAAGATCACTAAAGCCGCTGACACAACAGTAATTCCATTGACCAAAATTGAAGCTGACTCCCATTAACTCAACCACCCCTAAGGATGCCAATACTTCTAAGGACCCACTTGAGGATCAGCCACTAAAAGCTCCCTTGTTTAGCTCGTCTCGACCCTACCTGCTAGTAGGTCTTAAGGCATCCTACAAAAGATGATCGATCCTCATGTTTGGCTAAAGACCTAGCTGAAAACATAGGAGATGACCTGATCATCTATATCAAGCACTTAGATGCCACTTCCATCCTACTTGCTAAGAGCTATGAGCGCTTAGATCTAGGTCTACTTGATCCATCCTTAGTGTCAAATGTCTGTTCCATGCCATGTACCTTAGAGGAATATGAATTCATGATGGTAAAACCCCCATGATCTTAGAGGAATTGATTGCCAATGCACAGATATCTCAAGAACAAGCTCTTAAACAATGGCTGATTACCTCCTATAGCAAGAGTAGAGTTACTATCAGGAGCCAAAAGTTGGACAAACTCTGTAAGCTAGCCGATAATGACTCATCTTTCTTGAGGAAATGGTATGCTCTCTGACTTTAGTGGGAACAAGAAGGCTGCCAAATCATGGCCAATGCTAAGTAGCGGTGTGCCATTGAGACCTCAAAGTATGTTCCCACTTATGTAGCTCTGACGTCCTATAGGGTTTCGACCATCATTCATAACTGACCCCTAGAAGAGCACATCCTGACACACCCATATTTAGATTGAATTTTGACTCAAGAGGAGTTACACATTACTAGCAAGATCGACTCAAGTGACTTCCTCACGGATGTTCTCACCTACATCACTCAAGTAGGCATACATCCTTTTGACATGGACTGCTATGCTAATCTAGAATACAATCCAAACTTCTATGCTTGGCTTATGCAAAAGTAAAACACTACAAGAACACGGTGAATGCCCTTGACCTCTCAAACCTTAATCCTAGGAAGGATTCTTCTCAATTCCAAAGGGGAGGGGGTAAGGTGAAATCAAATGATGTAAGGTGGAATCAAACAATTTAAAAAAATCAAAAAAATCAAACAAGAAGGGAGTCAGGTGAATGAAATGCAAGGAAAAAAGCCTCAATCAATGCCCAAAAGAAAAAAAGAGTGGATGAAAATCAACTCGTGATTGAGGAAAAAAGTCATAATTTTTTTGGAATGAATGGAATGCTTGAAGTGTTAGTTTTTCTTTAAAAAGAATAATCAATTCATTCTTACCTTTCAACAAAAAATTATCTTAAGGACACTAATGGTGAACTATGGTGTCATGGCAGGAACTCAAGATGGCAGCATAGTAGGATCAGGCCCATCGGCTCCCATTCAAAAAAGAAGAAAGGGCAAGGTCTCACATCTCCCTCAAGAACAACACCTATAACTAGTTGAAGTTCAAGACTATCCACAACATTGGAGAAGTCGTGGCCAAGGAGGAGACTGCCAAAAGAGTTGTGGAATATTGCAATCTTGCTCAATACGTCAAGAAATTTAGGCAGGAGACCAACCACACTAAATGCGTAGAGTTATTGAGAACCTGCGATCCTAATAGAGAATGTGACACACTGATAGTTGGAAGGGGGGAAGGAGCCAAGCAGGTACAGGTCCAGATCAATAAGACCTTGGTGGAGAAGCCACTAGGGCTAGAACCCAAGGTGAAAAGGAGATTGAAAAGAGATATCTATGCCATGCTGAACATGAAAAAGGACTAGGTTTTGACTAACAATGGCATCAACATTCAAGACATCCTAGGCCCAGAAGTAAGGCTTCAAGCGAAAGTCATCCACTCCATGTTCTCTTGCCAGAGGATGTGAGAAAGACGATTGATCAATTAGCCAAGGCACTAGCCTTAGGAACCAAACCAACTGATAGGGAATCCTTAGCATCAAAGGCAGGAGCTAAAAGAAAGAAACCATCATTGAAAGCCTCATTCATTGGATATGGTGGTGTTTTGATAGCTCTTATCCAAGAGGTAGTGAAAGAGGCATAGAATGAAGAAGGAGAAGGAGTCGATGAAATGCTAGAGAGGTTGTTGCCCCACCATGAATGGCAGCAATCCAGTGAAAGAACAATAATTGATGAAGATGAGGAAAAGAAAACATGATCTAGCCATGGAAGGGCTAAGAAAGTAAAAAAACAGATAGCACAGGCGAAGCAAGAAGAAGAAAGCAAGAAAAAGGAGGTCAGGCTAAAAAAGAATCTAAGAAAGTAGAGGAAGAAAGAAAAAAGAAGGAAAAGGAGGAGTCAAAGAGGTTTCAAAGAGAACCAAATAGGAGAGGAGAAGGAAGGCACCTAAAAGAGAGGAAGAATTGAGAAGGAAGGAACAAGAGGACATCATGCTAGCAACATGCATGTTAATCAAACAACAGTGATGATAGGACGAGCTGGGTGCCATGAGCCCACCACGAGATGAACGGCCAAGCTCAAGTGCCCAAGTTCTAGAGATCATGCCACCTCTGTTGCATGAAGGCAAGGGGAAGGGCCCAATGGATCCGATCCCCACTCTCCTAGTGACCTCCACCACCCCTACAACCACAACCACCCAAGGCTCCACACCTAAAATCGATGCCAGCAACATCTTGGCTTGGGTGTAATTCTTGGTGAATAAGGAAATGGCCCAAGGGGTAGGTGAAGGAACTCGTGAGGCACGAACTAAGAGATTGGAAGAAACAGACACCGAGTCAAGACAGGACCCTAAGAGGCAGAGGTTGGAGACTTGCATGACCTCCATCCCCACAATGATGACACCACCTATAAAATATGATGAGTATGTCCAAGAGCTTCTCTCACAGTTAAAGAAAGCAAGGCAGGATAAGAAGGTAGCAGTGGCTGAGTTGGAAGCCCAAAATGAGTCTATGGTGGCGCTCCAATTAGAGAAGACCTGCAAAGTAGCTATGTGCCAAAAAGAAATACATGAGCTGAAGGTAAGCTCGGAGTTGAAGAGGATAAAAAAGGATGCATCAAGGAGTTGGCACAGTTGTATTAAGAGCTGCAAGAAGAAATGAATAATTTCCAAGACGCCATAGAAACGCTAGAGACACAACATGAGAGGAGAGGCCATGCAGGTATCAAGTGGAGAAAGTCAATTTGAAAAAAGAAGTAGCCTTGGGGAAGGAGGAGCAAAAGAGGTTGGAGAGAGAAATTGAAAATCAAGAGCAAAGACTCATAATCCTGGCTCAAAGATAAGGGGAGAGTTTGGAAGAAATGAAAAGAAGAGTAAAGGATTGGACTAATCAGAATGAATGAAGAGTCAAGGACCTGGTGTGCCGTCTAGCCCATGTGGAAGGAGATAAAGTGTTAACATAGAGCAAGGTAGAGGCCGGTTACGTAAGCCTAGAGACCCAACAATGTGCATTCCTTCACACAATCTTGGATATCACTCAAACAAAAGAAGGGGAGGCCGTTGAACCATTGAAGAGGAAGGTGGGTATTACTCGTAGGGCTCTGAGAGTAGGATTGTATTTGCCAGCACAACTAGTGGTGGGTGTCAACCTCAACCTCAAAAAACAGAGGAGTCATCTACTAAGGGCAAGCTTGATTCCAGAAGAAGTGGATGCCCTAGGGTTTGCTAAGAAAGTACAATAGGATATTAGACAAGAGGAAGAGGTAGGAACAAGTTATGAGATGGGACCTCAAGAGGAAGAACCCGTCACACTTCCCCCTTCCCCTTGATTAGAAGAGTAGCAGTAAGTGGAAATCTCTATAGAAAGGGAAGCTACACTTAAAAGGAAGAGAGAAAAGATGGTAGAGCAAGCACACAGGATGTTGAAAGCTCAACCAACAATAGTGCCAACAACACCTATCCCAATAAGCCAAGATGACTTCCTAGCAAGTTTTAATGCTAAACTCATAATCTGGGAACAAAAAGAGACTGCTCGTAAGACCTTTGACTTTAATTTCCGATTTTCTACCAACTTGTGTAGGGTAGTGTTGGGAGAGACAAATGGATATCTGAGAAGGACAAAACCCTACCTTATGGGGGATAGAGGATGCAAATTTTTGGCGGAACAAAGTTTTTGAAGTGCCTAGAGCGGTGAAAGGCTATGAAATCCAACCGACATGGAGAAGGCACATTTTGGATGTAAACATGGATGCTTGGATGGCATTTTGTAACACCCTACCCTTCGAAAGGAATGACCCAACTTTCATGTCATATCCAAGAAGGGTAGGAGTGGATTTTAACCCAAGCATCCATAGTAGCTAAGACTTTCCATTGATCTATAATGTCAATGCTATTAAACTCGAAGAAGCCCTAGTCTTCATGTCAGAGGACCTCTATGCCTCAATAGTGTGCTTCATTGATGAATTCTCTTTTTACCCTAATCTCGCCTTCATCACCATGTGTAACTTTCTCAGATTTCTTAGGATACTACTAAGGCAAGACCCAACACCACAAAAGAGTACCGCCTCCTAGCACTCTTTTTTGATCCCAATGGCATAGACAGCTGCACTATGGCTAGATTAATTATGCCAGCTACTCTACTCCCCTCATTTTTCCTAGCCCTCCTAGAAGGTATGAATGATAGCCGCTTCACCCAGTGCAATCATCCATTTCTTTCCACCACCCCTCTACAAGTACGTCTAAACCTCAAAGGATACATGCAGAGCTATAAATTTCTTGAAAAATCTCAAGCCCCCAAAACCACCCTCTCACGACTCAGATGACAAAGACTAGCTTCTCGTCATGCGTATGTAATTTTCAAAAAAAATAAAATAACATAAAATAAAGAAAAATAAAAAAAAGGAAAAGACTAAGTTTCTCAAATCAATTGAGTGCCACAATCACTGCACCTAGGATTGTTTACCTAGCCCCATCCCCCATTTCATGCTTAGGGTACCTCAAGGGTGGCAGGATTTCTAAACCTATCTCCTTAAGCCGCGCACCGCACATACAACGATGCACGAATTGGGTTCTCAAGTGTGGGACAATACCTAGGCTTGCCTATGGTTTTGACCCAATTTCCTTCCATTAGCACAAGAAAAATACACAACATGGGTAGAGTTACCTATACTTTTTATGTAAAAAATAAAACATACCTCTTTTGGTTGTGGAATCCTCATGGCATGATTATATTGCTCCTCCGTGATGAGTCCCTCCTCGTAGAAATGCTACCAAGTGGATGCCCAGTTATGACCTCGATGGTAGCCTATCTCTCTAGGAGTAGGCATCCTACCAACGATATGATATGACAAAACAATTTGAACATACAACGTACTAGAACACACTACATGATGAATTGAAAAAAAATACAAAATTTAATTTAAAAAAAATTAAATAATACGTACAAACTCAGCCTCCCATGACTCCCTGCCACCCGATCCATAATGCGATGATCCCATGGTTGCCATCTGGATACGTCATGCCTCTGCATGCTAGCGACTTGTCCTTTTCTCTGTTGCTCTCTTCTTGGTCTCTTTCCACTCCCTGCGATGGCAATTGGTTGGCCATATCTAGGGCTCCCCTGCTCTTGTCTCCATAGTGACTCCTTGGCGCGCATCATAAGGTGAAACCTCTTGTTATGAAGGGCGTCTCTCACCTTTGACCGTCCCCAATCATCTGAGAATTGTGAATTCTCGGGATTAGGGTACCTTCTATGTACTGTCCATAGCACCTCTTGCCAGAAACCATTTTTTTGGTGCTTGAAGGAAATCATACAATCTTTGTATGTGGCTTGCATGACATTGCTCAACCAAGCTATCACTTCCCTCCCCTCAGGGTTATGCAAGATACCACCAACATCAGATAGAGTAGTACATTTGTGGAGGCTTACCTCTCTCATTTCCTGGTGAGGGTGATCGAGAGCCACCTCCTACCCCCACAAAGCCCTCGACCTCCTCGTCCTCCCGCATGACTCTCCCTCCTCCCTCGATGGGCACTACCCTCTACCTCACTCGATGCATGTGCTTCTGCAGATGCACGTGCTTCTGTCGATCCAAGTACTTCAGTTGATCCCTGTGCATTAGTTGATCTGTGTGTATGCATAGTGCGTGGAGTACCTATTAGTAGAGGTGTACCAAGGTTTGGTGTTTGTACAGCAGTGCTAGAGAAAGATGTGATAGGTGTCCCAGACATGACACTAAAAACCTCCTCTGTAGTGGGAGGGCGACCAAGATAACTGGTCATCTCCCCCATGAATTGCTCCTTGTTTGAAAAACCTCCAAAAAAGCTACTAACACCTCTAGAAAACTCCGCTAAGGTGTTGTTCATGTGTTCCAACTCACGACCAGTGCTGGAAGATCCAGGATTCCACATCTACACAAGCAAAAATCCATTACTACCCTATGCAGATAAAACATATTACATGCTACGTTTATACCTACGTCTATATGTGCATCTATCAGCGTGTCTATTCCTGCATCTATACTTGCGTCTACACTATCATCTAGACACGCTGACAGACGCGCACAGTCAGACCATATTTTGCAAACTGTTATAAAAATTGCGCAAAAAAACCTCCATAGATGATAGTCTATAGCATGTAAAGAGAGAGAGAGAGAGACAAACAGACAAAGAAAGCAAACAAGATTGAGAGAGAGAAGAAGAACTCATCTTCTTTGCTTGTTCCGACGGGTGGTGGCTAGGTTGCAAGCTCCTTGTCCTCCTTCTCCCTTCCCTTGGTAGGTTGCTTGATTCTTCTTCTCTTCCTTGCCATTTGGCTTTTTTTCTTTACTCTTTGGCTCTTCCTTCCTCCTGTCCTCTTTTTACTCTTATTTCCTTCCCTCATTATCTTCATGAAGTGATAGATAGACATGATTAGTGATGTTGAGCTCGAATTGCAGAAAACGCGCAAAAAACGCAGGAAAGCACTGGTTTGAAAAGAAAGCCACAAATTTTTAATTTTTTAAAAATATTTACGTGGCGCGTCTATAAGCGCGTGTAATTACACGTGTATATGCGCAAATAAGACATATTACACACACTGATAGACGCGCAGTTACAATTAAACTGATTAGATGCTAGCTTTTGGTTATTTTTGGATCAACATGACTTTCCTAGTCTTTCAATATCAAAATGTTTGGCTCCATGTTGTAAGTATCAATGCATTTAGGAAATATGACATATATACCAAATAAAATCATTATGTCCATATGATTCAGGTGTAATTATGTCATCATCTTCTACTAGTCTGGGACATGCTAAGTCAACAAAAAGTACATTCTCCAGTGAGGATGAGACATTGCGTCTTTACAATTGAGACGCTTGGCTACGATGGAAAATCAAATGTATATGTAATCATTGTCGAGGATTATCTCTTGGAGGTCTCGATTACGTTAAAATCCATGCATGTGTCAATGATTGCATCTTGTTTCGTGGGGATCATGGATCTGCATGACAGTGTCCTATTTGTGGTGAACCAAGATACAACCAAGAGATGGAATCAATGGATGTGCCTCGTAAGTTTTTGCGACATTTTCCTATTATTCCACGTATTCAACTTATGTTTAAGTATGAATCTATTGCGAGACTCATGCCATGGCATGCTAGTTACCATTCAAGACATGTAATGTTGTCCCTTTTGATTCTTGGAAAACACAAAGTAAAAAACATGGACGTTTACTTAGAGCCTTTGATCGAGGAGCTAGAAATGCTATGGAGAGGTATTGAGGTGCAAGATGTAAGTGATCATTGTCCTCTAGAGATTTCACTTTAAAGGGCATGTTGTTGTGGACCATGCATGACTTTCCAAGCTATGGAGAGTGTTCAGGTAGTTGCATACTCTATTTTATTCATTCTTACCCTTAATCAAATATATGTCATCATTAACCCACTTGTTTTTACAGGTTTAACTACAATAGGATATCATGCATGTCCAATTTGCAGTCCCTCTCTGGCTTCTTCTAAACCAACATGCTTAAAGAAGGTTATCTATGACAATCATCATCATTTTCTTCTTATTGACCACCCCAAATATGCACCCCCCACTAATGGAAGAACTCCTCAATCTCTGACCATTCAAGATTGGAAGGACACTTGGACACACGCCAATGATCATCCTCCACTCGGCATCATGAGTCGGTAACTAGTTTACTTCTTTTGTTTTCTTTAAAGTACACTCCATTATGAGAACGAGAAATAATATATTGTTTGTGCCTTAGATTCTCTATATTTTTTTGTCTCCCATATTGGACTGAACTCAAGATCAATCACCTGTTGGACCCCATGCATATATTCAAGAATGTTGCCTTTACATTATGGGATCACTTAATCGGGGCTCGTGATTCTATCAATGTAAGGGAGGATTTATGTAACATTGGACGTATGAGACGAGCTTGGCCACGCATCAGACCTAGAGGAAAGATCGAGTTACCACGTGCACCTTGGATGTTGTCGAAGACCGAAGAAAAGATGGTGAATTAGCAGATATGTAGCTTTCGAACTCCCATATGATATATGAGATGCCTCAAGGGAGCCTTCATAAAGAAAAAGAAAAGAGGTGTGGAGCAACTATCTAGTTTAAAGTCTCACAATTGGCACAAAATGATTCAGGTAAGGATTTTCATAGCCATAAATATATTAATTAGTGGAGTAACTATGTAGACTAATTAACAATGTATGAATATTTACATACAGTTCATCCTTCCTACTAGCATATCCCATTGTGTTTTGAAAGATGTGCATGATATCATTTACAAGATGGGTGAGATTGCGAGGTATGTATACGTTATACTTTTTTTTAGTTTATATATTACGTACATCACATAGTAAACCCGCTTGAATTTATGGACAAAACTAATCATCGTTCTCAATTGCATGTTGGTAGATTTGTGAGTTTTAAGGAAATCGACCCAAATACGTTGCAAGAGGCTCGAGTATTGTCCATTGAGGTGGTTTGTTTGGTGGAGGAAACTTTTCCTCGCTCCATTTTGACTACTCAAGTACACTTACTCGTACATCTGATTGATGAGATCGAAATTTGTGGGGTAGTTTATGTAAGGTGGATGTTTTTTCTAGAGTGCTTTATGAAAACCCTAAAAGATTTTGTAAGGCAAAATGCACGACCCGAGGGAAGCATGGCTGAGGGTTGGTTAGTGCAATCATCCCTTGTACAAATCTCTGAATATCTTACTAAAGTGGACCCCTCTTTACCATGACTATGGAAAGATGATGAAGATTTGAGGATGACCTCTATAATATCTCAAGGAAAAGGAAGAAGCAAAGTGCTAATGAAAGAGAAACTTCATAAAAAATAGTGACAAATCTTTGAAATTTTAAACAAAATTTGCAAGACATCTCATGTTAAAGATAGGAGTATTGATGTGTCATATCCTTAGTACCAATGCTCTCTCATGGACTCTAAATGAATCAAAATTATTATCTTTATCTAGGTCTCCATTTCTTGCCATCTCTCTCTTGGGTTGCCAACCATTCTTCATGGCATTGTCCAACTGTGTTGTTTTCATATTTTGCTTTTCTCACTTCATATATTGCCCTACTTATAAATTCTATTTGAGAGGTTTTGGAATTCTTTTATTTTTTCTTGTATCGTATCTCTAATCTCCTATACCACCATTGTAATAATTGCCTAATAGAATTGGAATCATTGATACCATCTCCATGATCAGTTGCCTTTTGAAAACAATAACGAGCTTGTCAGTGAGATCGTTCCATGCCTTGAGTAGACCATATTGCCAAACTTCCTTGTTCTGCAAAGTATAGACCATGTGCTTCAAGTATATGTTGCACAAGAAGAGAAATTAGAAACACAAACTAACTCAAAATGATGTTTTTTTTTTGTAGTAGTGATAATACTGACCATGTAGTGTGTTATGATGTTTGTAGTCCATGCCTCCATCATGGACTTATGAAATTTAGCAACCCTCTCTTTGAATGTATTGGCATCACCATCCCTAAACCTTAACTTTTGTAAGAGATCTTCTAATCTATCTAGGTGTATCCACACTTCTTCCTTCGCAATCCTCGTTCGTCCCCCATTGCTCCAATCAGGAACACTCTAGTTGTTTTACAAGTATATTTCCTTCCTCATCTCGAGGTGGAGATATAAACATCCTAGCCTTGGGTTTGCCAAAGCATGGTTTACAAGGGATATTCCCACTCTTGCCCGATTTTTTCTTGTCCTTTTTTATTTCTACTGGCCCCTATGCAATCCAATTCAAAGAGGACTCATTCAACCTTCTTGCATGCAGCATCAACTTCTGACACGGGCTGCATCTTGTATGCAAAGCATATATATTCATATACTAGTTTCTCAATTATTCTAACCAAACAATGCAATATGCAAAAGTGAACCCTTGTTAGTGGTATTTTCAAAATAGGGCACCAGTTTGGATCCACTGGAACTAGCATTCCATTTCTCATGACTTTTTGATCATGTATTGGAGCACCTTGTTGTCCTGCCTTGGCAAGCCATTCTTTCTTTCTATCTTTCCCTTTGTTCCTAGTTTGCATATAGTGTATGCAGGGAAATTTTGCATTTGGTGCATTTGATAAACCGAACATACACTTCAATGTTTTTAAATCACCTACAAGACGCCATTCAACTTAATAGTTCCCAAACCCCTTGATGTGTACAATTCCTTCATTATTTTACTATTGAATAACATTGGGTATATTAATGAGGCTTTAAAACACTTAAAGTACTTCATGGTTCTCCTTTAATACTTCAAATGTTGCAAGCCACCATATTTTATTCTTTGATTATTGTACACTGAAGTATAAAGGATGGCTTTCATTGATGTTGGGACTCAATGCTTGATTCATATGTGTTATACTCACACATTCAAGTTTTTGCCCCTTAATAATCTCACTCTCATCAAGTTTGAAGACAAACTTAAGCTTTACCTTACATTCTTCCATAGACATATTGTAAAACTCGATCATGGCAATCTAAACCCTACATATATCCAATACAAAGTTATTCGATGCATTCAATAAAAATGTAAATTCTTGGAACCATACTTCAATATGTGTGTGTGTATTCCAGATGTGTCAGCTCACCAATTAGTTCTAAAACTTTCTCACTTAGTTATTTTCGAGCCTTCTTCACATGAAATGGTTTTGGCGAGATATATGTCAAGTGCTTCAATAAATAAACGTGTCTAAATAAATATTAGTACCATGATTTTAATAATAAGATGCGCACCTATAAAAAATGATAATTTCTTCTAAATAACTTGAATACACACTATCTCCCAATGCTTCCCAACGCCACCACCCCCTGCTCTACACATCAGTTGAAGCATTCATATTTGTTAAAAAATAATAAAATTAAACTGACAAAAGTAAATACCTAGTAGTCTTCAGCTACAGAATAAATAAATAGGTTAGAACTATGTCCTAACCTTCATTTAATACAACTGCGCACTCTAAACTCATAAACATCCATTAATTTAAATATGTATTTTGCGGAATCACCCGCTATGGAATCACCCACGTGCACATTAAATTAATGTGACACTCGAAAAGGACAGCAGGCGTCCCCATCAACTTTTCGCACAAAGAATCCACCTTGTGTATGAGCCCCGACAAATAAATATAGTTTTATGGAATCCACCACAAAACCTCACAGAATCCACCATGGAATATGCCTCCTAGCATCATATCCCCAGGGTGGGATAGCAATTGTCCTCAATTGCTATTAGCTCAATGTGGAGCGAGCAGTGAGGGATAAGCACTTAGGTCACAAGCGTGCATCCATTGGGCCTATTTAATAGGATGATTTTTAAACTTTACCAAATATCTAGAATATCTAGGGCCAGTTCTAGTGGTCATAAAATCTGTGTCTAAAATAGTTTCGAGTTCAAGGATTTTAGTTTCTTCTTCTAACAAAGGAGGATTTTCATAGACATGGTGGATAGATAATTGGCCTTTAAAAGATCGTAACAAACTGATATGAAAAGTATTGTGGATTTTCCAGTGTTGGGGTAGTTTTAATTTAAATGCATTGTCATTGATTTTGTGACTGATTTTGAAAGGTCCATAAAATCTAAGAGCTAACTTTACAACAGGGTGTTTCTCAACACTTTGTAATCTTCTCTTTTCAATGCATAATCAAACATAATCATCAACTGTGAAACTCATAGCTTTTCTTTTCTTATTAGCTTGTTTTGTATATGATTGCTGGGCTTTTGCAATCATGTCTTTGACTTCAGCAAAAATAGTAGCATGCATATTGGCAATATCATCAATAGCTTTAACTTTGTTTGACAATGATGTAACAGTTGTAGGCAATCTATATCCATAAATGATTTCAAAAGGTGCTTTCCGTGTATCTGTATGTGGGATGTTATTGTATACAAACTGAAGTAAATGCAAGTGTGTATCCCATGTTTGTGGTTTTGAAATTGTGTATACACACAAAAGATCCAAAATTGTATTGTTTGTAGCTTCTGTTTGCCCATTTATTTCAGAATGAAATGCAGATGTAAAATCAATATTTGTACCTAAATTAGCAAACAAAATAGTCTAAAAATTATTACGAAATCTAGAATCACGATAAAAAATAATAACTTTTAGTAAACCATGATTAGTGAAAACAATTTTAAAAAACAATTGAGCAGCTTGAGATGCAGTTAACATTTTATTGCATGGAATGAAATATGCTTGTTTGCTAAACCGATCTACAATAGTCCAAATCATATCATGATTACGTTGGGTGTTAGGGAAACCAGTAATAAAATCCATTGAAATATGTTTCCATGGTCGTTCTAGAATTGATAAAGGCATTAATAAACCATATTGCTTACCATGGTGTCGCTTAACTCTTTGACAAATTAAACATTTAGATACAAAGTTAGAAACATCAGATTCCATCTGTGGCCAGTAAAAATCTTGAACCAATGTACGTAAAGTGGAAATAATACCTCTATGGTCTTGATATGGGAGACAATGAATTTCGTGCAATACAAATGATATAAATGGAACCGTTATACAATGAATCAATTGGAATCTAGTTATTTGCAATTAATTTATTCCAATCAGCTTGAAAACTAGGGTCTTGATCATAGGTATCTTTCATAAGAATAAGGGAATCAAAAGATATCACAGAAATATTATGAATAGTTGGTCTTCTACTCAAGGCATTGGCAACATCATTTTCTTTTCCCAGTTGATATTGGATAAGTGGATGAAAATTTTGAATAAAAGTAACCATTTAATATGACAGTCAGAGATTTGTGGCGGACTAAGTAGATGTTTGATACTTTGTTGGTTAGTTTTGATCATGAATTCAGATCCCATTAAATAGTGTTTCCATTATCGTAAAGCTTATACTACTGCTAGCAATTCCTTATCATAGGTAGAATACTTGAGTTCAGAGGGTTCAAGTTTGTAGCTAGAGTAGGCTATGGGATGTAAATCTTGCATAAGGACAGCTCCTATTCGAGATCCACTAGTGTCAGTGACTATTAGGAAGAATGGTCTATTAAAGTTAGGCAGTTGCAATACAGGAGCATGTGTTAAGGCATGTTCCAGTAAATCAAAAGACTCTTGCTGATTTTCATACCAATGTTACACAATACATTTCTTTAATAAATTTGTCAAAGGCAATGCAGGCAATGAAAAATTTCTCACAATTTTTCTGTAAAAGCTAGCAAGACCTAAGAAAGAACGTAGTTCATGCAAATTTTTAGGCATCAGCCAATTCAAAATTGCTTCTATCTTTTTAGGGTCAACTTTAATACCTTCATATGAAACAATATGTCCTAAGTATTCAATGTGGGTTTGGAAAAGTTCACTCTTTTCAGGATTAGCATATAATTGATTTTCCTTCAATAATTTGAAAACCAAGGATAAATGTTCATAATGCCTGTTCTCATTTTTACTAAAAACCAATATGTCATCAAAGAAAACAATGACAAAATGTTAATTCTTCAAAAATATGTGATTCATCATACGACTGAATGTGGCTGGTGCATTAGTTAAACCAAAATGCATAATAAAGAATTCATAATGTCCAAATTGAGTCCTAAATGTAGTTTTAAAAATATCAGATGTGTCCAATCGTACTTGATGGGATCCAGATTTAAGATCTATTTTACTAAATATTATAGCCCCTTGTAGTTTATCTATGAGGTTGTCTACCATAGGGATCGAATATCTATTTTTTACAGTAATCTTATTTAGGGCACAATAATCAATGCATATCCTACAAGCGTTATTTTTGTTCTTGACTAACAGGACAGGTGCACCAAAAGGAGAACTACTGGGTCTCGGGGGGTTCACTATATATATATCCTCTATATAACGTGCGTTCATGGCCTATTTATAAATATCCTAATCTATGAAATTTTCTTGAATAAAACACAACCCTTTTCTATTCAATCTATAAGTAACCCCTTTATATGACACCCTTCTATATATAAAAAATGTATAAAAATGGTGTCTTAAAAATCCCTTATTTTGAACTCACGTTATATATACATATATTTATGAGTGAACCCCCCCTCCCCCAAGTATTGGGCCTAATGAGTCCTCGAGTTAACAATTCTTCAATTTGGGTTTAAATTTCTTTCTGTTTAATTTGATTATGTCGATAAGGTGCTTTACATGGTGGTTGAGAACTTGTAGTTAAGTCTATTTTATGATCTTCATGACGTATAGGTGGTAAGCCAAGTTGTAAGTTAGTAACAAAACAATCTTTAAATTGTGATAGAAATTGTGTGTGTCTAGGATGCATCTGATTTTTCTTAACTTCAATTTCATTCACCCATATTAAGTAGGATTTGCTACATTTTCTTAATGCACATTTAGCCTATGTATGACTAAGAAATGGAAAATTATCAAGGGCGTGCACACCATGCAATATGATTTGTTTTTCAGGATTATATTGATTACGCTAAGGCATTTCTAAGATAATGTCACTAGATTGCAAAGGCACAACTAAAAAATTTATGTGCTTAACATAATCACCAATTTTAATTTCTAAGTCATGCACTTCTTGTGTTCCATTATATCTAATGCCTAAGAATGAAGTCTTGATGCGATAATGAGTCGAAATAGTATGTAAATTCAATTATTTGACCAATTTTACTGAAATAAAATCGTGTGTGCTCCTATCATTATGTAAAACAATCTTTTCTCTACCATGCACAAAACATTTTATCGTTGATAAAGAATGGGGATTTAGCATACCTGGTAAAGTATCTGAGGTAGTACCAATATCATCATCTTCTATGAAATTTGGCATTTCTTCATGGTCTTCATTTTCAGTCACTCCCAAGTAGTTGATGTGAACAGTTGGCTTTTTGGATTGACAACTCACTACTAGATGTCCAGGTTGATGAAACTTATAGTAGACTATGGATTTAGCTTTGAAAACATTATTGGTAATAGCGGGGAGTTTAGGAATGTTGGGATTTAGCTGGAGGGATGGATTTGGATTTGGATTTTTGTTTGATGGTAAAGCAGGGGGCTGTATCCAAGATTTACGGAATGAAGATGAAACAAAGCGGTTTTGATTGAATCTTTGAAAGATAGAATTGAATTGCTTTGTACCGAAGTTACCATTATTTGGGAATTGTTGTGGTCGCTTCTCTCATCCTCAAATTTTGTCTTTAGCATCATGGGCCAAGGAAATTGCATCCTCGAGAGTCATTCGCTTGAACATGTTCACTTCCTCATAGAAGTGACCAAGAAAACCAGGCATAAACTCGCGCTTATGGGTCACCTCAGGTACATCTTCAAGCATTCGAAGTTGCAATAGGGCATTCCAAAAATGCTCAGTATATTGTAAAATAGGCTTACAATCTCTTTATTGTAGAAGATCCCACTGTTTGATTGCTTTTTTGTGGAATTGAGGTGGAAGAAAATTGTGCAAAAATTTCTTTTGAAAAGTCTCCCAAGTAGTAGGACAATCATTGCTTTTGCGGACAATAGTCCACCATAGCGATGCTTTGTCCTCTAAATGATTAGTGACACACTTGAGTTTGTCTTTTTCAGCATACTATTATTCATGGAAATAATCATCAAACTGACTGATAAAAGTGAGAATAGTATTTCCATTGCATAACCCATTAAAAATATAGAATTTGAAATTTCTTTTACTTATCTTGGCTTCTTTCCGGATAGATTGTGCTTTAAGTGTTGCATCGATCTTGCGTCGTATAACATCTTCAGGTTGCGGTCCATCTTGATCGATAGTAGATCGTTTAAGAGTGGCCAATTGAGCTTGCAAAGTTTGACGTGCTCTTCGTTCCTCTTAAATCTGCATCATAATTAGGTCAAATTTTTGCTCCATCATTGGTTCTGATAAATCACCTTCGGTCATAAAATCTTACATATTTTGATCAGTCATCCTATAAAATTTCAAACGACCTCACACACTCGAAATCTTGTTAGCGAGATGAGCATAGCTCAAAGTCGGGTTTACAAGGCTTGCTCTCTTTTTTTAAATGGCTTTTTGCGATCTTTCTTCTTTGCGAATACAGAAGTTGCTGAGATCTTTCTTCAACGAATTCTTTGCCCGTGAAGACTACATATAGCAATTTACTTGCTGGAAATTATCTCTATCACAGTACGGGTGTGAACAGAGGCTTGCATGGAGATGTAAAATCGATTTGGGAGTATGACAATAAGAACAACCACTATGTAGGAGATTTTTAATAAAAATTTTAAGCTTTAATTAAGCTTAGTATTAAGATTTTGAACTTAAAGCTTATTCAAGTCGTCATCAAACGGCCGAGACGAGAGGATGTTGATGTCGTTCAGAACGTACTACCACTGCAGATTATCAAATTGTCGAGCTTACGCTTTTTAAAGCTTATTAACCTTTGTAGTCTCCAAACTAATAAAAATTGACTTATCTTCTTCTCTGAGAAAAACGTCTTGATGAAGGAGCTTGGGAAGTTGTCCTCCGTCGCGCCGTCAAAGACAGGTCCTTCGCGATGCAACAACATAGGAGGGGGTTCTTCACTGCCAGGAACACGCTGGTATTAACGGATTTTCACGAGACGGACTATAGAGCCCGTTTATTCCAGGAGCTTCACCTTCGTGCGAGATGATAAGCGATTGGAAGCCCTTGATCTCAGCTTCGCTCTGATACCTTTGGTGCACAAATCGGATGTTGTATGCGTGCGTAGCAAGTGCCGTAAGGTCCCCAAGAACAAATAACTCTACTTTAAGCTCAAAATTCAAGACAATAGACTTGCACGACATGAGACAAGAAGAAAAATTGGGTACAATATCCCCCCATGCCTTGTGTGAACGCTCCACAAAGCATAAAGAATAAAGCAGTTGGGCAGCCCAAGAGTCGTGCGATGCCCAATAATGAATATTTAAACGATGTGTCCATGCGCATACAAAATAATAGATATATGTCAAGGGCTTCAATAAATAAGCATGCCTAAATAAATATTAGCGCCACGCCTTTAATAATAAGATGCGCGTCCATTAAAAATGATAATTTCTTTTAAATAACTTGAATATATGCTATCGCCTAATGCTTCCCAATGCCACTACCACCTGCTCTACACATTAATAGAAGCATTCACAATTATTAGAAAATAATTAAATTAAACCAACAAAAGTGAATACCTAGCAGTCTTCAGCCACAAAATAAATAAATAGGTTGGAACTCTATCCTAACCTTAATTTAATACGAGTGCGCACTCTAAACTCATAAATGTCTATTAATTTAAATATGTATTTTGTGGAATCACCAACTATGCAATCACCCACTTGCATATTAAATTAATGTGACGTCTAAAAAGGACAGTTGTCTCTATCAACTTTTTGCACAAAGAATCCACCTTGTGTATGAGCCCCGACAAATAAATATAGTTTTATGGAATCCACCACAAAACCTCATGGAATCCACTATGGTCTCACAGAATCCACCATCATAGAATATGCCTCCTGGCATCAATAACCTATGCAATATCCACCTTCAACTATTTCTATCATGATTCTATGGATTATAATCTTGACTAATCTAAGTACAAATCATAGATAGAAGTTATCAATTTATGCATGTACTAATGCACATTCTAGATGAAAGTTGTCATCTTGTGTAAGTGTAAATATATTGGAAGCCAATATTTTATGCACTATAAGAGAAAGACCCTATAGACGCGCACTATACATGCAAAATAGCGTGTGCATTTATCAGCGTGTTTATCAGTGTGTCTATTGGCGCTAGTATATAAAATGCGTCTATATACCCGCATTTTTAAACGTGCTTATGGATGCGAAAATAAACGCACATATTTTTCATTTCTCATAAAGTCTCAAAATATGACCAAACATCTTAACAGCTAGTGTTTTTTTTAATACATTACCAACTTTACTTTTTTGTAGTATTACAAATATACATCCAATCATTCAAAGCTAATTATATATGCTACAATGAATGATCAATCTCATCTTCAATGAGATCGGCCCTTGCTAGACTATCTACCTCTAGGTCTATGTTACCAATAGGCAATGAAACAAATGAGTCTATCCCACTGTCAGATGTATTGCTATGCTCAATTTCTTCATCATCATCTGCAACCATATTGTTATCCTCTTCTGCGCTTCCTTGAACATTCTCGCAGGGATCATCTTGCACTGCATCATGTATATCCTCGATCATGGCATCATGATTAATTATTGAATTGTCACCAACTATCTCTATGTTGGTAGCATTGCCATATATTGGTTTTGAACGATTAGATATGGGGATGACGTGCTACCACCAGTTATTGTTTACCATTGGGTGATACACAATCTACATTTAAAAAACAAAAAGTAAGAAACTAAGATATTTATTGTATTTTGAGAATGTATCAAGAAGTAATATATATGAAAATAAATAGCTTCTAATATACCTGCTCGCATTGTTGAGGTAGTACAAATGTGTCATTCTTGCCTTGGTGAAATTTTATAGAGTCAATCACTACAAAACCACTTGGATAACGTCTAATTGTGCAATGCTCACCCGTTGTTACTACTTCTTTAAACCACTTCACATCTAGTACATATATAAAAAATCGCCTAAAGTCAAGCTTCAAAATATCTTGGATCAAGCCACAATAACCTTTCATGGTGCCATTGGTATCCTGGAAGTTTGCAAGGATACCACAATCCTGGGTATTTCTCTTATCATCTATACATTGAGTTCGAAAATGTTTGCCTTCACACCAAATAGCTTTGAACAATGTGCACTAGTAGTACATTGTTGAGATCGTATTAACGATTTAGTTAAAGATGAAACATGTGAAATTATTATATCATATATAACTAAAGATAATTTAATTATAAGTATGTCTCACCTTTGATAAGCAACCTCGTGTGTATTCCCACTCCTCTTGCGATATATCCATCACCTCCTCTTTTTCCATCTTCTCCATTTCTTCATGTAGCCAATCTATATCAATATGACGTGGAAGCGCAATTAAATATTCTGGATATGGGACATTACGTCCATGTCTAGCACGAAATGCTTGCCTTTTGCTTACTCTTCTTGCCCTTGCTTTTTTATATAATGTCACCCATTTGTTCATTACTTCGCTGTTAAGCACACAAAATACATTTAACTTAAAGTTACTTGATCGATCTAATGAGTGATTGTCAACTTTTAGCCATTCATACCTGATGTATCACTATAAAGCCCATAGATATGGTTCTTATTGGTAGGATCTGCAAACAACAAGGATGCATTTAATCTTAATGCCAACAATATGCTTTGAGAAGCTATCTTGTAATTGGATCTACATTTTTAGCTCAGGTTTGGTTGTAGATTGTAAGGAGCTTAGTTTTGGGTTATCTTTCCAGTAGACCTTCAAGTATTTGATAGTAGTGGCATGCAAAACAGAGCTAATTTTTGCCTAGCTCTAGTCGTACTTGGTGCGATGCACTATCTATCATGTATTTCATGGTTTTATAATTCCAAATCTAATATGTGATATAATTCTATTTTGACTATGATTCGTATTGTGCGTATTTTCAAGTTTCCAATTTTGTATAAGTAGTTTTGTTGAGGATAAATTCCATGTGCAATCAGGCACACGTTAGTGATCAGTTGTTGTAGATGGGCTGATGCACTATATCTTTACTGCATTTAGTGGTTTGAAAACACTATATCCGATATGTGATATTCCATTTGACTCATGACTTATTTTTTGTGAATTTTTTACTTTTCAATGCTTCACATAGTTTGGTTGACAACACATTTAATATGCAATTGCGCACACTCGGTGGTGAGTTTCTCTATTATCAATGAAGTATAATCCAAGGAATGCATTTTCAAAAAATGATTGAATTTTCAATTTTATAAATCAAAATCTCGTGAAATTTCACGCATATGTTGTGCATCATAAAAACTTGTGGATATTAAAATATTAGCCCCATCAGAAGCCTCTAGGACACTTGTCCAAAGGCTTACATTCGAACGAGTGTCCCAAAGACTTCTGATGGGGCCGTTTTTTTGTGGTTGATGTATCCTAGAGAAGTCCACAAGTAAAATTTTATGTCAATGGGATCGCTGGTCATATTTTTCCAAAGACTAAATACATTAATTCAAGTTTAAGGAATTTTAAAAAGTTTGCCTATAAGTTTAAAGTTTCACCTCATTTTACACATTTCACTTTTGAGTTTTGAGTTTTCTCTCCTAGAAGACATGGCACGCACCAAGAAAGCGGCCCAGAGACACCCCCTAGAAATCCTATGCACAAGCCACCTCCCCCAGCTCCACCACCACCACCACCATGCCAGCATCGCAAGCATCGATGGAGGCTAGGCACATTGGCTCTTCGTGAGATTAGCCATTACACCAGAAGACCATGCATCTCCTGATACCAAATGATCCATTCCAAAAGCTGGTGCAGGAGATAATGGACGGCATACTGATTAAGAATAGCAATAGGCACTTCCCATATGGATCACACTTGCAACAACCTGATCGGTGGATTGCCCAGGCCCTCCTTGCACTACAAGAGGCTGTTGAAGCTTAACTCATCGACTTGTTTGGAGACTTGGTCTATGCAGAAGTGTATGCAAGGAGAGTCACCATCAACAATAGGGTTCTATAGATAGTGAGGTTTTTCTTGCGATGGAAGGATAGTCCTCGTGGAGATCAATAACGATAGGGGTGTGCTACTTAAATTCTTATTTTTGTTTATTCCCTTGTTATTTGTTTTATTTATATCTTTGAGTTATCGTTATATGCGTTCAAATGAATATATATTGCACACGAATTTGATAAAGCACTACATATTAAAGTTATGGTACGAATCGTGTTGCGTATAAATCCAACAAATAAACATAACATTCAAGTTAAAAAAATAATAAACTACACCTATGACAAACTACATTGTATGCAAATCCAAAAAAAATGGTTTTCATTGCTTCAAGAGAAGTTTACAAAGTGCATTACATTGGTGATGAGATAGCATTTGGCAGTAAGTACATCTACTCTCTCCTAGGCTTCTTCAAGCTACACTCCTCATGGTCAGAGCTATTCATGATCATAGGTAGCAACACATTTTTCCCTACTAGTTCCCACCTAATGACATTGAGGTCTTGAATACCAGCAACCATGCCACGGTGGGCCACCATGGAAAAAAGTGGCCTAGACCTACTACTACAGAATAAGTAGAGGAGCTTTGAATGTTGAAGCAACACTACTTTCTCCAAGCCGGTTTGTTAGGATGGTCTTGAAGGGCCCAACCTCCTTCGTTAGTGCCCTCAACTTCAGGAAGTTCTCAGCAAAAGCCAGAGAGCATATCTTATGAAATACAATAATGTAACTCACAAGCTAGCCAATGTACTCCTTCAATGCCGAGTCCTACATCCTTCCTTGGATACCAGATTGGCCACCTTGCCTAGATGAAAACTCATCTATATAGACAATGTCGTGCATCACACAAGTTCAATGTCAGACTCAGTGTGTCAGACTCACTATGCATGGAGTGTGCTAAAGATATATATATTGGATTCATGCACAAGTTCACCAGTAGGGCATCTAGGACATCGAGACCCTTGGGATTAACTTTTGTTGGGATCGGGCCCCTAGAATAGCCCTTTCACTAGAGACTTGCATTTGGGAGCTTGAATCTATTCTGATGCCCTAGAGGCCCTACAGGTGAATTTGTGCACAAATTTGATAACATTACTTTCTCTGCATCATCTATCTGTTGTTGTAATGGAGCATCCATGTCTGCTCTTGCAACTGGGCCACCCTCGTCTCTCTCTTGGGAAGCTACTATGTAGTTAGGTCAAGAACCAAAAAGGCTTTCTTGCAACCGCTCGAACTCCTCATTTGAGATCTCATACTATGGCGCTACATCCTCAATCTGCTCTTGGATGCTCACAATGGTAGAGATGTCATTGATACTCATGCAATCATATTTAGCCACCTTATCAACAGGTGTTGGGGCATCTTGTATATCAAAATCTATAAAATCATCAGGTGCATCATGCACCATGATATAGTATAGTTCTTCGTCTCTTATATCCAAAATTTCTAATGCATTCTACATGAGTAGATATTCTACCCTCTCGATGGTGACAACATGGAGAGAAGCGAGGGGTGACTCATCTCTTATCGGCATCTCATTAGGGCAGGGAGGTGGGTGTACAATGGCTAAGCTCTATGCTACCTCTACGCTCGAATCGAGTGCAATCTCCTCCGGCTTCCTCTCAAAATACTCTGGTTGTAGGTGGCTAAGAGGGTGTGTTGATGTCATTGTCACTATCCTCTTGCACCTCATTGCACAAAACATATATGGCAAATGCTGCATCATCGGACTCAATGGGATCCATCGTGGCATGGTCTTGGGATGAGGTGGACACTGCTCTGCATGGAGATGTTACCCCACATGGACCAGGGCTCAATTTATCACCTTTGCATGGCTCGATCCAGCACGTAAACTATACAAGAAATCTATAGGGATCCACTTGAGAGTAGAGCCCAGAATAGAGCAAGTGAGAGGGTTTGCTGCATCACAAAATGATGCCATTGTACTAGAGCTAGGGTCTATAGTGGAAAGCAAGCTATCTAGACTCAAAGTCATGCAAAACCTAGGGCATATCTAGTATCCTATGTGTGCGTAGTGTGTGGAAGTAATCCATGGTGCAAAGGCGGGATTGGTACCCATGGCACACAAAGAGAGAAGGAAGGAGAGCATAAGTGTAGTGAAGTACAAAATGAAAGTGAAAATGAGTTTGGAGTTATAGCTAGGGTTTTAAAAAAAGGTTTTTTTTAAACCCTAAAGTTTCAAATTAAAAATCTTACCTTAGTTTATTTATTTCAATACTTTAATTTCACTTTAAAATTACTCATACAGATAAATGCTTTGTTCTACATTATTATATCCTCAAATATACTTGGATTGCTGGTATATTCAAGTCCAACTAGAGAAAATATTAAAAAAAATTAGAAAAGAAATATAAAAGACCTTCAAAATCCCATTATATTCAATTTAATATTTAAATTTAAGAAATGAGTAAAAGAGATGAGCTACAATATATCATTATGCAAAGACAATATTGCATATATTATAGAACTCTAGCTTGTAATTTAATTATGCTTTTAACTAGCACGATTGACTAATTATAGTATGTATATTCTCACACTTAGATCACAATAAACTAAGATGATCAAAATTGAAAGTATTAAGAAGTTAAAAAAAATTGTATTCATTCTTTATTTTTAAAAATACAATGATTCCACTATCTTAAGGATATGTGGAGAAGCACATTGTTTACATGTCATGGATTGCTCACTAGGAATCCTGGCTTTTCTATTATCTAACTTGAAATAGAAGTTGTAGAAGGGCTCATTAGAAATTAATCGGATTTCTTGTCTTAGAAAACAAATGGGCTAATGACTCTCTGCGCTGACCACAAAAGGATTATGAGCATTCCATAAGATAACCACATCTATGAGAGTTATATGTGTCGCATCTTTGGTATCTTGATTCAATCCACTCGCCTCACAAAGGTGGCCATCTTCTATATCAAAAGAGAGTGAAAAGATTTTTTCTAGTTATGAAAAACCTATAATAAAAACAAAAATAATAGTAAGTAAATGTGACTAACACAACAATTCATCTAAGCAAGACCTACGTTAATTGGCATGCAAAGTATAAGTAAAAAAGATTTACCTGAATGTGAGATCAAATTGGTTGACCCTGCACTCAATTCTCTCATCAAAATGTGTTCTTTTGACTTGCTAAGACTCACCCAATAGCTTACTCATCCATTCCTCGGATGGACACTTGCATTGATAAGTAATCTTTGTTTTCTTCAAAACATCACATGAACCAAACAAATGTGCAAACAATGAGAATGGAATAAACCAACTAAAAAGCACATATTTGGAGCTTGTGGTGGGTTTCATAGCACTATTGATGTGTCAAGAAGAGAAGTGGAGAGAGAGAAAGAGGAAAGATAGAGTGTGTGTGCAAAAGAGATAGAAAGACAGTAGGAAGAGAGAGAAAGAGAGTGACGAGGAGAGCTTTGAAGCTTGGGTTTGACATTTTTGTATACACACTTTGTGGCATGATCAGTTGTATACTTTTCCCCACACTTGAAGCATAAGCCTTTTTCATTTCTTTCTTTGTAGAGATCCATAGGAATAGATTTAGGATTTATGTTGGTTGAAATGGATTTAGGCTTGATGTCCCCTTATTTGAAGTCAACTCTAGGACTGCTTGCTATCCTGAAATTACTTTGAGGTCTTGAAGCATTGAGTAGTGGATAAGTTGGCACTCTTAAGCTCCCATTTGGCACATGATTGCTGCCATAAATGTTACAAACTTGTCCTTGTTTTAAAACAATCCTTGGTTTTCCAAAACCAAGCTGAAATGAAGATTCTCTTCTATATTTCCTTCCATATTGTTCCGCAAGCTCAATAGCTTTAAAAAGAGAAGTAGGGTTTTGTATCATGACATCAGTTGATAAAGATGGCTCTAAGCCATACATATACTTGTGGAGCTTAGCCTTATCACTGATGCTCTCTACATACATGGTTAGATTGAGAAATTGGTTGGTTAGTGTACTCTCTTACACTTAGGCCTCTTTGCTCCAAACCATACCATCTCCATGCCAATTTCTCTTTTTCAAGAGGGGAGACAAAGACTTCAACTATGAGTGTCTTGAAAGCTTCCCAATTCTCTACAAGTATGTTCTCTTTTTTAATATACCTTCACCAAGTATGCGCAAATCCGTCTAAGTGCAAGGAAGCAAAATGAATCTTCATGTCATCAGTTCTAGGAAATATGTCAAAGTAAGATTTCATTTTAGAGATCCACTCCTCTAAATCAAGTGGTGAAGATGATTGACCATTGAACTTGACTAAAATAATCTTATCTTTTAGCTCTCTTTCGTGAAATGGTTGCTAACCCAAAATAGACTGATCATGATGGCCAGGCATTGAATCCTCGAATTGAATAGACTGATCATGATGGCTAGCATTGAATCCCCGAATTGAGATGAAAATTTCCCAATAGGCGGCTGAGAACCACTGCAATCTTCTCGTTGATAGAGGACCCCTAGGAAGTTGAGTATTCAACCCAAAAGCTTGAGAGTTGGCTCCATTCAAACTGCCCAAAAAGTCATCATGCCATTGTGAAGTCTCACCTAATTCATATTGGCTATTTGGGATTCCTCTTCATCCAATAATTCTATGTCCATGACCATTTTGGTTAGGTGGGTGAAGTGGAACTGAAGGTCCACTGTTTGAAAAAGCTTTCTCCTTCGCTTCTTTAGATCCCATTTGCATTTGCATCCATTGGGAGAATTGAGCCATAATTTGAGCATTGGATTCCACCAATTTGTCAATAGAAGACTTTTTTTGAGTCATTTAATCCACTAATTTCTCAATACAAGACTTCGTTTGATCAGTAGATAAAACCATTTGCTCCATTCTTGATAATAGGGCCTCATGACGTTCTCTATGCCTTCATTCATGTGCACACAAGGTATCATTGAGTACATTGATTTCCCCTTATTTTTAAGACTCTTCAGGGCTCTCTTGGGGTACATTCTCCAACATGGAATCTTTGATTTGCTGAGCATCATCATCCTGGACCTTATTTTTGCCTTTATGCCCTACCATAATAGTGCAGTCCTGCAGTACCCCCTGTCAGAAAAATGGCAATAACTTGGGCTAGAAAAATCCAATTCCAATTCTTTTAAATTCAAATAAAAGCTAAGAATTCCCTCTTTGAGATGAGCTATAGCACGCTATAATAGGTTTAGGACATAAAATTCTGCAATTCAATCTTTTAGTCTGAACTGTCCAGGCCTGCACCTTGTTTTAACCAGTAAATGCCATGTTTACACCCTGTAAGGTAAAATAGTAATCCCAAATGGCTACCAAACTCTGTAGAAGGCTGGTTACGACTTGTGGGTACCCTGTAGTATGTGCATCTATACTTCAGTAATGAATTTTGTACCTGTATGGACCTATAAATGCCCTGTAGTGTCCTGTAAAATCCCTATTTTGATCGTAAAGGAACTTGAGCCTTTGGAAACTCTTCAATCTTCATTTCTCCACCCGCTGTCCTTGTGTGAGGGATAAAACGGCATGAAAGACTCTCTACAGAGGCTCCGAATCATCAGGAAGTGGGCAAAGTTCCCCTCGGGTTGGTTGGTTGCACCCCTTCGGGATCTTTGATAGTGAGGGAGGGTCACCTCTCTTTTGCCCCACTATCTCCCCCGACATCCACCTTTTTCCTCGGTGGGTATATCAACATGGCAGTAACATTCTATGCTAATGATCAGCATGAGATGCATTTTTGAAATATTAATTCAGCCCATTTCATGAGATGCAATTGGATAGAATCTTGAAAAATTGGATAGCATAAGGGTCTTACCAATGCAATTCAGTGACTCACTGATTGCTAGTACTTACCCTTTTACAATATTTTATCTTGGGTAAAATAATTCAACCAATTCAATGGATTAGAGTGAGCAAACTCATCAATCAATAGGTTTAATCAATTGGATTCAAATGTTATGCTAGAAATTTCAAATTGAAACCTCTAATTCAGTTATTAGAACTAATATGCTTAGAAGAATCATTACATCACATGAATGGATTGATTCAAGCAAGGGTTGGCTGAAATTTGGTGGAGATTATTCAATTATTTAATCTCTCAATCAAGTGGATTAAGCTCAGCAAATGGATTAATGAGAGAGACTAAGAATTGAAGAAGAGTACCTTTGACATGTTGATGATGACTTGATCAATCCTCATATGCTTGATAAAGCCTTCGGTGGTCCAATGTTACCAAAATAATCTTCAAGACTTGTGTATTTAATGCTTGAGAAGAATCTTGAAGCTTCAAATGCTTGAGATTGAAGCATTAAACCCGTTTCCCCCAGATTTTAGCTTCATGGAAGCTCTGGAGCTTCAATCTTTGACCAATCATGCTTAATCCTTGCAATTTGTTGAAGAAACCTTACTGAAATGATCCCATGGGCTAAAAAGATGAAGAATCCTCAAGAAATTGTTGAAGAATAAAAGCTTGGATTGAAACTTTCATGGCTGCCCATGGACTGTTCATCTAGGCTTTCAAGAGAGTGAAAGGATGAAGAATATATTCTCATTTGAGAGTCTACATATCAGAGAGTTGAAGTAAACCATGCCAAAGATAATTGAGAAGTATCAGTGAATGAATATTTGCTGAAGATTGATGAAGAACATGGTTAGAAAAATCAACACAAAATTTTGGATGATGTCCTGCACACGTGGCTGTCCATACAGTCATGAAATTGGTGCTCTGCCTGTTGCATTTGATGCCTAGAAGGCCATTATGCATGCCATTGTTGATGAGAAGTAAGGAGCAGTGAAGGAAGAGAAGATCTCTGTTGAAAACTCCATGGAAGCTTGGCCATAGCTTGGAGAAAGAGGAAAGGAAGACCTCTTTTGAAAAGTAACCACAGTTTAACCCCAAACTAAGCCCGATTAGCTCTCATTTAACCTTGTTACCTCCAGATTGCATGAAATTTTGATGACGACATGCTACTTTAGCCTTTTTCCACCATATCTGACCTTGAAGATCTACAGATGTAGTCTCTTACTAATTGTAGATGGTCTCCAACCCTCCACTAGTCACTGTCTTTACTAAGTACTTGTCTGAAATTGATTTTTGATGGAGAAAATAGGACTGAAAATAGAAAGAAAAATGGATCAAAGACCAATGCTCTGATACCACTTTTCAAGAAGAGAACTAGAGAGAGAGGAGTGCAAAAGAGAGAGAAAGACGGTAGGAAGAGAGAGAAAGAGAGTGACGAGGAGAGAGAAATACTAGAATTGGAGAGAGAAGAAATGAAAGAGAAAGAAGCCATAGAAGCTATGAGCAAGGAGAGAGGAGAAGGACAGTAATTGTATTAATGTGTCAAAAGATGAGAAAAATTACATGTCCTCTCCTTTTATACCAATGTCAGTGTGACATGGCATAACATCAATATTATTTGCACACTAAGTCCTTATTCTTCCCAGCTTCCTAACTTCTTACATGATGTCAGATTTTATCTTGGACTTACATGCTCCTGACAACTCCAAGCTTCCAATTAACCATTCTTCACTAGATAGTGGCGGCAATGGGATATATTGCAATCTTTGACTTTCTATTATATATAATGAATTATAAAAAAAGATATTTTTAGTTGCAAGTTGACTCAGAGAGTTATTATCATAGATCAAAGAACCTATGTCTTCATGCAAACATGTATCTTGCCACTCAAACATTCCACATTCTGCCATTCATGCAAAGTTAATGAATATAGAGTTGTTAGTAAAACAAGATTAAACTACAACACTACAAATTTTTTTAAAAATAACTCTAATGCAAAAAAAAAAACAATGATACATTTAAAAACTCACTGTTTTGTTTATAATTTGCAATGTAGTTCCCGTTGTGTATAGAGATTTGTTTGTGCGTATAAACATGTTGGATCAACACTTCTATTACTATACTTGTTCCATTAAACACTTTTCTGAACTCCAAAGTTCTACCTTTCCAATGTTTGCTAGGGTTTGCAATATCCTTATGCCTGACCTTGAAACTCCCTCAAGTACTTTGGTGCATCAAAATCTGATCCAACTTATAGTACTTATCACAAATCCAATTACCGCCACTAACTTTCCTATTGAAGACCTTTATTGCAAGTATATTACTAATGTTTTTCCTCCGTGAAGACATCTATAATAACCAAATAGAAAAGTTACCTATCAGCATGTGTATAATTTGCAAATGTTCTCTCCAAATGAAATGAAATTTAAATGGAGCAATTAAAAAAAGAAACATTGTACTTGCAATTCTTTTCACAAAGCAGCCCAGAGATGTTGAACAAGAAGTTGACTTATAACAAGACCATTATTCCTTCATTGACAAATTCCTAGAGTACAAAAACAAAAGAAATCTCGGGTCAAAGAATACATATAACTTACATAGGCTTTATCCAAATGAGTTGAAACTTAGCCATGGAGCAATAGAAAAAAATGACAATATACACGTGGCTCTCTTTGCAAAGAAGCCCAAAGATATTAAAGAAGTTAAGTTTTTAAAAAATCATTGTTCTCCACCCTTGGAGATTCTTGGAGTAAAAAAACAAAGAAAAGCTCACTATACATATAACTTGCATATATTTTGTCCAAATGAAATAAAATTTAACTATGTAGTAGCAAAAAAACAAGACAATGTACCTATAACTTTATTTATAGAGAAATCATAACATGTTGGAGAAGAAGTTGAGTGTTCAAAAGATCATTGTTCTTGACAGTAAGAGATGCCTAGAGTACCAAAACAAAAGAAATTACATGTCAAAGAATGCACATAACTTGCATAGGTTTTGTCCAAAAAATAAGACAAAACTTTACCATAGAACATCCATGAAAGAGAACAATATACCTATAAAGTTTTGTGAAGAAAATCTTAGGGCTTTGGTAGAACAAGCTCTGCTCTCATTAAACATGTGAAACTCACTTTGTGTTCATTTAGAGGAGATGAAATTTCGTAGGGTTATAGATAGAGCAAGCAACAATGAGACTGTAAAATTTCATCAAGAAAGAGGAAGCGAGAAAAGAGATGATAAATTTGAGTTCCGCCTAAGAAAGAGAGGGAAACTGAAAAGGGGAGAAATGAAAAGTCAAACATAAAATAGTAATAAAATGAAAACTCGAGTCACAAACTTCCACGAAGTGATAGTATTATGTTCCTCACATTTTTCCTTATTTTATTGTCGAGGGAAGATTTGGGCCAAGATATGGCTAGAAGATTCATGTTACATGAATCTGGAATCCTTGCTCTCTCATTGGTTAGGTCTATATTTGTTTATTTACTCCTTAAGGGGCAAAAAAGAGAGTCCATATTTCTCTTAATATCTCTCCCTCCCTCTCTCTATTTCTACCTCTCTCTCTCTCTCTCTCTCTCTCTCCTTCTCTCTATATATATAAATATTTTTGTATCCCTCTCCATCCCTCCCTCCTCTCTCTCTCTCTCTATAGTGGGAGCTCACGCTCAACTGCCAAGACCCATGGACTGCTTATTGCTTCAAGTGCTTCAAGTAAGCTCTAATGGCTATCTCTCACCTAGCTGATGCGCCGTCAATCCTATGAGTGTAGTGAGCTTATCTTCATGCCGATCGAGTTGCCTCCTCTCCCGCACACTCCGATAGCTCCATGATCCAAGTGCAAGCTTCAAGCAAGCTCGATCCTCCCGCTCCAAGCTCCAAGCTCTATCACCGCGAGCAAGATAAGAGAAGAGAAGAGAAGAGAAGAAGAGAGGAGAAGATGGACAGCTTCTCCACCCCACGGTCCCTCACCCTCACACACTCACTCCCTCACACTCTCACACTTCGTCTCTCAAGCACAAGCTCAAGCAAGCAAGAAGAAGAAGAAGAAGAAGAAGAAGAAGAAGAAGAGGAGGAGGAGAGCTACATTTGGCCAGACACAAGAATGAGCTTCTCATTCACTTTTCAACTTTATATACAAAACCCTAAATCCCTTTTGGGCGGTCATCCCCTTTTCCCCTTTTTTACATGGCTAGCCATAGCCTAGGCCCTTTTTCCCATTATCATTCTATCTTCCTAGCTTCCTTTCCACCATCCGTCTACATTCACAAATTGCACGGGTGAGAGCCGAGCCCGGCGCTCCTTGAATTAAACCATGATGCGCTTGTGCTCTTTTACAAAAGTTTTGACTTGCGCTTCTCCTTGTGCACCTTTCTCCCTTATTTAGGACTCTTCTCCTTGTGCGTCCTTGTCATCCGTTTCTCTTTGCCTTGGCCTTTGTCTTTGTCTTCTACTTTAGCTTTTCTGGATTTTCCACCTTTGTTTGTTTGAGGGTTAACATTACCCCCCTCCTAGACAAGTGCTAGTCCCATGGCACTCACCGTCATAGGTAGCAAACGTTAGCATGCACCGAAGACGTGGGTGGCAAGGACGTCTGTGGTTGCCATGGCGAAGTGTTGGGAGGAAAGTCATTGGGGGCACGTTGGTGGGTTAAGTGGTAGGTGGTAGGGCAATGGGAGTTGGTGGTAGGGTTGTTCTTTGGGGGGGTTGCACTGATGGAGTACAAGTGGCAGTTTGTTGGGGATTTTGTACATGATGATTCTTGGTAGGCTTACAAGGTGATAAGGATAGGAATTTAGAGTTGAGTGTTGATGAAGAGCGAACGACACCTTCATTGGAGTCTTCAATACTTGCAATTGAAAACCTCTCATAGGTGGTTTCTCCCTAGGGGTAGTGCTAGTCTTCTTTATCGTGCATAAGACATAGTTTAATTAGTTTGGGAGACAGGTCAAACTCTAAGCAAGCTGAGAGTATTGTCTTGCACTTGAGGACCCAAAGTGTGTATATACTTCGGTGTAGATATTATGTGAGTGCTCCTGCATACTTAGATATTACGTAGGTAGAAGACTGCGGGCTGGTTTCTCATAACGATGTGTGGATGAAGCAAAGTCGTCCATGGTGGGAAGAAGTACATGTGAAGATGTATGCGACATCCTGTGCATTGTGATTGGACGACGTAACACAGTAGAACACAAGGATACTGCACTATCGGTAGTTGGCAGACATTGGGCCTGTGCGATGAGGACAATGTACTTTTCATGGCCATTTATGCAGTGCTTACCACAATTGATTGGAATGGTATTAAGGCAGAGTGCAAGAGGGAATTATGTGAATGGGTCAGGGTGACAGGTCTAACCATAAGCGAGATAAGCTCCCTAGGTCTGTTCTGCACTTGATGTGCCCTAAACTATTGTGGGTGATGCTAGGGGGCTAGGGGACTAGGGATGGAGCCAGCCAACCAAGGTCACTGGATGCTCCTAATTTGAGGACTCCTAGGTGCGGTGCTGTGATCATGGGTGCTTCTTATCTTTTCGTTCTTTTGTTTTGTTTTGTTTTGTTTTTGGTTTCTTTTTCTTATGCCTTTTTTCTTTCTTTCTACTCTTTTTTTTTTTTTGAATTGCCTGAGTACAACCATTGCAATATGTTGAGGCTATCAGCCTTTCAATGGGTTGGGAAATGTCAAGCTTCGAAGGCTCAGAAAATGGATATGACAGTGATGATTGTGCCCTAGCCTCGTTGTTAGAGAAGCCGTTGTTGCGATGTTGGTACGATTGAGGTAACAACTGTCGTTAGAGCTTGACCCAAGAAGAGAGCCTAGCCCATGACCATGCTTTGGTTCGTGCGATGTGGGCACTTGCAAGGGTGATTTTTTGCATTTGGCAGCATGGCTGTGTTGCAGTTCTTTGTGTGGTTGGTGGTCTTGCGGTGACTTGGGCATTGAACACATTTGCATGAAGACTTATGTCATCCTGCATCCACTTGTCACTTCATGAGAGTATATGCAAGTCGCATGCGTCAAGTACAATGAACAAATGCAATCATGCCAAGATATAATTTTTCAAAATGCTATGATACTGATTGCAATGCCTATTCCAGTGCTTGTTAAAGACGTGTCATATATTAACGATAGGTAAAGGAAGTGTGTACAAGTGGGGAGCATGCCTCTTTAATCATCAAAAGACAAAAAGTAATGGCAGGATGTCTTGTTAATATGCTTATATATCATAGGGGCTACTCGATTTGCACAAGGTGGGGTGAGTCCGGGTGGTTAGGCAACTGATGCTCTGTTGGTGAGGGGCTCCTGTGAGGTTGGGTAGGGAAGATGTCGGCCAGGACCTAAATGGCGTAGTCTCTGGCCATGACCGTTTCCAAGATGCTTTTGAACAATGCATAGAATTCTTCCTTGTCTTGAGTTGTCCTTTCAGCCTTTGAGCACCTAGTGCCCAAGCGCCTGTTGGGGGCTTGCACAACTGGTGTTGCCACACCTTGTGTGCTTCTTTGAGCTTCTACTCCCCTAACTTGGGGATTCTTCGACCTACGTCCGGGGCAGTGTTGCTTGGGACCTCATTTCTTTGCATACCTTTTGAGGGTAGGCACGTAGCGCATCGGCGGAGGGACATGTGCTGCATGTTCCCGTCAACAACGGAGAGTGTCTTTGCAAGCCAGCTGCCTTAGGTGCTCCATGTCTTCCTCGTAGGGGGACCTGAAAGATGTGAACCAAGGATTAGGCCTTGATACAGGATAAAACCATTCGCATGTAAGGGATTATAGTGTGGGTTATTAAGCGCATATGACGAGAAGGGGAGGGGTGACGCATGCAGTGCTTGTTGTAGAGGG
The DNA here is from genome assembly GCF_053477565.2 of Lygodium microphyllum. Classification (NCBI taxonomy): domain Eukaryota; kingdom Viridiplantae; phylum Streptophyta; class Polypodiopsida; order Schizaeales; family Lygodiaceae; genus Lygodium; species Lygodium microphyllum. Next base: position 117,056,793 of record NC_141145.1, read on the forward strand.
ATGGCCCCCATGATGATGTTCATTTAGCCTCAAGCCATTAGCAGATCTTGGCTCATGCTAAGTTACGCGGACTGGTGGTCATGGATTGGGGCAGGGCTCATCCTCGGAAGGATAGATCAGAAAGGAAAAAAGGTGTATAGAAAGGGACTGCACCCTGTCTACACCATTAGAGATGTTGGTCAGGGTTTCCTATGGTGGTAATGAGGGGTGTATGCCCTCCTCCCGGAGGTGGAAATGGTCACACAACTTCTAAATATGTGGTGAGAGGAGGACTTGACGAGCTTAGCCTGTTGACCCCAACTCTTCTCTCTACACTTGACTATTATTGCTTATGTGTGTTGATAGTGTCTATACAGGGTCACAAAAGTCATTGTTTATTTACATACATATCCATGAATCCATGTCACTTCATGAGGATAAAAGCCAATTGTAGAACTCTAGATTGTACTGGAGCGTGGCACATGCATCCACTACTCGTGGCAACTCAATAACGATAGATATTTTGCAACATCGAGTAGCATCGAACCTTGTCCGAGTCTACTGGCAACATGTAACTCCTCCTTAGTGTGAGAACCTTATCAAAAAGAGAGTTCTCTTGGCTAGGTATAGCTAAGTTCGTACCCCAAATGGCAGTCAGCACTCGAAAGGAAGTTGGTGCCACATAGGTTGGGTCTCTTTGAGACCGCCATTTGGCCAATCGCTCCTCTGAGACTGTCATGATCTAGGCTCCTAGTTTGGCCATTGCGACGCGGTTTTCACACCAACACTGTTCAAATTGACTTCGGCCCTTTGATAGTCACTTTAGTTGCTCTATCTCTAAGAGATTTGGTTGGCAGAGCGCATCATTGAATGTGACAGTTAAGCGTAGTTCGTCGGCTTCCTTGCCAGAGATGAGTCGCATGCATTCATACATGAGCCTGTTATAGTGCTCGTCAAGATGTTCTTGCTCTTCCCAAGATAAGGAAAATGGCAAGTATTCTTCGAACTGCTCTTTAGGGAATGCACGCATGTCTGCCAGGACATAGACACATGAGAATACTTTGAGCTTAGCATCCAACTCAGTTAAGCACTCTGTGACACTTCTATGTTCAACAAGGGCTTGCTCAGTTGCTATCTCATGCAAGGTTCTAGGAGTTTGCCTAGGCTTTAGCGTAGCTGGGGGCTCAGGCCTAGACGCGCAAGTTTGGCCAATGCTAGGATTTCTTATGCTCTTGGGGTTTCCATGTTTATCCTGAGGCTTCGTTATTGCGTCGTGGTTCTCCTTGGATGTGACTGGTATAGGTTTGTCACCCTATTGTGACAACGTTATATCCACTCTTGATTGGTCAATGCAATTTCTATTGTCGATGGATTGAGTGTTGCAAGCAGCCATTGATGGTAACGATTGGTTTGATTTTTCAGAGCACACGGATGCGTCTGAGGTTTCACCGCTATTAGGAGAGGCATCAATGGGTTCATTGGTGGATGTACTTGATGCTTTATTCATCAGCTCTTCAGCGCTCTTCGTCTCAATGTTCTTGGGGTCCACAATCACCTGCAACTGTTGTTGTTTTCGCTATTTTCTCCTCTTTTTCTTGGTCAGTGAAGGTGCATCTCTCAACAACTCAGGACCTTGGACTAGGTCCGCCGTGGCCTGCTGAATAGCCTTGCCAGGTTGTGAGGGTACAACTGTCTCCCTTTTGGGAGAGTCTAGCTCTTCAGCCAATTCCCATGTGTTTAACTCCTCCATCCTAGGCTTTAGGCACTTTGGAAGTGCTGGGGTTGTCAAGGAAGTTGGTTGCGATACCTCCACAAGTAAACTGCTAAGGACACGTTCCGCAAGGGGCATTGTCACAGCCAAGGCTGTGACTGTTGTGATCCCTGATTGGAAGTGGTAGCGGCTAGTCTAGTGGGTTGGCTACTCTTGGTGGATTGTGGTGTCAGGTCCCTAGGTTGATCGGAAGTGGTCGCGTCTTTTGTTGCACTTTGAGCATTTATTTGTGTAGATCGAGCATGAGTTGATCTGGTCACATTGGCTTGCACAGGCATATCCTTGGGCCGAGAACTACGTACGGCTAATGTCATGTCCCCCCTCTTGGATATTTGGAAGTTTTGATGGAGATAGAGATTGGGAGTGAGCAGCCGCCATTGACGACCACTGTTGTGCTTCCTGTGTCCGTTTGGAAAAAGAGGATGTAGGAGATCTAGGACTCTTAGGTGGACTTGGCACTGGCTGAATGATTTGCTCGAGGCTATTAGACGATTATGCCATTTGCTTTGTTGAGCGATCAGCCTTGCCATGAGCAATGTTGTGCCAATAATGCCTGTTATCCTCTTGGAAAATCAAAGGCTCTTTGGGCACTAATGGCTTTTGTGTACACTCAATGGCTACATATGACATCTGCTTATTAAGCATGCTAGGCTGAGGCTCTTTCTTTCGAACACTCATGTCTGGTTTCTTGCCTCAAGACCTAGAGTTTCTCTTAGATTTCTTATTGTGCTTCGTTGCTTTTGATGCAATCTTGCCTTCAGCTGATAAAGATGGTTTAGCAGGGGATTTTGGTACCCAAATCCATCGGTTACCTACATAATACCCCTGAGCACGTAGCGACGCTTTGGATATCCATCGCAGCGTTGTGCTGACCCTCCATCGATGCCTTCGTCTATAAGGCTTGGGCTTCTTTTGGGGTCTTCTACGATATTTGTAAGTCCAAAGTCCATCCTTGGCATTGTCTCTTGACCTTCTTATTTCAAGCAGCATGGCCTCACTCATTGGTTCTCGTTGTTCGACCTGTGCTTGTATCAACTCTTCCAACAAGTCCTTGCTCTCGTTAGTTGGCTTGACTGTTACGTCAGCACCTTGCTTGCCTTTCCCTCGAGGTTCGATGAGGTCACCCTTGCTAAAGGTTGTGACTATTCTTATACCCAGTAGTGTTAGGTGTATCCTCTGTGCTACATAGTAGGGTCTTCCAAGGAGGGTTCCCTTTTCACAATTAGCACTATTTGGAGGAACATGAAATATGATAGGCAAGCTTTTAGTTTCAATTGTCGCAAGGATTTTGCACTTCCCTATGAGTGCTTGTGGGTGTCCCCCGTAAGGGCTAAGAGTTGCATTAGTCGGTGTGAGCTCTGGTTGGCCTAGTAGGGTCCATGATTCATAGGTCAAGATATTAAAATCTGCTCCTTCATCAATCAGAGCATCGATAGTATGCTCTCTTTTCGCGATGAGTTTGACCCTAAGATAAGAAGGTGGTACTATGTCTTCATCTTCCGTGTCTTGGCTTGTAAATTTAAGCCTTCTGACAAATGCCCTTGAGTCCCCAACTACATGACCAAATGTGGATTCTCCACTGGTGCCTTGGATCGTCAGTGTAGTGCTATTCAAGGAGTATCTATCGTTAGGACTATCATGTCTAGTCATTCTCGCTATTGTAGCTTGATGTTGTTGCTTTTTGCTTTGACTAGATGCAGTCCGAATGCAACACGTATGTGTTTTTGCAGTGTGGCCTTTTTGCCCTTGTTGGCTAGATCATGGGCCCATTGAGGTTCTAGGGTCTCTGTTTGTCTCTATTCAGGTACGAGCTTTTGATTGCTCTTTTGCAAGTGAGAATCCATGCTCGTGTAGAGCCATTGCTACACTAGGATCTGTTTTGAAGGATCTGTCATGGCACATATTTTCCCCTTGACCTACTCAGGGGAGGTGTGGAGGGGGTAGAGCCCCCTCTGCAGGGGTTCGGGGGGGTAGCCCCCCCGGCCCGCAGGCCCGTTACGGTAAACACCATGCACAATTTGGAGGACCATTTAGCCAAATTTTGAACTACTTGCTCTAAGTTTCAGCCCAATGATGGATCTATGATGTGCCTTTAGCTCTACGTAGCCTTTGGGGTCAATTTCGGGGTTTAGATGCATCAAAATTTGTGTTCTAGATACCTGTCCGATTTTGACAATTTTCTGTCAAATTCTCAGATGTCTGATTTTCAAGAGTCCGATTATCAGAATCAGATGTCCAATTTTGGGTTGGTCCGATTTGCCCAATGGTCCAATTTTGGTCACGTCCGATTGTTGCAGTGGTCCGATTCTAGGAATCAGATTGGATAGGGTGGTCTGATTCTAGGTGGTTTATCTAAGTGAGTTCCTTCAGTTATTGAATACAATCCTCAATTAATGGTCACTCAATGTGCGTGCCACTTCTCGTGCACTTGTGCTCAATCAGGCTTTCAATTTCCTTAAGTGCATTCGAGTGCGGAAATTCAAGGTGAGTGTAGCAAACAATCTCGAAGCGTCTTATACACTCTCACTTTGTCTCGGGCCTGATAGGCTTGTTGGTCAATTTTCTGGCCACCTTGATAGGGTTCATGGTTTTTCTAATATGTTGCCTCATTTGTTTTTTGCTAATCAGGTTTTAACTGCTCAACACTTTGCGTCTAGGTCTCTGGGTCTTGATGCTGCCTACTTCAAGCTGCTAAGCGGCTGCTCCCTACGATTTTATCTATTCCGTGTGCCAAAATCAAGTTCTAAGCATCAGAAGGACTTTCGATAGTTTGTGCTGTTGAGCTCTAGCCGAGTTAGGTCAAATTTCTGAGAATTTGATAAAAATTTACACTCGGCCCAGTTGGTCCAAATTGCAGGGTTTGAGTGGGCCACTTGAATGGGCCGAGGTACATGGACCAAGGGCCAAAATCGTGACTTGGACAGGGTAGACTCGGACGGAAGCTCCAAGCTCCATCGCCGCGAGCAAGATAAGAGAAGAGAAGAGAAGAGAAAAAGAGAGGAAAAGATGGAGAGCTTCTCTACCCCACGGTCCCTCACCCTCACACACTCACTCCCTCACACTCTCACACTTCGTCTCTCAAGCACAAGCTCAAGCAAGCAAGAAGAAGAAGAAGAAGAAGAAGAAGAAGAGAGCTACTTTTGGCCACACATAAGAATGAGCTTCTCATTCACATTTCAACTTTATATACAAAACCCTAAATCCCTTTTGGGCGGTCATCCCCTTTTCCCATTTTTTACATGGCCGGCCGTAGCCTAGGCCCTTTTTTCCATTGTCCTTCTATCTTTCTAGCTTCCTTTCCACCGCCCGTCTACATTTACAAATTGCACGGGTGAGAGCCCGACGCTCCTTGAATTGAACCATGATGTGCTTGTGCTCTTTTACAAAAGTTTTGACTTGCGCTTTTCCTTGTGTGCCTTTCTCCCTTATTTAGGACTCTTCTCCTTGTGCGTCTTTGTCTTCCGTTTCTCTTTGCCTTGGCCTTTGTCTTTGTCTTCTGCTTTAGCTTTTCCGGATTTTCCACCTTCATTCATTTGAGGGTTAACACACACACACACACACACACACTCTCTCTCTCTCTCTCTCTCTCTTTCTCTATCCCTTCCTCTTCCATCTCCCCTCTCTCTCTCTATGTCTGTCCCTCTCTCTCTTCCTCCCCCCTCTCTCTATTCCTCCCTCCCTCTATTTTCCTCTCTCTTTATTTTTCTCTTTTCCTCTCTCTCTTTCTGTCTCTATCTATCTCTCTCATTCTCCTTCCTTATCTTTCTCTCTATACTTCTCTCTCTCCAGTTTTCTCTCCCTTTTTTCACTCCATCTCTCCCCCCTCACACGCTCTCTCTCCCTCTCTCTCTCTCTCTCTCTCTCTCTCTCTCTATCTATCTATTTCTCTCCCTCTCTCTATTTCTCTCTCTTCTTCTTTCTCTCTCTTCTTCTCTCTCTCTCTCTCTCTCTCGATTTCTCTCTCTATCTACTTCTCTCCCTCTCTATATCTCTTTCTATTTCTCTCTCTCCCACGCACCCTCCCTCTCTCTTCCTCACACACACACACACACACACACCCTATCTATTTCTCTCCCTCCCTCCCTCTCATCCACACACACACATGCCCTATCTATTTCTATCTCTCCCTCCCTCTCTGTATTTCTCTATTTCTCTCTCAGCCTCCTTTCCTTTCTTTATTTATCTCCCCCTCTCCCTCTCCATCCCTTTCTATATTTCTCTCTCCTTCTCTCTCTCTCTCTCTCTCTCTCTCTCTCTCTCTCTCTCTCTCTTTATAAAGAAAAACAAAGAGAGAAGAGAGCAATGCACTTCAAACCCCAAAGAAACACCTCTGCATGATGATCTTCTTTTTCTTCCTCCCGCCTCCCTCCTCCCTCCTCCTCTTCTTCGTCTTCTTCTTCATGGGTGTCTCCTTCTTCTTCATGGGTGTCTCCTTCTTCTTCATGGGTGTCTCCTTCTTCTTCATAGATCTCTCTCTCTCTCTCTCTCTCTCTCTCTCTCTCTCTCTCTCTCTCTCTCTCTCTCTCTCTCTCTCTCTCTCTCTCTCTCCATGCTCATTTGTAGAGCTAAAACTACCGCACTTTGTGTTAGGCACTTTTTCCCCCCATAGTATGTTGTAACTCTTTGAATCAATATTAGTATCTGTAGTGTGTCAAAAAGTGCATCGCTTTGTCCATCAATATAAATGTTAGTGTTAGCTTGATATGCAGATCCATAGTGCTGCTAATAATGACGGTTATACTAATAGTCATAGCAATGGAGACAGTGATACCATTTTTTAATGCCATTATCTCTATTGATATGCTCTAACCCTTATGCTTTGTAGTTATTAAATATTGAGTCTCTGATAATGAAGTTTGTATTCAAATACCATCAAAATGATTCAAAAGAAAGAATGTATCTTGGATCTACATAATTCTCGATTTCATATTTATCTTGTGGACCAATCTTATTGGATGTTTGATTATGCACAGTTATAAATCTAATAGTTGCACTATCATAGCCGTTACAGATATTCTTATGCAAATGTTTGACTACTACAATTGTGGAGCATACTTGTATGTTTATATGAGTATTGTACTTGGAGCTTAAGGATTGTAAGTCAATATCCATTGATTATCTATTAGGAATTACCCTTGAAATTCACATTTCCCCCATCATCTTGGTGTGTATATAGAGGATAACTAGTATCATCAACTATTTGAATGCACAAACTCTTTTTTATACCCCTTTATACATTAGGCTTCCCCCATCAAAGGACTTTTCCATTGACTAGTCCATAGACCATGTGCATTGTATTTAGTAATGGTTTGATACAATAATGGAAATGAATCTTTATCAAGAAGGTCATTGTACACTAATCTATCATAAGTATATGGATTTAAGTACCTAAAACATGGTTATTATATTTAGAGTGTATGCGTGAATGAGGTAAGACCCTCTTCTAAAATTCTAAAATAGATAAATATCTAATAATGTTTCCAAATAGATGCTTCTTGACTATTGAATGCATCATTTCTTATGTTATTTTCTTTCTTTGCTGTACATTATTTTCTTTCTTCTCCATCTAAGCTTCTTACATTATGGTGTATGAAGCATCACACACACTCTCTAAGAGGTATGCATGCGCATACATGGCCTTATGAAGTACTAGCCCAGGTCATGGAAATATTGATATGTGAGATATAAGGTTGACACATGCTTGTGCATACAATAGACATGATCAAGAAACATGTAGACCAAATTTCTAATGATCATGACACTATTAAGATGGTTCATTTGATATGATGTAGTTAGAACTAAAGCTTTGAATCATTATGTCATGCCATTATATTATTTCAAACAATTGGTAGCTTGTATTAATGTGATCTTTGTACAATATGGTTTTATTAGATCATAGTGGTTATCAACACTATTTAGGTGTGGCTTGTTAATGAAGATGTATGTTTTCAAATGTATCATTGATGATATTCATGTGTGAAACTATCTTCTCTAATACACATTTGTTATCCAAGCATCTATGTGAATAATATGTATGGATGACATAAAAGCTCAGTACTAAAAGCACAACATTATATATATCTTTTGCTTTAATAGCCTTTATGCTTTACCATGAAATAGAAAGGTACACATGAACAGGAATTCTCCACAAAGCAGCATAGATTTTACTGTTTATAGTATCTTTAAGGGCATGGGCCACAATCAACAATAGATGATGCATGTATGTGTAATACATATCACCATCATTACTCTTTTTACATAAATCATGGCTAAGGATGTGAAGTGCACTTTGTCTTGGTAGTATTGCACTTTATGCACCTAAGGCACACCTCTTTAGAGGGTGGTAAAAAGTTAGATTGGGATAGTCAATAATTGAATCACTATATTCTACGTTGAGGCCAAGGGAAAAATAAAAGATTACACATATATATGCAAATCACTTTTTGGCTACATAGGAGCTCCATACTTTTCATATCAAACTAAATTTTTTGTTAATTCAAGTACTTGTATAGTGTATTGTGAACGTTCTCATGACCATGATTCATAGTGGTGGTAATGAAAAGTTAAATAATACCCCACATTGTTAAGGTGAATGAGAATTGGTAGATAATTGATGTTTTAAGAGCAAGAATACTTCAATTCATTTTAAAACCATACTTATGGAACCAAACTAGTGTTAGGGGAAGCAAAAAAGAAAAGCATGTTGCATTGTCATCGTAATTGGTAGATGATTGATGTTTTAAGAGCATGATTCCTTTAGTTCATTTTAAAACCATACTTATGGAACCAAACTAGTGTTAGGGAAAGCAAAAGAAAGAATATTGCATTGTTATTGTAATGAAAGAGTTTCTCACAATAAAAAGATTTGAAGGGCAATGGTTAGAATCTCACATTAGCCCACACATTGAAAGGTAATGACCACTTTGCCAAAGAGCAATTTGGTGGATGGATCCTCAATGTTCACACCTCAAATAGTGCAAAGAAATGAATAAGGTTATGTTCACCAAACACAACCTGCCCCACCCTAATAATTTAGTGGCAATTTCATAAATTCTACCATTTACACATAAGCTTAATGGGAGTCAAATATTTAAGCCATGTAAATTTTTGAATATTTTGAATTTTGTAAAACTTTAAAATAATACATCCTTGAGTGTCACTTTATCGGCTCATCTGAGTGTCACTCTATCGGCTCATCTCACTATCACTCTTTTGTGAATCCTTTATGTATAACCAGGCTTACGTGAATGAAAATATTTAAAAACTCAGAGACAGTTATTTGATTGCCATATAATGCGTATAATTAGGCTATTACAAAGTGTTTATAACTCACTTGGAAAACATCTATCATGTGGGGGAGACTTAGACGATACTCAAGTGGTCCATGTACGCTATAATAGATGGTGCATGCCAACGAGCCGGAGTGGGTGTTTCTCACGATCTGCAAATCGATTCCTTCCAACTCCACAGTGTGCCTCTGCGACCTTTGCCATCCTTCGCGATGGTCCCCCGGTCCCCTTTATCAGGATTTGCCACATGCGCCTTACCAGCTACATTTCTCATTGGGTCTACTGACGGGCAGCTACGCGCGCGCATGGCGATTTTATATAAAGCCGAGAGAAGAGCCGCTCTCTTACAATACAATCGCAGCTTGTTTGAATTGCCATCCATAGTACTTTGGACTGAGTAGAGCAGTCGTGTGCTGCAGGGGGTTTAGGTTACTGGGTGGGTTGCGTCGATAGGGCCGGTATCATGGCGCTCGCCCGCGACAACGTCGTAGGTCGTGTGAATATTAATATAGTGCTGGTATCGTCAGTACTGATGTTGCAGCTGATCGCTCTACCGACGACTGCCAATCGAGTGGCAAAGGTCGAGATCTTTAAAGAAGCGGACTGCGAAGGGACTCCGACCACCACCTTCTTCTTGCGCAGCCACACGTGCCACACGTTCCGCGAGCAGCAGGGCGCCATCCAAGTCTCCAACATTAGCGACACCACCCTTGTGACCTACTACAACAAGATGAACTGCAAGGCCTCCAGTGTTGTTTTCGAAGGCCCCGGGCCCGGCTGCCTTGCAGACACTTACAAAACGCTGTGCGGCCTCTTCATTCAGAGTTGATGCGCCGCCCGGAGGTGCGGCTCATTCTGTTTACTCTTTTTGCCCATCGTCTCTGCAACTGTTGCTTCTCTTTCTTGCTTATGCGCTAGAGTGCTAGAATTTGACAACATCATATGCTTTTGAGCATCGAAAAGACTGCATACCTAGCTAGGTGTGGTCGGAGACAAGGGGTTTCTAGCCCAAGGTGGAGGAGGCTAGCAGCTCCTTACTTCTAATCTCACCCAGCTGGGGCTCATGTGATGTGTCCCTTCCAATGCCATGTATATCTAGTTGCATATGTCAAATCGTGAATATACAAAATATTTTAATGTTGCATGGAGATAATGGACAAGGAAGAAGAATACATTTTCCTCTCCCAAACCATGCATTTTACCCACGTGGTTATGCTTTTTTCATAGGCTCACAATGCGGTCTCCCTTTTATGTATTCCGTAACTTCAATATACCATTTTTTGCAGGTGGAGATGGGCTCGTGGTTCTCAATCTAGCTATATGATGAATATATTTTATGCAATGGTGTAAGCTAGTAAGATGGATTAGTAGGCAAGTACCTTCATGGAACCTCAACAATCTAGACTTTATGGTTCCCATAACTTCAGTATACAATTTCTACAAGTGGAGATAGGGCCATGTCTCTTAGTTTGGTTATAGCATGAATAAAACTTTAAAATGGTGTAAATCTACAATATGGATTATAAACAAATGCCTTCATGGGACTTCCAAAATCTACACTCTTGTAAAACATGCCCTAGCCAAATAATTGAGTAAATAGATACAAGATAAATGTTTTATATGTCCTTTCTAGGATAATTTGTTCCTATGTTTTAGCACTTGTATAACTAATCATACCTTGAGACAAATAGTAGTTGGCTTATGTACATGTGATGCATTGTCTCATTCCATCATTTCATCGCTTCTATTTTTTCAACATAAATGTACACCAAAAACCCTAGGATGATAGTCCTGTTTGTTCTCTCTCTCTCTCTCTCTCTCTCTCTCTCTCTCTCTCTCTCTCTCTCTCTCTCTCTCTCTCTCCCCCCTTACAATTACTCCTTTCTAACACTTGAAATTTACTATCTTCACAAAAGGGCATACTAAGTCAAGTGTTTAGCTCCATTAGTACCGTTAGCATTTGTAATTGCTAATAGGAAGGATCCATCAACATATTAATTTGCAAGATATAAGGACTTCTCATACATTATTGAAGATTTAATCCAAGAAAGGATCTCTTCACTTTCGTATAATAATATTTACCAATGTATGTGTAAAAGTCAAATGTACGTATCTTTTATCACCTCACTCTTTAGAGATGTAAAATAATATGATGACAATTGAAAGTGAAGTGTCAAGGTCAATCAAAGTTGCGATACTTGTAATTCAAATATCACATGTTATCACATCCTAAGGAATAATGATAGTATTCTCATGCTTAAGATGCATCATGCCAGATTTGGAGATAGGTGTAGCAAGAGGTATGTTTTAGCCTCCTTGGCCAATATTGTACACTTTAGGACTCCATCCATGCTTGTAGTTGAGGTGATTGCATGTGCTTATATAGGATAGTATATAAGCTAGAACAATAGGACAATAATATTCTACTAATGATGGGTGCTTCTTAGAGTGTGGTGGTAGGGGGCCGATGCAACAAGCACATAGTGTAGGGATGTCAAAGGTCATATAATGGTACTAATGTTACTAGTAAAATGAAGTGGGAGACAAAATAAGTCTTAAGGATTGGATGCATGTTGATATATAGATAGGGCAACTTGTACATACATAGTGCAACAAAGCATAAAGAAGATCTAGAAAGGCATCTCATACCAAAAATATAAGCACTAGGCTCAAAAGTAGGGAGAACTACAAAAAAGATAAATAAAGACAAAACTATGTTTCATGGACTCTAAAAAAGTGTTGGGTTTCGGTACTTTCTTAATTGGTCCATACCCATTCTCTAGCTTAATGTGCGGAAGATCAATAAATCTCTTATTAGAACTATAAATATAACTAGATGATTGATCCATAACCAAAGATGTAATTTAAGGATTTTCATGTGCTAGTTGAATTTCCGTACATGACAGAAAGAATGAGAAAGAAATTAGTAAGTAAGAGGAGAACGAAAGAAGACATTAAAAAAAAACTAGCAAGGAGTAGAAGGAAAGATGAAAATGAAAATGGAGGGAGGTAATCAAAAGTAAAAAAATAAATCAAATTGAGTATTCACTTTCACTTTTATGAAGAGAAGGTAGGATCTTTATTGGGGCAATCATTTTCACCTTTATGGATGCTTAGATTTCTAGATTTGATGTAAACCATGAGAATGTGATGATATGTTTTTCTAATGATTGTAGATTATTCATTTATAAAAAAGTAAGGTTTTAAAAATCTAAAATTTATATTTTTCACAAATATTTTCTCTCTTTAAGTTTTGTTACACATAACTTTTGTAATTTATTATACACATGATAAACATGTAAGCATGAACTTAATTAACAAAAACTACACTATCTTATAGTATTCTAAACTCAATGAATTTTAGATGAATTAAGAGAATGAAGATATGAATTGATTGACAATAGATGTAGACAATAGTAAATCTTAGGAACCCTAAACATGCTTACACATCTAGTTGTTGTTGATTATGTGCTTGTGGCATTTCATATGGACTGAGAGAGTGAATGTTGGATGAAAAGAGAAAAAATGTGTAGAATGGGCCATGTTGTATTTTTCACTAGGTTGAGCACTTGAGTAGGCTAGTTATGATGGCTACAACCTTTACTAAAGAGTAGATACAGAGAATGTCCTAAAACATGTCTATCATAATTTCTATGCTATCATATAAATATACTCTATGACATATATTAATCTATACTATACATCCAGTTGCTAATTGGGACATATCATATGTAATGAGAGAGGTTAAATATGTGATGGAATCACAAATAAATTTATGAAAGTATTTGTTTGCCAAGTTGAACTCATTTGCGTAGTATGATCTAATTTGTGTTTTCCAATATGATACTTGAAGGGACTAAACATGTAGATGACCATATTAACATATTTCTCAAACTAAAAAAAACTTACAATCACATCTAACATTACTTCAATACTGTGTGTATTTTATGAGAAACAAGTGCAATTTTACATGCACCTTTAGTCGGAATCTAGATGTTATTTATGGAATATTAAATGTTAATTTATCCATGTTAAGAATCAATTTTTTATACATTGATAAATGCATATAAATGCACTAAATTATGTACAAAAACTAGAGAGCTATTAGTTGCATAACTGTGGCCAATAGCTTCATGATCCTTTTTGCCCTTTTTTCTATGCTTATTGGGTTTTTTTTTGCCAATACCTATGCCTAGACAATGTATATGCATAGTTTAGACTAGCTTATGAATTTGAATAGCCTATGTTCTAATCTATCCACATCTCTATGAGAAGAAAATAAAATGCAGAACTAAACTACCAAAGCTACAAATAACATAGACGAAAAACAATCAACACCAATATTCTTCAAGGAACTTAAGAAATAAGAAGTGGAGAAGCAAGACAAAGATACAAAAAGATATAAAAAATAGCCAATTTTAGAATTGAACAAGAACCTTCCCCACTTTCTTCAAGATGCACACAATACTCCTTTACTTGGAGATAGATTTTAATCAATGACAAACTTCAAACCCATATCTATCTTGTGTCAATGAATTTCAATAAATGACAAACTTAAGGCCTATCTTTACAAAGTTAAAAAAATAAAAAGAGTGTTTTTAAAGTTCTCTATTATAGTTCCCTAACCACTGGATGTGTAGGTGTATGTCTAGCCTATGTATTTACACAATAAAAGGGAATAAAATATTTAACTAAACTATCAAAACCATAAAATAATATACAAAAAAACCATGAAATATATAAAAGGAACTTAGGAAAAAAGAAGTGGATAACAAAAAAAAGAAGGAGAAAAATGCCGTACATTAGAATTGAAGGAGCCCCTCCCAACTTTCTTGTAATGCGCTTAACCCTTTTTTACTTGAGAAATTCAAAATTTCATCCTCTCTTTTTTTTATTGCATCAACATTTTTTAATTAGTAACAAAATTTAAGCCCATATAATAAGAGATTATAGAGATAGAATATCTTAATTTAGCAATTACATGTGGCATTACATATATACAATTATTTACACTTTTATCTATGCTTTTAAGTACCCCATTACTTGCAGTATTATCTGATCATTACACGTGCCATCTATGTGCTACTATTTGCACGCACCATTCTTTGTGAGTAAGAGATATAAAATATAGGCACTACCATTATGTGTGCTATTATCAACATGTTCACATGCATCATTCTCTACAACCAACAAACACAAAACTATAGATTTAACAAATTGTTAAGCATAATTGTATGGAAGGTCTGTTAAGAGAGAGAGAGAGTACAAGAGAGATACACAAGACATGCTCTCAAAGAATGATTCATATTGATGTAGAGTTAGTATATATAGGTGAGACCCAAGTCAAGTGAGAGATGATATATATATTTGTAACAAAAGGTTATCATTAGTCGTGATGCTATATTTGATGAGAAGACTATGGGTGGCACATGGTTGTCAGATGTTTCAGATGATACACAGTCTTTGCTTAGTGCATTTCCTTACTTGCTTTGTGAGTCTACTAATTCTGATGATCATAAACCTCCTTCACCTCCAAAGAAGATTGATGAAAATTTGGAGATATATGCCAATCTTCCTATTGAGATAGAGCATGGATTCTATTCTATTGAATATGATGTCTTTGATGATGCTATGTCTATCCAAGAGGATCCAATATCGTATATGGAAGCTATCAATTCGTCTCAAAGGGATCAATGGCAAGAAGCTATGCAAGCTAAGTACAATTCTTTAATCTCCAAAGGTACATGGATTCTTACTGAACTCCCCCCAAATCGTGTTCTTATCAAATGTAAATGGGTTTATAAAACCAAGACCAAAGCTGATGGCTCATTTGATAAGTTCAAAGCACGACTTGTTGCAAAAGGTTACTCGGCAGATTGCAGGAGTAGATTATCAAAAAACATTTTCTCCCGTTGTGCACTCCACAACTGTTCGTATGCTTTTGGCATTTGCAACACTATTTGATCTAGAAATTCACCAAATGGATGTTAAAACGGCTTTTCTCAATGGAGATCTTGAAGAAGAAATCTATATGGAGCAACCTGAAGGTTTTATGATTGCAAGAAAGGAGCATCTTGTATGCCAGCTTCATCGTGCATTATATGGATTGAAGCAAGCCTCTTGTGCTTGGTATATTAGAATTGATCAGTTCCTCACATCTAAAGGTTTTGTTGCATGTTTTGCTGACCCAAATCTTTACATCAAAAGGGAGGAAAAATGTTTTATTATTCTTGCTCTATATGCTGATGATATATATAGTTGTAACAAGGTCCTATACTACATTCTAGAATAACAAAAACTTATCAACAAGATCTTTTAACAAAATAGAGGCTCGTCTAAGAAACAAAGAAAAGTTAACTAAACTATTCCCGTCACATTCTAAGAAAACAATAAATGAAAAAGCAAAGGAATAAAATGATGAAAAGAAGAGGGAGAAAGAAAAGTAAACATTCACATTGTTATTCGAAGTTTGAAAACAAGAACTAGTCAAGAAATAATAATGATAATGATAATGATAATAATAATGATAATAAAAGAGGAAGAAAATGTATATATGATTTTGGATACGAAGAAGAACCTCCTCCTCTTTGTGGTTGGTACACATAACCAAACATAGAAGAAAATAGCTTCTCTCTTGTGTTTGCATATTTTTTCCCTCTAGATATTCTTTTCTCTCTTTTCTCTTTCGATACAACCAAAAATAATAATCAAAATGACTAGTTTGCACTTTTGAATATCTTATTATTGAATGGGAGTTTAAATTCGTGTTTGCACATACCACTAAATGTGAATATAAACACATCTAAAAGTCCATTTTTACTCATAAATATTAATGAATATCTTTACAAATGCTTATATAAAGCTTCTTATTAATGCACTCATAAACTTGCTTATAAATGTGCATTGTAAAATTTCTTATATACCCATTCATAAACTTGCTTACAAATGTGCTAATTAACATGCTCATAAATGTATTAAGTTGAAACTATGGATGTAATTTTAAATGCTAGTGTAAATGCAACCAGATTTTATATGTCTACGCTTACACTTAGACATGAGTTAATAGGGAAATAAATGTGAGTTAATAGTGAAACGTTTTGGTGCATTTATTAGTGCATTTAGCATTTTGTGTGATACTTTTTAGTTTCCATGATGTCAAGGGGCTTTGTGTCTAGCCACAATTCACTAAGGATAAGTAGAAAACCAAGATGAAAGGTGAATCATTTTTCATGTAATTGTTGATCAAGAGTCTTCAAAGCTCAAGAAACACTCTCAAGTACCAAAAGGTTCAGACTTGTGACTCTTTGAAGGAAGGGATGTGAAGCTTCAAAAGCATAAAGCAACTTTGTTAGGTCACCTTACCCTTACATTCGCAGTTGTGGGTCCTAGATGCTTAAGCTAGGAAGAACATACAACATCTCCAATGTATTCTCACTCTGCATCTAAGACTGCACCTATTGAATATGACTTAAGCAACCTAATGCTTTGGAGAAGTATCTCAAAGAAGAGAACAAAGTCATGGATAAAGTGGTTGGAAGATTGAAATTAGCTTTAAAGGTTGAACTCTGGAAGTAGGTAGTTGGACTATTTGTATTTACCTATCACTTTAATGCATGAGTCATCTTCACACCCTACATATGCTTCTGTAAGTATCCATGAAGTTAGTTTCCTTCCATTATGATTGATAGCACTCCTTCACCTCTAATTGAATGTTGTAGGCAACTACCACCCCATAGCTAAAGGAGCATGCAAGTTTTTATTTTTTACTATTAAACTATTCTCTTCAACTCTTGCATTTTTAATGGTCTTGGCGTCCTTTCCATTAGTTGCATCAATGGATCTCCTCTACTAAATCACTTCTAACAAACTTCTTCATTGAAGAAGATCTTGAGGGGGTCACTCACATGAACATATGTATATGTATCACTTGGATTCAAAATAAGGTAAAGGGATTATATCCATATTGAATAGAAAAGGGTTTTATTTTATTTTAAAAAATTTCAAAGATAAGGGTATTTATAATTTATAAATACGCCTTGAATGCATGTTATACAGAGGATATATATATAGTGAACCCCTTGAGAAGAAGATGGCCACTTGATGGGAATGGTCTTAGGAAGCGACTATTCCGGTAGCGGCCTCAGATATCATAGTATACAGTGCAACTATAAATGTAGTGTTCCTCGGTCTCTCTACCTCCCATTCACAAAGCTAGCACATCCTCTCATTTGTTGCAACATGGCTCCATCGACTTGTCTCAATAATTAGCTGATGTGACGAGGTGCAGATCTATCTGATAGCAACTCAAAGCCTGTGAGAAAGTTGAGCATCCATACATCTCGGCCTCACTATGAAAACATCATGAAAAGTTGCAAGAAGTAACATAGGTATTGTGCCATTTTCGTGCCTAATGGGAAAGGGGGCTTGGACCAAGGATGAAACCCAAATTCTATTGCAACATCTTGTATCCAATAGCTTCCCCTACATAAGCCATTCCCACCTTTTTCCTAGCAATCTCCACATTAAAGAATTTGCCTCAAGAAACCACAAATAAACTCTGTCCTTGACATATATCTATTTACATAGTGCTAAAACTAGACTTGCAAATGTATCTTATTTGACTTTCATAGTTGGATCCACCCTTTACACAATCTAGTGCTCTCTCCAACCATGTATTTCCTTTGTAGCTTTAGGTATCATAACGTCTTCCCTTTCTTGAATGATAGCATCTAGAATATACTCCATCATTGCATCATTGGTAAACACTTTTTTATCATTTATTTTATACTTGGTCTAAAACCTGACTTTAGTCTTTTTCCCTAGTATACCCAGCTCTTGCTACAATTGCATAGCATCTATCTTTATTGGATCTAACATAAATCAACCCTCTTCTCTTGGAATTGTATACAATGAGCCCAAACTCTATATACTAATATAAGCTGTCTTCAAAATCTTTTGGCTATATTAATTTAGTCCCTTGCAACCCTATTGGTTGAAATAATTCAAAAGTCATTTTAACTTGTTAAACAACATCATATCATGATTCTTTTTGCTGAATAGACTTAGCATCCACCCTTTTCTACTAGATAAACCTAGCAATTTCATGATACATATCAAGGAAATGTTCCTATATAAAACTAGAATAACTATGCAACTCAATCTTCAGCACATCCTCTATGTCTACAATAGTGTTCGTGCAAGAAAATTCATCATACAATCCATCAATGCACCTCAGGTAAGTTACTCATGAATATATGTGTGCATCACGTGGGTTCAAAATAAGGTATTTTTAAAATACCACTTTTTACATACAGAAGGGTGTAATATAAATGAGTTATTTACACATTGAATAGAAAAGGGTTATGTTTTATTTATAAAAAATTCATAGATAATGATATTTATAAATAGGCCTTGAACGCACGTGATGTAGAGGATATACATATAGTAACTTCCCCAAGCAATGCACCCATCAACCAATAATAAACCCACTTTCTTCAATTCCCTTTATTTTCTACATACATTCTACTTAGGAGCTCTAGGTAACTCTACAACCTTCTAAAGAAAAAAAGAATCCTTTACTATAAGTCCAATAAAACCTAAAGAGACAATAGCGTTGCTAAGATGTGAGAGCTTTTTCCTCCCTATACCACCTAGTCCAGCAAGACAAAGGTACCTATTGAAAATCTAGCTCTCTTGCATGGAAAGGGCAATCCCACAACATATCCCTATTTCCTGGGTAGTTCACATAGACCATCATAAATTTCACAATTCTTATCCCATATTTACTTTGAATCCGTGCATACCATCATTAATAACCTTCGTTGAATCTGTGCATATATAGAATCTTCATCAATAACCTTCGTTGAATCCATGCATATATAGAACCATCATCAATAACCTTTGTTTCCACATGTGTCTTAGTGATAAAAGGTTTCCCCAAAATAACATCATAAGAGCACGAATCTTGTATAAAAAATGGTAATTATCATGAACATCTCCTATAGTCACCCTCATACTTAGACATACTGCAGAAAGCTCTCATGCAGTATTATTGGTGGCTTTCACCCACCACCCATGATCAACATCAATAAACCATTTTGCACTCTCATATAGATTTCAAACTATGGCATTTATCTCCGATCCATGATCAAGCAAATCAACATATGACTTTTTCATCTCCCTAATCTTTACCACGTCTTCATGGTTGCTTCTGCCCAATGAATTCAAGAGAAATGACTATGGGGAATCATCACAAGTGCATCCTCCTTTGCATAGTGCATTGGCTATATATTCTTCAAAATATTCATGCATTCTATAGCATTCTCAACAAGAACATCATCATCAGTCTCCTTTGTCAACTCCTCAATTGTAATATCATACCTGTTTGCTTCCTTTGAAGTTTGAATTACATGTTTCTTCCTCTTGATGATGTCTATATTATCCTCATGAAACTCTCTTTTTGCAATTTTCAAAACCTCTTCTAGAGTTAACTCAACCTTAATGTTCAATTTTCTCTTTTCTAGCACCTTTTTAAGATTAGTGGTGGTGACTGACTCAATGTTTGAAGCAAGCTTGTAACTAGATTTTTTATTCGACTTAGCAACCTTTGTCTTTGATACATTCTCTTTACTATGATCAAGTCCCAGTCTAGAAGGTACTGTTGTAGGCTCACCCACTCTAGTCTTCTTAGAAGTGCTAGGAGCACCATCATCTTAGTGGAATGTTTTACCTTCCTTAGGAAGATGATAATCATAGGATAATATGCTGCCTATTCTTCATCTTGTTATACCTTATATACATTTGTACTTTGTCACTTTTTCATGTTCTCTCCTCACTGGAAGCACATTGGCCTTTAAGTGGGAGGTTATTAGGGGTAAAGGTACTTGTCCTACACCGCCTTGTATTTACTTCACAAATTTTAACCACGTACCTGAGATTGTAGGTGGTGGATAGTGATCATTGTCACTTAATTATTTATTCTTTTAGTGACTATTGAATAAGGAAAGGCCGATCACACATTGTGACTATTGGAGTTCTCACAAAGTATACTCCTACCTAATGATAGATTCCTATAAATGATTGTACACCTAGTAAAATGGTGTTCTACCATTGATGTACCACATGCCCAATTATATCATATTTTGAAGAGAATGTAACTTGAGACTAATGCCATGAAGTTTGAATACAAAAAATGGTACAAAAAAAAGGATGCATTGGAAAATCTAAAGCATAATTTTTGGTCAATGCCTTATGCAAATGAAAACACAAGGTTTATTGTTATGTTAATCTTCATACTATGAACCTCAACCCTCATTGATAAAATATGGAAATTTGATCCACCTCTTTCTCATAAATATTTTGATATTGAGGATTATCCACTATAATCTTCTTTGAAACTGATGTAGCCCTTCACAACTCTCATCTCTTCCCACCTCTTTCTCTCTCATTCCCTAAATTCTTATTGAGTGCTAGATTATCCCAGTGTGTCATACCAAAAGGTGTGTGAAACTAAGTTTGGCTAAGTATAACCTCAACAATCCTCATGCCATATAATGTAAGAAATCGGTATAGTTTAGTGCATCATCCCCTTGACATGGAAGTAGTTTGTGAGGTAAGGCATACGAAAGCCCTAGTAGAGTTTTTTTTAAACATAAATGTTCCATGAGGTGCTTGTGATCATTGTTCTTGTGTGTGTAAAAGTTAAGGCTTAGAAGATCTTATCTCTCTCATTATTGCTCTATCTCATTCAATCTAGTTCCTTCCAAGTTATACAAGCTTTTCATCTTAACAAAGAAAGTCAACACACACACACACACACACACACACACACACACACACACACACACACACACACACACACACACACACACACACACACACACACACACACACACACACACACACACACACACACACACACACACACACACACACACACACACACACACACACACACACACACACACACACACACACACACACACACACATATATATATATATATATATAATGTTAAATCATGCCTTGTTGAGATGGAAGTTTTATTCAAACATTTGAAGTTTCCACTTTTGGATCTTCTCATAATATTCTAAGGCTACTTGTTTATCTAGTTCCACTTCTCGCTCTAATAATCTCTCTGCCAAAATATTTTCTCTTCTTGTCTAGTTTTTCAACTAAGCATGTTACAAGGATTTCTACATCCACTTATAGTAAAGCTTCTCTTCCATATACTAATTCATATGGAGAAAATCCTATCATTTCGTTCCTTGGAATTTTCTATACTCATAAACTTATTGTAATCTTAATATCCTAGGTTTGTGGGAGTTTTCTCATCATGTTTTTCAACATTATTATAAGCTCCCCATTTAATTTTCTATTGAGACCATTCCATTGTGGATATTATGGGGAAAATAAACACTAATGTGATGTTCATTTTGTTATAAGGATTTCTAATCTTAGAATCTAGGTCCCTTATCTAACAGAATCTCAAGGGGTGTTCCAGATTTTCAACATCTATCTTGATACATAAAGGTCCCTATGTGAGCGGCTTCAATATTTTCATACAACGCTTTCTTTACTCCTAGCAATGACAATGTAGATCTTCCTCCTTGGGGTTTGTGGAAGAGGTTTCATTAGATCTATCCCCCATTATTCAAATATGTCATATGCTAGTATCATTCTTCTAAGTTCCAATTTCAATA
This sequence comes from Lygodium microphyllum, assembly GCF_053477565.2. Classification (NCBI taxonomy): domain Eukaryota; kingdom Viridiplantae; phylum Streptophyta; class Polypodiopsida; order Schizaeales; family Lygodiaceae; genus Lygodium; species Lygodium microphyllum. The sequence continues at coordinate 117,078,533 of NC_141145.1, forward strand.
TCCTTTTACTCAATATTCTTTCACATTTATGGCATGACCTACACTAATGATATCTCTTCCCAAGCTTATCCGCATGTATCCTCCTGTTAAGATCTTAAGGAAGAGTCACTTTGAAGGTAAAATGCCCTCCACAAGCTCCCTCATGGTTTGTGTTTGCTGTTGTATAGATCTCTTCATTCCAAGGTACCCTCCGTAATATTAGATTAATTTTCTTTATACCACTACAAGGATATGGAGGTACAGTGACGATGCTTTTCGATGCAAAATAGTGGCGTCGCTAATAGCGATGCAAATAGCGACGGTGCTCAGTCGAAAAAAACGTGGGCCAAAACCCGAGCACATTATTTTGCGCGCATACACAAAAGAAAGAGCGAACATCTTGCATTTGAGACGGAGAGGGAGAGGGAGAGAAAGAAAGAAAGAGGAAGAAGGAAAGCTTCTGACTGCGCTGGCACCATTCGCAAAGAAGAGGAGGAAGTGTACGGAGGGCAAAGAGGAGCCGTCGTCGCGAAGAGGAGCTGCCAAATCCATCTTCGAGCCTTCACGGTGAGTGCATTATTCATTCTTGCTATGTTTTTGTGTTTTCTCTTTCTCTTTTACTTGTTTTTGTTAAAATTCATGTGTATTGAGAGAGGGAGAGGAAATGAGAGAGAAAGAGAGGAAATGAGAGGGGAGGGAGAGGAAATGAGAGAGGGAGAGGGAGAGGGAGAGGGAGGAAAGAGAGGGAAACATTAAACATAATAGGCAAAGAGAGATAGATTGGGAGAGGGAGAGGGAGGGAGAAGAAATGAGAGAGGGAGAGGACGAGAGAAAAGGAAATGAGAGAGGGAGAAGAAGAGAGAAAAGGAAAGAAGGAACGAGAGAGAGAAGGAAAAAAAATTAAACATAATAGGAAAAGGGAGAAAAAGAGAGAAAGAGAGAGGGGGAGGGAGGGAGAGGTAATAAGAGAGGAAGAGAAAGAGAGATAAGAAAAGAAGGAACGAGAGAGAGAGAGGGAAAAAACATTAAACATAATAAGGAAAGAGAGAAAGAGAGGGAGAGGGAGGGAGAGGAAATGAGAGAGGGTGAGGAAAAGAGAAAAAAGAAAGAAAGAGAGGGAGAGGGAGAGGGAGAGGGAGGGAGAGGGAGAGGAAATGAGAGAGAGTGAGGAAGAGAGAAAAGGAAAGAAGGAACGAGAGAAAGAGGAAAAACACATTAAACATAATAGGGAAAGAGAGAAAGAGAGGGAGAGGGAGAGGGAGGGCGAGGAAATGAGAGAGGGAGAGGAGAGAGAAAAAGCATTAAACATAATAGGGAAAGAGAGAAAGAGAGGATGAGGGTGAGAGAGCGAGAGGAAATGAGAGAGGGAGAGGGAGAGGGAGAGGGAGAGGGAGGGAGAGGAAAGAGAGGGAAACATTAAACATAATAGGGAAAGAGAGAGGGATAGGAAGAGAGAAAAAACATTAAACATAATAGGGAAAGAGAGAAAGAGAGGGAGAGGGTGAGGGAGGGAGAGGAAATGAGAGAGGGAGAGGAAGAGAGAAAAGGAAAGAAGGAATGAGAGAGAGAGGGAAAAAACATTAAACATAATAGAGAAAGAGAGAAAGAGAGGGAGGGAGAGGAAATGAGGGAGGGAGAGGAAGAGAGAAATGAAAATGAGAGAGGGAGAGGAGAGAGAAAAAACATTAAACATAATAGGGAAAGAGAGAAAGAGAAGGAGAGGGTGAGCGAGGGAGAGCAAATGAGAGAGGGAGAGGAAGAGAGAAAATGAAAAAAAGAATGAGAGAGAGGGAGAAAATATTAAACATAATAGGGAAAGAGAGAAAGAGAGGGAGAGGGAAAGGGAGGGAGAGAGAGAAGAACAGAGAGGATGTTGTTTTCTTGTTTGTTGTATTAGTAGTAGTAGTAGTTTTTTTTCTTTTCTTGTTTATTGTTGTTTAGTTTTCTTGTTTTCTATAGTAGTAGTGGTAGTAGTAGTAGTTTTTTCTTCTTTTCTTGTTTATTATTATTGTAATCGTAGTAGTAGTAGTAGTAGTAGTTGTTGTTGTTTTTTCTTCTTTTCTTGTTTATTATAGTGGTAGTCATAGTCGTTATCGTGGTCGTGGTCATGGTCGTGGTTGTAGTCATAGTTGTAGTAGTCGTGGTTGTAATAGTAGTAGGGGTTTTCTTGTTTGTTGTTGTTATTGTTGTTGTTGTTGTTGTAGTAGTAGTAATAGTTTTTTTTTGTTTTTTTGTTTATTGTTATCTAGTTTTCTTATTTGTTGTTATTGTTGTAGTAGTGGTAGTAGTAGTAGTGATTTTGTCTTCTTTTCTTGTTTATTATAGTGGTAGTGGTAGTGGTGGTCGTGGTCGTGGTCGTGGTCATAATCGTGGTCGTGGTCATGGTCATAGTTGTAGTCGTAGTCGTAGTCGTAGTCGTAGTCGTCGTAGTCATGGTTATAGTAGTAGTGGTGGTTTTCTTGTTTGTTGTTATTATTGTTGTTGTAGTAATAGTTTTTTTTGTTTTCTTGTTTATTGTTGTCTAGTTTTCTTATTTGTTGTTGTTGTTGTAGTAGTGGTAGTAGTAGTAGTTTTTTTTTCTTTTCTTGTTTGTTATTGTAGTAGTAGTAGTAATAGTAGTAGTAGTAGTAGTTGTTGTAGTAGTAGAGAGAGAGATATGTTTTGTTAAAGAAAATGAGAGAGGGAGAGAAAGAGAAAAAGGAAGAAGGAATGAGAGAGAGGGAATAAAGATGCAACATAATAAAGAAATAGAAAAATAGAGAGAGATGGAAGGAGAGGAGATAATGAATGGATAAAAAACAAAGAGGGAGTGGTGGCGAGGTCCGGTGAGATCCAGTGCAACACCATGAGACGGGAAACACTCCGATATACGTTAATTTGTGGGTGGGTGGGTGGAGACTTTACATACGTTAATTTTTGCTAAGTTACAAGAGAAGAAATCCCTTCTCAAACAATTTAAGAAAGAAAAAAATAATGATAACAAAAACAAATTGTTTGTCGTAACGTAGACAAAATGGAAAACGATGAAGGTCTTGATGTTCAAGATCGCGAGGCATATCTTAATCAGCGTGTCCCATGTCCTTGCTCTCAATATAAGCTGGTAATTAGACAAAAACGTCGATTGTCTATAGAAGACGCACGACGCTTCTGTGATTTTCAATCTGAGATCATTGATCAGGCGATCTTGGATTTTCAGCAAACGTTAAGAAAAGTTAATATCAATCATGCATTGTACTAGCAAGCTAATTGAATACCATATACAAAAATATTGGGTGTGACTGGCAAATTTTCTATCCAAGGAAGTGACGTCTTGTCCCACAAGGAGGAGTGCACCCTTTGTGTCCAATTAGAAGAGTTTGTGGGAGTTCCGGAGCCAATCCACCACTTGGAAGGTACTACCCAATCTATACCATCAATACCAGAGGAGACAGACAACCTTCGAGACTTATCTACAATCTTAGAGCCTAAGATGGAGGCAATGATCGATGCATTGACTTCCATGGATGTCGAGACTTTTGATCTGCTTAGAGAGGAAGCATCCATACCATTATATGATGGGTGCCGAGTATCTCGCCTGAAGACACTTCTTGCACTCCTAAGTCTGCAAGAAAAAAAAGGGTGGAGCGATGCGAGTGTGACCGAGTTGATCAGGTACCTTGTACGTATGCTTCATTGATTTCTTTTTGGCACTATCATTAAAAACATCTATATTTTTTCAAGGTATTTTATGATTTTTTTCAGGTTACTGAAGTATCATATATTACCACTTACAAATACCATGCCAAAGTCTCGTGATGATGCACGACATGTTTTATGAAAGCTTGGCATGGACTACAACAGCATCTATGCATGTATCAATGATTGCATACTGTTTCGAGGAGAATATGAGACTATGGAGACATGTCCAAAGTGTGGTTCTCATAGGTATCGATAGGACTTGCAAGGGCAAACCATTCCTCAAAAAGTTCTTAGACACTTTTCGCTTATCCCTCGCATAAACCACATGTTTCCCACGTCTGGCATGGCGAGCTTGACAATGTGGCATACGTAGAATAGGTCCACAGATGGAGTTCAACAAATATCAGTGGATTCACGCGCATGGAGCTACATTTACTCTACCTTCCCAAGCTTTGCTTGAGAGCCAAGGAATCTTTGGCTCGATCTTGCAATGGATGGCGTGAACCCATTCGGTCTGCGCTCAACTTCTTACAGTGTGTGGCCTATAGTCCTTGTCAACTACAATATCCCTCCATGGCTCTCTACGAAGAAATGACATCTCATCCTTAGCTTACTCATCCTCGACGGCTACAAAGTTAAAAATATGGACGTGTATCTTCATTCATTAGTGGATGAGCTTAAGATTTTGTGGGAGGAGGGGGTCATTGTGCAAGATATCAGCAACCACGATGGTCGACGATGCCATTCTTATGTGGACGATGCATGACTTTCCAAGATTCGGAGAGTGCTCAGGTAAATAGGCTTCTGTTCTCGTTGGTAATATCTATCATAGCTCGTTCAAGTTTGTATTCACTGGATAGAGGTGTTGGGACAGGTCTGGTTACCTCAGGTTATCATGCATGTCCACTGTATGGGCCACAATTAGACTCCCGAAAGTCATGAACCATGAAGAAGATGATATATCAAGGACACATCGCTTTCTTGCCAGAGGGTCATGAACTCAGGGAAGGTTTTCTTGGATGACCTCCAACATGTATGAATGCCCAAAGCTAATATGAGCTGAAAATGGTCCATGCGGAGTCACATCCAAATGGAATGAGACAATTCTTAGTTTCCTACGAGTTGCCATATTGGACCCACTTACAGATCAACCACTTGTTGGATCCCATGCATATTTTCAAGAACGTGGGCAGCTTGCTATAGGACCACATCACAGGAAAGAGAGACACTATAGGGGCACGAATGGATTTAAAGGAGGTAGGCAAGATGGAGGCGCTTTGGCCGTAGAGGAGTGCTAATGGTCGTGTGTAGCTACCTCGCGTTCCTTGGGTTTTGTCCACTAAATAAGAGCGCATTGTGAAGCAAGTAGTCAAGTCTATCCACACTTCGATGGGTATGATGCATTATCTCAAGTCTGTGTTTTCTAAAGAGGACAAATTATCAGGGCTAAGTTCCCATGATTTGCATAAGATATATCAGGTTTGTACTACGAATGGATTGTAAGTGGCCTGTGCATTTTGAGTGTAGCCATTGTTCATAATGCTTTCTCATTTGTGGCATTTTGTACTACCGATCATGATCGCAGGATGTGTTACTCCAGAAATAAGCAAGGCCATTTATAGGTTGTCAAATTTAGTGCAATGGATCTCACAGAAGGAGATTAAGACATCCTCTATTGAATCTGTGAGGCGGAAAGCAATGAAGATATTCTGTCTCTTTGAGAAATACCTTCCTACGAGCATGCTCACGATACAAATCTACCTTCTTGTGCATCTTGTGGATGAAGTGGAGATTGTTGAACCTGTCCATATGCAATGGATGTTCTTCTTGGAGAGCTTCATGAAAACCCTGAAAGGCTTTGTGCGACAGCGAGCTCGGCCAAAAGGTAGCATGACTGAAGGTTGGTTGGTGTCTGAGATGCTAGTGCATATTTCACAATGTCTACCAATGGTGGATCCAGACAACAGTATGCTATGGTCATTGAAGGACGATGATAGACTGACTAGAGATATGGTGGTTTGAAATGGGATGGAAAAAAGAATGGATGTTGCAATGCGGGAGAAAGTGAATCGCTTTTGTATGTTGAATCATGCCTCTATGGAGACGTGGCTCACTATGTACCAGCAAGCTAGGCAAGATCGAGAGGAAGTGCGATCTGAATTTTAACGTAGTATGCGCCATCAACCGATTCGATATCCTGACGGCATGGAGGAGATGCCACAGTTTATGTCAATGGTTGCATGGAGCTTTGACCGTAGCGTCTTGTGAAGGGGCGAAGGTCTCAACCAAGGAGTGGGAATTCTTGAGGGGATGTAGTCCAAAGGTGATGATATGTTTAGGGTTTGTCATCTATATTTTATATGCGACAACTAATTGAGTGTTTCAATGTACAGTACAAAATATATAGTGTAGTATGGTCGCACGGATGGCATTTCTGCGTGGAGCGTATTGACAAAATGCACTCCACAACAGATTGTGGTATCATGGCAAGGTTCGAGCAAGAGAGCCAACGACGAGCAACGGATCCAAACACGATTATAGATGAGATGGAGTATTTTGGGAACTTGCAAAGTATTGTTACGGTTGATTACCGTAGCTTCTCCATGATACTATTCGATGTGCAGTGGTTCAAAGTGGTACTTGAAGGAGTTGGAGCAACAGTTTGATGAGGTCCATCTAGATTTCTCGAAATAGATTCCAAAAAAAAATGGACAGATTTGCGCGATACCTTTGTGTTGCCAGCCCATTGTGAACAGGTGCATGAACTCATTTATTTGTTAATTGTATTACAACATAGTACATGTCACAATAGTTAAATCTCTCTTGTACATGTTTGTGAATAGGTAATCTTCTATCCAAAACCCCGACAACCTCAATAGTGGTATGTTATACCTCAGCTCCCCGAAGTGCGAGAGTGTATGATCAAAGCGATATTTCGAGCATAGATGAGGACAATATGCAAATAGAGGGGTCGATATTGCAAGGGTTGGAGGCCATCGAAAGATTGGAATATGTAAAGCAGCCAGCATCGGGTAACAATGATGGAAATACAAGAGTCCAAGAATTCGTTGAGAACAAGGTGGACTCATCCTTTTGTGATGACATGTCTATTGAGCTTCCAGTTTATGCCGAGTTGTGTCAGGAGATTGACATGGGACCATAGGGTACTTCATATTTGGAGCATCTACTTACTCAATTCATTGAGGAATCGCTTATAAGGGTACATAAGATGTGTATTTTAAGTAAGATCATTTTTTAAAGATTTATATTACCATGCTTTGTATGATTTAAATTGATTATACTAACATTATTTTTTGTCTGTGTAGGTGACCTTTATGGATACTTAGATTATCTGGATGAGTCGAGGAATGAGCGATGAGGAGTTGTAGGATATCTTCACGCACAAGTCTCTAGATCAGATGGCAAGATTCAGAGACATGGCATACTAGGATATGTCTTGGACATTGTTAGGCCGCTCTATTAGATCTACTTTGGCACGATCAGATGCTTTAGTTTCAAGTAGACAAGGTCAACGCTCTAGACTTGGGCCAGACGGAGGGAGTGCTTCAGGGTCAAGGGGATGCTGCAGAGATCCGGATGTAGTAAGTCGGCAGTCGGCTCAGGATACAGGTGCTACTCCTCACTCTCGTGGTGGTTCCAGAGAGCATGGCTCAGGTGGTTGCTGTGGAGGCACGGATGCAGTATCTCCGTCTCGTCGTTCTACTGGAGTTGCATCACCTCTGGGATTTTTCACACCTGTGGGGACGTCTACTCCAGTCACTTTGGCTTTTGCTTAGCCGTATGCAGGTGGCACCCCTATGGGTACTGCTCCGATAGATACTACCCCGGTCGGTACACCAGATGTACAACGGTCTCTTGGATATGTCCAAGAGCATGGTCCTAGGTGGGAGAGGACCCATCTTAGGCATACCCCAAAGGGATATACCTACCTTGTAGATGATAGGTCAAGAGCCATCATCATGAATGATGAGGGGAGGAGAGTGATGGCTCGTATGAGAGAGTTGTGCCAACAAGTTTTTCAGGACAACGTCTTGGATCATTGGAAAAATATACCAGAGGGGAGAAAGGACTACATAGTAGCATCCTTGCATGAGGAGTTTTCGATACTAGCCGCAGTAGATAGGTTTTCTATGGACTGGATGATGGAGTGCATGCGTGCATATATGTCACATAGACAATCGGGCGCACGCAAGGCACTCAAGAGTGGGGCTGCCAAGCCTGAGTGGCTAGACGCGGACGACTGGCGCCGACTGAGGGAGGAGGCTACATATTCTCCAGGATGTTGGAGACACCAACGCGAGGCGGCGAGGGCACTACTAGAGGCCGAAGTGGTCCATCATCTTGGGAGTGGCAACCACAGGACATATCTGGAGGACTTTGTAAGTTTTTCTTTTGTTTTGCATGCTTATTTTTTTGCAATATCCTTTGTTACTGACAATCGTGTTTCTAACAATTAGTTTGTTTTCTTTGCAGCACTCCATTACAAATCGCGATTCGACCAGCTTAAGACTCGATATGCAGAGAGGCACGGTCTCACAGCATTGATCGACCGATTGTATGGACGCGGCGGCCCTGTAAGTCACTCATCTTTCTTGTCCGTAGTTACCATGTTTAATTAGAATGCATTATTGTATGGTGGACTGATATGTAGTTGTTTCTTTTTTTGCAGAGTCCACTTGATGCTCCTTTGCGGTGAGATGAGCTTCAAGATGGTGATGATCTATAGCTCGCCCTTGGATCCCTGGAGCTCACACACCCTTCTTTTTTGGTCACGTGATATGTGCAGACATTTTCTATGTAGTAGTGATATCTTGCCATGATTGTACGAGTCGCTTTCATTATGCGATCATATATTTATTTCATGTATCAGTGTTATGATTTAAGTACACTTTGTCTTTATTTACACGAGCATTGTACACAGTGCAGAAACTATTTTGTATGGCCCAAATAAAGCACATAGTGCTAGCTACCCTGCCACAAATTTTTTTTTCCGTGTTACCGTTGCTATTAGCGTCCCAAATTTATTGCACGCATCGTTATTGGCATTGTTATTAGCATCGCAAAGCATCATTATCAGCATTATTATTTGTGTCATAGCGATGCTGATAACAATGTTTCAAAGCAAAATTTTGACAAATAGCCATATAGGCTACTCCATGGGCATCTTTCTTTTTCTCCTTGGCTATGTGCCTAATTAGGCTCCATTTTCCTCAAGTTGATTCAAGTCCTTCTTAATTAGATTGTATATTCTCTTCAATCTCAAAATTTTTAATCTATCTTCTTGATTAGTAACAGTTCATTTCCTCAAATCTTATGGCATTTGCATTCCCATTTGTAAAGCTAGATGAATGCCTTTTTGCCTTGGGAGTTCATTGCTTCTTAACCCTTTATATCATGTGCATTCAATGCATATTTAAAAATACCCTTCTTTGTGAACTTTCCCTAAATAAAATACATCTCTTTTCTATTCAATTTGTTAGTAACCCCTTTATAGAGCATCCTTGTGTATGTGAAAATGGAAAAAATGTATTTAAAAATAACTTATTTTGAACACTTGTGATACAAGCATATATTTATGAGTGGCTTGTTGAACTTTTTGCAAAGTCTAATATTTTTCTTCATTGTTGCTTTTCAAAAGCTTCCCTTCTAATCATGTTTCTTTCCAAATTGTGGATCAAAGTGCCCTTCAAGGATATTTGATGTGGTTCTCAAAAATATCCATCAAAGAACATTATGAACACATATTCAAGTCCATATATTATTATAAATTTCCTTTCCAATAGAAAAAAGCTTCCTTGATAGGTCAAAAGATGTATAATGGTTGCTTGAGTAGACTTTTCTACTTTGAACTTTTATTGAAATTCTTTGACTTCCAAAATCCATCTTATAACTCTTTCAATAGATTTGAGCTTATTTTCAATTCTAATAAGAGAGTGTAGCTAAAATTTTGCATAATTATAGTAAAAAGGACATTCTAAACTTTCCACATGGAAATATGGTGCTAATCATTGTTTGCATTATCTCAATAAAGGTCCTCTCAATTTGAGATTTTACTATATTTGCAAAGTAAATTGGTATTACATAATGAGAATTATTTCTTTACTATGCCATCAAAGCTCCATCTCTATATTTTCCTAATAAGAACTATTTCTCCCAATTTGTAGCTTGGACAAAAGAAGCTTAACCTACTATTTCCTTGACTTGTTGAAACACATCTTTGGTTTGTTTTTTCCATTCTACTACAACCCTCTTGGCTTTTATTTACAAAGGATATACTAATTGTGAAGCAAAGGGTGTAATAGTTGTGAATCCAGGGGTATAAATCTCAAGTGGTACCTTTATGTATGAATCTCATTATTGTTTTGTATATTTGAGGAAGTCAATAGTACAAGAGCCTTCATCTTATGTGCATGTAGTACTATCCCATTGTTTGAAATAACATGTATAAGTAATCTTACTTTGGTTTGGCTAAGTTTACATTTTTTTGAATTCAATTGACATCTACATTCATCCATTTGTTCCAACAAGTTATTGAACTTTACACAATAATATTTCTTAGACTATGCATAGAGATGTTGCCCCAATAAATCTCCTTATAACCTTTCCTAAGTATAGAGCTAGTACCTTATTCATTGTTTTATAATATTGATATGGACCATTTGCATAGTAAAAACCTCCCCACTTGAGTTATGAAAGTAGTACTATTTGATTGATTCTCTAAGGCTTTCAACAATTGAAAATATTCGTAATAGCCATGATGAACACTATATCTTCCTATCAAATTATCAAATCCAAAACTTCATCTATAAATGGCAATGGATAATGGTCTCTTTTTGTGGACACATTTAAGGGCTTCACACAGGTTTGCACCCTCCTACATTCTTAAGGGCACTAAAAATTGTACTTATCCATTTAGACTGTTCTATTGGATATACAAATTGAATTGGAAGGAGATTCTCCACTTCCTCAAGCATGGTCATTTGTGGCGTGGTAAGGGCTTTTAGCCAAGATGGCTTCACATCCTCTTTTAATTAAATTTTTAGCCCATGTACTATCATTCCACTAATCACTTGAAGTCATGGGTTCACAAAAAGGTTAGGACAATTTCCCATCATATTTAAATATGTCTTTTTCTCTTGTTCTCTTAGGTTGACCCTTACCATATTATTAAAAACTTCTCTCTTTTAAGTTGAAAATGGAATCTTCTTCATTAATTCCTCCAATGCTTCAAAACTACTCTCCTCTTCTTCTCCATTTTTTAATAGATTCTCCCCTTTTCTTCTTTATCCCTTGCTTATAATGTTTGAATCTCCTTTTCTTTAGATTCTCCTTTCTTGCTACTACTTTTATTCTTTTCAAGTATTTCCTTCTCTTCACAAGATCTATCTACTTCCAAAAGAACAAAAGATGCCTTATCAACTTATGTTGCTAGATCTTTCTTTCCTTCCTTCTTCTTCCAAACCATACTTTTGGTCTTCTTCCACATTTAATACATACTTTTCCTGCATACATAAATCCCTTTTGTTATTTTGTTAAAGAGGTCTCTGCTCTGATGTCGCACAGAATACGTGCGGGAGTTTGTGAAAGCCGCTCATCGTCATAGAGACACTTTGTGAGATGGGAGCAAAGAATGATGAAGAGTACCAAACACAAAATAATTATCCAAAAGAAAAAGTTTAGATACAAGGAAAATGTGAAAACATACTCATTGATTAAAGATATGGTCAAGGCACATGTTCAAAAGACTCTTGGTCAAGGGAAGTTAAAGGATATGATTAAAAGACAAATGAAGAGCTTGAGATGGAACTTGTGATGACAAATTGTTTATTGATATGAGGCCAGGTAGAAAAGAGGATGAGGCCATTGTAGATAAATTCACCATGACTCTTTAAAGCAAGGAAAGGATCACTAGCCAATCAAAAGACAAGGTCCTAATCTCGATGTGAGAGAGAAGAGAAGGTGGAATGTGATTGATGGAGAGAACTTCGAGGAGGGTGAGGAGCTCAAAGCTCAAACTCAATAACTACTCCCATAGAATTTGATAACGATCTTTGAGGAGGGCGAGGAGCTCAAAGCTTGAACTGAAGAGCTACTCTCCTCGAACTTGACGTGAGATCTTCAAACCGGACGAGGAGCTCAAAGCTTGAACTCAAGCACCCTCATATGAGGTCTTGATGGAGATATCGAGGAGGACGAAGAGCAGAAATCTCAAACTCAAGCCATTCCCATAGAACTTGATGCCGCACCCCCCTCCCCCCCCAATGAGAGCACGGCTAGTGCCTCTCTTATAGAGTTTTTCAAGATACTCATACTTTGATATGCTTTCCAAAAATCATACATGTTTTCGAGTTTCAGCTTTACTCTAAGGCTGAAAAAGCCTCAGTCATTTTTCCAAAGATTAAAGCCTTAAGGCTTTTGTTAAGCATTTAATCTTTAAGGTAATTAATTACGTCTTCTTTGTGTTCCGAAAACGCATCACCCTGCTTGGAATATAGGCCGTGATCAATGCGTTTGGGTCGCCACCTTGTGATGATCCTTGTTGTGGCACAGTTGAGCAAGCCCCTCGATGGTGTCTTTCTCCTCTTCGGTGCACTGATCAGAGGCCGGCGCATTAGAGCAGCACGGCAAGTGCTGTGAACTCAAGAGCCATCCACGGCACGAGAGGATGATTTGAGCATGGCTAGTCGACGCAGGGGAGCGGTAGCAGGGGAGAGGGATAACAACCCGTAGCTCCACCTCCTGTTCTCCATCGTCCACACAATTCACCACACTCATCATCGTGTGTGTTATATAACACCGTCTTTTCCAGCTCCTTCCACATTCCCTGCAGGAGTTTCCTCTCATATATCATCAACCTGCTGGCTTACTGAAACCGACTGATCAGAAGTTGCAGGACCACTTGACATAAGATCCCTGACAGTTATGAAATTACCATTCGCACAATCCTCGTATAGAGACATGATCTTCTCTGCAACCTCCTCAAGACTCCCATCCTCACTGAGTACACCCTGCTGGAAGAACACCAGATCTTTGTGAGTTTAATACCTTGGGAAAACTTTGTTGCATCAAAAACAGTAACATCCTGCACAAACCTGGCATCCAATATCTTATTGTCATCACTACGCACTTCATGATCTATTTGTTGGGTAATGAATGGCCGGCATTTACTCTTCCAGCCATATGGGCCACGAGCAAAAGATGATCTCCAAGCATGAGAACCCATAAAAGGCCTTGGTCCTCTTGGGCACTGCCCAGGGCGGCAGCCATGCAATGGTGGAGTGTGTATTGGATGCTCAATCTTCTGATAATGGATTTCATTTCCCTTAGATTGAGAGCAGCCCAAGCAAAGGTCATAGTTGTGCATCTTCATAGACTTGAACCAAGGTCCTTCAATTTGGTACACACCACAGTTATCACACTGAACACCATGATGTACCGCTTGAATAGGAGACGTGCCACACTTGCTTCCCCACAAGAAGTCCAATCATGTAGTTGGGAGCTCTTGTTGCCATCATGCTCTAGTTTCTTGTCATTCATTGATGAGGTTTGACACTTTTGCTGGTCTATCTCTTTAGTTTTAGGACACTTCTGTTTTTTTGCCCACTTGCAATACTTTTGAAGCAATTCTTGAAGAGTTCCATGCATGGATTGAAGCAAAATTGTTATAGGAAGCTTCAAACCTACCACTGGTGCATGCGTATTTATTATTTGCTTGATTGCATTTGTAGTCCCTTCAGAGAAGGCTGCATGTAAATATCCCTCAATGTTAATGCCATCTTTTAGCTTTGGAAAAGCTTCAACTAGTGCTTTCTAGTTTAGTACCTCCAGAATAATGACAAACATTATTCAAAGTTCAATTTAGTTTAACCACAAGCTCCTCAATGTCTTCAAACTTCTGATTCAAATAGTATTCTGACATCTCGAGTATCTCTACTTATGTAATCTGCTCTTATGACTTCACTATGTTGTGCCATTACTGAATCTTGCCTTCCCTTGTATATTCTCACTTATCCATAATATTTCGTATACCTTCTTCCATAAATTCCATTATGAAGTACACACCCTTGGAGTCTTCAAATTCTCTTCATATGAACATGTTTATCATGCAATGTGCCCTAGCAAGAATATGTTATGAAACGAAACTTCATGTCCAATCATTCATGTGATTTGAAAAATGCAAATTGTATCTATGTGATGCAATCAATCAATCAATGCTTCCACACAAAAATTATGAATGCATTGAAGAGAATATGCCTAGCCTAACTACATGTGCTCGTGCATCATGCAAAATGCAAACAAAAAGACACACATAACGAAAAACAAAATCCTAATGACACTGACCAATGAGATCAAATTCTTAGTGAAAAACTCTGCCCTCAGGTTCGCAGTGGTGGACGAGCAGCATCATGACACCGCTAACCTAAACCTCTAAATCTCTTGCCTCAATATCATTCTTACTTCCTATTTCTTCAATCACATCTTCCCTTCTAGTTTCCAATACAAGAGATGATACATTAGGACTTGAAATATACATTAGTTTCATGTATCCTTCATCTTCTTCCTCAACATGCCTTGAGCTTTTTGAATCCTCTTTCTCTTCCTCTTCACCGATGTCTTTGGTAACTATTTTATTTCTTGATGTCATATCAAACTTCCTTGGCACTCCACACCAGTCATACACTATAATCACCTCTTATCCTTGGTCTTGAATTTCCATAGATTTTCTAATCCAAGGTATATCCAAGATTAGGGGAAAAACTCCTAAGCCTACTAGCATTATGTGGTAGTTCATCTTAATTTACATGGTACCCCTGTATGGCTTTAAAATCCTCAATGATTTTGAGACACATCACTTTTGTATGGTTAGCCAATCTAATGTGTAAACTAGAACTTTCTATCATTTGTAGTGCAATCAATCTTCAGTGATAACACTTACCTACATACCTCAATCAATCTACACCTCCAATTTTTAATTTTTATGCCAAAGATCTGCTATAGGGTATATATTTGGTAGCTCTTCCACCTTTCCTTCTTTCCTTAGCTTCAGGATTTACCACCCTCTTTTATTGAGTCTCCATTCTTAGGAATAATTCCATGAGTTGGGAAAAGGTAATGTTTTCTATTGAATGCATGATCAAATCTTACTATAAATCATACTCCTCTTCAGCCTCCCTTGGGTGCATGTCACTCATGTCATAATGTTTTTAAGAGCCCTAGTCTTTGTTTCATCATCCTGAGAGCTGGAAAGATGAATGGGATGCCTCTTACCCACCCAACCTCCAATCCTCACTAAGAGAGCTAAAGAGGGGCACCACCTAGCCAAAGGGAGGATGGGCTAGGACATCCCTTTCCTCAAAGAGAATGGAAATAACCAAAAACACAACTTCACGAGAGAGAATTTGTAGCCCACCTTAATGGAAATGAAGATGAAGGAAGGTTAAGAGAGGTGATGGCTCCTAAATTCTCCCATGAACATATATATAACATAATGAATGTAGATGGAGAATTAGAAGAGAGTACATATGATTTAGACACCATATTAGAATATGAGAGAGAGAGAGAGAGAGAGAGAGAGAGAGAGAGAGAGAGAGAGAGATGAGAAGAGAGGGAGACAAAAGGAGAAGAGGTAGAGGAAGCTTGCCATTATGGTACATAATAAAAGAGACTCACTCATAGCTTACCTCAAAGAGATGGACTAGCATTAGGGTATTCTAGAGTGCTTCCATGCGCTTGTCATTGTTATTTTCTTTACATCTCCATGGGATCCTTATATAGCATCCATGAAGGATTAGATTAAGCTAATCATAATCCCAGATGATGTATGGCATCTTTGAAAATATAGAGAATAGTGGATGGTATAAGTCCCTACCTTGGACATCATGTAAGAAGCCAAGGGTGGTGGTAGACAAGCTAGAGAAAGAGAGCTAGATTACAATAGATGGGTGCCCAAAGTACATTATTATAATATATTTACAAGAAGGATAAAATGGGAAGTTCAAATGGTGAAAGAGAGAAGAAAATTGCATGTAGCCAACAATCTGTGTCTTCGTAACTTCAAATCGGTGAAGAATCTAAAAAAAGTTTCTTCTGCAACTTTGTAGATCAGGTTGAAACCGATAGGCATCGTGGAAATTTTTTGGCAATTCTCTTTCCTTTGGGAATTATTTAAATTATAAAAAATGGTTTCCAAAACCTGCTTTGACTTTAGTTCCTCATATATATATAAATACATATAAGCATGTGACAGAGGGGGTCCATGCTTATAAGCTTTTTTCTAAGATCCAAATGACACCATGATGTGGATATTGACTTGTGTACAAGGATGAGGTGTCCTCTAATGATGGTGATAGATTCCAAATCTTGGTGATGTAGGTGGAACCCATGTGTAGTTGGAGGCTAGTTCTTTGAAAAAATCTATGTACTCACTCAACCCCTAGGTGTAATCCATTTCCATCTTTACTAAGATAACCTATCCCTTTTGCTCTTTACATTGGCATCCCTCCTAAGAACTTGTTCGGCCAGTTGCTAGAGTTTTCATAACCGAGAAGCAATAATGTAGCATACCTAGTGCTTGAAGAGTAAACCCAAAGTGATATGATAAGGCTCTTAATAGGGGTTTTGGCCAAATTTTGTGGTAGAAATCTGGTTTGTAAAAAACCCGGATCATTAGTCCTCCCCTTAAGCTACAGGCATTGATGCCTCTAGCTTACTAATAATGGTCCAATAAAGTAGAGAGGACTCCACACCCTCATTGGTGGCTCTTCGTTGAATGATTGCTCCAAAGTGTCCCTATTTTTTTGAAAATAAGACTTGAGTCACCATGCATTTACCCTTGTCTTGTGAACCCTCCCATCTATGTCACCTAGTTTATAGCTGCCATTTGAATATCTCCTTATGATCATGAATGGCCCTTCCCCCTTGAACATTACTTTAGCATCCTTTTTGTTATCAAAGTGGTTATCATAGCATAGCACAAGTGATCTTTCCCTTTTGTGTTTGCTAGCCAGCTTCTTATTAAATGTCTTTCTCCTCTCTTCAGCCTAGATGGAATAGTGTTGAACTGCTATTTCTCTGTCTAACTCTAGCCTCTTTAGACCCAAAATCCTTTCCTCTAACTTCTTATCTTGATTCTTCTCTTGATTGGTGGCTACTAAAACACGTAAGCTGGCCAATTCTACCTCTCTATAGGAAGTAAAGCCTCTTGGCCATAAACGAGGTGAAATGGAGTATAGCCAAGTGAGGTTTAGAATGAAGTCCTATAGGCCCAAAGAGTTGCACTCAATTTTTTATCCTAGTGCTTGGGGTGCATGTGTACTTTCTTGCTAATTATCTTACAAATCAGTCCATTTACCTTTTCAACCAAACCATTACACTATGGGTAGTAGGGAGTAGAATGCATGCGCTTGATTTTTAGCCTTTCCATTAGCTCCCCCACTAGATTGGCCCTAAAACCAGAACCTCAGTTAGAGATAATTTCTAAAGGTGTGCCAAACTTGCAAAAAATATTTTCAAACACAAAAATTTCCACTTCTTGGGCTATGATCCTACTAGTTGCTGAAGCCTCTGCCCGCATTGTCATATAGTCCACACCCATTATGATGCATTCCTTGCTAGACTGAGTTCGTGGGAGTGGCCCTGTTGCATCAATCTCCCATTTCTCAAATGGGCCATATGTAGTTATGGGATTTTGTTCCTCATGCATTAGCTTCCTTGATCTGACCTTTTGGCAAGCATCACAAGTGTGGCACCAATGTTGCATATCTTGATGTAGACTAGGCCACACAAAACCGGCTTGGAGAATCTTTCTGCTGGTTATTTCTTGAGAAAAATGTCCGCCACAAACCCCCTTATGGAAGCTCTTAATCATATCCATATCTCCTTTGTTGTTGGCACCCTTCTAAGCACTCCATCCTTTCCTTTGCAATACAACACATCATTTATCAAGCAGTATTTAGTGGCCTTAGTAGCCAACCACCTTTTCTCACTCTTACTCATATGTATAGGTGCCTCACCATGCTCAAGAAAATAAAGCGCATCTTGTAGTTGAAACTTATCCTGAAACAAGGGAAGCTTTACTACGATGATGCCCACCATTACCTCTTTCAAATTTTCAGTCACTAGAGCATTTGCATCGCCGTTTGTGTGCCTTGGTACAAAATAGATCTAGGCTTTTTGTAGCTTCCTCATGACAGTTTTAGCTTCTCTCATTTTCATGGCTAAGTTATCATTTTTACAAGCCCAGATTCCTTTCATTTGCTTAACAATTAGCATAGAATCCCCAAAAACATTAAGTCAAGTGACACCATGTGAGAGACACCACCTCAAATCTAAAAGCAAGGCTTGATATTCGGCCTCATTGTTAGAATGGACATCCTCCAAACTGATACCTTCTCCATAAAGTTTGTCACCTTCGGGATTGAACACCACTATTCTTGCTTCTGCTCTGTCTTTAATACGCTTGTAGGCCCCATCAAAGTATAGGGCATGGGCAATCTCCACCCATGGGGGGTCCTCAAGAGGAGGTGTCTCCTCTTTTACCTTTCCCTTGTCTTTTTCCTTCTTTTGATGGCATCTATGGGTCAACTAATCATCTAGGCAGGCCCAAGTAGAGTCTTCCACCTTGAAGATGTAGTCAAACTCTTGGAGTTGTATCACCCACTTAGCGATTCTGACTGAAACATCCATGTGCTGTAAGGCATAGGGAAAATGCTCTTCTGTCGTGATCACTATGAACGGCCTTGGGAGAAGATAAGAAGGAAAATTTCTTACAACAAACATTAGAATTCAATACCATTGCAAGGTGACCTATTAATGAGATGCACGGCAATAGAGACTTCCTCAGTCCAAAAATTGCTATGGTAAGCCTGCTTGGCTAAGCATACTGTTGACCCTCTTCAAGATAGTCCTATTCATATACTCAGCCATACCATTCTAGGGAGGGTGTAAGGGGCAGTCAACTAACACTTAATACCTAGCTCGTCACAAAACTACTCAAAGCCACACGAGACGTACTCACCCCCATTATTGGTCCTTAGGTATTTCAGCCTATGCCTAGATTGATTCTTGGCAAGAGCAAGCCAATATTGAAAGACATCCAAGACATCAAATTTCTACTTTATGGGATAATCCCAAACCTTACGTGAATAATCATCAATAAATGTGACAAAGTACTTCTCACCCCCTAATGACTAATAGGGCATGGGGTCCACATACATCTAAATGCACAAGAGCCAAAGGCTCACTCATGTGTGGAATTACAAGAGCGTTATCTACGAGGGGCTAGCAAAATGAGACCACCTCATGAGGAAGATTATAAGGGCTATCAAGAGCATGAAGAGAAGGACAATACGACACCCAAAAGGGAAAGGGTGAGTCGACTGTAATTGTCAAGATCCCCAAGGAGGGAAGTACTTCCTCAGGTGATAGCCATTTATCAGAAAGGGATCCTCAGAAGTATTGATAGCTTGCACTTGGATAGAGCCATTAGGATTGACAGCAAGTACCTTGTATGAGTCCATCCACCATTGCTGAAGCTTGCCAGGAAACTTTCTGAATCATAGGCCACGAATCAGAGGCTAGAACTAGATCATCTTGCCACAAATCATAGACCAGAACTAGATCACCTTCTTTGAACTCCTTGTACTTGATGAAACTGTCATGATAGGCCTTGCGTCGTTCTTGAGTGGTTTCCATGCACTACAAGGCCATCCGCCGAATCTCGTCTAAACATTCCAAGTGCAGGAGGCAACATTGCAGTGACTCATCATCTCCCAACTATTCTTTGATAGCCACTCACAAGGAGGGAAATTCTAGTTCAACCGGGAAAACAGCTTCTATACCATACACCAACTAGAAAGGGGTATATCCTGTAGCAGCCTTATGGGAGGTTCTGTACGCCCAGAGGACCTTTATAAGTCGATCATCCCAATCATGATAATGTGCAGCAATCGTCCTTGTCAGGATCAAGGAGAGGATGTGATTGGTGACTTCAACTTGGCCGTTGGCTCTAGGGTAATAGGGAGTTGACTTGTGATGGTAGATCTTATACAGTTCCATCAACTCTTCCATGATCTTGTTAAGGAAATGAGTACCTCTGTCACTTATCAACTCGAGGGGACTGCCAAAATGGGTGATAATATTCTCATACATGAATAGGGCTATGTTGTTACCATCATCCCGCTTCAGAGCTTTAGCTTCACACCACTTTGTGACATAATCTATATATATTAAGATGTATCTGTTCTGCTTCTGTCTGGTGGGTGGATCAATGGGACCCAGAAATCAATCTCCCACTTCTTGAACGGCTTTAGGGAAAGAATAGGTTGCAGTGGCATGGCACTTGTTTTGGTGGGTTTTCCCATTCGCTGACAAGCATCGCATCTCTTGCAGTAGTCATATGCATCCTTGCGGAGGATCGGCCACCAGTATCCTGCTAACAGAGACTTCCTGGCTGTTGCTTCTCCTGCAAAGTGTCCACCACATGGTTCATCATGGCATGCTTTCAATACTATGCCAATTTTGTCTCCTGCAACACACAACACTTCATCTTTGCCTTTCTTTTACAATGCACCGCCTAGCAAGGTGTAGGGGGATAATTCTAACAGAAGCTTCTTCTTCTCAGGGATTGGGATACCAAGAGGATACTGTTGAGTTTCCACTAGGTTGGCTATGTCAGCATACCATGGAGTAACTATTTCAACTAGAAACAAGGAAGCATCAGGAGGAAGGTCTAGATCATCCTGTTCCTCTTCTGTAGTTTGAGGGATTCGTGATTGATGATCGGCTAGGACATGGGAACAGCCACGCTTAGTGACCACTTGAAAATTAAAATCTTGAAACAAGAGCGACCATCTCATTACTCATGCTTTGACATCTACTTTGTTCATCAAGAAGGACATGGCTTCATGATCAACATAGAATTTGAAATGCGTTGACAGTAGATAGTGTCAAAACTTCTCTAGTGCAAGCACCATTGCTAAGCACTCAAGCTCTATCACTATGTAGTTCTGCTCGCAATCGATTACTTTTCAACTTGCATAATAGATTGGTTGATCTAATTTATAGGGGCCCTTTTGACATAGGACACCACCTAGCCCTTCAACTGATCCATCTATGTGCACATGGAACTCCTTCGTCTAGTCAAGAGGTTGCAAGATAGGTGCTTGGATAAGGCACTATTTTAGGGTATTGAAGGCTTCTTCACAGTCATCAATCCAAAGGAAATTTGCATCTTTCCTTAGGAGCTTGTGTAGAGGGGCTATCTTGGTTGCAAAATGTGCAATAAATCTTCTGTAGTAGCCCATATGGCCAAGAAATCCTCTCAATTGCTTGAGATTTGTTGATGCTGTCAAGGCGGCAATCTTCTCAATCTTTGCTGGGGGGTCTATTGCAATCCATTGCATAGAGACAATATGGCCCAAAAGAACTCCTGATGAGACACCAAAGACACATTTGTTAGGGTTGAGAGAAATCCCATACTCTCGGCATCTGTCAAAACACTGCTCTAGGTGTCCCCAATGCTCACAGATTAAGCTATAGACACAGAAGTCATCGAGATACACCTCAATGAAATCATGTAGATGATTCTAGAAAGCAGTCCATCATTACTTGTTGGAAGGTGGCAGGAGCATTAGAGAGCCCAAACAGCATCACTCTATAGGCATAGGTCCCCCATTATGTAGCGAAAGTTGTTTTGGATTGGTTCTCTTATGCAATTTGGACTTGGTTATATCCGCTGAATCCATCCAAGAGGGAATAGAGATCATGGCCTACCATTGTGTCCAATAGTTGGTCTGTGAAAGGGATAGGAAACTGATCATTCTTTGTCTTCAAGTATAGCTTTTGAAAGTCCACACATATTCAAAGTTTCCCATTCTTCTTGGGTACTACCAGAATGGGTGAAACCCATTCATTGTTAGCCATAGGATAAATGAACTCGACCTCAAGAAGCTTCAATAATTCAACCTTCACCAAAGCAGAATAATTAGGATTCATATACCTTTTTCTTTGTCTCATAGGTTTGGCATCAGGCTCTAGGTCAATGTGATATTGGCATACTGTGGGATCAATCCCCTTTCGATCTTTATATGACTAAGCAAATGCGTCTAAGTTCTCCTTCAGTAGGTCTTCCAAGTTCACTACTACTTCTTCTGGAAGATTGAGGCCCACTTTTAGGTGACATTTAGTACCGTCACTATCCAAGAACGTCACTTGCCTCTCACCTTCCACTTTGTGGATGAATGTCCCATGGATTGCTTCTGGATAGAGGTTTGCTGACTCCTTCAATGGATTAGTGTCATTGTCTGATGTTCCACTAGAACCAGTGTCCTCCTTCTAAACAGATGACTCATTTGTCTGTTGAGATTGCTGAAAGGGTATCAGAGCTTTATTTATTTCTGTGTGAGTGGTGATTTCTCTTGGACTTAGGGATTCATCTTCAGAATATGCGTCTAGGAATGTCGTATAGCACGGACCTTCTATAAGTCATGGATTTGATGGCTCTGGTCTTTGTTGACAAGGGGCATCATCATCATCTTTTCTCTAGACTGAATGGTCAGGGCGATAGGAGCCACTAGTGAACTTAATTTTTATACCTTTGATCCATTGCTTATGTAGATTATGTATACTTTGTGGTCCATTGGTCAACCCAAATGGAACCATGGCCATTCCATCCAACACCCAGAGATCTTCGGCCTCTAAGGTCTTTGTAGGGACATCCATAAGATTGTCCGCTATTAGAGGAACTTCTTCAACTGCACTTTCATAACCTACTTTGTTTTCTTCCTCAAAATTTTCATCCTCTTCCTCTGGAGGCTCTGTCTCTGCTTCTGTAGAGGCTCTGTAGGAGAAGAACAGATCTTTCGCCTCTGCGTTTGCTTCTATCTCTGGCTCTGTCTCTATGGCTATCTTTGCTTGTGACTCTACGTCTACCATGTAACAGGGAGAACAGTACATCCATGCTTCTATCTCTCTGTCAGTGGTGATTTTAGAAGGCAATTCTAGTTGAGGCAGGAGGTATTCTCCCATGGACAAGGACGTTGCTTCCTTCGGTAGTTGTCTTACAGTGCTCACTGTTAGGGACAGTGCCTTTGTTTTTCTTGGGAAAGATCTGTTTAACATCCTCTTCGTCTCCTGATGTACCATCTGTTACTTCGTTGGAGAAGTCTATTATAACCTCGATGGATGTGGATCGATTGCCTCTTTGTAATCCATACAATTTCAAAACCACTTTATTGGGTCCTCTACCTAGGGTTAGGGTTGCTTTGAACCAGTCTGTCCTGGCTCTTGCTTCAAAAAGCTAAGGTCTTCCCAAAAGCAGAGGGTATGGGGTCCCATAAGAATTTGGTTTAACCACCAGATAGGTCAGTCAATAATCTTTTCCTGCAAGGGTTGTTTTTACATATGGGAGGATGCCCAACGGTTTAATTCTGCTTTGGTCTGCTAATCTAATAAGCCACTATGTAGGTTGAATTCCTTGAAAACCTAGATCCTTCATTGTCACATCCATCCATTATGTTTACTAATGAGTCTCCATCAATCAATGCATCTAAAATAAAGCATCCTTCTATCCATACATTAATCTCTGGGGTTCCAGGATCTAGGAAGGCATTAGCTACATCTACTTCCTTTACAGGCTCTAGGGCCTTATTAGTCTTGGTCACTGTTGAAGAAGCAATCCTTAATCCACGTCTTCGAGTCAAAATTCTTTTGAATTTCTTTTGGTAACTGGGGGACAGCATCAGCAACTGTCAGAATGTTAAGTTTGGTTTAAAGGTGTCTAAGTCTGCGACCAAGTCATACTCTTTGATAGGATCCACATGCTTTTACCATTGACTGGGAAATGGGGCCACACCCACTTTTATCTTCCCTTTTTCTTCTAGCAATGGCAGCATCAGCACTTCCTCTGTTTCTGGAGGTGTTTCTGTATCGTCTATCTCCTAGACCTTTGGTTTTGTTTCTAGGAGTGTCTCTATGACTCTTTGTGGCACTACAGTGCTCTGTACTGCACTGTTATCCTATACTGCTCTGTCCCTCTGTTGGCATGTTAAACTTCACAATCTTGGAGAGGGAGTTGTTCTCTTTCTAAACAACTGGTTACTTTTTCTTGCTGTGCGTGATAGTGATAACTTCCAACTCTACCAAATTGGAGGTAGGCTCTTGTGCTTTTTGCTGGTTATCAGTGGCATTGGCCTTGACAGGGGCTGGACTTGGATAGTCCTTTGTAGTGTGGCCTTTTCCTTTGCATTGGCTGCATAAGGGCTTATAATCCATAGATCTTCTATGGTTTGGATAATTCAGTGAGATATGACCCTTTTCTCCTCATCTGTAACATTCAACCTTTGATCTCTGACCACCGTCAAAATGTCCCCCTCTGTAGCTTTGAGAGGGAAATCTCCTTAGACCGATATTAGGACCAAACTTCCTAAGCTTTGGTCCAATGTCATACGTTATCATTTTAGATTCTAGTAAGTTAAATCTTGCATTTTCATCTTTTTGTCTTCGTTCGTGCATCTCTTTCAGAGAGCAAATATCCTCTATATGGTTCTTCCGCAAACAGTAGGAACAGAAAGCTCCCGGAATGGTTGGTTTTTGGGTGCATTCAGTGGCTAAATGTCTTGCTTGATGGCACTTTCCGCACCATGTATTAGAACACATCACATCTCTTGCACCTCCTATAGGGGTGGATATATTGGTGGTATTCACCTTCACGTCTGTAATTGCTTTGTAATCACATCCATAAGCTCTTTTTTTATACTTGCAACTGAGTTGGATAAGTAGTCCTTCAGATTTTCACCTCTTGAAGTACGTGTAGTAGGGTTTTGGGAAGCTTCTGTAATTATTGTATATACAAGTTGGGTTGATCCAGAGGGTCCGCTTTTTTGGTTCTAATTCAGAGCTCCTGTTGAGACTTGGGGTTGTTGATTCTATTTTTGGTTCTAATTCAGAGCTCCTGTTGAGACTTGGGGTTATTGATTCTAGTTAGTAGGGTTCCACAATTGTTGAGTCGCCATTGAAGGAACTGTTTGAGGCCATTGTTGTTGTGGTTGAACCATCATTTGAGGCACTGACGTTTGCGGTGACCATTGTGGATTAGGTGCATTGTATTGCAACACTGTTTGCATATGGGGATAAGGGTAGGAAACTGTCCCTAGGACTGCATTTGGTGGGTATACCATTCGTGGCATGGGAGGAGGTAAGACTCCTCTTCCTAGAGTCATTGACAACCTTGTCTCAACTTCGTTATACAATCTTACACCTTCCACTGCAGCTTGCAGATTGACTCCTCTTCTCAATTCCACAAACTTGCGAACTTTTGGTTATAGGCCTCTAAGGAACACTCCTTTCTGAATACCTTCGTCCAAATGATGGTTAGTCCATCTCTTCAAGATGGATTCCATTCTTAAGACATAAGCTTCTACTCTTTCTCCAAAAGATTGACTCAAGTTCATGAACTTCACTAGCATCCGCTCTTCAAAACCTTCACGCTTGAATTTAGTGAGAAAGGCCACGTCGTCCCATGTGGCAAAAGTTCCTGCTACTTGTCTCTCATACCATTGAAACGACGCGCCTTGTGGCACGGAAGATTGATAAGCAATGCTCAAGGGTTTTGGCATTGTTAGCCACACATTCTACCATAAAATTTGCTACATGAAGATCAGGGTCTTCATTATACTCTCCCTTAAAAATTGGCAATGGGACTACATTCACTAGCCTATCATCAATATTTCCAGGATGAATTTGACTAGGAAGGGAACCTTGAGTCGCCATGGGGACTTCTGTAAAGAGCGCTTTTAGGGTGTCAAAAGAGGCTTCTATTGTAAGCTCATTCTCAACCTTGATTCTTGCATTCTCTCTTCTCATGTACCTCTGGAATCGTTCTAATAATTGTCTCTTGATTGCGTCATTTATTAGAGAGTTGACTCCAACCAGTTGGTCTATAATCAACAGAATAGAATCAAAGAGTGGCTTTAGTCTCTGGAGGATTCTCTAGCCAACATATCTTCTACTTCCTTCTTTTCAACATCTTTGAATTCAGCTTTCAAGCCACTACAGAGGGGGAGATATTCCATTCTGAAAGTATCAAAACTCATTTTTCTTAGGATCATTGTTGTGCCATCATTATAATAATGCTAGCTTCTGAGAGTTTCAACAGTGTATGATGTGAAAAACACTCTGTCTACCAATTGCCAATGGGTTGCTAATTGGACAAACAAAAAGTTGTCAGAACACCAAGCATCCCACGTATCTTGCTGTTGAGCATCCACGAATAAATTCCAACTCTTTTCTTTCTTGTTTTCATGAACCTCCACTGACCATGACTCCTGAAGCTTCTTCACAATCTTCCACTTAATGATGTCTGGAAACTTCTCAATGAATGCCAAATCTTCCATGGATGGTCATTCTCTCTGTTTCTATCCTTCACTTTGTTCCCAAAAAATTTGCCACCAAGATGCACGTCTCTCTTGCTTCAAGAGGAAGAGGAAATAGTCCACCATATAGAGCTTGCATCATGATGGTAATATGTTTCTGCCATTGTGGGATGAACTTCATGTGGAAAGTGGATTTGGCAATAAGAATCTCCAACTCTTCAATGGAAGAACGAACTTTGTAAGCATCCATTGAATTCTCCTCTTCTTGGCAATGCCATTTCCTTCATTTTCAGCCTTTTTTTATGCTTGTTGATGGCAAGATTCCCCTGCTGCTGCGCACCAAAAAAATGGAGCCCCATAAGGAACACCAAGGAAAAGGGGATTCTACTGCAAGAAAATATATTTTGTAACATCAACAAGCTTTTGTTTCATTCTTTTGATAACCAAAACAAGGAAAACAACAAATCTTCACGCAACATCATAGTAGATATCTCCCACGGATTTGACAGAATCAACCATAATCTTCAACATCTTTATAGAATCCATCATAACAAACAAGAACACAAATTAATAAACCAATTTTGAATGGAAATCAATCACATAGTATTCATCTTCAATGTCTTCATAGTTTTCTCTCTCAATCTCTCATAGAAAGATACATTGTTTTGATAGAATTGACTATCTCTAGCTCTCTCTCTTTCTCTCTCTCTATCAATAGTACATCATATCCTCACTAAAATACTCAAGAATAGCACTTAATAATCCTTCTTAGGTCATGGATGCACCTCCCAAGAGGTATGGGAAGTATGTAAGGGCACCAGAGCCACTATAGTGTCTCTTCATAGCTCACTACTGTCACTGTCACTTCACTCTTCTCTTCAGTCTTCAGCAGAGCAATTGCTTCTTCCATTTGTTTTAGGTCTTTAAGCTTAGATTCATCCTTTCCAAAAGTTAGAAAAATTTCCAAAAGTCACACATACATTCTATAGAACACTTACAGAAGATCTACAGAACAGAACATGAACTGAAACAAAGTAGAGACAGAGGCTCTACAGAAGGTCTACAGAGGGTTACAGAAGGTCATAAAAACCTCATAACTCATACTAAAACCATTCCAAACTATCAAAAAATATTCAATAAGCTTTCAAAAGATCTCAACCTTCATCAATCATCAATCCATGCTTAATACAGAAGAAAATAAAAACAAAACAGAAGCTAAACAAAAGGTATAAGAACCTCAACAGAACCTATCAGAACATCACAGAGCCTCATATTTGTACTAAGAATCATCATGAGCTTTCAAAACATAATCAATATCATCCAAAACACTCTGAAACACTTCCAAAAACAACCAAACATCACTTTAAATCCATCAAAAATCAATCGTTCATACCTTTAAAACAACAAAAATCAATAAAAAATTCAGTATTTTTTCACTCTCAACAATGGCCCTCCTCACGCCATGCTCAAATTGTGTTTTGTACCTATAAAAAGATGTTTTTGGGATTCTATGAATCTCATGCCATGCCCTTCCACATACCACTTGTCCACCATTGAAGATGAAGTTGCACTTCCTTGTTCCCAAGTAATCAATCCTGCATGATGATTCAAACTTGTTATAAACATAGTTTGTGCGGTCTTATCCCCAAAAGTATTTACGTAATTGTTGCACTGCTTCTCTATCAATAAACTGAAAATGCTTTTCTTGGCAACAATCAATCATGGAAACCTGTGAAATGGATTCCATAGAAGTCCTCAAGTTTGCAACTTTAGTGAAAATAATTTGATGCTTTCTATTTGACCATACAATATGATCTCTTCTAAACAAAAAATGATTTTTTTGCAGAAACATAATCTTCATCAGTATCTTCCAGGTTTTTGGCACAAGAATTTGTAGAGATAAATTGCATGTATGATTTTGTTATAGCAGCGACATTCCATCATTAAAGGTGACTTGTTTAATAGGTAATCTTTCCAAAGTGACACAGTGGAGGTTGTCATCTATGTATGTTCCTGTGGTTTGATCAAGGGCTTTATCTACCACCATGCCAACATCCTCTTTTCTTCACGATTAAAAGTTTATCACATCATATGGAAAAGCCAATAATATAACCCCAGTTCTAACATACATAGTGTTGCCTTCTGTCCATAGCATCACTCTACAT
This sequence comes from Lygodium microphyllum, assembly GCF_053477565.2. Lineage (NCBI taxonomy): Eukaryota > Viridiplantae > Streptophyta > Polypodiopsida > Schizaeales > Lygodiaceae > Lygodium > Lygodium microphyllum. Next base: position 117,106,746 of record NC_141145.1, read on the forward strand.
TCTCTCCAACTTTCATGAATGCTAAGCACATCAATATCCTCAGAAGGTAGGACATGGTTTGATTTGTAATCATCTCCTCCGTCATGAATTGTTATTGAGTTTGAAACAACCACCACATCTTTCTTTCCCCATTTTGCAAAACCACCTATAGCTTCATGAGACTTCATTGAGTCAATTGTTGGGAACTGCAAATATGTTGCTACATTTAAACATTTATCAATAGCCTTTGAAATATATCCATCTTCAAGTGTTTCTCCATGGCATGTCTCATTTGGATGTATTACATGCACTCTCCCAAGTGCAACAATCTCATGATCAACTAGCAAATTTACAGTTTCTCCAAAATAAAATTTGTTATTCATGATACCTATACAAGTGAGAAAATGGAGGTTTTATAACTTGTATGTTGTCACCTCTCAGAAAGAAGAAAATAGTAATGAAATTACTAAATACAATGAAGTATCAAATTTCATTGAAACAAAAAAACACTTAAACATTAGATAGAATGAGTCCAACATCCATAATAGAAAGTATTAATGGAAACATTGTACAAAAAGGGGATAGATTTGACCATATGGCCAAAAACAAACTTTCTCATGAACTATGCCCTAAAGTAAATAAAAAAGTTTCTTCTATTATTTTTAGTTGCCCTTGATTTTAGTTTATTTTATTATCTACTCTTTGAGTAAGCAAAAACTTCCTTGTGTGTTCTCATTTGGGAAAAGATATAGCATATGTTCAAAACTTGTACTATATCTATTCAACACTAGAACAATGATTAAAATTATTTATAATGTGTATAGGAAAAGATTTAGCCACCTCGTCAAAAATCTATTATATGTATTCCATACCATAGCAAATATAAAAATTATTTGTGATCCCCATAGGAGAAAACATAGTCAAATTATTGAAACCTTTGTTGTATGTATTTCACATGACAAAAAGGATAAAAGTTCATTGTGGTCCCCATAGAAAAATATTTAGCCAAATGGTTAAAACATCACGCAAAATACATACAAGTAGGATAAAAGTTCATTGTGATCTTTATGGAAAAAGAATTAACCAGATGGTCAAACCCTCTATTGCAACTATTTTACACAAGTCTTAGGATTAAAATTATTGTGATGTCTATAAGACAAGATTTAGGCATATGGTCAAAACATGTATTGTATGTAACCTAGATGATAGCAAGTATAATAATTGTTTGTGATGTCCATGGAATAAGATTTAGCCGAATGGTCAAAGCCTTTATTGTATGTCAACAAGGATAAATAATCTATGTGATCTCAATTAGAAAATATTTGATCAAATGATCAAAAATTTTAATTCATGTATTCCACATGACAACAAGGATAAATATATTTTATGAGAAACTTTGACCAAGAATAAATAATCTATGTGATCTAGATTAGAAAATATTTGATCAAATGATCAAAACCTTTAATTCATGTATTCCACATGACAACAAGGATAAAGATATTTTATGAGAAACTTTGACATTGTGCTTAAATGTCGAAACCACAACGACCTCTAAAGAATAGGAGATTTTATTCCCTATGACACAAAGCTATAAAGATTGAGGAAATTTCAGCATCAATTAGAAGCTATTTGAGAAGGAAAGATAACTTTTATCATGGTTAAACATTTGTAAATCTTATACTACCTACTTGTTGATAATAGTAAAATGTATGATATTTTTTTTATTTTTAAGTTATACTATTTTAGTCTAAATCATGTTACATTAATATATCATATTATGTACATATTATAGAATATAGTATCAAAATATATTTTTAAAATATATATATTTCATTAATTTAGTAATAATTAATAAATATAATTAAAATATATTAAATCATATTTTGTAAGATTATGTATATTTAATGTATCTAATATGTAATGTTTAATATCATTGAAGATTTTGAAGCCACCTTAGTGATAGTTCAAGAGTAGAAACTTTAGCAGGGTAGGATACAGAGTATGTAGGCAAAATCTCTAGATGTGGAAATAGGGGCAATATCCCAATGGTGGGTTCTTAAGGAGGGGCGAGGGGGAAGGAGCGGGTCTAGGAGAAATGCCCCTGGTGAGAATTTGAGGGTAACGTCCTCCTCGATGGAGGTTTGGGAGCAATGCCCCTAGTCAGGGTTTGGGGATAGCGCCCCTTATAGGGATTTGAGGGAAATGCTCCCAATGGGGGGTTCCAGGGGTAGTGCCCCCTGGTGGGGGTATGTAGGAAACACCCGTAGTGGAGGGTGGGGGTTAGCGCCCATGATGGGGGTTTGGGGGCAATGCGCCCAACGGGGGGTAGCGCCCCTAGGTGGGGGTTTGGGAGCAACGCCCCCAGCGGGGATCTGCAGGCAACGCCCCTGGTGGGGTTTTGGGGGACAACGCCCCCTTGTGGGGGTCTAGGGGCAGTGCCCTCGGTGGGGATTTGGAGGCAACGCCCCCAATGATGGGGGTCCGAGGGCTGCTGGCAGACCTTGGTGGCAAGTGATGGTATAGTCATTACGTGATTTTTGAAAAAATTGTGACTTGAAATCTTTAATAAAATTAAAAAATAGATACAAAAATAAGATCTAAATCTACTCATATTCTGTAATAAGTTATGGTTATTTAAATAGCATGATACATTAAATGATCCCTTTCATGAGGTCGGTCTTTACAACTAATCATGATGTTTTTCAAAATGAGCTTCTCTTTCCCTCCCTCTTCCTTCCACACAACTCTCTAACCTGAGTGTTTTCTCTGTTGTGTTTTTACAGTTGTAGGTTTTGCATCTCTGATCCTCTGTGTTTTTATCTCTGCTCTTGTCGCCCCTCTCTTACTACAATTTTTCCGGCCCTAATCTTTGGTGGTTCTATCCCCCTACTCTTCTCTGATAGTTCTCCACTATTTCATTTTCTCAAACTAAAACAAATTGGGAAGTGCAAATTCTGGTTTAAATCAGGATATTATGACCAAAACTACTTGCATCTTCAAATAAAAAATCTTGCTCCAAGGGTTCAACAATTCAACAGGGCAGTGAATGATCGCCACTCCACAACGTGTATACTCTACTTCATGGGTGATTTTTGTTATGTTGGCACACATTGTTGACTTCTACTCTCCTTCTACTAATTACAACAGGTTTTCAACTCTTCCCTACTTCATTTCTGATTTTGAGTTAAACTACATTGATTTTGATTATTTCCATCCATACAATTACTACAAATCACACGATTACTCTTTTGTATGATTAGTATTGAATAATATTAAGATCAAACACCAAAAGCATTTTCTAAATAAGAATCATGTATGAAAATTAAATGCAATCTTTATTTCTGTAGCAATGAGATTAGGCACTCACTCTTGAGAATTCAATGTCTTCTTCTTCTTCTCGATTGCTTGATTGATCTCCTGGAGTGTCTGTCTTTTTTTATATCCACTACCTTGCAAATGATAGCTTCTTTGTTGTGAATATGAAAAACATGATTTCTTGCACTATTGAAAATAGTATTTTTGCTATGAATATGAAATATATGATTTGTGTAATGTTGAAAAAAAATCTCTTAGATGTGAATATGGAATAAATAGTTTGTGCAATGCTTTTATCAATGAGTGCTTTCAAAATACTAACCTTTCTTTCTATTTTGTGATGCTATATACCTTAAAGTTTCACCTCAAGGCTAAATCTAGCCTTATATTTCTTGTATCCTTAAGTAATATTAGAGCATTTTATCAAGTTCTTATACTACTTCAACTTGATAATTATGGATCAAAAAACAAAAATCAATGTCTCTTTGCATGTCTATCATTGCTTGTTGCACAAGGAACATTCAAGATGATCCAGCTTGGGTTTCTTATGGTGGGTCATACACGTAAAGACATTGATGCAATGTTTAGCAAATGTTTAGAGAAGTTAAGGACAAGCACGACCTTCACTTTTCCTCATCTTATGCAACATTTTCAATCAAGCTAGATGATAAGTCCTACACCTTTCTTTTTGACACATGTGCCTGACTTTAAGAGATACATTGAGGGATACTTGTGTGATTCCAAAGATGCACTTATTGGTCACTCAAAACCTCTTCAATTTCTGTTTTATATGCAAGGAGATACACATGTCATGCAATACAAGATGCATCCAAAGTCCCCAGACTGGTTACCAAGAGAAGGTGGCATTGAATTATGGAAGAGAGACCTTGCAGGAAAGCCTACTCTTCCAAAGGGTGTTCCAATGTTGCTGCCCATGTTTGAGTACGTTAAGGATCATCAAGAAGTAGTAAGTGGAGTTAAAGATTATTTGAAGTATTGGAAAAGATGGTCAAATGTACAAGAACCTAAAGTAGAGTTCACAAAGTTTATAACACCAGTGATTGATTATTGGAAACATGTGATCTGCGCTATTCAAACTCCAAATGTCCAAGAAGATCTATTTTTCATAGATTTTTGGCCAAGAATACAAAGTGATGTAACCAATATAGATGTAGATAATGCAGATGACTTTATTGGATTGGAAGAGTTGAATTATCACTATTGTGGTCCTTTGAGCAAATGACCCAAACATGCATTTGAACCAATACTTGATGTTAAGAAAGATGATTTTGTGCTTGTTAGACCTTCAGATCCAGTATATCCGATATGGCTTGGTGTTGGAGAGGTTGATACAAATAGAAATTTCAAAAACTTCAACAAGGTACGTATACAATATTGGGCACCAATTTGTAGTCATCAAAATGCTACAGATGCAAAGGTGTATTTTAGTTGTTGGGATAAATATTGGATGTGCAACAAAAAAGATCCTAAACTATGGGAAACAATAGATAGCATTGTCTTCTCTTGGATGAGGAAATGTACAAAATCTCTAAAAGAATTTAAAATTCCCCCAAAGGTTGTATTGAAGCCCAAAGAAAGTCTACAAGAATCCATCATCTGAAGATTTTCCTTGAATATTTTCAAGGATATTAAAACTTAGGTGTTTATTAACACCACCTTTTTGAGTTTTTTTCAATCTATTGGAAACAACCATAAGCAGTAATATGTTCCATTGCACCAAGTTCCAAATTAATGAAATTCCCAAAACTCACGAAATCCATTTTGATTTGGTTTTCCCATATTGATGGGAATTTCCCAAAATCCCAAATATGGAGTTCATTTCTCAAAAGGCTATCTTGCAATGATAGGGATGAGATTCATTTGATCCTTGCGAATCGGGACCTTGGTCCATTGGCACTCGTCGCAATGTTTTACAAATCCTTTTGCATTGCGAAAGACAGTAGGTCACCACAGTTGAGACTGCAGCACCTTGCCGGTTATCGTATCTCCATTGAAGTATCCTCGTGTAATCTCGTCGTGTGCCTCTTCTATTACATCATGTATTCATGCTCACACACATATCTATGTAGCAACCTATCTTGCCCCAGTCTATAAAGTTGGCCTACTATGAATTGATAGGGTTGGATTTTAAGGATGAGTTGACTAAGATGGGTCTTCTCGATAGGTCGATCGAGGAGTCTATCCTCAAGCACTTGGACTATGTTGCTTGCCTAATATGGCATTAGATCTGCTTTAAATAAATCTCTTGCACTAGACAGGTGAAACAAATGTGCATCTAGCAATTCATCTGGGATGCCCTATCCAACGACTTCTACTGTGGGTATACGAGACATATGATCAACCATGTAATGCTGCTTCCCCTTGCATACCACCACGGAGAAGTCAAATTCTAAAAGCAGAAGTAACCATCAAGAAATGCATCCCGTACTCCTCCCATGGGTCACATAATCCCTAATGTCTTCCTTATCTCTTTGTTTCATGTTCATGAGTCATACAATCAGGTTGTCTAAGTACCCAACCTCCAGGAATCTACTGTGGGTATACGAGACATATGATCAACCATGTAATGCTACTTCCCCTTGCATACCACCACCGAGAAGTCAAATTCTAAAAGCAGAAGTAACCATCAAGAAATGCGTCCCGTACTCCTCCCATGGGTCACATAATCCCTAATGTCTTCCTTATCTCTTTGTTTTACATTCATGAGTCATACAATCAGGTTGTCTAAGTACCCAACCTCTAGGAATCTCTTAATGAAGAGATTATTGAGGTTATTGAAGTCATTGCACTCTGTGGAATCTAGGCTGGTGTACCAAGTCCTTTCCTTATCATCTAAGCATAGGCTGAAATTTTGTGATCGTTGAGGAAGATTGGTGAGGCCATTGGCTTCACAGACCTGCTTGAACTGCTCTAAGAAGCTGTAGGGATCATTGTCTAGCTAGTATTTTTCTGGATCCTTCGCGACTACATGGATTTTAGATTGGCTCTTGGAGCCTTGATGAGTAACTCCTAATCCTACAAGGAACGAAGTTGCTATTGCAACAGCACTTCGCTCAGCGAAAGTGTTTTCTAGAAATTGCTTCATGAGAAGCTCACGCAGCATAAGATCTCCTTCGAGTGTTCTTTCCCTCTCAGCATCAGGGCCTGCCCTATTCCTCTTTGCTAGTGCTAGCACTCATTGAATCTCACGCACTTCCATGCTTTGTCACAAGCTCCTGGCTTGTTATTTCTAATTGTAGGTCACTAGGCCGTGCAAAGCTTCTCGTGCTAGTCTCCTCTCCTCTTCTATGTATACTATGATATTTTTGAACATCCTACCATGGTGATTTGTTTGGTCTGTAGATCATAACTCACGACTAGCTATTAGATCTCTGTCAAGAGACCACCTAGGTTGAGCTCTCCCCACCAAGTTGTTGATGAGATTTATTAGATCAAGTAGATCCACTTCTTCAATGGTGTCTATCCTTGCTGTGTCTGGATTCTCTATTGTGCCTTCCACTTGGTCCTAAGCTTGGATTTTCAATCACCCAACTATGTCTCAGGGTCCTCTCCTATTGGTGGGTTCATTCCATGGTTACATTTGAGTGTGTTCTTTGTTAATTACAAAAAATCCTCAATTTACACTCACTTAGTGTATGTGTGTGTGCTCTCTTCTATGCATTGTGCACAATCAGGCTTTTGGCTTTCCTTAAGTGTACTTCAAGTGCTGGAAAACAATATGGATACAAAGGAAAAGTGACTAAGTGGCTCTCCCACTCTTGTTTACGAATTTGGTCTAATAGGCTCTAAGTTCGGTCTTTGGCCCTTCTCACTAGTCCTAGGGTCTCTACTGTGTTGTTAAGCTCAATTGTGGTTTGTTTCGGGATCTATGACTCAGTCTGGTGCTAGTTGTGGCTTGGACTACTAGATGATCAGCTAGAGTCACTCCTAAGACTGTAGTTTACTAATTTTCATATTTCTCATTCAAAAAGGCATTCTAAGCATCTTTATGGCCTTTTGCAGGTGCACACGGTAGTGGTTTGGGTAAGTCTGGTCTTCAGGTTAAAAATTTGGAAAAATTCAAATTCAACCTAGCAAGTTCGAATTGTAGGGGTCAAATGTCCGATTCGACCTATCCAAATGGATGAGGGATGAATGAGAAAGGGCCGAATGCAACTAGTCTAAATGTCAAATTTGGACCGTCCAAATATAGTTGTCTGAGGGCCAAATGGCCGAATGGCCAAGGGTGCGGACTCAGCTGGGCCGAATGCTAAGTTGGTCCGAATGGTTGATTCGGATGTGTTTGAATGTCAACTTGTCTCTGAGTGGGGTCGGCGAGCGGGCCGAGTGGTAAACACTCAAATGGTAGTGGGCCAAATGGCCAAACATACGAGGGCCGATTCTAGGGTTCAACCCAGAATTGCCATCACTTAGGTGGGCCGAATGTGGTAGATTTTGGCAGATGCGATGACGAATCGATCAAATCGCATGATTTAGGTAATGCCACATAGCACACACCTCGAGATCAAAGCTATAGATAGAGGATAAGAGTTGTGTGTACCTGTAATGGATGAAAAACACGTGGGTAAAGCGATCTTTCCAATTAGGGAAATGGGTCCCTCCATCTGTCTGTCTCTCTCTCTCTTTCTCTCACACACAATGCAACAGTTGCAAATGAGCTCTTCTTTGGTCTCTTGAGTTATAAGTCCTTCCTTGGCTAAGGCGTGACCTCTCCAATCACTCTCTTAGCAACATAAATCCATTCACACACCCTTTTTTCCCTTTTTTTCTAAGTATACGTCAATGTTATCAGCACATAATAATACCACATGTATTTCAATCACATTTAACTTATTGGCATACTCTTTCATAGTTAGCATAATAATGACATGTAATAGGCCTCATCACATGAGTACACACATTGATTCATATATATACATATATATATGTATATATATATGTATATATATATATATATATATACACTTAAAATAATATCCATCTTCACATAAACAAGATGTCTAAAACATACTAGTTAGGCCTTCTTAACACACATAACTAAACCACATGAGGCCATAGAGCACGAGTTCACACCTCTCTACTTGCCTCTCATGGAATATCAATGGCCTATACTTATCCTATACCCCCTCTCATTCTCATCAAAGTAATGTTGATTGAGATGACAAGCTTAACATGTTGAGAACATTGATGATGGACCACCTGGCTAGATGGGTCTACATATCTACAATTAGCACACTAGTAGTCATTATAATCCTCACATGGCCACTAACTTATTGCTTATTATATTTAGTTTATTGCACCTACCTATGACTGATATAGTTATAGCGCTAATTGATTAGTATAGTCAGTTATGCAATGTTTAACTTAGCAAGCCACTTTCCTTGTTGTATCTTATCTATACTAGGCAAGAAATTTTTTTTGCCTCCATCGCTCTTCTTATGTTCTTGAGTGAGCTTCCTCTTGTATGTATGGTGTTTGTGTGTTAAGCACAATAGCTCAAGCAAGTTCCCCACCACATTGTGATATGGTATAAAAGCAAAACCACTAAGAGAGGTTGATTTTGAAGGTTGAAACGAAGGTAAAGAAGCAAGTATTTGAGAAAGCAAGCAATGAGTAAGAAGCTCTCCCATTCTTCCACTCTTTCTCTTGGGATAATGCCTATGGTGGCACCAAAATTAGGGCAGAGTGAAAACATCAATTTGCTATGAGATTTTGTATGCAAGTAGAGTATTGTATAGTATAGATAAGCCCTTATGAGGTAATGCTACTTTTTTAGCCATCCAAGATCATTTTGGACTCTATTTTAGATGTGCAAGGTTGCGGATAGTAGTTTCAAAGTATATTGCGAATTCAGTTGTGTTGACTAAAAGTTGATGCATAGGGTTATAGATTTCAAATCTGTAAGTTCTGAGGTGTTTGTTAGGAAGAAAACATAAGTCTTATTTGCAGATATATTGAAGATTATATGTATTGTTGAGCAGTCACTAAAAGAGGCTACTAGATGAGTTTTTGTGCACTTGTTATAAAAGGTTGCAAAAAACTTGCTTGTTGTTCTATATCAAATTTGTGAAAATGGTAGAGAATAGTGGAAACCCTATTATTGAGAAGTTGGATAAGAACAACTATCCTTCATGGAAGTTTTGTGTGATGAACTTTCTTATTGAAAAATGCCTCCTTCAAGTTTATTTAAGGTGAAGAAAAGGAGTCAGAGTTGAGTAACCCCTACGATTATAGAAGAATTAAGGCGTGGAAAGAATGGAATGGAAAATATAAAAAGATTATATATTGGCTATCTCTATAGTCATTTATCATCCTATGTTGGGACATATCAAAAAGGTAAAAACTCCACATGCACTTTAGAACATGTTTTTAGTATTCACAAAGGTACAGAATATTCAACTCAAGCAAGAGTTGAATACCTTGAAGAAAGAAAAGATACTTGCAAATGGCTATGTTTTGAAAGTGGCAAGTATTGCGAATATCTTAGAAGTTGTTTGATACAATACTTGATGACGATGATAATTTGATTTTATCTACTTTTAGTGGCCTTAATAATGAGAAGACCTAGTAAGCATTTGTTACTTCTATGTATATATAGAAGTCATTTCCAATTTTAATGAGTTGGTCTTTCTCATGTAGAGTGAATCATCTGAAAAAAGTACTAAATAGATCGAAGCATTTTATTCAAGTTTGAGAAGGAGATGTGGCACGCACCTCTTCAAGAGACCATTGTCATGATGCTATGCGAACACAGTGTGAAAAAGCATGGAATTCATCATCATCCGACTTTCTTATTAATCGAGAGAGTCAATGTGATCTGAGTCATTAGTGCTAGTGTTCGTGGCATGGGTTATAAAAAAATATTAGATTTTGGATCATTTTAGCCTATTTTTTATATTATTTATGGTAAAATTTTTGAAAAAGTTAAAAAAGATTCTAGATTAGGATGGCATGCAAAAAGCAAGTTGCTTTTTCAGCCAATTATGGGATTTTGATAAAAAAGACAGATTGGCAAAATCGCGCGTCTCCCAATTGCTGTTGACAAGCTAAAAACTGTGATTTGAACTGGAAAAGGAAGAAGAAGTGATCTAGGAGATCCATGACTAGGTTTCCTGATGTTTTACTCCCCTTCTAGAGCCAACGAAGCCATCAGATTTGGGTTCTGAGCAGTAGAGAAGGAGCTATTATTTTTGATCCACGTTTTTGTTTTACGAGGGAGCTCTAGGAGATCTAATGCCTAGCGAGTGCTTGTGAGTAGTGCCAGACAAAGGATTTTAGGTTCTCTCAATACATATTGAGATTTTAGGTTCTCTCAATACATATTGATTTGATTCATTGTGCTTTGTCATTATTGTGTTTACCTTTGATGTATTCTTTATCTTCTCTTCCATCTCCTATCTCTACTTCCTTCTACCTTTGATCCCTAGTGGATTTGACCTTTTGACAAAAACCCCTCTGACATTGGTGAACGTGACGTGAAAGGTCGTTAGAAGAAGAAAAGACAAGATGAGATTGCATAATTTCACCGGCATGCTCAAAAGATGGAATTCTTTGGAGTGGCTCAACCTGCATGGAGCCGGTATTTTGTACATGTTACTGTACATGAACTAAAAGCATGGATTATTGAATTATACTTGCAGGATGCTGATTGGGTAGCTTTCAAGAAGATACTCAGGGAAGAATTTTACATTGAAGACACTAGATTGATTACACGCAAGACTTTTCGGGAGTGGGTTTTACAACTCAATAAGGGTCTTGTGGCTACAAAATTGTTAAGAGAATTTGAAAGTCGATTTGAGCAATTGGATCTTGCAGAATATCAAGCTCTTGCAAGTCAGAAAATTGAATTGTTTCTGCAGGCAGCTGATCCTAAGCTTCAAGAGAAGCTTGATGATTTGCTGGAGGATCTAACTACAGAGACATGTTTGAAAACAGAGTGGAGACATGTCAAGGAAACTGTTACTGCACTTGTGAAGAAGCATAGAAGAAGAGAAAGATTACATGTCTCTAGCTTGCCCACTATTACCGGCAAGACAGTTGATGTATTCAGTAAGCCACCTACTTCTGTGGGCTGACCCTATGGTTGTACCTGCTATTGTTCCCTCTGTTAGGGAAGATGCCTTAGATGAATTAGTCAAAGGCATACGGGATCCTCAGTTGAAGGTTGAAAAATTGGATGAAAAAGGACAAGAGAAAAGGGGACGGGCAGCAACCCCTAAGCCAAGAAAAAGATGTATGTGGTGTGATAGTTTGCAGCATGAGAGAAAGGATTGTGTTGCCTATCAAGAGGCCTTGGCATGACAGCTCATATTTTGGAAAGATGGTAAGATCCATGCACAAGAACGGGATTGCCTCTTGCTTTCAATTTTGGAAAGGGAGGTATGCAAAAGTTGTTGGAAGACTTGGCAGTTCGAAATGCTTATGCAACAGTACATGCTTCTACTTTTGGTCTACAGTTTGATAGAATGCATGACCAAGTGATGGTTGGTCCAAAGGTTGAAATGCGGACACATGCTTTATATGCAGCTGAAAAGAGAAAGGTCGCTGACAGTGAAATGTCTCATGCAGGGAAAGACATTTGTGGCATAACTGGTTGGGAATCACTGGTAGATGCATATTCAGTGTATGCATATTTGGCAAAGGTACAAAACACGGATGTACTTGTGGAAGAAAAACGAAAAATAGATGAAGATAATGCAATGACATCTAAAAGAATGACAAGAAGAAGTGTGGATTAGCCCAAAATTGTAAATTAGCCACCTCCCAAAGCATGTTATGGAATAGGGACATGAGCCAAAACAAGATAACAAATAAGAGGGTAAAAAGAATGGCAAGCAGCCACAATATAAGTTGCAATTCGACATTGAGATAGCCATAGATATTAAGAAGGTTCTTGAAGAACAGATTTTAAACAATCGGGTGGAACTCACCTTGGGAGAGGTGTTTGGCATCGCCAAGTGAGAATTTCATGATGAGATCATTGACATAATTAAGAGGAAGCTTCAGTTTCTTGGTGATACCACTAGTGCATTGTTGCAATTTAAAGAGGAAAATGGTTTGTTGGGTATTTGGCTGAATATGAGCATGAAGTAAGTACTGGATTATCTATGCATGATGCTACTAATCAATGGACAGCATGTGGAAAAGAGAACAAAGTGGCTGAAAATGCATTGTCTTGTAGCAATATGCATGGTGGAGTAAGGGAGATGCAACAATATGGGGAAGAGACCCTAGGATTTATTCCTCGAAGTCACTACACAAGAAATAATTGGGCTAGGGCTACCACTGAAATGGTAGTGAAAATAAGGGAACATGAAACTCCTTGTGTTGCTTTACTTGACCATGGGTCTGACAGATAAATGTCATTGAGCGTGGATTGTATGAAAATGGTGCAAGACTCTGTCTCTGTATTTGTCTCTGTCTCTGTCTCTATCTCTGTCTCTGTCTCTGTCTCTGTAGGAGCTCTGTAAGAGAAGAATAGGTTCTCTGTTTCATCTTCTGCTTCTGTCTCTGGCTCTGCTGTGGTCATGTAGCAGGGAGAGCAGTACATCCAAGCCTCTATCTCACTGTCACAAGTGATTTCAGAAATCGTTCCCGGTTCAGGCAGGAAGTATTCACCCATTGATAATGGCTTTGCATCTTTTCGGAGTTGGCTTACTGTATCCACTATTAAGGCACATGCCACAGTTTTCTTGGGAAGGATATGTTTGACAGCATCTTCGTCTGCTGATGTTCCATCTGTAGCCTCATTAGGGGAGTCAGAAGATAATTCCAAGGAGGTGGATCCATGTCCTTTTTGAGCACCATATAGCTTCAGCACCACTTTATTGGGTCCTCTACCCAAGGTCAAGGTTCCTTTGAACCAATCCGTCCTTGCTCTGGCTTCAAAAAGCCATGGTCTGCCCAGTAACAGGGGATAGAATGTACCATAAGAGTTTGGCTTCACCACCAGATAGGTTAGCCAATAATCTTTTCCAGCCACTATAGTCTTTATATATGGAAAAATGCCCAAAGGCTTGATTCTGCTCTGATCCGCCAGTCTGATGAGCCATTGGGTTGGTTGCACACCTTCTAGGCCTAGATCCTTCATTGTCACATCCGTCATAATGTTCACTGATGAGCCACCATCAATCAGTGCATTTGCAATAAAGCAGCCTTCTATCCACATGCCAGTCTCTGGGGTATCCAGATCTAGGAAGGCGTTAGCCACGTCCACTTCTTTTACAGGATCTGGAGCTTTGTTGGACTTTGTTGCTGTTGAGGGAGCAATCCTTAAGCCACGTCTTCTTGTCAGTATACTTTTGAACCTTTTTCGGTAACTGGGAGACAACATTAATAATTGTCAGAATGTGAGGTTTGGTTTAAAGGTATCTAGATCTCTGACCAGATCGTATTCCTTAATAGGATCCACTGGCATCTCTAACCGGTTAGGGAATGGGGCAACACCCATTTTCATTTTCATTTTTTCTTCCAACAGGGGCATCATGGGGACTTCTTCTACCACTTGTGGCACCTCCTCCTCTTCTATCTCCTGGACCTCTAGTCCTGTCTCTGGAATTGTCTCTGTGAGTCTCTGTGGCACTGTAGTGCTCTATACGGCACTGTAAGGCTCTGTTCTGTTTTGTTCTTTTGTTGGAAGATTGAACTTCACTATTCTAGCAGGAGGATTATTTTCTTTCTGGATAGGTGGTTCCTTCTTCTTTGCATGCGTAATGGCAGCAACTTCCAATTCCACTAAATTGGAGGTAGGCTCTTGGGCCTTGGCAGGACTATTAGTAGCACTGTTTTTCACTGGGGCTGGGCTTGGACAGTCTTTTGCAGTGTGGCCTTCTCCTTTGCATCGATTGCATAAGGGCTTGTAATCCACTGACCTTCTGGGATTTGGACAATTTGGTGAAATGTGTCCCTTTTCTCCGCATCTGTAACACTCCACCTCAGATCTCTGACCACCGCCAGACTGTCGTCCTCTGTAACTTTGAGAGGGAAGCCTCCTTGGACCAAAATTAGGACCAAACTCTCTAGGCTTGGATCCAATATCCTGTGTTGTCATTTTAGATTCCAGCAAGTTGAATCTTGTGTCTTCTTCCTTCCTTCTCCTATCATGCATCTCCTTCAGAGAGCAAATATCCTCTATATGGTTCTTCCGCAAACAGTAGGAACAGAAAGCTCCAGGGACTATTGGCTTTCGTGTACATTCAGTGTCTAAATGGCCTGCTTGATGACACTTACCACACTAAGTATTTGTTTGCATCACATCTCTTCCTGCTCCTGCAACGTTGGATATGCTAGTAGTATTCACTTTCAGTGTCTGTAGCTGCTCTGTAATCACATCCATCAACTCCTTTTTGATATTTGCAACTCAGTTGGATAAATAATCCTTCAAGCTTTCTCCTCCTGAGGCACTTGTAGTAGGGTTTTGAGGAGTCTCTGTAATCACTGCATAAATAGGTTGGGCTGGTGCAGAGGGGTCTCTGTTTTGATTCTGATTCAAAGCTCCCGTTTGAACTGTTGGCTGTTGGCTCCAGTTGGTAGGGTTCCACTGTTGCTGTTGATTTGGCATTGGGGAAATTGGTTGGGACCATTGTTGTTGTGGTTGAACCATCATTTGAGGCATTGATTGTGGCCACTGTGGATTTGGTGCACTGTACTGTGATACTGGGGGCATTTGTTGGTAGGGGTAGGAGACAGTCCCTGGGATTGCATTTGGTGGGTACATCATTCCTGGCATCAGAGGAGGTAGGACTCCTCTTCCTGGATTTATCGCCAATCTAGCTTCCACTTCATCATACAGTCTTGCACCTTCTGTTGCAGCTTGCAGTGTGGCTGGTCTTTGTAGCTCCACAAACTTACGGACTTCTGGTTGTAATCCTTTGAGAAACATCCCCTTCTGAATTCCATCATCTAGATTATGGTTAGTCCATCTCTTCAGGATGGATTCCATTCGTGAGACATAAGTTTCTACTCTTTCTCCAGAGGACTGACTTAAATTCATAAATTCCTCTCGTATCCGCTCTTCAAAATCTTCACGCCTGAATTTAGTAAGGAAGGACAACTTCAGGTCATCCCATGTGCCAAAAGTTCATGCTGCTTGTCTCTCATACCACTGAAATGTGTGCCCTTGAAAGTGGCGGGGAATATTGCTAACCAATGCTCAGGGGTTCTAGCATTGTTAGCCACGCATGCTACCATCAACTCTACTACATGAAGATCGGGGTCTTCATTGTACTCTCCCTTAAAAACTGGCAATGGAACTACATTCGCTGGCCTATCATCAATATTTCGAGGATGGATCTGGCTTGGAAGTGGACCTCCAGTAGGAGGAGGAAGGGCTTGATGTGCCATTGGGACTTCTGTAAAGAGTTTCGCAAGGGCGTCAAAGGCGGCTTCTCCTGCGAGCTCATTCTTGGCTTTGATTTTTGCTTTCTCTCTTCTCACGTACCTTTGGACTCGTTCTAACGCTTGCCTCTTTATTGCGTCACTGATCAGGGGGTTGGCTCCACTATGTTGTTAGTGCTCCACAGAGGGATAATAGAAAGCTTTAGTCTCTGGAGGACTCTCTTGCCAACATTTCTTCTACTTCTTCCTTTTCAATGTCTCTGAATTCTACTTTCATGCCACTGCACAGAGGAAGGTATTCGGTTTTGAAGGTGTCAAAATGCATACGTCTAAGCATTGTGGTGGTGCCATCATCATAGTAATGCCAGCTTCTGATGGTTTCAATAGTGTATGTTGTAAAGAACACTCTGTCTATCAACTTCCAGTGGGTTTCCAATTGGACAAACAGAAGATTATCAATGCACCAAGCATCCCATGTATCTTGCTGTTGAGCATCTACGAACAAGTCCCAACTCTTTTCCTTCTTATTTTTTTGAACCTCCACAGACCAAGACTCCTGAAGCTTCTTCACAATCTCCCACTTAATGATGTCTGGAAACTTATCGATGAATGCCAAATCTTCCATAAATTTTCACTCTTTGATTCTGCTCATCAGTTTGTTCCCAAACAGTTTGCCACCAAGATGCAAGTTTTTGCTGCTTCATCAGGAAGAGGAAACTGTCCACCACATAGAGCATGCATCATGATGGTGATGTGTTTCTGCTATTGTGGGATGAAATTCTTGTGGAAAGTGGCTTTGATAATGAGAAATTCCAACTCTTCAGTGGAAGAAGGAACTTTACAAACATCCATTGAATTCTTCTTTTCTTAGCAATGCCACTTCCTTCATTTTCAGCCTCTTCTAGTGCTTGTTGATGGCAAATTTCCCTGGCTGCGCACCAAAAACATGGAGCCCCCAGAGGAACACCAAGGAAAAGGGAATTATCTTGCAAGAAAATCTATCTTATAACATCAACAAGCTTTTATTTCATTCTTTTAATCATCAAAACAAAGAAAACAGCAATTCTTCACGTAGCATCATAGTAAATATCTCCCACGGATTTGATAGAATCAACCATAATCTTCAACATCTTCAAAAAATTATTCAATAGAACAAAGAAAAAAAAGGAATGCACCATCTTTGAATGGAAATCAATAACATATTATTCATCTTCAATGTCTTCATAGTTCTCTCTCTCAATCTCTCACATACAGTTACACTGCTTTGATAGAATTGACTATCTCTGACTCTCTCTCTCCCTCTCCATCAATAGTACATCATATCTTCACTACAATCACTCAATAATCACTCACAATAATCCTCATTAGGTCGTGGATGCACCTCCCAAGAGGTATGTCTGATATGAAGAGGCACCAGAGCCACTACAACGTCTTTTCATAACTCACCACTGTCACTTCACTCCAGTCTTTACTTGAGTCTTCAACAGCTACTTCTTTGACTTCTTTTAGATCTTTTGCACTTGTATTCACCTCTTTCCAAGGCTAGAAAACTTTCCCAAGCTACAATCTTCTCCAACAGAACACATACAGAAGCATACAGAAGGTCTACAGAGGCTCACAGAAGCTCAACAGAAGCTATCAGGACCAAACAGAACATATCAGAACATCAACAGAACTTCACATCTCTACTAATAAACATCATGAGCTTAATAAAACCATTCCAACCTATCCAAAACACTCTCAAACCACTTCCAAACCAATCAATCATCTCATAAAATCAACCATTCAGCTCTCAAAAACAACAAAAAGCAGCCAAAAAATAGGTCATTTCAACACTCAACACCTACCAAGCCTCCGTAAGGTGATAATCAACTACTTATAGGAGCTTTCTTCCTTTTTGATTCTAAAAAATAAATAAATAAATTAAGGGCTTAGGACCACTTTTTACACACCTTTGTAATTTTTATCTTTAGGTATATTCAGAATTTGATCTTCTTTGATATTTTGGTAAGCTTCTCTAATTGCCTAACACAAGGAGTAGGGACTCCTAGGATAGCTACCTAGCAACAAGCAGGAATGATAAGGTCACAAGGACTACCCTCTATCATAGGTCTTGATCACCTGATAATCTCATAACAAGAGGTAGACAACTATTCAAATCTCTCCTAGATATACCTAACCCAACCCTAAGACTTCATGCCTTGATTGTCGATTCTCAAAAACGAAAATAAAGTAACTCTACATATAGATATAACACTATTGGTTTAGGGAAAACTTGAAAAGGTGATGATACCACTTGGAATGGCCACAAGAAACTTTCACGCAGCAAAGGTTCCCTCTAGACACTTCATCCAACCTATGTGCAGATGCAACTACTAAAAGAAAAACCATTAAACGTACTTGCACCAAACTAACATATGGCCCTCTTGGCCTAAATAAATATAACATTTCAATAAGCCAAATACATGGTTTTCTTGGCATATACAATGTCATGAGATATAAGGGCTATCCCCATCTCTTATGCCATGTAGCTCAAGACTTGATCTTGGCCTTTTGTAGATCCACAGGCCCAAGCCTTTCTACTGATATCTTAGCAATAAGGACCCCATACCTTCTTGGGTACTATGAGTTGAATGAATGAAATTCTTGAGCTTATATATCTCATCTCCTTGGTTATTATTCAAATGAATCGATTGTACTAAATTTCTAGAAACTCCCCCTGTATGGAGAATCATAGATTTATGATCATTCAACCCTTCCCTAATTGTATCATTACATGCATTAATGGTACAACCCAAACTAGGTGGAGCTTCAAGTCTAAGCCCATCACCTAGATGCATCTTAGGGCAGTGCATATCATCAGATGTATCAATATGGCCTTTGGTCTCCTCCTTGGAATTCATCTAAGTATAACCACATGGAATGTTTGGCCTTTCACCTAATGCACCAATAGTATTTTTAGGGGTTTTGGGCCTCCAAACCCATCTTACATTTCTCTTTATATGCTTATACATTCTCAATTTTCCACATTGGTCTAATGAAATCAATGTGGGCTTATTGTTATAACCAAATGGCCTCACATCCTTATGAACTCTATCAAGCATAGGTGGACCTTTAATATTTTGCATCTTCTTCATATGAGATGTTTTTACTTGCCTTTTTCCACTCTGCAACTTCTTAGCCATAGGCATCATGCTTTTATTAAAAGGAATAGCATCTACTTGAAAGCATAGGACACTCATCCACACTTCTAGACGTGATGGTTCTATCACTAGTGCCACCATAGCTACCTCTCATGGAATTGTTACAAGCCTCAAGTGGACTTTCTTGGCCTTAAATCTTTTTACCACCAAGAGGCATGTTATCCTTGCTCATAGGATTGCCACTTCCTACTTGGAGATTTTGGCTACCAAGATCTCTTACTAGTTTGTCTTGGTATTAGCAAATAAATTTTCTCCTTGCAAAATTGGCCAAATATTTGGATGCCCTTGTGCTGAATAGGGGAAACTCCAAAAGTTTTTCCAACATCATCGAATATACTGCTCATAGTCAATTGCATGCATCTTGGCCTCATTTAATGACTTAGGATCTCACATTCTCACTTGGATTTGCATAGTAAGCACTAGACCACCCATAAAGAGCTCACATAGAACATCAAATGGCAACATAGTAGCTCTTCTTGGCCAAAGCCTGAGAATATCATCAAAGGCTCTAGCATATTCTTTAGTAGAAGGGTAAAATTCCTATCTAATCTGTAGAAGCTACCCTAAGACCTTGGTTATAGGCACTTTCTTTTTGTATTCATCTAAAAATTTATCACATAGTTCATTGAAGGATTTAATCCACCCTCTTGGGAGGTTCCAATACCATTTCCTAGCCTCTCCCTTTAGGGTATTTGAGAACACAAGCATGCGATGTAGATCGTTAAACCCACTGGAAAGGAAACTCATGCCATACTCTTTCAAATGTAGCATCAGATCCTCATCTCATAGCTCATGAAACATCAGAGATCCCTATAAGGAGGAGGGCATTTAATCCTCTCTTTCGGGATCGGCATTGGGTCATTAAGACCTTCATACTCGTCATGATCTAGTTCCATCCTTTTAGGGTATTTGGCCTTTTTCGTTTCCACTTTTATCAGTGTAGAAGAGTCACTAATTCCCTGGGCTTCCCTTTCTACCAACTGATCACATAGTGGTTTAGGGAGCCCTATAGCTTTCAGTGTATCATGTCCATCCTTTCGCAAGGGATCTTCCATACCTTGCCCATCCAAAGGCCATTCCATAATGTATTTATGAAAGAGCTTTCCCTTCATCTAAAACCAAATGATCAATATTATTTAAAGCTTGTGGGTCGGGCCTTTTAAGTAATGATTTCCTCTTAATCACTAAGGCTTCCAACATCCTTGTGAGGTCTAATATTTTAGCATGATGACCCACCACATGGGATGCTTCAGCCACAAGCGAATTCCATTGTATATCCTTACTATCCCATGGTGTTATGGCCTTAGCATGATTGTTGGTCGATGCCAGGACTGTCATGGGTTCCCACATGCTTGTTGCATATCCTCTAGGTTGATGAATAGTCATGCACAATGCTTCTTGAATTGAGATCGCACCAAGGTGAACCTCGACCCATGCCATCGTGCTAGAGGACAAACTAGCCACTAAATGCATACTTTCCACTTTACCTAAATCATTTCTCGTAGAGGATTCAATATCAACATAATTAATTAAGCCTATTAGGAGATTTTGAATAGGGCAAGCCAAGTTTTTGAGGACAAACCCCATTTCATGGATACTTTGGTGCATTCCTAATGGATGGGATTATAAATTTTAAGTTCCTTTTCTAACCAAAGGTTGGAAAATGCCACTTATTAGCGGTTCGCAGCAAAGGCACCACCTGTCAGGACCTAAAACAGGCCTGAAACTTGCTCTAGGCACTAGCACGGCCTCTCTAACACTCACAAGAAAATCCCACATAGCCTCGTAGCCTCAAGCATCTAAGGGACACACTTTCTTAATTGCTAATATAGATATTGCATTTGTAGTGAAATGTAGTCCAACGATTGCCCTTCCTTACTCCTCAAACAAAGATCCCACACATCTTGGTGTAGTACACCAACACAATACAAACATAAAGGAGGCACCCCTCTGAATCAATGCTATGGCCCCACTGTAGCTCTCCTACATCTCGAGGATTGGCCTCAGGATGCGCTGCTTTAACATAAAGCACATACAAACACTCTCTTCTCTTACTTATTTTAAATGTTACAGGATATAAAATCTCATAACTTGACAATTTTTGGTCATGTAGTTGGCAATCAATTGCATTGCATCCAAGAGTCACCATGTGATATGCATAATACAATTGTGGATGACATACCTCATGCTAAAGTATTTTATGATAAAATAACAACAACGTGAGGTGAAAAAGTAATCCTTTAATTATTTCCAAACTACTCGTAATTGCAACTTTGCTAGAGACTAGCATCGAGTTTCCTCACGCTACTAGTCTCTCTTAAATGGTCATCAGCCTGTATGATTTGATGGAGAGGGGCTCATGCTAGCTAAAAGAAACCCCTCTTGTAATAGATCTAGGCAATGGATTCTTGCATTTTTTCACTTCTCTTTGCCCATCTCCATTCGCGTAATGGTTGTCCAATTGCAGAGATCATGAATTAGTCTTTCTCTCTCCTCCTCCTCTCTCCTCTAAGAGGCTAATCACACGCAGAGAATCAAGAAGAAAGGGGGATGAATGATGTTTGTCTAGCATGGACCAGATTGCTACAAGATTAAATGGATGCTGAGAAGCGATCTCCAACACTATTCAAGAATTGAGGATGGGTCCGTTGGGTGCCCCAAAAACATTTATTAAAACATGTAACATGCAAATTAGTGGTATGCTCAATTTTTACAAAGAAACTTTCATTTCTTTTATGTTTGATGGCTTATACGATGTGCACATGGAAAGAAAATTTGTATGAATCATGTTTGAAGTATTTTTTAGGGTTGCACATGATAAAATGCAGAATCCATAGTCATAGTAAATAATTTAAAATCCAAAGTGCATCTTTTTAAGAGGAAAAATGAGGGTTTCTTCCATTTCGGATATAGGGAATGAAGTTCATATGGGAAAAAAACTAATTAAAACTAGTGTTCAATAAATATGATTAGCCAAGACACATAAGTCAAAAAATACCACATTTTTATGAACAAATAAATGAGGAAAAATAGAGAAAAAATATTTTTTTTTGCTTAAAATTTTAAGAAAAATATATATTTTATGTTCATGAACATATAACAAGACTGGAGCATGAGGAATAAGCCTTAGTCAAACCTTGTTTCTATGTTAGAGGATGGTTTTTATTGATTTTTACATGAAAAAATACAAAAAAAATGAACGTTACACTTATCCAATGAATGCAAAACCTAAATGGTAAGCAGGAAGAGGGGTTGTGAAAGTGACTGATCACTGAAAATGTTTTAAATTTTCATTGGGTGGTGGCAGCTTGTTGTCATGCCGTTTTGAAAAAACACCCCCCCCACACACACACACTCACAAAACAAAAAATTTAGGGGGGACAAAGGCCCCCCTTAAGAGCCTATGCCCAAAGTTTTAAAACTTTGGCCCTGTTTTTAGGCTTCTTTTGTTTGGCTTGCAAATCTTGCCTGTTTGTCATCCAAATTGAGTGTTGAAATTTTTTACCTGCCCAACTCAAGGTCCTAAACAGTTGGGAAGCTGTCTCTTCTCCATCCAGGGGATGAAAAATTTACAAAAAATCCGCAACCACCACAATAGTCGAAGTTTTACATTTTTGTCTTCCTTGGTCTTTAAAATTGTCAATTTTTCAAGCCTCGAAGTTGCACTTCTCTACTTCTTTTCTGCACTTTAATGGGCTTTAAAATATGCTCTCATACTCATTGAAAATTCACTTAATGAGATAGGCATGATTCTAGCTTTGTTTGTCCATGTCTTTTGGACAACTAACCCAATGGGTGGAAATGATCTAAGTTTTCATTTTGATCCCAAAGGCTAGTGGATCACATTTGAAAAAGAAAAGGCTCTTTTTAGACGTATTATTACCCTAGAATCACTCCAACATCTTCAAGGGACTGAATTGAAAACAAATGATGTTAGTTCATAAGCTCTCTTTCAATGTAGTTTTCATAGGACAAACCTCTATTTTGGACCAAACTTAATGCTAACCTAATGATAGAGATATGCAAATTATATGTCTTAAAAGTGCTCAATGAGAAAAAAATTTGGATCTATCACATGCGTGCCCTAATTAGATTATCCTATCAAAAGATATTGTAGATTTAATACAATAGGGTTGCATTGGAGAGGATAGTCACTATCAATTAGAAGAGCTCTTAATTGAAGTGTTGCTGACCAATATATTATTTTTTTGGATTTGCTTGATATATATGCGTGGAACTTGTCCTTGAGCTTGCCATTTTTCAGTTTCCATGTACATTCTTGAAAGACTCATGAGTCTTTGATCTTGTCTAAATGGAGTAGCACCTTGCCCCTTTCCACCACTTTAAAAAACCTTGTAATAAGTCCTATCTTTTGTTTTTGAGGATAAAAACATCCAAGTGGGGATGCAATGTAAATAATGGAATAGCACAATAAAAATAGGGAAAAATAGCCAACTATATGGGCAGGGTATAAAAGGTGCAAGGGGCTTACTTAGGGTTATCTTGAAATTTGAATCAACTAGTCTCATCACTTTCCTCGTGGTGATTCTGTCCTAAGCACTAGCGTCGTTCCCGGTTGGGCTAGGCCTACTTGCTCAAAGTCTATGGATCCTACATGTTCTAACCATGCGTGATCACAATCCATGCGCATGACCCCTCGCTCTATCCTGAAGACACTCTTTTTCTATGGCTTGGAGTCTGCCTATATTTGTTCTATTTCATGTCCCTCGGTGTCGTATTCTACAGTATCTATCTCACCCTCACTTTCGTCACTGAAGGATTGGTAGTCTTCGTACTTGTCATTAGAGTCCTCTGCGTCAGATTGCTTGTCCTCTCCTAGGGCTTGCTATATCTCTTGTCATTGATCAAGGACTAAGGCCTAGTTGTATATGAGGTTTAAGTCATGCACCCTGGTCCATTGCCACTTGGATTTGTCTAAGGGATCCTGGAGTGGTTTGAAGTTTGCTGCTGGATTGTCAGCTAGCTTGTCCGTTAAGTATTCTAGAATCTCATGGAGTTCTCTTTTGTTGTTTGGCACTTGGAAGGTGACGGGCTTAGGTCTCCCACGAAGGGTTCTTGCCATCATGCAAACTGGTACGGAGGACATGTCGTTAGACTTGACCATCATCTTGATGGCTTGCTTATATGCCTCATGATCTGAGAATGGCAAGTCGATTGTAGGAAGGTCATGCATCCAATATCGCTCATCCTATGGGCATGGAATATACTTGGTCAAGGGCCCATAAGACTTCTTGACTTGAGCTTTACCTTTGGTCATCGCAGAGATGGCATCCAAGTCGACTGGTGAGGTCTTCCAGGTGTCCATCTCTACTCTCACATCTTCTGTTCTGTTGCCTAGGAAGATCGAGCCGTTATCCCAATCTTTGATAACTCTGGCATTGCGCATCTAGGGTCAGCCTAATAGGATATCGTAATCCACTCCCTTCATGACTATAAAGTCGATAGAGAACTAGACACCTACGATTTTCACTGGCCAGTTTTTAAGTATCCCGAATGGCTTCACTCTCATGCTGTTTGCTAATGTGACATTAAACCGAGTGGTCTTGACAGGTGGTTTTCCCCAAGTTTGAAGTACTGTGCATGGCTCAGCAACCTAACCCCAGCTCCCTTGTCTACAATCCCCTTTCTCATCGTCTCACCTAGGGTTAGGACTGGTAATACTGCATGCATCTTGGTGCCTTCCCAGAAAGCATTAACGTGCAAGGATTTTGGCACAGAGTGCAGCATTAGACTCGGTATTTGTGTTTCTGCACCATGGTCATGTAGATTAGCAGCTTATTCTCATGACCTCTCAACCCACTGCTTCAGGTCTTGCCACTAGGGTGGGATGCTGCTTAAGCAGGTCTCCCAGGCTTAACGTCACAGGGGTGGTCACTAGCAACTTGTTCTCATGACCTCTCAACCCACTGCTTCAGGTCTTGCCATAGGGTGGGATGTTGCTTAAGCAGGTCTCCCAGGCTTAACGTCACAGGGGTGGCCACTAGCATGGTAAGGAAGGTCATTGTCTGCTCATCCCTCTCCTAAACCAGATTGTCCTAGCCAATGGCCGTAACTGATTTGCGGGCCTGCAGCATCAAGGCTTGGCCTAAGCAGTGCTGCTTATGGTGCAGTCGCATCTCCTGACTTTGGTCAAGGGGATGAGACTGGCGTGCTTATGGTGGGGAGATAATTGATCTCGTCCTCTAAGATGGACTCAGCGTTCCTTAAGTGCTCTTGGGCCTCTTTCAAAGAGTCCATTACTTTCTCTATGGCCTCTAGTTGGCGCTTTGGATGTGGGTATTCCCCTACCTTGGCACTTTCCTTTTCGGCCGTCTTAGGGGCTGAAGTTTCTACCTCTACGTCTGTGACCTTCTTTCCAACAAGAAGAGTTGTAGCACTCTCAGTTTTCAATGCAATCTTAGCTTTCGACCTCTTCTTTCTCTGCCTGCGACTCTTCTTCCCTATCGAGGCTACATCAAGGTTGCTACGTCTTGGAGTGATATGCCAGTCTGCTTCGTCTGGGCATGGTTCATGACCCGCAATGGGGTAAGTGTGTCCTCCCCATCGAGGTTCTCAACACCAAATAGCCCCAATGGGACAAATGGTACGTTGGCTGAACTTGAAGAAGGTTTCCACTTTGGGCAATCGACAAAGAGATGGGTGATTCCGTACTCAACGCACCTTAGGTCAGCTTTGTCTTTGTTCTACTACTCCCTCTCAGGGCAATGCGATGGGACATGACTTGGGTGACCTCAAGTCCAATAGATGATTAGATCCTATGTCTGCCCTCCTAGGCCTCTACCTCGTCCTCTTCCTAACGCCATCATCGGTACTGGTCAATAGTCCATAAGGACTGCGTTGCCCTCGTCATCATGAGAGACGTAAGGGTATACGTAAGTCTCTTTCTCATTTGTCTCTTCCATGTAGTGGACTAGAGCATCACTCAGTGGATGGGCCATGTAGGGACCAGGCGATCTAGGTATGCATGTAGGGTTTATGTCCATCCTAGGAACATCTGGCTTAATGTCATTAGGCACAGGAAGGGCCAATGGGGCTCCCCTTCCGAAGAGTGGCTGCCGCATGTTTGCTAGGTAAGGCTGGCCGTATGGTTGCGAGTACAGAAGTCTTCTTGGCAATCTGTAATGCATGACATCGTGACCAAACTTGCCGCAGTTAGCGCAAGGTCTCGACCTAGGGTCTTGACACTCGGCTGGCAAGTGGTTTCCACCACATTACACGCATTGGATGTGTGGGCACGCTAGTCGTCTCAACATGTCTTGCAGCTTGGCTATCTCCATCTTGACATGAGCCAAGTCTTGATTTGTCTCAGTGGCTTTCCCCTTATCTTGGAATGATGGGACTAATTGTTCACTAGAGTCCGACACTCTCTCTGAAGTTTGTGAGTTGGTTTTTTCTGAGTTTGAGCTTCTGGAGCTCCGCTCTTCCAGCTGATCGTAAACATTGATGGCTTCCTCAAAAACCCTAGCTAGCGTGTCTCGCTGCAAGCTTGAGTTTCCTACCAAAGCCTTATATAGTTTCTCATTTCGAATTCTGCTGATGAATACAGTTGAAAGTGCTTTTTCAGTCAGTCATTCACCCGTAGGGATTCTCTTGAACAGACTCTTCATGTGGGTTACGTAATCGCGAATGTCCTCCTTCTCTTTCTGCTTCACATTCATTAGTCGTACTAGCAGATTGTCAGAGTATCCAGGCTTGGTAAATCTCTTGATGAAGAGATTCTTGAGGCCATTGAAGTTGGCTCACTCTACAGCATCTAAGCTTATATACCAAGTCCTATCCTTGTCACCAAAGTAGAGCTCGAACACTTGAGAGCGCTGAGTCAGGTCACTAAGGCCGTTGGCTTCGTAGACTTGCTCAAACTGCTCTACAAAGCTGTATGGATCATCGTGGGGTTGGTACTTGTCGAGCTACTTTGTGAGTATTGGGATTTTAGACTGGCTCTTAGAGCCTTGGGTTGCTCCTAATCTTGCCAGCAGTGATGTTGCCAATGCTGCAGCACTTTGCTCTACTATCTGCAATGTTTTCTAGCAGTCGCTTCATGAGAAGCTCGCTTAGCGTTAAGTCTCCTTATAGGGATCTCTTGTGATCTATTTGGTTTCTATCAGCTAAGTTCAGCACCCGCTGCACCTCACACAACTCTATGCTTTGCCTTTGGCTGCTAGCTTGCTAGTCTCTGTTGTATTCAACTATGCTTTGCAATGCCTTGTGGACTAGCTTTCTCTCTTCTTCTAAGTCTGGGATGATAGCATCTACTGTCCTACCACGGTGCTCATACTGGGCGTGCGCATCGTAGCTACTGACCAGCTACTCTGCAGCATAGCCTCTGGGAAGACACCTAAGTCTAGTTCCTCATTAGACCTATGGTCTGAGCTTTCTTCTACCATAGTCGAGTTCTCGTACTCTCAGGGGGGTCACTCATGAATATATGTATATATAACATGAGTTCAAAATAAGGGGTTTTTAAAACACAATTTTTATACATTTTTTACATACAGAAGGGTATCATATAAAGGGGTTACTTACAGATTGAATAGAAAAGGGTTGTGTTTTATTCAAGAAAAATTCACAGATTGGGATATTTATAAATAGGCCATGAACGCACGTTATAGAGAGAATATATGTATAGTGAACCCCCTGAGCTCGTGCTCCACCAAGCTATCGATTAGGTTGAGTAAGTTTGTCAAATCCACTTCATTAGCACCACTTGCTTGGTCCTCCTGCTTGGAACAAGAATCCAAAGAAACAAACTGAAATGATTTCTTCATGTTTTCCAATCATCAAACAAACTAACTAACCCAAAATAGTTACTTGTTTCAAAGATCAAAACACCCAAACTTCCTACCTATCTCAAGCTCCATTTCGGGGATAAATCCCTTACTTCGATGCTCGATATGAGGCGTGCAAGCACTTAAGCTTGAATTCGTTTGTCCCAGTAGCAGGCAGCTGAACAAAAAATGTAGAGGGAGCTCACACTCAACCGCCAAGACCCACAGACCGCTTATTGTTTCAAGTGTTTCAAGCAAGCTCTAATGGCTATCTCTCACCTAGTCGACGCGCCATTGATCCTACGAGTGTAGTGAGCTTACCTTGATGCCGATATGAGTTGCCTCCTCTCTTTCACACATCAATAGCTCCACGATCCTAGATGCTAACTCAAGTATCCTCAAGCCTCCTCCATCTCCAAGCTCCATCCACCATAGCTGCGTGCTCGAGGAAAGAGAAGAGAAGAGAAGAGAAGAGAAGAAGAGATGGTGAAGAGCTTCACCCTCTTGATCCCTCACTCCCACACACTTACTCTCTCACACTCTCACACTCCCTCTCTCAAGAGCACACACAAGCAAGGAGGAGAAGAAGAGAAGAAGAAGAGAACTCTTGTTATCCACACACCAAAGAATGCGCTTCCATTCACTTTTTGAACTTCATATACAAGCCTAAAATACCATGGGCACCCATCCCTTTTTTACATGACCGGCCATTGGCAAGGTTCTAAAATCCCATGGGCACCCATCCCTTTTTTACATGACCGGCCGTTGTGGCAAGGTCCTTTCTCTATTCCCTCTTCTAGCCTTATGTCTCTAGTCTATACCTGTCTAATATTTTACAATTGGTAGAGGAGGGAGCCTAGTGCTCTTTTACCCGAGTTTTTGGAGTTTTTTGAGGTGCCTTTCATTTAAAATTATGCTTTTGGCCCCAACTTAGCTTTAGAGGCTGCCTGCGTGTCTTTGCTCTTTTTCCATCATTTTTCCGCCTTCTTGACATGGGGTTAACACTGCACACATATTTTCTCTCAATAGTATAATATATTTACAATCAATAATACTCTCTTGATCATGGATACCCCTCTCGAGAGGTATGTTTGATATGAAGAGTCACCAAAGCCACTACAATATCCTTTGAGAGCTCACTACTATCACTATTACTATAATCTTCACTTCAAATCTTCTTCAGTCGCTTCTTCAAGCTAATTTGATCTTGCATTCTTCCTCTTCCAAGATTGCAAAACATTCCCAAGCTAAACATCCATCCCACAGAACATTCACATAGCAAATACAATAGAAATAGAAGAGAGAGAGAGAGGCTCTACACAAAAGTTCAATAGATGGTCAACAAAAAGCATAAAAACCATACAACTTCAATCAAAACTACTTCAAACCATCAAAATTCATTCAAAATCACTCTGAATCAATCCTTAAAAGACTTATTCACCATTCCAAACTCACCAATAGAAAGAAAATTGATCAAATAGAGGCAAAACATACCATAACAAAACCAAACAAATTAATTCATATAACATGTCAAAACATCATATCTCAACCAAAAACAATCACAACTCTCCTAAACACACTCACACTATCCGAAAAACTTCCAAAGTCATCCAAATTCAATCAACACCTTGATATAAGCCACAAAGCATCCAAAAATCCACACAAAATAGAAAAAAACATAGTCATTTTAGCACTCAACAAAACCTCAGACCAAAAGATACTAGAGGGTGTCATCTCTTCTAACCCATCAACCCCATTCACAGCCATAGCCATAGCCACAGTAAAAGCCACACCTGAGCTTGGTCATTTGTTGCTAGCAACTTAGTCCGAAAGAAGCATAACTTGTAGAAGAAGCCCCAGGAGGAGGGTAAAGACCAGTGCACAAAGGTAGAAGAGGCTAGGGATCAATACACAGAGATAAAAGAGATAGATCTTGACATCAAACTATGTCTCAAAGTAGAGCAACCAAAAGAAAGAGTGATGTAATCAAAGGCCTTAGAATCCAAGTGCATGATGTGCATCTACTCTCTCCAAGATACTGCTATAGCTGATAAGATGAATAGATTGAGTGCTTGACATAACAGCTTGCAATGGCAAGGGTGAAGCGTGATCATCTCTAGCAAGTAATGTGATTTGGTACCTAGTACTTGGAGATCTTGGTAGGCGAACTCTATGTTCATGAAATTCTAAAGCCTACACACTAGAACTTCATGAACCTCTAGCTTTAGGTAGTGCGCAAATCGGATGATGTATGTGCATGTAGTGAACACCAAAAGGTGCCTAAGAACAAAGAACTTTACAAAAGCTTCATAAAAGAAAGAAGAGAGTTTGCATGACATGAGACAAAAGGACCAATTGGGTGCAATCGCCCCCCATGCCTTGTGTGAGTGCTTCACAAGGCATGTATTTATAGATTTATTAATCTCCAATCTAAAAAATAGCCCACTTTACAATTAGTATGCTTTTGGCTTTTGTGTTTGCTTTTGCCCAAATAAAGAGTAAAGTGTTTGGGTGTCCCAAAAGTCGGGCTTTGTGCTCAAATACATTGTCAAATAATGGAATATTTAACCAAGTGTTTATGCGCATACAAAATAATAAATTTTTGTCAAGCGCTTTAATAAATAAGCACGTCTAAATAAATATTGGTGCCATGCCTTTAGTGATAAGGTGTGTGCCCATTAAAAATAATAATTCTTTTAGGTATTTTGAATTCACGCCATTGCCTAGTACTTCCCAACACCACCGATGTCTACTCTACACATCAATTGAAGCATTCACAATTGTTAGAAAATAATAAGATAAAATCCACAAAAGTGAATACCTGGCAATTAAATAGGTTGAAACTTTGTCATAATCTTAATTTAATTCGAGTGAACTCATAAATTTTCATTAATTTAATATGTATTTTGTGAAATCACCCACATGCACATTAAATTAATATGATGCTCAAAAGGATAGGCGTCCTCATCAACTTCTCATACAAGGAATCCACCTTGTGTACGAGCCTCAGCAAATAAATATCGTTTTATGGAATCCTTCGAAAAACCTCATTGAATCCACCATGCAATAAAAACCTCACAGAATCCACAGTGGAATATGCCTCCTTGCATCATATAATCCACCTTATGTATGAGCCCCGGCAAATAAATATAGTTTTATGAAATCCATCGAAAAATCTCACAGAATCCACTGTGGAATATCCATCCTGGTATTATACCGTGGAATAAAGACCTCAGGGAATCCATCGTAGAATATGCCTCTTGGCATCATACCATGGAATAAAAACCTCACAGAATCCACCGTGGAATATGCCTCATGGAATCATATGATGCCAGGAGGCATATTCCACGGTGAATTCCGTAAAACCATACACAAGGTGGATTCCTTGTGCGAGAAGTTGACGGGGATGCCTATCCTTTTTGGGCATTAGATTAATTTAATGTGCACGTGGGTGATTCCACAACGGGCGATTTCACAAAATACATATTAAACTAATAGACATTTATGAGTTTAGAGTACACTCGAATTAAATTAAGGTTAGGATAGAGTTCCAATCTATTTAATTATTTTGTAGTTGAAGACTGCTAGGTATTCACTTTTGTGGGTTTTATATTATTATTTTCTAACAATTTTGAATGCTTCAGTTGATGTGTAGAGCAAGCAAGGGTGGCGTTGGGAAGCATCAAGCGATGGTGTGAATTCAAAATACCTAGAATAATTATTATTTTTTATGGGCGTGCACCTTATCACTAAAGGCGTGGCAACAATATTTATTTAGGTGCACTTATTTATTAGAGCGCTTGACAAACATTTATTATTTTGTATGCGCATAGACACTCAATTAAATATTCAATTATTTGACATTATATTTGGACACATCTTGACTTTTGGGATGCTCTAATGCTTTACTCTTTATTTGGGAAAAAGCAAACACAAAAGCCAAAAGCATGCTCATGATAAAGTGGGGTATTTTTTAGCTTGGAGATTAATAAATCTATAAATACATACCGTGTGAAGAGCTCACACAAGGCCTGGGGGGAGATTACACCCGATTGGTCTTTTTGTCTCATGTCATGCAAATTCTCTTCTTGCTTTTATGAAGCTTTTGTAGTTTTTTTTGTTCTTGGGGACCTTTCGACATTCACTACGCATGCATACATCATCTGATTTACGCACCATTAGCACAACTACCTTCCCTATTCTTTGCTCCAATGCTTATATTCAGCACCTCCCAGACCAAGCCCTACCCAAAACCAATCCCCTCCCTATCCCATTCTACCAAATCTATCTAGTCTACCACTATATCGACTTCGCCAAATCGTGGTCCCAACCTAATGTCCATACCACCAAGAGTTGCATATTATGCACTTTCTTTGGATGACGAAGTCCCATTGATGAGTGACTCGTATGGGTTTGAGTCCTCCATACATGACTTGTGTTAAGTGAAAGAAGACAACTTGATTGGTAGTCCAAAATAGCATTCATGGACTGGTGGCTTAAAAGGGCCATCACAATACCAACAACATGGGCATAATAATAGAAGGTTGTGGCATGGCCATGGATTATGGATAGATGGACTTCATGACACTATAGGCCACCATAAGCTATATTAAGGATCTAAGAAGAAGTATTTTGTTCCTCTCATCTCTGGGTCCTCTTCATTTTCCTCAACTCAACTCGCCATTATTCCTTCTTCCTCTTTACATCCTCCTTCAATCCTATGTTTGGGTCATGACCTTTCTCCCAAACTCAGAGATCACCTTTTATAGTTCCACACAATGTAACATGCGATGGCAACCAAGATATTATAATCCATTTTCATGTATTTCTTTTGAAGAGTTTCCCACTTTGGTATATAATCTGTATTCTGATACTTGTTGCCTTTGAACCTTGTAAAATCTTGATGGAATATATGAGCATTTCTTCTCTTGATTAACTACTTATGTTAGTCGTACGAATGGTACCCTTCTCTTTTGGTTTGGTCTTTAAATGTTGAATCTTTGATGCTAGCATATCCATGTGTTGAGTGTGGATATGACAAGGCATTGTTTTTTGTAAAGGTGGTGCAACCAATTTGCACCTGTCGACCATAATTGAAACATAGACCCAATTACACCCGTGTATCATTTTATTGTAATACGTCATACTCTAACTACATGGACCTCTCCCAAGAGTGACTATCACCTTTTTGCATGGCCTGATCATAAGAAAGAGGTTAACTAGCATCTCTTACCATAACATAGTGCATGGAGGGTCCAAACTCCTCAAAAGGACATCCATCTCTAATAGAACATTGCAAAGCAAGCTGTAGGATTTGTATATAATATCTAACATATATCATGATCATGGGCCCATTAGAGCATCAATTTGTGGGCTATCTAGCTGACTATATGAGAGCAAGAGGATCCTCTTGCGATATCTCTATATCTCAACTACCTGCTTGGGCTACTTATGCATTTTCTCTCCATAGAAAATAGCATCATGGTTGTGGATGATCTTTTGAGCTTGCAAATTCCATAAGCAATAGCCCTTCTCACCTACATTCCCATAACCAAGAAAGATGAATTTCACTAACTTAGAATCTATCTTATTGCACTTGTACTTAGGAATATGAAAAAAAGCCTCATAACTAAAGACACACAAATGAGTATATGATGGAGGTTTTCCAAATGATACCTTGTCTACAACTTGATAGTCAATAACAATGCATAAGGATCTATTAATCAAACTTATGGTAGTATTAACTACCTTAGCCTCAAAATGCTATGCTAAGCCTATCTACCTAAGTATAATAGGGACTCTCTCCTAAGTTGTCTCATTCATGTGCTCATATATACCATTCTAGGGTGGGTTGTGCAGGGCAATCAAATGACACTTAATGCCCTTTTCATTGCAAAATTGCGCAAATGCTTATAATGCATTCTCACACCCATTGTCACATCTTAGGCATTTTAACCTATACCTAGACTAGTTCTCAACAAGAGCAAGTCAATAGTGAAGTGTAGCCAATATATTTGATTTTTGTTTTATGGAGTATGCCCAAATCTCATGTGAGTAATCATCAATAAATTCAACAAAATACTTCGTGACCCACCCAAGCAACAGGAGATAGACTCTCCTATGAAATGACACTTACATAAGTAAGATATTTCAAGCTCGCTAAAGGACATTGTTGGACTAGGAGGTATGATGTTGATATATCCCAAAAGAGAATAAATATATAGATCCATAGGCAGGTTAGGTTGATATCAAGACTAGGTATACATATGCAAATCCTCATCATTTGTAGGTAGAGCTCAAAGTTGGGACTACATACTTTATAAGTCAATGTGGAATCATCAAGTAGCCTCCTACATTCCTCTTGGATCTCTTGAGGAAGGCATTCTTGAAGCTCCTCCAACTACTCCAACTAGACTAAGATGAAGGAGTTGTCATCCTCTTGACTCACAACATGAACTTCTAGGGTCACCATCTCTACTTGAGAACAACTAGAGTTGATCATGGACTTCATCAATAAAATCTAGTTGATCTTTCTCTAGAGCAAGGAGGCACTACTAGTTCTCTTAGATAGCCACCAAAAGAGTACTATCTTTAGTTTGAAATGGCTACAATATTGATCTAATGTGGATGGAGTATAGGTGTGAGAGGATTTTTAGCCACCACTAAAGGGATATTCTAATATACAAAAAAGACAACCATCATGAACCCAAACAAGAAGGCTAGGCTAACTATAATATAAGTGTAAAAATAATGACTACCTATGCTAGGATCTTCAACCAATATAATAAGAAGAAAGATAAGTACACAAGGTGTTGAGCATAAGGGGAAAGCCATTTGCTTTTGCAAGCTAAGTGCTCTCTAAGCTCTCCTTTTATTGAGATTTTTTGGATTAGCCTTGATTAAATAATTGAACGCTTTATCCCACTTAGGCTTACTTATCATTAAGAACCTTATCCACACCTAAGCTTGTCCATTTTTTAGAAGTTTATCCAAACCTTTTGTATTCTCAAATTTCATCTTTTTTATGTACATAATTTGATTATTATATCCAAGGGGGTTTTACTTTATGTAAACTCTTTATATCGTGTGCATTCAATGCCTATTTAAAAATGCCATTATCTATAATTTCTCAAGAATAAAAGACTGTTTTCTATTCAATCTATAAATTATCGATTTATAAAGCACCCTCTTATACGTAAAAAATGTGTAAAAAAATGTACTAAAAAAATCCCTTCTTTCGAACTCACGTGATATAATTACATATCTTTGAGTGACCCCTTGAGGTTATATCTTAGTCCTCAAATCTTTATGCAAATTTTTTTCTCTAGAATATGTATTTTCATATAAAGTGATCTCTAATCTATTTTTTAATCTAACATCCTTGCATAAAAGAATGGAATATAAATTTTTAGATTAAAGTTGAAGTAATTATTGGCTTCTACATACTTTAGAAAGAAGAAAATGAAGGATATACTCCATACTTGATGTAAACTAGAAGATTT
Source organism: Lygodium microphyllum (assembly GCF_053477565.2). NCBI lineage: Eukaryota > Viridiplantae > Streptophyta > Polypodiopsida > Schizaeales > Lygodiaceae > Lygodium > Lygodium microphyllum. Next base: position 117,141,888 of record NC_141145.1, read on the forward strand.
GGAAGCTAGATATCTTACATGCTCATACAGCCTCCACAAATATAAAAAACGCTAACACATTACATGTAATAAATATGCATTTGTTAACATATCAAGCCCCTTCTCCATTGTATTTCATTATTTATATTTAAAAAGGATTTCAAATAAGAAAATACATTTAAATTTTACCAAACTCTCAACCCTTATTAGTCACTCTAGATTATCTAATTTTCAAATGAAAGAGGATATCTCATCCTTTCATCTCTCTCTCTCTCTCTCACATTTTTCTCAATTTCATATAAAAATTAAATACTTTAATAATTTAAGCATTCACTTAATATAGATAATGAAATTTCACTTTCTTCCTTGGTTTCTTACTTTTCTCTTTCTTCTTCTTTCTTTTAGGATAAAAAATATTAAGAAGAGAAGTAATGAATTATAGAACCTACAGTGCCATATCTTTTCTTTTCTCTTCTCTTCACACTTTCTTCTCTCCCTCTTCTTTTCTCTTTCATATTAGTTTCATGAGATGACATGGAATAAAATGAGCTAAAAATAAATCTATATAACTTACATGACCTCTTGATCTCTCATTACATGAAGTAAAAGAAAGATGAAAAAAAAACATAAAGACCTTCCAACCATTTTTTCCTTTTTTAAGTATGTTTATGGAAGAGAAAAGTAAGAAAAAGAAAGGCATATAAAAATGGAGGGAAGATGTGCACTTGATCTATTACACATTGGAGTACCATATATTGCTACTTGATGTTGAAACAAGCAAGTGAAGTGAAAGTTTTGCTTTAGGTATACATACTAGTATATATGTTGATATACACATACCAATGCATATACCATCGCACATACTGCTGAGGTTTGTTTTCTTAGTGTAAAGACAATGCCTACAATGTTTTTTTTTTTGCTTAGTTGATAGTAATGTAAAAGGTTGTGGTTTGAAATATTTCTATTGTAATGTATATTTAAATGGTGAATGGAACTAATAGAATGCAAAATTGAAGGAGATTGAGTAAAAGAAAAGCTAGAAATGGGATAGAAGGTAAGTATTCTTAACTTAGTCTTTGCACTCACATGAAGGGGATCATAATTCACTACACTTCACTTGTTATTGTCACTAAAATGGGGTCTTTGATATCTCTTTCTCTCAACTACAACCATGCCATGGGGGGTAGGTGCACCAACAAGTAGCACCATCATTGAGCATGGTACAGTATGAGGCCCATTAGAGCTATATCTAGTAACCTTAGTAGCACATACACTATGAGAGATGCACCCTATAATACACTCGCCCTCAAGGGTTATATATATCCTTTATATCACGTGTGTTCAAGGCCTATTTATAAGTATCTTTATCAATAATTTTTTTTGAATAAAATACAACCCTTTTCTATTCAATCTGTAAGTAACCTCTTTATATGAAACCCTTCTGTATGTAAAAGAAAAGTATAAAAATTGTGTTTTTAAAGTCCTTTATTTTGAACTCACATGATTTATATTTATTGATTTATTTATGAGTGATTCCCCAAGCACTCACCTCATTGCACATGCACTTTGGGAATTTTGTCACATTAGAAATTCAGAGATGAGTGGCTAGAGATGGATGGGTGAATTGAGGATGGGAAAAAACTCCAAGAGTAAAGAGATAAGATTCAAGAGCCTCATCATACACAGCCTTTGAGTGGCTTGCTAAGTCAAGTAGTACATAGCTGACTATAGTAATGGATTGGCGCTATAACTATGCTAGTTGTAGGTGGGTACAACAAAATAAATATAATAAGTGATAAGTTAGTGGCCATGTGAGGATCATAATGACCACTGATGTGCTAATTGTAGATGTGTAGACCCATCTACTAAGTGGTCTATCATCAATATCTACATATATTGAGCTCACTATCTCAATAATTTCTCTCAAGCTCAACCATATCTCTACAACTCCAAGTAAGCTTCAAAATTTTTGAAGCTTCTTTCCACCCAACATCTTTGTGAAAATATCAGCTATCCGATCATGTATAGATATATACCAAGTCAATCTCTCTTGCAAGTACCTTCTCTCTCACAAAGAGGTAATGTACCTCAATGTGTTTTATCCTGGCATGGAACACTAGGTTCCTAGCTAACTATATGCTGCTCATGTTGTCATAGCAAATGATAATCGGACCATCTTCCTACACATCCAAATCACTTTGCAGCCATGTCAACTCACATGCTGCCATAGAAACACCTCTATACTCAACATTTGTACTGGTTAAATCACATAACTGCTACACTACCAAGGAAAAATATGAATCCAATGGTAGATCTTCTATTGGCGGATATGTACTAGCCCTATCTACATTTGTGTATGCAAACACTTTTCTATTGTTACCTACCTCATAAAAAAGTCATAATGCAAAGTGGACTTCACATATCTCAATATAGATCTAGCTCCATACAAATGAGGCTTTTTAGGAATCTGCATAAAGTGACTGATAAGGCTAATAGCATAGCTCAAGTCTAGCCTTGTGATAGTCATGTAAATCAAACTTCCTACTATTCTCTTGAACATATTAGGGTTTTCTATCTCATCCTCAACATTAGCATTCAACTTCACATTTTGCTTCAATGGCACAAAGAGAAGCTTACATACTGTCATACCATACTTAGACCACATATCCAAGACATACTAAATTTGGGATAGCCATATAATATTATCAGATCTAATCACCTCAATACCAAGAAAGTATCTTAGCTTACCCAAATCCTTCATCTTAAACTTTTTCTTCAAAATGTCCTTAACTTTAGCAATCCCATTGTCACTATCACTTGTAATAATCAAGTCATCCACATAGATGGCTATGATGACCAAACCTACATCTCCCTTTCTTACATAAAGTGAGTGATCAGCATCAAAAACATGAAAGACAATGTTGACAAGACCGATCTTATCAAATCATGCTCTAGATGCTTGCTTCAGTCCATGGACCGCACCTTCTTTAACATGCACATGTATATGGAATGCTCTAAATTCTCATAATCTACTAGCTACTCCATATACAACTTTTCTTACAATGTGCCATGCAAGAAGGCATTCTTGGCATCCATTTACTGTAAACATTGACCTCTGGTTGCTATCAAAGTAGTTACACATCTAGCAATTGCCATCCTAGCAATTGGACTGAATGTCTCTTGATAATCTATACCATATTTTTGAGCATAGTCTTTTGCAACTAGCCTAGCCTTATACCTATTAATAGGACCATGTGCATTATGATTAATTTTGTAGATGCATTAGACACTTGGAAAAAAAGTTAGAAGAGATAGAGGTAGCAATTGCAAAGTTAAGGGCAACAAGGATACAGAACAAGAAAGGGTTTGACAAAAGACATAGACTGAGACCAAGAACAATACAAGATGGGGATTGGGTATTGGTTTATGATAGCAGTTTAGACAATCAGCATAGTGCCATGCGTAAAGTTTCCAAAATACAATTTGGACCCTATGTGGTAAGACATGTGTTTGATAATGCTATCTATGCAATAAATGAGCTGGATGGGACAACCATAAAACTTTCGATAGTAGGAAAAATAATCAAATTATTCAAGAGGTGGGAATCTAATGCCTATGAGTTGCGAGAATTGGAAGAAAATAGTGGCCATGAAACAGGGGCTAGCTAGGAAGATAGGGAAGATGGAGAAGCAAAGGATATGGATGCAGAGGATCAGGAGGACTCATAATCAGGTGACAACTAGGATTTTGGCACATACTGAAGGATGTGCAAGTTTTTAGAGGGGGTGGATATTGTGATGCTATGTGGACACAATGTGAAAAAGCATGGAATACATGATCATCCAACTTTCTTATTAATCAAGAGAGTCCATGTGATCTGAGTCATTAGTACTAGTGTCCATGGCATGGATTATTCAAAATACTAGATTTTTGGATAATTTTAGCTTATTTTTTATATTATTTATTGTAAAAAACCAAAAAAGTTAAAAAAGCTTCTAGATTAGAATGGCATGCAAAAAACAAGTTGCTTTTTCAGTCAGTTATGGGATTTTCATAAAAAAGACAGATTGACGAAATCACGTGCATCACATCGTTGTTGACAAGCTGAAAATTGCAGTTTGAATTGGAAGAGGAAGAAGAAGTGATCTGGGAGATCCGTGAGCAGATGTCCTAAAGTTTTACCCCCCTTTTGAAGCCAATGGAGCCATCAAATTCCGGTTCTGAGCAACAGAGAAGGAGCTGCTATTTTTGATCCACGTTTTTATTTTATGAGGGAGCTCTAGGAGATCTAATGCCTCGAGAGTGCTTTTGAGTAGTGTCAAACAAATAATTTCAGGTTTTATCAATACATATTGATTTGATTCATTGTGCTTTGTCATTATTGTGTTTACCTCTTGTGTATTCTTTATCTTCTCTTCCATCTCCTATCTCTACTTCCTTCTACCTTTGATCCTCGGTGGATTTGACATTTCGAAAAAAACCCCCTTCGACACCGTGGTATAGGATGTAATGGTGATTATCAACAAAACATGTTAAATCAATAGTTTAGGGAGATGTAGGTTTTAGGAGACCATGGAAACTTGAGAGGCAAGGAAGCTTTAGAGGAAGAAGTGATGCCAAAATAGGGGTTTTGGCAACTTTGGTATTGTTTATCATTATTATAGTAAAATAAGTCATATTATAGTCCATTGTTATGCTAAGAAGGATTATATTTGTGGCATTGCAACAAGAAAACTATCGTTGTCTCGATAATAAAATAAAGATAAAAATGAGTGTATGTTTATTATGCATTATATTATGAATGTTCTTATAGGAAAGGGAACACATGATGATGTATAATATATTGATTTAGATATATCTAATCGTATGACCAATCATGTTGAATGGTTTGGAGAGATATACAATTTACAAAATCTAGGTTATATAGAGAGGGTTGATTATTCATGCCATCCAATTTTACACATTGGAAAGTTTCATTGTCCTTGTATGATGGTCAAACAAAGATTCTATCAGATGTATTACATGTGGCATCTATCATAAAGAATTTAGTGTGAGTTGGTCAAACGGTAGAGTAAGGGTTGTAAGTTTAATTTAATACAAAATGTTACTTTGTTGAAGCTTTTAATGATAAGTGTAGGTTGGTCACAAAAGTAAATAGAGTTGGTTACATGTTCACTTTAGATGCTATAATTCTTACTATGAATGTTACTTTGTATACTAAAGATAAAGGAGTGGTTGTAGGCATTGAAATATGGCACAAATATATGGGACATATAAATGTGCAAAGGCTGAAATTAATACAATTCAAATGATTGTTACAGGATTGCCTATTTTTAGAGTTGTAGAATTTCATAAAGTGTGTGAAATATATGAGTTTCGAAAGCAAGCAAGACAACCTTTTTTCATGATAGAGATGTGAGAAAGAATATACTTGATTTTGTGCATATAGATGTTTGAGAGCCTATATAAAACATATCCCTTGTGATAGCAAATATTTTGTTACATTTATTGATGATTATTTAAGAAGTTGTGGGTGCATTTCATGAAGAAAAAGAGTGATATCTTTAAGCACTTCAAAACTTTCAAGGCTACTATTGAAACAAAACGGGCTTGAAAGTTAAGTGCATAAGGTCAGATGGATGGGGAGAGTACCTCTTAAATAAGTTTAGTGACTTCTTGAGGTCGCATGGCTAAAGAAACAATTTACTTGTAGGTATATCCCACAACAACATGGGGTTGCAAAAAGAAAAAATAGACACTTTGCAGAAGCTACATGAGCATTGATGGATGAAAAGAATATGCCAATTTATTTTCACTTTGAAGTTGTTGATATTTTTGTATATATTATAAACAAAACTTTCACAGTTGCAGTTCGTGGGATGGCCCCCAAATATTTCTTTATAGGCAAGAAGCTAGATATGTCACACTTGAAAGTGTTTTATTGTATTGCATATATTTCATATGCTTGATGAGCTATGAAATAAGCTTGATCCAAAGGCTAAAAAATATATTTTGATTGGATACGATTCATAGCAGATTGGGAATTGTTGTTATAACCTTGTCGAGATTAGTTGGTATGCATCTACTAGTGATGCATTGGATGATGATGATGATCATGATAATTATGTGCAAAAAGAAAAGCAAGAATCACAAATCCTTAGTGACTAGAAATATCATCTGGTACTATATCTATACTTAGCCCTTGATTTGCTAGGAGAAAAAGGAGTAGTTCTACATCTTCAGGTGCATCAAGTAGTATTAGATAAAGATAAATGAAAGAAGAAAGTGTTAGATGGTAATGATACATTTCCTAGTCATTTGGGATTTGATGGAGATTCTAGTGATTTAGAGAGTTTGGATAATTAGCTCAGTGTTCCTTCAATTAGAACACTAGGTATACAAAGAGCAAATCATAATGTAAATGCTCCACTAATTGATGTAGTGGTATGCACTTCTAATAGTGCCCAATACCCTGTTAAATGATTTGATTTTGAAGTTTATGGAGTTTACCATTATGCTTATATGGTAAAGATGATTGAGAATATTGAGTCTAAATATTTTGAGAATACTATTGGTCATGCTCATTGGGATGTAGCAATGGATGAGGAGATGGCTACATCATTAGAAGCCAATAAGACTTGAGATCTAGTACCATTATCTAAGCAAGTGTCTAATGTGCAAGGCCAACAACTACTCTCGATTCAACTCCTCTTCCTAAGGTAGCACACTCCATGTGACTATTATCTCTTCTATCCGCATGATAGGTTTTTGACCATACATCAATTCTGCAGGCATATATCCTGTAATAGCACTATGAGTTGTTCTGTAAGCCCACAAAGCATAAGGGAGAAATCGTGGCCATTCTTTTATCTTCTCTCCACATGCTTTTGCCAATGCCTTCACAATAGCTGGATGACCTATTTCACTTTTTCCATTTCCTTCATGGTTATAGGCTGAAGTTAAAGCAAGATTTATCCCCAATCGTGCAAAGAAATCATGAGCCTCATCTACATCTAGCTCACCTCTATCTGCTGTAATTTTTTCCATAGAGCCATACTGGCAAAAGATCTCTTCTAAGAGAAAAGTACACATAGCATTTGTTGTCTTAGTATGTAGAGCTCTCCCTTCCACTTGATTAGTCAAGTCTTCACAAGCAAGCACAAGATATCTCTCTTGCCAAAGACGTGTAGGCATTGTGACTAAATCTATCACCCACTTAAAATGAAGAGACAATGGATATGTGGGTTGCAATCCATCCCGATGTCTCACAAATGAATACATTTGGCATGTCATACATGTTTCCACAAAGTGAGAAACATCCTTATACATACCCTGCCACCAATATCTTTCTTTGATCTTTGCAAAAGTACCCCAAACACCTCTATGACTAGCCCATAAGCTTTCATGAAATTCTTGCATAATAGTTATTTGTGAAGTTCTGTCACCCAAAACTCACAATGCACACCCCGTTTCTTTTTAGCAAGTTTCCATAAGTATCCATCTTTTAAGAAAAACCCATAGGGTTTCCTCTTAATCTTTTTAAACTCCTCATCTAACCATTCATCTCTCTTTGTTAATGTACTGAGGTATTGACTGATTCTCAGCCACTCTCTTGCATATTTGTCTTCCAAAAACACTTCTACACAAGATACAAAACATCTAAAGTGTCTCCTCTTTGTTGTCAAAGCTTCTGTTAATGCTGTAGCAACACCTTGCATTGCTAGATTCACTCTTGCAACATCATTTTCAGCCATAAGAAAGTCATATTCTTCCTCCTCATCCATCATCCCATCTTATTCTCATAACGTGCTCGAGATAACATGTCTGCCACTGGGTTATCTCTTCCTACAATATGCTAAAATTTAGGGTTCAAAGATTTAATGTATATAATCCATCCGAGCATAGCAATGTTTGGGGTAGCACAACTAGTAATCATACCCAATACTGGTAAACAATCGGTCTCAATGACTACATGAGCACCCATAAAATACTCCTTATCACATTTAAGGGCTATCACAATTCCCCATAATTCTCTTTTAACTTGTGGATACCTTCTCTGTCGTTCAATAAATAATTTAGTACCAATGTGTATTTCATATCTTTTCCCTTCCTCATCATCTTGCCGAATTGCCCATCCAATCCCGATTGGCGGGCTTGTATCCACAGTAATAATGATAGGCTTTCCGTGTGAATAGTCAACCTTTCTCAATGTAGGAGAAGATTTTAAGAGTTGCTTCAATTTCTTCATTTCTTTTTTATGCTTCCTTTCCCAATGAAATCTCTTAATTTTCCTCAGAAGTTAATATCGAGCATCAGCTACATGTGCAAAGTGAGGAATCCATATCAAGTCAAACACACATGCTCCCAAGAATCTACGCACCTCTGATACATTCGTATATACATCTTGCATTCTATCAATCCCATCTATTTTTTCTGGTGATGGTCTTTGCCCATAGGGCCCACACATATTCCCAACAATCAAAACCTCTTCAACTCCAAAGACTTTTGTCCAGAAAGAGTTAAATGCACCTCTTCTAGATGTGTCAAAATCCTCTCACAATCCCCAATATGGTCTGCAACAAAGTGTTTGCATCCATGAGCATCCATCTCTTCATTCTTTTCATCCATTGCACACCCTTTGATTGGAACATTATCCAAGAAGGGCATTGTCACTTGTGGTATAAAATCCCAGAGTACCCTATTCATAGCATTTGTCATGTGTGCCACTAAGTTTGTTGCACCCTATGGGACAGTACACATCTGTACTAGCCCCAAGGGAGTCTTCATGGTTGTGATATCCCTACTTTTAATTGCAATCTCAAATTGATCATACCCCGAGGAAAGATCACCCAAAGAATAGATCACTCTCCTTGCAAAAGCCTCTACAAATTCATCAACTGCAAGACCTACACCCACATTTCTTATGGTCACTTTATTGACCGGTTGCATGTCTTGAATAAATCTCAAATCCCCATTCTTTTTTGGCACAATAAACCAATGATTTGAGTACAGGGCTGAAGAGGGCTCCAAGATATTCATGTGGATCTTTTCATTTAGTAAAACCATCAGCTTTGGCAAGTAAGCTCTAGGCACTGGAATAGGCCTCAAGTTCCATGGTACATGTGGCATAGTAAATATGACCATAGGAGAGACAACATTTGGATCCACACAACCTATTTCACTTGGCTGAAATGCAAATGCCTTTCCATGCCTAGCCAACATCTGCATCAGGAAAAAGAGATTCTTATGCACCAACTTTCAAATCCTGTAATGTTTCAGATGTAAACTGATGACCTATATCTTTAGGATCCCGTAAGCTTGGCTGCCTTGATACATTTTCATACAAACCCTCACTCTCTGATGGAAGTGGCAAAGCAATTGGTTTCACCTTTTTGTCAATTGTCTTATACTTTGTCTTCACAAGTGCTTCAGCCCATTGTAATCCTTCTTGCTGAGCAAACAATGCTATAACATCATACATGTCCAAAGAACATACTAATAACACTCTGTTTTCAACCTGATTTCTTGCATGTATAGTTACTAAAATTTCAGCCATGGTGTCATTAATATTCAACCCATAAAACATGCCTAAAAGGAGGGAGATGATACGGAAGAAGAAGGTTATGAAAGCGAGATAGAAGAAATCACCCCACCCACAGAAGGTATAGATGGGGAGGAAGTTCCAGAAGTATCAGAAGCAGACGAGCTCATGCTGTGGACAGAATGGTGATGGTACCATTTGGTCTAGTAAATGGATTTTCTCATATGCAAAATCTTTATAATAAATGGTTGAAGAAGAACAAGTCATCTTTCAGCAGTGGCTCATGCCGCCCTCACCCACCTTTTCCATGAAAAGATGATGCACCATGCCAACAAGCACCAGCCTCACGATTCCAACAGGCATCAGAGGGTCCCTGTTATGTGATGTTCCTGGATGCGTCATCAGAAGTTGAGTCTTCAAGCTAAGAGGTAACTAATCTCAAAACCGAACCCGAAATGGCTCTAATCCCATTTCAACATCTCAAGGGGAAACCTAAGTCTCCACAAAAATAAGAAGTTGGGTCTAGTGGGACATCAGAAGAGGACACCACCCCTTTAAGGAGTCGGATCTGTATCGAGAAGTAGTCCGTTGTACCTTCATCCATGAAGTAGAAGGCGAAAGGCAGTTAACCTTTGTGGATGCAGATGGCACTGAACGCCGTTTGAAGGTGGGTAGCAGCCTACCAGAAGAGGAGTTGTCAACTTTGTACAATTTGTTGAAAGATAATTGAACGTGTTTGTGTGGTCCTACAAAGACCTAAAGGGGATTGATCCCACAATATGTCAGCATCATATTGATTTGGAGCCTGATGCCAAGCCAGTATGGCAACGACAGAGGCGAATGAACCCGAATTATTCCACATTAGTGAAAGCAGAGCTGCTGAAGCTTCTGGAAGCCGAGTTCATCTATCCAGTGGCAAATAGTGAATGGGTCTCACCCATCGTGGTTGTACCCAAGAAGAATGGAAAGCTTCGTATATGTGTGGATTTTTGCAAGTTGAATTCCAAGACGAAGAATGATCACTTTCCTATCCCTTTCATAGACTAACTGTTGGACACAGTGGCAGGACATGAGCTTTATTCCCTTCTGGATGGATTCAGCGGATATAACCAAGTGCAGATAGCAGAAGAAGACCAATCCAAAACAACCTTCACCACAGAATGGGGGACATACGCTTACCGAGTGATGCCGTTTGGGCTCTACAATGTCCCTGCTACCTTCCAGTGAGTCATGATGGCCACATTCCAAAATCATCTGCACGACTTTATTGAGGTATATTTGGATGACTTCTGTGTCTATAGTTTGATCCGTGAACACTAGGGACATTTGGAACAATCTTTTGACTGATGCCGGGAGTATGGGATCTCCCTCAACCCCAATAAATGCATATTTGGGATCTCTTCTAGAGTTCTATTGGACCACATTGTCTCTGCACACAAGGGATATCAACAGACCTTGTAAAGATTGAAAAGATTGCAGCTCTGACAGCACCCACCAACCTCAAACAGTTGAGGGGATTCCTAGGCCATGTGGGTTACTACAAAAGGTTCATAGCTCATTTTGCAACAAAGGAAACCTCCTTGCACAAGCTTTTGAGGAAAGATATAGAGTTTATTTGGACGGAAGAATGTGACACAGTCTTCAACACTCTGAAGCAGTGTCTGATTGAGGCACCCATTCTGCAACCTCTTGATTGGACGAAGGAGTTCCATGTGCACACAGATGCATCAACTGAAGGGCTAGGTGATGTCCTATGTCAAAAGGGCCCCTCGAAATTAGATCAACCGATCTATTACGCAAGCTGAAAAGTCACTGATAGAGAACGGAACTATACCGTGACAGAGTTGGAGTGCTTGGCAATGGTGTTTTCCCTAGAGAAGTTTCGCCACTACCTACTGTCTACCCACTTTAAATTTTATGTGGTTCATGAGGCCCTAACCTTCTTAATGAACAAAGCAGATGTGAAAGGATGAATGATGAGATGGCTTCTTCTATTCCAGGAGTTTGACTTTGAGGTGATTACCAAGCCTGGTCGTTTCCATGTTTTGGCTGATCATCTGTCACGTATCCCACAGACTGCAGACGAGGAGCAGGATGATCCAGACCTCCCTGATGCTTCCCTATTCCTGGTAGAAACTGTAACCCCCTGGTATGCAGACATTGCCAATTTGCTAGCAACCCAACAGTACCCTCCTGGCATCTCTAGTCGGGAAAGGAAGAAGCTTCTGTTAGAATCAGGCCCCTACACCATGTTAGGCGGCACACTATACAAGAAAGACAAAGATGAAGTGCTCAGAAGATGTATTGCAGGAGATGAGATTGGGATTGTTCTGAAGGCTTGCCATGACGAGCCGTGTGGAGGCCACTTTGCAAGAGAAGCCACATCCAGGAAGGCTCTACTAGTAGGATACTGGTGGCTGACCATCCACAAGGATGCCTATGATTACTGTAAGTGATGTGATGCTTGTTAGTGAATGGGGAAACCCACCAAGATAAGTGCCATGCCATTGCAACCTATCCTTCCTTTGAAGCCATTCGAGAAATGGGGCATCGACTTTGTCAGCCCAATTGATCCTCCCACCAGAAGAAAACATAATAGATACATCTTGGTATGTACAGATTATGTTACAAAGTGGTGTGAAGCTAAAGCCCTAAAGCGGGACGATGGTAACAGCATGGCCCTATTCATGTACGAGAATATCATCACCCGTTTTGGCAGTCCCCTAGAGCTAGTAAGTGATAGAGGCACTCATTTCATTAATAAAGTCATGGAAGAGTTGACAGAGCTGTATAAGATCCGCCATTGCAAGTCCACTCCTTATTACCCCAAAGCCAACGGCCAAGTCGAAGTCACAAATTGCATCCTCTGCTCGATTTTGACAAGGACGATTGCTGCACATCGTCATGATTGGGATGATCGACTTACAGAGGCCCTCTAGGCGTATAGAACCTCCCATAAAGCAACAACAAGACAGACACTCTTCCAACTGGTGTATGGTATAGAAGCTGTTTTCCCTGTTGAACTGGAATTTCCCTCTTTGCGAGTGGCTATCAAAGAGCGTTTGGGGGACGCTGATTCACTGTAATGCCGTCTCCTGCACTTGGAATGTTTGGACAAAACTAGCAAGATGGCTCTATAGTGCATGGAAGCCATGCAAGCTCGATGTAAGGCTTACCATGACAGCTTCATCAAGCACAAGGAGTTCAGAGAAGGTGATTTGGTCCTAGCCTATGATTCGATATTTGGCAAGTTTCCTGGCAAGCTTCAACATCGGTGGATGGGCCCATATAAGGTACTTGATGTCAACCCTAATGGCTCTATCCAAGTGCAGACGCCGTTGATGCCTTTGATGATCCCTTTATTATCAATGGCTATCGCCTCAAGAAGTACTTCCCTCCCTGGGGATCTTGACAATCACAGTTGACCTACCGTTTTCCTTTTGGGCGTCACACTGTCCTTTTTGTTGTGCTTCTAATAGCCATGATGATTCTCCTCATGAGGCGGTCTTGTTCTGCTACCCTCTCACAGAAACATCTCAATCCGACATTGTTCTCTTCTCGTCTGATCCAGCAGTGGTGGCGAGGTTGGTTCTGACATATGGTCTTTCTACCATTCCTTTCCTAATGAAAAAAAAAGAAAAAAAATATCAATCATGGGAGAAAAGGACTTAGGTCCTGTCATGCTGACCTATTCTTTGAGAAAAGGTGGAAACACCCTCGGGAGTAGGAGAAAAAGAAAAGAGAAAAAAAAATCTATTATGGGAGAAAAGGAAGCAAACACCCTTGGGCGAGAAGCTGGCTGTGGAAAAGGTGGCAACACCCAGCAGTCCAGAAAGTGGATTCATCAATTGACATCCCCAGGATCTAGTTTCGAAGCTGCCTCCCTTGGTATGCTATGTCCTGTGCCTTTCTGCAGAGCATTTGACAGTCCTCTAGAAGATGCCATGTCCTATGTAACACAACGTTCGATCTGATGGCTACCTCCCTGGGTACGTCTCTTCAACAAATCACAACGATCTTCATCGACAACCCCTTGAGTGATGTGAGCTTTCATCCTAACCGGATAGGGATGTGAGTATGGGTTGCCCTCTATATTTATTAAATGAGAGTGAGACAGAGGGTGGGGCGAGTGACCAGTCTTTTCCTTCAAATCAAATGAGAGGTACGAAGTGTGAATGGAGTGTTGCATGCACGGGATGGGCTTCTCAATGCACAAAGCATGCTCTGTTTCTGTGCACTGCACCATAAGGCTCCCTGGCCTTCCTTCTTGCACTGTATGCCGGCACGGGACGGGATGCATTGTTGCACCATCAAATGTGCACAAGGCATACAACCTTTACACAAGTGACTGTGAGGATTACATCAATGGGTTTCAGAACATGGTTGCCCTCTTTATCTTTCAACAGAGCGTGTGAGAGAGGGTGGGCTGAGTGTGACTGGAGTTTCTTCAATCAATTACCGAGAGGTGAGATTGAGGGATGTTCCGACCTTTGGTGCAAGGTATGTTCTCTTTTCCCTATGCACCCACGAGGTGGGTTTCTGCCATCATCACAAGACACGTCACCCTGTTCTATCCACTGCACTCCAAGGCTCCATGGCCTTCCTGCTTGCACTTATGCCAGACGGGTTTGACGCACTGATGCACCATCAACTATGCACCCTGGCATACTCCCTCTGCACCATCCCCTTGTCAATTCCTAAACCGAGTGTGAGATATGGGTTTCAATTATTATTCATCGAGTGATATTAGTAATGGGGCGAGTGGCTGTTCTCTCATCCCATCTGAGTGTTGTAAGCTGAGTGACTCTCCTGCGTCAGCGACACCGACTCGACGAGATTCATCCATCAGCTACCTCCTTGGGTGTTGCCGCGTGGTCCTTGCCACGAAGGACGTGTGCTGTGAAGATGCCTTGGTACCTCCTGCCACTGCCTGAGACACAGCGCGCAACATCGACAATCAATTTCAACTATCTGCAACACGGGCCAAGTTTTCCTAACCCTATCTCTTGATTGTACGTGTATGTTAAGGTGTTAAGTGTGGGGACATTTGTGGATGGTCTGTTATGTGGTATTAGGTCCCTGTTGCTCGATCAACCCTATCCGTTAAGGTTTTAAGTGTGGGGATGCGTCCCTGCGCGTCTACATTGCATACCCCTCTGCATATGCCTCAACCTGCTAATGCCTCTATGCCATGACTTGCTTTTACCCTGATGGGGTCCCTTCCCCACGCACCTGTTCATTTTTTCCCCACCCTCGGGGCTGTTCCCTTGCAATTTTCCTTCATTCCCTGATTTTGCTATCCTGCTATGTGCACGCACCCTACGTTCACCGAAATCCACATCCAACCTTATAGCCCTGTTCATCCCTTTGAACCGACCCTTTTTCCTTTAGAAACTATCAGGACCAAACAGAACATATCAGAACATCAACAGAACTTCACATTTGTACTAATAAACATCATGAGCTTAATAAAACCATTCCAACCTATCCAAAACACTCTCAAACCACTTCCAAACCAATCAATCATCTCATAAAATCAACCATTCAGCTCTCAAAAACAACAAAAATCAGCCAAAAAATAGGTCATTTCAACACTCAACATATCCCCACACTTAATAAGGAAGCATCCTCACGACCTAGGAAAAAGGGAATACAAGTTCATTCAAGAGCTCAACTTTGATCTTCAATAAATTTTCAAAAATCTTCAATAAATAGTCCATCCAACCACGACCCCAACTTATAACCTGTATCTGATATAAAGAATACAACGAAAGGAAAACCCTTTATACATTAACACTTTTTTTCAAACTGGAAATCACAACAAACTTGTAAAGGATATAAGAGGTTTCTTCTTCTGCATCAGCATCTTCAACTATCCAACCAGCAACATCATCACCGCAATTCTCCAAAAATGTAGCTCACACGAAAGCAAATCGAATAGGCAACCACCATGATCTTATCACATAAATTAACCCACAACACAAACACTACACACAACACAACCATCTGAATGGCTCCTCCAAAAAGAGAGATTTATCATTAAAAATCATCCACAATACATTGCAAAGGTATCAATGAAGATGATCCCTTTTGAAGGCTTGGTGATTTCGAAAACGATCCATGGACAAGGATTCATCTACAAATGTCGTGGGAGGATTCTGAAAGAATTGAAGGTAGCACATCCTTTCCAATAAGATGAGGTATCTGCTAGGAAAACAGAGGGCATGAAAGTACAAGACATCCAGTTGCTGGGAATCAATGCTCACGTTGACATTCATGCACAACTTTGGAATAGATTTTGAATTATTATGGGAATGCCTATACATATACGCCAGGTACCAAGTAAAATGAGCAATTAAGCGCACAGAAGGATCTGCAGATTGAGAATATTGTTGAGCAAAATGCAGATAATTCTGATAAGCCTGACAAGCACTTATCCATTCTCCTGGGATCAATGGCCAATTGATTTAAGGTCCAGTAAGGGAATCATTTGAACTCCAGCCTCTTCTTCGAAGAATCTTCTGATCAAATCCTTGATACCCACTAACCAACTGAGGAGGATTAGGAATAGAAGTATTAGGAGACAGAAGAGGGACTAATGAAAGAGGATGAAGCGATGGATAGGCAAAATCATAAAATGAAGAATGGATTAAAGATGGATTTGCTGAAAATTGAGGAGATTCGGTTAAGAAAGGCATTAAAAGATAAGCAAGAAAAGTTGATAGAATGTCAGGGGATAGGGAAGGACAAGGATCAGGAGGTAGAAAAACTCGATCTTCAATAAAAGAACAATGGGTAAATATAGGAATTTGAGGAGATCGTTGAGGTTGGAAAAGAAGGGGTAAAATGACCTTTGGGTTAGATTGAAAAAGGGAAATATAAGCATCATACCTATGGGCCATTTGTTGATAATGAGTTAGGCATGGTAAGGAAGGACCTAAAGCTGATCTACGATAATAGGCTTCAAAGAAAGAAGTATCAAATGGGGGTTGGTTGGAGAGATAGGCTAAAAGATCCACCCTCAGTTGGTTAATGTTCTGGGCATGAGCTGAAGCTTTGACCTGACGGTGATTCAAAATGATAGCATCAACCATAGTGTGCCATGAAAACTCAGGACACTCAACCACCTTTGAAGAATATCCCTGGAACATCTCATCAATCCTCAACTCCAAATGTCGAACATACAAAGAAGCTTGCAATACCACATCTCTGACATACCAAGCCAGATCTTCATCATCTGGAATCTGTAAATCACCCCTCAAATACATATAGGACAGAAGCATCATATCTGGAGTGACAGAGTCTTCAAAAACCATCCTCACTACTTCTATCAGCAAATCAGATGACCATGCCCCACTCCATCCTTCCTCTGGAATAGCTAAATCCATCATGGAAAGTTTTATATAGAAGGCCAACTTCTGTTGTTGATAATGGACAAAAAAGGAATGATCTGGTGGAACATATTCTTGATACTGCTCAAAAGAAGACCACAATAAATCCATGCGAGATTGCAATCTTTCCACCTTGGCCTGAAATAAGGGACATAATGTAGCCTGTCTCTGAAGGGCTGCCAAGTCTGCAGGGGATAAAAGAGAAACTGGTTGCACAGGACTCTGTGTATTAGACCAAGACTGAGCCAACTGATCTTTGAGTTGCTGGATTTGAGCATTGCTCTGGTCTAAGATAGCTGTGGTGGATTTAAACTTCTTTGCTTGGGCAGCTATCACCTCCTTCATCTCTTGACTCTCCTTCTGTAACTTATCCCTCTCCTCTGTTACAGCAACCACTTAAGACCTAACTTCTGCCAACTCAGCTTTCAACTTAGAGATTTCAGCTTTCTAAGTATACATGAGCTTACTCTGCTGCTCCATTTGCGTACAAAGGTTAGAGAATTTCTCCTGAGCAGAGGCTAACTCAGTATTGGTCTTATTTAGTTCCTTCTTAGACTGCTGAACTTCATCATAAAATGAGGAATATAATTGCTGGATACAAACAGTCATCGAAAGTTCAATAGAACTCTGGATATCCTTGCACAGGAACGTAATAACATCTCCTGTTACCAGGTGGTGAACAGAAGGAATAGTAAGTTCTAGCATCCCGTCTCTATGGGCTCTGAAAAGATTTGGCGTCTGAAGGAATGCAGGCAAGGTGCTACAAGACTGGGCAGGAACTGTCACTAGAACTGGAGAAGGAGGAATAGGCATTGACTCAGCCACCCTCTTGAGGCGTTTTCTCTGAATGACAAGGGGAGGAGGAGAATCATCATCCTCAATTATCACATCATCATCTTCATTATGAGGCGGAGGAGGAACTTCTGGAGGATCAATTGGAGGTCAAGGAACTTCCTTTGCAGGGGCAGCATGTAGCAAGAAGACATAGAGGAAGGACCCAAATGTAACATTAGTCACATTTCCTCGAGTAGCTCGGATAAAGTGGTGATCCATCTTGGAGAGGAGGTAGGTACTCCAATCAATAGTTATGCCTTTCAAAATCATTCGTGAAGCTGTAAACAACTCCTTGGAAAGATAATGAGATGGGGATTTTGCAGGCATGAACCTATCCTGAAGGAATTAGCATAGCTGTTTCCACAGGGAATTGGAAATCATGGAGACACCGACTCCTGACGTGGTAATGACCTTCTTCGGATCAAGAACATCTTGAGTTTGCTTCTGCAACAGCTTCAAAATATCGTCATTGGCGAATAACTGTCTAGCAACAGGGACAGACTCCCCACGATATGGCAGACCAAGAGCCTTGCCTAGACTCTTCGATGTCAGAAAAACAGTAGTGCCACGGACTGGCCTAGACCTCTTACTGTAAGAGGTTAAAAACTCGTCACAAATGGTAGGATCATCTGGAACCAGTGGGAAAGAAAGGCTCACGAAATTGGACAAGCCACAACGTCCAAATCCAATAACAAAGAATAATCATGTAAAGCCAAAGGAACATACTGGATCGGGGGAGGAGTACGAGAGGGCGCCATTCAGATGGTTACACACACACACACCACAAACACAGACAAATAAAGAGAATGCCTGCAAAACAACCAAAAGGCTATCAAAAAGGAATCAATCCAAAAGAAAGACACTCATACAAATATAGACGTAACTAATCCAAGTACCACCCCAGACAATACACAGCCTAGAAAAATTTTGGCATGACCTCTACACATATGCGACCGAAAGCTTCATGCGATGCAACATGCAAACACCCAAATCCCCGTATCGTACCCATATCCCCATATCAGGTAATAAAGAAAAATTTTGGCATGACCTCTACACATATGCGACCGAAAGCTTCATGCGATGCAACATGCAAACACCCAAATCCCCGTATCAGGCAATAAAGAAAAAAAACTACACACCATACCCATAATCGTAACACATGGACAAATCAGACTACCAAAAAAACGGACATCAAGACTGGACCATAACTTGACCATCAGTGTCAACTAATAGATTTGTACGCGCCCATCCCACGAAGCAGGTTCATTAAAAAGGAGAAATAAGTGTAATGAGGGGAAATTAATTTAATGAAGGGTTCATTGGAATAAATTATTAACAATGGGTGACATTTTATTAAGTGATAAATCTTAATAAGAAAACGGCGGTTCCTTCTTAAAATTTTAATTACAAATTATTAAGTTGAAACGGTGCTTTAACGCAACTCGGACTTCGATACTAGACTGAGATCTCTAAATGCAAATTCCTTAATTAAAAATTAAGAGTGATGTGGAGCGCGTTTTTGCCAGTGCGTGCTCTTGTGACGACTGGTTCATTTTTATTATAAATTAAAGTGCCTCTTAAGCGCACGTAGCGCATGCTAAGTGAATGGCTGATTGATTTTAAATAGAAAAAGGTATGTTTGGCGCGAGCACACATGCCATGGTGGTGTTTAGGATTCATATTAAAAATTAAGCTCAATCCCCAAAATGTAGGTCAACAATCCAAAAAGAAAAACAACGAACTGAAAATAATTGGACACACGACATAACAAGATTAGTGTATATGAATTTGTTTGGATGACTGATGGCTTATATGTTGTTGTTGTTGTTTCTATTTTTTTAAAATATTGTGTATTGTTGATTATGTATTTTGGTTTTTATGTGTTTTTGTTTGTTGTAATATATTTTTTTCGTGTTTTTGTTGATCTTTGTAGCAAAATTTTGACAATGAAACACATATAAAAATATTGAAGATTTGCAGCATCAATCCAACACGTGTGACCAAGGTATCTGGATTTTTCCAGATTTTTCAGCTTGTGTTTGAAATTAAAGAGGATTTTTTATGAATTTAGGCATTTAATAAAGCATTTTTGCCATAAAATAATAATGGAATAAATTTGCACAGCATTTTCAACTTAGAAAATATTCCAAAAATAAGCAAAAGAAGTTGATGGAATTTTCAAGAGTTTTTTTACAATTAAATTGGTATTTTTACCAATTTTAAATTTTTTTGCTCATTTTGTATGTATTTTTGAAAGAATTTTTACTTTAAAAATTTTTGAACTTTTTTTCTGAGATTTTCAGTTTGGAAAAATATTTCAATTGACTGTAGAAATATTGGATTTTTTAAAAAGGAAATTTCTGTAAATTTTTTGGATTTTAATTGATTTTTAATGAATTGTTGAATTTTTAAATGTATTTTTAGGGTTTTTTTGGGTTTGGAAATTAAAAATTCGAGAATATGTATCTAGGAATGGATTGCGTGTCAGCTGCGTGTGAACAGCCGGCTGGTGCACACCACCGCACGGACAAGCTAACGCGTGTCCCCGCGCGTGAACGGCCGCTAAGCGCGCACAAACCCGCGATCACGAACACGCTCATACAACTCCGCACACGCACACACACCTTGTGTGTGATAGGGGATCAGGGGCTTAAGAGGGGTTTCTGCGGGTTTCTTCTTTTTTTTTTCTTTTTTTTTTTTGTAGGTCGCTACCAGGGGGTAGGGGAAAGAGAGTGAGAAGGGGGGCTTAAGAGGGGGTGACTCGGGGGTTGGGAGGGAACTGGGGTTGGGGGAGGGGAACCAGGGGTAGGGGGGTGGGTTGTGGGTTGTGGGGTGGGTTGGATTGGTGGGGGGAATGAGGGTGGGACCGGAGGCTAATGAGGGTGGGGGTGGGTGTGGGGGTGATTGGGATGGGTGGGGGGGAATGGGGGCTTGTGGGGGGTGGGTGGGACTGGTGGGGGGCGGCAGAAGGTGGGCCCAGGGTGGAGGGGGGAGAGGAGGGAGGGAGAAGGAGGAGGGAAGGGGGGAGGAGGAAGGAAGGGGGGAGGAGGAGAGAAACAAACAAAAAAGGAAGAAGAAGAAAGAAGGAGAGAAAGGGGGGTGGTTGGGAAGGGACGGGGAGGAGGGGGTATAAAATATTTGTTTTTTTTTAAATAATAAATAAAAGTTTTTGGTAAAATAATAAATAAATTAAATAAAAGAAAGGCGTGCCCCCATCCCGCGCGCGTGCACGCGGCGGGGTAAAAACATTTACCGTGACGGAATCGGACCGGTGCCAGGATGTCAGTATGGGGCACGCGGACGCGACCGAGGCGTGTGGAAACGCGTGAAATCGAAAACAGGCACGTTCACGCACGGGACGAGTCGCGCGAAACACATATAAACAAGGAAAAATTAATATCTCCCAATCTGGGCATCGAAATGAAATAGCGTAAAAACAAAAATTGGGCAGGACGGAAGGGGGAAGACAAGGAAAAAATGCAACGGGGTTTCGGGGGAAAGACAGGGTGTTCAAATGCAGAAAAAGAAAAAAACGGGTCCAAAAACCCAAATGAAAATGAATATAGGAAGATCCATGCATCGAAACAAAGTGCGGGAAAAAGGAAAAATGTGCAAAAGCACGTGCCCGACAATCCTATCATGTCAAAACATGGTTCCGACTAAGGTAAGACACGTTTACATTGGAAAAACCCAAAAAAAAGACCCGAAAATGGAATCGAAAATTAATATTGGATGAACCACTTGTTGGAAGGACATGCAGTAAAAAAGGAAAAATGTCCGTAGGAAGGGGTGGCACAGGGTTGGCATGTTAGAACGCAGTTCCGGCGGAAGTAGGAGGGGTTCACATGTGAAAAACACCAAAAATACACCCGAAAATACATTTAAAAATTAATAATTAAAAATCCAAAAGTCGAAAGAGGGTGGAGGAAAAAGGAAAAAGGTGGGGAAAGGCGCGATAGACACGGCTGTCAAATCAAATTGAAATTCCGATGCAAACAGGGCAGGTTCACATGGAAAAATGTCAAAAAGACGCACGAAAAAATCTCGAGAAACCGCAAAAATTAATATTGGACCAACCATGCATCAAAATGACACGGAGAAAAAAGGAAAAATGTCAGGGGATTTGGGGAGATGGGAGGTTGAGGTGGTTACACCCTCTCTCTTCCTTTATCTTCTCCTCTCACGGTTCATTTCTCCCTCTCTCATTTTGGCACAACTCTCATCTTTCTTGTTCTTGCTTTTCTCTCTTGTGCTCCTTTGCCAAATCTAATGGAGAGTGAGGAAGAGGAAGAGGGTGAGGATGGAAGAATTGTCAAATTTCTTGTGTGGGCTTCCTCTTGTGTGTCTTGAGGATATGGATTCTTGGTGAGAAGGAGAGTTTTCTTGCAGATTTTCATGGCCAGCAAATGTATTTGCAGCCTCTCTTGGCCGGTTCGTGGTTTTCATGCTGCCGTGGCAGGATGCTCTTCAGTAGGTTTATGGGGACGAGTCAGACTAAGAACAAGGGCCGATGCCTTGTCTTCCTAGGGATAGTAGCTAGCCGAAAACAAAAGAAAAGGAAGGTTGGAGCAAAAATAAAAATGAGCGAAAGAAAAGGATTTAGTGTCGCCTCGTAAGCGCTTGGTAGGTTCTTGGATACCGAGTTAAGACCTGAGGCCAATGCCCTGTTCTCCTTGGGTCACTCTATGCTCAACTCCCTCCTTTTTACACGCCGGAGTATGAAACCTTGACAAGAAACATGTTACAAGAAAAATATGATGACCAGGCCATAGGTCATTCAGACCAAGTCCACTAGGATGGCCTCCTTAATAGGCTTCTTAGCCAATCAGTATTAGAGAAATTGGTTAAAGACTTGCTTTGGATTTCTCTCAGATTATGCTAGGCCTATCCCTTGTGGATTTTCATGTCTTGATTTTGTCAAGGGGTAGGGTGAGAGTTGTTCTATGTTTTGGTGCATATATTTTTCGTATCACATTGATGCTCTTTATGGTTATGTTTGTGTAGATCAATTCGTGGGATTTGATGCTCTTTATGGTTATGTTTGTGCAGATCAATTCGTGGGATTTGATGGGCTGAGTCGCCCTATCCTTTGGTCACCAATGAGAGCGGATTTTAAAGCCCGTTAAAGCACGGAAAAGAAGTGGAGAAGTGCAAATTTGAGGCGAACATTTAAAGCTGAGAGAAGCAAAACCTAAAGATCCGACAATTTTAAAGTCCAAGGAACGCGAAAATGCAAAACTTCGACCATTGTGGTGGTTGTAGATTTTTAGTAATTTTTTCATTTGGTAGATGGAGAAGCGACAACTTCTTGACCATTTGGAACCTCAAGCTAGGTAGGTAAAAATTTTCGCCACTTGATTTGGATGACGAACGGGTAAGATTCGCAAGCCCGACAGAAGAAGGGAAAAAAAGGGCCAAATTTTTAGAACTTTGGGCATAGGCCCTTTGAGTGGGCCTTTGGCCCCCCTAAATTTTTTGTTTGGGGGGGGGGGGCCGGGGCGGGGCGGGGCGGGGCATTTTTTCAAAAAGGCATGATGATAGGCTGCGACCCCTCAATTTCACGCAGATTTGATGGAGAGGGGCTCATGTTGGCTAAAAGCAACCCCTATAGCAGATCTAGGCAATGGATTCCCACATTTTTTCACTTCTCTTTGCTCATCTCTGCTCACATAAAGGCTATCGGATTACAAAGATCACGAATCGGTCTTTCTCTCTCCTCCTCCTCTCTCCTCTAAGAGGTTGATCACACGTAGAGAATCAAGAAGAAAGGGAGATTAAGGATGCTTGTTCAGCATGGGTCAGAAGGCTACAAGATTAAAATGATGCTAAAAGGAGATGTCAAGTGCTATTCGGGAATTGAGGATGGGTACATTGTCTACCCCAAAACCATTTATAAAAAGATGCAACACGCAAATAAGCAATATGCTCAATTTTTACAAAGAAAATTTCATTGTTTTGATGTTTGATAGCTTTAATGATATGCGCATGGAAAGAAAATTTGTATGAATTATTTTTTAAGTATGTTTGAGGGATACACATGATAAAATGTAGAGCCCATAATCATACATAGTCGTAATAAATAATTAAAAACCCGAAATGCATTTTTTAAGAGGAAAAATGAGAGTTTCTTCCATTTTGGGTTAGGGAGGAATGAAGTTCATACAGGATAAAAATTGACAAAAAGTAGTGTTTAGTCAATATCATTAGCCAAGACACATAAATAAGAAAATACCACATTTTTATGAAAAAATAAATGAGAAAAAGAGAAAAAATATAAGAAATTTTAGTTTTTGAGCTTTAAAAAATAGGAAAAAATATACGTTATATTTGTGAACATATAACAAGGCCGGATCATGAGGAATAAGCCTCACTCAAGCCTTGTTTCTATGTTAGAGTATGGTTTTTATCAAATTTTACATGAAAAAATACATAAAAATGAACGTTACACCTATCCAACAAATGCAAAACCTAAAATCTTGGAGGGAAGATGGGTTGTAAAAATTAGTGATCACTGAAAATATTTTAAATTCTAATTTATTTGATTATGCATAGCATACATGCCAATCACCATTTAAATTTAAGAGAGACTAGTAGCATGAGGGAACTTAGTGCTAGTCTCTAGGAAGTTGCAATTATGAGTAGTTTGGAAATAATTAAAGGATTGTTTTCTCACCTCGTGTTGCTTTGCTTTTATCATAAAATGCTGAGTACGAGGTGTGTCATCCACAATTGCATTATGCATATCACGTGGTGACTCTTGGATGCATAGTAGTTGATTGTTGACCACATGACCTACGTGGAGTTATGAGGAAACCCAAGTTGTAAGCTAAATGCTTGAATCTTTCAAAAATTGTCAAGTGAGGAAATTTTATATCTTGGAACATTTGAAATAAGTAAGAGGGGAGTGTGTTCGTGCACTTTTGGCCCTTTTCCTCTTGCTTTTCAGTTGGGCCATCTTTTTCCACATTTCCTATCTCTTTTTTATTTTATTTTTCTTTACTTTTCTTTCTTTGCATTAGGATCAACATTACCCCCTCCTGGCCAAGTGCCAGCCCATGGCACTTGTTGGTGAGTACTCATGTGATTGAAGGTTTTCCATGTGGGTGAATGATGGGGTTTTAGGGATATTGGCCGTGGAGAAGAACCATAACAAAATGGGTGAGAGGTTGCAGTGGTGGGGGAAAGGGTAATCGTTGGACTACCTTCCACTACAAACACAATATCTATTTTAGCAATTAGGGAAGTGTATTCCTTGGACGCTCTTGGTTGCGAGGCCATGTGGGGTTATCTTGTGAGTGTTAGAGAGGCTCGGCTAGTGCCTATAGCCAATGCCCGTTTTAGGTTCCGATAGAGTAACATGGTATCATTCATTATCTTTTCATGAGCTCATCAAGGACCACCATACTATGTAGGGCTAGAGCAACTTATAAGGTTGATATCACCATTGCATTTACTACACCCATTCCTAGGTGTTGTATGTCCATGATCCCCACATTCTTAGCTACTATCAAGCATTAAACCTCAAGGTCCTTGGACTGAAGGGTCTCTTTTTCATGAATTTGAAATGTGATGCTCTCATCATGGCCTAGAGTAGTCAAGGAGGACTAGGGTCTTCATTGACTACTTGATCTTCCTCTTCATCAAGAAACTCTAGTACTAGGACTAGTTTAGCATTCTCTGCCTTGCATTCGTATTTGTGATAAGAAAATATAGGGTTAACACACCTATAGTAAATCCCTGATCATGAATTTCTCTTATGTTATCACTAGTGAGGTATCTTCCATGAGAAGCATCACATTGCTCACAAGGATGCTCATATTGCTCATAGTAATGATCAAGATACTAGTCATATTGATCACTCCATTGCTGCAATTGCTTATGCTTATAATATTGCTCAAAATGGTGGTGATCAAGCTATTTATCATATTGATCACTCTATTCTTAATAGTCATGCAACACTTTATGTATACACTCATATACATTTGCATGCTACTATTAGAGACATTCCATGATCAAGTGTATGGATTAATTCTTGCTCATGCCATATGAATCCACACCCCATGTGAATGTACCCTTAACATGACATCCTCAAGCCAACCATGCGAACCCACCCTTGCCATGTCATCATAGCACCTTCTAGAAGATATGCCATGTCATTTCTTGTATCATCAATGATGTCATCATAAAACATTCTAGAATATCTTTAGCCACCCTCCAACACCTATAAAAGGAGGGGATTGCCATAGAGCTCCTCAGTCTTGCTAATGCTAGACTTGGGAGCTCAAGGAGTCGAGACCTCTAAGTAAATAGCTTCGAGTTCGAGTTATAGTTCTTGTCTAGTCATGGTATCTAGTCTTGTCTTGTCTTCCATTACACTCCTATGGTCTTGTCACCTTGTAATCTCATAGTATGAGATCTTGTCTAGTACTATCTTGTATCTTATTCATCCCCCTCAAGGGAGATCTCATAATTCTAATATCTTGTATCCATACCTAAGGTCTCACGTTGTGGAATCCTTCATATCCTATCGAGTCTTATTGTCTCTACCTATGATCCTAGGTTGTGGGATTTTTCATATCTTTTTAAGTTATCATTATACCTTGTGCCCCTATGTGGGATTATCTTGTAATCAAAATTGTTGTGAAAAATCTTGCATCTAGTCTAGTCTCTCAAGCACACTCTAGTGCTCCCACAATAGTTATTGCCCATGTATATAATGTTTACCAGATGGCTTCTCATTCTGCTCATAGTAATAGTCAAGCTACTATTGATCGTATTGATCATTGCATTGTTGATAGTTATGCTACTCACCGTGTACATACTCATTTACAATTGCATGATGTTGCCCAGATGGTTGTCCATTCCTGTGACCATAATGTGTCTCATAAGAATGTGCATAACCATCATATGCATTCTAATACTCATAATATGCACAATCACCATATGATCTTTTCTTTTAATCACAACCAATTGAAAAGGTTGAGTTTTAAGGGCTACAAGTTTGTCATTATTGTCCTTGGCTTGCATGTTGTTGGCTAAGATTAGTTGGTCCAACTTGAACATTAGTTCAGTATGTCTCTCAAATAGAAATGGTAGCTTCTTGTCACCCTAGAGTAGCATTCAATGTACACATTCCAAAATGCCAAGATTGAGAAAATGAGTTAGAACCATGAGCCATGACTTTTTATTTTTCCTACATAGTTGCCCTTTGTTGGTGTGATGGAAAATCAAACTCTAACAATCAAATATTTGCCTCAAAACTCCTGTAATATGGTCAAACAATGCCTAAAGCCAAATCAATATTGCCTACAAGTCCACCTTCTATACCTACTTGAAATCAACCCTTCTTGCAACATCCCACCACTAAATATGGGGGGAGAGATTTCCTTTCTTTGCTACTTCCCCCTAAATACTTCCTAAAAATTGGAATCCCCCTTGTTTTAGCAATATTCTAAAAGACATCCTTGTTGGATGCCCCTCTATGGCTCCTCAACCAATTGCATGTAGATAAGAACCTCGTCGCAAACTTCCTCCTCTTCTTGCCATTTCTACTCTTCCTGGCTATGATGTACCCTAGACATGTGTATTATCTCATAGGATTGAGCAAAGATAGAATTTGAGTAATGCCAACCTTTCCTGTAAGTGGTATACTTTCAAATGACTATGAAGGTTACTGGGCTGTCTAGGACTAAGTTTCCTCTTTGATTGAACCCAAAAAACAAGTTCAAACTTTGTTAGATGGTAGGCTAGCATTATGTAAATGGTGCTTCCACAAAGTGCAAAGACTTTCTCCCTTCTCAATTTATGGATTGTTCATGAACCCATTATCCCCGTGATGTGCAAAAGACTCGATTAAAAAACATACCTTGCTCCTCAATATTCAGTAGCTATTGACAAACACAAGCTTCATCCTGTTTAAAAAAATACCAAGCTCGACCAAGGCTATCAAGTTCCACACTCAACAATTCAAACAAAATGACAGAAGCAAATCCTAGGCTTAAACAAACACAAGAAATCCAACTACGAAACAACAAAACAAACAGTCACACAAATAACTAAGCTAGCATAAATCAAACCTAACTACAGTTGACTAGGGATTTTCAGTTTTTAGAAAAACACTTGACAACATAAACTACACATTTGGTTTAGAGTGTTAGTTTATGCAACTTCCACAGAAGCCACATTTGGATGTAGTGTCGTGCACATTACACTATGTCAATTCCACATTGGGCTATGCCTTATTCTATGGTACAAGTATACCATTGGACTTGCATGGTTACACAAATGCAGGTTAAACTAGTAGCATTTCAAACAAGAGATCTACCAGTGGTTTTATGTTTTTCTTTGTTAGTACTTCTATTATTAGAGTAGCAAGAAACAAGTGATAGTTGCCTTGTCAAGTACAAAGACAGAGTACAAATGTGTTGCAATTGCAGCATGTGAGGTAGCTTGGTTTAATAAGCCACTTGGTGATTCTTGGATGAAGTTGGATAAGAAGATTATCATTTACTTATATAACCTTACTAGCATTCAATTGGCTAGGAACCTAGTGCATCATACACAAACCAAACACATACAGGTTCATTACCATTTTGTTTAGGAATGGGTTATGGTAGGTGATACTGTCTTTGTTTATGTCAACTCACAAGATTAAGCTATTGACATTTTCACCAAGGTCGTAGGAGTTAAGAAGCTTCAACACTTCGAGACTATGCTAGCTCATGATGAGCTCAATGGGAAGAATTAAGATATCGATCTCTATATAAGCTAGCATCCACTATGCCCACGTTGTCCATCCTTGGTTATGGCATATTCATTGTACCACCTTTTCTTTCCTTAGAATGTTCACACATTGTAACTACATGTACATATGTTATGGTACTTTCATATTACTCTTTTATCATGTTGCAAACTTAGTTCTTTTGTGTGGAAGATGAAAAAAGAGGGAAGAAGAAAGAAGAAGAAGAAAATTTCAGCCCTATATCTTTGTATTCTCAAGTCTCCACTACTTTTGTGTGTGTGCTCTTGGGTTCTTTATCTCTCTCCCATCTTGTTTGTCTGCAATATATATGCCCGATGGGTTCACTTATAAGAAATCATTTATATAACATGCATTCAAAGGATATTAGGAAATATGCTTTCTTTACAAATTATAAGTGCTTAAAATGACCCCTTTTACTTTACTAAACTTACGAATTTTTTTCAAATAGTAATTAAAATTTTCCTTTTGTAAATATAATCTTGTAAATTTTACCAAATATAATACCATTTTTAAAAAACTAACAGAGTATCTTATATGTTCTATAAGGTGTTCCAGTAAATAAGTACATAAGCATATCACAAGGGCAAAATGAGGATTTTTAAAATACACATTTTACACATCTTTAACATATAAAAGGGTGCCATATAAAGGGATCATTTATAGATTGAATAGTGAAGGGGTAAGTTTCATTATGAAAAATTTCACAAATAAAGGTATTCTTAAATAGGTCTTAAATGCATTGATATAAAGTGTTTATATATAATGAATTCCCTACGATAGATGAGAGCTTGCTTTAAAGCTAAATTTTAAGTGCAAAGGTGGCCTGAGACCCATTAAATAGGTGTTTCTTGTTTAGAAATGGAACGATCATGGATAAAAGAGCTAAAGCTTTCCTAGATGAAATTGAATGCTAAGAATCGAATGCAAGTGTCCATTCATCAATCAGACTATGTCTACCCCCCATTTAATGGCTGCAAGGTTTGATATTATGAAGTACCTACTAGTTCAAAATCTAAAAAGCATGTGATGAAGACAAAGATGATAGATTTTGATACTAGAAAGCTTCTCGTCCAGTCATATTGCAATTTTAAGATTGTTTGCCCCTTTGTCCAAGATGGAATCACTTGAAGACAAGTGCGAACATGAAAATTTGAACTAGATAATTTAATGGTTAAAGGTTAAACATGATTAAAAGAGCTCAAAAGCTCCAAAAACTATTGAGATAGAGGGGTGCATTTTTTTATATCCCATCTTTTTTCATATTTTAAGAAAATCATGTCTCTTCTCATCAACCCTCCATCTTCCAAGAATGAGTCTTTGCAATTCTTTGCTCTCGGATACTCTAGACTATGTGGGATTTTATGAAGGAAAAGAAAAGATTCAATTTTAGTCTTTCTCTCTCGTATTTCTCTCTCATCTCTGTTCCTTATTCATATGCTTGCGCATGAGAGCGAGAAAGAGGAGCTAGTTTAATGAAGTGGGGATGGACAATGGTTCAGAAGCATAATTGCATGTGGATAGGGTGATTTGGATGTGTCAAGAGCTATAAAATAGCATCAATGGCGCCATTTTCCAAAATAGGAGTGTAGATGTGGATTTTAGAGTAAGCTACTTTTATTTAATTTTTATGATAAATATTTCATGCATATGATAGAAAGATGATTGAAAATAGTTTAAATATCAATTTTGATGTTTATAATTTCAAGTTTTCAATCATTTTTCTTCCGATATATTAGTGGATCATGCCATTGTGGATACATGATCCTTTGTCACCATTATGAGTTCTGAATTGATGAAAAGACTAGAAGTGAAAATCCAAAAGGATGCCTTCACAATTCTCCAGATGGCTGATGACATTTTAAGGAAATTGAAAGGTTGCATTACTAAATTCCACGTGATTGTTGGTAATGTGGAATGCATTTTGGACTTTGGGGTTATTAGGTTTACAAGACGGCCAAGCTATCAAGTATTATTAGGAAGGCCATGGATCTTGCAATCCCATTGTCAAGTTGATATACCTCTGTTAATCGTCTAATTTTTGGCAGGGGTGCTAGACATGTAATAATGGATGCATATCCAAAATCTCCTCAAAGTAAGAGAATACCTTTATCTTTGAAAAAATTAGATGTACGAGAGGATCCTTTTGGTAGTGAGATCTCGTCAGGTGATGAATTAAGAGAGGGATCCACTACAAAAGATGTCTACTAGGTGACAACAGTATATTGAGGAGTTTGGGAATTCTCATGTAGTTTGGAAATTCTCAATATAGTTAATATTTGGCCGCATTATCAAATCTTTTCCCCTTGCTTGGAAGTGGAGTCTATCCTAAATACTATAGGTGTTGTCTTTCCAAGTCCCACTTTGAAGCATGGGTTAAGATTTAGTCGTCAAATGGCCAAATCTTTACCCCTTATTTGAAAGTGAAACTTGGGAGATTCCCAAATTCTCTAATATGGTATTTGAATCTAAATGAGCCAATGGAAGCTCAAGATTGATTCTGAGATAAAAATGTGATTAAGCTAGATCTTGGTACATTGAATGAGCCATGACTGATTAAATTAGGATATATACTTAGTTTGGAAGGGAGGAAGGACTACGTGACCTTGATCCAAGAATTCTATGATATTCTTAGATGGACCTATGATGAGTTGAGGGGTATTTCTCTTAGTCTAGATGTACATACTATATCCTTAAAGGAGGGCAACTATATTGTTCGACAAAAAGTGAGACATATGCCTTTTGAGTTGAGGAAAAGACAACTTGAGGAGCTACAAAAATTTCATAAGTTTGGCTAGATATTTCATGTACAACACATGGAGTGGCTTTTATAGGTAATTATTAGAAAAAATCAAATTCAACTTGCAAAGAATTTAGCAAGCTCAATAAACAAACAATCAAAGACTACTATCCTCTGCCATTTATTGATTAAATTCTAGATCAGCTAGTGGGTAGGGATAATTATTTGTTTATGGATTACTTTGCAAGTTATAACCAAATGGCTATCATAGAGGAAGATAAGTTGAAAATGACATTTATCATTGTATTTAGAACCTTGTGTATCATGTTATGGCTTTTAGTCTATGCAATCTACCAAGGTCTTCACAATGTATGGATGATATAATTTTCAATGATATTTCCCTAGAGGAGCTGAAGGTCTTCATTGATGATCTAGGGGCAGCCACCACAAGGGCGAGACATTTGATTATTTTAAGAAAAATTTTTCAGTGATGTGAGGAGTTTGGCATTGCTCTAAATCCAAGGAAATGTGACTTTGGAGTGCCCTACAAATTGTTGTTGCACCATGTGGTTAGCTTAACTAGTATCGTGATGACTGATCCTGAAAATATAAAAGTTATCATTGCTATGATTCCACCACATACTCCTAAAGAAGTGCATAGCTTTCTGTCGTCAGTCAAGTATTATCAATGATTTATTCATGCACTAGCTGCTATTGAGAGGAATTTCCATTGATGAATCTATTGTTCTTTAACTGCCTATTTGTTTAGAGTGATCAATGTAAAGTATCCTTTGAGGATGTGAAGCAAGAATTGAAAAAAGTGCCACTCCTAAAATCACCTAAAAGGGATGAGATATTTTATTTATCTTCAATGGCTAGGATGTATAGTATTAGCTGTACTATTTAGCCCATATTTGGAAGGAGAAGTGGTACCATCTAATTGTGTTAGCTAGTTGCAAATTGAGAGTATTTGAGATTAATTATACCTATATAGAGAAACTCTACCTTGGGATGGACTTTGCAATGAAGAAATTTAGGCACTACATCCTATATAAAAACATACTATTTTATATGAAGGAAGAGGGGCTAAGGCTGTTGTTGAATAAGTTGTAACTGCTTGATCACCTAACAAAGTGGCTAATCACTTTGTAGAATTTTGACTATAACATTAGTAGTAAACCACCAGATTTGCAGGGCATTATTGAATGTCCTATTGATTTCAAGGAGCCAAAGGAAGTCTTAGCTAAAGGTAGTGACCTCAAGGTGCTTGAGGTCTTGAGTTTAGGGTTTTTGGCCCATATGATTTTGCGACTGCAGCAAAGTGTATACTGAATTATTTTGAACAAGATTTGATGATGATAAAGATTAGGTGATAGGCTTCATTTATCCCATGAATAGTGATCGATTTGCATAGTGCATGAGGAGAACAAATAGTACAACCACACAGGGATGCGTAAACAGGCAGCAACTACAAAAAAATGCAATGTTGAATCAGAGAAGGGTTTATGTTGTTGATTGAGGTGTTAGGAGGGAGTGCCGTGAGTGGAGGAATATTTCCCTAGAAGAAATATTCAAAAGATATTGCCTGTATGTGGAGATCTAGGAGCTCAATCAAAGATAGGTGTAGTCATGGCTATGGCTGCCACAAGGTCAAGTGGAGATGGGAGTGAGAAATGGAACAATGAGCTAGATTTTAGCTGACTTGAGGTTAGAAGAAGCTAGAAGAGTAGAGAGAAGAGTTGGGTTGAGCTAGGCCATGCCCAATTGGGCTTTGATACCATGTGAAAAGCACGGATCTAGAGCATGGAAAGAGTTATGGAGGATGGAAGATGAAGGCTAGATTCATGTTGACATAAACAATATAGAGCAAATATTACACAAGTGAATTGCGTTCCAAGGTAGATTAGCTTGGGCTCATAAACACAATCTTGTGTAGGACAGTGACAATGACAAAGACACTAAGTGAAAGTACAAAGCATCATGATATTGCATTCATTCCATAGTGAAAGTGATAGTCAAGTACAATACTTTATAGAAGTTGGATTGTTCCACTCTCCTCACTATGCATATGGGAGTCAAGACATCTCTTCCTGGAGCATACATCTTTTGTCATTTCTCAACAAAGGGTCTATTCAAAATCAATATAGCCTCCATTGCATCTTGGTATGCTACTATAACACATTGTTTATCCATAGGAGAGGCTGGAGCCATTTTGTTGAAGGCTAGAAATGGAAAAATTAGGCAATAAGCCTTGAAATTTACATTGATTATAGGAATACTATATCAACAAGGAGTTGATGATGCTTATTGCCGATGTGTTGTAACGTATACCCTAGTATCAACCAGGACACGTCTTAGCAGTCCATCGGAAAGGATGCCTAGAAAACTCCGCCCGGCACTCCCATGGAATGTTACGGGTTTTGCGATCTAGGTCTTTCCGTGTCTGCCACGTAGCGGAAGTATCCTAACCGTTCCCACTTAGGATCGATCGGAATTAGGGTTTTCCTGATTTGGTCATTAGCTAACAGCAACTTGCTTCAGACCTGAGCGAACTACTTTACGCAGAAACGCCAGGTCCGAAGCAGATTCACGCTGCACTTGGTTCAAGGAGAATGGGAAACGAGAGGGATGCAAGGCTCAACCTCTCTGCCATAAGGCATAGTCCCATTCCATTCCCCTAAAACAGCGTAAATCGGGTAAGACGTAACTCTAGGTCATCGCTCTCGATATTCGTTTTGATGATGATGATCATCCCGTTGTTCATCGAGATTTTTGAGAAAAGTTCCCGGCTAACCGAGACCACCCAACCGTAGGACGGACCCATGGCCGATCCTCCACACTTTCCTCGGTTTGTTTTAGTTATGTAATTATCTAACATATTAATTTGACATATAACAATCAGCTTCTTTAATTAATCCTGTTAAGCATTGGTTCCTTCACGTAATCTTATCACGTGACATAGAAAAACAATATCAAGCAAGTTCTTTTTTAACATTTCATCATTTTATCTTTGAAATATAAGGAGTTCCGCCCGTAGACTTGTCCATAATCCGCCCGAAGGCTATCCGGTAATCCCTAGGGATTACTATTCCAAGCTTCCGCCCGTAAACTAGTATGCGGGCCTCGAGATCCAATCCCGAGTCACGTTAGCCTCTTGTGCAGGACCCCGAAGGCGAGGGATTTACGGCCAGAGCCCCCCTGGCACCCAAGCGTCCTCTTGCTCCAAGTAGAACTCAACGGAGAGACCTCTCGCGGCGGGTTTGGTCCACATTCCCGGCGCGGTCAACAACCCCCTCGGTTAGGGTCAGGCAGGCAGTCGGGGGTAACTGAAGCTGCCTCTCCCTTCAGGCCTTCAACCTGAAGCATTAGATATATTTTCATCCTTTAATTCTTTGAGTAAACAATGCAAACAGTGCTTTCTAAACTGTTACAAGCACAATCAATTCCAGTGGCCGTTTATTTGGCCAATTGCTAAGGAGTGAATCTTTCTCTCCGAATGCATCCAGCACTTGATCCGGGATCAATTGCGACTTGGCAAGATCCCCAAGGGTTTGTTTGTTAACCCTATATCCTTGGGTTAGGGCCGTACCCTACTAACCCAACTTAACCAATACCTTAAGTTCTATTAGCAGTAAATATGTTATTCCAATTTACTAATTGGTCTTTTGCTTCCAAGCAAATATCTAATTCTCGTATCTTGGTTACTTTACCCAAGAAATGTACTATATTACGATGATTATTTCTCTTCTTGCCAGATAAACTTGCGTAAGAATCTGCCATTCTCATTTCGAGGAATTGGCCATTCCCTTTTGATCAAATCACAAGATCATGCGACTCTGTAACCTATTGCGCGAGTGTCGCATCAAAATCATGGGACTATTTTACCCATCGAATGGCGTTGTCTAATCACGAAATCATGATTAGATAGGGAACAGGGTTAGGGTATCTTCATAACAATCCGTTCCTGATTGCACTAGGTTGATATTGTCGGTCCTAAAGGTCCAAATCCAAATCGGGTTTCATTCTTTTAGCGAGCGATCCTTAGGGTAAAAACCCTAGATCGTTTCTCGCAAGTGTGTCCTATTCTCGCTACATTTCGTGAATGTGGGCAGGTCTTTAGGGCATGAGAGTTTCAACTTGGCAATAAGAACAACTAGGTTACGTCCTCAACGTTCTAAATCCTAGTTAGCACTTGGGATATGTTGCTTAGATTTAACCATTTCTAAGCGTGTCCCTCGCGGGTTAGGTGTTTAGGGTAAACCAATTTACTTGTCTACTCTTGACGATATTTACGATACCATTCTCATAATCACATGATTCATTGCCTACATATGAGTATATTTACAAATCCTACATTTCTGGTTAAAACCAAAGCATATGCCAAGTTACGACATAACTTCTATTGATGCATTTAAGATTCATGCTACTAAGGGATAGGGTTTTATATGAACCATGCAACCTTTTTCTAACTTCTTTTCTAAATGAGATTTTCGTATGCTGAATAAGCATTGTACAACCTTTCGTAACTATTCACGTAGTTGATTGAGATTTAAGCCAATTGACTAGATTTTAATCTACTTTACGCAGTTTTAAGAACCATTTCCATGCCTTGTAAATTCCTACGGATTATTAGCGACCTTCTTTTAATGAATCATTTCGAAGGAAAGATGCCTAATAATGCGACATGCAATTTATTCTTTCCATGCAAAATTGAAGTGTACTATCATTATTTCGACTTGTAAGAATGGGCATTAGTTAATCTAAGTTCGTTACTTTGCAATGCGTAAAAACCACTTGCTAGGAATGCATAGAGATCTTATGCTCTTCTTTTTCATTCATTTAATACAAATGACCGATTCTTTTATCAAAGTTATTTCCTTTAATTTAGTCAAGGTATTTCAATCCAAAAAGTGCATCCTAATTTTCGTAAATGAATCATGCACAATTGAAATATTACGACGTAAACAAAATTAGGAAGAAAACCTGGACTCGTGGTGAAATGTCCACATGGATGTTAGGAGATGATCCTCCTACGGTTGCACCTTGTGCCTTTTTAGGGGCCATCGTGAACTCGACCTTCTTGCCTTGGCCGCAGTCTTATGATCTTGGCCCGTCTCCCTCGTATGCGAAATTCCCTTTGTGGTACAGCTTCCTTGACCCAAGCACCATCTTGCGGAATTGGGCTTTGGAAATGGGGACTTATGAACTTCCCCTTCCTTTCATAGAAGTTCTAGGAATAAAATGGTCTTCACGGAAGAGGCTTAAGAAAAACCCCGGGGTAAAATGGCTTGTAGGAGTTACAATGGGAAGGATGGTTTTAAATTCCAAAGGGTAGAGTGGACTTAAAGAAGATTCAATGGGGAAGGGTTAAAACCCGGCTAATATGGCTTTATGTGAGTCCACGGGAAGGGGTTTTAAAAGAAAATGAAGGGGTAAAGTGGACTTAAGGAGATTTAGTGAGAAAAGGGGGTTTAAAATCGGCTAGTGTGGCTTTAAGTGAATCCATGAAAAGGGTTTAGAACTGGGTAAATGGATTTTGGGGGATGCAAGGGGGAAGGCTTAAATTCCAAGGGGAAAGGGGTGTAAAGCAAGCTTGGAAAGGGCTTAAATCTTCGGGGGGGGGGGGGGGGGGGGGGGGGTTTATAAAAATCGGCTTAGAGAAGGGCTTAAGAAGGCCCACAAGAAGGGGGCTTCCTCAGGGCCCTTAGAAGCTTCTCAAGAAGCTTTTGAGAGCTTCTAGGGGGGTCGTGGAAAAACTCCACGTGGATGAGGAGAAAGGTGGCCTCGATTTGCAGCGAAAGGAGACAGCGCTGGTAGCGTATTGCTTCGGGCGGCAGCTTCCTCGAGCTCAAGCGGTGGCTTAACGGATTCCTCTCCTCCTCACTATCTCCTTCAACGGCGGTAGCTGGCGTAGTCTACGCCCTCTTTTTTCCCTCTCTCGGCCTGCACCGTTATGGCCCTTCCTTTACTCCCCCCCCCCACAGGGGTTTTTATAAGCTAGGGAGAGGGACCTTCTCTCTCCCACGTGGCCAACCGCATGGCTCATCTTCCTCCATGACCTCCAGCGTTGTGCTGAATCATTCCCCCTTCAATCCCTTCCCTCCAACACGACCTTCGGCAAAGGGATAATAAAAAAAATTGCCATATATCCATCAATTATCCCTTTGGCCTCCTACCAAGAGGAGGTTCTTATGAAGAATGCGGATTTTTATTAAACCTTAGTCCTAAGTCTCGATTGGCCCGTGGAGAATATACCATTTAAAGATCGCACCGTCCGTGACTACAATGCTCGAGACTTCACACGGCCTCGTAATATTTTCAACAGAAATATTACATTCTCTCCCCCTTGGAGGAATCGAGATGTCCTCATCTCGAGATAAACTAGGGATATTGATGGTTGAGAATGCTTTCATCTATCCAAGTGGCATCCTCCTCGGGATAATCTTTCCACTGGACGAGGCATTCTCTCAAGGTTCTGGATCTCAGTTGTCTCTCCCTAACATCTAAGATCCTGTCAGGCCGTAATTCAAGGACTCCTTGACTAGGCATTACAACTTGTTAGTCATTAGGTACATGGTTAGGATTAGGTACATACTTCTTCAATAGGCTGATATGGAATACATTATGAACTTTTAGGTTCTCGGAGAGTTGCACTCTATAAGCATTAGGTCCTAGGCACTTAAGGATCTTGTATGGTCCACAATACCTTGGACTTAGCTTCTTGCAATCTTCTAAGGATAGGGAACTCTTCTTTGGGCATACGCGAATGAAGACCATGTCTCCTTTCTCAAAGATTCTATCTTGAAGCTTCAAATCTACGTATGCCTTTTGTCTATCCTTGGCGGCTTGGATGTCCTGTCTTATTGACTTTACTTGGTCATCCATCTCTTCCAACATCTGCCTTGAAGCTTAAACCCTCAAGGTTGGATCTGAGAAGTTTAGGGGACTTCAACAGTCATGACCATACAATGCTTGAAAATGGGTCATCTGAATACTTTGTTGGTAAGAAGCATTGTAGGCAAATTCAACCAAAGGCAAGTATTGAATCCACCTTTTTGGTTCACGACAACAATATGCCCTAAGCATATCCTTGATAACTTGATTGACTTGCTCTATTTGACCTTCGGTTTGGGGATGGTAAGCTGAGTGCTAAAACAAAGTTGAGTCCCAATGGCTTCAAAGATAGCTCTCCAAAAATGTGATGTGGAAAGAGAATCACGATCACTAATGATTCTTCTAGGTAGCCCATGTAGCTTGAATATCTCCTTGATAAACAACCTTGCAATGTCTGAGGCTTTATAGTTTGTCTTTACTGGAATAAGGTGTGCAACCTTAGTAAGCATGTCAACCACAACCATGATGGAGTTGTATCCTCCCTGAACTTGGGGTAGGCCAACAACAAAGTCCATACTGATGAATTCCCATTTCATTTGGGGATTGTCAAGTGGTTGTAGCTTTCCTGGCATTTTGACATGTTCGGCTTTGATACGTTGACAAGACAAACACTCGGTGACATATTTGAGAATGTCACCTTTAAGCCTCTCCCAATAGTAGCTCTTCCTAATTGCATTGAGAGTCTTTGCATAGCCAGGATGTCGTAAAAAAAAGGGAATCATCAGCTTCCCACAATATCTTCTGCTTAAGTGACTGGCTTGCTGGTATACATAGCCTCGTTCTATAGTAGACAAGTCCACTATTGATAGAGAATTCATGATACTTAGCCTGTAGCTTTTGATCCTCGTCCTTGATAGAGATCTCCCTTAGCATCTTTTGATAGGCTAGATCATGGCATCCTTCCTCTCTAGCTAGCTCAAGTATTGGGTTGTTCAGCATGGACACCTTTGTGGCTAGAGATCTAGCTATTGATGGATTTTGCAAGATTAGAGAATTAAGGAATGCCTTGCAACTGAGTGCATCAGCAACTACATTCTCCTTTCCAGGTCGGTATTTGATTTCAAGGTCATACTCCTCTATCACTTCAATCCACTGACATTGCCTCATGTTGAGCTTGTTCTAGGTAAAGTTCCACTTGAGACTTTTATGATCAGTCACTAGTGTAAACTTGTTACCCAGCAGGTAGTGTCTCCAAAGCTTTAGAGCATGGATGACATCTAAAAGTTCTAGATCATGGATAGCATAATTCTTCTCATGGCTCTTCAGTTTCTTGAAGATTATGCTATAGGATGACTTTCCTACATGAGCACACATCCTAAAGCAAGCATGTTAGTATCAGTTACTACCTCAAACTCCTTACTGTGGTCTAGAAGTTTTAGGATCGGTGCTGATACCAAACTTTGCTTCAACCTATCAAAGTTAGTTTGTTCAGCAATTGACCATGCAATGTTTGCTTCTTCAGTAAGTCTGTCAAAGATGCTGCAATCAAAGCATAGTTTTTTATGAAGACCCTATACCATCTTGTCAATCCAAGAAAGCTGTGTATTTCTTTGACAGTTGTTAGTATTTGGCCATCGTAGAACATTTTTGACTTAGGCCGGCTCCACTGAGATTCCTTCTGCTGATATGATGAATCCCAAATAACCAATCTGACGTTTGAGGAATGCACATTTCGTCATCTTAGCATACAGCTTGTGTGACCTCCTTGTCTCAAGGAAAATCTGAAGTTGGGGTTCATGATCTCCTTCCTGTTTGGAATAGACTAGAGTGTCATCAAAGAAGACGAGCACGAAGTTATCAAGATATGGTCTAAAGATATCTTGCATTAACCTATTGAAGGTGGCAGGCGCATTCGTAAGCCCTAATGACATAACTAGAACTCAAAGTGTCCATATCTAGTGTTGAAGGTCGTCTTTGGGATATCTTCTTCTTTGATTCCTATCTGATAGTAACCAGACCTAAGATAATCTTGGAGGAGATCTTGGCACCCTGAAGACTATCAAGAAGCTCATCTATTCTAGGAATATGATATTTGTTCTTGACTGTTGATTGATTCAACCCTCTGTAATCAATACATAGTTGAAGTGTTCCATCTTTCTTTTTCTGGAATAGTACTGGTGCTTCCCATGGTGAATTGCTAGGACGGATGTAGCCCTGATCTAGCAGTTGCTTGAGTTGTTCCTTCAGCTCAATTTCTTCCGGTATAGACATTCTATAGGGTCTCTTCTCAATTGGCGCAGCTCCTATTACAAGCTTGATCTCATGATCTACTTCTCTTTGAAGCGGGAGTTCTGTTAACTCTTCAGGAACTACGTCCGCGTATTTCTTTAGCCAAGTGACCAAATCACTTTACTTCTTTATCAATATTCATAGTCAAGACAACCGTTGATTTAAAAAAAGTTTTATTCCATTCATATCAGCATAGCCCTTTCGAGGTACAATTATTTCTTGGGGCGATGGAACAAGTTGATACATTAATTCGAGGAGAATAAGATGTTGTTACATTCAGCTATACAGGAACTGAGTAGTAGTACGGATTGGGGTCATCATTTTTCAGGAATCGATAGTTCATTGGAAGATTAGGGTATCTTTTCCTTTGATATCCATTCTTCTCATGACGTCCCAAAACCTTGATTCGGTCGGCAGGGATTCTTTGAATCACTTCCCCGTACACATACTTATTCTGGTTAACCCTTCGACCCCCGACCTGTAGGGTCGCATTTGCGTGAGCCTCAACAAAGACGAACAACTTCACGATCTTCAAATCCTCCATCCACTTGCTTCTCTTCAAGTTAATTTGAAGGTACGCAGGTCGATGGGCAGTTATGTAATAGATCCCTGAAACACCCATCCATCTCTGTTCCACGTACACAGGCGATGGATTGTAAATGCGGTCTAGGATGTTCATCATCTCAACCCTTTGTCGATAATCTGTGGTATGCATCGCGGTCATAAACATGACTCGGAACACTAAGAACCTGTTCCATGCTTCATAATTCTGCAAGACAGCATTGAAAGTAAGGAAATGTTTGGGACAATAACATTTGCTTTACTTCTTCTTATTAAAATTTCTTAAAAACAAGTCTTTTGTTGGTTCGCTCTGATACCAACTGTAACGTGTCCCCTAGTATCAACCAGGACACGTCTTAGTAGTCCATTGGAAAGGATGTCTAGAAAACTCCGCCCGGCACTCCCATGGAATGTTATGGGTTTTGCGATCTAGGTCTTCCCGCGTCTGCCACGTAGCGGAAGTATCCTGGCCGTTCCCACTTAGGATCGATCGGAATTAGGGTTTTTCTGATTTGGTCATTAGCTAACAGCAACTAGCGTCAGACTTAAGTGAACTACTTTATGCAGAAACGCTAGGTTCGAAGTGGATACACGCTGGACTTGGTTCAAGGGGAATGGGAAACGAGAAGGATGCAAGGCTCAACCTCTCTGCCATAAGGCATAGTCCCATTCCGTTCCCCTAAAACAGCGTAAATCGGGTAAGATGTAACTCTAGGTCATTGCTCTCGTTATTCATTTTGATGATGATGATCATCCCGCTGTTCTTTGAGATTTTTGAGAAAAGTTCCCAGCTAACCAGGACCACCCAACCATAGGACAGACCCATGGCCCATCCTCCGCACTTTCCTCGGTTTGTTTTAGTTATGTAATTATCTAACACATTAATTTGACATATAACAATCAGCTTCTTTAATTAACCTGTTAAGCACTGGTTCCTTCACGTAATCTTATCACGTGACATAGAAAAACAATATCAAGCAAGTTCTTTTTTAACATTTCATCATTTTATCTTTGAAATACAAGGAGTTCTGCCTGTAGGCTTGTCCATAATCCGCCCGAAGGCTATCCGGTAATCCCCAGGGATTACTATTCCAAGCTTCTGCCCGTAAACTAGTATGCGGGCCTCGAGATCCAATCCCGAGTCACGTTAGCCTCTTGTGCAGGACCCCGAAGGCGAGGGATTTACGGCCAGAGCCCCTTGGCACCCAAGCGTCCTCCTGTTCCAAGTAGAACTCAACGGAGAGACCTCTCGCGGCGGGTTCGGTCCACATTCCCGGTGCGGTCAACAACCCCCTCGGTTAGGGTCAGGCAGGCAGTCGGGGGTAACTGAAGCTGCCTCTCCCTTCAGGCCTTCAACCTGAAGCATTAGATATATTTTCATCCTTTAATTCTTTGAGTAAACAATGCAAACAGTGCTTTCTAAACTGTTACAAGCACAATCAATTCCAGTGGTCGTTTATTTGGCCAATTGCTAAGGAGTGAATCTTTCTCTCCAAATGCATCCAGCACTTGATCCGGGATCAATTGCGACTTGGCAAGATCCTCAAGGGTTTGTTTGTTAACCCTATATCCTTGGGTTAGGGCCGTACCCTACTAACCCAACTTAACCCATACCTTAAGTTCTATTAGCAGTAAATATGTTACTCCAATTTACTAATTGGTCTTTTGCTTCCAAGAAAATATCTAATCCTCGTATCTTGGTTACTTTACCCAAGAAAGGTACTATATCACGACGATTATTTCTCCTCTTGCCAGATAAACTTGCGTAAGAATCTGCCATTCTCATTCCGAGGAATTGGCCATTCCCTTTTGATCAAATCACAAGATCATGCGACTCTGCAACCTATTGCGCGAGTGTCACACCAAAATCATGGGACTATTTTACCCATCGAATGGCGTTGTCTAATCACGAAATCATGATTAGATAGGGAACATGGTTAGGATATCTTCATAACAATCCGTTACCTCTAGGTTGATATTGTCGGT
Organism: Lygodium microphyllum; assembly: GCF_053477565.2. Taxonomy (NCBI): domain Eukaryota; kingdom Viridiplantae; phylum Streptophyta; class Polypodiopsida; order Schizaeales; family Lygodiaceae; genus Lygodium; species Lygodium microphyllum. The sequence continues at coordinate 117,184,802 of NC_141145.1, forward strand.
CCTAAAGGTCCAAATCCAAATCGGGTTTCATTCTTTTAGCGAGCGATCCTTAGGGTAAAAACCCTAGATCGTTTCTCACAAGTGTGTCCTATTCTCGCTACATTTCGTGAATGTGGGCAGGTCTTTAGGGTATGAGAGTTTCAACTTGGCAATAAGAACAACTAGGTTACGTTCTCAACGTTCTAAATCCTAGTTAGCACTTGGGATATGTTGCTTAGATTTAACCATTTCTAAGCGTGTCCCTCGCGGGTTAGGTGTTTACGGTAAACCAATTTACTTGTCTACTCTTGAGGATATTTATGATACCATTCTCATAATCACATGATTCATTGCCTACATATGAGTATATTTACAAATCCTACATTTCTGGTTAAAACCAAAGCATATGCCAAGTTACGACATAACTTCTATTGATGCATTTAAGATTGATGCTACTAAGCGATAGGGTTTTATATGAACCATGCAACCTTTTTCTAACTTCTTTTCTAAATGAGATTTTCGTATGCTGAATAAGCATTGTATAACCTTTGGTAACTATTTACGTAGTTGATTGAGATTCAAGCCAATTGACTAGATTTTAATCTACTTTACGCAGTTTTAAGAACCATTTCCATGCCTTGTAAATTCCTACGGATTATTAGCGACCTTCTTTTAATGAATCATTTCAAAGGAAAGATGCCTAATAATGCGACATGCAATTTATTCTTTCCATGCAAAATTGAAGTGTACTATCATTATTTCGACTTGTAAAAATGGGCATTAGTTAATCTAAGTTCGTTACTTTGCAATGCGTAAAAACCACTTGCTGGAATGCATAGAGATCTTATGCTCTTCTTTTTCATTCATTTAATACAAATGACCGATTCTTTTATCAAAGTTATTTCCTTTAATTTAGCCAAGGTATTTCAATCCAAAAAGTGCATCCTAATTTTCGTAAATGAATCATGCACAATTGAAATATTACAACGTAAACAAAATTAGGAAGAAAACCTGGACTCGTGGTGAAATGTCCACATGGATGTTAGGAGATGATCCTCCTACGGTTGCACCTTGTGCCTTTTTAGGGGCCATCGTGAACTCGACCTTCTTGCCTTGGCCGCAGTCTTATGATCTTGGCCTGTCTCCCTCGTATGCGAAATTCCCTTTGTGGTACGGCTTCCTTGACCCAAGCACCATCTTGCGGAATTGGGCTTTGGAAATGGGGACTTATGAACTTCCCCTTCCTTTCGTAGAAGTTCCAGGAATAAAATGGTCTTCACGGAAGAGGCTTAAGAAAAACCCCGAGGTAAAATGGCTTGTAGGAGTTACAATGGGAAGGATGGTTTTAAATTCCAAAGGGTAGAGTGGACTTAAAGAAGATTCAATGGGGAAGGGTTAAAACCCGGCTAATATGGCTTTATGTGAGTCCACGGGAAGGGGCTTTAAAAGAAAATGAAGGGGTAAAGTGGACTTAAGGAGATTCACTGAGAAAAGGGGGTTTAAAACCGGCTAGTGTGGCTTTATGTGAATCCATGAAAAGGGTTTAGAACCGGGTAAATGGATTTTGGGGAATGCAAGGGGGAAGGCTTAAATTCCAAGGGGAAAGGGGTGTAAAGCAAGCTTGGAAAGGGCTTAAATCTCCGGGGGGGGGGGGGGGGGGGGGGGGGGGTTTATAAAAATTGACTTAGAGAAGGGCTTAAGAAGGCACACAGGAAGGGGGCTTCCTAAGGGCCCTTAGAAGCTTCTGAGAGCTTCTGGGGGGGTCGTGGAAAAACTCCACGTGGATGAGGAGAAAGGTGGCCTCGATTTGCAGCAAAAGGAGACAGCGCTGGTAGCATATTGCTTCGGGCGGCAGCTTCCTCGAGCTTAAGCGGTGGCTTAACAGATTCCTCTCCTCCTCACTATCTCCTTCAATGGTGGCAGCTGGCGTAGTCTACGCCCTCTTTTTTCCCTCTCCCGGCCTGCAGCGTTATGGCCCTTCCTTTACTCCCCCCCCCACAAGGGTTTTTATAAGCTAGGGAGAGGGACCTTCTCTCTCCCACGTGGCCAATCGCATGGCTCATCTTCCTCCATGACCTCCAGCGCTGTGCTGAATCATTCCCCCTTCAATCCCTTCTCTCCAACATGACCTTTGACGAAGGGATAATAAAAAAATTTGCCATATATCCATCAATTATCCCTTTGGCCTCCTACCAAGAGGAGGTTCTTATGAAGAATGCGGATTTTTATTAAACCTTAGTCCTAAGTCTCGATTGGCCCGTGGAGAATATACCATTTAAAGATCGCACCGTCCGTGACTACAATGCCCGAGACTTCACATGGCCTCGTAATATTTTCAACAGAAATATTACATGTGTTATGCTTGATGAGGTTCCATTTATCTTGGAAGTGTATCATGACTCTGCTTGTGGAGGCCGTTTGCTAGATGGTTGAATGCATAGAAAGCTTTGAGAGCTAAATATTGATGGCCATTCATTTTCTAGGATAAAGTTGCGTATGTCAAGAGATGTGATACATGTTAGAGACACGACAATAGGGAGAATAGGAAGTGTCTATTCACTGTTTTCATGGCCATACTACCATTTGAGAAGTGGGGAATTGATTTTGTTGGACCTATAGATCTTTCATCAACTACAAGAAAGCATTATATTATTGTGGTAATAGACTATTTCATGAAGCAGTCTGGAGCCCATGCTACGATAAAGGAAAATGCCAAGGAAACAAATAGTTTTGTTCTCAAATAGATTATTTGTCATTTTGGTTCGCCTAAGGAGCTTGTGTTTGATTGTGAAACACATTTTTTTTAATAAAGTGAATGAGACTTTGACAAAAGCACTGAAGATTAAACATAATAAGACCACACCTTATAACTCCCAAGGTAATGGGCAAGTAGAGAGTACTAATAAGCACCTTGTGGAGATTTTATCTGACTGTATTCAAAGTTAAGCATGATTGGGATAAAAATTTGTATGTGGTTGTTTTCTCTTATAATACAACATTCAAAAGAGCTACAGGCCACGCCCCTTTTAAATTACTCTATGGAGAAGAGTGTATTTTACCTCTAGAGATTGAGCTACCCAGTAAGGTTTTCTCTAAACCATTCTTTGGGTGAAGAGAAAGTATTGCAAGAAAGATTCACTTCCCTTACACATCTTGAAAAAATTTGGTTACAAGCTTTATTACATTAGGAAGTAGAGAAGAAGCAGATGAAAATGGTTCATGATCTTTGGCTAAGAAGTATAAATTTGCTAAGGGTCAATTGGTCCTATATTACGATTCCTGTTGTGAGTTATTCCCAGGCAAGTTGAAACCCCAATGGGATGGTGGCTATAAGATTGTCCATATAGGAAAGAATGGATCTATATCCCTTTTAGCGGATTTGCAAGGGTTAGAGTTCAAAATTAAATTAATTTTAAATAAATTGAAGCCTTATTATGTATAGGAGCTGCCATTGGACTTGGTGCCTTTGCAAGTCCTTCAAGATTCTGCTTAAACTTACAGAGAGTACCAAGACTATTGGATAGGGAAAGTCATTCATTATCTTGAGCATCCATATTTAGAGCATTGTTACCAACAAGGCAAATTGATCTTGTGGAGTAAAGATTATCACATTACTAAGTGGCAAGACGAATCTTTTACATGGGATATTAAGGTCTATCATCATCATTGTCATAGAGTTCTTACTAATGTCCCTATTGACTTCAGTGAGGAAGGAGAGATTGTACCTATCTTACACCTCATCTCTTGATTAGATTTTGATTATCATAAGTACAAGTAAATTGATTGCCATGGTAGGTCACATCAATGAAGTTGTGGTTCACACATTATATTTTGATGGAGTTTCTTGAGGGCTTGCTAAGCATGCAAGTGTAGAGGTTTTCATAAAAGACCCTAGTTGTCTAGTAGCCATCAAAATGGGAGTGTATTTAAGCATTGCTTTTATAAATAACATGGTAGAATACAAGGCCTTTCTTATGGGGTTAAATCTAGCTAGATGTGGTGGTATTCACCCATTATTGGGGGGGTGAAAGGCAACTTGCAATTAATGATCGACCAATTGAATGGGATCCATAGTGTGAGGGATCCCATTCAAAGAATGTATCATCATGCAACCTTCGACACCCTTAAGATATTTGTGGCAGTGACATGATTCCTCAATATTAGAGTCACTTTTCATAGAATCCCTTGCTAATTATGCATTTGTTGAAGATGCTTTTCTTAACTGTGGTCTTGAGGGGCTTTTAGAATTTCCTCCTAATGTCAGCCATAGGCTTCTATGGGGACTAAATGCTAACATGTTCTATTTTGGCCATCGATGGTTTGTATGAGTTATGAGACATGTAGCGATTGACCATCTTTGCCCACTCCTTTGGTCCAGTTTTGTGCTTCAGTATGGTTTATATGGGGACCAAGGGTTTATTTTCAGCAATAGGTTGTTGAATGGTGTGCTCTATGGTTATATTTTGTTAGGCCTAAGGGTCAGTCCCTATTGGACTTAATGTTTGATCTTGTTAGTCCAAGAGGACTATTTATTTTGCATTGAAATGCTTTGTCTCATTAGGACAAGAGGGCCATTTGTTTATTTGGTGCAAGTGTGGCTAATAATTTTTTGTTTTAGTGTTTCACTAAATAGATTTGATGAAGCACTTAGAGGGAGCCTCTTGTTGTGCAGAAGATTCTTATGGCCAAGTCTAGGTGATATCCTTCATTTATGAGTTCCTTCCATTTATGCTTTGTGTGTATATGTATTTTGGGGAGTTCTTATTTATGTGGGGTAAAGGCACCTCTGCCTAGCCGCCCGTGTATTACTACATTGATAGTACCCACCAGTACACACTGCAGGTGGCAGGCGCCCGTCACCATCACTTTATTCTTTATTCTTTTAGTGATAGTTTGAATAAAGGAAATCGGAGGCACACATTATGACTCTTGGAGTTCCCATTTGTGTCTCTCTCTCTTCTTGCTCTTGCTCTCTGCCATAGCTCAGTTCCAAGAAAGCTTCAATCCTTCTCTCCTTTCAACTAGTATTAGAGCGAGGCTTCCCAACTTCTTGAGCTTGGTTCATGGCATTCTTAGCTTCCATTAAATACCTATAGCATTGGGTCTCCTTCTCGGTAGCCATAGCGTGTCTCTGGTTCAGTTCGCATGGATGATGAGATAGGTCACTTGCTATTGTTGGCATTGGGGATGTACGGTTGCAATTTTCTACTGCTAGTACTTTTCTATTACATGATGTACATCATGTACCTGTGCTTACACGTAGTCTTATGTCTGTAGGGCAGCTTGATGATGCTGGGTTTCATGTTTCATTTGGGGATTCTGCCTGAAAAATCACTCGTGACAGACTTGTGGTTGCTAGAGGTGCCAAAGTTGACAGCCTCTATCCTCTTGTAGTTGATGGGTCCTTTGTTGACCATGTTTTGTCAGTGGGTTCCATCCCACATGTATCTCTTTGGCATGCCCATTTGGGCCATATATCCTTGAAGGGAATGAAAATGCTTTCTGGTTTGCAATAATTACCGCCCCTTGACTACTCATGTTTTGATTCATGTGAGCATTGTCTTTGTGGCAAACACAATATTTTGTGACGTTCATTGACAATTTTTCACATAAAGTCTAGGCTTATCCCATTAAGTTTAAGTCCAAAGTCTTTGATGTGTTTCAGAGATGGCTTGCATTGGTTGAGAACCAAACTGGGTATCGGTTGAAATGCCTTAGGACTAACAATGGGGGAGAATATGTGTCATGTGCTTTTGAGCAACTCTATGATGAGAGGGGTATTAAGTGTCAATTGAACCACCCCTATACCCCACCCTAGAATGGTTTGGCTGAGCGGATGAATAGAACAATCCAAGAGCATGCATGGAGTATGCTTAGCCATGTAGGCTTACCATAGAGCTTTTGGGATGAGGCAGTCAATACAACTACACATGTCATAAACAGATCACCTTCTAGTGGTTTGGACTTCCAGGTTGTAGAGGAGGTATGGACTGGGAAACCTCCGTCTTATGTGCATCTACATGTCTTTGGATGTGAGGCATTCTACCATGTGCCCAAAGACAAGCATACTAAGTTGGATCCTAAGAGTGTCAAATGCATTTTCCTTGGCTATGGGGTTGCAAGCGAGATGGGTTACCGCCTCTAGGATCCGCAAGCGTGAAAAGTCATCCGCAGCCATGATGTAGTCTTCCATGAAGACAAGATGCATAGGTAGCCTGAGAAGGTGATAGAGATACACAAGGTTATATTCCACGAGGAGCCATGTGCTCCTGCATAGCCAGTTGGATAGCCTGCAGCAATATTAGTTGTTGGTACACATGGCGAGGGTGTTGGACCATCCACAGAGCATGCCATGAGATGTTCTACTAGAGATAGATGTCCACTTGATAGATTTGAGCCCTCAATACAGTATGTCTTGGCTGCATATGCAAGAGAGCCTCTCATCTATGATGAGGCTATGTGCATAGGGGTGACAGTCACTCCTGGGAGAGGGCTATGCAGTCTGAGATATACTCCCTGCACAATAAAATCACTTGAGATTTGGTTGCATTGCCTCAAGGCAAGAAGTATTTTCCATGAAAATGGGTATACAAGTTGAAAGTACCCCTGGAAACCCCAAGCCCGCTTATAAGGAAAGACTTGTCGCTAAGGGTTTTAAACAGGAGCATGGAGTTGACTTTGATGAAGTCTTTTCTCCTGTGGTCAACATGATCACCCTACGCTTGGTTTTGGCCTTAGTCGCGCAGCTTGACTTGGACTTATACTAGATGGATGTCAAGATTGCATTCTTGCATGGGGATTTTCATGATGAGATATACATGGAGTAGCCTAAGGGCTTTGCAGAACCCAACAGGGAGCACCTAGTGTCCAAATTGAAGAAAAGTCTTTATGGCTTGAAGCAGGCACCTAGGGAGTGATATCATAAGTTTGATGCCTTTATGCAGTCACAGGGCTACATCAAGAGTGCTATGGACCCGTGTCTTTACATGAAGAAAGTCTGTGATGGCTCATTTCTTATTTTGGTACTTTATGTGAAAGATATGCTGATAGTAGGGAAAGCTCATGATGAGCTGGATGCTCTTAAATCTCAGCTAAAGAAGAGTTTTGAGATGAAGGACTTGAGACAGGCCTCTCACATTCTTGGTATGTGCAGTAAGCATGACAGACATCATAAACTACTCTACCTCTCACAAAGGGAGCACATTCATAAAGTCCTTGAGCATTTCCACATGTAGGATGTAAAGCCTATTGGCTGTCCATTACCTTCTTATGTGAAGGTTTCACAGAGGCCGATTGTCCACAGATGGATGAGCAGAGGGCGGAGATGGCCAAGATCCCTTACGCATTAGCCATGGGCACTTTGATGTATGCCATGATAGCCACTCGTCCAGATATTGCCTTTGCAGTTGGTATTGTGGCACGTTATATGGCTACACTTGGTAAGAAGCATAGGGATGCGGCTAGGGTATCATGAGATATCTGAAGGGCACAACAGATCTGTGTATTTGCTATGGTAGCTAGGATAGAGGAGTTGTGGGCTACATAGACTCCGATTATGCAGGACATGTAGATAGTAGAAAGTCCACTTCCGGCTATGTCTTTACCTATGTTGGCAGTGTTGTATCTTGGATGTCCAGGGTTAAGAAGTGTATGGCTCTGAGGCCGAGTATGTTGCAGCCACTTAGGATTGCAAGGAGTCCATATGGTTGGGCCGTTTGGTTCATGATCTAGGGATTGAGGCTACCCCTATGCTGCATCTCCACTGACAAAAATCCTGCAGATTTTCTCACGAAAAGCCTCACTACTGAGCGCTTTGCCTTCCTCAGAAGATTGATGGGCGTTGGATGAGATGATGTTTTTCCTCATCTTGTTGTACATGTGTACATTGTACTGTCTTTTCTTTTTTCTTTTCAATCCTCACTGTAGCCGTCATTGCTTCTCACAAAGGAACTAAAGTAGATGTGATTGCAAATATCTCAACACCCCTCCTCAATCACAACCAAAAGTACAAAGTGTGTAGAGGCTTTAGTGAAAGCAACACCTGCAAAGTGTGGACACACCATAAACATGGCAAAAACACTAGAGACTATCACAGAAAATGCTAAGTGTGGGTACCACAAACATGATGGACATCCAGAGGCTATAGAAGGGACCTCACAAAGTGTACAGAGGCTGTAGTACAAGGATAACTGAGAAGTTTACAAGTTTATGTTTGAGGCATTAGGGCTAGGAAATACAAAACTAAAAAAGTCTATCTGAATAGAAGGACTAATGAGGTTTGTCCTTCTCCTGGTGGTCTTCTTCTTCTTCCTTTTCTCCATTTTCTTCTTCTTCTTTGATTGCAACTAGGTAGGCCTTTTGGGACCTCTTTCTGGCATGGCAGAACTTCTCAGTGTGTCCAGTCCTTTTGCAGAAGTCACAAAAGAGCTAATCCTTCTTGCCTTTGTACCTGTTGCCAACATATAATGCATGCTCATCTCTAGAGGTACTTGATTCTTCCTTAGTTTTTAGCTTCTTATCCTCCTCTAACAGTGATACCTGGATATCAACAAGTTCAGGATTTGGCATGTTGATTAAAGTTGTTGATACATTATTATATTCAGGAGGCAAACTCTTAAGTAGAACACCGATGCAAACATCTTCTTCCATTTTAATGTTGATTCTTGCAAGTTGGGTTAGAAGTCCTTCATTGTAATTTAGATGTGTGGCAAGTGATGTGTTGGACTTCATTTCAAGCCTGAAAAACTCAATTAGGAGACCATACTTTGATGATTTAGACTATGCACCGAACAAGATGTCAAGTCTCTTCCATGTATCCTGTGAGGTCTCACAGTTATCCACATGGTGGATATAGCTGTCGTCTAGCTCTAGTTTGATAATGGCCTGAGCCTTATCATCGTTCTTTTGCCAAGTGATAGCAAGATCTGCATCATGAGGCTTCTTTTCTTTTCCAGTGGTAATGGCCTAGAGGCCCTTCTTCATCAGGATCAATTTGATGCAAGTCTGCCAGGTATGAAACCCGACTCCTTTGAAACGGATAGTTGGAGAATCTTTGCCCATGTTCGACTTGAGAGACAAACAGTAAATTAGATTCAAATGACTAAGAATAACCACGAATGAGTTGATCTTTGTATGTGTCAAAAGACACAAGCAATGGCAGTGAAGTATCAAAAGATACTAGTTCGAAATTTGATGTTTGTTGCTTGAGTTTGACTTGATGATCTTCAAAAACTCTTCATAGCTTTCCCTCCTTGCTGATTTGATGGTTGAATACTTGCTGAAAACTTTAGATTAGAGTGGCCTTAGCTTGGTTTAAGTGGAAGGAGAGAGAAAATGAAGGAAAAATGAGCTTAAAGGTAAGTGGCTATGGTTGTCCTGTCAAAATAGGGACTAGCAACTGGTAAATGAGCTCCCACACGCTCCACAAGTTGAATCTGCTCAAACCCTTTGAGATGGAGGACCTTCACTAATGGTTTAGCTCCCCCTAAGAGGGTTTGTACTCATTATGCTCCAGTTGAGAGATCTAAGCCTTCAAAGTGGTCACTGTCAAAACTGTGCCCAGATTTGGGAAAATGCAAATGTCGAGCATGGTGTGCATCAATCTCCTTGATTTTTGTGCCAAGAAGTTGCGCCTTGACCTGAAGAACAACTCTCAAGAAGAAATATTGAAGATATATGGCCTGGCTGATGAGATATGGCTGCTCCAACAGAGGTAGGTAGGTGCTATCCATAGACACAGTTATGGCAGCAACTCTGAAAAGAGGCAATGCTGAAGCTATAGTTGCCCAATCTCAATGATTGAGGTGCCAAGAAGGAGCTTTCGAAGTAGAGAAACACTTGAAACACTTCTCTAGAAGGAAGTTCAGAGAGATTTGGCCTCTGGAGAGAGATATGAAAGCTTCAAGCTGACAGGGTGCTGCTGTCTATGGCTGCCATGGAAGCTTCATTGAAGGTAGGAATGCAAATGAAGTTGGAGATAGGGTGCTGTTGTCTATGGCTACCATGGAAGCTTCATTGAAGGTAGGAATGCAAATGAAGTTGGAGATAGGGTGCTGTTGTCTATGGCTACCATGGAAGCTTCATTGAAGGTAGGAATGCAAATGAAGTTGGAGATAGGGTCCAATACTCAAACTAAGTTGAGAAGAGATGGAAAGGAGCTGAGAGGAGTGAAAGGAGAGTTGGTCCATGCTCAATTGAGCTCTGATACCATGTGAAATTGATGCCAGGAGGCATATTCCACAGTGGATTCCGTGCCACGGTGGATTCCGTGAGGTTTTACGGTGGATTCCGTAAACTTAGATGACCGGGGCTCATACACAAAGAGGATTCTTTGTGTGAGAAGTTGATGGGGACGCCTGTCCTTTTCGGGCGTTTCATTAATTTAGTGTGTACATGGGTGATTCCATAGCGGGTGATTCCTCAAAATGCATATTAAATTAATAAACGTTTATGAGTTTAGAGTGCGCACTCGTAATAAATTAAGGTTAGGATTTATTTCTAACCAGTTGATTTATTTATGTAGCTGAAGACTGCTAGGTATTCACTTTTGTCGGTTTAATTGTATTATTTTACTAACGATTGTGAATGCTTTAGTTGATGTGTAGAGATAGCAGCAGTGGCGGAGGAAAGCATTGGAGTCTAGCGAGTATTCGACCTTTGGACTATATTTTGATAGGCGCCACGCCTATATTTTGTTATGTCTATTGAGACATTGATTATTGATTATTATTTTGTATGCGCCTATGGGCACGGATATGTTATTTCTATTTGGACATTGAGATTGGGCGTGCCAGACTCTATGGGCACCGTCCATTAGCTTTATTTTCCTATTTTTGTAGAAAGCAAACTCAAAAGCTAAAAGCTTGTCATATTTTTGTAAATTGGGCTATTATTGAGCATGAAGATTGAAATATACATAAAATACATGCTTTGTGAAGCGCTCACACAAGGCATGGGGGAGATTGAACCCAATTTGTCTCTTGCCTCTTGTCGTGCATGCTTTTGCATTGTTTTTTGTGAAAAAAGGTAGAGTTCATTGTTCTTGGGGACCTTCCGGGATTCACCACGTGAGCATTCTGCGTTCGATCTGCGCACGAGTGGTATCAGAGCGGAGCAGAGATCAAGAGCTTCCAATTGCTACCAATCTCGGGCGAAGGCAGAGCTCCGGGAACAAACGGGCTCTACAGTCAATCTCATCGCGAACCGTCGATACAGGCAGACTTCTGGCGATCAAGAACCCTTGTTTCTACTGTCAGATCGCGAAGGACCAGGCTCTGTAGGCGGAGGACCACGCATACATCTCCATCATCAAGTCGTGAAGAAACAGTGAGAAAAACTCTTAATCCTCTTAATCAAAAGCTTAATCTTAAGCTTATAAGCCTTAAAGAAGCTTAATAAGCTTCATAATTCAAAATCGTGGAGAAACGGCATCATTCCGTGATTTTCGACGCAAAAAACGCCCCCCCCATGAAAATTCACGCCGCCCTGTTTCATCCCCATTAAGCTTATTAAGCTTAAGCTTAATCACTTAAGCTTAAGTTATTAAGCTCTTTGCAAGTCTGACAAGACACACAAGTTGGCAAACTCCAGGTCCTGCACTGCAAAAGTCAAGTTCAATAAGTCAAGTGGAATCAAGTTCTGCAAGTTCTCCAAGTCGGCCTAAGTTCAGCAAGTCAGCAACTCTGCAAGTCTGCTAAGTCTGCAACTCTGCAAGTCAGACTAAATCAGAACTGACTAGTGCTTAAAACTCCTAGAAGATTTGTTCGTATGCAAAAACTCTGAACTGGAAAGTTGTTCGTGGCAAGGTGTTTTACCTATCTACAAGTTCGTTGAAGTACTTTCAGCAAACGGAGACAGAAATATTGCAGATTTTCTGAAAACTGAGAAAGAAATACCCAAAAAAATACATAGCCTTGTAACCACGAATTTGAGCTATGCTCATCCCGCTAACCTGATTTTGAGTGAGAAAGGTTTATTGAGTTTTACAGGATGACGACCCCACATATGGATGATCCTATGACTGAAGACGACTTACCTGAGCCTACCATGGAACAAAAGCTGGATCTAATTATGCTGCAATTGGAAGAAGAGCAAAGGGCTAGGCAAGCATTGCAAGCGCAATTGACAAAATTACAAAGAGCGTCCACCGACAAAGAAGAACCACAAGCTGAAGATTTGATTCACCGTACCATCGACGCTACTCTTGAAGCACAAACCATTCGCAAGGAATCCAAGATAAGTAAACGAAGTTTCAAGTTTTGCACTTTCAATGGCATAAGAGAAGGAAAGACTGTTTTATCATTCATTAGCTAGTTTGATGACTATTTCCATGAGGAAACTTATCCAGAAAAAGATAAAATCAAGTGTGTTACTAATCATCTGATAGACAGAGCATCACTTTGGTGGACTGTAGTCCGCAAGAGCATAGAATGTTGTGCTACTTGGGAAGATTTCAAGAAGAAGTTCATGCAGAATTTCCTTCCACCGCAATTTCATGAGAAGGCTATCAAGCAATGGGATTTACTTCAACAGCAAGATCGTGAGCCTATTCCACAGTATACAGAGCGTTTTTGGAATGCACTCCTACAGCTACGCATGCTTGAAGATGTACCAGAGACGACACATAAGCGGAAGTATATTTCTGGACTTCTTGGACATTACTACACTGAAGTGAACATGTTCAAGCCTGCTACCCTTGAAGATGCCATCTCCTTAGCTCACGACACTGAAGATAAGTTACGCGGAAGAGATAGACGACCACAGCAATTCCAAGCCAACGGTAATTATGGATCTAAACAATTCAATTCCAATTTTAGAAGGTTTAATCTAGGTCGTTTCTCATCACCATCTTTCCGCAAGAATTGGCCTAAACCACCTGCATTACCATCCAATGTCAATCCAAATCCAAAGCCTATTCCACAAGCAAATCTAAATGTACCCAGACTTCCAGCCATTGCAAATAATGTAACCAAAGCCAAGCCAATAGTATGCTATAAGTATCACCAGCCAGGGCATCTCGCAGCAAATTGTCATTCAAAGAAGCCACCAGCACATATCAACTACCTTGGAGCCATGGACGAAGACGAGCATGAGGATATGCCAGATTTCACTGAAGATGAGGATGATCCTACTACTACTTTCGACACTTTACTAGGTATGCCTACCCCACATTCATTGTTGACTATGAAATGTATGGTACATGGAAAGGAAAGAACTATCTTACATGATGACGGTAGTACTCATGACTTTATTTCAACAAAATTGGTAAAGGAATTAAAATTGCATACAGTACCTACGCATTATCGCATAAAAGCTGCATTTTTAGGCACTAGGTACAATGGCACACAAGAAGTACAAAATTTAGAGATTCAAATTGGTGCATACATTGAAAGAAGAAATTTCTTAGTTGTTCCATTACAGTCAAGCGACATTATTTTAGGAATGCCATGGAGACACCAGCATAATCCAAATATAGATTATTCTACGCACACAATGAATATTAATTTTCAAGGAAAATCTATTACATTATATGGTATGCATGCATCTCATATTTTTCCACTGCTTTCTCATACTCAAGCAAAACGTGTACTACGCAAGAATACTAAATCATATCTCATTTGGGTGAATGAATTGCACGCAAAGGAAAATCATATGCACCCTAGGCATAAGGAATTTCTTGCATATTTTAAGGACTGTTTTGCAGAAGACCTACCACCAGGTTTACCACCTTCACGTCCAAAAGACCATAAGATTGATTTAATTCCTGGCACACAACCACCTTGCAAAGCACCATATAGGCACAATCAAATAGAGCAAAAAGAAATCCAGAGTCAAGTTGAAGAATTACTAAATAGAGGCTTAATTCGACCTAGCAGTTCCCCATTCGGTGCACCTGTACTCTTAGTCAAGAAAAAGAATAATACCTATCGTATGTGTATTGACTACCGAGCATTAAATAAGATCACTATAAAGAATAGGTATCCCATACCTAGAGTTGATGACCTTATGGACAAACTGCAAGGATCTTCTATATTTAGTAAAATTGACCTTAAGTCTGGATATCATCAGGTGAGGCTAGATAAATTTGACATATTTAAGACCGCATTCAGGACACAGTTTGGCCATTACGAATTCTTAGTCATGCCATTCGGATTAACTAATGCACCTGCTACTTTCAGTAGAATGATGAACCGTATCTTTCTGAAATATCAGTATTGTGTGATTGTTTTCTTTGATGATATTTTGGTGTTCAGTCAAAGTGAAAAAGAGCATTATGAGCATTTATCATTAGTTTTTCAATTACTGAAAGAAAATCAATTGTTTGCAAATCCTGAAAAGAGTGAATTCTTTAAAACAGAAATAGAATATTTAGGTCATATTGTATCAAAAGAAGGAATTAAAGTTGATCCTAAGAAAATTGATGCAATATTGCATTGGCCTGTTCCTAAAAATGTACATGAATTACGCTCATTCCTTGGTCTTGCTAGTTTCTATAGGAAGTTTGTACGTAATTTTTCATTACTTGCTTTACCATTAACAAAACTTCTTAAGAAAGAAATTGTTTATCAATGGACTGAAACTCAGCAAAAATCCTTTGACTTACTGAAACGTGCATTAACCAATGTCCCTGTTCTACAATTGCCTGACTTTAACAGACCATTTTTTCTAGTTGTGACCGATGCTAGCGGATTAGGAATAGGAGCCGTACTAATGTAAGACAATCATCCAATAGCATATTCTAGTTCTAAGCTGAAACCCTCTGAGCTTAAATATTCCACCTATGACAAAGAACTACTAGCAGTTGTTCAAGCATTAAAATAGTGGAAGCGCTACTTAATGGGTTCAGAATTCATGATAAAGTCCGACCAACAAAGCATTAGACATTTACTTAGCCAACCCCAAATTTCTGACCGTCATATCAAATGGGCTTCCTTCATTCAAAGTTTTCATCCTATCATTCAATACCAACCTGGAAAAGAAAATGTAGTTGCTGATGCATTGAGTAGAAGACCTGCAATTCATAATATCTCCATCATATCTTTTGATTCTTTGATTGCTATGAAAGATACATATCACCAGGATATTACTTTTCATTCTGATTGGCAAAAATTAGTTCAAAATAATTTCATTCCTGTTGATTCATTGTCATATAATGATGGATTTATGTTTTTTGAAAAGAGACTGTGTGTTACTATTCCATTTCGATCTTTTGTTTTGAATGAAATTCATTGTCCCCCATATTAAGGACATAGAGGTATCATATCTACATTACGCATGTTAACTAAAGATTTTTATTGGTCCCATATGGATGCAGATGTATCTAATTTCGTTTCTGAGTGTTTGATTTGTCAAAGAATAAAGAGACATCATGGTAAATAGTATGGATTATTAATGCCTTTGTCTATTCCATCTAAACCTTGGGAACATATTTCTATGGATTTCATTACTGGTTTACCAAATACTAAATCTAACCATGACATGATTTGGACAATTGTAGATAGATTTAGTAAGCAAGCATATTTCATTGCATGTAAGAAAACTTTAACAGCATCACAAGCAGCACAGTTATTTTTGAAAACTGTTTTTACTAACCATGGATTGCCAAAAGTGATTATTTCAGATCGTGATTCTAGATTTTGTAACAATTTTTGGATTACACTGTTTGCAAATCTAGGCACAAAGATTGATTTCTCATCTGCATTTCATCCAGAAACAAATGGACAAACAGAAGCCACAAATAGCACCATTCTAGATCTTTTACGTGCATACACTATCTCTAAACCTCAGACATGGGATACTCATTTGCATTTATTACAGTTTGCATACAACAATACACCGCACACATCTACAAAGAAAGCACCTTTTGAAGTCATTTATGGATATAGATTATCTACACCTGTTGCATTTTTGTCTAATAGAATTCAAAGTGCTGATGATATTGCTACTATGCATAACAATATTTTTGATGAGGTTAGGGATATGATTGCTAAAGCCCAACAATCATATACCAAACAAGCCAACAAGAAAAGACAAGCCATGAATTTCAAAGTTGATGATTATGTTTGGCTTAGAATAGAAAAGCGTAGACTGCAAAGTGTAGATAGACATCCAGTTGTCAAATTAGCTTCTAGATTTTATGGACCATTTAGAATTATTCATAAGATTAATGATAATGCATTCAAGTTAGAATTACCATCTCATTGGAAAATTCATAATACATTTCACATTAGTTTATTGAGACCATTTAGAGGCCAATTACCTATCCACCCTGTTTATGAAAACCCACCTTTATTAGAAGAAGAGACTGAAATACTTGAACCAGAAGCCATCATAGACACTGACTACATGACCACTAGAACTGGCCGAAGGTATTCTAGATATCTAGTAAAATTCAAGAACCATCCTGTAGAAGAAGCACAATGGATGCACGCTAGAGACTTAAATGCTTTCCCCACTCTCTTAGCTCCACATTGAGCTAATAGCAATTGAGGTCAATTGCTATCCCACCCCGGGGGTATGATGCCAGGAGGCATATTCCACGGTGGATTCCGTGCCACAGTGGATTCCGTGAGGTTTTACGGTGGATTCCGTAAACTTAGATGACCGGGGCTCATACACAAAGAGGATTCTTTGTGCGAGAAGTTGATGGGGACGCCTGTCCTTTTTGGGCGTTTCATTAATTTAGTGTGTACATGGGTGATTCCATAGCGGGTGATTCCGCAAAATGCATATTAAATTAATAAACGTTTATGAGTTTAGAGTGCGCACTCGTAATAAATTAAGGTTAGGATTTATTTCTAACCAGTTGATTTATTTATGTAGCTGAAGACTGCTAGGTATTCACTTTTGTCGGTTTAATTGTATTATTTTACTAACAATTGTGAATGCTTCAGTTGATGTGTAGAGATAGCAGTAGTGGCGGAGGAAAGCATTGGAGTCTAGCGAGTATTCGACCTTTGGACTATATTTTGATAGGTGCCACGCCTATATTTTGTTATGTCTATTGAGACATTGATTATTGATTATTATTTTGTATGCGCCTATGGGCACGGATATGTTATTTCTATTTGGACATTGAGATTGGGTGTGCCAGACTCTATGGGCACCGTCCATTAGCTTTATTTTCCTATTTTTGTAGAAAGCAAACTCAAAAGCTAAAAGCTTGTCATATTTTTGTAAATTGGGCTATTATTGAGCATGAAGATTGAAATATACATAAAATACATGCTTTGTGAAGCGCTCACACAAGGCATGGGGGAGATTGAACCCAATTTGTCTCTTGCCTCTTGTCGTGCATGCTTTTACATTGTTTTTTGTGCAAAAAGGTAGAGTTCATTGTTCTTAGGGACCTTCCGGGATTCACCACGTGAGCATTCTGCGTCCGATCTGCGCACCAGAAATACACAGGATCTAGAGCATGGCAGATGCGGAAGCTATGGAGGTTGAAAGAGAAAAAAGAAACTCATGAAGACATGGACTCTGACTAGATAAATTGTTGCACAAGTGAATTAGGTTCCAAGATTGAGACTTGGACTCATAAACACAATCTAGTGTATTGACAGTGACATGACACTTTACTAGAAAGAAAAGAGTACTATCATTGCATTAGAAAAAGAGTGCAAGTACAATGCTTTATAGGAATTGAGTGGTGGTACTTTCTCCTACTGTGCATATGGGATTTTGGTCCTGAGCCCTCAGTGCTTCTCACAAAGGGACTAAAGTAGGTGTGATTGCAAATATCTCAACAACTGGGGCAGATTCACCTTTAAGTGGGAGGTTGTTGGGACAAAGTTACCTCTACCTAGCCACCCGTGTATTACTACACTGATAGTACCCGCCATTGCACACTCCAGGTGGTGGGCGCCCGTCACCATCACTTTATTCTTTATTCTTTTAGTGATAGTTTGAATAAAGGAAGGCCCGGTCACACATTGTGTGACTGTTGGAGTTTCCATTTGTGTCTCTCTCTCTTCTTGCTCTTGCTCTTTGCCACGCAGCTGCCCATGTATTACTACATTGATAGTACCTGCCACTGCACACGATAGGTGGTGGGCACCCATCATTGTCACTTTATTCTTTATTCTTTTAGTGACAATTTGAATAAAGGAAGGGCTGGTCACACATTGTGACTTTTGGAGTTCCCATTTGTGTCTCTCTCTCTTATTGCTCTTGCTCTCTACCATAGCACACTTCCAAGCAAGCTTCGATCCTTCTCTCCTTTCACCTCGGGGGGGTCACTCATGTATATATGTATATATAACGTGAGTTCAAAATAAGGGGTTTTTAAAATACCATTTTTATACATTTTTTACATACATAAGAGTATCATATAAAGGGGTTACATACAGAATGAATAGAAAAGGGTTGTATTTTATTCAAGAAAATTTCACAGATTAGGATATTTATAAATAGGCCATGAATGCACGTTATATAGAGAATATATATATAGTGAACCCCCCGAGCCTTTCACTTTATATTTGGAGACTAGTATTCAAGACATGAAGTCCCATGATTAGGTTAGGTATGTTTGGGGAGGTTTAGGTAGTTTTCTACCTCCTATAAAGACATCGTTGAGAACTCTAAGAGCTATCTTCGACGGTAGTCCTAGTGACCCTATTCTGCTAGTCTACTAGAAAATTGTTATAACTAGATAACTAGGGGAATCTATTATGGACCTCAAAGATCTCAAGAGTGAAGCCACTATACCATGGAATGATGTAAATGACTCCCTTTGTGGAGGCTATGAGGGAGCTACCAACAACTTCCAGAGCTACCTCAAAAGAGGTTAGATGTACCATAAATACCCTCACCAAATATTATTGCTTCTATGATCTACACTGTACCAATGCCAAAGGTAGAAAGGAGCTAATTGTGGAGTTGTGGTTGAGAGTGCCCAAGGATCTTACTAAAGATCCTAGTCCCTTCTAGTTACTTTTCCATGGTGCAAATGCACAAGAGCTATTCCCCCAAAAGGGTGATGCATGAAACATGTGACTTCCATGCACTTGCAAAGCACTCTAGTGTCAAACCAAGGGTTTCCATTGTGGGACTTCATGGGGAACTATCTAAGAAAGCTAATTCTTTTGTGAGGGGAAATGCTATCTTGAGGGAATCGGGAAATAGTGAGTAATTTAAAATTTTCAACCTATGGATTGGGGGTCCTCCTCGAGGGAGAGAGGATAGGGGGGCATGTGTGATGGTAGCATGGAAAGGACAAGGGAGGAAATGGTGGAGCTTGGCTAGATGGCATGTCAGCCTAATTAAGGCAAAGGTTCCTAGTGAGAGGGGGAGATAGATTGGGAAAAGGGGGAGACGATGATGGCTGATAGTAGCATGAGGGAGGGGGAGGGGGTGACCTAGTGATTGCAAGGAGGAAGTAGCAATTAGAGAGGGTAGTGGCATGTTTTAGATCAACTCACAAATCATTCATCCAAAAGTTTTAAGGTGCTATAATATATGTGATCTATGTGGGATGGTCAATGGAAAAGGCCTTGGATGAGTGAAGACTAATATACAAATGGATATCAAAAAAAGTTTTTGCATTCAACTATAGTGGAGGATACTAGTTATCTCTATACATGTCACAACAAGATGATGGGGAAAAATTGAATATCAAGGGAAATTATTAATTAGATAATCAATGGATATTTCCATATAATCCTTAATTTCCTAGTACAATATTCATATAAATATATAGGTATTCTCCCTAGTTGCAATAGCCGAACATTTGTATGCATATATTTGTAAGGGCTATGATCATGCAACTATTAGATTTACAACTGTATACGATTCAACATCCAATAAAATTGGTCTACAAGATACATATGAAATTGAGAGTTATTTAGTTGCAAGAGTAGTCATGCTAGAGGTCTTCGATGACCTCCAAGGAGAGCAAAGCCACACGATCTAGATTTTTTGCTCTAGCTATCCATGTTGGAGAAACACATTCTCCCTCTCTTACTCATGGGCTCAGCTCCATATGTCATCAGAAAAGGTAAGAGGGGTGTATAGGTAGGCCTCCAACCATTGCCACTAGTCGCAAAGGACAATATCTTTTTGGCAAGGGTGTTTAGAGAGGGTAGTGTTGTTTGCCTACTTGAGGCAATTGACTTGTGTACTGAGCTCTTCCTACTAGTATTGTTGTTGATTGAAGAATCTATTAATAATTTCCAATTATCATTGTGCCATTTCCTAGCTAAGGTCAGTCGAGATGAGGACAAGAAGCAAGGGTCTAGCATTGGGATAGGCAAAAACAACAATATAAGGCCGACTAGTGAGCATTACTAGTGCATGGGTGGGGGGCTTGTTGTCTTGTTATGGGTCCTCCTCCCACTGGCACTTCTAGCCATTTGACTTGACAAGGGTGAGCTTAGTGGAGAGACTGGAGCTGACTAAAGTGGATTTTTTGGGTGAAGAGGGGTGTAAGGTTGTCGCATAGGAGAAATCTCGGGTGGTGGCTTGGTGGTTGAGGGAATTCTCTAGGTGGTTTTCCATTTTGAGAACTTGGTCTTTGGTGTTCTCCATCACAGGCAAGACCTCCTTTTTTAGTCATTGTCCTTTCACAACCTCGAGGGGGTTCTCAATACAGTTGAGAAGGGGGCTTTGAAGTGGTTCTAGTCTCAAGATGAGACTTTGCAATGTTTGCCACCACTGATGAGGCAAACAAGTGGGTGGGTTTGACTAACACACGGGGCAGAAAGAGGAGAGTGAAGTGTTTCCCACACATCACCTTCATTGCCTTGGATGGCTACTAAATGACACATTTGGCCTTGATGAAAGAGAGGGTCCCTAAGGATATGAACCTAGGCAAAAGTAATATAAGAAGGCAAGAATATCAATGAAGCTATCTTCTTCGTGACAATGAATGCCTTTAGCTCGTAGAGGGCCTCAACCAAGAAATTGAGAGTCTCCTACTTTGATTTGTGAGGTGCAAGGAGGTTGCTCAATGGGTAATCTTTGTTGGAAATGGAGCTAAAGATCCTTTCCACCACCTAGGTGGAGAGTGCCGGTGGGTCAATTTCACCTTGATCAAGCAAGGGCGAGCTTCCCCTACACATGGCATATAGAGTGGGTATACTTACGATCCTAGATGTAGACGACAACACTTTTGTCAAGATGCTCTAGGATGGATAGGGTTTTGGGGAGAATTGGGACAAAGTCCCAGGGAAGGGCAATGAAATGAGTCAGTTGCAAGACATCAAGCCATGACCATGCAATGTCAATCACTTCAGTGTGAGAGGTAGATATACCTCCTCGATGGTGAGTTAGAAGTTTTCCATGAAAGTAGGACTTAAGAAGAGTGATGCATAGGCGAGATAGAGAGAGGAGGTGGTGAAGCTTAGATACTAGAGAAAAATGGGAGGCCATAAATAGAGAAGTGGTAGAAAAAAATCCTTAAGTGGCTATGGAGTGAATGTGAATGGCATACGGCCAATGCATATGTGCCACATCAGCAAAAAAACCCATAACCAAGTATAACAAGAATGTGATTCTCAAGAAATGATGTCACCATTGGGGATATCATCAAATGAGTGGGCACCATAAATGAGTGCCACATCAGTAGAGGTGGAAATGTTTGGGAGCCATTGGATGTGGAGGTAGGTGACCTATGGGTAAGGAACACCAGATTGCGATGGGGAATCAAAAATAGGCGAATCTCATGTGATTAGAAATGGAAACTAGAGGCCATTGTCAAGATGATCTGGATGTATACCAAGAAGGCATTGGGTCTTTAACTGTGGGAGTGAATAAGAGTAGTAATGGGTGGATAGATCCATATGATGTTAGAGAGATTCTTAAGGGAGGATTAACAATAGTAGGAGACTAGGAAGACTCTTGTATGAGAGTAAAGATGATAGAGATTACATAGAAAAGAAACCAATGAGAGATGAAGCAACACACATGCAAGAGATCAAAGACTCAAAGTATCCCAAAACCAATCCTTGATTAAGAAAACCTCTTTAGAATGAGTTTCCCCTTCACTTTGTCCTATTTCACCCTATTATACCCAAAAATTCAAACCAAACACTAGCTCTACTCTACTCTTCAAATTGCAAATGCGATGGCTCAGTTGGCTTCAAAATGTGGGTAGAACCTCCTGGACAACTACTCCAAACTCTCTTGGATTTCTTCCCCCTCCTCACCATCTAGAGTGTTGTTTGCTGCCTTAAAATTGTGATTGCATGTAGGTGAATTGAGGAGCCCTTATTTTGTATGAGATCTCCAAAACTAGTTGAAAAGAAACTTTCTTTTTCATGACACCATATTCTAGAAGTTTTCTATACCTTTTTAGGATATTTATAAAAAATAATTTCAAAAATACGCTAAATTTGTCCAAAAATCTTGTAAGTTTGAAACATCCATACTATGGACACTAAGACTAATGATTAATATGGTGTTGAATCTCTAGATTAATGAGAAAGTTGGATGATGATACAATCAAGGGTTTTTCACATTGTGTCCACATAGTGGCATGACATCATCAACTTGGTAGTAGCATAGTTGGAATCCATTGATAGACTTCCTTGCCTTATAAATTTATCAAATAAAAGGACTTAGTGCTAGAATCATGAAAGATTCAAAAAGTATTGCTCCACAAGAATTTGAGCTTTCCAAAAGTTTCTCCATCCAGGTCATCTTAAAAACCAAGATGAGTTGGTCCTTCTATAGTAGTGGTTTCTTGGACAGCCAAATGACTTATTGTTTCTCGTGAGCTAGGACATCGGTAGAACTTACATGCTGCGGATCTAATCTTCTTCTAATTGGGCTATGGCTTCCATCTAGAATAGAAGGGATGCTTTGAGAGTGAGTCAAGCTTTCACCTCTAAGTCAGAAACTCGGGATGACAAATTCTAGGGGGGCAATGGATTTTAGACCAAAGCTGAGCTTGTAGAGGGTCATGCCAGTGGAGAAGTTGGACATTTGAAAAGCCCATAGTGTTGTGAGAATCTTATTGTCCCTATCTTTTTTATTCTAATCTACCAACTCAGTTAGGATTTTACACAAGAGTTTGTTGGTGGACTTAGCTAAACCATTAGATTTGGGGTAGTACGGAGAGGATTTATTATGCACAATAAAAAAGAATGATGCAAGTTCCTTGATTATCTTATTGAAAAAATGTGTATCTTGGTTGCTAACAAGTTTTATTGGAGTGTTATATGTTGTGAAGATGTCCTTAAAAAGGCATTTGTCAACTAACTTTGCCGTATTGTCTAGTAGGGTCCATGCTTTGATCCATTGGGTGCAATAATCCATTGCAGTCAATATATACTTGTTTCATGTAAAAGACACAATGAGAGAGATGGAATCCATGAAGTTGAGTCCCCACTTCTTGAAAGGTTCCAAGTGTAGGATTGGTTGGAGTGGCAAGTTCTCTCTCCCTCCAAGCTAGCCATGTCACTGACAAGAATCACAGTGCTAGACCCAGTTGTGGATATCACTTTGCATAGTCAGCCACCATAAGCTAACTTACTAGATTCTTTGGGTTGTCACTTCTGCAATAAAGTGGCCACCAACAACTCCTTTGTGGGCTTCTTGAAGGACAACAAGCTGCTCCATAAGGAGAACTACTCTTTGCAACACTCCAAATAGCATGTAGTAGTACAACTATTCCATGACAATTTAAAAACATTGCGTAAATTGTTTTCATTGGTCCTTCTAGAGATGAGACGAAGGTACTCCAATTTCCAAGAAAATCATTATTTCTTCATATGACGACCATAGAGGGTCGGTCAAAGGAGTGCATTCACTACTACGGAAAATAATTGGGTATCCGAGAAGTCATACTCTAAATCAGTTGGAGGTTCTTCAGAGTCAAGGTGGGACAGGAAATCTGCAATGATGTACTAGGTGGTAGGACGATGTATGACTATGTATTTAAACTCTTCCAGCATGAGATTCCATCAGGCAAGTTTCCCAATGACATTCTATTACTTAACCAAATAGACTAGTCCTCAATGATCCACATGAAAGACAAATGCATATCCTAGCAAATAATACCAAACATCTTGTTGGAATAGATCATGCCAAGACACTCTCTTTTGGTGACTAAATAGTTTTTTTCAAAATTAGATAATCTTCTTTTGGTATAAAACATAGATCTAAA
This sequence comes from Lygodium microphyllum, assembly GCF_053477565.2. Classification (NCBI taxonomy): domain Eukaryota; kingdom Viridiplantae; phylum Streptophyta; class Polypodiopsida; order Schizaeales; family Lygodiaceae; genus Lygodium; species Lygodium microphyllum. Next base: position 117,208,884 of record NC_141145.1, read on the forward strand.
CCAACCATTCGTACCCTGCTACATAAGCACACTGCCAATAGTAATGTTGGATGCATCAACAAATACATGGCACATCTTCACCCCAATTTGATAGAATTACAATAGATCTTTTGAGAGTAAGATCCAAAGCATCGAAATGCTACATTGGCTTCTTCATTTCATTGATATGTTTAATTTTCCATATGCATCATTTTGTTGAGTGGGATAGCCAGAGATGTGCCAAAAGATGTAGTGGGTGACCATGCCACTAGATTTGGCCTAAAAAGCAAAGTAGTGTGAATAGTGAATCCAATATTGTATCTTATATTATTGTTGCCACCTTCGTTGGGTTGATAGCTATGCCATAATGTGGCTTAGCAAAATAACACCTTGAATAACAAATACACATTTGAGTGGATTTAAACTTAAAATTACCTCTTGGCATTTAGTGAGGAAAACTTGAAGGTGCTTCAAGCGAAGAGTGGAATTTTCAAAGAAACTCAAATAATGCAACAAGACCCTCATAAAATCCATGAGATAGGGTCCAAAGATCTCTTGCATGTCTCTTTGAAACAAGACTTGAGCATTCTTGAGACTGAACCACATTACGAGACATATATATACTCCCCATGCAATGATGAAAGCAAATTTATCTTGGTATTCTAGAGTAAGGTGCACTTGATTGTATCTACAAACACCATTAAGAAAAGAGTACATCTCATGGCCAACTACAACTTCATAGAGTATGGTATCCAAGTAAGGGATAGGAAAAGGATAGGGCATTGTAGCTATGTTAAGCTTCTGGTAATCCACATAGATCTGAAGCTCCTTATTTTTCTTTGGACCAATGACAATCAGGGATATCCAATTTGCATGATCTACTAGAGCAATGAAACCTACTCAAAGTAGTCGATCAAACTCCTCTTTCACGTGCTAAGACATATGAGGGTTCATTATGTTGCATTGCATTTGGACTCGAACAACATCTAGTTTCAAAGTAATTTGATATTGATAGATATGAGAATCCAACCCTTTCATATCTGAATATTCCCATGAGAATACATCCTTGATGAGTTACTAGTGAAAGGGTGGTTCCTATTTGGCACTCATCTTAACTAATAGGGTTTTTTCTAGACCTAGATAGACTATGTCTAACTCATCTTCTTTGACTCTTATTACTTATTGCATCTACTTTCAAAATCGCACTCTTGATTCAATATCTCATGAATGTCAATATCAACAAGCTAGTTAGTGTTGGTATTGCCTTCTCTATGTAGTATGAGATCCGAGTTCCAAAATTGGTGGACCATCATCCTATTTTTGTGCTTCCAAGGCTTGAGATTGTAGACTCTAGGGTTGCATAAATTGTTTATTGATTTGAAGGAAATTAATGAGACACTAGGGTTGAAGTGTTGAGATATCGAGCTCCACTCGTGATATGCCAGGGTGACCGTTGTGCATTTATGTCACCGACGTGTTAGTTGCAGATGCGGTTGGTACACTGCCCATGAATAATAGCTACATGAAAGCTATCCTTATCTACTCTAGTTCGTGGCTTAGTTAGTATGCCACCTTAGTTAGTTGAGTTTGGTTTGAGACCCATATATAGGATTCTTCTATTTCTTTGTATGAGAGTTCTTTTGGCTTACACAACTAAGACGAGGAAAACTGTTTTCAGCCTCCACCTCTGTGTGTATTCTCCCATTGTGCAAGCAAGAAAGCTACAAGTGAGACTCCTTCCTTCTCTCCCGCAATCTTGACATGGTATCAGAGCCTTGTTCGTGGTAAGGAGCTCAAGAAAGCAAGCCAAGCTCGCAATGTTCTGGTAAGAGGAGCAGTGTTGCTTTCATTTTCTGTTTTGGGAGCAGATCTCTGCAGGTAGCACAGCTGGAAATTGCAAGAGTGCATTGTCTCAGGTTGAGACGCCCTTCGCGGTGAAGCAAGAGGGCAGTATATGCAGCAAGAGGGTGACCCTGTTTTTTTTTATTTGAGGCCATTTCAGGGCCTGTTTTGGAGGCGGAAGTTTTCTGCACGCACTCAGGAAAAGGCCCAGTTTTATGCTGTGCGACCACTGTTCTACAGGTCGGTGAAAAGTTACTGTAGAAATTGCATCGTATACCTATGCACAGAGACATTGGGAGTTACAGAATCATCCCTGTTGCTTGTTGATGCAAAATCGTCGCTAGGAAGTGACTCTGTGGTCATATACCACTTTTGTCAGTTTTGCAGATTAACCCTTGTGAGGCTGAAGTTGTGTTCTTTGCAGTGACAAAATTTTTTACAGTGTTCTGTAATGGCGTCTGACTCTCTTTCACAGATTGTCACTGAAAAGCTTGACAAGAACAACTTCCAAGCATGGAAGTTTAGAATGACAAATTTCCTTATGGGAAAAGGATATTGGGAATTTGTTGCAGGAAATGAAGAAGAACCAGTTCTTCCTAATGTTCCCAATCAATAGCAAATGCAGGCATTTAAAGCATGGCATGAGAGAGCCAGGAAAGTTATGTATTGGCTGTCTATCAGTATTTCAGACTCTATGATTGTGCATATTCAGGATGCAAGTACGCCAAAGGAGGCATGGGATACTTTGTCAAAAATGTATAGCACAAATACGCAAGCCAGGAAAATGCAGCTCAAGCAAGAGTTGCATAATGTGCAAAGAGAAAATATGAGCATCAATGACTACCACATGAAGGTGAAGAAGATTGCAGATGCACTTGCTTCCATTGGGTCGCCAGTGGAAGATGATGATTTATTTTATGTGACCTTGAATGGTCTAGGAAAGGATTATGCACAGTTTCGGACATCCATTTCAGTTCGTGAAAGATTTCCTGATTTTGAGGAGTTGATTGCTCTTCTAATTTCTGAGGAGCAGAGAAATGGTGGTGCATCTTCTTCAGGAGGAACTTCAAAAGAAGCTGTCTTCTATTCAAATGCTGGAAGAGGTAGAGGCAGAGGTAGAGGAGGCCGATTTGGAGGCCGTGGTAGAAATCAGAATATGCAGCAAACTCAAGAAAACCAGTCCTATGGAGGAGGACGTGGTAACTCTAGAGGCAGGGGGAGCCAAAGAGGTCGTGGTGGATGGCAAAGGGGCCAAAATGCAAACAGTAATGTTGAATGCTACTACTGTGGTAAAATGGGTCATATGGCTAAAGACTACTATAAAAAGCAGAATGACATCATGAATGGAAAACTGCAACAAGGAAATTATGCATCTTCTAGTAGACAGGGTGATGACAGAAATGAGAATTTGTTTATGGTGCAGCACATGAACAATTCTGTGACAAGTGTAGAAGAAAGCAACGATGTATGGTATGTTGACTCAAGTGCATCAAACCACATGACAGGTCATGCAGAATGGATGGAGGATGCAAGGAAAATGGAAAAACTAGGATTTGTGGAGATGGTGATGATACTGCACATCCTATTGTGCAGATTGGAAAAATTCCTTTGACTATGTAGGATGGGAAAAAGAAATACATGTCCGATGTATTTCATATCCTGAATATCACCAAGAATCTGGTTTCTGTTGGTCAAATGGTTGAGCAGGGCTTGCATGTCAGATTTAATCCTCATGGATGCTTTGTTGAGGATATGAAAAATAAAGGTCACTTGATAGCAAAAGGAAAGAAGAAGGGTAGAATGTTTACATTGGATGCAGACATGCCTGAATTGAGTACATCAATGTTTGCACATGGGACCGGTGTAGTTGCAGATATTGATATCTGGCATAAACGCATTGGTCATGTTAATGTACAGCGACTTAAATCAATGCAGGCCCAAAACATTGTTGCAGGATTGCCTAAATTCAAGGTTGCAGAAATGCATAAGGTATGTGAAGCCTGTCAGTTTGGAAAACAGGCAAGGAAACCATTTCCTAGACATGTTCAGGAGAGTAAGAAGCCATTGGAATTAATCCACTCTGATGTGTGGACTATTAAAGCCGCATCTCTTGGAGGCTGTCATTATTTTGTCACTTTTATCGATGATTATAGCAGAAAAGTTTGGGTGTATTTTATGAAAAAGAAAAGTGAAGTTTTTGGGCATTTCAAAACTCTTAAAGCTATGGTTGAAAAAGAAACAGGTTTGCAGATAAAATGCCTAAGGTCAGATGGAGGGGGAGAGTACCTCTCAAATGAGTTTGCAAGGTTCCTGCAGGAGCATGGCATAAAGCAAGAATATTCATGCAGTCATACCCCACAACAAAATGGAATTGCAAAAAGAAAAAACAGGCACATTGGAGAGGTATCTCGTGCCATGCTCAACGAAAAAGACTTGCCAGATTTTTATTAGGCTGAGGCAGTTGCTACAGTAGTCTACATAATGAACAGGACTCCCACTGCAGCAATACATGGCATGACTCCAGAGGAGAGGTATACTGGTAGAAAACCAGATATTTCTCATTTGAAAATTTTTGGCTGCATTGCCTATGTTCATGTGCCAGATGAGTTGAGATCCAAGTTGGATCCGAAAGCTGAGAGGTGCATCTTTATTGGTTATTCTCTGCAGCAAAAAGGGTATAGATGCTATAACCCTTCTACTCGTAAGTTTACAGTGAGCAGAGATGTTGTTTTTGATGAGATGAGTAGCTGGTATAAACCGGTAAATGTGATTGATAATGTAGATGCACAAAATGGTAATGCTGCACAGAATTCACAGCAGCAGTCACAAAATATTAGTGGACCTGGAACATCTTCTAGCAATGGTTCACATTCTTCGCCATGGACAGGCAGATTGAGATCAGGAGAATCTTCTGAAGGCAGTGCAAATAGTGGTATGCAGATATCACGAAAAGGAAAAGAGAAGGTAGATCAGCCCATGTTTGATGTGAATGCAGGTCACTCTTATGTGGATGGTGAATCCAGTGGCTCAGAACAGAGCATTGATGATGAGTTGGGTATTCCTTCTATTGTTACACCTGGAGTAAGGAAAACCAGGGATGTTTTGAGAGCACCTGGGAGTGAACCTACTTTGCGTAGGTCTACGAGAGCTAGGTATCCTGTGGATAGGCTGAAATATGATGGATTTATAGCCATTCACTATGCATATATGGTCAAAGTGATACAAGAACCAGAACCCACTTCTTTTGAGCAAGCCATGGGAAAAGAAAAATGGGAGAAAGCCATGGATGAAGAAATGGATGCCTTGGAAGCAAATGCTACATGGGAATTGGTACCTTTGCCTAAAGGTAAGACGCAATTGGCTGTAAGTGGGTTTATAAGGTGAAGCACAATGCAGATGGTTCTGTGAACAGATACAAGGCAAGATTAGTAGTTAAGGGGTATGCACAAACATAAGGCATTGACTATGAAGAAACATTCAATCCGGTTGCAAGGATGGCAACCGTAAGAGCTGTCATTGCTATGGCTACATCAAAGGGATGGTCTTTACATTAGATGGATGTAAAGAATGCCTTCTTGCATGGTGATTTGCAAGAAGAGGTCTATATGGAGCAGCCACCAGGTTATGTACATGTTATTCATCCTGAATTTGTTTGCAGGTTGAAGAAAGCCTTGTATGGATTGAAGCAAGCACCTAGAGCATGGTCTGACAAGATAGGATAGTATCTTGTCACTATTGGCTTTCAGATTTCCAAGGCAGATTTCTCACTTTATGTGAGAAAAACAGAGAAAGGTATTATACTACTTGTCATTTATGTTGATGATTTGATTATGACTAGTGACGTGATGAAGATATCCTTCATGTGAAAATGCTATTGAAGCAGAAGTTTGAGATGAAGGATTTGGGAGAGCTGCGTTATTTCTTGGGCATTGAGGTGATTAGATCACCAAGTGGGATACAGCTCTTGCAGAGGCAGTATGGATTGGACACGCTGTCCAAATATGGGATGACAGGCTGTAAGCCGATTCCTTTGGAGCAGAATGTGAAGCTGAGCGCAGACGCAGGTGAGCTTTTGGAAGACCCTACTATATACAGACGCATAGTAGGAAGCTTGATTTATATGACTATTACCAGGCCAGATTTGAGCTAGGCTGTTGGATTGGTAAGTCAGTTTATGCATGCTCCATGGAAACCGCATTTGGATGCGGCTAGACGCATACTCAGGTATGTGAAGTCCACATTGCAATATGGACTATTTTATGAGACTGGGGTTCAGATACAGTTGCATGGATACACTGATGCTGATTGGGCTGGTAGCATTTCTGATAGACGTTCTACCAGTGGATATGTGTTCTCTTTTGGGAGTGCTGCAGTCACTTGGAGTAGCAAGAAACGGCCTACAGTTGCCTTGTCGAGCACAGAGGTTGAGTATAGGGGTGCAGCAATGGCTGCATGTGAGGTAGCTTGGTTGTATAAGCTACTTTATGATATGCATCAGCCTACAGATGGGCCAATTGACATTTATTGTGACAACATGAGCAGTATACACTTGGCAAATAACCCAGTCTATCATGCTAGAACAAAGCACATTGAGGTGCATTATCACTATGTGCGAGAGAGGGTTTTACTAGGTCTTATTGATCTAGTTTATGTCAGCACAGAGGATCAGGTAGCTGACATATTTACGAAGGCATTGGGCGTAGAGAAGCTACGCAAGTTCAGAGACCTGCTTGGTGTGCAGGAATTGGGATTGAGCTCGAGGGGGAGTGTTGAGATATCGAGCTCCACTCGTGATATGCCAGGGTGACCGTTGTGCATTTATGTCACCGACGTGTTAGTTGCAGATGTAGTTGGTACACCGCCCATGAATAACAGCTACATGATAGCTATCCTTATCTACTCTAGTTCGTGGCTTAGTTAGTATGCCACCTTAGTTAGTTGAGTTTGGTTTGAGACCCATATATAGGGTTCTTCTATTTCTTTGTATGAGAGTTCTTTTGGCTTACACAACTAAGAAGAGGAAAATTGTTTTCAGCCTCCACCTCTGTGTGTATTCCCCTGTGCAAGCAAGAAAGCTACAAGTGAGACTCCTTCCTTCTCTCCCACAATCTTGACATGAAGGTCACCGTTAGCCTTCAGGAACTCATCTTCCTCATCATTGATGACTCTCTCAACCATGTTAACTATTTTAGCTATTACTGTTTGATAGTGTGGGGTAGGTGAGGCAACCTCGGTTAAGAGAATCGTTACCTGCTATTGATGCCTACAGATAGTGAATTTATCCTTATCTCTAGTTGTGAATAGGAAGGCCTCGACTAAAGGCCATGGAATAGCCAAGGCCTTTCCAATAGTAGGTGGTAAACTTTGCTAACATATTCTATATTGAAGACTACTAGGGACACTAGAAACTACACTCTTGCAATTTCCAGAAGTATGGACCTAATAATGCAAAAGTCATACTCATTGGTAATTTGCCATTTTCACTAGGAAGGGGGTGATTTGGAGTCCATTAATCCTAGTTGTTTGCAATTTTCCATTGTGATGATATTCATCCTTGATTTGCTATCAAATAGGACATTTTGGATGATTTGGTCCTTTCACAGAACAATGATCAATAGAATGGTAGAATCAAGTAGGGGTCTTGGTGGAGCTTCTTGTTCTTGGATCTTGCAAACTATTTCCTTTGAGGGTCACACCATGATGGCTACGACTTTCGGTTTAGGTAATAGGAGATGCTTGAGTTGAATCATCTTCACAAGCGAAGATCCTTGAAAATCAAGACTAGGTTAAGTAAATCCCCTAGTGGAATAGTAATGTTGATAGGACCCCATATTCGATTAATACTTCAAATGTGTCCGGAATAGCCAATGTAATATTTCCACTATGAAATATTGAAGACCCAAAATCACGTGCAAAAGTAGTTCAAAATAATCTCCCACAATGATAAAAGTTGATGGTTAAGTGCTCCATCCTCGTGCACTAGCAAACTCCAGCCCGCGTTGTGCATAAGAGGTCGTGGCTTAAAACCCGTAGCTCATGTAGGAACACCCCTTCAAGGGGGAAGAAAAAGGGATAATGGATAAATTTGTGTAAATTTTTTTATTAAAAACTCCCTCCCACTTAGCTGTTGCATGGCGGGGGAGAGGGAGTGTGAGAGGAGTGGGTGTGGAGTAGGAGTGCATGGGGGGGAAGGAGGCATGCTGACTGCCGTGTGTATGGCTATCCCCCCCCCCCCCCCCCCAAATCCTATAAGACCCCCCCTTAAGCTTGAGGGGAGGGGAGAGGAGGGATCATCGTGCTGCCCGTCACTTGCTGCTGCCGTGAGGTGCCACCATCGTCTGCTTGTTGCCGCACGCTGCCGCCACCAGGACTGTGCCATCATCACCATCACCATCATCATCATAATCATCATCCTCTTCATCTCCTTCGTGGTCATCCTCATCATCTTCCAAATCATTTTTATCTGCCACGTCATTCTGCCTATGTCAGAAGCATTAGAAGCTTCTATTAGAAGATCTAATAAAGCTTCCTTAGACCTTGTTCTCCGTGTGCCTTGGTTTTTTTAAAACCGCATCTTGTAAGGCCAATTTCTGCGCAAGGGGAGAAATTATTGGCCTAGTAGGCAGTTTTCAAGATCAGGATAAAGGGGCAAGGAGAGTTTGCTGAGTTGCGAATCTATGCCATCGATGGCTCCTAAGCAAATCTCGCGAGGCGCACATGCGGGAGCTTCCATCCCGAATACGCGAGTGGACAACACCCTGAATCCTAATGCTCAGGTTCCGTTAAATAGTCCCACATGAAAAGAATGCATTAAGCATGTTTAAATCTTGTAGACAAGTTTAAACAAATTGAGAAATTTATTTGCTTGCCGATTTACAAGATTTAGTTGCATGTCGTGCATTTGAAATTGCTTGCACTTCCATGGTCAAGTTGCAATCCTGAACGCATGATGCATAAGTAAAAAGACAGAATTGTGCAAAGGCATCTTGCTGCACCTCACAAAGGATAGGACATATAACTCATAACACATTTATGTGATAAATTCTTGGTTGTGTCTTGCGATTAAGGTAATCATAGACGGTCATTAAATGATGTCTGAATAGTTGCAATGCATGGAAAGGATTTATGTACCTTGCATATTGCATGCGATGATAATTACATCCTAGGTCGGGTTAAGTGCTGAAGGATGGATTAGATCAATAATGGTCTCACGACATTCGCTCATGCATGGAGTTCTTTTATCGAAGTTTGTATTTAGGAAAGGATGCATCTTCATATTAAAGCTTGAATTCAATACATTAAACGTAGGGTTTATAAGCATAGTTCTGAATGTAAATCAACGTCACATAAGGCAAGGAAAAGAAAAGTTCACTAAAGATCCTTTAGTTGCAAAAAGGTCTACGGACTTGAATTGGCATATTTGCATGGAATGATGCATCCCACTTCTCTTGTAGTTACTTACATCTTTTAGGGGGAAAGTACTTGCAAATTTAGGAGAAAGTATTTGCACTTCTAAAGTGGAGATTATTTTTACTCGCGTGTTAGTTAGATCAACTAAGTAATTCGAGTATAGTTGAATAGCTTACATGAGAATCATAAAGGTATGATTAATCCTCAATGTGCTAGGTAGGATTAAGCCATGATAAAATTCTGCCTAGTATCGCACTTCGGCTTCCGACATAATATTTCCAATCCCAAGATCCTACCCACATTCACGGAATGTTAGGGTTAGCTAAACGCTCGTGCAAGTTTGATCTAGGGTTCTTACCTTAATGATCAGATGACCAAATACTAGATTTTTGCAAGGAAATTAGAAACCCTAGGGCCAAAGCGTTATTGGCCCAGTAGGGTTAGGGTTGGATTGGGTCAATAGGATTCCCAAACCCTATATCTTGGTCAAAGACCAAGGAATACCGTGTGATGGGAGAAGTAATCCCACAAGTTAGGTGCGACACTTATCTCGTGCAACAAGTTGCAACATCGCATGGTTTGTGCCTAAATCAAAATAGTATTGCCACTCCTTAGAACAAGGTTGGCGAGTTCTAAGTACAAGTCTAATTGTCTAGAGGATGAATAGTCATCCTGCTACTTCACCCTTCCTTAGGGCTGATTTGCCAAGTTAGGGAAATTATGAATTTCCTAGCAAGCAATTGACCAATCAAGTGAGGACAACGAGGTTGCCCAAGATTTATTGACCTTAATGACTGCCCAAAAACCAAGCCACTTTTACCCAAGTCAGCAAGCCAACTCCTAAGAGTTGTTGCACTAACAGGTGATTGTTACTACTAACAATGCTAATTTGATTTAGTCTTCCATTAATTGTATGACATTTTATTTGCAGTAGTCCAACTTCAAATATTCTACACTTCAGTAAATTGTATTAGGCACTAGATTGCTAAACCTAAGATAACTACGGTTTCCCTCCATCTTTCAGGAGCGACTTCTCATAAATTTCTCCTGCCAACTAGTGGCGGTTTATCCAGGAAGTTTTGATATTTGATTTTAAGAAGTTTGTTTCATATAACAGATCCCTTGGATCTATTTAAATATCTCCATTTAAATTCCTTTGTATATTTATCTTCTTCAACTGATTAAAATTAGTTCATTTTATTCATTTAATTAACAACAAACATTCAAATCAGAACAATCTAACGTTCTAAAAACCCATAACTTTTATCCCTTGATAAATGTCTCCCCACTTCGTACCACAATTTCATCGTTGCTTATTAGTTTTTAAGTACTTAATTCATTTTGCGAATATAACGTCCTTTTCTTCTTTTTCTTCACTAAATACAAATCAGGGCTAAACCAGGTACTTTTCACACTCCAACGAAATCATATACATAGTTTATTTTACATTCCCATATTCCCTGTTAATTTATAAATAAGTCTTAGTAGCCCTTCACTCTTCCCTGCAATCATCAGATGATTTCTTTTTAATATGAACAAAATATAAATCTTAAATTTGGATACTGAGGCTTTCCCTCATACCATCAAACAATTATTTTATTACGTTTCCAATATTTATAATCTGAATTCAAAGTTATAATTTTCTTATCATCAGCAAATATCACCAAATACTATTACATCTCTCAAATTTTTTACCCATCCCCATGTTATTGAATAGTACATCACGTATCATTTTACTTACTCAAATTAGAAACACCATGTTTATGAAAAAAAAATGTTTTTTTAAATAGAATATAATTAAACTGATGTTTCTTTTCATCTTAAAGCTTACAAAAATTCATCAGCAATCAAGAATTGTCTTTTCAGCTTTCCATGTAAAGATTCATATTTTTATTGATAGAGAACAATTTTTTATTTAAATGAAAACTACTATTTTACTTTGAACATAACTAGTTTTGAATTTTTAAATATGTTAAACCATCTCTAAAAATTCTGATAAAAATTCAATAAATTTCCTGAGTCATAACCTTTATAGAAAAAAATGTCACAACTTATAAACTTCCAATCAGCCATTTTATAAAAATTTATTTGAGTCGTTTCTAAGTCATTCTTAAGCATTTTCTACTATTTTCTATTTTCAATAAATAGAAACCAGTTCACATAAATGCAAACAACCATTCAACATAGAAAAACAAGTTTCAAAGCATTTTCTAAAAATATTAAACTGAACATTTACTTATAATATATCATTCGTTTTAGATAAATAGTTTAGGCATATACTTGTAAATCCCACGGGTCGTTGTCGCGCCTTTGAAAGCCGTGTCCTCTTGCAGTCCAACCAAGGAGAGTCTTGTGTCCCGCCAGTCGTTGCAATCGTCAGCTCGTAAATTTTTCTCTCCCTCTTCGACTCTCGCACGACTTTTGCTCTATGACAATAGGAATGCCCCTTTTTGTTTCTTAAGTTTTAAGTTAACTCTTAATTAAGAGTTAATTGAAACTCTAGCTATGGTTTTGAATTGAAGAAGGCGTCGACTCTCAATGGCCAAGGAGACTATTGCAATATCTTTCTGATCTGTCTGCCAAATCGTACGCGAGCCCAGGTGATAAAACGAGAAGACAATCTTCATCCAGCCTACCACTTCAGATTAGGCAAGTATATGGAAGATCCGAATTCTCATAGAGAGAGATATGGCGTCGTGTGATGAAGGCATTGATGGAGCAATTCATCTTTCCTGCTCTTCATCAAATTCTCTTGCTGTATCATACAAAAAATTGTACAATGGAAGCAGCCAACTTTGGTAGACCCTTCTGCCTTCACTGGACGCCGCAATGCCTAGAACACTCGCAAACTGTCGAGGTAAGCATGTTTTTGATCGTCTCGGAGACGAGGGCCGCAGATCTGTCGATGACAAACTCGAAGCCTTCGGCACTGATGAGCTTGACGGTGTCCTCCTTCCTCATTGTGGACCGTCGCTAGAACTACAGACCTATCCTCTCTTTCTATAAGGCTCTCCTCTCACTGTCTCGCGCCCTCTCTCTGAACAGTATGCAGGATGGCGCCTTATCTCAGAAGCACACACAACTGCCATTTTGCCCCCCCAAATTTTTTCGAGACAGAGAGACGTCACGAGAATGTAACTGGCCCCCCTCCCCTCGATATCAAGAGCCCACATAGGGTAATATAGGCACCTTTGCACCCTTTGGGAATGTCAATGTGTGAGGTATTACTACTAGTTGATGACCTCAATGACACAAGGACAACCCTTGCTCGTCTAGTCCAACCAACTTTACCATATGCATGGTAGCCAACAAACTTTTGTATTTCCTCGAAGGTTGCCGCAAAAGTCATTGACATGATGATGTCCATTAAAGACCATACAAACATCTCTTGCTTCATGCAACGTCGACCAGAAGCCAGAGTTCACTTGTGCACAACCAATTCCCTCTTGCTTAACTCTAGTTATTGAGCAAAGACTTGCCATACGTGTCTCAACTAGAGAAATGTGAAAATAAGCAAGGCAGGAATCTTATCCATTGATGTAAATGCATTGATTTTGTTTCGTTCCTGCAGTTCGATGTTCGATAGATAGCTCTTTAAACCATTTCTTTTGGCTTTCTTGAATCCACCCATAACCATATATCCTCTTCACCTTGGAGTAGTCCCTACTATCAAGCATGTAAAGATTTAGGACACTTCTTCTTTCATCCTCCGATCCCAATGGCCTTGTACTTCTAAGTGGTAGTTACCAAACCCATCTATGTGAGTAACTAGTTTGTTGCTTGAATTCTCCATCCCCCTACTACCCTGTACATCATGGTGTTTAATTTCTTTTGGATATACTTGTGACAAGGTGTAATCCATGGTGGTAATGTATATTATTTTTTAAATAATAATAAGGATCGTTGAAATATGAAGAGACTACCACATGTGTTGTATAAGAGTGTTAGTTGATGAGGACCACAATACTTGGTAATCAATCGTAGATAGATCATGATCATCAAGTCGTTTCCAAGTAGAAATCTGCCCTACTCCTAACCACTGCATATCTTGGATTGATGTTGCAAAATTTCCTTTGGCACCCTTTGGGATGTCACAAGGATGAATTCACATATGACATAGTGTGTCCTTATAACCTTTAACACCAAGAGTACGTCCTAGGTGGTACATCCGATCTTCCTTTTGCCAGTAAGTCCCTTTGGATCACATCATCCTTGCCAAGAGTCATCCTCTTGAATCAGCCTCTAGAAAAACCCCTTGATGTAGATGCCTTGAGAGACTCCATCTTCATCGACTTCTTTCATTAAATTTGTATGCACAACTCCATTTGATAGATGCCCTTTTGCACATGAACATCCTCTTGAATTATTGAAATAACAGCAGTCACACTTAATTATAGAAATGCTAATTTCTTCTCTGATTGACGCTTCTGAAAGAGGGAAGCAACCCTTCCTATCAACGGTCTGCAAGAGTCATCCTCTTGAATCTAATATTCAACACCTCCCCAAAGAAATCTTCATGATAATCACCAATGATCTAATGATCACCCCTTGATCGTTACTGCAGTATTACTATCAAATTTTTATCTAAAACTCCACCTCCCTCTTGTACAAGAACTTTCTCGTACCAACATCTCCTAGCTAGGTTGCAAGGACACAGCCTCCAAAGACAACAACAACGAACACCGCATCTGCATTAATTTCATGTAAAAATTTAGTAATAAGGTATCAATTGTATACAGTTTTGCCAAAAAATTGTTGCAATAAATGGCATGTTTTTAGGTGTTGTCACTTAATATAAGGAAACCTAAGGTATTGACAATTTGGGTCAATAGGGTATAAACCCTAACCTAAGGATAAAGGGTAAACTAGCAACTAGGCTTACGAAACCCTTGGGATCTTACCAAGTCGCAATTGACCGCAGATCGAATGCTGGATGTATTCGTAGAGAAGGATTCACACCTTAGCAATTGGCCGTATAAATGACCACTAGAGTGCTTGTGTTTGTACACTTAGGAGCACTCTTTGTTCTTCTTTGCTCAAGGAAATAATGCTGGAAAATAACTAATGCTTCAGGTTAAAAGCCTGGAGGGAGAGGCAGCATCAGTTACCCCCGACTTTTTGCCTGACCCTATCCAAGAGGGTTGTTAGCCACGTCGGGTACATGGACTGAACCCGCCATGAGAGGTCTCTCCATGGGTGCTACTTGGAGCAAGAGGACCCTTTGGTGCCGAGGGGACTCTAGCTGTAAATCCCTTGCCTTCGGATCCTACACAAGAGGCCGACGTGACTCAAGATTAAATCTTGAGTCTCGCATACTAGTCAACGGGTGGAAACTTGTGTAACATGTCCCCAAGTATCATCCAAGACACGCCTTAGCAGTCCATTGGAAAGGATGTCTAGAAAACTCCGCCCGGCACTCCCACGGAATGTACGGGTTTTGCGATCTAGGTCTTCCCCCGTCTGCCACGTAGCGGAAGTATCCTGCCCGTTTCCCACTTAGGATCGACCGGAATTAGGGTTTTCCTATTTGGTCATTAGCTAACAGCAACTAGCGTCAGACCCAAGCGAACTACTTTACGCAGAAACGCCAGGTCCGAAGCGGATTCACGCTGCACTTGGTTCAAGGAGAATGGGAAACGAGAGGGATGCAAAGCTCAACCTCTCTGCCATAAGGCATAGTCCCATTCCGTTCCCCTAAAATAGTGTAAATCGGGTAAGATGTAACTCTAGGTCATTGTTCTCGTTATTCGTTTTGATGATGATGATCATCCCGCTGTTCTTCGAGATTTTTGAGAAAAGTTTCCAGCTAACCAGGACCACCCAACCGTAGGACGGACCCATGGCCCATCCTCCGCACTTTCCTCAGTTTGTTTTAGTTATGTAATTATCTAACACATTAATTTGACATATAACAATCAGCTTCTTTAATTAATCCCTTTAAGCACTAGTTTCTTCACATAATCTTATCACTTGACATAGAAAAACAATATCAAGCAAGTTCTTTTAACATTTCATCATTTTATCTTTGAAATACAAGGAGTTCCGTCCGTAGGCTTGTCCATAATCCGCCCGAAGGCTATCCAATAATCCCCAGGAATCACTATTCCAAGCTTCCGCTCGTCAACTAGTATACGGGCCTCGAGATCCAATCCCGAGTCATGTTAGCCTCTTGTGTAGGACCCGGAAGGCAAGGGATTTACGGCCAGAGCCCCCTGGCACCCAAGCGTCCTCCTGCTCCAAGTAGAACTCAACGGAGAGACCTCTTGCGGCGGGTTCGGTCCACGTTCCCGGCACGGTCAACAACCCCCTTGGTTAGGGTTAGGCAGGTAGTCGGGGGTAACTGAAACCGCCTCTTCCTTCAGGCCTTTAACCTGAAGTATAGGTACTCATTTAATTTGTAATTCATAATTCAAACAAAGCCCTAAAATCTCTAGCAAGCACAAACATTTCCATTAAACAACCCAGTTGTTTGGCAAACTGCTAAGGAAGTGTTCTTTCCTTTTTGAATGTATCAACACTCGTTCCCAAGGTGTCTTGTAAATTGGCAAGATCTTTTACATTCCGGTGTAGGGCATATCCAACTTGGTTAACCCTAAAGTTCCTTAGATATGCTAGTTTCTGGTTTACAACTTTCCTTATTTAGAAGGATATCCAAAAATACGTCTTTTTGCAAGGTAACTTGTGTAGGGATCTACCATCCTTGATGAGGGTTTTTACCCTTTCTCCTTGTGAATCAATCACAAGATTAAATGATTTCGTACTTGTTGCACAAGTCCTACGATGGAATAATCTGTTTAGATCCTTTAAGCTGACGTATGTCAGGCCTAGGGTTTCTTCTTTTAAGAACCTTAGGATTTAACTAAAATATACTACTATACTAAATGGCTAATCTTGCTCGTAATTTATAATACTTGATGCAATTTGAAGAAAGCTAAGTTCTATACATTGTCATTCATAAGCTAAACTCCTTCGTTACAAATAACTCGAACAAATATAACTTATCCTTAACAATTTTTCTTTGCATGATCGACTTAAAACCGAATTAAAGCCAATAAGAAAAACCTGGTCTTGGGGTGAGATATCAACATGGATACCGGGAGATGACCCTCCCGCAGCTACACCTTGGACTTTCTTCGGCGGCGTCGTCGTTCGAATGTGAGATAGCCTTTTCCTCTTTCTCCTGGAATTTCACCGTCTCTTTGGATTTTAAAAAAATTTATGGGAGAGTGTGGTTTTGCAACCACAGGAACCCTTGGAGGATTTTGACTTGGGGTAGAAGGAATAGAAAGCACTTATTCTCCTTCCTTCCCTTTCTTTTATATTTTTCCCACTCTTCCTCCTTCACTCCCTCTACTTTCCCTCCCTATCTTTTATCTTTTCCCACTCTTCCTCCTTCACTCCCTCTTTTCACTCCCCCTACTTTCCCTCCCTATCTTTTATCTCACGGCTACCTTTCCCTTACGGGATATCATCAGAGGCCATGATGATGATTTGGATTTTTAGGTTCAGGGGGGGAAAATAATAAGAGGGATACGAGGGATTAAGAGGAAAGCTTAGGGAGTTGTGGGGAAAAAAGAAGAAGAAAAGAGTTATGAGGGGGGTTGAAAAAGGGTTATAAGGGGGTGATAAGGCTTAGGGGAATAAGACACGGGGGGGGTGTAGGTTCCCAAAGTCAAGGGAGGGATTAAGGGGAAAAGGGAATTTAAAATCCTAGGGGGGGTGTGTGGTTCCAAAAACCATGGGAAGGGGCTAAGGGGATTTTTGAAACCCGGGGGGGAAACAAGGGGGCTTAGGGGGGATTAAAATTGGGGGGGGGGGGGGGGGGGGGGGGGGAAGGGTTTTAGAGGGATTAAAACCCGGGGGGGGAAACAAGGGCTTAGTGGAATAAAACACGGGGGGAGGGGGATATAGCATCCACTTAGAAGAGCTTATGGAAGCCCACAAGAAGGGGGGCTTCCTAAGGGCTTCTGGGCTCGTGATTTCGACACGTGGAGGAAGAAGATGGTTTGGCGATGCTTGTTGGCAGCCAGTTTTGTCCCTCTCGCAGCCTTGCAGCTCCTCTCCTCCACACAGCACTACACGACTTTCTCCCTCCCTCAGGCTAAACAATGGCATCTCCTGATGGCACAACAGACGGCAGCAGCCTTCCCTCCCTCATGGTTGCGACACGACGCAGCAGCGGGATGGCCTCTTACGACCCTTCTTCCTCTCTTCCTCATGGCTTCAGCCTTTGATCTCCGGTGGCCCCCTCGTTTACATAGTGGAGGGGAGGGGGATCTTCCCTCCCTGCATGTCATCACACATGTTTCCCTCCCTCATCCCGAGCTCCACCAAGGAGCTTAATGGCTCCTTCTATTTCCCTCCCCCTCCAGCTCGTCAGTCGGGTGGAGGGATAGGGGGGTAAATTTTTAAAAAAATTATTTATCCAAAATCATATTCATTTGAGGCAGTTCACGTGGAATATTACATTCTCTCCCCCTTAGAGGAATCGAGATGTCCTCATCTCGAGATAAACTGGGGATATTGATGGTTGAGAGAGCTTTCATCTATCCAAGTGGCATCCTCTTCAGGATAATCTTTCCACTAGACGAGGCATTTTCTCAGGGTTCTAGATCTTAACTGTCTTTCCCTAACATCTAAGATCCTATCCGGCCTTAGTTCAAGGACTCCTTGACTAGGCATTACAATTTGTTGGTCATCAAGTACATGATTAGGGTTGGGTACATATTTTTTCAATAGGCTGATATGGAATACATTGTGAACCTTTAGGTTCTCAGGGAGTTGCAATCTATAAGCATTGGGTCCTAGGCATTTGAGGATTTTGTAGGGCCCACAATACCTTGGACTTAGCTTCTTGCATTCTCCTAGGGATAGAGAACTCTTTTTAGGGCGTACACGAATGAAGACCATGTCTCCTTTTTTGAAGACTCTATCTTGACGTTTCAAATCTGCGTATGCCTTTTGCCTATCCTTGGCCGCTTGTATGTCTTGTCTTATTGACCTTATTTAATCATCCATGTCCTCCAACATTTGTCTTGAAGCTTCAACTCTTAGGGTTGGATCAGAAAAGTTTAGGGGACATCGACAATCATGACCATACAATGCCTGGAAAGGGGTCATTTGAATGCTCTGCTGGTAAGAAGCATTGTAGGCAAATTCAACCAAAGGCAAGTATTGAATCCACCTCTTAGGCTCTCGACAGCAGTATGCCCTAAGCATATCCTCGATGACTTGATTTACTTGCTCTGTTTGGCCATCCATTTGGGGATGGTAGGCGGTGCTAAAACAGAGTTGAGTCCCAATAGCTTCAAAGATAGCTCTCCAGAAGTGTGATGTGAAGAGAGAATCTCGATCACTAATGATTCCTCTAGGTAACACATGTAGCTTGAATATCTCCTTGATAAACAATCTCGCAATGTCGGAGGCTTTATAATTTGTCTTTACTGGAATCAGGTGTGCAACCTTGTTAAGCATGTCAACCACAACCATAATGGAATTGTATCCTCCTTGGACTTGGGGTAAGCCCACAACAAAATCCATACTGATGAATTCCCATTTCATTTGGGGAATGTCAAGCGGTTGCAGTTTCCCTGGCATCATGACATGTTCGACTTTGATATGTTGGCAAGACAAACACTCAGTGACATACTTGAGAACGTCACCTTTAAGCCCCTCCCAATGATAGCTCTTCCTAACTGCATTAAGAGTCTTAGCATAGCCAGGATGTCCTACGAAAGGAGAATCATGAGCTTCCCATAATATCTTCTGCTTAAGTGACTGGCTTGTTGGTATACACAGCCTTGTTCTGTAGTAGACAAGTCCATTATCAATGGAAAATTCCTGATACTTAGCTTGCAACTTCTGATTCTGCTCCTTGGTAGATATTTCCTTTATCATTGTTTGGTAGGCCAAATCATGGCATGCTTCCTCTCTAGCTAGTTCAAGTATAGGGTTTTTTGGCATAGATACTTTTGTAGCCAGAGATCTGGCCGTTGATGGATTTTGCAAGATTAGGGAATTTAGGAATGCCTTGTGACTGAGTGCATCGGCAACTACATTCTCCTTCCCTGGTCGGTACTTGATTTCAAAATCATATTCCTCCAATACTTCAATCCACCGACGTTGCCTCATGTTGAGCTTGTTCTGGGTAAAAATCCATTTGAGACTCTTATGATCGGTTACTAGAGTAAACTTGTTACCCAACAGGTAGTGTCTCCAAAGCTTTAGAGCATGGATGACAGCTAGTAATTCCAGATCATGTGTGGCATAATTCTTTTCATGACTCTTCAATTTCCTTGAAGAGTATGCTACTGGATGACCTTCTTGCATAAGTACACACCCCAAGGTAAGAATGCTTGCATCAGTTACTACCTCGAACTCCTTATTGAGGTCAGGAAGTTTTAGAATAGGTGCTGATACCAAACTTTGCTTCAATTTGTCGAAGCTATTTTGTTCGGAAGTTGACCATGTAATAGAAGTCTGCTTCTTTAGTAAGTCTGTAAGAGGTGCTGCAATCAAAGCATAGTTTTTGATGAAGACCCTATACCATCATGTCAATCCAAGAAAGCTACGTATCTCTTTGACGGATATTGGTATTGGCCATTCAAGCACATCTCTGACCTTGGCTGGGTCTACTGATATTCCTTCTGATGATACTATAAATCCCAGATATTCAATCTGACGCTTGAAGAATGCACACTTCTTCATTTTTGCATACAGCTTATGAGACCTCATTGTCTCAAGGACAATCCGAAGTTGAGGTTCATGATCTTCTTCCTGTTTAGAATAGACTAAAGTATCATCGAAGAAGACAAGCACGAAATCATCAAGATATGGTCTAAAGATATCTTGCATTAATCTATTGAAGGTGGCAAGTGCATTTGTAAGCCCAAATGACATAACCAGAAACTCAAAGTGCCCGTATCTTGTATTGAAGGCCGTCTTTGGAATATCTTCTTCCTTAATCCTTATCTGATAGTAACCTGACCTGAGATCAATCTTGGAGAAGATCTTTACACCCTGAAGACGATCAAGAAGCTCATCTATTCTAGGAATAGGATACTTGTTCTTGACTGTTGATTGATTCAACCCTCGGTAATCAATACATAGTCGAAGTGTCCCATCTTTCTTTTTCTGGAATAGTACTGGAGCTCCCCACGATGAGTTGCTAGGCCGGATGTAACCCTGATCTAACAGTTGCTTGAGTTGTTCCTTTAACTCAATTGCTTCCAGTATGGACATTCTATAAGGTCTCTTTGCAATTGGTGCAGCTCTAGGCACTAGCCTAATCTCATGATCTACTTCTTTTTGAGGTGGAAGTTCAATCAATTCCTCAGGGAATACTTCGGCGTATTCCTTTAGCCAAGAAGGTCCTTCATGAGACTCTTGCTTTTGATCTAACTTGTTGAGTTTGATCAGGTAAACGAGTAATCCTTTTCTGACTCCTTTTATGATCCTAGATACTTTGGCTAATTGGATTCTTGGCACTCCTGCCTCACCTTGAGTTGTGACAACCTCCCTTTCGGAGTTTCGAAAGGAAACTTGACCCTTTCCACAATGGATGTGGGCATCATTAGGCTTAAGCCAATCCATCCCAAGTAGACACTCATGGATACCTAAATTCATGACTCTGAATTTGACTGAGGTCTTCTTTCCTCCCAGAAGGAATTCCACCTTAGCAGTTTGCCTGGTACAAGTTACCTCACGACCGTTTGCCAATTCCACAAGCAGGGTAGGTGCTTCTACTGTGGCTATTCCTAATCTTTTTGCACATGCTGGTGAGATAAAGGAATGTGTACTGCCACAATCAATCAAGGTTTTGAAACCTTTACCTTGATAGTCCGACGGTGTCTAAATCACCGAGAACTGGCGATTCGGCCCTTTCTTGTGTAAAGCGGCATGGACTGTCGCTCTTTCGAATTCTGCTACCATAGTCAGATCTTCCTCTTCTTCTTCTTCGTATCTTTGCCTATTGGCAATGCAGGCAGTTCTTCCTCTTCCACGGGTGGCGACTTCTTGACCGTGGCCTGCACCTTGGAAAGGCATTTGACGATGTCCCCTGCTGAGCTTGGGACATTGCCTCTTGAAGTGACCGGGTTCGTTGCAGTGGAAACATCGGAGGTTTTGGCCATTACTTTGAGTAGGAACAAAGTTGTTGATGTTATTTGTCCTTGCTTTCTTCCTTTGTCCCTGATTGTGACCTTAAACTCTCTTCATTTGAGGTCTGAATGCTCCTCTGTTCGGGTCACTATAGGACCAAGTTTTGTTACCCCTTGGTCTAGCTTGCACCTCCTGAATTATAGGCGCCACTCGAATGAGTGCATCCTGAAGATCTGATGGACGCATAGATTCGAGATGGGTATTTACGGGTGGATTTAAGCCCGCACAAAATTTGGACACCTGCTGCGTCATGTCCATTTGTGGCGCATACTTTAAAAGTGAGATGAATTTAGAGTAGTATGCGTCAAGAGTGAGTCCTAGCTGTTTTAGCTCGTAGAACTCATTCATTTTCTGCGTACGATATGCAGGTGGTAAATATATTCCCTGCACGACTTTCTTCAACTTTTCCCAGGTAACGGACCCCTCTGAAGTCCCTTGATCCCTGCACCATTGCTTCCACCAAAGTCTGGCTTCGCCGGTGAGTTTTAACTTGGCGACCATGGCCTGATTGGTAGGTGTAGTACCAACTGCTTCAAAGTAATCCTCCATGGATTCAATCCAAATTTCAGCATTAGACTGGATGAATCTGTCTCTCCCGTCAAACTCGGGTGGCTTTATCTGCTTGAGGAGGAACTTCTTCTCCTGGGTCACAGCAGTACTTGATGTAGGGGGCGAATTTGGAACCTGTACCTGGGGTTGTGCCTGGATAAAAGTTTTCTTAACGTTATTATATGATAATCAATGATAGCTTATCCTTCATTTTTAGTTCAGCTATCTCGTAAATAATGAAGCTACTTAACTTTTTGACAACTCTTATGCACAGCCAGATATTGATAAAAAGAAGTCTTTATTTGTATTTACATGGGCATAGCCTTATACAACGTTTTGTGTGATGATAATCCAATCATTACATTCAGTTTGGAGAGAACAACGTTGTATTGCATTTGTCTACAGGAACTATGTAATAGTAGGGTTTTGGGTCATGGATCTTTAGAAATCGATAATTCATTGGAAGTTCAGGATACCCTTCCCGTTGGAATCCATACTTCTCATGGCGGCCCAACACTTTAATCCTGTCGGGTGGGATTACATGGGTTACTTCCTCATATACATATGAGTTCATTTCAACCCTCCGACCTTGAATCTGTAAAGTCGAATTTACGTGAGCTTCCACAAAAATGAACAGCTTCACGACTTTTAAGTCTTCCAACCACTTGATCCTTTTTAGGTTGGTCTGTAGATAAGCAAATCAGTGGGCAGCTATATAGTAGATTCCTAAAGACCCCATCTATCTTCGTTCTATGTATAAAGGTGATGGATTATAAATCTACTCCAGGATGTTCATCATCCCAATTCTTTGTCTATAAAGCAGAGAATGCATTCCAGTCATAAACATGACCCGAAATACCAAAAACTTGTTCCATGCTTCATAATTATGCAAGACAGCATTGAAGATGAGAAAATGTTTCGACAGTAACAATTTCTTTACTTCATTTTATTGAGATCTCATAAAAACAATTCCGTTATTGGTCGGCTCTGATACCAACTGTAACGTGTCCCCTAGTATCATCTAGGACACGCCTTAGCAGTCCATTGGAAAGGATGTCTAGAAAACTCCGCCTGGCACTCCCATGGAATATATGGGTTTTGCGATCTAGGTCTTCCCGCGTCTGCCACGTAGCGGAAGTATCCTGGCCGTTTTCCACTTAGGATCGACCGGAATTAGGGTTTTCCTGTTTAGTCATTAGCTAACAGCAACTAGCGTCAGACCCGAGCGAACTACTTTACGCAGAAACGCCAGGTCCGAAGCGGATTCACACTGCACTTGGTTCAAGGAGAATGGGAAATGAGAGGGATGCAAAGCTCAACCTCTCTGCCATAAGGCATAGTCCCATTCCGTTCCCCTAAAACAACGTAAATCGGGTAAGACGTAACTCTAGGTCATCATTCTCGTTATTCATTTTGATGATGATGATCATCCCGCTGTTCTTCGAGATTTTTGAGAAAAGTTCCCAGCTAACCGGGACCACCCAACCGTAGGACGGACCCATGGCCCATCCTCCGCACTTTCCTCGATTTGTTTTAGTTATGTAATTATCTAACACATTAATTTGACATATAACAATCAGCTTCTTTAATTAATCCCTTTAAGCACTGGTTCCTTCACGTAATCTTATCACGTGACATAGAAAAACAATATCAAGCAAGTTCTTTTAACATTTCATCATTTTATCTTTGAAATACAAGGAGTTCCGCCCGTAGGCTTGTCCATAATCCGCCCAAAGGCTATCCAATAATCCCCAGGGATCACTATTCCAAGCTTCCGCCCGTCAACTAGTATGCGGGCCTCGAGATCCAATCCCGAGTCATGTTAGCCTCTTGTGCAGGACCGGAAGGCGAGAGATTTATGGCCAGAGCCCCCCTGACACCCAAGCGTCCTCCTGCTCCAAGTAGAACTCAACGGAGAGACCTCTCGCAGCGGGTTCGGTCCACGTTCCCGGTGCGGTCAACAACCCCCTTGGTTAGGGTTAGGCAGGTAGTCAGGGGTAATTGAAACTGCCTCTTCCTTCAGGCCTTTAACTTGAAGTATAAGTACTCATTTAATTTGTAATTCATAATTCAAACAGAGCCCTAAAATCTCTAGCAAGCACAAACATTTCCATTAAACAACCCAGTTGTTTGGCAAACTACTAAGGAAGTGTTCTTTCCTTTTTGAATGTATCACCACTCGTTCCCAAGGTGTCTTGTAAATTGGCAAGATCTTTTACATTCCGATGTAGGGCATACCCAACTTGGTTAACCCTAAAGTTCCTTAGATATGCTAGTTTCTGGTTTACAACTTTCCTTATTTAGAAGGATATCCAAAAATATGTCTTTTTGCAAGATAACTTGCGTAGGGATCTGCCATCCTTGATGAGGGTTTTTACCCTTTCTCCTTGTGAATCAATCACAAGACTAAATGATTTCGTACTTGTTGCGCAAGTCCTGCGATGGAATAATCTGTTTAGATCCTTTAAGCTGACGTATGTTAGGCCTAAGGTTTCTTCTTTTAAGAAACTTAGGATTTAACTAAAATATACTACTATAGTAAATGGCTAATCTTGCTCATAATTTATCATGCTTGATGCAATTTAAAGAAAGCTAAGTTCTATACATTGTCATTCATAAGCTAAACTCCTTCGTTACAAATAACTCAAACAAATATAACTTATCCTTAACAATTTTTCTTTGCATGATCGACTTAAAACCGAATTAAAGCCAAGAAGAAAAACCTGGTCTTGGGGTGAGATATCCACATGGATACCGGGAGATGACCCTCCCGTAGCTACACCTTGGACTTTCTTCGGCGGCATCATAGTTCGAATGTGAGATAGCCTTTTCCTCTTTCTCCTGGAATTCCACCGTCTCTTTGGATCAAAAAAAGTTTATGGGAGAGTGTGGTTTTGCAACCACAGGAACCCTTGGAGGATTTTGACTTGGGGTAGAAGGAATAGAAAGCACTTATTCTCCTTCCTTCCCTTTCTTTTATCTGTTTCCCACTCTTCCTCCTTCACTCCCTCTACTTTCCCTCCCTATCTTTTATCTTTTCCCACTCTTCCTCCTTCACTCCCTCTTTTCACTCCCCCTACTTTCCCTCCCTATCTTTTATCTCACGGCTACTTTTCCCTTACGGGATATCATCAGAGGCCATGATGATGATTTGGATTTTTAGGTTCAGGGGGGAAAAATAATAAGGGGGATATGGGGGATTAAGAGGAAAGCTTAGGGAGTTGTGGGGAAAAAAAAAGAAGAAAAGAGTTGTGAGGGGGGTTGAAAAAGGGTTATAAGGGTTATAAGGGGGTGATAAGGCTTAGGGGAATAAGACACGGGGGGGGGTGTAGGTTCCCAAAGTCAAGGGAGGGCTTAAGGGGAAAAGGGAATTTAAAATCCTAGGGGGGGTGTGTGGTTCCAAAAACCATGGGAAGGGGCTAAGGGGATTTTTGAAACCCGTGGGGGGGGGGGGGGAACAAGGGGGCTTAGGGGGGATTAAAACCGGGGGGGGGGAAGGGTTTTAGAGGGATTGAAACCCGGGGGGGAAACAAGGGCTTAGTGGAATAAAACACGGGGGGGGGGGGGGGGGGGGGATATAGCATCCACTTAGAAGAGCTTATGGAAGCCCACAAGAAGGGGGGCTTCCTAAGGGCTTCTGGGCTCGTGATTTTGACACGTGGAGGAAGAAGATGGTTTGGCAATGCTTGTTGGCGGCCAGTTTTGTCCCTCTCGCTTCACGGCGGTCTTTGACCTGTCACGTCGACTTCGGATGTTGGCAGAGACGCAGCAGAGCCAGCCCTTCGGCTCCTCACCTCCACGGCCTCTCGAAATCCGATCCTCACGACTCCCCTTTAGCCTTGCAGCTCCTCTCCTCCATAGAGCACTACACGACTTTCTCCCTCTCTCAGGCTAAACAATGGCATCTCCTGACGGCACAGCAGGTGGCAGCAGCCTTCCCTCCCTCATGGTTGCGACACGACACAGCAGCGGGACGGCCTCTTACGACCCTTCTTCCTCTCTTCCTCACGGCTTCAGCCTTTGATCTCCGGCGGCCCCCTCGTTTACATAGTGGAGGGGAGGGGGATCTTCCCTCCCTGCGTGTCATCACGCATGTTCCCCTCCCTCATCCTGAGCTCCACCAAGGAGCTTAATGGCTCCTTCTATTTCCCTCCCCCTCCAGCTCATTAGTCGGGTGGAGGGATAGGGGGGAAATTTTAAAAAAAAATTATTTATCCAAAATCATATTCATTTGAGGCAGTTCACACGGAATATTACAACTTGGAATAGCGATCCCTGAGGATTGCTAGAATTGCCTTCGGGCGAATTATGGATTAGCCTTTGGGCAGATTATGGAATAGCCTTTGGACTCGATTATATGATGTATTCCAAAGATTGATAAATAAAGATCAAATGTTGAAAAGGAACTTGCCTGACATTGTTTTTCTATGTCAGTGCCTAAGTTACGTGAAGGAATTGGTAATTAATTGGCTAATTAAGGAAGCTATTTTTGCTTGTCAAACTAAATGTGGTAGGTAATTAGATAACTAAAGCAACCTGAGGAAAGTGTGGTGGATTTGACCCTCGGTCCGTCCTACAGAAGGGTGGTCCCGGTTGGCCAGAAACTTTTCTCAAAAGAAATTGACAGCAAGGTAACGATGACCTAGAATCTAGAGTGGTAGAGTCCCGATTTATACCATTTTAGGGGAACAGAATGGGACTATGCCTTACGGGCAGAGAGGTCAAGCTTCTCATCCCTCTCGTTTTCCATTCTCCTTGAACTAAGTGCAGTATAAATCCACTTCGACCCTAACATTTCTGTGTAAAGTAGTTTGCTTGGGGGCTCGACGCTAGCTACTGTTCTAGGAGTTTGACATTCCATGGGAAACTTCGTGGCAGACTAGGGAAGACCTAAATCGCAAACCCCATGACATTCCATGGGAGTGCCGGTTGGTGCTTTCTGGACTCTCTTCCCGTTGGCTGCTAAGACATGTCTTGCAAGTGGACAGGGGGACACGTTACAGTTGGTATCAGAGCGAACCAATGAGGATCTAATATTTACAAGAAAACTTAATGAGGGGAAGTAAATGTTTCTATTAAGAACATTTCCTTACTTACTTATTAATGCTAGCCCTATAGAGTCGTGAAGCATGGAACAAATTCTTGATGTTTGAGGTTATGTTTATGACTGTGATGCATTCTCTGGATTATCGATGAAGGCTAGGTATGATGAATATCCTAGACCGCATCTACAATCCTTCACCCCTGTACGTGGAATGGAGATGGACGGGTGAATCAAGAATTTATTACATAGCTGCCCACCGACTTGCGTACTTTCGGACCAACTTGAAGAGAATCAAGTGGATGGAAGACTTAAAGATCGTGAAGCTGTTCATCTTTGTTGAGGCTCACGCAAATGCAACCCTACATGTTGGTGGTCGAAAGGTCAAGCAGAACAAGTATGTGTACGAGGAAGTGACTCAAATAATCCCTGCCGACAAAATCAAGGTGTTGGGACGTTATGAGAAGAATGGGTATCAAAGGAAAGGATACCCCAAGCTTCTTATGACCTATCAATTCCTGAAAATCCATGACCCCAATCCATATTATTATTCAGTTCTCATAGTTGAATGTAACACAATCTTATTCTCCCCAAATTAATGTATCAGCTTGTTCTACCCTCCCAAATAAATGTACTCGAAAGGGCTATGCCCACATGAATGAATAAGATTTTTATCACTATCTGTCTTGGCTGTGAGTATTGGTAAAGGAGTTAAGTGATTAGGTCACTTGGCTAAAAGCTGAACTGGGCATGTTAATGTAATGTGAGAAACGTTTAGCAAGTTTTTAATATAAAGAATCATAATGTATAGGCACAACCTTAAGTGCAGATTCCTAGTCCAACCCCTGCACTAAATACGGCCGTAATTCAGGAGAATAAGTTCCTTCTCAAGCAGATCAAACCACTTGAATTCGATGGTAAGGGAAGGACCGTCCAAACTGATGCCGAGATTTGGATAGAAATCCATGGAGGATTATTTCGAAGTGACAGGTACTACACCCGCTAACCAAGCTATGCTTGCCAAACTGAAGCTTACCGGCGAAGCAAGACTTTGGTGGAAGCAATGGTGCAGAGACCAAGGGATCGTGGAAGGGTCACTTACTTGGGAGAATCTTAAAAGTTGCTATGCAAGGGAGATATCTACCACCTGCCTACCGCACGCAGAAGATGAACAAGTTCTATGAACCAAAGTAGCTTGGACTATCCCTTGATGCATACTATTCAAAGTTCGTCTCTCTTTTAAAGTACGTGCCACAAATGGATATGACACAACAGGTGTCAAAGTTTTGTGTCAGATTAAACCCACCCATAAACACCTGCCTAGAATCAATGTGCCCTACAGACCTTTAGGAACGTGCTCATTCGAGCTGCATCGATAATACAGGAGGTGCACACCAAGCCAAGAAATAACAGGACTTGGTCTTACAAGGATCAGAACAAGGGAGTGTATAGGTCTCACGCTAAGAGAGCGCAGGGCCAAAATCAGGCACAAAGGAAGAAAGCTAGGGCTAATACTGTCAACAATTTCATTCCTACCGAAGGTAATGGCCACAATCTCCATTGCTTCCATTGCAACGAGCCTGGTCACTTTAAAAGGCAGTGTCCCAAGCTTAGTAGAGGTCAACATCAAGGGCCATTCTAAGGAGCCACCCATGGGCAAGGAGCCACCGCTAGGGCTAGAGGGAGAACTGCCAGTGTTGCCAACAAGGAGTTGGGTGATGATGAAGACCCAACCATGGAAGCCGACTTTGAGAGGAAACAGTTCATGCCGCTCTTCACAAGAAAGGCCCAAATCACCAATTCTCGGTGATTCAAACTCCATCGGATTATCAAGGTAAAAGCTTCAAAACCTTGATTGATTGTGGTAGTACACATTCCTTCATTTCACCATTCTATGCAAAAAGATTAGGAATAGCCACAAATGATGCACCTACCTTACTTGTGGAATTAGCAAATGGTCGTGAGGTCTCTTGTATCAGGCAAACTGCTAAGGTGAAATTCCTGCTGGAAAGTCGACTTTGGTCAGATTTAGGGTAATGAACTTAGGTGTCCACGAATGTTTTCTCGGAATGGATTGGCTAATACCCAATGATGCCCACATTCATTCTGAAAAGGATGAAGTTTCCTTTTGAAATTCTAAAGGGGAACTAGTCACAACTCAAGGAGAGGCTAGGAAGCCAAAAATTCAACTGGCCAAAGCATCTCGGATAATAAAAAGAGTTAGAAAGGGGCTACCTATCTATTTGATTAAGCTAAATAAGCTAGATCAGACTCAGGAGTCTAGGGAAGAACCTTCATGGTTAAAGGAGCACACATACGTATTTCCTGAAGAACTGACTGAACTTCCTCCTCAAAGGGAAGTCGATTATGAAATCAAGCTAGCACCACGAGTTGCACCAATCACAAGGAGACCATATAGGATGTCTATCCTGGAAGCGATTGAGTTGAAGGAGCAACTCAAGAAATTGTTAGACCAAGGCTACATCCATCTTAGCAGTTTGTCATGGGGAGCTCCAGTGCTATTCCAGAAGAAGAAAGATGGAACACTTTGGCTATGCATTGACTATAGAGGATTGAATCAATCAACCATTAAGAACAAATATCCCATTCCAAGAATAGATGAACTTCTTGAGCGTCTTCAAGGTGCTAAGATCTTCTCTAAGATAGATCTCAGGTCTAGATATTATCAGATAAGGATCAAGGAAGAAGATATCCCAAAGATGGCATTCAGCACAAGGTATGGACACTTTGAATTCCTAGTCATGTCATTCGGGCTAACAAATGCTTCTGTTACCTTCAATAGGCTAATGCAGGATATCTTTAGGCTCTATCTTGATGACTTCATACTCGTCTTCTTTGACAATACCCTAGTCTACTCCAAACAAGAAGAAGATCATGAACCGCAGCTTCGCATTGTTCTCGAAACAATGAGAGCACACAAGATTTATGCCAAGAAGAAGAAGTGTGCATTTTTGAAGCAACAGATTGAATATCTGGGATTCATTGTATCAGCGGAAGGAATTTTAGTAGATTCGGCTAAGGTCAGAGAGACGCTTTGGAGTGGCCAACACCAACGTCTGTCAAAGAAATATATAGTTTTCTTGGATTAACAGGATGGTATAGGGTCTTTATAAAAAACTATGCTTTGATTGCAGCGCCTCTGATGGATCTACTGAATAAGCAAGTATCAATTGTATGGTCACCTGTTGAACAGGCCAGCTTTGACAAACTAAAGCAAAGCTTGGTATCAGCACCCATCCTGAAACTTGCTAATCTTAGTAAGAAATTTGAAGTGATGATTGATGCTAGCACACTTGCCCTAGGATGTGTGCTTATGCAAGAAGGTCATCCATAGCATACTCTTCAAGGAAACTGAAGAGCCATGAAAGGAACTATGCTACCCATGATCTAGAGCTGTTAGCTATCATTCATGCTCTTAAACTTTGGAGACACTACTTGCTGGGTAACAAATTTACCTTAGTAACGGACCATAAAAGTCTTAAATGGATTTTTACCTAGAATGAGCTCAATATGAGGCAACGTAGATAGACCAAAGTGCTCGAAGAATATGATTTTGAAATCAAATACTGGCCTGGAAAGGAGAATGTAGTTGCCGACGCACTCAGTCGCAAGACATTTCTAAATTCTTTGATTTTGCAAGATCCATCAACAGTAAGATCTCTAGCCACAAAGGTACCCATGCCAAACAACCCAATTCTTGAGCTAGCTAGAGAAGATGCATGCCATGACCAACCTATCAGAAGATGCAAGGGAGATCCCCATCAAGGATCAAGACCCAAAGCTACAGGAAAAGTATCAAGATTTCTCTATCAGTAGTGGACTTGTCTACTATAGAATGAGATTATGAATACCAGAAAGCCAATCACTCAAGCAGAAGATACTTTGGGAAGCCCATGACTCCCCTTTGTTGTTGTCTTACCCCAAGTTCAGGGAGGATACAATCTATTATGGTCATGGTGGATATGCTCACCAAAATTTCACATCTTATTCCTGTTAAGATAAACTAGAAAGCCTCAGACATTGCAAGGTTATTCATCAAGGAGATATTCAAACTGCATGGGTTACCCAGAAGAATCATTAGTGATTGTGACTCTCTCTTCACATCACACTTCTGGAAAGCTATCTTCGAGGCCATTGGGACTCAACTTTGTTTCAATACAACTTACCATCCCCAAACTGATGGTCAAACAGAACAAGTCAACCAAGTCATTGAGGATATGCTTAGGGCACACTACTATCACGAACTCAAAAAGTGGATTCAATATTTGCCACTAGTTGAGTTTGCCTACAATGGTTCTTACCAACAAAGCATTCAAATGACCCCTTTTCAAGCATTGTATGGGCCTGATTTTCGTACCCCTTTAAACTTTTTGGACCCAACCTTGAGGGTTGAAGCTTCAAAGAAAATGCTGGAAGACATGGATGACCAAATCAAGTCAATAATGCAAAACATCTAAGCCGCCAAGGATAGACAGAAGTCTTACCTGGACTTGAAATGGCAAGACAGATCCCTCGAGGAAGGTGACATGGTCTTCATTTGCGTACGTCCAAAGAAGAGTTCCCTATCCCTGGCAGAATGCAAAAAGCTAAGTCCAAGGTATTGTGGACCCTACAAGATTCTCAAGTGCCTTGGGCCTAATGCTTATAGACTTCAACTCCCCGAAAACCTAAAAGTTCATAATATATTCCATATCAGTCTACTGAAAAAGTATGTGCCCAACCCTATCACATGCTTGATGAAAGTTGTAATGCCTAGCCAAGGAGTCCTTGAGCTACGGCCTGATAGGATCTTAGATGTTAGGGAGAGGCATTTGAGATCCAGAACCTTGAGAGAATACCTTGTCCAGTGGAAAGTTTATCCTGAAGAGGATGCCACCTGGATGGATGAAAGTACTCTCAACCAACAGTACCCCCAGTTCTTCTCGAGATGAGGACATCTCGATTCCTCTAAGGGGGAGAGAATGTAATATTTCCACTACGAAATATTGAAGAACCAAAATCATGCGCAAAATCAGTTTAAAATAATCTCCCGCAACGATAAAAGTTGATGGTCAAGTGCTCCACCCTCGTGCACTAGCAAACTGCAACCCGCATTGTGCATAAGAGGCCATGGCTTAAAACCCATAGCCCACGTAGGAAAAACCCTTCGAGGGGGAAGAAAAAGGGATAATGGATAAATTTGTGTAAATTTTTTTATAAAAAACTCCCTCCCCTTCAGCCGTTGCACGGCGGGGGAGAGGGAGTGTGAGAGGAGTGTAGGAGTGCATGGGGGGAAGGAGGCATGCTGCATGTCGTGTGTATGGCTACCCCCCCCTTAAAGCCTATAAGAACCCCCCCTTAATCTTGAGAGGAGGGGAGAGGAGGGATCATCGTGCTGCCCGTCGCTTGCTGCCGCAGTAAGGTGCCGCCACCATCTCCTTGCTGCCATCACCAGGACTATGCCATCATCACCATCACTATCATCATCATAATCATCATCCTCTTCATCTCCTTCATCGTCATCCTCATCATCTTCTCAATCATTTTTATTCCCCACATCATTCTGCCTATGTCAGAAGCATTAGAAGCTTCTATTAGAAGATCTAATAAAGGTTCCTTAGACCTTGTTCTCTGCATGCCTCGGTTTTTTTAAAATCGCGTCTTGTAAGGCCAATTTCTGCACAGGGGGAGAAATTATTGGCCTAGTAGGCAGTTTTGAAGATCGGGATAAAGGGGCAAGGAGAGTTTGCTGAGTCGAGGATCTGCATCATCGATGGCTCCTAAGCAAAAGTCGCGAGGCGCACATGCGGGAGCTTCCACCCCAAATACGCGAGTGGACAACACCCTGAATCCTAATGCCCAGGTTGCGTTAAATAGTCCCGCATGAAAAGAATGCATTAAGCATGTTTAAATCTCATAGGCAAGTTTAAACACATTGGGAAATTTATTTGCTCGCCGATTTACAAGATTTAGGTGCATGTCATGCATTTGAAATTGCTTGCACTTCCATGGTCAAGTTGCAATCCTGAACGCATGATGCATAAGTAAAAAGATGGAATTGTGCAAAGGCATCTTGTTGCACCTCACAAAGGATAGGACATATAACTCGTAACACATTTATGTAATAAATTATTGGTTGTGTCTTGCGATTAAGGTAATCATAGATGGACATTAAATGATGTCTAAATAGTTGCAATGCATGGAAAGGATTTATGTACCTTGCATATTGCATGCGATGATAATTACATCCTAGGTCGGGTTAAGTGCTAAAGGATGGATTAGATCAATAATGGTCTCACGACATTCGCTCATGCATGGAGTTCTTTTATCGAAGTTTGTATTTAGGAAAGGATGCATCTTCATATTAAAGCTTGAATTCAATACATTAAACGTAGGGTTTATAAGCATAGTTCTGAATGTAAATCAACGTCACATAAGGCAAGGAAAAGAAAAGTTCACTAAAGATCCTTTAGTTGCAAAAAGGTCTACGGACTTGAATTGGCATATTTGCATGGAATGATGCATCCCACTTCTCTTGTAGTTACTTACATCTTTTAGGGGGAAAGTACTTGCAAATTTAGGAGAAAGTATTTGCACTTCTAAAGTGGAGATTATTTTTACTCGCGTGTTAGTTAGATCAACTAAGTAATTCGAGTATAGTTGAATAGCTTACATGAGAATCATAAAGGTATGATTAGTTAGTGTATGACGATCACCTCAATGTGCTAGGTAGGATTAAGCCATGATAAAATTCTGCCTAGTATCGCACTCCGATTGCCGACGTAATATTTCCGATCCCAAGATCCTACCCACATTCATGGAATGTTAGGGTTAGCTAAATGCTCGTGCAAGATTGATCTAGGGTTCTTACCCTAATGATTGGATGACCAAATGCTAGATTTCCGCAAGGAAATTAGGAACCCTAGGGCCAAAGCGTTATTGGCCTAGTAGGGTTAGGGTTGGATTGGGTCAATAGGACTCCCAAACCCTATTTCGTGGTCAAAGGTATTCTTGACCAAGGAATACTGTGTGATGGGATAAGTAATCCCACAAGTTAGGTGCGACACTTATCTCGTGCAACAAGTTGCAATGTTGCATGGTTTGTGCCTAAATCAAAATAGTATTGCCACTCCTTAGAACAAGGTTGGCGAGTTCTAAGTACAAGTCTAATTGTCTAGAGGATGAATAGTCATCTTGCTACTTCACCCTTCCTTGGGGCTGATTTGCCAAGTTATAGAAATTATGAATTGCCTAGTAAGCAATTGATCAATCAAGTATGAACAAAAAGGTTGCCGGTTGCCTAGGATTTGTTGACCTTAATATAAGGAAACCTAAGGTATTGACAATTTGTGTCAACAGGGTATAAACCCTAACCCAAGGATAAAGGGTAAACTAGCAACTAGGTTTACGAAACCCTTGGGATCTTACTAAGTTGCAATTGATCCCAGATCAAATGCTGGATGTATTCGGAGAGAAGGATTCACACCTTAGCAGTTGGCCATATAAATGACTACTGGAGTGCTTGTGTTTGTACACTTAGGAGCACTGTTTGTTCTTCTTTGCTCAAGGAACTAATGCTGGAAAATAACTAATGATTCAGGTTAAAAGCCTGGAGGGAGAGGCAGCATCAGTTACCCCTTACTGTCTGCCTTACCCTATCCAAGGGGGTTGTTAGCCGTGCTAGGTATGTGGACCGAACCCATCGCAAGAGGTCTCTCTGTGGGTGTTACTTGGAGCACGAGGACACTTGGGTGCCAGGGGGGGCTCTGGCCATAAATCCCTTACCTCCGGATCCTGCACAAGAGGCTGACGTGACTCAAGATTGGATCTCGAGGCCCGCATACTAGTCAACGGGTGGAAACTTGGAATAGCGATCCCCGAGGATTGCTGGAATTGCCTTCGGGCGGATTATGGAATATCCTTTGGGCTGGATTATGTGATGTATTCCAAAGGTTGATAAATAAAGATCAAATGTTGAAAAGGAACTTGCATGAAATTGTTTTTCTATGTCAATGCCTAAGTTACGTGAAGGAACCAGTGATAAATTGGCTAATTAAGGAAGCTATTTTTTCTTGTCAAACTAAATGTGGTAGGTATCTAGATAACTAAAACAACCTGAGGAAAGTGCGGTGGATGTGACCCTCGGTTTGTCCTACGGAAGGGTGGTCCCTATTGGCAGGGAACTTTTCTCAAAAGAAATGGATAGCAAGGTAACAATGACCTAGAATCTAGAGTGCTAGAGTCCCGATTTATACTGTTTTAGGGGAACGGAATGGGACTATGCCTTATGGGCAGAGAGGTCGAGCTTCACATCCCTCTCGTTTCCCATTCTCCTTGAACTAACTGTTATATAAATCTGCTTCGATCCTGATGTTTCTGTGTAAAGTTGTTCGTGTGGGGGCTCGATGCTAGCTACCATTCTAGGAATTTGACCACTAGGAAAACCCTAATTCAGGTCGATCCTAAGTGGGAACGGTCGGAATGCTTCCGCTTTGTGGAAGACTTGGGAAGACCTAGATCGCAAACCCCGTGACATTCCATGGGAGTGCCGGGCGGCGCTTTCTGGACTCTTCCCGATGGGCTGCCAAGACGTGTCGTGCAAGTGGACAGGGGGACACGTTACAACCAAAATGTTTAGTATGTTCCCTTCGGTTGATGTAGGATTAATCTTCTCCTTCTGACCACTAGGATTGACATTAGAGGTTATACTCTATTTCTATGTGAGTTAACCCTCTACATTCTTCTTTTGGGCTTTGCCAAAATGAATACAAAGAAGTTGGCCCTTTTGCTTGCCAGGAGGAGGAGCTTTTGGAAAGTCTCCTTTTTTACCTCTAGGGCTACTACCTAGGTTCTTCTCTTGACTGGGTTGTGGATCTTCATACATAACTTGTTTGTTTTTCTATAGGGGTGGATTAGTTATTCATTGTATCACATTTGACTAGAGTTTGAACTTTGTAGACTCTATATTGATGCTCAAATTGGGGTTTTGGTTTTTCTATACTAGGTGGGAGTGAGCCTTTGCACACTTCTATAATCCTTGAATGGGTGGGATATGCTACTAGGCTGATTGTCAAGTCTATTCTCTAGACTCAAACTTGGGAAAAAATGTTGCATGGCCGCCGATGTGCATGTAGTCAATCCTACCACCTGGTGGCAAACTTTCTCTTGCTTGGCCCGTGAGGTGCCTATGGGTCATAATGCATCATCCTTCTAGGTCGTGCCAAACTGGGTAATCTTATGCACCTTCAACTTGAACAATTCCTTGATCTCCACTATATTGGCTCTAGGTATATGTGCTAGGCCTTGTGCTTGTCTTTTCCGAGCATCATCATCCTAGGCATCGGAACTCAGCTTGCTAGTGTTTCATTCTATATGTAAAAGAAACGATGTTTAGGAAAAGGTCGAAAATTTCCTCAAAAATTTCCTCGGCCTCTTCCACCTTAATTATGCCCATTGCCACCATTGCCAATGTTGCACGAAATTCACACGGGGGATCCGTGAAAAGTCACCCGTCGTGGGGATGCTTTGAGATGAGAAAAGAAATCAATGAAATAAAACTTATTTAGAAGAATCTTGAATGTGGTAAAAAAAATCTTGAATTAAGATATATGCAAGATACATGTTCAAAAGACTTAAGAAGAGAAGAATATGGAATCGAGGAAGACAAGGGGAACCAATCTTCATAGCGACGTGCGATGATGAAAATTTGATGTAGGCGAGGTCTTAAAGCTCATCCTCAAGCCTTCTCTCCAAAATTCAATTACGGTGGTCTTCAAAGAAGGCGAGGGATGCAAGCTCAACCTCTAGCCTCTCTTCCTTGATTGATGATGGCCCTCCTCTCCTTGTCCTCCCTTTTATAGTTTGTCTCCACTCCCTTTCACTCATAAAAGCTTAAGATGTTTAGCTTTAAAGCTTATGTTCTTTTTATTGTTTTTCTCTATTTTTTTTTCTGCTTTGTGCCTATTTGCAACTTGTTTGAATCATAACTTTGTCATATGAACTCGGAATATAGACATTCAGGTACTCAAAACGATTAGAACACATCTAATCGATAAGCTCATGTGGGCAGAATTGCGAAAATCCATAAAAAATAGACAAAAATATTGATTTTCATAAGTTGCGTTATTTTTCTCAATCTTTTGTCTTGGATGACTTATTTCCTTCAAAATAAGTCATAGTATATATTTGAATCCATCTAGAGTGGGAATAAAGTCATCTAAATATGATACTAGATATTTCAAACTATTTTGGTAAACCAGCCCTGCTTCTTGTAAATCTTGTAGAGATTCTGTAGTTTTTTTCATGTGTGGATGTACAACACCATGACATCCACCCCCTCCAAACCTACACATCCTCCAGCATGTGCCAACTTGTTTACCACTTACAACATTGTTCCCACCAAGATCATATGGATAATCATTTGGGTAATATGACCACTAGGTAAGTTGACATAGGATATCATAGCATCCTCCTGGATCATATGGACAAATCAAAGTGGGAATGTCTTTGTAGATCATCACAGCATCCAGTGGCTTGGTCTTCTCTCCTGCAAAAATATTTTGCATAACATCTAGATCTTCTTTGGTTGGTTGATCTTTAGACCATGCCATGACTCCAATCTTATCCATCAATGGCATAAGCATTGAAAAATCCTCATTACTATCCAAATGTAATCTCAACTTCTGGTCAATAGACTTATATCGTCTCTGTACTCTAGCTTCTTTGCTACAACCTGCAAATTTTAGCTCTTGTTGCAAATACCCTAGAAAACAAAAAAATTGTTGTGTATAAATAGCACCCAACTCTTTTGACTGACAAAAATCAGTCATATCTTTTTCAGACTGCATATTGACAACCCAATAGTGAGGCTTACAACTTACTTCAGTTGTAAATCATGTTTGTTGCTATAAATAGACACTTTGAAAATATTTTTGCTGAAATATTTCACTAAAGAACACTATTTGCTGAGAATTCTGAGCACCCAAATTTTCTTGCAGCATGAAATTAGCAATCTCACAATTCATTGCCAGAGAATTAACATGTCACAAAATTTCCTCCATCATATCTTCGACACTTGAATTTTCATATGGTCTATCAACCACAAGAAGAATAGGCATAGGCATAGACATAGAAGTAGGCATAGACACATAATGAGAAATAGAAGAAGTAGTGGATGGTGCAACAGGAGAAGTCGAGGTAGGAGAAGACATCACTAGAGGTGATTGCATGCCATTCTGCAAGCCATCCTTCCATCTCCGCCTCTTTGTTAGTATAGAAACCACATCGACAACATCCTGCTAATCATTCTTCAATCCCATAGATTGTGTACGATCTTCAAGAAGCTCTCCCAACTCGTCCTGAAGTGTAGGATCAGTCGCCTGCAAGAATAGCTTCACTTTCTCCATGTTTAGAGCTCTTTCCTCTAGTGCATCCAACTGGTTATATCACTCTTCAAAATTCCGCAACAACTCAGAAGAAGCAAAAAGTCCTTTGTTGGGCTGATAGACCCACTCTTTGAATGTCTTCCACATAGCAATACCATAATCCTCCACAAAATATTCATCTTTGAACACTTTCTTGAAAACATTCCAGTTAGAGTCTTGCATAAACAAATCCATCACTCTAAGTCGCAAAGTAAGCACGACAAGCCATAGGAAATAATTGCTCCAATTGGATGGAACTCCGAAGAAGCACACCTGGCTTTCAAAGACTTTAAGATTGGCTGAAACATTCCATCTGTCAAATAATTTGTGCTCACTAATCATAGCCTTGATCGCCTTGGTTGCACCATGCGTATGCTCTTGCTCTTGATGCAACATTTGTTGTTGATCCAATTGTTGCTTATGTATATGCTACTGCTATTGCATCGATAATTGCATCTCCTAATTTTGCATCATAATGGCTAAAGAAAGAGTTTGTAATAAAGTATTCATCTCATCGATCGATAAAGGAAGAAGTAGTCGATGAACTGGGTGAAGTATTCGAAGAGTCTTCCATCTTGACGATTGAGAAGCGATACTTTCATGTCAGGTTCACCAGATGCCGCACAGGATTCGCGTGGGGGGTTTGAGAAAAGTCGCTCTCACCGCAGGGATGCTTTGAGATGAGATAAGAACTCAACAAAATAAAACTTATTCAGAAGAATCTTGAATATTGTAAACTAATTCTTGAATTAAGACATAGGCAAGATACATGTTCAAAGACTTAAGAAGAGAAGAATGAGGAATCAAGGAAGACAAGGGGCACTAAGCTTCATAGCGACTCACAATGACAAAACTTCAATGTAGGCGAGGGCTTAAAGCTCATCCTCAAGCCTTCTCTCCAAAATTCAATTACAGCAGTCTTCGAAGAAGGCGAGGCATGCAAGCTCAACCTCTAGCCTCTCTTCCTTGATTTGATGATGGCCCTCCTTCTCTCCTTATCCTCCCTTTTATAGTTTTTCTCCACTCCCTTTCACTCATAAAAGCTTCAGGTGTTTAGCTTTAAAACTTATGTTTCTTTTATTGCTTTTCTCTATTTTTATTTTTTTTCTGCTTTGTGCATGTTTGCAACTTGTTTGGATCATAACTTCGTCATATGAACTCCGAATATAGACATCTAGGTACTCAAATGTTGAGATATCGAGCTCCACTCGTGATATGCCAGGGTGACCGTTGTGCATTTATGTCACCGACTTGTTAGCTGTAGATGGGTTGGTACACTACCCATGAATAATAGCTAGATGACATCTATCATTATCTACTGTAGTTTGTGGCTCAGTTAGTATGCCACCTTAGTTAGTTGAGTTTGGTTTGAGAACCATATATAGAGTTCTTCTATTTCTATGTACTAGAGTTCCTTTTGGCTTACACACAACTAAGAAGAGAAAAATTGTTTTCAGCCTCCACCTGTGTGTGTATTCCCCCATTGTGTAAGTGAGAAAGCTACAAGTGAGACTCCTTCCTTCTCTCCCACAATCTTGACATGGTATCAGAGCCTGGTTTGTGGTAAGGAGCTCAAGAAAGCAAACCAATTTCGCGGTGTTCTGGTAAGAGGACCAGTGTTGCTTTCATTTTTCGAGTTTGGGAGCAAGTCTCTACAGGTAGCACAGCTGGAAAGTGCAAGAGTGCATTGTCTCAGATTGAGACGCCCTTCGTGGTGTAGCAAGAGGGTAGAATATGTTGCGGGAATGGGCTTTAGCCCTCGGTTGCCCTGTTTTTTTGATTCGAGGCCATTTCGGGGCCTGTTTTGGAGGTGGAAGTTTTCCGTACGCACTCAGGAAAAGGCCTTGTTTTGTGCTCTACGACCACTGTTCTACAGGTCGGTGAAAAGTTACCATAGAAATTGCATCGTATGCCTGTGCGCAGAGACATTGGGAGGTACAGAATCATCCTTGTTGCCTGTTGATGCAAAATCTTCACTAGGAAGTGACTGTATGGTCAAATACCACTTTTGTGAGTTTTGCAGATTTGCCCTTGTGAGGCTGAAGCTGTGTTTTTGCAGTGACAAAATTCTTTGTAGTGTTTTGTAATGGCATCTGATTCTCTTTCACAGATTGTCATTGAAAATCTTGACAATAACAACTTCCAAGCATGGAAGTTTAGAATGACAAATTTTCTTATGGGAAAAGGATATTGGGAATTCGTTACAGGAAATGAAGAAGAACCAGTTCTTCCTGATGTTCCCAATCAACAGCAGATGCAGGCATTTAAAGAATGGCATGAGAGAGACAGAAAAGTTATGTAATGACTGTCTATCAGTATTTCAGACTATATGATTGTATATATTCAGGATGCAAGTATGCCCAAGGAGGCATGGGATACTTTGTCAAAAATGTATAGCACAAATATGCAAGCCAGGAAAATGCAACTCAAGCAAGAGTTGCACAATGTGCAAAGAGAAGGTATGAGCATCAATGGCTACCACATGAAGGTGAAGAAGATTGCAGATGCACTTGCTTCCATTGGGTCACCAGTGGAAGATGATGATCTAGTGTCTATGACCTTGAATGGTCCAGGAAAGGATTATGTACAGTTCCGGACATCCATTTCCATTCGTGAAAGATTTCCTGATTTTGAGGAGTTGATTGCTCTTCTAATTTTTGAGGAGCAGAGAAATGGTGGTGCATCTTCTTCAGGAGGAACTTCAAAAGAAACTGTCTTCTACTCAAATGCTAGAAGAGGTAGAGGCAAAGGTAGAGGAGGCCGATCTGGAGGCCATGGTAGAAATAAGAATATGCAGCAAACTCAAGAAAACCAGTCCTATGGAGGAGGACGTGGTAATTCTAGAGGCATGGGGAGCCAAAGAGGTCGTGGTGGATGGAAAAGAGGCCAAAATGCAAGCAAAAATGTTGAATGCTACTACTATGGTAAAATGGGTCATATGGTTAAAGACTGCTATAAAAAGAAGAATGACATCATGAATGGAAAATTACAACAAGGGAATTATGCATCTTCTAGTAGACAGCGTGATGACAGAAATGAGCATTTTTTTGTGGTGCAGCACATGACCAATTCTGTGACACGTGCAGAAGAAAGCAACGATGTGTGGTACTTGACTCAGGTGCATCAAACCACATGATAGGTCATGCAAAATGGATGCAGGATGCAAGGAAAATGGAAAAATGAGGATTTGTGGACACTGGTGATGATACTGCACATCCTATTATGCAGATTTGAAAAATTCATTTGTCTATGCAGGATGGGAAAAAGAAATACCTGTCGGATGTATTTTATGTCCCGAATATCACCAAGAACCTGGTTTCTGTTGGTCAAATGGTTGAGCAGGGCTTGCAGGTCAGATTTAATTCTCATGGATGCTTTGTTGAGGATATGAAAAATAAAGGTCGCTTGATAGCAAAAGGAAAGAAGAAAGGCATAATGTTTGTGTTGGATGCAGACATGCCTGAATTGAGTGCAGCAATGTTTGCACATGGGACCAGTGTAGTTGCAGATATTGATATCTGGCATAAACGCATTGATCATGCTAATGTACAGCGACTTAAATCAATGCAAGCCTAAAATATTGTTGCAGGATTGTCTAAATTCAAGGTTGCAGAAATGCATAAGGTATGTGAAGCCTGTCAATTTGGAAAACAGGCAAGGAAACCATTTCCTAGACATGTTCAAGAGAGTAAGAATCCATTGGAATTAATCCACTCTGATGTGTGGACTACTAAAGTTGCATCTATTGGAGGCTATCATTATTTTGTCACTTTTATTGATGACTATAGTAGAAAAGTTTGGGTGTATTTTATGAAAAAGAAAAGTGAAGTTTTTGGGCATTTCAAAACTCTTAAAGCTATGGTTGAAAAAGAAACATGCCTGCAAATAAAATGCCTAAGGTTAGATGGAGGGGGAGAGTACCTGTCAAATGATTTTGCAAGGTTCTTGCAGGAGCATGGCATAAAGCAACAATATTCATGTAGTCATACCCCACAGCAAAATGGAATTGTAGAAATAAAAGATAGGCATATTGGAAAGGTATCTCATGCCATGCTCAATGAAAAAGGTCTGCCATGGGCTGAGGCAGTTGCTATAGCAGTCTACATAATGAACAGGACTCCCATTGCAACAATACATGGGATGACTCCAGAGGAGAGGTATACTGGTAGGAAACCAGATATTTCTCATTTGAAAATTTTTGGTTGCATTGCCTATGTTCATGTGCCAGATGAGTTGAGATCCAAGTTGGATCCAAAAGCTAAGAAGTGCATCTTTATTGGTTACTCTCTACAGCAGAAAGGGTGTAGATGCTATAACCCTTCTACTCGTAAGTTTACAGTGAGCAGAGATGTTGTTTTTGATGAGATGAGTAGCTGGTATAAACTAGTAAATGTGATTGATGATGTAAATGCACAAAATGGTAATGCTGCACAGAATTCACAGCAGCAGTCACAAGATATTAGTGGACCTGGAGCGTCCTCTAGCAGTAGTTCACATTCTTTGCCATGGACAGGTAGATTGAGATTAGTAGAATCTCCTCAAAGCAATGCAGATAGTGGTATGCAAGTTTCACGAAAAGAAAAAGAGAAGGTAGATCAGCCCATGTTTGATGTGAATGCAGGTCACTCTTATGTGGATGGTGAATCCAATGGCTCAGAACAGAGCATTGATGATGAGTTGGGTATTCCTTCTATTGTTACATCTGGAGTAAGGAAGACCAGGGATGTTTTGAGAGTACCTGGGAGTGAACCTACTTTGCGCAGGTCTACCAGAGCTGGGTATCCTGTGGATAGGCTGAAATATGATAGATTTACAGCCATTCACTATGCCTATATGGTCAAAGTGATACAGGAATGAGAACCCACTTCTTTTGATCAAGCCATGGGAAAAGAAAAATGGGAGAAAGCCATGGATGAAGAAATGGATGCCTTGGAAGCAAATGCTACATGGGAATTGGTACCTTTGCCTAAAGATAAGAATGCAATTGGTTGTAAGTGGGTTTATAAGGTGAAGCACAATGCATATGGTTCTGTGAATAGATACAAGGCAATATTAGTAGTCAAGGGGTATGCACAAACATATGGCA
Organism: Lygodium microphyllum; assembly: GCF_053477565.2. Lineage (NCBI taxonomy): Eukaryota > Viridiplantae > Streptophyta > Polypodiopsida > Schizaeales > Lygodiaceae > Lygodium > Lygodium microphyllum. Next base: position 117,252,373 of record NC_141145.1, read on the forward strand.
TTGATTATGAAGAAACATTCAATCCGATTGTAAGGATGGAAATCGTAAGAGTAGTCATTTCTATGGCTGCATCAAAGGGATGGTCTTTGCATCAGATGGATGTAAAGAATGCCTTCTTACATGGTGATTTGCAAGAAGAGGTCTATATGGAACAGCCACCACGTTATGTGCATGATGTTCATCCTGAGTTTGTTTGCAGGTTAAAGAAAGCCTTGTATGGCTTGAAGCAAGCACCTAGAGCATGGTCTAACAAGACAGGACAGTATCTTGTCACTATTGGCTTTTAGATTTCCAAGGCAGATTTCTCACTTTATGTGAGAAAAACAGAGAAAGGTATTATGCTACTGGTCATTTATGTTGATGATTTGATTATGACAAGTGATAGTGATGAAGATAACCTTCATGTGAAAATGCTATTGATGCGGAAGTTTGAGATGAAGGATTTGGGAGAGCTACGTTATTTCTTGGGCATTGAGGTGATTAGATCACCAAGTGGGATATGGCTCTTGCAGAGGCAGTATGGATTGGACATGCTATCCAAATATGGGATGATAGGCTGTAAGCCTATTTCAGTTCCTTTGGAGCAGAATGTGAAGCTGAGCGCAGATGCAGGTGACTTCTGGAAGATCCTACTATGTACAGACGCATAGTAGGAAGTTTGATTTATATGACTATTACCAGGCCAACTTTGAGCTATGCTATTGGATTGGTAAGTCAGTTTATGCAGGCTCCAAGGAAACCGCATTTGGATGCGGCTAGATGCATACTCAAGTATGTGAAGTCCACATTGCAGTATGGATTATTTTATGAGACTGGGGTTCAGATACAGTTGCATGGATACACTAATGCTGATTGGGCTAGTAGTATTTCGGATAGACGATCTACTAGTGGATAGGTGTTCTCTTTTGGGAGTGTTGCAGTCACTTCAAGCAGCAAGAAACAGCCTACAGTTGCCTTGTCGAGCACCAGAGCATGAGTACAAGGGTGCAGCAATGGCTGCATGTGAGGTAGCTTGGTTTCATAAGTTACTTTATGATATGCATCAGCCTACAGATGGGCCAGTTGTCATTTATTGTGACAAGATGAGCAGTATACACTTGGAAAATAACCCAGTCTATCATGCTAGAACAAAGCACATTGAGGTGCATTATCACTATGTGCGGGAGAGGGTTTTACTAGGTCTTATTGATCTAGTTTATGTCAGCACAGAGGATCAGCTAGCTGACATATTCACGAAGGCATTGGGCGTAGAGAAGCTACGCAAGTTCAGAGACCTCCTTGGTGTGTAGGAATTAGGATTGAGCTCCGGGGGAGTGTTGAGATATCGAGCTCCACTCGTGATATGCCAGGGTGACCGTTGTGCATTTATGTCACCGACTTGTTAGCTGTAGATGCGGTTGGTACACCGCCCATGAATAATAGCTAGATGACAGCTATCATTATCTACTCTAGTTCGTGGCTCAGTTAGTATGCCACCTTAGTTAGTTGAGTCTGGTTTGAGATCCATATATAGAGTTCTTCTATTTCTATGTACTAGAGTTCCTTTTGGCTTACACATAACTAAGAAGAGGAAAACTGTTTTCAGCCTCCACTTGTGTGTGTATTCCCCCATTGTGTAAGTGAGAAAGCTACAAGTGAGACTTCTTCCTTCTCTCCCACAATCTTGACATCAAAATGATTGGAACATATCTGGTTGATAAGTTCGCGTGAGTAGAATTGCAAAAATCCATTAAAAATAGATAAAAATATTGATTTTCATAAATCACACTATTTTTCTCAATCTTTTATCTTGGGCGACTTATTCCCTTCCAAATAAGTCATAGTATATATTTGGATCCATCTAAAGTTGAAATTAAGTCATCTAAACATGATACTAGATATTTAAAACTATTCTAGTAAACTAGTCTTGCTTTTTGTAAATCTTGTAGAGATTCTACAGTTTTTCCATGTGTGGATATACAACACCACAACACCGGGTTGCAAGTATTCTTCATTGGTATACACCATAGGTGGGGTGGGAACTGGATTGGCTTTGAGATTTGACCATTGACTAGAGTTGGTATCTTTGGTTCCTTGCGATTCGTTGGGACGAGCCATCTCAAACATATCATTATACTAGTAGTACTCAATATTGTGTGTGACCATATTGCAAATGTTACACCATCTTTGGTTCTTAGCTTGGACATGTCTAGGATTATTGCATTATGTGTACCATAGGTTTTTGACCTCATTCTTCTTAGTATTATTTACAATTTTATTCACTTTGACTTTTTTTTGGATCTTTTGTTTCTTTCATTCTTCCTTCCCCTCAACTCAAAATCAAAAGTTGATTCACTACTATCATCTTGTTGGTATTTGATACTAGATTTTTTTGGATTTCCTTCCTTTTATTGATTTTACCTTTAGTAGGAACTACTCTAATTTAAGAGCTTTCTTATAAAATGGGCCTGCTATTATCAGATATATCATCAAAAGTAAAACTTTCTTAATAGATTAATTGAAACCTTGGATATATAAGATATTCAACATTTCATCTTTTGGCTATATATTTGGATCAATGTGATTGTTTAGGATTGTGAATTTGGTAGTATACACCTGGACTGATCAGGCACCTCACTTTAGATGATGAAGTCGTTCAAGTTTTGGTGCATCCATTAAATATAGTTGGAACCTAGTACGAAAGGCCTTGAGAGTTTCATTCTGTCACTAGCCAAGTTGCAGCCTTTTTCCACATTGTCTATTTGAGTACAATGACTTTGTGGACTTCATTCACATGACTAGGGTAGTGGTTTATATATGCTGCATCCGATATCTTTAGATTGGGTGCAAAGGAGTAATGAGGTTGCATTCCAACACACTTAGGGTCCACAACCTCTATGAGTCGCAAATATGCATATTGATTTTGATTGGTCAATTGACTTTTACATAAAAAAGATCTTGAGGGTCTCTAGTTTTTAAGAACTAAAAAACTTCAATCAAATTAAGTTTTTCAAGAATCTTAACTCTCTTACATTTTTCTCAATATACCTAGCTTTCTCAATATCAACCAAGTAATTTCCGTCTCATAATTTCTAATTCTTTGCTTAGAGTTTTGACCATTAAAATGTAAGGATATCCTTAAAGGTAACTAAAGTCACATTGCATCAAAATCAAAAAATTACTTGATCCACAAACCAATTACTTTGCTTAAAATAAATAATGGCTCAAAAGTTGGTTAAAGAATTTCTTTGAAAAATATCCTAGCTTTAATTAATTGTTTATAACCACTAAATTTTTCAAGTTAATTTATCTATTTATTTTGAAAATAGTCAATAACTATTAGTGTAACATTTTTTTAAATCAATGGACCATACTAGAATTTATACTCAAATATCATGTGAAACATACTCAACCTTAAATCATACTGAGGGTAGTTTGGTAGTCGTCTAAGGACTCATTCCTAGTCATTACCATCTCTACTACTTATGAATGTACAAATTTAGGTCACTAGGTGTTCCCTAGGTCCACCTCCCATGCGAAGCATCTAGCCTTAATTAATTGTTTATAACCACTGATCTGGCCTTTTAGTATATAGGGAGAGTGTGCAATTCACTAATGAGGAGAGTACTCAAGGGGTACACCTATGAGAAATCATCTATATAATGTGCGTTCAAACGGTATTAAGAAATACTTTTTATTAATTATATGCTATACCCCTTTTACTTTACTATACTTATGATTTTTTTCTAAAGTATAATAAAAATACCCATTTTTAAATATAATATTGTAAATCATACTAAATAAAATATTCTTCCTTTTAAAATCATGTGGTAACTTGCATGTTTTGTAAGGTACACCCCTTGAAGGACAAGGCTTTCATTATGAAACTTTTTATTCAAACATCATTTTAACCATTTTGAAAAAATAGTACTAGCATGTTGCTCTCTTTAAATATTTGATTTGTCTCCTTTGGGTTCATGCAGGCCTTCTACACCAGTGCTAGGCTACCTTTATGTTTAGACAAATTTCCTTGACTTGTTTTTACATATCATCTAGTATCCTTTTAGAGGCTTCAACTTGTGTAGTAGGGTTAGAAAAATTGAGAGGATACATGTACTCTTGCTTGTATATAATGCTTGAAATTGTCATCCCGATGCTTTGTTGGAATGAGACATTATGGGCGTACTCCACCAATGGAAGGTATTCAAACCACCTTTTTGGTTTCCTACTATGGTAGACTCTCAAAATATCCTCCAATACTTGATAAACTCTTTCACTTTTCCCATCAATTTGAGGATAATCAGTCATGGTGAATATGCTAGTGATATTCGAAGCGTTATTAGTTGATTTGATAGGGATAGCATGTGCTACCTTGGTTAACATTCAAGTAACTTATCAATTCATAGGATGGGATATTTATTTTTTATGGTTACCTCATTTAATCTATGATAATCATTGCAAGGCCTCAGGGTTCTATCTTTCTTCTTTTGAAAGAGTATGTAGAAAACCCATGGTGAGTGGTTGGGTTGGATGAATCCTTATTATAATAGTTTTTTGAGTTGTTACTTCAGCTAAATGGCTTCAAGAGTAAACATTTTATAAGGTCATTCATTGGAAACATGCTTGGATCTTGGAATTACCTTCATATCATGATTCACAGCTAAGGGGTGGTTGTGTTGGGTCTTTAGGGACATATTGGCATATTCACTATGCCATGAAAGTACTTTAGGATCCTTGGATGTTTCTACCTTATGTAGTTTAATCAAATAGTTGGGTAATCCTTTTCTTAAATCCTTAATTAGTCCACTAGCTTTGACAAATTGTAATCTAAGTCTTCTAGCCTTTCCATGAGCTTGAACTAAGGTTTCTCCAATGTCATTAAAGATAATCTTCCCTTTTCCACAACCGATACTTGCCTAATTAGGACTAGCCAATCCATAACTAGGAGATAGTCATAAGTTCCTAGGAATAAGTCCCAAAAAATTTTATTAGTGTCTTGGTTCCCTAGGTGGAGTTCTACATTTTTGACTGTTTGGGTTGAATAGATTTCTTTTCCATTTGCGAGTTTGACTATCATTTTCCTAGTAAATTTGGATTTCAATTGAAATTTCTTTATATACTTTAAATACATGAAGAAATAAGTGGCACCACAATCAATGATAATTTGAAATGATTTACCTTGGTACACTATAGGAACTTGCAAGAAGGTATATTGATGTCATGCATCTTGATTGTTGATAGCTACATGGATGGTACCTCTTTCTAATTCTTCATATGAAATGAAAGGGTTGTAATCAAGCCTAAGTTTTGGTTCTAGTCACTAGGTGCAAGCAAGTTGCACCAACTCTATAGGACAATGTTGAGATGGCAAGCTCAACACATGCAGACATTGATGATGGACCGCCTGGCTAGATGGGTCTGCACATCTACACTTAGCACGTTGGTGGTCATTATTATACTCACATGGCCACTGACTTATCGCTTATTATATTTAGTTTGATACACCTACCTACAGCTAGAAAAGACATAGCGCCAATCGATTGGTGTAGTCGGTTATGCATTGTTTGACTTAGTAGGCCACTTTCCTTTATGTTGTATCTTATCTATACTTTGTGTTCATTGTATAGTGTGTGGAAGAAGAAGAAAAAATCAACAAGAAAACGTTTTGGCCTCCATCTCTCTTCTTGTTTTCTTGAGTGAGCTTCCTCTTGTGTATACAGTGTGTGTTTGGCGTAGCAGCTCAAGCAAGTCCCCCCACCACGCGATTCTTCACATGGTATCAAAGCCGTGCCACTAAGAGAGACTAATTTTGAAGGCTGAAGTAAAGGAGAAGAAGCAAGGTTTGAGCAAGCAAGCAACGGGTAAGAAACTCTCCCATTCTTCCACTCTCTCTCTTGGATAGTGCCTGTGGAGACACTGGAAGCAGGATCAAGCAAAAATTTCAAATTGTTGCGAGATTTGGTGTGCAAGCAAATCACTGTATATTCTACTCGCACACCAAATCTCACAACAATCTCATCCCATAGTTATTTTTGACGTCCGAGGCCGTTTCAGGCCCGTTTTAGAGCCACAAGGTTGCGAACAACAATTTCAGGGTACACTGTGATTTTGGCTATATTGACCAAAAGTGGGTGCACAGGTTACAGATTGCGAATCTATAAATTTTAAGGTGTTTGCAGGAAGAAAACATAAGGCTTATCTACAAATAGGTTGCAAATTACATGTACTATTGAGCAATCAGTGAAAAAGGTTGCTTGGTGTATTGTTATGCACATGTTGTGAAAGATTGCAGAAGACTAGCTTATTGTGTTGTTTGTGATAATGGCAAAGAACAATGGAAATTCAATTATTGAGAACCTCCACAAGAACAACTACCCTTCATGGAAGTTCCGTGTGACGAACTTCCTTATTGGAAAGGGCCTTTATGATTTTGTTTCAGGTGAAGAAAAGGAGCCAGAGCTAGGTATCCCTCCGGCTACTACAGATGAGTTAAAAGCATGGAAAGAGTGGAATGCAAAAGATAGAAAGGTGATGTACTGGCTATCTGCAGTCATTGATAATACTATGTTGGGACATATCAGAAATGCAAAAACTTCACATGAAGCTTGGACAATTTTTGAGAGCATGTTTTCAGTAAATACAAAGGCACGAAAGATTCAACTCAAGCAAGAGTTGAATGCCTTGAAGAAAGGGAAAATGTCTGTCAATGAGTATTTTTTAAAGGTTAGCAGCATTGCACATGCCTTAGCAGCAATTGATGCAATCCCAAATGATGATGATTTGGTTTCATCCACTCTGAGTGGCCTTAACAATGAGAAGGCATGGAAATCATTTGTTACTTCAATATATGTACGGAAGCCATTTCTAGATTTTGATGAGCTAATCTCTCTCATGATTACTGAAGAGATCAATATGCAGGGTGATTCGTCTGAAAGTAATGGTGAATAGGTCCAAGCATTTTACTCAAGTTCAGGAAGGGGACGTGGAAGATCCTCTTCGAGAGGCTTTGGTATGGGATGTGTTGGTGATAACCAACAAAATAGATTCAATCAACAGTTTGGTGAAATGCAGGTTTTTGGAGGCAAAGGAAACTTTACAGGCAAGGGGAGCTCTAAAGGAAGAGGTGGATGGTAGAATAGAGAAATTTTGCTATTTTTTGCCATTATTGTGGCAAAACAGGCCATATTGCAGTCCATTGCTATGCAAAGAAGGATGATATTCACAGTGGTAAATTGCAACAAGGAAACTATGCATTGTCTTCACAACAAAATGAAGACAAAAATGAGAGTCTTTTCGTTATGCAGCATATGATGAATGCAGTTACAGGAAAGGGGACACATCATGATGTATGGTATGTTGATTCAAGTGCATCTAATCATATAACCAGTCATGTTGAATGGTTTGGAGAGATGCAAGACTTAGAAAACCCAGGTTATGTGTAGACAGGTGATGATTCATGCCACCCAATTTCACACATTGGAAAGGTCTCCTTGTCCTTGTATGATGGCCAGTCATCAAAGAGTTTGAAAGATATATTACATGTGCCTTCAATTACAAAGAATCTAGTGTCTGTTGGCCAAATGGTAGAGCAGGGGTTGCAAGTCCGATTCAACGCAAAAGGTTGTTTTGTAGAAGACTTTAATGATAAGTGCAGGTTGGTTGCAAAATGAAGTAGAGTTGGCCGAATGTTCAGTTTAGATGCTGGAATTCTTGCAATGGATGCTGCTATGTATGCTAAAGAAAAAGGAGTAGTTGTAGATATTGAAATATGGCATAAACGTATTGGACATGCAAATGTGCAAAGGCTAAAATTAATGCAGTCCAGAGGATTGGTTACAGGGTTGCCTTCTTTTAGAGTTGCAGAATTGTATAAAGTCTGTGAAGCATGCTAGTTTGGTAAGCAGGCAAGACAATCCTTCTTGCATGATAGAAAAGTGAGCAGAAATATACTTGATGTAGTACATACAGATGTTTGGGAGCCTACACAGAATGTATCTCTTAGTGGTAGCAAATACTTTGTCACATTTATTGATGACTGTTCAAGGAAGCTATGGGTATACTTCATGAAGGAAAAGAGTGATGTGTTTGAGCACTTCAAATCTTTTAAGGTAGATGTTGAAACAGAAATAGGCTTAAAAGTGAAGTGCTTGAGATCAGATGGAGGGGGAGAGTACCTCTCTAATGAGTTCAGTGGCTTCTTAAGGACTCATGGGATAAAGAGGCAATTTACTTGCATGTATATCCCACAGCAAAATGGTGTTGCAAAAAGAAAAAACAGGCATATTGCAGAATTTGCATGGGCATTAATGGCTAAAAAGTATATGCCCAAACATTTTTGGTGTGAGGCTGTCCATACTGCTGACTACATTACGAACAGAACTCCCACAGCTGCAGTTCATGGGATGACTCTTGAAGAATGCTTTACTAGCAAGAAGCCTGATGTATCACACTTGAAAGTATTTGGCTGTGTTACATACGTTCATGTACCAGATGAGCTATGGAAGAAGCTTGATCCAAAGGAAAAAAAATGTGTTTTTATTGGATACTCTTTAGAGTAGAAAGGGTATCGCTGTTATAACCCTGTGACAGGTGAGTTTAGAGTGAGCAAGGATGTTATCTTTGATGAGATGGGAAGTTGGTATACACCTGTTGGTGATATTTTGGATGATGATAATGATCACGACAACTATGTGCTAAAAGATAAATAAGAATCACAGAGTCTTAGTGGACCAGAAACATCATCTTGTACTACACCTACAGTGAGCCCTTAGTCTGGGAGACTAAGGAGTAGCCCCATACCTTCAGGTGGATCTATAAGTGTTGCATGGAAGGACAAAGGAAAGAAGAAAGTGCTGGATGGTAATGATACATCTACCAGTCATTTGGTATTTGATGGAGATTCTAGTGGTTCGAAATGTTTGGATGATGAGCTTGGCATTCCTTCAGTCAGGACGCCAGGTGTACAAAGAGCTCATAATAATGTAAAGGCTCCATTGAGTGATCCGGTGGTACGCAGATCTACCAGGGTTAGATACCCTGTTAAAAGATTTGGTTTTGAAGATTATGCAGCTCACCATTATGCTTACATGGTGAAACTAGTTGAGGATGTTGAGCCCACTTGTTTTGAGGTTACTGTTGGTCATGCTCATTGGGATGCAGCAATGGATGAGGAGATGGCTGCATTAGAAGGCAATACAACTTGGGATTTTGTACCTTACCTAAGGGCAAGAAAGCTATTGGCTGTAAGTGGGTTTACAAAGTCAAGCATAATGTAGATGGTTCAGTTAGCAAGTATAAGGCTAGGCTGGTTGCAAAAGGCTATGCTCAAACATATGGCATAGATTATGAAGAGACATTCAGTCTAGTTGCTAGGATGGAAATTGTTAGGTGTGTGATTGCCTTGGCAGCAAACCAAAGGTTGGAGTTTGCAGCAAATGGATGTTAAGAATGCCTTCTTGCATGGTGAATTGCAAGAAGAAGTGTATATGGAGTAGCCAGCATGTTATGAGGAGTTAGAGCATCCCATATATGTGTGCAGGTTAAAGAAGGCACTCTATGGGCTGAAGCAAGCACCTAGAGCATGGTCTGACAAGATTGGAGAGTATATTGTCAATATTGGATTTCGTATTTCTGATGCTAATTACTCACTTTATGTGAGAAAGGGAGATGCAGGTTTGGTCATCATAGTCATCTATATGGATGACTTGATTATTACAGGTCACAGTGACAATGGGATTGCTGAAGTTAAGGACTTCTTGAAGAAGAAGTTTGAGATGAAAGATTTGGGTGAGCTGAGATACTTCCTTGGTATTGAGGTGGTCGGATGTGATGATGGTATATGGCTATCCCAAAGGCAGTATGGCTTGGATATGTTATCCAAGTATGATTGATAGCATGTAAGCCTCTTTCAGTACCATTGGAGCAAAATGTGAAGCTGAGTGCTGATGTTAGGGATGAGATAGAAGACCCTACTATGTTCAGGAGGATAGTAGGGAGTTTGATTTACATGACTATCACAAGGCCAGACTTGAGCTATGTTGTTGGCCTTGTCAATCAATTTATGCAGATGCCTAGAAAGCCTCATTTGGATACAATTAGACGTATATTGAGGTACCTGAAGTCCACTTTACATTACGGACTTTTTTATGAGGCAAGTAAGGATGTACAGGTCTTTGGATACACAGATGCAGATTGGGTTGGTAGCATGTCAGACAGAAGATCTAGAAGTGGATTCACGTTTTCCCTTGGTAGTGCAGCAGTTACATGGAGCAGCAAAAAGCAACCTACAGTTGCTTTATCGAGTACAGAGGCTAAGTATAGAGGTGCTGCTATGGCAGCATGTGAGGTGGTATGGTTGCAAAAGTTATTAGGTGTTTTGGACATGCAAGGAGATGGTCCAGTTGTCATTCATTGTGACAACATGAGCAGCATATAGCTAGCTAGGAATCAAGTGTTCCATACTAGGATAAAACACATTGAGGTGCACTACTACTTTGTGAGAGAGAAGGTACTTGCAGGAGAGATTGACTTGGTATATGCTAGCACAGAGGATCAGATAGCTGACATTTGCACAAAGGCATTGGGTGCAGAGAAGCTTCGAAAGTTCTCAAGCTTACTTGGAGTTGCAGAGATAGAGTTGAGCTTGAGGGGGAGTGTTGAGATGGGAAGCTCAATGCGTGTGGACATTGATGATGGACCGCCTGGCTAGATGGGTCTGCACATCTACACTTAGTGTTGAGATATCGAGCTCCACTCGTGATATGCTAGGGTGACCGTTGTGCATTTATGTCACCGACTTGTCAATTGCAGATGCGGTTGGTACACCGCCCATGAATAATAGCTAGATGACAATTATCCTTATTTACTCTAGTTCTTGGCTCAGTTAGTATGCCACCTTAGTTAGTTGAGTTTGGTTTGAGACCCATATATAGGGTTCTTCTATTTCTATGTACTTGAGTTCTTTTGGCTTACACAACTAAGAAGAGAAAAACTGTTTTTAGCCTCCATCTGTGTGTGTATTCCCCCATTGTGCAAGCAAGAAAGCTACAAGTGAGACTCCTTCCTTCTCTCCCACAATCTTGACATGGTATCAGAGCCTTGTTCGTGGTAAGGAGCTCAAGAAAGCAAGCCAAGTTTGCGATGTTCTGGTAAGAGGACCAGTGTTGCTTTCATTCTTCTGTTTTGGGAGCAAGTCTCTGCAGGTAGCACAGCCGAAAAGTGCAAGAGTGCATTGTCTCAGGTTGAGACGCCCTTCGCGGTGAAGCAAGAGGGTAGTATATACTGTGCGACCACTGTTCTACACGTCGGTGAAAAGTTACTATAGAAATTGCATCGTATGCCTATGCGCAGAGACATTGGGAGTTACAGAATCATCCTTGTTTCCTGTTGATGCAAAATCATCACTAGGAAGTGACTGTGTGGTCAAATACCACTTTCGTCAGTTTTGCACATTTACCCTTGTGAGACTGAAGCTATGTTCTTTGCAGTGACAGAATGCGTCTGATTCTCTTTCACAGATTGTCACTGAAAAGCTTGACAAGAACAACTTCCAAGCATGGAAGTTTAGAATGATGAATTTCCTTATGGGAAAAGGATATTGGGAATTTGTTGCAGGAAATGAAGAAGAACCAGTTCTTCCTGATGTTCCCAATCAACAGCAAATGCAAGCATTTAAAGCATGGCATGAGAGAGCCAGGAAAGTTATGTACTGGCTATCTATCAACATTTCAGACTCTATGATTGTGCATATTCAAGATGCAAGTACGCCAAAGGAGGCATGGGATACTTTGTCAAAAATGTATAGCACAAATACGCAAGCCAGGAAAATGCAGCTCAAGCAAGAGTTGCATAATATGCAAAGAGAAAATATGAGCATCAATGACTACCACATGAAGGTGAAGAAGATTACAGATGCACTTGCTTCCATTGGGTCGCCAATGGAAGATGATGATTTAGTTTCTGTGACCTTGAATGGTCTAGGGAAGGATTATGCACAGTTTTGAACATCCATTTCCATCCGTGAAAGATTTCCTGATTTTGAGGAGTTGATTGCTCTTCAAATTTTTGAGGAGCAGAGAAATGGTGGTGCATCTTCTTCAGGAGGAACTTCAAAAGAAGTTGTCTTCTACTCAAATGCTGAAAGAGGTAGAGGCAAAGGTAGAGGAGGCCGATCTGGAGGCCGTGGTAGAAATCAGAATATACAGCAAACTCAAGAAAACCAGTCCTATGGAGGAGGACGTGGTAACTTTAGAGGCAGGGGGAGCCAAAGAGGTCATGGTGGATGGCAAAGAGGCCAAAACGCAAACAACAATGTTGAATGCTACTACTGTGGTAAAATGGGTCATATGGCTAAGGACTGCTATAAAAAGTAGAATGACATCATGAATGGAAAATTGCAACAAGGGAATTATGCATCTTCTAGTAGACAGGGTGATGACATAAATGAGAATTTATTTATGGTATAGCACATGACCAATTCTGTGACAAGTGCAGAAGAAAGAAACGATATGTGGTATGTTGACTCAGGTGCATCAAACCACATGATAGGTCATGCAGAATGGATGCAGGATGCAAGGAAAATGGAAAAACCAGGATTTGTGGAGACTGGCGATGATACTGCACATCCTATTGTGCAGATTGGAAAAATTCCTTTGTCTATGTAGGATGGGAAAAAGAAAAACCTATCGAATGTATTTCATGTCCCGAATATCACCAAGAACCTAGTTTTGTTGGTCAAATGGTTGAGCAGGGCTTGCAGGTCAGATTTAACTCTCATGGATGCTTTGTTGAGGATATGAAAAATAAAAGTCGCTTGATAGCAAAAGGAAAGAAGAAGGGTAGAATGTTTACGTTGGATGCAGACATGTCTGAATTGAGTGCAGCAATGTTTGCACATGGGACCAGTGTAGTTGCAGATATTGATATCTGGCATAAACACATTGGTCATGTTAATGTACAACGACTTAAATCAATGCAGGCCCAAAATATTGTTACAGGATTGCCTAAATTCAAGGTTGTAGAAATGCATAAGGTATGTGAAGCCTGCCAATTCGGAAAACAAGCAAGGAAACCATTTCCTAGACATGTTCAAGAGAGTAAGAAGCCATTGGAATTAATCCACTCTGATGTGTGGACTACTAAAGCTGCATCTCTTAGAGGCTATCATTATTTTGTCACTTTTATTGATGACTATAGCAGAAAAGTTTGAGTGTATTTTATGAAAAAGAAAAGTGAAGTTTTTGGGCATTTCAAAACTCTTAAAGCTATGGTTGAAAAAGAAACAGGCCTGCAAATAAAATGCCTAAGGTCAGATGGAGGGGGAGAGTACCTCTCAAATGAGTTTGCAAGGTTCTTGCAAGAGCATGGCATAAAGCAGCAATATTCATGTACTCATACCCCACAACAAAATGGAATTGCAGAAAGAAAAAATAGGCATATTGGAGAGGTATCTCATGCCATGCTAAATGAAAAAGACCTGCCATATTTTTATTGGGCTGAGGCAGTTGCTACAGTAGTCTACATAATGAATAGGACTCCCATTGCAGCAATACATGGGATGACTCCAGAGGAGAGGTATACTGGTAGGAAATCAGATACTTCTCATTTGAAATTTTTTGGTTGCATTGCCTATGTTCATGTGCCAGATGAGTTGAGATCCAAGTTGGATCCAAAAGCTGAGAAGTGCATATTTATTGGTTACTCTCTACAGCAGCAGAAAGGGTATAGATGCTATAACCCTTCTACTCGTAAGTTTACAGTGAGCAGAGATGTTGTTTTTAATGAGATGAGTAGCTGGTATAAACCAATAAATGTGATTGATAATGTAGATGCACAAAATGGTAATGCTGCACAGAATTCACAGCAGCAGTCACAAGATATTAGTCGACCTGGAGCGTCCTCTAGCAGTAGTTCACATTCTTTGCCATGGATAGGCAGATTGAGATCAGGAGAATCTTCTCAAAGCAATGTAGATAGTGGTATGCAGGTATCACGAAAAGGAAAAGAGAAGGTAGATCAGCCCATGTTTGATGTGAATGCAGGTCACTCTTATGTGGATGGTGAATCCAGTGGCTCAGAACATAGCATTGATGGTGAGTTGGGTATTCCTTCTATTGTTACACCTGGAGTAAGGAAGACTAGGGATGTTTTGAGAGCACCTGGGAGTGAATCTACTTTGCATAGGTCTACCAGAGCTAGGTATCCTGTGGATAGGCTGAAATATGATGGATTTACAGCCATTCACTATGCATATATGGTCAAAGTGATACAGGAACCAGAACCCACTTCTTTTGAGCAGGCCATGGGAAAAGAAAAATGGGAGAAAGCCATGGATGAAGAAATGGATGCCTTGGAAGCAAATGCTACATGGGAATTGGTACCTTTGCCTAAAGGTAAGAATGCAATTGGCTGTAAGTGGGTTTATAAGGTGAAGCACAATGCAGATGGTTCTGTGAACAGATACAAGGCAAGATTAGTAGTCAAGGGGTATGCACAAACATATGGCATTGATTATGAAGAAACATTCAGCCCGGTTACAAGGATGGCAACCGTAAGAGCAGTCATTGCTATTGGCTGCATCAAAGGAATGGTCTTTACATCGGATGGATGTAAAGAATGCCTTCTTGCATGGTGATTTGCAAGAAGAGGTCTATATGGAGCAGCCACCAAGTTATGTGCATGCTGTTCATCCTGAGTTTGTTTGCAGGTTGAAGAAAGCCTTGTATGGCTTGAAGCAAGCACCTAGAGCATGGTCTAACAAGATAGGACAGTATCTTGTCACTATTGGCTTTTAGATTTTCAAGGCAGATTTCTTACTTTATGTGAGAAAAACAGAGAAAGGTATTATGCTACTTGTCATTTATGTTGATGATTTGATTATGACAGGTGATAGTGATGAAGATATCCTTCATGTGAAAATGCTATTGAAGCAGAAGTTTGAGATGAAGGATTTGGGAGAGCTGCATTATTTCTTGGGCATTTAGGTGATTAGATCACCAAGTGGGATACGGCTCTTGCAGAGGCAGTATGGATTGGACATGCTGTCCAAATATGGGATGACAGGCTGTAAGCCTATTTCAGTTCCTTTAGAGCAGAATGTGAAGCTGAGCGCAGATACATGCAAGCTTTTGGAAGACCCTACTATGTACAGAAGCATAGTAGGAAGTTTGATTTATATGACTATTACCAGGCCAGATTTGAGTTAGGCTGTTGGATTGGTAAGTCAGTTTATGCAGGCTCCAAGAAAACCGCATTTAGATGCAGCTAGACGCATACTCAGGTATGTGAAGTCCACATTGCAGTATGGACTATTTTATGAGACTGGGGTTCAGATACAGTTGCATGGATACACTGATGCTAATTGGGCTGGTAGTATTTTTGATAGACGATCTACCAGTGGATATGTGTTCTCTTTTGGGAGTGCTGCACTCACTTGGAGCAGCAAAAAACTGCCTACATTTTCCTTGTCGAGCATAAGGCTGAGTACAGGGGTGCAGCAATGGCTGCATGTGAGGTAGCTTGGTTGCATAAGCTACTTTATGATATGCATCAGCCTACAGATGGGCCAGTTGTCATTTATTGTGACAACATGAGCAGTATACACTTGGCAAATAACCCAGTCTATGATGCTAGAACAAAGCACATTGAGGTTCATTATCACTATGTGCGGGAGAGGGTTTTACTAGGTCTTATTGATCTAGTTTATGTCAGCACAGAGGATCAGGTAGCTGATATATTCACGAAGGCATTGGGCGCAGAGAAGTTGCGCAAGTTCAGAGACCTACTTGGTGTGCAAGAATTGTGATTGAGATCGAGGGGGAGTGTTGAGATATCGAGCTCCACTCGTGATATGCGAGGGTGACCGTTGTGCATTTATGTCACCGACTTGTCAGTTGCAGATGCGGTTGGTACACCGCCCATGAATAATAGCTAGATGACAGTTATCCTTATCTACTCTAGTTCGTGGCTCAGTTAGTATGCCACCTTAGTTAGTTGAGTTTGGTTTGAGACCTATATATAGGGTTCTTCTATTTCTATGTACTTGAGTTCTTTTGGCTTACACAACTAAGAAGAGAAAAACTATTTTTAGTCTCCACTTGTGTGTGTATTCCCCCATTGTGCAAGCAAGAAATCTACAAGTGAGACTCCTTGCTTCTCTCCCACAATCTTGACACTTAGCACATTGGTGGTCATTATGATACTCACATGTCCACTGACTTATCACTTATTATATTTAGTTTGGTACACCTACCTATAGTTGGTAAAGACATAGTGCTAGTTGATTAGTGTAGTCAGTTATGCACTGTTTGACTTAGTAGGCCACTTTCCTTTATGTTGTATCTTATCTATACTTTGTGTACATTGTATAGTGTGTGCAAGAAGAAGAAGAAACCAGCAAGAAAACGTTTTGGCCTCCATCTCTCTTCTTATGTTCTTGAGTGAGCTTCCTCTTTTGTATGCAATGTGTGTTTGGTACAGCAGCTCAAGCAAGTCCCCCCACCACGTGATTCTTGACAGACAATAGAGTCTTAACATAATCAAACCTGACATAAGGTTATGTTGGCATCACAAATTCAATAGTATAGCATATCAAAAGAAAGGCTACCAAATAAACTACTAGAGACAAAACTTAATCAAAGGAGGAATGCTCATATATTCAAATAGCACGTTTGGTGCATCAGTATACAAAGTATATTGGTCTCACAAAGAGATGTTTCTAAGAAAAAATAGACTTAAGCAATGAAATAAACTCTAGAGGTATAATTCCCTTAGAAAAGCACAAGGCATAGATTAGATGCTCACAGCTACACTCATAGTAAACAATGGGGATAAATGGAACAATATGGGATAGCAATCCGGGTCGCAGCTATAGATGTGGAATCCTCGTCACTTCCTCTTTACTCTTTTTTTATGGCCTTTGGCTGCTTACAATGTCTTGAAGTCATTTTATCATAATCTATGGCTAGACCACTACCCTGTATTACTATGCCACTATGGTCCAACACAATCATTGCCACTTTAGCCACCAATCTATGGGTGCTACTTTTGGCCACCAATTGGGACTATCCTACACTTATGCCTAACACATAGCATGCATGGAGGACTTGAATCCACATTTATTCATTATTCAATGTCCTTGGTATCTTTTGGATTGGGTGCATCATCTCAGGGTATTGCTAGTTGTGCTCATGCTAGGATAGAAACCCTTGGCCCTATCACTAGCATAGCTAGTAGTAGCGGCAAATTCAAAGGGAGGGGTAGAATAAGAGGGGGAGGTGGCCAACGAGAGAGGCTAGTGGTAAGGGTGGAAGTGAGTTTTAGTTCAGATGGTTTTGCTAGATCAAGAGGTCCATGTAGTTCTAGTATAGTGACTATTGAATGTAGTGCATGAAGAGTTTTGTAACGAGGATCACGAGGTAGTAAACACCCATCTAAATAGACTACTAAAGCTTATCCCAACTTCACTCTTGCTATTGCAAGGTATTTCTCCAAATATTTTCTCTATTTTTCTTGGCGATTATAGCGGCATCCTCCAAGGAGGAAATGTACATGATGTGCTTTGAAGAGATAGCTTCTGCCTACATTAACATCCCTTTGAGTTGCTCCACCTTGCCATGTAACTTGATGTTGAGCTCATGTGACTTTTCCTCCTTGTGCTATTTAGCTTTGGACTTCTTTGTTGACTTCTTTTGTAAGGTGCAATTATTCTACATGGGGCCTTGACTAACAAACATTCAATCTCGACTGTGGGGTCCTGTTGTTGTGGCTAGGATTGGGACCAAGTCAAAAGAAGAGACAAAATCCCATACCATCATTTGGTCTAAGGTAATGGGATGTGCTTGGACAAGTGCTTGGCCTTTGTGTCCACAATAGGAAATAGTTGGCAATGATAATTTTGGAGCACTTTCACTGTCTCCAAAGTCTCATCTCACTATTGCTCAAGGCCCTTATAGTGTTCCATGACTAGATGCCATTTGAGGGTCTTCAGAGAAACTTCTTGTTGAGAAATAAAATAAGTCCTAGGCATGGATTTATAAAGCACTTTTGAGAGGGTGAAAGTGCTCTATCATCGCTGAGGGCAATGGGCTCTTCCTTGATTATATTCTTACCTTTACCATCTAGGTCTAGCATTAGGGTGATTTTAGGTTGTGCCTTGGCTGTTTCCAAGGCATGATCCCTCTTCTCTTGAGTTTTATCTCCATGGGTTAGAAGGGGTCTGAGACATTCTCTACCACAAGTTACAACATTACAAAAACCAAGTTGGAGATGGGGCTACTATCACCTTGCCAAGCTCTGTAGACACACCTTGGGGAACACATGTTGGGCTGGAGGAAACAACCTTCTATTGAAGTGTGGTTGCCAAGCGCGTGGGAAATAGAGATGTGGTATAGGTAGAAGAAGAGGGGGTACTTTGTCGTATTGCTGCGCATTCGAGGTGTGAAAATCACCCAAAAGTTGTGCGTGTGATTTGATACTTTGTACATACTTAGTTGTTATGTTTGCTCTTTCATTCTATGCTGAAGACAGAGAAGAACAGGGATTTTTTTTAATATTTTAAGATATGCCGATTATGGGTTTTGTGAGGAAGTACTAAACTATTTCCAAGAGATGCAAATCGAAGTACATTGGAGGATAAATATGCCAAATGTGGGAGCTTGCTTGATGTTCAGCACATGTTTGACTGCATACCATAATGTAATGAGTATTTTTTGGAGTTTCCTTATCCTTGGCTATGTTGACAAGGGAATTCAGCTATTAGCGTCCATGACGAGGGTATATGGCACTATGATGGACTTACTAGGATTTTGGCTTGGCAAGTGGGAACAATATTAAGCCTATTCCTTTTCATTTGTGTGCAATACACCACATGGAGAGTATTGTAGTAAAAATTGAACTTGGTTAAAACTCTTTGTGGTGAATACTCTCTATATAGAGTATGCTAAAAACAAAGGTGGTCTTTTTTAGGATTGATTATGGAAAAAGGTACCACAAATTTGGAGGGAAATCCGGAAAGGAGGGAAGTTTTGAACGTGGGAAACAGAGGAGGTATGGATCTTACACGGGATGCGCGGACGCTGAGAAAAGGAGGATTAGAGGGAAGCTCGTCAGTTTCAAAAGGAAATTCACGAACCTCACAAGCACAGACAATTGTGAACGGTTGATTATGGCATTAAATGGGAAAATAGACGGGGCGGAAGGAAAAGCATGGCAGTGTTCGATCATGGGGGTTACCTCCGTCTTTTACAGCAGATACAGAAGTTGTATCAAGGATTTCTGGTAATAAAGGAACGCAGGCAAAACTCCTTTTTCAAAGAGCTGAATGTCATCAGCCTGCACGTGTACGTTCGGAACCAAAGGGATGGAATGAAGCTGCAGGATTTGTTAAACCATATTTTCCACAGTCTGATCATCTTAAAGCTGTGATATTTGATGTTGATGGGACACTATGTGATTCAGATCCTTTGCATTATACAGCTTTTGCTGAACTCCTGCAAGAGGTGAGCTTCCAGGGAGGAAAACCGATAAGCGAAGAATTTTACATCAACCATATAACAGGAAGAGATGACGCTGAGGTGATTAAACATTTATTCCCTGTCTGGGATAATGAGAAATGTGCCAAATTCATAAAAAAAAAAGAAGCTCGTTTTCGCAGTCTTGCAAGGAAGCTACTGAAGCCTGTAGAAGGTCTGAAAGGACTCTGTGAATGGATAAAACAGAATGGTCTCCAACGCGCTGCTGTTACAAATGCACCTCGTGAAAATGCTGAATGGCCCAAACAGTGAAAGTGTAGAGCTTCGACGTCAAGACAACACTAGCAATTTACAGGCCACTGCGTGCATGTCGTCTCTCTCCCCCCAAGTAGATAGAAAACTAAAACTAAAAGAGACAAGAATACAATCACGAATAAGAATAGGCACACCTGCTCTGAGGAGAGATACTGTCAGGCTCAGATCGGTTGAGAGCAGTCGTACTTAAGCTTTATCACATAGAAAACATGATAGCCTGATAGTGGAATATGCTGACATATTTAACCACCCAGTCAATCTGCGGAATTCCAAAACCATCTTTTATGTTTCCCCTATTGTTGCTGAGGAGATGAAGATGGTATTGAAGAGGGTGTGGGATTGAAGATGGTGCTAAAGCCAGTGGTTGAGATGCTGCATACTGGAGTAATTCTGTGAACCGACTTTGGGCATAAATTGAGCCCCTTTCCCAAAGTCGACAAGCAGAATCGCCCACTCTTGTTCTCAGTTCATTCAAGTTGCGATCAATCTCCACCTCATGATTTGACACAAAAGGCTTCAGAAACGTGGAATAGATGTAAGTTGTTCCCAGTACTGGCACCAGAATCGGAGCTGTTCGACATCCGGTTTGTTGTTCTCAACGGACTTGAAGCACTCATAAGCCGGATACATGTAGCCAACGACCATTATTATCCCTCTCGTAACGATGGATCCCATCGTGCCTAGAGCACGGAGGAGACAGCCGACAGTTCTCAGTGACAACAGACCTTGCATCAGCACTTGTGCCACCATCAATTTGAGATTCTTGGAAATCACTTAAAGATGAGGACAGGTTACCTGTTTGTTTCAGATTTGTGGGAGAAGCTTTTATGTATGAGTGGAATGATGTCCTCCACAGGCCCACTCACAGGCTGAACAAAAAAAAATATTCCAGCAACCTGACATAGTTACATAAAGTCACTAAAACCCATGTCTATCCACCTCCTTTGAGTTCAGAGTTATCTGTTTTCGTCTTTCCAATCTCTGTTTCCATTGGAGTACCAAAACTTAGTGCAGAAGTCCACAAAAATTGACTAGTTGCTTCAAAAGTGGTATCTACACTTGACTGATATTGAAAACTTGGATGATGATGATGATGAAGACCCAATACAACCATCATGATGCAAGTTGTTAAGAAAGAAGATTGAAAGAGAAGAGGCATTAGTTTCCTTCTTTCAAATTGAATCAAGATCTCACTTGTTTAATCTTCTATCTTGGAATTTCTCAAGAACCTCTGTGGTTGCGACTTTGCTTTCAAAAACCCTTCGATATCTTTGGTGAACCCGACGTGAAAGCGTTGCAGAAATTTCAGGATGGGAGACACTTCAGCCTCTATTTCAGCTTCCTCTACAACTCCAGCTGCCTCTACTTCAGCTCCATCAATGACTGCTGCGTCAAGTACTTCAACGGAGGATCTAAAACAGATTTTGCAGAATATGTCCATGTATATGCAGCTCCAAAATCAGCAAACACAAATGTATATGCAGCAGCAACAACAATTGCATCAACAACAGTTGTCTCAGCAAAGGCAACTCTATTCGGAGCAGGAGAATGCAAACATCGCAACTAAGGCTATTGAAGCAGTTGAGAGTGAGAAGAAGCTATTTGACGGGCGTAATGTTTCAGCATATTTGAAGACATATGAGATCAAGATGGGGTTTTTTGGAGTTCCTGCTGGACTTATGAGTAAGTACTTCCTTCGTCTTGTCACACCTGCTTTGAGAACAAAAGTGACTGATTTGTTTATTCAAAATACACATTGGCAAGATTATAAGAAAGCCTTGAAAGAAGAATATTTCCTTGAGGACTTTGGTATGGCTACTCGACGGTCATTCCGAGAGTGGGTCTACATGCCAAACAAGGGTCTTGCTGCTTCGGAGTTGATTCGAGAATTTGAAGAGAGGTATAGTCAGCTTGATGCCATTGAACAAAGAGCATTGGATGTTGAAAAAGTTGAACTTTTCTTGCAAGCTGCAGATCCTGCTCTTCAAGAAGAATTGGGTGAGCTTCTTGAAGATCGCACGAAGCCTATGGGTCTTAAAACTGATTGGCAGGATGCTCAGGATGCAGTCTCGACTTTGACCAAGAGGAGGATATGGAAGACTCGCCTACAGAATGGTTCCATGACACGTACACCATCATCAGCTCCTATGCCTACTTCTATCCCTGTTATTTCTTCTCCTCCTCAGCTAGTTTCTTGGCCTATGCCAGTGCCTACTGTTTCTACTCCACCTATTCCTCCAGTTCCACGACCGATGCCTACACCTTCTGCTCCAAAACCATCCGCTCCATCGGTGCCTACTTCTCTTGATGACATAATCAAAGGTATCACAGATTTGACACTTGAGTCAGTCAAAGCGGAGTTGGTGGGTAAGTTGAAGGAGCAGTTTGCTTCGACTGCGCCTGCTACTTCTTCTAGTGCTCCTAGTGCTCCTAGGAGAGATCGGAGATGTATTTGGTGTGATAGTACGGAGCATCAGCATTGCAGGGATTGTGACTCTTTCCAGGATGCAAGGAGGCAAAATTTGGTATATTGGGGGCAAGATGGTAAGATTTGGTTGACTGAGACAGGAGCTCCACTTGCTACCAACTTTGGTAAAGGTGGAATGAAGAAGTTAGTGGAGGACATGGCTGCGCGTACTTCTTATGTGACGGCTAGAGGTGATGCTTCTGCATATGGAGTACAGATTGAGAAGGGATCAGAGACTCAGTCCGCACTATGGACTTATGCTATGGAGACTGCAAACAAGGGGAAAATTCAGCAAACTGTTTTGACTAGCGCAGGCTCTAGCATCAGATCAGAGACAGGATGGGACTCGCCTATTGACAGGTATTCTATTTATGCTTATTTGGCTAAATCTCATGGTGCAGATGTATTTGTTGAGGAGAAGCGTAAGAGGGATGAAGACAATCCAAGTGCAGCTAAGAAGACTAGAGGGGGTGAGTTTGTTACTCCACCTACTGCAGGACCGTCTTCACGACCAGGGCCAGATCAACAGATGGAGGATGCTCAAAAGAGGGAAAAGAGGCAAGAGCCTAGAGAGAGAAAGCAGCCAGGATTCAGATTGATGTCCGATATTGAGACATCTACAGATATGAAGAAAATCTTTAATAATAAGATACTTGGCAGTGAGGTGACTTTCACTATTTCCGAGATTTTGGGCATCTCAAAAAGAGAGTTTCATGATCAGTTTCAAGAGGTCCTGAAGAGGAAAAGACATGCATTGGCTACCACTGATACACAGGGAGTTTTGATTGGAGAGTTGGATGATGATGATGATGAGGTTATGGTTGATAATGCTTCTGTTTTGCCGCAGGTAGAGAAGAGGGTTTAGCCTATGCATTATGCTAAAATTGATGAGCCTGTTTTGATACCGCGTAGTCACTTTTCGCGGAGCCATTGGGCTAGGGCAACTACAGAGACGATGGTAAAGGTTGGAGAAAAACAGGTGCCTTATGTTGCATTGGTTGATCATGGTTCAGAGATTAATCTCATTGTTCGTGGAGTTTATGAGAGTAACAGATGGCCTATGGATGTAGAGCATGGGTGGCGTATGAGAGCTGCCAATAACACTGCAGGTGATTTATATGCTGCTTGCCCTAGTGTCAGGGTTTCTATTGGTGATGTAGAGGAGGATTTTCATTTCTTTGTGCAGGATTCATGCTCTTATCCCATAATTCTTGGTCAGCCATTCATTACAGAGATGCGCATGGAGACAAAGGTCATGGATGATGGATCTGCTTATGCACGGATTCGCAGTAAAGATGGTATGAGAGCAGTTCAGTTTATGACTGTATGTGTGAATCATGTTAGAAACAGGGATACTCTCAGAGATGCACCCTTACCCACTGTGAGGGATTCGGGTTTTCATTAGGTACCGCCGTTTCGCGAGACGACGGTGGTACAGAGGAGAGGAGATTGGAGCTCTCGCCTCCTGGCAGCAGTGTTTTCTCCTCCGGTTATGTTGGGATTTCAGCAAACGGTTCAATGAGCTATCAGAAGACTTCTAGATTGTCTAGAGCTGCCAGGCACTATATATGCAGAAAGGAGAAAAATTTGAAAAATGCAGGAATTTTGGAGGATGATGAGCACATAGATGGTATGTATGACAGTGTGATTTGTGCAGATACGATGACAGAGATGGGAGATATGCTGAAAACTGATATGCTGAATTGTCATGGTAATGTATTAGTGCAATCCCTGGACATGTTTCATGAAATTGCAGATTTTGTGTCACAGATTGAGTCAGAGGCTGAGGTAACTCAGCAAAGAGTGTTGAGTGCTGAAGAAATTCAGCAAACAGAGTTTCCAGCTGGTTATGATCAGCTTTCAGAGAGACAGAGGGCTGAAATTTTTCAGCCAACAGAGTTTACTGCTGAAATATTTCAGCATTCAGAGTTTGGGGCTGTTTCTATGCAGTCCATAGAGCAGAGGGCTGAGAATATTCAGCCATTAGAGTGCAGAATTGCTGATTTACAGCAAGATTTATGTAATGCAGAAGGGCATAATGAAGCCAGGGTTGACACGAAATACAAGACTGTGGATAAGAAGGTGGATTTTATAGGCAAGATTATGGAGTATTGTTCTACCACTTCAGAGATACAGAGATTCATTAGAGCTTGTGTGTTTTACATGATTTGGACACCCCATTTTGCACACATAGCAGATTGTTTTTATGAGCTGTTTCGAAAGGGGCAGAAACTATTTTGGAATGAGAGCCACACTAGAACCATGCGGAAAATGAGGAAGTTATTGCAGATTTTTCGGAAGATGGTGAAAAGATGGTTTGGGCCATACATAGTCAGACATGTCTTTGATAATGCAACATATGAGCTGACTGAATTGGATGGGACAGTGCTTAGAGTACCTATTGCTGGAAAAAGAATCAAAATTTTCAAGAAAAGAGATAATGAGGATTATGCATTGGAAGAATTTTCAAGAGAAGAGCAACGACAAGAAACTCCAATGGAAGAGACAGATGATATGGCTGAAAATCTTGTTGATCTACCGGAAATGCATAACGAAGAGATTGATTTGTTTGTGGATCTTGATGATAATGATCATGGGTAGTTGGCCCATCCGGAGGATGCGCAGGATTAGAGGGGGTGGATGTCGTATTGCTGCACATTCGAGGTGTGAAAATCACCCAAAAGTTGTGCGTGTGATTTGATACTTTGTACATACTTAGTTGTTATGTTTGCTCTTTCATTCTATGCTGAAGACAGAGAAGAACATGGATTTTTTTTTATATTTTAAGATATGCCGATTATGGGTTTTGTGAGGAAGTACTAAACTATTTCCAAGAGATGCAAATCGAAGTACATTGGAGGATAAATATGCCAAATGTGGGAGCTTGCTTGATGTTCAGCACATGTTTGACTGCATACCATAATGTAATGAGTATTTTTTGGAGTTTCCTTATCCTTGGCTATGTTGACAAGGGAATTCAGCTATTAGCGTCCATGACGAGGGTATATGGCACTATGATGGACTTACTAGGATTTTGGCTTGGCAAGTGGGAACAATATTAAGCCTATTCCTTTTCATTTGTGTGCAATACACCACATGGAGAGTATTGTAGTAAAAATTGAACTTGGTTAAAACTCTTTGTGGTGAATACTCTCTATATAGAGTATGCTAAAAACAAAGGTGGTCTTTTTTAGGATTGATTATGGAAAAAGGTACCACAAATTTGGAGGGAAATCCGGAAAGGAGGGAAGTTTTGAACGTGGGAAACAGAGGAGGTATGGATCTTACACGGGATGCGCGGACGCTGAGAAAAGGAGGATTAGAGGGAAGCTCGTCAGTTTCAAAAGGAAATTCACGAACCTCACAAGCACAGACAATTGTGAACGGTTGATTATGGCATTAAAGGGGAAAATAGACGGGGCGGAAGGAAAAGCATGGCAGCGTTCGATCATGGGGGTTACCTCCGTCTTTTACAGCAGATACAGAAGTTGTATCAAGGATTTCTGGTAATAAAGGAACGCAGGCAAAACTCCTTTTTCAAAGAGCTGAATGTCATCAGCCTGCACGTGTACGTTAGGAACCAAAGGGATGGAATGAAGCTGCAAGATTTGTTAAACCATATTTTCCACAGTCTGATCATCTTAAAGCTGTGATATTTGATGTTGATGGGACACTATGTGATTCAGATCCTTTGCATTATACAGCTTTTGCTGAACTCCTGCAAGAGGTGAGCTTCCAGGGAGGAAAACCGATAAGCGAAGAATTTTACATCAACCATATAACAGGAAGAGATGACGCTGAGGTGATTAAACATTTATTCCCTGTCTGGGATAATGAGAAATGTGCCAAATTCATAAAAAAAAAAGAAGCTCGTTTTCGCAGTCTTGCAAGGAAGCTACTGAAGCCTGTAGAAGGTCTGAAAGGACTCTGTGAATGGATAAAACAGAATGGTCTCCAACGCGCTGCTGTTACAAATGCACCTCGTGAAAATGCTGAATGGCCCAAACAGTGAAAGTGTAGAGCTTCGACGTCAAGACAACACTAGCAATTTACAGGCCACTGCGTGCATGTCGTCTCTCTCCCCCCAAGTAGATAGAAAACTAAAACTAAAAGAGACAAGAATACAATCACGAATAAGAATAGGCACACCTGCTCTGAGGAGAGATACTGTCAGGCTCAGATCGGTTGAGAGCAGTCGTACTTAAGCTTTATCACATAGAAAACATGATAGCCTGATAGTGGAATATGCTGACATATTTAACCACCCAATCAATCTGCGGAATTCCAAAACCATCTTTTATGTTTCCCCTATTGTTGCTGAGGAGATGAAGATGGTATTGAAGAGGGTGTGGGATTGAAGATGGTGCTAAAGCCAGTGGTTGAGATGCTGCATACTGGAGTAATTCTGTGAACCGACTTTGGGCATAAATTGAGCCCCTTTCCCAAAGTCGACAAGCAGAATCGCCCACTCTTGTTCTCAGTTCATTCAAGTTGCGTTCAATCTCCACCTCATGATTTGACACAAAAGGCTTCAGAAACGTGGAATAGATGTAAGTTGTTCCCAGTACTGGCACCAGAATCGGAGCTGTTCGACATCCGGTTTGTTGTTCTCAATGGACTTGAAGCACTCATAAGCCGGATACATGTAGCCAACGACCATTATTATCCCTCTCGTAACGATGGATCCCATCGTGCCTAGAGCACGGAGGAGACAGCCGACAGTTCTCAGTGACAACAAACCTTGCATCAGCACTTGTGCCACCATCAATTTGAGATTCTTGGAAATCACTTAAAGATGAGGACAGGTAACCTGTTTGTTTCAGATTTGTGGGAGAAGCTTTTATGTATGAGTGGAATGATGTCCTCCACAGGCCCACTCACAGGCTGAACAAAAAAATATATTCCAGCAACCTGACATAGTTACATAAAGTCACTAAAACCCATGTCTATCCACCTCCTTTGAGTTCAGAGTTATCTGTTTTCGTCTTTCCAATCTCTGTTTCCATTGGAGTACCAAAACTTAGTGCAGAAGTCCACAAAAACTGACTAGTTGCTTCAAAAGTGGTATCTACACTTGACTGATATTGAAAACTTGGATGATGATGATGAAGACCCAATACAACCATCATGATGCAAGTTGTTAAGAAAGAAGATTGAAAGAGAAGAGGCATTAGTTTCCTTCTTTCAAATTGAATCAAGATCTCACTTGTTTAATCTTCTATCTTGGAATTTCTCAAGAACCTCTGTGGTTGCGACTTTGCTTTCAAAAACCCTTCGACAACTTGCTTCAAGGTCAATAATTGTAGGGGTGTCCAAAGTGAGCTATGGGCTAGAGATTAGGACCACACATTGACATCTTGATCATATTTTAGTCGATGAGGCAAGGATGGTAGCTAGGAACACGGATCTATGAGTAGAACCCAAAATTTTTATACTGCTTTGTTCCAAGCTTTGAGCACTTCAGGTTGGAAGATATCCTACAATAGCACTTGCAAAACATCAAGATCGATACACACAAACCCAACATGATTTGGTGATGGCTGCCATCTATTCATGTAGAAATATAGAGTCAATTTTTGCCCATCCGATTTGGTATACAATCCAAGTGAGCCTCTTGAAAAGCTATAATACACTACCATTTCTCCACCACCTTTGCTTATTGCTATTGAATTTGGACTCCAAGAGTCTCGTTCTCCTGCTACACATGCTCCATTTCCATTTGGAGTATCATAACTTGCTGTTACACTTACTGGTGTTGATGAATTTCTCTTGCCACATAAATGAAGTAGCACTATTGGTATTATTACTTCAATGGTGGTTAGAGCCAAATTTAAAGCACAAAAGTAGCTTGAGATCCATAAAAGAGGTGGTTTTGGCAAAAAATGTATCAATCATGGATCAAGGAGTTGGATTTTTCCTAGGTGCATTCGATGGTGGGAACCCCACGTAAGTATCCACTCATTGATCAAAGTCTGTTTCAACCCCCTCTTAATGGCTGTAAGATTCAGTATTATAAAGTAGTTACCTGATCCAAAAGCCGAAAAGCAAGTGACAAAGGGTAGAGTAATAGATTTTGATGCCAGAAAGTTAACCATATCCAATGTCTAGTCCTGAATATGAGGCCGTTTTTGCCCCTTTATTCGATCCAAAATTACTTGCAAGATAGTGCAAATGTACTAAAGTGAACCAATTTTTTTGCAAATTATAAGATAATCATGATTAAAAGAAGAAAAAATTAAAAAAATCATGAATGGGAGGTACATTTTTTAAGCACCCCTCCATTTCTTTAAAATTTTAGTTTTTGTGTCTCTTGTCATCAAACATTCTCCTCGTGGAGCTGAGATCCCTAAATTCCACACTTTGCATCATGAAGAATAACAAGAGATTTGATGCATTATATGAAAAGTTTAGATTTTAATATTTCTCTCTCCTCTTTCTCTCTCGCCATAAATGATGTTCAAATGGGCTAAAAGGATGAGGGGAAATAGGTGCCGGTTAATGATGAGATGCAAGGAATGGAACAAGAAAGTACAAAGGAGGCATCAAGGGCCCTGAAAGAGTGTCAATAGCTTTATTTTTGAAATAAGATAGAATACATATACAAATTATAGCATTGTTAGAGCGTTTGTGGTCAAAAGTTCACCATAGGGATAAGAGACAGTAGGGTGAAGGGAGATTCAGCGAGAGCAATTGATGAAAGAGAAGGGATTTGAAGAAATAGAAAATGTAGAAGAATACTCATAGAGGTGAAGCCTATCAATATATTTCTGCATCTTGAGGAGATAAATCCCTTGTAGACCAAAAACGTGCATCAAACCATAGCTTCTTCTATGCAGCCCAAACTGCCAATATGATGCTTCTGTTTTCTCTGAAAGGGGGGTAAAATACTAGGACACCTGGTCAGAACTCTCCCAAATCACTTCTTCTTCTTCTCTCTATTTGGAGTACTGTTTGCTGCCTATAAACTACGATAATGCATCGTGCAATTTCACCAATCTTTATTTTTGCATAAAATCCCCAAAAATGGCAGAAAGCCAAGTCTTTCTTTTTTTTCACATCATCCTATTCTAGAAGTTGTCTAGAGATTTTGGATATTTATAATAAATAATATCCAAAATATAAAAAATAGGCTAAACTTGTCCAAAATCTAGTATTTTTTAAGCATCCACACTACGAACACTTACACTAATGACTAATATGGCATTGACTCTCTAGATCAATAAGAAAGTTAAATGACGATGCACTCTAGAGTTTTCCACACTCTGTCCACATAGGGGAATGACATCCATCCCCTCTTAACCTACCGGCATGTGCCAAAGTCTTATGGATCTACAGTGTTAGAAGAAGTATCATCTGCCATGTCAATGTCTTCATCTTCTATCTCTTCTTCTTTCATATTCTCATGTTCACACTCAGTATCCAACTCCTTCAACTCATATTTTGAGGACTCCCTATGTTTAAAGAGCTTGATACATTTTCCAGCCATTGGAATCATTAGAGATGTCCCATCCATCTCATTTAATGCATAGATAGCATTGTCAAAAACAAACCTTACCACATATGGACCAAACCATTACTTTGCCATCTTTCGATTGGCACTATGTTGATTTTCCAAGCTGCTGTCATAAACTAGCAGCTAGTCCCCTTCCTATATAGCTTGTGGTCGAAGTCTGTGCCGCTGGTCAAACCTCTTCTTTTTCTTGATCCTTTCAACCTTTAGCTTTTTCATGGCCGTCTCAATGTCTTCAGTCCTTATTTCTAATTTTCTAATGCGTAGGACTAGCAAATCTTCTCTATTCAAACCCCCTTCCCATGGTAGAACACTCAAGTAGCAATAGTCTCCTCAATAGGCATGATTAGCTATTGTCCATACATTAATTCAATAGCCATGTACCTTGTGATTGCACTATGAGTATTCTTATCAGCCCACAAAGCAAAGAGTAACATTCTTGGCCACTCTTTCAACTTGTCCTTGCATGACTTTGCTGATGCCTTAATGAAAAGATGATGACCCCTTTCACTTTTTCCATTTGCTTCACGATTATAGGCTGAACTTAAAGCCAGCTTGCTAACCAATAATGAAAAGAAGTCACGAGCCTCATTTGCATCCAATTCTCCTCTATCAACAACCACTTTACCAACACAACCATACCTACAAAAGACTTCTTCCAATAAGAACCTACAAACTGCTTGAGTAGTGTTTGTACTAAGAGCTTGACCTTCCACTTGATTTGTCAAGTCTTCTTGTGCAAGCACAAGATATCTCATATTCCATAAACCTATAGGCATAGTAACCAAATCAACTACCCATTTGTAATGCATAGACAATGGATAAGTTGGTTGCAACCCATCCCTATGCTTTATCATGGAATACATTTGACAGACACTGCATGATTCCACATAATGCTCCACTTCTTTATACATGTTTTGCCATCAATACTTCTCTTTGATCTTGGCAAATGTGCCCCAAACTACTTTATGTCCAACCCATAAGGTTTCATGAAATTCTTGCATTAGAGAAGCCCTATCTCCCAATACACGTACTAAAGCTCCTCTCTTTTTCTTTGCATGCCTCCATAAATATCCATCTGTCAAGATAAACCCATAAGCTTTTCTTTTAATCCTTTTAAATTCAGCTTCAGACCATTCCACCTTCTTTGTCATGAGGTTGAGATATTGGCCTATTTTTAGCCAATCATCCTCATACAACTCTTCTAAAATTGGTATTCTCACTAAAGTATAACATTGATGATGCTTTCTCTCTACTGCCTATCTCTTTTCCATGGCTATAAGCTATTTTCTTACTATTGAAATCCCTATCACAATAGTTGTACCTATTGTATTTGTTGTTATGATACCATATCGGCATTAATTATAGGTGTATTTGTTGTTTTAAGATCTATACCTATAGTAACAACAGCTGCATACTCATTCCCTGCTGTCATAAAGTCATTTTCAACACCTATCACATCATCCTCTTCATCTTCCATCAACTCCTCTTCATCTTCAAGCCTTGCTTGTGAAAGCATGTCAGTCATGGGGTTTTCTCTACCTGCAATATGCTAAAAATTAGGGTTAAGTGACTTTATATATGCAATCAATAACATGGCAATATCAATAGTTGAGCAATTTATTATCATTCCCAATGGAGGTAGATAACCAGTCTCTACCACTACATGAGCTCCCATAAAATACTCCCTATCACACTTAAGGGCTATCACTACACCCCAAAGCTCTCTTTTGACTTGAGAATACCATTATTGCCATTCATTGAGGACCTTTGCTCCAAACCGAATGGCATATCTATTCCCATCAACATAATCCTAACCCCTCGCACAACCAATGCCAATTGGGCTTGTATCCATGGTAAGAATAATAGGCTACCATTCTCATAATTTTCTCTCTTTAGTGTTGGGGCTGAAATCAATAAGATCTTTAACTTTTGAACAGCCTTTGTATGCTATTTACCCCACCAAATCTTTTGCCCTTTTCTCAAGAGCTGATATAAACTTTCAGCCACATGAGCAAAATGTGGAATCCATATCAAGTAAAAGACGCATGCACCCAAAAATCTTATTACCTCTCTGATATATTCAAACATGTCTCCTACATCCTGCTTATGGCATTAATCTTTACTAGTGAGGGCTTTCTTCCATATGGTCCACACATGTGCCCAACAATTAATAGTTCCTCCACTCCAAAAACTGACTTTTGTCCTAACTAAGTCAAATGCACTTCTTAAAGATGGCTCAAAATCCTGTCACAATCAACAATATGATCAGCCACAAACCTTCTACATCCCTGCCCATTCAACTCTTCATTCTTCTCATGGATATTACACCCTTTTATTGGCTTATCATCAAGAAAGGGTAAGGTCAATTGAGGGATATGCTCCCTCGAAACTTTACACATAGCATTCATCATATGTGCCACTAAATTTGTTTCTTCCTGTGGAAGCATAAATATCCTAAGCAATCCAAATGGTGTCATCATGATACTGATATCTTGGCTTTCTAATGCAAGTTGGAACTGATCATATCTTGAATATAAATCTCCCATAGATTAAATTGCCTTTCCTGCAAATGCTTTTGCAAATTCATCCACTATCAGGCATGATCCAACATTCCATATGGTGACCTTATTAATTGGTTGCAAATCCTGTATAAACCTCAAAGAGCCATTCTTCTTTGGAACAATAAATCACTAATTCAACTATGGAGTTGAAGATAGCTCCAAAATCTGCATCGTGATCTTCTTGTTCAAAATCTCTAGCAGCTTAGGAGAATATGCCTGAGGTACTAGAATAGGCTTTAAATTCCATGGCACATGAGGTTCTGTAAAGATCACCATGGTCAGATCCACACATCCAATTTCATTTGACTAAAATGAAAGGATTTTCCATGCCTTGGCAACATATGCAAAAAAACAAGGTCTTTCTACAGGCAAAAGAAAGCTTGTATCACCAATTTTCAACTTTTTTAAAGTTTCAGCTATAAATTTATGTCCTACTCCATGGGATCCCGCAAACTAGGCTGTTGAGACACTTTTTTAGCCAACCCATCACTTTCCAGTTGTAAAAGTAAAGCCACAGGCTTACCCTTCTTTACAACTATTTTGTACTTTGTATCCACCCTTGCTTTAGCCCTATTTTGCATCCCATAACATTAATCCTTAGCAAACTCTTGAATGACTTCATACATCTCTAAAGTGTCAACATAAATAACCCATTTTTCTGCCCCATTTTAAGTATTATTGTTGCAAGAAATTTCAGTCATTGTATTAACATCAACCAACCTTGAAAACAACCCTAAAATACCTTCATTTTCAGCCATCAAATCATATATGTCTTGAACTCTTTTTTAGCCCATTCTACATATTTCTTTTTAGTCCTACAAATGGCTAAAATTTTCTTAAAATTGCCAAGACTACACAAACACAGTTCCCCCTTTCTTGGAGGAATAATTATCTTCCTAGAGGCATTGCCATAGCCTCCACTTATAGTAGTGATGTCTAAAATCCTTAAACTCTCATGCATTCAATGGCATGGGATTATCCCGTAGCCTATCCTGGTTGTAGAAATGATTCACACAAATAGTGAGAAATTGTACTGCCTTTATATTATCTTTACTCCAAACCCAAGCATATGAAGAATCATCATCCAAGGCTTTTGTTTCTAGCCTTGATTTTGAAATATAGGGTTGCCCCAAAATCACTAGATAACTACATGAATTCTGCACAAGAAAATAATATTCACCCCTAACATCTCCAATAGTCACAGGTAGATTCAAACAAGCCGCATAAAGATCCCCTGATGAATAGTTTGCTGCATGCATGCACCATCCTTAATCTACATCAATCGGCCAACCTCCATTCTCATACAAGCTGCATGCCATAACATTGATTTCAAAACCATGATCCAAGAGAGTTGTGCAAAGCATCTCTCTTTCTCCCACTTTAACAATTGTCTCTGTTGTAGCACGAGACCAATGCGTTCATGAATAATGATAGCTTGGAATAAAATGAGCACCTTCTTCTTTATGTACTTGTTGATGGGCATCCCCATTATACATAGCCTTCTCTCTATGCTTACTACTGCCCATAAGACCAATTTTAGCCATAAGCTTGCTGTCTACACTCCCATTTAACCCATTTTCAACATCAGCCTACTCCACATCAGCATTACATGCATCATTATATTCCCTTTGAAGATGTTTCTCAATGTCTTTGTCAATCTACATCAATGCTTGTAAAACTTCACCATCAAATTGTCTTTTTTGCTTTAACATTTCAATAATTGCATCATGAAATTCACGCTTTCCAATTCCAAGAACTTTGCTAAGTGTGAATTCCACTCTACTACCAAGTATGCGATTGTAATGGGCCATAGGACCCCTCCCCTAAAGGAAAAGGGAATTTTTTTTTTCATTAAACTCAAAAAATTTTTACTCCCCCCTCTCTCCTCGCCCCGATAGTAGTTGGGAAAGGAGGAGAGAGAGTGGGGAGTGGTGGATGATGGGGGGAAGGCATGTAGTCTCCAAGTGGAGGGGTGGCCATGCCACCTACCTCCATCCTCTCTCCTCGCCGATAGCAGTCGGGGGAGGGGGAGAGAGAGTGGGGAGTGGTGGATGATGGGGGGCAGGCATGTAGTCTCTAGGAGGAGGGGTGGCCATGCCACCGACCTCCTCCCCTCCCCTATTTAAGGGGTGGCTTCTCCCCTCCTCAGGCAAGAGGTGAAGGAGGATATGGAGAGGCTATGCCCTTTGACACGTCACTAACCTTTCTCCCCAGCTACCGCACAGGGCCTCTGTTAAAGGCCGTTTTCCCCTCCCATCTGCATTGATGGTGCCAACCCCCCTTGGGCTCTCAGCCGTAGCCACCCCCATCGCCTCGACAATAGGCACTTGCCACCTCCCTGGGCCCTTCCAAACAAGGTCTCTCCCCCCTGTGATTGACTACAATAGCAGCCTCTGCTGGTGGCCGCTCTGCCACCCAACTTCCCACGTGTCACTCTCCCCCCTTTAACACTATGCAGGCCATCTAATGCCTTTGATCCTAGTCAACCCCCCCAGTTACGAGACGCTACGGACCCTCCTTGAGCCCCCAAACACGTCACCTCCATCCCTAGTTGCCACCTTGACGGCCTTGAGGAGAAAGGGAGAAGGAGAGGCAGACCCTCTCAAAAACGCCGCCTCCCTCCTTGGTTGACACTTCCGGGGCCCCCAAACACGTCGCCTCCCTCCCTAGTTGCCACCTTGACCAGCCCTGAGGGGAAAGGGAGAAGGAGAGGATAGGAAGTAGAAGGAGGAGAGGATAAGAAGTAGAAGGAGGAGAGGGTAAGAAGTAGAAGGAGGAGAGGATAAGAAGTAGAAGGAGGGTAGAGAAAGAAGGAGGAGTGGGATGGAAAGGAGAAGGAGAGAGAGAGGGAAGAGAAGAAGTGGGTAGAGAAGAAGGAGGAGGTGGAAGAGCAAGAAGGAGGGAGAGAGAGAAGAGAAGGAGAAGGAGTAAAGGAGAAGGAGAGAGGAAAAGAAGGAGTGGGAAGAGGGAAGTAGAGGGAGAGTAGTGGAAGAGGAGGAGTAGGAGAGATGTAGAGGAAGAGGAAGAAGAGGGAGAGAAGGAGGAGAGGAGAAGAAGAAGGGAAAGGAGAGAGACAGAGGAAGAAGAAGAAGAGGTATAGGGAGAGAGGAGAGAAGTAGTAGAAGAAGGAAAGAGGAAGGAGCAAAAGGAGAAAGAAGTGGGAGAAGGGGAAGAAGAGGAGAGAGAGAGGGAGAGTAGAGGAATAAGAGAAAAGTAGGAGAAGAGAAGGAGAGGGAGAGAGAGTAGGAGAGTAAGAAAAACAAAGAAGAAGAAAAGAGAGAGAGAGAAAGAAGAAAGAGAGGAGGAAAAGAAGAAGAGAGAGAAAGGGGGTTAACGGCTATGAGTCACCCAAACCACTCTCTTGGCAACGAACCACAACTGGTGGTCTTCCCAACCGATCTTGTCAAACCAAAACCATTAAGGTCCGGACTGCTTAATCTCCGCGAGGCAAATAGCTCCCAAGAAGAAAGTCGTGGGAAGCATAGGCACCCAAACCACCGGTAATGCTGGAGGGAGGAGCGGAACAACCAACACAGCACACACAAATCAAGCCCAGGTTCCAAGCATTAAAAATTTAATTTAGGACTTATTTCTCATGGAAGGGATAATGTCGTGCATAAGGTTTTGTTTATTCTAAGAACTAAGTTGCATGCGCGAAATGTAGAGGTTGATTTCCCATAAGATTTTATGCACGTAAAATGATAAGGTTAATGCCTTACCTCACAAGAAATGATAGCTTTTACTCACATAAAATGATAAGGTTATCACTTTATTTCACATAAAATGATAGCTTTTTAACCAGTTCAGTGCATGAATAGTCATTTAGAATTCACATTGCGCAATCATGGTTAAAAGAAACACAGGAAATGTTAATTTCTATTCATAAGATACACTTGCATCGTTAGAGAAAAAACCCTAGACTTCCATAGACGCATCACATGTGATTTGGTGCATTAGAGATAAGTACTCATTGCCAGGAATAAAGAGAGATAAAAACCGTTTAGGGGACAACTACACTAAACGCACAACATACATGATGGTTGGGAAATCTTGCATAGCACCGCACTAAGAGAATTGGAAGGATTGCACGCATCTAGACTGCATCTTGAAAGTTAAATGAGAAATCATGTGTTGCCATGTGTGTTAAATGAGCTTGGCTAGAATTAGAGATTAAAAGACCCTAGGTTGGGTTGTGAATAAGGCATGTCCGTTGCCTTGACTGACCAACTAATGCTTGAGTTAGGGGCTAAGATACCCTAAGGTAAAACCAAGGGAAAAGGGCAAGTATAAGTCAACTTTCCAAGACCATTTTCTTGCACATCTTGTTCAAAATTATTGGGATCTCACCAAGTCGCGAAAAGACCCAGGGTCGGGTGCTGGGGAGCATCCAGGAAAAAGGGAGTCACACCTTAGCAGTCGGTCGCACAAACGACCTCCGAACATGTTCGTGCTTGTACTTAGATACATTATTTGATCTCTTGCTCAAGGAACTAAATCAAGGAAAACACTTAATGCTTCAAGTTTAAAGCCTGAAGGGAGAGGTAGGAACGATTACTTTTGATTTTCTGACTGGCCCTATCCAAGGGGGTTGTTACCCAGGATGGGTATATGGACCTAACCTGCCGCGAGAGGTCTCTCCGTGGGTACTACTTGGAGCGGGAGGATGCTTGGGTGCCAGGGGAGGCTGTGGCTATAAATCCCTTGCCTCCGGATCCCACGCAAGAGGCCGATGTGACTCGAGATGGGATCTTGAGGCCTGTGTACTAGTCTATGGGTAGAACTTGGAGTAGCGATCCTGTAGATTGTTGGGATGGCCTTCGGGCATGATATTGGATGTAACCCAAGATTATGATAAATAAAGAACAGATACTTGAGAAAGCAAAACTTGTTTGACATTGTTTTTGTGTCAATTCTTAAGTTACGTGAAGGAACACGTGATGAATTTGTTTAATTAAGGAAGCTGATTTTGCATGTCAAAACGTAATGTGTTAGGTAATTAAATAACTAAAGCAAACTAAGGAAAGTTCGTTGGACATGACGTAGGTCTGTCCTATGGAATGGTGGTCCTGGTTAGCTAGGAACTTTTCTCAAATGATGAGATAATAAGACAATGAAGACCTAGTATCAGTAGATGTAGAATTTTCGGTTTATTCTGTTTTAGGAAAAAGGAATGGGACTATGCCGTTCAGCAGAGAGGTTGAGCTTTGCAACCCTCTCAATCCCCATTCTCCATGAATCAAGTACAGCATGAATCCACATCAACTCTGTTGTTTCTACACAAAGTGGTACAACTAGAGCTTGAGGCTAGCTCCTTCCTAGATACTTTGCTGATAGGAAAGGAATCTTGACCTCATGTCGATCCCAAGTGGGAATGGCTGGACACTTTCGCTCGAGGCAAACTCAGGAAGACCTAGACTGCAAACCCTATGGCATTCCCTGCGAGTGCCAAGCGGAGCCTTCTAGACCCTCCTCCTAATGGGCTTCTAAGACATGTCCCGCAAGCGGTCAAACGGGCACGTTACAGTTGGTATCAGAGCAAACCAACGAAATCTAAGATTTAAAAAGGAACTTAATGGAGGAAAGTAAAGGGATTAAGGGGTCAGCTAGGGGAAGGTGAGGGGAATAGAGTAATGTTTGCTGTTGAAAACATTTCCTTACTCACTTACGGATGCTGGGCTGTAGAGTCATGAATATTCTAGACCGCATCTACAATCCTTCACCCTTGTACGCAGAATAGAGATGGACGGGAGAATTAGGAATATACTACATAGCAGCCCACCAACTTGCGTATCTTCAGACTAACTTGAAGAGAATCAAGTGGATGGAGGATTTAAAGATCGTGAAGCTGCTCATCTTTGTCAAAGCTCACGCAAATGCAACCTTGCATGTTGGCGGTTGGCAAGTTAAGTAGAACAAGTATGTGTACGAAGTGACTTGGGTGATCCTTGTCGATAGAATCAAAGTGATGGGGCGTTATGAGAAGAACGGGTATCAAAGGAAGGGATACCCCAATCTTCCTATGACTTATCGATTCCTAAAAATCCATGACCCCTCTCCATATTATTACTCAATCCCTATAGCCAATTGTAACACAATCCTATTTTCCCTAAACTTATGTGCCAATCTGCTTGTTCTACTTTCCCAAAATAAATGTACTCAAAGGGCTATGCCCTCATGAATGAATAAGATTTTTACTATTGTCTATCCTGACTGTAAATGTTGGCAAAGGAGTTAAGTGATTAGGCCACTTGGCTAAAAGCTGTGCTGGCCATATTAATGTAATATGAGAAACATTTGGTAAGTTTTTAACATAAAGAATCTTATTGCCCAGGCGCAATCCCAAGTGCAGGTTCCAAGTCTGACCCCTGCACTAAGTACAGATGTGATTCAAGAGAAGAAATTCCTTCTCAAACAAATCAAACCACCTAAATTCGATGGTTAGGGAAGGACTTTTCAAACTGATGCCGAGATTTGGATCGAGTCCATGGAGGACTATTTTGAGGTAGCAGGAATTGCACCTGCTAACCAAGCTATGCTCATCAAACTTAAGCTTATAGGTGAAGCAAGACTTTGGTGGAAACAGTGGTGCAGAGACCAAGGGATCTCGGAAGGGACAGTCACTTGGGAGAAGCTTAAGGAAGCTGTGCGAGGGAGGTACCTTCCCCTTGCTTACCGCACACAGAAGATGAAGGAATTCTATGAATTGAAGCAACTTGGACTATCCCTTGATGCATATTATTCCAAGTTCGTCTCTCTCTTAAAGTACGCACCACAAATGGATATGACACAACAGGTGTCAAAGTTTTGTGCTATGTTAAATTCTCCCATAAACACCCACTTGGAATCAATGCACCCAACATACCTACAAGACGCACTCATTTGAGCTACACCAATAATACAGAAGGTGCAGAGCAAGCCAAGGAACAATAGGACTTGGCCTTACAGGGATTAGAATAAGGGGATGTATAGGGCTCACTCTAACAGAGTGCAATGTCAAAAGCAGGGACAAAGGAAGAAAGCAAGGACCAATGCTGTCAACAACTTTGTTCCTACACGAGGTAATGACGATCACAATCTACGTTGCTTCCATTGCAACGAGCCCAGACTCTTCAAGAGGCAGTGTCCCAGGCTTAACAGAGGACAATGCCAAGGGCCATTCCAAGGAGCCACCCATGGCCAAGGGGCCACCGTCATGGCTAGAGAGAGAACCTCCAATGTTGCCAACAAGGAGCTAGGTGATGAAGAAGATCCATCCATGGATGCTGACATTGAGAGGGCAATGGTTCACGCCACTCTTCATAAGAAGGGTCTGAATCGCCAATTCTCGGTGATCCAAACTCCATCGAATTATGAAGGTAAAAGCTTCAAAACCTTAATCGATTGTGGCAGTACACATTCCTTCATTTCACCGATCTATGCAAAAAGACTAGGGATAACCACAATAGATGCACCTACTATATTTGTGGAATTGGCAAATAGTTGTGAGGTCTCTTGTACCAGTAAAATTGCTAAGGTGAAATTCCTACTGGGTGGGAAGCTAACTTCAGTGAGATTCAGGGTAATGAACCTAGGTGTCCACGAATGTTTGCTTGGAATGGATTGGCTAATACCCAATGATGCCCACATCCACTATGGAAAGGGCCAAGTCTCCTTCCGAAATTTTGAAGGGGAACTAGTTACAACTCAAGGAGAGGCTGGTAAGCCAAAAATTCAGCTGGGAAAAGCAACACAGATAATAAAAGAAGTTAGAAAGGGTCTACCGGTCTATCTAATTAAAAATTAATAAGCTAGATCAAAATCAGGAATTTGGGGAAGAACCTTTATGGTTAAAGGAATACGCAAATGTATTTCCTGAAGAGCTAATAGAACTTCCTCCTCAAAGGGAAGTCGACCACAAAATCAAGCTGGTGCCAGGAGCTATACCTGTCACAAAGAGACCATATAGGATGTCCATCCTGGAAGCTATTGAACTGAAAGAGTAACTCAAGCGGCTGTTAGACCAAGGATACATCCATCCTAGTACTTCGCCATGGAGTGCTCCAGTGCTGTTCCGGAAGAAGAAAGATGGAACGCTTCGGCTATGCATTGACTACAGAGGTTTGAATCAATCGACCATTAAAAATAAATACCCCATTCCAAGAATAGATGAACTACTTGACTGTATTCAAGGTGCGAATATCTTTCCTAAAATATATCTCAGGTCTGGATATTATTAGGTAAGGATCAAGGAAGAAGATATCCTGAAGACTGTATTTAGCACAAGGTATGGACACTTTGTATTCCTAGTGATGTCATTCACGCTGACAAATGCTCCTACTACCTTCAATAGGTTAATGCAGGATATCTTTAGGCCCTATCTTGATGACTTCATACTTGTCTTCTTCGACAATACCCTAGTCTACTCTAAGCAGGAAAAAGATCATGAACCCCAGCTTCGCATTGTTCTTGAAACAATGAGAGCACATAAGCTTTATGCCAAGAAGAAGAAGTGTGCATTTTTCAAGCGACAGATTGAATATCTAGGATTCATTGTATCAGTGAAAGGAATTTCAATGGATCCGGCCAAGAGACGTTTTGGAATGGCCAACACCAACTTCTGTCAAAGAAATATGTAGTTTTCTTGGTTTAATAGGAGGTGCAGGATCTTTATCAAAAACTATGCTTTGATTGCAACACCTCTGACTGATCTACTAAAGAAGCAAGTAGCAATTGTATGGTCACTTGTTGAATAGACCAACTTTGACAAACTAAAGCAAAGCTTAGTATTAACACCCATCCTGAAACTTTCAGATCTTAGTAAGGAGTTTGAAGTGGTAACTAATGCTAGTGCACTTGCCTTAGGATGTGTGCTTATACAAGAAGGTCATCCCCTAGCATACTCTTCAAGGAAACTCAAGAGCCATGAAAGGAACTATGCTACCCATGATTTGGAGCTGTTAGCTGTCATCCATGCTCTCAAAATTTGGAGACATTTCTTGCTGGATAACAGATTTGCCTTAGTGACGGACCACAAGAGTCTTAAATGGATCTTCACCCAAAATGAGCTCAATATGAGGCAACGTCGATGGATTGAAGTGCTGGAAGAATATGATTTTGAAATCAAATATAGGCCTAGAAAGGAGAATGTAGTTGTCGATGCACTCAATTGCAAGGCATTTCTAAACTCTCTTATTTTGCAAGATCCATCAAACAGGAAGATCTCTAGCCACAAAGGTATCAATGCCAAACAACCCAATCCTTGAGCTAGCTAGAGAAGAGGCATGTCATGACCCAATCTACCAAAAATTGCTAAGGGAGATCCCCATCAAAGATCAAGACCCGAAGATAAAGACGAAGTATCAAGAATTCTCTGCGAGTAGTGGACTTGTCTACTTTAGGACAAGATTATGTATCCGTGCAAGCCAATCTCTCAAGCAGAAGATACTTTGGGAAGCCCATGACTCCCCTTTCTTAGGACATCCTGGCTATGCCAAGACCCTTAATGCAGTCAAGAAGAGCTACTATTGGGATAGGCTCAAGGGTGACGTTCTCAAATATGTCACGCAATGTTTGTCTTGTCAATGCATTAAGGCAGAACATGTCAAAATGCCTGGGAAATTGCAACCACTTGACATTCCCCAAATGAAATGGGAATTCATTAGTATGGACTTTGTTGTTAACCTACCCCAAGTTCAGGGAGGATACAACTCTATTATGGTTGTAGTAGATATGCTCACCTCTATCAAGACAAACTATAAAGCCTCAGACATCGCAAGATTATTCATCAAGGAAATATTCAAATTGCATGGGTTACCCAGAAGAATCATTAGTAATCGTGACTCTCTCTTCACATCACACTTCTAGAGGGCTATCTTCGAGGCCATTGGGACTCAACTCTATTTCAGTACAGCTTACCATCCCCAAACTGATGGTCAAACGGAACGAGTCAACCAAGTCATTGAAGATATGCTTAGGGCATACTGCTGTCGTGAACCCAAAAGGTGGATTCAATATTTGCCACTAGTTGAGTTTGTCTACAATGCTTCTTACCAACAAAGTATTCAAATGACCCCTTTTCAAGCATTGTATGGGCATGATTGTCATACTCCTTTGAGCTTCTCGGATCCAACCATGAGGGTAGAAGCTTCAAAACAGATGCGGGAAGACATGGATGACCAAATCAAATCAATAAGACAAGACATCCAAGCCACCAAGGATAGACAGAAGGCTTACGCAGACTTGAAATGGCAAGACAGATCCTTCATTGAGGGTGATATGGTCTTCATCCACATACACCCTAAAAAGAGTTCACTGTCCAAGGTATTGTGGACCTTATAAAATCACTAAGTGCCTAGGACCTAATGCTTACAGACTACAGCTGCCCGCAACCCTAAAGGTTCATAATGTATTTCACGTTAGCCTTTTGAAAAAGTATCTACCTAATCCAAAACATGTACTTGATGATCAACAAGTTGTAATGCCTAGCCAAGGAGTCTTGAGCTATGGCCTGATAGAGTCCTAGATGTCAGGGAGAGGCATTTGAGGTCAAGGACCTTGAGAGAATACCTCGTCTAGCCGAAAGATTATCCCGAAGAGGATGCCAGCTGGATGGACAAAGATACTCTCAACCAACAATACCCCCAGGTCCTCTCGAGATGAGGACATATCGATTCCTCTAAGGGGGAGAGAATGTAATGGGCCATAGGACACCTCCCCTAAAGGAAAAGGAAATTTTTTTTCATTGAACTCAAATTTTTTTACTCCCCCCCTCTCTCCCCGCCAATAGTAGTCAAGGG
The DNA here is from genome assembly GCF_053477565.2 of Lygodium microphyllum. NCBI lineage: Eukaryota > Viridiplantae > Streptophyta > Polypodiopsida > Schizaeales > Lygodiaceae > Lygodium > Lygodium microphyllum. Next base: position 117,295,452 of record NC_141145.1, read on the forward strand.
AGGGGGAGAGAGAGTGGGGAGTGGTGGATGATGGGGGGGGAGACATGCACTCTCCAAGTGGAGGGGTGGCCATGCCACCTACCTCCTCCCCTCCCCTTTTTAAGGGATGACTTCTCCCCTCCCCAGGCAGGAGGTGAAGGAGGATATGGAGAGGCTATGCCCTTCGAGACATTGCCAACCTTTCTCCCCAGCTGCCGCATAGGGCCTCCATTAAAGGTCGTTTCCCCCTCCCGTCTACAGTGGAGGTGCCAACCCCCCTGGGCTCTCGGTCGTAGCCACCCCCATCGCCTGGACAATAGGTGCTCACCACCTCCTTGGGCCCTTCCGAATGAGGTCTCTCCTCCCCCTGCAAATGACTACAACAACAACCTCTCCCGGCGGCCGCTCCACCACCCAGCTTCCCACTTGTCACTTTCCCCCCGTCAATAGTGCGCAAGCCATCTAGGGCCTTTGATCCTAGTCAAACCCCCCCCCCCCCCCCCCCCAAGTTACGAGATGCTGCATACCCTCCCTGGGCCCCCAAACACGTCGCCTCCATCCCTGCTTGCCACCCTGATGGACATAAGGAGAAAGGGAGAAGGAGATACGGGCCCTTTCAAAAACGTCTCCTCCCTTCCTAGTTGACACTTCTGGGCCCCCCAAACACGTCGCCTCCCTCCCTGGTTGCCGCCCTGACCAGCTGTGAGGGGAAAGGGAGAAGGAAAGGATAGGAAGTAGAAGGAGGAGAGGATAATAAGTAGAAGGAGGAGAGGATAAGAAGTAGAAGGAGGGTAGAGAAAGAAGGAGGAGTGGGAAGGAAAGGAGGAGGGAGAGAGGGAAGAGAAGAAGTGGGTAGAGAAGGAGGAGGTGGAAGAGCAAGAAGGAGGGAGAGAGAGAAGAGGAGGAGTGAAGGAGAAGGAGAGAGAAAAAGGAGTGGGAAGAGGGAATTAGAGGGAGAGTAGTGGAAGAGGAGGACTAGGAAAGAGGTAGAGGAAGAAGAAGAAGAGGTGTGGGGAGAGAGGAGAGAAGTAGTAGAAGAAGGAAAGAGGAAGGAGCAGAAGGAGAAAGAAGTGGGAGAAGGGGAAGAAGAGGAGAGAGAGGGAGAGTAGAGGAATAAGAGCAAAGTAGGAGAAGAGAAGGAGAGGGAGAGAGAGTAGGAGAGTAAGAAAAACAAAGAAGAAGAAGAGAGAGAGAGAGAAAGAAGAAGGAGAGGAGGAAAAGAAGAAGAAAAGAGAGAAAGGGGGTTAACCACTATGAGTCACCCAAACCACTCTCCTAGCAATGAACCACATCTGGTGATCTTCCCAACCGATCCTGTCACACCGAAACTGTTAAGGTCCGGACTGCCCAATCTTCGCGAGGCGAATGGCTCCCAAGAAGAAAGTCGCGGGAAGCATAGGCATCCAAACCACCGGTAATGCAGGAGGGACGAACGAAACAACCAAAGTAGCACACACGAATCAAGCCCAGGTTCCAAGAATTAAAAAATTAATTTAGGACTTATTTCTCATGGAAGGGATAATGTTATGCATAATGTTTTGTTTATTCTAAGAACTAAGTTGCATTCACGAAATGGTAGAGGTTGATTTCCCATAAGATTTTACGCATGTAAAATGATAAGGTTAACACCTTACCTCACAAGAAATGATAGCTTTTACTCACATAAAATGGTAAGGTTATCGCCTTATTTCACATTAAATGATAGCTTTTTAACCAGTTCAGTGCATGAATAGTCATTTAAATTCACGTTGCGCAATCATGGTTAAAAGAAACACATGAAATGTTAATTTCTATTCATAAGATACAGTTGCATCGTTAGAAAAAAAAGCCTAGACTTCCATAGATGCAAGTCACATGTGATCCGGTGCATTAGAGATAAGTACTCATTGCCAGGAATAAAGAGAGATAAAAGCCATTTAGGGGACAACTACACTAAACACACAACGTACATGATGGTTGGGAAATCCTGCATAGCACCGCACTAAGAGAATTGGAAGGATCACATGCATCTAAACCGTATCTTGAAAGTTAAATGAGAAATCATGTGTTGCCATGTGTGTTAACTGAGCTTGGCTAGAATTAGATATTAAAAGACCCTAGGTTGGGTTGCGAATAAGGCATTTCTGTTGCCTTGACTGACTAGCTAATGCTTGAGTTAGGGGCTAAGATACCCTAAGGTAAAACTAAGGGAAAAGGGCAAGTATAAGTCAACTTGCCAAGACCATTTGTTTGCACATCTTGTTCGAAATTTTTGGGATCTCGCCAAATCGCGAAAAGACCTAGGGTGGGGAGCATCCAGGAAAAAGGGAGTCACACCTTAGCAGTCGGTCGCACAAACGACCTCCGAACATGTTCGTGCTTGTACTTAGATACATTATTTGATCTCTTGCTCAAGGAACTAAATCAAGGAAAACACTTAATGCTTCAGGTTGAAAGCCTGGAGGGAGAGGCAAGAACGGTTACCTTTGACTATCTGTGTGGCCCTATCCAAGGGGGTTGTTAGCTGCGTCGGGTATATGGACCTAACCCGCCGCAAGAGGTCTCTCCATGGGCACTGCTTGGAGCAGGAGGATGCTTGGGTGCCAGGGGAGGCTCTGGCTGTAAATCCCTTGCCTCCGGATCCTGCACAAGAGGCCGACGTGACTTGAGATGGGATCTTGAGGCCCGTGTACTAATCTACGGGCGGAACATGGAGCAGCGATCCTGTAGATTGCTGGGATGGCCTTCGGGCATGATATTGGATGTAACCCAGGATTATAATAAATAAAGAACAGATACTTAAGAAAGAGGAACTTGTTTGACATTGTTTTTGTGTCAGTTCCTAAGTTACATGAAGGAACCCGTGATGAATTTGTTTAATTAAGGAAGCTAATTTTGCATGTCAAAACATAATGTGTTAGGTAATTAGATAACTAAAGAAAACTGAGGAAAGTGCGGTGGACGTGACTTGGGTCGGTCCTCCGGAAGGGTGGTCCTGGTTAGGTGGGAACTTTTCTCAAATGATGAGATAATAGGACAATGAAGACCTAGTATCAGTAAATGTAGAATTTTTGGTTTATTCTGTTTTAGGGAAAAGGAATGGGACTATGCTGTTTGGCAGAGAGGTTGAGCTTCTCAACCCTCTTGGTCCCCATTCTCCATGAACCAAGTACAACATGAATCCACATCGACTCTGTTGTTCCTACACAAAGTGGTACAACTGGAGCTCAATGCTAGCTCCTTCCTAGAGACTTTGATGATAGGAAAGGAACCCTGACCTCAGGTCGATCCCAAGTGGGAACGGCTGGACACTTCTACTCGGGGCAGACTCGAGAAGACCTAGATTGTAAACCCTGTGTCATTCCCTGTGAGTGCTAGGCGGAGCCTTCTAGACCCTCCTCCCGATGGGCTGCTAAGACGTGTCCTGCAAGCGAATGAACGGGCACGTTATAGCGATCTCCTAAGATCTTTTTAAGATTTGTGATAGTCTTAAGATCCAATTGTAACTTTTAACCACAATGCTTGCCCCTTTTCTTTGGTTCTTGTTTCTTCTCTAGAGATGCATCCCCCATCGCATGCTCAGGTATGGATTTTTAAGCCTCTTTCTGTAGCTCCATTTTACTTTGTGTTATGCGTTTAGATGGGCTTGAAGAGGAAGGAACAGTGTTGACCTCATCTCTTCTTCTCTTTTCTTCCACAAGAGCTTTTTGATTATGAACCTCAGCCAAATAAGCATAGGCTAAAAATGTATCACTGGTACATTACATCCTGTTCTCCCTTGTATACTCTGACTTGCATCCGCCAATTCGGACTTTGTTGTTTTGGCTTTTTCCATGCAATCTAATGCTTGCATCCAAATGTGAGAATTTGCTTCAGCTATGCCTCCTTTTTGTTCCTTTCAATTATTAGTCCATATGTGGCTATATCTATGGCAAAAAATGCTATCCTTGCTAGCATCTCTTCCAGCCTCTTATGCATGCCACCATTTCCAAAAATTAACTCTATTGGAAGAAGAGTTTCTATTGCATGTATTTTGAGATCTTTCCAAAAGACTAACCTTTGTGCTTCTGCTTTATGGTAGGCTATACAATCTAACTTTTCATGTTGGAAACTATCACATCAACTGCATCTCCTCTTGTATCCTTCTTTGTACAGTCTTTGGGATGTTGCATGACCCTTCTCTTTTACCTTCACATTCAACTTTTCAATCTTTGCATAGATTTCTATCAAATTCAACATCAAATCACACATGCCTTTGATTAATTCATCTACATCATCACTTTTAAGAGCCGAACAACAGGTATAGCTGGTTATTGTGCCATAGCCACAAGCACCTTGGCTGCAATTTCAACCTCCTTCTAAGCACTGGAAAAGGTGTGGTGCATGTACCCCATCTTAATTTCATCCACTCTATCTTTACCAACATATGCACTGCCTGAGTCACATTAGGTCAATCTGATTTCTACCTCGTTTTAGAAGAGGCATATTCTAAATGATCAGTTAGCTTCTCTTGCAAGTCAGGATCTACAGCCTTCAAAAACAAATAAATTTTATGACTCTCCAATGATTGCTTCTCATCGGCATCCAACTGCGCATATGGACTTTCAAATTCACAGAGCAAAGCTGTCGCAGTCAACCCTTTATTGGGCTTTTCAATCCAATCTGTAAATGACTTTTTTCATCAAGCCGATCATACAATGCATGTATGGCCAAACAAGAGAAATACCGACTCATGCATATTACGGTACCCCATGAAACAACATCTTTTCTTCATACAACTAAATGAAGGCCGAAACATTCTGATCCTTAAACTGCTTCAATTCTTGTCCCACTGCTTGCAATGCATTCAAAGTTAATGAATCAATTCTTTCTACTTCCTGTCGAGTTTCCATCTACTATTGTAGCGACAAGTGCTCTTATTGTTGTTACTACAAGAAAGAAATCCTCTATTGTAAAGCATCATCACCACTTGAACCTGCAGAATCCCCTATATTAGCACACATATTGCTTCTGACTTTCACGTCAGGTTCACCAATATTGGAGCATTTGAGGTAAAAATTCTACCATAGGCATAAGAGATAGTAGGGTAAAGGGAGATTCAAGGAGAGCAATCGATGAAAGAGGAGGGGTTCAAAGAAATAGAATATGTAAAAGAATACTCATACAGGTGAAGTTCGTCAATTTATTTATGCATCCTAAGAAGATAAATTCCTTGTAGACAAAAAGCATGCATCAAGTAGTAGCTTCTTCTTTGCTTCTCAGACTGCTAATCTGATGCTTTTTTTGGATCTAGAAGGGGGGTAAAATAGCAAGACACTTGCTCAAAATTCTACCAGATCGATCCTTCTTCTTCTCCTAGTTCAGAGTGTTGTTTGTTGCCTATAAAATGCAATTGTGTGTCACATGATTTTTCCAATCCTTATTTTTTCATAAAATCCCCCCAAAATGGCTGAAAGATACTTGCTTTTTTTTACATGTCATCGTATTCTAGAAATTTTCTATAGTTTTTGGATATTTACAAGAAATAATATCTAAAATATAAAAAGTAGACTAAACTTGTCAAAAATCTAGTATTTTTTAGCCATCCACACTATGGACACTGACATTAATGACTAATATGGCATTAACTCTCTAAATCAATAAGAAAGTCGAATGACAATGCACTTTAGAGTTTTTCACACTATGTCTGCATAGGAGCACGATAGCATAAGCATCTTTTATTGAATTTTATGATGAATATTTCGTTCTAACGATGAAAAATGTTTGAAAATGTTTGAATATTCTTGAATATGTCTGAAATTCTAGAATAACCAATAATTATTAGCAATTCACGAAATGAAAATCAAAACTGTAAAATCCTAATGCAGGATTTAGTTGGAAAATGATAATTTTATGGATTTTTATGGTTCAAATGTTGTTCTTATAGAGTTATATTGAATGGAATATTGAATCACAAGTAATAAAAATAAATAATAATAAATATATTTTTGATTTAAAATAATTTTTATGCATTAAAATTTACAATTAATAAGGTATATATGTATGGATGTATGGTAAAGATAGGGCATAGGGATTTGCCTCAATCTATCTTTATCTTTATGTGAAAATGCATAATTATCACTTTCTACATTTAAAAAATGACATGAAACACCCTCTTAAACCACTACATAATTACCCGAATCCCCAATAGTTCACTATATGTATACCGTCTATATCACGTGCATTCAAGGCCTATTCATAAATATCCTTATATGCGAGTTTTTCATCAATAAAACATAATCCTTTTCTATTCAATCTATAAGTAACCCCTCTATATGAGACCCTCTTGTATGTAAAAAAAGTGTCAAAACGGTATTTCAAAAATCCCTTATGTTGAACCCACGTTGTCGTGATGCTATGCGGACAAAATGTGAAAAAGCATGGAATGCATCATCATCTGATTTCTTATTAATCAAGAGAGTCAATGTGAACTGAGTCATTAGTACTAGTTTGAGTTGCATGGTTTATCTAAAATACTAAATTTGTGGATAATTTTAGCCTATTTTTTAAATTATTTATTGTAAAAATCTAAAAATTTTAGAAAAAGCTTCTAGATTAGGATGGCATGAAAAAAGCTAGTTGTTTTTTTAGCCAATTATGGGATTTTCACAAGGGGACTGATTGACAAAATCGCATGCATCGCGATCGCTATAAACAGACTGAAAATTGTTGATTGAACGGAAAGAAGAAGAAGGAGTGATTTGGGAGATCTGTGAGACTATGTCCTGGTGCTTTATCCCCCTTTCGGAGCCAACGGAGCCATCAGATTTGGGTTTCGAGCAGCACAGAAGGAGCTATAATTCTTATGCACATTTTGTTCTACGAAGAAGCTCCAGGAGATCCATATGCGTGGAGATTGCTTTTGAGTAGTGTGAAGATTCCAGGTTCTTTCAATACATATTGATTCAATTCATTGTGCTTTGTCTTTGTAGTGTTTACCACTTGGGTATTCTCTATCTTCTCTTACATCTCCTATCTCTACTTCCTTCTACTTCTGATGCCCGGTGGAATTGACCTTTTGACAAAAACCCCTCCGACATTGGTGAACCCGACGTGAAAGGTTGTCAAAAGAAGGAAATACAAGATGGGAGAATCTTTGAATACAATCTCCAGTGATGTTTTGCAACAGTTGGTGCAAAATATGAATATGCTTATATAGGTACAACAACAACAACAACAGGTGATGCAAGCTTCAGCTCAAACAGAAAGTGTTGTGATGAATGCTTTGCAAGAAATTGAGCATGAGGTGAAGTTATTCCATGGTAGGAATGTATTTGCATATGTACATACCTATCCTCAGAAGATGGAATTCTTTGGGGTGGCTCAATCTGCATGGAGCCGATATTTTGTACATGTTACTATTCATGAATTGAAAGTACGGATTACTAAATTATGCTTGCAGGATGCTGACTGTGTGGCCTTCAAGAAGACACTCAGGGAAGAATTTTACATGAAGGATACCAGTTTGATTACGTGCAAGACTTTTCAAGAGTTGGTTTTACAACCCAATAAGGGTCTTGTGGCTACAAAATTGTTAAGAGAATTTGAAAGTCGATTTGAGTAGTTGGATCTTGCAGAACAGCAAGCTCTTGCAAGTTAGAAAATTGAATTGTTCTACAAGGAGCTGATCCTGAGCTTCAAGAGAAGCTTGAGGATTTGTTGGAGGATTAGACTACAAAGACAGGTTAGAAAATAGAGTGGAGACATGTCAAGAAAGCTGTTACTGCACTTGTGAAGAAACATAGAAGAAGAGAAAGATTGCATGTCTCTAGCTTATCCATTGTTATGGGCAAGACAATTGAAGTATCCAGTAAGCCACCTACTTCTGTGGCTAACCCTAAGGTTGTACCTGCCATTGTTCCCTATGTTAGGGAAGATGTCTTAGATGAATTGGTCAAAGGCATGCAAGATCTTCAATTGAAGGTTGCAAAATTGGATAAAAAAGGACAAGAGGAAAGGGAACGGGTAGCAGCCCCTAAGCCTAGAAAAAGATGTATGTGGTGCGACAGTTTGCAGCACAAGAGAAAGGATTGTGCTGTTGATCAAGAGGCCTTGGCACGACAACTTATCATTTGGAAAGATGGCAAGATCCATGCATAAGAAATGGGATTTCCTCTTGCTTTGAATTTTGGAAAGGGAGGTATGCAAAAGTTGTTGGAAGACTTAGCTGTTCGAAATGCTTATGCGGCGGTACATGCTTCTACTTTTGGTCTATAGTTGGATAGAATGCATGACCAAGTGATGGTTGGTCCAAATCTTGAAATATGGACATATGCTTTACATGCAGCTGAAAAGAGAAAGGTCACTGATAATAAAATGTCTCATGCAAGGCAAGACATTTGTGGCATAACTGGTTGGGAATCACCGGTAGATGCATATTCAATGTATGCATATTTAGCAAAGGTACAAAACACGGATGTACTTATGGAAGAAAAACGAAAAAGAGATGAAGATATTACAGGTACATCTAAAAGAATGACAAGAAGAAGTGTGGATTAGCCTGAAGCTGCAAATCAGCCACCTCCCAAGCATGTTATAGAAGAGGTCAATCAGGAGCAAAAATAGGATAACAAACAAGAGGGCAAAAAGAAGGGCAGGCAACCAAGATACAAGTTGCAATCTGACATTGAGACAGCCACAGATCTTAAGAAGGTTCTTGAAATAATCGAGTGAAATTTACCTTGGGAGAGGTGCTTGGCATTGCCAAGCAAGAATTTTATGATGAAATCATTAACATAATTAAAAGGAAGAGTTAGTTTCTTGGTGATACCACTAGTGCATTGCTGCAATTTGAAGAGGAAATTGGTTTGTTGGGTATTCAAGGTGAATATGAGCATGAAGTATAGGATTGTCTATGCAGGATGCTACTAATCAGTGGACAACATGTGGAAAAGAGAATAAAGTGGCTGAAAATGCATTGTCTTGTAGTAATATGAATGGTGGAGTAAGGCAAATGCAACAATATGGAGAAGAGACTCTAGGATTTATTCCTAGAAGTTACTACATAAGAAATCATTGGGCTAAAGCTACCATTGAAATGGTAGTGAAAATAGGGAAGCGTGAAACTCCTTGTGTTGCTTTACTTGACCATGGATCTGAGATAAATGTCATTGAGCGTGGATTGTATGAAAATGGTGCATGGCCAGTAGACACTAATCATGGTTGGCGAATGAGGGCTACAAATAATTCTTCAAGGGAGCTCTATGCTGCATGTACTAATGTAAAAGTGATGATTGGTGATGTATAAGAAGAGGAACACTTCTTTGTGCAAGACAATTCCTCATATGTAGTGATTTTGGGACAGCCCTATATTACAGGTATGCATATGGAAACAAAGGTGCTTGATGATGGTTCTACTTATGCAAGAGTCAGAAGCAAGGATGGGAGAAAAGTAGTCCAATTTCTTATTGTTTGTCTTAATCATCCTAGAAATTGGGATACGCTTCGAGAGTCTCCTTTGGTTCCAAATGCAAGGAAATTCAACGACCTGGATTTTCATTAAGCACTACTATAATGCGGGCTACAGTAGTGCTTCTCAATGGGTGTACTATGATGCCAGGAGGTATATTCCACGGTGGATTCCACGAGGTTTTGCAGTGGATTCCATAAAATTTTATTATTACCGGGGCTCATACACAAAGTGGATTCTTTGTGCGAAAAGTCGATGGGGATGTCTATCCTTTTTGGGCGTTTTGTTAATTTAATGTGTAAGTGGGTGATTCCGCAAAATACATATTTAAATTAATAAACGTTTATGAGTTTTGAGTGCGCACTCGTAATAAATTAAGGTTAGGATTGATTTCTAACCAATTTATTTTTGTAGCTGAAGACTGCTAGATATTCACTTTTGTCGGTTTAATTGTATTATTTTTTTAACAATTGTGAATGCTTCAGTAGATGTGTAGAGCAAGCAGCGCTGGCATTGGGAAGCATTGGAGGATAGCATGTATTCAAATTATCATCAAATTTTGATGGGCGTGTATCTTAGGCATGGCGCCTATATTTTATCGCACTTATTAAATAAAGCACTTGATATTTATTTATTATTTTTGTATGCGCATGGGCGCACGATTTAAATATTTGTATTGGACATTGTATTTGTGTACCGCCTGACTTCTTGGGCGCCCAATAGCTTTAATTATTTAATGGCACAAAAGCAAACACAAAAGCTAAAGCGTGCTATTTTGTAAATTGGGCTATTTTTTGAGCTTGAAGATGAATAATATATTAAATACATGCTTTGTGGAGCGCTCACACAAGGCATGGGGGGAGATTGCACCCAATTTGTCTCTTGTTCATGTCATGCAAGCTTTCTTCATTGGTTTTTTTGTAAAAAGTAGAGTTCTTTTGTTCTTGGGGACCTTTTGACGCTCACTACGCGTGCATACAGCATCCCATCTGTGCACCAGTGGTATCAGAGCGAAGCTGAGTTCAAGAGCTTCCAATTGCTTACCATCTCGTGCGAAGGCAAAGCTTTTGGAAGGATCGAGCTCTACAGTCAGTCTCGTGGCAAACGGTCGATACTAGCGTATTCCTGGCAGTCAAGAACCCCCTTTTGTACCCCCTGATCGTGAAGGACTTCTCTCGGTAGGTGAAGGACCGGCGGTAAAGCTTCTATATCAAGTCGTTTATTATAGATAAGAATTTCAGCCATAGCTTTTAAGCTTAAGTAATAAGATTAGTAAGCTTCAAAAGAAGCTTCACTAAAATCTTACTTAAACGTTTTATTCCGCCTGCGGCGGCAGTATGAACTGCCCGCCATCGACGCTGGCGAAAAGCTCTTGAGGTCCACGAAAATCAAGCTAAGTCATAAAGACTTAAAACTCTAACTTTTCTAAGAAATCCAAGTCACAAAGTTCATTAAAGTCTTCTTCAACAACTACCTTAGAGGCAGTTCATACTTAGCAGCATACAAACCACTTTACTACTCTCAAGAAGTCCCTGTTCACACTTGTAGTCTTGCTAAACCAGTTTCAGCAAAAGCAGAAGTTCACACGCAGACTATACGTAGTCTATACGCAGTCTATATGCAAAGTTACTTTCTTGGAAGACGGTTGTGACATCGAATTTTGCAATCCTAAAGGAGAGATACTACAAAAGCCAAACAATATATATACAAGCCTTGTAAACCCGCCTTTGAGCTATGCTCATCCCGGTAACAAGGTTTTGAGTGTGTGAGGTCTTTTGGAATTTTGCAAGATGACTGATCAAAACATGGACAATCTTATGGCTGAAGGTGATTTACCCGAACCAACAATGGAGCAAAAGTTGGATTTGATTATGATGCAGCTACAAGAAGAACGAAGAGCATGACAAGCTTCGCAAGCTCAATTGGCCAATTTGCAACGATCTACCACCGACCAAGATGGATCGCAACCTGAAGATCTTATACGATGCACCATCGATGCAACACTTGAAGCCCTGAGAGCGGAATTTTGGTGCCGAAAAGTGCTTAAAAATAGCTAAAATTTATGAATATCAAGGGAAAAATATTCACCGTCAAAGGCGGCGGCTCGATCTAGGACGATTTTAAGCGTCAAAGTGCTTTAAAGGCGCCCGAGCGACACTTGTTGATTTTTCATAATTTTTCAGACAGTTGTGCAGGTTGACACGAGCTACTGGTCAATGCGGGATGCCAAGCCAGACGCCCAGGATTTTTCAGAACTCAATTCCGAGTTCGGACGGAAAAATGGCCAAGAATTGGTCAAGATTTGAAAGGGTGGCCACAACATGGACCAAAGGGGAGGTGCCCTTTGGGGGAATTTTAACCCCCCCAACCACAAAGCATGCAATATGAAGAATCGTGGGCATGAGGGAGATGAAAAACGTGGCCAACAGAGGGCGCCGAAAAATACGCCAGGGATGGAGAGAGGGCATCATGGCTGTTACAAACACCCTACCTAATGGATTATGGGACTTCATTCCCTTCTGTCTGTGGACTCTATCGCCATCCTTCGCTCCTCAATTGATGGCCTGAATGCTGAGATAGAAATCTAGTCTTTCTCTCTCCTCCCTCTCTCTCTTCTAAGAGGGAATTCATGTGGGAAGAGGAAGGAAGAAGAAAGAATGATGGAGGCTTGTCCGGCATTGATCGGATTGCTCCACGGGCTAGAAATGGTGATTTGTGATCGTCATGAGCATGAAGTGCTGCTGATTTTTGTCAAGATTGTGGGAGAGAAGGAAGGAGTCTCGCTTGAAGCTTTCTTACTTGCACAATGGGGGAAGACACACAAGGGTGGAGGCTGAAAACAGTTTTCCTCTTCTTAGTTGTGTAAGCCAAAAGAACTCAAGTACAAAGAAATAGAAGAACCCTATATATGGGTCTCAAACCAAACTCAACTAACTAAGGTGGCATACTAACTGAGCCACGAATTAGAATAGATAAGGATAGCTATCATGTAGCTATTATTCATGGGCGGTGTACCAATCGCGTCTGCAACTGACAAGTCGGTGACATAAATACACAACGGTCACCCTGGCGTATCACGAGTGGAGCTCGATATCTCAATACTCCCCCTCGAGCTCAATCCCAATTCTTGCACACCAAACAGGTCTCTGAACTTGCGCAGCTTCTCTGCGCCCAATGCCTTCGTGAATATGTCAGCTACCTGATCCTCTGTGCTGACATAAACTAGATCAATAAGACCTAGTAAAACCCTCTCTCACACATAGTGATAATGCACCTCAATGTGCTTTGTTCTAGCATGATAGACTGGGTTATTTGCCAAGTGTATACTACTCATGTTGTCACAATAAATGACAACTGGCCCATCTGTAGACTGATGCATATCATAAAGTAGCTTATGCAACCAAGCTACCTCACATGCAGCCATTGCTGCACCCCTGTACTCAGCCTCTGTGCTCGACAAGGCAACTGTAGGCTGTTTCTTGCTGCTCCAAGTGACTGCAGCACTCCCAAAAGAGAACACATATCCACTGGTAGATCGTCTATCAGAAATACTACCAGCCCAATCAGCATCAGTGTATCCATGCAACTGTATCTGAACCCCAGTCTCATAAAATAATCCATACTGCAATGTGGACTTCACATACCTGAGTATGCGTCTAGCCGCATCCAAATGTGGTTTCCTTGGAGCCTGCATAAACTGACTTACCAATCCAACAACATAGCTCAAATTTGGCCTGGTAATAGTCATATAAATCAAACTTCCTACTATGCGTTTGTACATAGTAGGGTCTTCTAGAAGCTCACCTGCATCTGTGCTCAGCTTCACATTCTGCTCCAAAGGAACTGAAATAGGCTTACAGCCTGTCATCCCATATTTGGACAGCATGTCCAATCCATACTACCTTTGCAAGAGCTGTATCCCACTTGGTGATCTAATCACCTCAATGCCCAAGAAATAACGCAGCTCTCCCAAATCCTTCATCTCAAACTTCTGCTTCAATAGCATTTTCACATGAAGGATATCTTCATCATTTTCACCTGTCATAATCAAATCATCAACATAAATGACAAGTAGCATAATACCTTTCTCTGTTTTTCTCACATAAAGTGAGAAATCTGCCTTGGAAATCTGAAAGCCAATAGTGACAAGATACTGTCCTATCTTGTCAGACCATGCTCTAGGTGCTTGCTTCAAGCCATACAAGGCTTTCTTCAACCTGCAAACAAACTCGGGATGAACAGCATGCACATAACCTGGTGGCTGCTCCATATAGACCTCTTCTTGCAAATCACCATGCAAGAAGGCATTCTTTACATCCATCTGATGTAAAGACCATCCCTTTGATGCAGCCATAGCAATGACTGCTCTTACGGTTGCCATCCTTGCAACCGGACTGAATGTTTCTTCATAGTCAATGCCATATGTTTGTGCATACCCCTTGACTACTAATCTTGCCTTGTATCTGTTCACAGAACCATCTGCATTGTGCTTCACCTTATAAACCCATTTACAACCAATTGCATTTTTACCTTTAGGCAAAGGTACCAATTCCCATGTAGCATTTGCTTCCAAGGCATCCATTTCTTCATCCATGGCTTTCTCCCATTTTTCTTTTCCCATGGCTTCCTCAAAAGAAGTGGGTTCTGGTTCCTGTATCACTTTCACCATATATGCATAGTGAATGGCTGTAAATCCATCATATTTCAGCCTATTCACAGGATATCTAGTTCTCGTAGACCTGCGCAAAGTAGGTTCACTCCCAGGTGCTCTCAAAACATCCCTGGTCTTCCTTACTCCAGGTGTAACAATAGAAGGAATACCCAACTCATCATCAATGCTCTGTTCTGAGCCACTGGATTCACCATCCACATAAGAGTGACCTGCATTCACATTAAACATGTGCTGATCAACCTTCTCTTTTCCTTTTCGTGATACCTGCATACCACTATCTGCATTACTTTGAGAAGATTCTCCTGATCTCAATCTGCCTGTCCATGGCGAAGAATGTGAACCACTGCTAGAGGACGCTCTAGGTCCATTAATATTTTGTGACTACTGCTGTGAGTTTTGTGCAGCATTACCATTCTGTGCATCTACATCATCAATCACATTTACTGGTTTATACCAGCTGCTCATCTCATCAAAAATAACATCTCTACTCATTGTAAACTTACGAGTAGAAGGGTTATAGCATCTATACCCTTTTTGCTGCAGAGAGTAACCAATAAAGATGCACTTCTCAGCTTTTGGATCCAACTTGGATCTCAACTCATCTGGCACATGTACATAGGCAATGCAACAAAAAATTTTCAAATGAGAAATATCTGGTTTCCTACCAGTATACCTCTCCTCTGGAGTCATTCCATGTATTGCTGCAGTGGGAGTCCTGTTCATTATGTAGACTGCTGTAGCAACTGCTTCAGCCCAATAAAAATCTGGCAAGTCTTTTTCATTGAGCATGGCACGAGATACCTCTCCAATATGCCTGTTTTTCCTTTCTGCAATTCCATTTTGTTGTGGGGTATGACTGCATGAATATTGCTGCTTTATGCCATGCTCCTGCAAGAACCTTGCAAACTCATTTGAGAGGTACTCTCCCCCTCCATCTGACCTTAGGCATTTTATCTGCAGGCCTGTTTCTTTTTCAACCATCACTTTAAGAGTTTTGAAATGCCCAAAAACTTCACTTTTCTTTTTCATAAAATACACCCAAAATTTTTTGCTATAGTCATCAATAAAACTGACAAAATAATGACAACCTCCAAGAGATACAGCTTTACTTGTCCACACATCAGAGTGGATTAATTCCAATGGCTTCTCACTCTCTTGAACATGTCTAGGAAATGGTTTCCTTGCATGTTTTCCAAACTGACAGGCTTCACATACCTTATGCATTTCTGCAACCTTGAATTTGGGCAATCCTGCAACAATGTTTTGGGCCTGCATTGATTTAAGTCGCTGTACATTAACATGACCAATGCGTTTATGCCAGATATCAATATCTGCAACTACACCGGTCCCATGTGCAAACATTGCTGCACTCAATTCAAGCGTGTCTGCATCCAATGTAAACATTCTGCCCTTCTTCTTTCCTTTTGCTATCAAGCGACCTTTATTTTTCATATCCTCAACAAAGCATCCATGAGGATTAAATCTTACCTGCAAGCCCTGCTCAACCATTTGACCAACAGAAACCAGATTCTTGGTGATATTTGGGACATGAAATACATCGGACAGGTATTTCTTTTTCCCATCCTGCATAGACAAATGAATTTTTCCAATCTGCACAATAGGATGTGCAGTATCATCACCATTCTCCACAAATCCTGGTTTTTCCATTTTCCTTGCATCCTCCATCCATTCTGCATGACCTGTCATATGGTTTGATGCACCTGAGTCAACATACCATACATCGTTGCTTTCTTCTGCACTTGTCACAGAATTGTTCATGTGTTGCACCATAAACAGATGCTCATTTCTGTCATCACCCTGTCTACTAGAGGATGCATAATTTCCTTGTTGCAGTTTTCCATTCATGATGTCATTCTGCTTTTTATAGCAGTCTTTAGCCATATGACCCATTTTACCACAATAGTAGCATTCAACATTACTGTTTGCATTTTGGCCTCTTTGCCATCCACCACGACCTCTTTGGCTCCCCCTGCCTCTAGAGTTACCACGTCCTCCTCCATAGGACTGGTTTTCTTGAGTTTGCTGCATATTCTGATTTCTACCACGGCCTCCAAATCGGCCTCCTCTACCTCTGCCTCTACCTCTTCCAGCATTTGAGTAGAAGACAGCTTCTTTTGAAGTTCCTCCTGAAGAAGATGCACCACCATTTCTCTGCTCCTCAAAAATTACAAGAGCAATCAACTCCTCAAAGTCAGGAAATCTTTCACGAACTGAAATGGATGTCTGAAAATGTGCATAATCCTTTCCTAGACCATTCAAGGTCACAGAAACTAAATCATCATCTTCCACTGGTGACCCAATGGAAGCAAGTGCATCTGCAATCTTCTTCACCTTCATGTGGTAGTCGTTGATGCTCATATTTTCTCTTTGCACATTGTGCAACTCTTGCTTGAGCTGCATTTTCCTGGCTTGCGTATTTGTGCTATACATTTTTGACAAAGTATCCCATGCCTCCTTTGGCGTACTTGCATCCTGAATATGCACAATCATAGAGTCTGAAATGCTAATAGACAGCCAATACATAACTTTCCTGGCTCTCTCATGCCATGCTTTAAATGCGTGCATTTGCTGTTGATTGGGAACATCAGGAAGAACTGGTTCTTCTTCATTTCCTGCAACAAATTCCCAATATCCTTTTCCCATAAGGAAATTTGTCATTCTAAACTTCCATGCTTGGAAGTTGTTCTTGTCAAGCTTTTCAGTGACAATCTGTGAAAGAGAATCAGATGCCATTACAGAAGACTGCAAAAAATTCTGTCACTGCAAAAACCACAGCTTCACCCTCACAAGGGAAAATCTGCAAAACTGTAGAACAGTGGCTGCACAGCATAAAACTGGGCCTTTTCCTGAGTGCGTGCAGAAAACTTCCGCCTCCAAAACAGGCCCCGAAATGGCCTCAAATAAAAAAAACAAGGTCGCCGAGGGCTAAAGCCCGTTCCCGCAGCATATACTACCCTATTGCTTCACCGCGAAGGGTGTCTCAACCTGAGACAATGCACTCCTGCACTTTTCGGCTGTGCTACCTGCAGAGATCTGCTCCCAAAACAGAAAATGAAAGCAACACTGCTTCTCTTACCAGAACACCACGAGCTTGGCTTGCTTTCTTGAGCTCCTTACCACGAACAAGGCTCTGATACCATGTGAAGATTGTGGGAGAGAAGGAAGGAGTCTCGCTTGAAGCTTTCTTGCTTGCACAATGGGGGAAGACACACAAGGGTGGAGGCTGAAAATAGTTTCCCTCTTCTTAGTTGTGTAAGCCAAAAGAACTCAAGTACAAAGAAATAGAAGAACCCTATATATGGGTCTCAAACCAAACTCAACTAACTAAGGTGGCATACTAACTGAGCCACGAACTAGAATAGATAAGGATAGCTATCATGTAGCTATTATTCATGGGCGGTGTACCAACCGCGTCTGCAACTGACAAGTCGGTGACATAAATACACAACGCTCACCCTGGCGTATCACGAGTGGATCTCGATATCTCAACAATTTTCAGATTTCATGGACACGAAACCCGAAACACGCAAATAAGCTGTAATTCAAATTTTTCAAAGGAAATTTGAGATTTCATGGCTTTTGATTGCCAAAGTGTTGTTCATGTGGGCTAAAAATTGTTTATGTTGCTGTTTTCCATGAGTACTTGCTGTTCATAATCAGAAAATCAGAAAAATATGCATCTTGTGGCTCAAAATAATACACTAAAACACGTAAAATATGGAAAATCAAGGGAAAATGATGTTTTTGGGCATAAAAATGGAAAAATGAATAGAAACACCAACTAAATTTTTATTTTTGTTGCAAGAAGAAACTAAGGGCCACAGCCCATAACCTATTTTCAATTTTCAGTAATTAAATAATGCAAAAAATAAGGGAAAATACAAGGAAAATAGAGGAAAATCACAAAAAATAGGGAAAAAATGCATTTTGGGTGCGGAAAATTAATGAAAATTAAGAACAATGTTTGTGAATGTTTGTGGGGATTGAAGCATGAGGATTTGCCTCAGTTCAACCACACCTTCTTATTCTAGTGTGTTTTTCCCGCTTTTTACACATAAAATGATGGCAAAATGCCCTATAAATCCATACCACAATGCAACATTTGATCGATGGGAGGGAAGAGTGGTTAAAATGTGTCTAAATGTGGAGTCAAATGATGAAAAGATTGTTGTTTTTGTTTTGCATGCCATATAGGTCGGTGAATAATTATAAAATGAGAGCCTAGTAGCACGAGGGTTTCCTTGGTGCTAGGTTCGTGCAACGCTGCATAAGAACGGTAGTTGAAAATCATTGAAAGGATGTTTTGCACATGTGCACAATATTGATTTCATAATTGTTTGAGCACTTGGCATCCACACTATGCATAAATCACGGAAATATTTAAAGGTATCAGAAATCCTGGATGCACAGAAATTGCTTTCATTAGGACCTTGACCCACGTTGAGTGAGAGACAGGACACCCTAAGCCATAGGCTAGTCGTGGGGTCTAAGGAAAAGAGAAGTAAGGACAATGGTACATTCCTGTATACGAATTAAATGGTACCTTGAGTGGATTTTGTGCGACATGTTTATATGTTGAGCGACGCATCGAGGGGCCAATCCCCAAGGTGTAGGAGAGTTGCAGAGGGGTAGCGGCATTCAGCCGTTGGAGGACCCCCTATGTCTGTGCTTCGTGCCATTAGGCAATGTGTAAGGAACTCCCTCTGAGGAGTAGTGGGTGAGAGAAGAGTGGACTACAAACGACGTAATACAAATGCAAGACATTTAGGAAGGCAATGTATGTGTCATCAATGCTCTTGGCCGCGAGGCCGTGGGGTTGTTGAGCGCGTGAGATAGAGGTCCGGCTAGTGCACGAGCCAGTGCCAACCCGTTCTAGGTTCCATCAGTGGTGCGTCTGCCAGGAGCCGCTTAAAAGTGGCGGTCCTCGAATCCTGGTTGTCCAGGGACCAACTAGCAATTTATGCCAAAGGATACTGTGATTGATCCGTTATTTATTGATAAGCATCATCTAGTAGAAATCCAAAAGCAAGAGAGAGACGAAAGAGCTAGGCGACGTGCTGAAATTTTTAGGAGATATTTCCCTAAGCGTAGCGGTGCTGAACCTTTACGAGGGAGTGGATCTAGTGGTCTTGGGGCCACAAGCAGTAAGTTAGGAGAAGGTGGAAGCTCTAGTGCTCCCCTTTCTTCCATAAGCCAGTCTACATCAAGTGCGGGAGGTGTAACCCCACCGTCCCTTATTCCTAGTGCAAATCCAATCCTCGTCATGATGCAGCCTATTGCAATTCCAACAGGAACGACGGATTTGCCGGCTCTAGGTTACCCGCTACCCATTTTTAATGGGTTAGTTGAGGAAGATGCAGAACTCCATATTAGGGAGTTTCAAAAGCTGATGTTTAACTGTCACATTCAAGAAGAAGGACATTTAATGATGTTCTTCAACATGACTCTCAAAGGAAGAGCTGCCATATGGTATCATGGTTTAGAAGCCAGAACCATATTGAATATTGATTCATTTTATAGAGCTTTTTGAAGGAAGTTTTCCCCTGAAAGGGGTGGGCAATATTGATTGCGTGTACTCAACGTGACCCGCCAAGAACCACACGAGGATATTCGTGCTTATGAGAAGAAAATAAAAGAGGTTTTCCGTAAGTTGGACACCTCTATTCCTATCCCCGCAGCTGCCCAATTGCAATATTTCCTACATCGTTTGGACTTTAATATCCAATTGCAGTTGAGTAGTGTCCCCTTGGGGGATATAGATACTGCCATTACACGAGCACAAGAGGTGGAATCCCGACTACAAGCAGCCTATGCTTCTCGAGGTAATTCGAATATGGGTTTAGCGATGGCCAATGGCAGTAGTGGCCAAGGGATAGCGATGGCTAACCCTAATGGGAGAGGGAACATGATGCAGAATGTGCCTTTATTACCAGCTCCCCCTAGCATGTCGATGCCTACGGGCAGTCAAATGGCTCCAAATGGTGGAGGCCAGGTGGTCAATTCTAATACCGTGCCTGTGGCTCAACAACCAGTGCCTAATCGAATTGTTAGGCCAATGGAACGACATGGTAATGACCAAGGCTATGAGTCGAGCGCTTCCAATGTTCTTGGCGAGGTTAAGGACATGATGAAGCATTATACTGACATGATTACGGAGCAGTATCGACAAATAGCCGTTGATGTCAACTTCCTTAAAAAACAACAAAATTTGACAGGAAGTAGATACCCAGATGAGGGTGCACCTTCGAGGTTTAGCTGCAAATGGTGTGGTGGGCAACACTATCCAAGAAATTGCCCAAATGTTAAGTGCGACATCTGTGGAAAATTCGGCCATTTAGCAGCTACTTGCTAGAGTAAGATCAGTTCCCTCCAGCGAGGAAGTCGGCAACCAGGGCCTGTTAATCATCGTGTGCCAGGAAATGATTCCCAGCGAGAAGACGGGCCTAAACAAATACTCCAACGACCAAAGACTACAGTGGAGGAGCTACCTAGTGGTAGTGGGGTTAGTTTGATTGAGGCTGTACGCGTTAATGATGCTGAAACCTCTAATCTGCGTGCTGTTCTTACAAGAGGTCAGAAGGGTAGAGAGGCCGACAAGGATAAGCCTGTCGACGGAAACCCTAAACAAGGCGACAAAGGAACGCAAGTTTTGGATCCTACCATGGAAGGGGGACCTTTGAAGCCCGTGAAAAGTAAAGCCGATAAGGAACCACCAAAGAAGAAGGTGAAAGTTAAAAAAGAGGCAATAAAGCCGGTTTAGCGACCTAAAGAGCGGATGGTTTGGCGTGAAAAGCGAACTCTATCGAACTATCATGAATTCGATTTGGCGAGCTCTCTTTGCGAAGTCAAGTCGGATGTGAATCTCTTACAGCTTATTAAGCTTTCCCCAAGAGTATGCAAGGAATTTAGAAAGATCCTACGTACCGAGTATATCGTAGAACCTTTGGGTATTGCGCAAGTTGGTGATGACTGGTTCGAGCATGCTGAGAAGCATTGCCCAAGGGTTGCAGCCTATGTCGATGGGATATTAGTAGATTATGCCATTGTCGACACAGGATCATCTGTTAACATTATGAGTTCTGAACTGATGGAAAGGTTGGGTCTTGCGATCCAGAAAGATACCTCCATAATCCTCTGAATGGCAGATGATAGTTTGAGGCAGCCAGAAGGCTGCATTACTAAGGTCCATGTCACTATTGCAAATGTAGAATGCCTGTTGGACTTTAGGGTGATTCGTTTTGCAGGCCGTCCAAGTTACCAAGTATTACTCGGACGACCTTGGATCTTGCAAGCGGACTGCCAAGTAGATATACCTGTCGGTCGACTAATATTTGGCAGAGGTGCCCAGCGTGTGGTGGTTGATGCTTATCCTGAGTCCCCGCAGAGTGAGAGAGCTCCTCTATCTTCTACAGAATTGGAGACATTAGAAGATTTATCTGCCAGTGAGACATCATCGAGTGATGAGTCCAAAGAGGGATCTACCACGGAAGACATCTATCAGATCACTTTGAACAAGCCGATAGAGGGCCAAGATCGTATAAGAGATGCAAATGTTATCGAGCTAGACCTTGGTACGCCTGATGATTCGCGGCCAATCAAATTAGGTTCTATGCTCAGCACAGCAGAAAGGGAGGACCATGTGGCCTTGATTCAGGAATTCTGTGATATCTTTGCCTAGAGTTATGATGAGCTGAGAGGCATTCCTCCTAGTCTTGCTGTTCATACAATTCCGTTGAAAGAGGGCAGTCGTCCTGTACGACAGAAAGTAAGGCATATGCCTTTCGAATTGAGGGACGGGCTGTTTGAAGAGTTACAGAAGCTTCGGAAAGCATGTTTGATTTTTCCTGTGCAACACACGGAATGGTGTTCGCTAGTTGTGATTAGAAAGAAGAAAAATAATCAAATTCGATTATGTGTAGACTTTAGGGAGCTGAATAAGCAGACAGTTAAGGACTACTACCCGTTGCCATTTATTGACCAGATTTTGGATCAATTAGCTGGTAGGGAGATATATTCGTTTATGGATTGCTTTGTAGGATATAACCAGATGGCAATTGCAGAAGAGGACAAGTTGAAAACAACTTTTATTACTGTATTTGGTACTTTTGCGTACCATGTGATGGCCTTTGGTTTATGCAATGTGCCTGGTTCGTGGCAACGAACAGTAGATAAGACATTCGGTGGCATATCCCCTGAAGAGTTGAAGGTGTTTATTGATGACTTAGGGGCCGCCACCGTGAGAGGAAGGCAGCTGATCATTTTAAGAAAATGCTCTGAGCACTGTAGACAATTCTGCATCGCTCTAAACCCACGGAAGTGTGTTTTCGGTGTACCCTATGGGCTCTTGTTGGGTAATGTGGTCAGTTCGGTAGGAATTGCGATAGACCCCGAGAAGGTCAAAGTTATAGTTGCCATGGGTCCACCACGCACTCCGAAGGAAGTTCATAGCTTTCTGTCTTCGGTTGGTTATTACCGTAGATTCATAAATGCCTTGGTAGAAAGAACATTGCCGCTTACAAATTTATTGTCCTTTAGCTGTTTGTTTGAATGGGGTGACCCTTGTAAGGTAGCATTCGAGGATGTGAAACAAGAGCTAGAAAGAGCTCCCATTTTAAAAGCACCTAAAAGAGGTGAGGTGTTCTATATATTCTCAGCGGCCACCATGTATAGTATTAGCTGCTGTTTAGCCCAAATTTGGGAAGAGAAGTGGTACCACCCGATTGCTTTTGCTAGCAAGAAGCTGGGGTTATCCGAAATCAATTATACCTACATGGAGAGGTTGTGTCTAGCGATGGTCTTTGGGACCAAGAAATTTAGGCATTATATTCTCTATGAGAAAGTCGTGCTTTATACAAAGGCGGAGGGGCTTCGACTATTGATGAATAAGCTATAACCGCCTGATCGTCTAGCGAAGTGGTTGATCACTTTGCAGGAATTTGATTATGAAATCAGGAGTAAGCCACTAAGGTTGCAAGGCATTGTGGAATGTCTTGTGGACTTTGGAGAGCCGAAAGAATCTGTGGCTGAAGGTAGTGACATGGAGTTGTTATTTAAAATAGATACGGCATCTATTCCCTCCTGGTATGCTGCAATAACGCATTATTTATCAATGGGAGAGGCGGGATCCCAATTATCTAAACCTGAGAGAAGGAAAATTAAGCAGCAAGTGTTAAAGTTTGCCTTGATCGCAGGTACATTATATCGGCAAGGGGTTGATGACATCTATCGCCGATGTGTGATGCCTGACGAGGTGCCATTCATTTTGGAAGAGTGCCATGATTCTGCTTGCGGTGGCCATTTTGCTGGACGGCTTACAACACAAAAGGCTTTAAGAGCAGGTTATTGGTGGCCTGCCATCTTCCAGGATGCGTTTGCGTATGTTAAGAGATGCGATATTTGTCAACGCCATGATAGTCGAGAGAATAAGTAACGACCACTTACCCCTATTATGGCGATACTTTCATTTGAGAAGTGGGGAATAGACTTTGTGGGTCCTATTACTCCATCGTCGACTGCGCAAAAGAGGTATATCATTGTAGCAACTGACTACTTCACAAGGTGGTCAGAAGCACGTGCAACAAGAAAAGATGATGCTAAAGAAACTGCTAGTTTCCTTTTAGAGCAGATAATATGCCGTTTTGGTCCGCCGAAAGAATTAGTATCGGACCGCGGAACCCATTTCCTGAATAAGGTGATCAAAGGTTTGACAGAGATGTGGCAAATCAAGCATAACAAGACAACCCCATATAACCCGCAAGCCAATGGGCAAGTTGAAAGCACCAACAAGCAGCTTGTGGGCATCCTGTCCAAAATTGTGTCAGAAAAGAAACGGGATTGGGATAAAAAGTTATACGTGGCAGTATGGGCCTATAATACGACCTTCAAACGAGCCACTGGCCATACCCCGTTCAAGTTAGTATATGGGGAGGAGTGTGTCTTGCCTTTAGAGATTAAGCTGCCGACTATTCGGTTTGCCATCAATCATTCTTTGAGTGATGAAGACGCACTTTTTGAGCGCTTGACGACACTGGCACATTTAGATGAGCTTAAACTATAGAGCTTATTGCACCAAGAAGTGGCGAAGTGCCGAATGAAGCAGTTACACGACCTCAAAGCCAAGAAATACACCTTCAAGAAAGGACAGCTTGTTCTGTATTATGACGCATGATGTGAATTATTTCCAGGCAAGCTAGAGCCCAAATGGGATGGGCCCTATAGGATCGTTAGAATAGGAAAGAATAAATCCACAGTTTTGTTAGCTGACCTTGAGGGGATAGAATTTAAAAATAAGGTTAATCTTAATAAGATTAAACCTTATTATTTCTGATTGCACTAATGCTATGACTGCCTTGCAGGTCTAGGCGAGATCGATCAAACATCTGCAAGGAAATTGTGATAGAGGTTGATGGATCTTCTGATCCCTTCTTTAGAACACCCATATTTGGAACAGAGGTATCATCAGGGAAAGCTCATTTGGTGGAGCAAAGGATACAAGGTGATTGAGCAAGAAGGCGAGACATTTATTTGGGAGATCAAGGTCTTCTGCCATCACTGCCTACAAATATTGACGAGCATCCCTGTTGAATTCAATGATGATGGAGGAATGGAGCCTACAGTCCACCCGTTGAATATGCTGAATTTCGATTACCATAATTACGAGTAGAGTTCAGGATGGCGGGATATGTAAACCCTTTATGGACGTACACCTTGTACTTTGATGGGGCATCCAGGGGTGCATGCAAAAAAGGAAGTGTAGGAGTTGTCATCCGAGACCCCCGACGACGCATTGTTATGAAGTTAGTTGTTAATCTCGGGGTGAATTTTACCAATAATATGGCAGAATACAAAGCCTTGATTATGGGTTTGAACATTGCAAAGAAGGGTGGTATCCGCCAGTTATTGGTGAAAGGGGACTCTCAGTTGGTTTTAAATTAACTCAATGGGACGTACATGGTACGGAACCCCATCCTTTGCATGTACCATCATACTGCCATAGCCCTACTCGACGAATTTGAGAGTGTCTTTTCAGCTGATTCCACGAAACTGGAATTAGTTTGCCGACTCATTGGCTAATTTTGCGTATGAAGAAGACATCTTCTTTAATTGTGGCCCTTGTCCCGATATATCTATTGATGGTGAGACAGGACCTGGTCGTTTGTGGGGTATACTTTCTGAACATGCCCTCTTTGGTAGACAATGGTTGATCTGGGTGATGTAGAGGGTAAGTGAGACTCATCTGCCTTTATTATCTTGGACCCACAGACTGATTAAACGACATGTGATGCGAACACCTCTTACGATATACGCAGGAGGGATGGGTCATAATTTAATGCACCTAGTTTAGGGCTACAAGCCCTGTTTCCCTGGGAATGGTATGCTTTGATGTCTATCATAGTTGTTTCCAAGAGGATGTTATGAGTAGAAGTGTTTGATTTCATTAGGCCAAGAGGGCCGATTTAGTTTTGTAGTGAAGTGTTTTCATTTCATTAGGCCAAGAGGGCCATTTCCCTGTCTAGTGCGGGTGCGTTTAATCGGGTTTTTGTTTTAAGTGTTGTGCTGGACAGGTTTCGTGATTCGTGGAATTTGGTGGAGCCTGGAGGAGCCTTTGCTGCGATGGAAGCTTCTTGTGGCCAATCCAGGTGATACCTCTCCTTTACGAGTACCTTTCTTTCCTGTTGTACGTGTATTTGTACTTGTCGAGGGGATATATTCTTATTGGGGACTGGCAACCAAGGCATGAAGTCCCAGGTTTAGGCTAAGTATGTTTGAGGGAGGTCGGAGTAGTCATTGCCTCCTGTAAAGACATTGTCAGGCATCAAAAGACCTGTTTTAGAAGGAAGTCCTAGTGGCCCTGTTCTGCTAGCCTGCTAGGCAGTCGTTTTAGGAGTTCTTGTTAGTAGTGAGGCAGTTAGAGAAGCCTACTAGAAGATAATAATGATGATGCCAAGAAACCCTGAACATCCTAAAAGATGAATATAAATACGAAGGTGTGTAAAAAGGGGTTCTAACCCCTATCAAAGAAAAGAAAAGGAATGAAAATGTATAGGCAGTTGATCATCGCCTTGCGAAGGCCTGGTAGGTTCCTGGGGACGAATCAGACCCGGGGCCGATACCTTGTCTTCCTAGGGGTGGCTTCTTGCTGAAAAAAAAATGATGATAAAACAAGGAAGGTTGGAGCGGAAATAAAAGTGAGCATTAGAAAAGGATTAAGTGTCGCCTTGCGAGGGCTTGATAGGTTCTTGGGTGCCGAGATAGGTCCTGAGACCGATGCCCTGTTCTCCTTGGGTCACTACGCTCAGCTCCCTCCTTTTTACATGCCCAAGTATGTTCATCCAATACAAACCCTAAAAGAAGACATGTATTGAAAGAAAATACTCCTTGATCAGGCTATAGGAGTCCTCGCCTTGTAGGAACTCCTAGTTGTGTTGTCTTTAGTTGGTAAGTAGTTTAGACTACCATTTAGGACAACCTCTTTGATAGGGTTTTTAGTTTGGCTGTGTTGGAGCAGTTGGTTAGTGACTCGCTTCGGATCTTCTATTAGATGATGCTAGGCCTACTCCTTGTGGATGTCATGCCTTGGTTCTGTCCAGGGGGTAGGGGGAGCATTGTGCTGAGTTTTATTATATATTTGTTTTGTATCAGCTTGATGCTTCTTTGGTTGTTTATGTGCAGATATGTTCGTGGATTCGACGGGCTGAGTCGCCCTATCCTGTGGTCGCCAATGAGAGCGGAATTTTGGTGCCGAAAAGTGCTTAAAAATAGCTAAAAATTATGAATATCAAGGGAAAAATATTCACCATCAAAGGCGGCGGCTCGATCTAGGACGATTTTAAGCGTCAAAGTGCTTTAAAGGTGCCCGAGCGACACTTATTGATTTTTCATCATTTTTCAGACAATCTTCTGGGTTGACATGAGCTACTGGTCAATGCGCGATGCCAAACCAGACACCCAGGATTTTTCAGAACTCAATTCTGAGTCCGGACGGGGAAATGGCCAAGAATTGGTCAAGATTTGAAAGGGTGGCCACAACATGGACCAAAGGGGGGGGTGCCCTTTGGGGGAATTTTAACCCCCCCAACCACAAAGCATGCAATATGAAGAATCGTGGGCATGAGGGAGATGAAAAACGTGGCCAACAAAGGGCGCCGAAAAATGCGCCATGGATGGAGAGAGGGCATCATGGCTGTTACAAACACCCTGCCTAATGGATTATGGGGCTTCATTCCCTTCTGTCTGTGGACTCTATCGCCGTCCTTCGCTCCTCAATTGATGGCCTGAATGCTGAGATAGAAATCTAGTCTTTCTCTCTCCTCCCTCTCTCTCTTCTAAGGGGGAATTCATGTGGGAATATGAAGGAAGAAGAAAGAATGATGGAGGCTTGTCTAGCATTGATCGGATTGCTCCACGAGCTGGAAATGGTGATTTGTGATCGTCATGAGCATGAAGTGCTGCTGATTTTCAGATTTGCAGCCATGGACACGAAACCCGAAACACGCAAATAAGCGGTAATTTAATTTTTTCAAAGGAAATTTGAGATTTCATGGCTTTTGATTGATAAAGTGTTGTTCATGTGGGCTAAAAATTATTTGTGTTGCTGTTTTCCATGAGTACTTGTTGCTCATAATCAAAAAATCAGAAAAATATGCATCTTGTGGCTCAAAATAATACAGTAAAACACGTAAAATATGGAAAATCAAGGGAAAATGATGTTTTTGGGCATAAAAATGGAAAAATGAATAGGAACACCAACTAAATTTTCATTTTTGCTGCAAGAATGAACTAAGGGCCACAACCCATAACCTATTTTGAATTTTTAGTAATTAAATAATGCAAAAAATAAGGGAAAATACAAGGAAAATAGAGGAAAATCACAAAAAATAGGGAAAAAATGCATTTTGGGTGCGGAAAATTAATGAAAATTAAGAACAATGTTTGTGAATGTTTGTGGGGATTGAAGCATGAGGATTTGCCTCAGTTCAACCCCACCTTCTTATTCTAGTGTGTTTTTTCCGCTTTTTACACATAAAATGATGGCAAAATGCCCTATAAATCCATACCACAATGCAACATTTAATCGATGGGAGGGAAGAGTGGTTAAAATGTGTCTAAATGCGGAGTCAAATGATGAAAAGATTGCTGTTTGTGTTTGCATGCCATATAGGTCGGTGAATAATTATAAAATGAGAGCCTAGTAGCACGAGGGTTTCCTTGGTGCTAGGTTCGTGCAACGCTGCATAAGAACGGTAGTTGAAAATCATTGAAAGGATGTTTTGCACATGTACACAATATTGATTTCATAACTGTTTGAGCACTTGGCATCCACACTATGCATAAATCAGGGAAATATTTAAAGGTATCAGAAATCTTGGATGCACAGCAATTGCTTTCATTAGGACCTTGACCCACGTTGAGTGAGAGACAGGACACCCTAAGCCATAGGCTAGTCGTGGGGTCTAGGGAAAAGAGAAGTAAGGACAATGGTACATTCCTGTATACGAATTAAATGGTACCTTGAGTGGATTTTGTGCGACATGTTTATATGTTGAGCGACGCATCGAGGGGCCAATCCCCAAGGTGTAGGAGAGTTGCAGAGGGGTAGCGGCATTCAGTCGTTGGAGGACCCCCTATGTCTATGCTTCGTGCCATTAGGCAATGTGTAAGGAACTCCCTTTGAGGAGTAGTGGGTGAGAGAAGAGTGGACTACAAATGACGTAATACAAACGCAAGACATTTAGGAAGGCTATGTATGTGTCATCAACGCTCTCGGCCGCGAGGCCGTGGGGTTGTTGAGCGCGTGAGATAGAGGTCCGGCTAGTGCACAAGCCAGTGTCGGCCCGTTCTAGGTTCCATCAAGCCCAATCTATTCGGAAAGAAACAAAGATAAGTAAAAGAAACTTCAAATTTTGTACTTTCAATGGATCACGCGATGGAAAGACTATACTTGCTTTTATCAGTCAATTTGATGATTATTTCCATGAAGAAAAATATGCTAAGAAAGACAAAATTAAATGTGTCACTAACCATTTAGTTGACCGAGCATCCTTATGGTGGATTGTGGTCCGCAAAAGCGTTGATTGTCCCACTACTTGGAAGACTTTCCAAAAGAAATTTTTGCAGAACTTCCCTCCTCCCCAGTTCCACGAAAAAGCAATCAAGCAATGGGATCTTTTACAACAAAGGGATCGCGAACCTATTTCCCAATACACTGAACATTTCTGGAATGCCCTATTGCAACTACGTATGCTCGAAGATGTACCTGAAGCAACTCATAAACGCAAGTTTATGTCTGGCCTACTTGGACATTTCTATGCGGAAGTCAATATGTTCAAGCTAACAACCCTTGAAGATGCAATTTCTTTGGCCCATGACACTGAAGACAAAATTCGCAGACGAGACAAGCAACCACAACAATTTCCAACTAATGGTAATTATGGTTCCAAACAATTCAATTCAAATTTTCGAAGATTCAATCAAAGTCGTTTCCTTCCATCGAAATTAAAATTGGTAAATATACTGAACGAAGAAATTTCCTAGTTTTACCTTTGCAGTCTAGTGACATTATCTTAGGAATGCCCTGGCATCATCAATACAATCCTGATATAGATTATTCTACGCATTCCATTAAAATTTATTTTCAAGGAAAACAAATCACATTGCATGGTATGCACGCTTCCAATAATTTTCCATTGCTTACTCATACTTAGGCTAAACGTGCATTACGTAAAAGTAGCAAATCCTATTTAATATGGGTGAATGAAATTCAAGCTAAAGAAAAACAAATGCATCCTAGGCATACACAATTTCTTGCTCAATTTCAAGATTGTTTTGCTGTTGATTTACCACTTAGACTACCACCTTCACGTCCTGAAGATCATAAGATAGATTTAATTCCTGGAACACAACCACTATGTAAAGCACCATATAGACATAACCAAATTGAACAGAAAGAAATTCAAAACTAAATAGAAGAATTTTTTAACAGAGGATTAATTAGACCTAGTAGTTCTCCATTTGGTGCACTTGTCTTATTAGTGAAGAAGAAAAATAATACCTATCGCATGTGCATTGATTATCATGCCCTAAATAAAATTATTGTTAAGAATAAATACCTAATTCCTAGGGTAGATGATCTTATGGATAAGCTACAAGGATCTTCCATATTCAGTAAGATAGATCTTAAATCTGGATATCATCAAGTAAGATTGGACAAATCTGATATATTCAAAACCACATTTAGAACACAATTTGGACACTATGAATTTCTGGTTATGCCTTTCGGTTTAACTAATGCACCAGCCACGTTCAGTCGTATGATGAATCACATATTTCTGAAACATCAGCATTGTGTCATTGTTTTCTTTGATGACATATTAGTTTTCAGTAAAAATGAGAATGAGCATTATGAACATTTGTCTTTAGTTTTTAAGTTGTTAAAAGACAATCAATTATATGCTAACCCCAAAAAGAGTGAATTCTTTCAAATAGAAATTGAATATCTAGGACATATTATTTCATCAGAAGGTATTAAAGTCGACCCTAAAAAGATAGAAGCAATTTTAAATTGGCCCATACCCAAAAATGTGCATGAATTACGTTCTTTTCTAGGTCTTGCTAGCTTTTACAGAAAATTTGTGAGGAATTTCTCATTACTTGCATTACTTTTAAAGAAGGGTATTGTGTATAATTGGTCTGATAATAAACAAAAGTCCTTTGATTTGCTGAAACATGCTTTAACTCATGCTTCTGTATTACAATTACCTGACTTCAATAGACCATTCTTCTTAGTAGTTACTGACGCTAGTGGATCTGGAATAGGAGTAGTCCTTATGCAAGATTCTCATCCCACAGCTTACTCTAGCTACAAACTCAAACCATCTAAACTTAAATATTTTACCTATGACAAGGAATTGTTAGCCGTAGTACAAGCCTTACGTCAATGGAGACATTACTTAATGGGATCTGAATTCATGATCAAAACTCACCAACAAAGCATTAGACATCTCCTTAGTCAACCACAAATATCTGACCGACACATTAAATGGGCAACTTTTATTCAAAGTTTTCATCCCATTATACAATATCAACCTGGAAAAGAGAATGTTATTGTTGATGCTTTGAGTAGAAGACCTACAATTCAAAATATTTCTGTGATATCATTTGATTCCCTTATCCCTATGAAAGATACTTATCATCAGGATCCTACTTTTCAAGATGATTGGAATAAATTAGTTGCAAATAATTGGATTCCTATTGATTCATTGTCTTACACTAATGGATTTATGTTTTATGAAAAAAGATTATGTGTGACAGTTGTCAAGATTGTGGGAGAGAAGGAAGGAGTCTCGCTTGAAGCTTTCTTGCTTGCACAATGGGGGAAGACACACAAGGGTGGAGGCTGAAAACAGTTTTCCTCTTCTTAGTTGTGTAAGCCAAAAGAACTCAAGTACAAAGAAATAGAAGAACCCTCTATATGGGTCTCAAACCAAACTCAACTAACTAAGGTGGCATACTAACTGAGCCACGAACTAGAATAGATAAGGATAGCTATCATGTAGCTATTATTCATGGGCGGTGTACCAACCGCATCTGCAACCGACACGTCGGTGACATAAATACACAACGGTCACCCTGGCGTATCACGAGTGGAGCTCGATATCTCAACACTCCCCCTCGAGCTCAATCCCAATTCCTGCACACCAAGCAGGTCTCTGAACTTGCGCAGCTTCTCTGCGCCCAATGCCTTCGTGAATATGTCAGCTACCTGATCCTCTGTGCTGACATAAACTAGATCAATAAGACCTAGTAAAACCCTCTCTCGCACATAAAGATAATGCACCTCAATGTGCTTTGTTCTAGCATGATAGACTGGGTTATTTGCCAAGTGTATACTACTCATGTTGTCACAATAAATGACAACTGGCCCATCTGTAGACTGATGCATATCATAAAGTAGCTTATGCAACCAAGCTACCTCACATGCAGCCATTGCTGCACCTCTGTACTCGGCCTCTGTGCTCGACAAGGCAACTGTAGGCTGTTTCTTGCTGCTCCAAGTGACTGCAGCACTCCCAAAAGAGAACACATATCCACTGGTAGATCGTCTATCAGAAATACTACCAGCCCAATCAGCATCAGTGTATCCATGCAGCTGTATCTGAACCCCAGTCTCATAAAATAGTCCATACTGCAATGTGGACTTCACATACCTGAGTATGCGTCTAGCCGCATCCAAATGTGGTTTCCTTGGAGCTTGCATAAACTGACTTACCAATCCAACAGCATAGCTCAAATCTGGCCTGGTAATAGTCATATAAATCAAGCTTCCTACTATGCGTCTATACATAGTAGGGTCTTCCAGAAGCTCACCTGCATCTGCGCTCAGCTTCACATTCTGCTCCAAAGGAAGTGAAATAGGCTTACAGCTTGTCATCCCATATTTGGACAGCATGTCCAATCCATATTGCCTCTGCAAGAGCTGTATCCCACTTGGTGATCTAATCACCTCAATGCCCAAGAAATAACGCAGCTCTCCCAAATCCTTCATCTCAAACTTCTGGTTCAATAGCATTTTCACATGAAGGATATCTTCATCACTGTCACCTGTCATAATCAAATCATCAACATAAATGACAAGTAACATAATACATTTCTCTGTTTTTCTCACATAAAGTGAGAAATCTGCCTTGGAAATCTGAAAGCCAATAGTGACAAGATACTGTCCTATCTTGTCAGACCATGCTCTAGGTGCTTGCTTCAAGCCATACAAGGCTTTCTTCAACCTGCAAACAAACTCAGGATGAACAGCATGCACATAACCTGGTGGCTGCTCCATATAGACCTCTTCTTGCAAATCACCATGCAAGAAGGCATTCTTTACATCCATTTGATGTAAAGACCATCCCTTTGATGCAGCCATAGCAATGACTGCTCTTACGGTTGCCATCCTTGCAACCGGACTGAATGTTTCTTCATAGTCAATGCCATATGTTTGTGCATACCCCTTGACTACTAATCTTGCCTTGTATCTGTTCACAGAACCATCTGCATTGTGCTTCACCTTATAAACCCACTTACAGCCAATTGCATTCTTACCTTTAGGCAAAGGTACCAATTCCCATGTAGCATTTGCTTCCAAGGCATCCATTTCTTCATCCATGGCTTTCTTCCATTTTTCTTTTCCCATGGCTTGCTCAAAAGAAGTGGGTTCTGGTTCCTGTATCACCTTGACCATATATGCATAGTGAATGGCTGTAAATCCATCATATTTCAGCCTATCCACA
Source organism: Lygodium microphyllum (assembly GCF_053477565.2). NCBI lineage: Eukaryota > Viridiplantae > Streptophyta > Polypodiopsida > Schizaeales > Lygodiaceae > Lygodium > Lygodium microphyllum. The sequence continues at coordinate 117,328,831 of NC_141145.1, forward strand.
GGATACCTAACTCTGGTAGACCTGCGCAAAGTGGGTTCACTCCTAGGTGCCCTCAAAACATCCCTGGTCTTCCTTACTCCAGGTGTAACAATAGAAGGAATACCCAACTCATCATCAATGCTCTGTTCTGAGCCACTGGATTCACCATCCACATAAGAGTGACCTGCATTCACATCAAACATGGGCTGATCAACCTTCTCTTTTCCTTTTCGTGATACCTGCATACCACTATCTGCATTGCTTTGAGAAGATTCTCCTGATCTCAATCTGCCTGTCCATGGCGAAGAATGTGAACCACTGCTAGAGGATGCTCCAGGTCCACTAATATTTTGTGACTGCTGCTGTGAATTCTGTGCAGCATTACCATTTTGTGCATCTACATCATCAATCACATTTACTGGTTTATACCAGCTACTCATCTCATCAAAAACAACATCTCTGCTCACTGTAAACTTACGAGTAGAAGGGTTATAGCATCTATACCCTTTTTGCTGCAGAGAGTAACCAATAAAGATGCACTTCTCAGCTTTTGGATCCAACTTAGATCTCAGCTCATCTGGCACATGTACATAGGCAATGCAACCAAAAATTTTCAAATGAGAAATATCTGGTTTCCTACCAGTATACCTCTCCTCTGGAGTCATTCCATGTATTGCTGCAGTGGGAGTCCTGTTCATTATGTAGACTGTTGTAGCAACTGCTTCAGCCCAATAAAAATCTGGCAGGTCTTTTTCATTGAGCATGGCACGAGACACCTCTCCAATATGTCTGTTTTTTCTTTCTGCAATTCCATTTTGCTATGGGGTATGACTGCATGAATATTGCTGCTTTATGCCATGCTCCTGCAAGAACCTTGCAAACTCATTTGAGAGGTACTCTCCCCCTCCATCTGACCTTAGGCATTTTATTTGCAGACCTGTTTCTTTTTCAACCATAGCTTTAAGAGTTTTGAAATGCCCAAACACTTCACTTTTCTTCTTCATAAAATACACCCAAACTTTTCTGCTATAGTCATCAATAAAACTGACAAAATAATGACAGCCTCCAAGAGATGCAGCTTTAGTTGTCCACACATCAGAGTGGATTAATTCCAATGGCTTCTTACTCTCTTAAACATGTCTAGGAAATGGTTTCCTTGCCTGTTTTCCAAACTGACAGGCTTCACATACCTTATGCATTTCTGCAACCTTGAACTTAGGCAATCCTGCAACAATGTTTTGGGCCTGCATTGATTTAAGTCGCTGTATATTAACATGACCAATGCATTTATGCCAGATATCAATATCTGCAACTACACCGGTCCCATGTGCAAACATTGCTGCACTCAATTCAGGCATGTCTGCATCCAATGTAAACATTCTGCCCTTCTTCTTTCCTTTTGCTATCAAGCGACCTTTATTTTTCATATCCTCAACAAAGCATCCATGAGGATTAAATCTGACCTGCAAGCCCTGCTCAACCATTTGACCAACAGAAACCAGATTCTTGGTGATATTCGGGACATGAAATACATCAGACAGGTATTTCTTTTTCCCATCCTGCATAGACAAGGGAATTTTTCCAATCTGCACAATAGGATGTGCAGTATCATCACCAGTCTCCACAAATCCTGGTTTTTCCATTTTCCTTGCATCCTCCATCCATTCTGCATGACCTGTCATGTGGTTTGATGCACCTGAGTCAACATACCATACATCATTGCTTTCTTCTGCACTTGTCATAGAATTGTTCATGTGCTGCACCATGAACAAATGCTCATTTCTGTCATCACCCTGTCTGCTAGAAGATGCATAATTCCCTTGTTGCAGTTTTCCATTCATGATGTCATTCTGCTTTTTATAGCAGTCTTTAGCCATATGACCCATTTTACCACAGTAGTAGCATTCAACATTACTGTTTGCATTTTGGCCTCTTTGCCATCCACCACGACCTCTTTGGCTCCCCCTGCCTCTAGAGTTACCACGTCCTCCTCCATAGGACTGGTTTTCTTGAGTTTGCTGCATATTCTGATTTCTACCACGGCCTCCAAATCGGCCTTCTCTACCTCTGCCTCTACCTCTTCCAGCATTTGAGTAGAAGACAGCTTCTTTTGAAGTTCCTCCTGAAGAAGATGCACCACCATTTCTCTGCTCCTCAGAAATTAGAAGAGCAATCAACTCCTCAAAATCAGGAAATCTTTCACGGACGGAAATGGATGTCTGAAACTGTGCATAATCCTTTCCTAGACCATTCAAGGTCACAGAAACTAAATCATCATCTTCCACTGGCGACCCAATGGAAGCAAGTGCATCTGCAATCTTCTTCACCTTCATGTGGTAGTCATTGATACTCATATTTTCTCTTTGCACATTATGCAACTCTTGCTTGAGCTGCATTTTCCTGGCTTGCGTATTTGTGCTATACATTTTTGACAAAGTATCCCATGCCTCCTTTGGCGTACTTGCATCCTGAATATGCACAATCATAGAGTCTGAAATACTGATAGACAGCCAATACATAACTTTCCTGGCTCTCTCATGCCATGCTTTGAATGCCTGCATTTGCTGTTGATTGGGAACATCAGGAAGAATTGGTTCTTCTTCATTTCCTGCAACAAATTCCCAATATCCTTTTCCCATAAGGAAATTCGTCATTCTAAACTTCCACGCCTGGAAGTTGTTCTTGTCAAGCTTTTCAGTGACAATCTGTGAGAGAGAATCAGACGCCATTACAGAACACTGCGAAAAATTCTGTCACTGCAAAAACTCAGCTTCACCCTCACAAGGGCAAATCTGCAAAACTGTAGAACAGTGGTTGCACAGCATAAAACTGGGCCTTTTTCTGAGTGCGTGCAGAGAACTTCCGCCTCCAAAACAGGCCCCGAAATGGCCTCAAACAAAAAAAACAAGGTCGCCAAGAGCTAAAGCTCTATCCCGCAACATATACTGCCCTCTTGCTTCACCGCGAAGGGCGTCTCAACCTGAGACAATGCACTCTTGCAATTTCCGGCTGTGCTACCTGCAGAGATCTGCTCCCAAAACAGAAAATGAAAGCAACACTGCTCCTCTTACCAGAACACCGCGAGCTTGGCTTCCTTTCTTGAGCTCCTTACCACGAACAAGGCTCTGATACCATGTCAAGATTGTGGGAGAGAAGGAAGGAGTCTCGCTTGAAGCTTTCTTGCTTGCACAATGGGGGAAGACACACAAGGGTGGAGGCTGAAAACAGTTTTCCTCTTCTTAGTTGTATAAGCCAAAAGAACTCAAGTACAAAGAAATAGAAGAACCCTCTATATGGGTCTCAAACCAAACTCAACTAACTAAGGTGGCATACTAACTGAGCCACGAACTAGAATAGATAAGGATAGCTATCATGTAGCTATTATTCATGGGCGGTGTATCAACCGCATCTGCAACCGACACGTCGGTGACATAAATACACAACGGTCACCCTGGCGTATCACGAGTGGAGCTCGATATCTCAACAACAGTTCCATTTTGATCATTTGTTTTACATGAAATTCATTGTCCCCCATATCAAGGTCATAGAGGAATTATATCTACTTTTCGTACATTGATTGAAGATTTTTATTGGCCACATATGGACAGTGATGTATCTAACTTTGTATCTGAATGCTTAATTTGTCAACGAGTTAAAAGACACCATGATAAACAATATGGTTTACTAATGCCATTATCCATTCCATCATGACCATGGGAACAGATTTCAATGGATTTTATCACTGGTCTACCTAACACTAAAGCTAATCATGATATGATTTGGACTGTTGTAGACAGGTTTAGCAAACAAGCATATTTTATTCCATGCAAGAAAACTTTAATTGCATCTCAAATTGCTCTTTCACCTGCATTTCATCCTGAAACAAATGGTCAAACAGAAGCTAATAACAATACTATTTTAGATCTTTTACGTGCTTACACAATTTCAAAACCACACACATGGGATACATATCTACATTTACTTCAGTTTGCATATAATAACACACCACATATAGCTACAAAGAAAGCACCATTTGAAGTTATTTATGATGCCAGGAGGCATATTCCACGGTGGATTCCGTGAGGTTTTGTGGTGGATTCCGTAAAATTTTATTATTACCGAGGCTCATACACAAAGTGGATTCTTTGTGCGAAAAGTCAATGGGGATGCCTATCATTTTCGGGTGTTTTGTTAATTTAATGTGTAAGCGGGTGATTCCATAGCGGGTGATTCTACAAAATACATATTTAAATTAATAAACGTTTATGAGTTTTGAGTGTGCACTTGTAATAAATTAAGGTTAGGATTTCTAACCAATTTATTTTTGTAGCTGAAGACTGCTAGGTATTCACTTTTGTCGGTTTAATTGTATTATTTTTCTAACAATTGTGAATGCTTCAGTTGATGTGTAGAGCAAGCAACGGTGGCATTGGGAAGCATTGGAGGATAGCGTGTATTCAAATTATCATCAAATTTTAATGGGCGCGTATCTTAGGCATGGCGCCTATATTTTGTCGTGCTTATTTATTAAAGCGCTTGATATTTATTTATTATTTTTGTATGCGTATGGGCGCACGATTTAAATATTTGTATTGGACATTGTATTTGGGTACTGCGCCTGACTTCTTGGGCACCCAATAGCTTTAATTATTTAGTGGCACAAAAGCAAACACAAAAGCTAAAGCGTGCTATTTTGTAAATTGGGCTATTTTTTGAGCTTGAAGATGAATAATATATTAAATACATGCTTTGTGGAACGCTCACACAAGGCACGGGGGGAGATTGCACCCAATTGGTCTCTTGTTTATGTCGTGCAAGCTTTCTTCATTGGTTTTTGTGTAAAATGTAGAGTTATTTCGTTCTTGGGGACCTTCTGACGCTCACTACACATGCATACGACGTCTGATCTGTGCACCAGTACTCGCCTCTTGATGAAATGAAGCATGCATTTACTATTGGTAATTCTCAATTTACAACAAACAATTCATATTGGTTTAAGCCTATGGAAGCTATGTGCAGGGCTGAACGCATATCTATGAAATGGGCTATTAAGGAATTGAGAGCATTGGAACTCTTAGCTGAAAATGAAGGCATTTCAAGCATATTTTATAGGCTGAATATTAATGACACTATGGCTGAAATTCTAGCATTGTTTGCTCAACAAGAAAGATTACAATGGGTTGAAGCACTTATGGAGACAAAGTATAAGACATTTGACAAAAAGGTGAAACCAATTGCTTTGCCACTTCCACCAAAGAGTGAGAGTATGTATGAAAAATTGTTGAGACAGTCAATCTTACGGGATCCTAATGATATAGGTCATCAATTTACATCTGAAACATTACAGGAATCGAAAGTTAGTGCAGAAGGGTTTCTTTTGCCTGCTGAGAGAGAATGTTTTATGCGGATGTTGGCTAGACATGGAAAGGCATTTGCATTTCAACCAAGTGAAATAGGTTGTGTGGATCCAAATGTTGTCTCTCCTATGGTCATATTTACGGTGCCACATGTACCATGGAACTTGAGGCCTATTCCAGTGCCTAAAGGTTACTTCCAAAGTTGATTTGCTAAATGAAAAGATTCACATGAAGATCTTGGAGCCTTCTTCAGTCCCATACTCAAATCATTGGTTTACTGTGCCAAAAAATAATGAGGCTTTGATATTTATTCAAGACATGCAACCGGTCAATAAATTAACCATAAGAAATGTGCGTGCATGTTGTGGTTGATGAATTTGTAGAGGCTTTTGCAGGTAGAGCGATCTATTCTTTGGGTGATCTTTACTCGGGTTATGATCAGTTTCATATTGCAATTGAAAGCAGGGATATCACAACCATGAAGATTCCCTTGGGGTTAGTACGGATGTGTACTCTCCCACAGGGAGCAACAAACTCAATGGCACAAATGACAAATGCTATGAATAGGGTACTCAATTTTATACCACAATTGACTATGCCCTTCTTGGATGATGTTCCAATCAAAGGGTGTGCAGTGGATGAAAAGAATGAAGAGATGGATGCACATGGATGCAAACAGTTTGTTGCAACCATATTGTGGATTGTGAGAGGATTTTGACACGTCTAGAAGAGGTGCATTTAACTCTTTCTAGACAAAAGTTTGTCTTTGGAGTTGAAGAGGATTTGATTGTTGGGCATATGTGTGGGCCTTATGGGCAAAGGCCATCACCAGAAAAAATAGATGGGATTGATAGAATACAAGATGTATGCAGGAATGTATCAGAGGTGCGTAGATTCTTGGGTGCATGTGTGTTCTATTTGATATGGATTCCTCACTTTGCACATGTAGCAGATGCTCTTTATCAGTTTCTAAGGAAAGGTCAAAAATTTCATTGGAAAAGGAAGCATCAGAAAGGAATGAAGAAATTGAAGCAACTCTTAAAATTTGCTCCTACATTGAGAAAGGCTACCTATTCACATGGAAATCCTATCATTATTACTGTTGATACAAGCCCAATTGGGATTGGATGGGCAATTGGGCAAGATGATGAGGAAGGGAAAAGATATGCAATTCACTTTGGTGCTAATGTATTGACTAAACGATAGAGAAGATATCCACTGGTTAAAAGATAATTATGTGGAATTGTGACAGCCCTTAATGTGATAAGGAGTATTTTATGGGTGCTCATGTAGTCATTGAGACCGATTGTTTGCTAGTATTGGGTATGATTACTAATTGTGCTACTCCGGACATTGCTATGCTCCGGTGGATTGCATACATCAAATTTTTGACCCCTGAATTTCAGCATATTGTAGGAAGAGATAACCCAATGGCAGACATGTTATCTCGAGCACGTTATGAGAATAAGATGGGATGATGGATGAGGAGGAAGAATATGACTTTCTTATGGCTGAAAATGATGTTGCAAGAGTGAATCTAGCAATGCAAGGTGTTGCTACAGCATTAATAGAAGCTTGGACAACAAAGAGGAGACACTTTAGATGTTTTGTATCTTGTATAGAAGTGTTTCTAGAAGGCAAATATGCAGGAGAGTGGCTAATAATTGGTCAATACCTCAGTACATTAACAAAGAGAGATGAATGGTTAGATGAGAAGTTTAAGAAAATCAAGAGGAAAGTGTATGGGTTTTTCTTAAAAGATGGATATTTATGGAAACACGCTATAAAGAAACAAGGTATGCCGTTGCGAGTTTTGGGTGACAGAGCTTCACAAGTAAAAGTAATGCAAGAATTTCATGAAAGCTTGTGGGCTGGTCATAGAGGTGTTTGGGGTACTTTTACAAAGATCAAAGAAATATATCGATGGTAGGGTATGTATAAGGATGTTGCTCACTTTGTGGAAACATGTACATGTCAAATATATTCATCTATGAGACATCGGGATGGATTGCAACCCACATATCCATTGTCTCTTCATTTTAAGTGGGTGGTGGATTTGGTCACAACGTCTCTAGGTCTTTGGAAAATGAGGTATCTTGTGCTTGCTCGTGAAGACTTGACTAATCAAGTGAAAGGGAAAGCTTAAAGTACTAAGACAACAAATGCTATGTGTACTTTTTCTCTTAGAAGAGATCTTTTATCGATATGGCTGTGTGGGAAAAAATACAGTAGATAGGGGTGAGTTAAATGCAGATGAAGCTCATGATTTCTTTGCATGGTTGGGGATAAAAATTGCTTTAACTTCAGCCTATAACCTTGAAGGAAATGGAAAAAGTGAAAGAGATCATCCACCTATTGTGAAGGCATTGGCAAAAGAATGTGGAGAGAAGGTAAAAGAGTGGCCACGATTGCTCCCTTATGCTTTGTGGGTTGACAAAACAACTCATAGTGCTATTACACGATATACTCCTACAGAATTGATGTATGGTAAAAAAACCTATCATGCCCATAGAAGAGATGACAGTCACATGGAGTGTGTTACCTTGGGAGGAGGAGTTGAATCGAGAGGAGTTGTTAGCGTTACGCATTAGACAATTGGAAAGAAAGTCAGAAGACATAGAGGCAACAATTGCAAAGTTAAGGGCAACAAGGATACATAATAAGAAACGGTTTGACAAAAGACATAGACTGAGACCAAGAACCATACAAGATGGGAATTGGGTATTGGTTTATGATAGCAATTTAGACAACGAGCATAGTGCCATGCGTAAAATTTCCAAACGATGGTTTGGACCCTATGTGGTAAGACAAGTGTTTGATAATGCTACTTATGCATTAAATGAGCTAGATGGGACAACCATCAAACTTTCGATAGTAGGAAAATGAATCAAATTATTCAAAAGGTGGGAATCTACTGCCTATGAGTTGCAAGAATTGGAAGAAAATAGTGGTCATGATACAGGGGCTAGACAGGAAGATATGGAAGATGAAGAAGCAAAGGATATGGTTGCAGAGGATGAGGAGGACTCAGAATCCAGTGACACCTAGGATTTTGGCACATACCAGAGTGCGGGTTCAGAGGGAGTGGTTGTTGTGATGTTATGAGGACATAGTGTGAAAAAGTATGAAATGCGTCATCATCTGACTTTTTTATTGATCTAGAGAGTCAATGTGATCTAAGACATTAGTACTAGTGTGCTTTGCATGGATTATCCAAAAATACTAGATTTTGGATAATTTTAGTCTATTTTTATATTATTTATTATAAAAATTTAAAAAAGTTTGAAAAAGCTTCTAGATTAGGATGGCATACAAAAAGCTAGTTGTTTTTTCAGCCAATTATGGGATTTTGTCACAACTCTATAGAAACAGAATTTGTATCATTTTTCATTAATTTGTCTATATAATGATTTATTAAATTTATTTCCTTTGCACTAATTAGATATAAAGAAAAGTGCATTGGAGTTGGCCACTGATGAGTGGTCACAGGTTATGGTGGACCCACACGGTGGGTTAGAGAAAAGATAGTTCACACTTCCACCTATATGACCCGATTGGGCGCCTGTGACTAGAACTCACGCATATCAGGGTTAGACTCGCACACAGAAAGGATTGAGGCCTTGAAGTGTGGGCTAGATCCACCAGAACAGACAGTTACAATCAACAAGATGGCATGATCATGAAATGCTTGTATAATGTGCATGTGTGGGCTGAAAGCTTGAAATGCACATTTCTTTGCATAGGAAAGTCACATGAAGATTCGGATACCATTTTTGCGATGTACACGGAAAAAGCTTTCATATGATACCCATATTGGGGGGGTCCCTAAATTCTAGGAGATCCCTAAATTTTAGGAGGTCCCTAAATTTTAGGAGCCTCGAATTAGCCTAAAAATGCTAGTCCTAAAAAATAGGGATGTCATTCTAAAAATAGTAAGTTCTGTACTCTGACTGTGCTTACTAAATTTGGTTGTTTCTATTCTTGACAGTATTCAACCCAAAAAGGAAGGCCATAAAGAAGAGACAAGTGTCAAGACACTTGTCACACAAGTCTCCAAGTGTCCCACCACTTGTCACATCTCATGACATGTGGCTGGACACTTGTCTTGTGCTACTCCACTTTCCCCTTTTGTACTAGCTCTCCCCTCTCCTATAAATAAGAGCTCGTTTTTCTTCATTCAACATCATTTTTCTTTGCTGTAAACTCATGTACAGCACCCACAGATAGCCAGAAACTGGCCCCATCCATCCCCATCATCATCCCCCACTTCTCCATTATCAAATTCCTCCATATTCCCTCTTTTATCACTGCTGTTTTACAAGACAGCAAGCCTGTAAATTTATTACAACACCTCCTTCTTGAGCTCTTTCTTCCATTTTAGCTACAAGAAGCAAGCCCTATCCATGTACTACTGATCAACGATGGAGAAAGGCTGAATTCCCCTTTTTCTTCTCTTATACTGTAAAGAAATCAGTTCTTATCATTGCATAATAGATAATGCATGTGTGTTTGTACATCTTTGCATGATCTTGTGAGAGTGAGAATTACTTCTTCTCACTCTCAGGTTGATTGTAACTGAGCTTTTCCCTAAGGGACTTGGGTTGAGCAGAAATACATTCCTTCGGGGGGGGGGGGGGGGGGTTGCCCATCTTCAACCCTCAATCTTGTCTCCATTACTTTTACATTTTTATGGCTGTAATTTTGTGAGTAATTTTCATTTTCAGCTTTAAGTGTTCATTCTCTTTTATATTAAATCTCGAAAACAAGCAAATATCATAATTGTTAAGCATACTACGTTGTTTGGGGCGTTTACAGTGGTATCTGAGCTTTGGCTCGGTCCTCACCCCCAACACTGGTAGTGCTTACAACTATAAGTTTGTTTGTTTTCAGCCCTTGCATTGAGTGCTTGAGCATATTTTTTTCTTTAGTCTCAATGGATCAATCGAGTGCTATCCTTCAAGCCATTCAAAGTCTTAGAGAGGAGAATCAGCAAATTCGTGATCAACTTCTCAAACTAGAAAAAGTTGAGAATCCCAAAGAATTCAAGGAAAGAAGCCCATCCACTTCAAGGAGACAAAGCCATACCAATGAAAGGAGCCGATCAAGAAGTCCAACTACTTCTAAGAGGCAGTCCCATTCTACTTCAAGAAAGAGATCGCGTCGAAGCTCATCCTCTTCTTCAAAGTCATCTGGCGCCTATTCTGATGGATCCTCTTCTAGTAATGAAGAGTCACACCCCTCTCGTGGAAGACCTCATCATCGTCAAAGGCATCGACATTCTTCACCCTCGTCTCCATCTTCATCCCCATCAAGCACTTCATCATCTTCAACCTCAATATCCGAGCATGGACGAAGGCATAAGAAGAAGAAGAAGACTAAGTCACTATCTCAACTTGAAAAGAAGATCAAGTTCAGTATGTATGATGGTTCCCGAAATCCTGATCTTCTTCTGAAGTTTATTCGTCAATTTCAAATTTTGTATGGTCGTGACAAGTATAAAGAAAAAGAAAAGATTAAGTTTGCAGCTTTGCATTTAACCGACTTAGCCCATACTTGGTGGACGGGGTTGGAATATGATCATGCTGCCCCAAAATCATGGCTGTCCTTTGTTCGCCTGATACAAAGCCAATTTCTTCCTGTTCATTTCAAAAGAGATGTAAAAATGGAATGGGATCGGCTTTGGCAAAGGAAAAATGAGTCACTTGGTGACTATACCAAGAGATTTTGGGAGCTACTTTTGAAGGTCCAACATTTCAAGAAGATCAGCAGTTCGAAAAAGCTTAGGAAGTTTCAAGGAGGTTTGCATTTTAAACTTCGTACTGCTCTTAATCATTATCATTGTTCTAGTCTCAGGGAACTCATTGACCATGCTAAGACATGGGAAATGGAGCACAATGGCAACAAATCATTCCAAAAGAATGATAAGAAGAGAGTAGCTGATGATGAGGAGTATTCAGCCCCAAATGAAGGACAAAAACAGTGGCAAAAGCAGCCACCATCAAATCAAAAGAAGATGAAGCCCTATACACCTCCTAATGCTCATCAATTTCGCTCCAATCTATACCCACAAGCAAAGCAATTTTCCGAAGAAGAAAAGCAACGCTTCATGAAAGAAGGGAAGTGATTTAAATGTGGACAAACATGCCACATAGCGAAGCAATGTCCAAACAAGGGACAAAGCAAGGTTTCTGACAACAAGCCTAAGTCGCCAGTGAAAATCAATGCTATCAGTGATGTAGTTGCAAACACAACTCACACTCCAGAGATGCGCAAATTATTAAAAGCTTGGGGACAGTTGCAAGGTAAGCAAGCACTATTCTTGATAGATCTTGGGGCGAATGAAAATATTATTTCCTTGCAATTAGCTAAAGAGCTTGGATTAAAGAATGAAGAGATGGACACTCCGGCAGAAGTTCGCCAAGCTTTAAATGCTGATGAAGGTGACACAGTGAAGACTGTGATACCCTACATTGGCAAGCTCAAGTTTCAAATTCAAGGCTACAGTGACGAAGATACCTTCTGTATCGGAGACCTTGATGGTTGCGATGTGATTCTTGGCATGCCCTGGAATCATAGAGTAGATTCAACCATCTTCTCTCAGAAAAAGAAGGTAGAACTCACCAACAAAGGCAAGAAGTACGAGATCCAAGCTGGAGTTTCTAGAGACACCATACCTATGGTAAGCCATATGCAAGTCTCTAGAGCAATTAAGGATTGTGTTCAATGTTGTCTGCTTTATGTCACTGATATAAAAGATAATATGAATGCTGAAAACCAAGAGCAACTTCAGCTCTTGGAAAAGTATAAAGATTGTTTTTTTGAAGATCTTCCTTATCAGCTTCCCCCAGAAAGGCCAGAAGACCATCATATTGATATTATCCCGGGCAGTTCTCCTCCTAATATAGCACCATACCGTGTGAGCCGTCCTCAACAAGAAGAAATCAAAAAGCAAGTCGAAGACCTACTCAACCGTGGGCTAATTAGGCCAAGTAGCTCACCATTTTGTTCACCGGTTCTTCTTGTTCAAAAGAAAGATGGCACATTCAGGATGTGCATTGATTATCGAGCCCTCAACAAAATCACTGTGAAGAATCGGTTTCCTATTCCCAGAATTGACGACATTTTGGATCGTCTAGGAGGCTCAAAGGTTTTCAGCCGCATTGATCTAAAGAGTGGTTATCATCAAATTAGGGTAATACCACAAGATGTACACAAAACTGCTTTTCGCACTTCATACGGTCTTTATGAATTCTTGGTGGTTCCTTTCAGATTAACCAATGCACCAGCCACCTTTAATCGAATGATGGAGCGCATCGACAATATGTCGGTACTTTCTTTGATGATATTCTTGTCTTTAGCAAGAATGAAGAGGAGCATCATCAACACTTAGAAATTATTCTACAATTACTACAACAAAATCAACTCTTGGTAAATGGTAAAAAGAGTGAAATTTTCATGCATAAAATAAATTACCTTGGGCATGTCATCTCTTCTGAAGGGATTCAGATGGATCTTGAAAAGATTAGGATAATCCAAGAATGGCCTCATCTTCGTGATGTACATGAGGTGCGATCGTTTCTTGGCTTATGTTCTTATTACCGCCGCTTCATCAAGCATTTTACACATATGGCTTCTCCACTTCATGACCTTACAAAGAAGAAGATCTCTTTCCAATGGAAGGAAAAAGAGAAGGCAGCCTTCACAAGGCTGAAAACAGCTCTTACTTCTGGACCTGTTCTTATCATTCCAGATTTGGTAAAACCATTTGTGGTGGAAGCAGATGCTTACGGTGATTGTATTGGTGCAGTGCTAAATCAAGAACGCCATGCCGTAGCCTTTGAAAGCCGCCGTCTAAATGATGTGGAGAAAAGGTATGACATTTATGAAAAGGAGCTCTTAGCAGTGGTTCATGCTTTAAAGATATGGAAACATTATCTTTTAGGCAATGAATTCCTTATTAAAACCGATCATCAAAGCTTGAAGTATTTCAAGACTCAAAAGCATTTGCAGGAGAAACATGCAAGATGGGAAAATTTCTTGTCTATGTTTCATTTTCAAATTATGTACACTCCAGGGAAACAAAATGTAGTTGCTGATGCACTTTCTAGAGTGCCTCGCATTGCAACTATTACAGTGGCTCATCATGAAGATTTTCAAACGATGAAGAATACTTATGATGAAGATACTGATTTTGCAGCAATTTGGTCAAATTTACAGCAAGGAGGTTCTCATCTAGATTATTCCATCAAAGACGGTTACCTTCTCATGAACAATCGCCTTTGTGTTACTCTTCCTGTTCGACAAAAGGTGCTTAAAGAAAGTCATGAACCCCCTTATGCAGGGCATAGAGGGAGGGCAGCCACTCTAAGTGCAATTGAGTGCTACTTTTATTGGCCAACATTACGAAAAGATACACATAACTTCATTGAGGCTTGTCTGGTATGCCAAAAATCCAAATATGATAGGCAGAAGATTCCAGGATTGTTGCAACCTCTTCCAGTGCCCAAAGATCTATGGGAATCTATCACAATGGATTTCATCTTAGGTATTCCAAGAACACCTCAAGGTCATGATATGATTTGGGTCATAATTGATAAATTCAGCAAACAATCACATTTTATTCTATGTCATAAAACATTGAAATCCGCACAAGCTGCAAGACTTTTCATTCAACATATCTTCAGATTACATGGTATGCCTTCTGAGATCATTTCAGATAGAGACTCCAAATTCACAAGTAACTTTTGGCGTGCTTTATTTGAGAATTTGGGAACCACTTTAAAGTTCTCCTCAGCTTTTCATCCTCAAACTGACGGCCAAACAGAGGTGATGAATCTCACTCTTTTGGATATGTTGAAAGCTTATGTTAGTGAACATAAGTCACAATGGGAGAAATATCTTCCATTATTGGAGTTTGCTTACAACAATACAGTGCACTCATCCACAGGGAAAGCTCCAAATGAAATAGTACAGGGTAAAGTGATTCCTCCTCCAATTATTCGCACTAAAGATAAGATTTTTGCTGCTGATGAGTTTGCTTCAGATTTAAAAACAACAATGGATCAAGTTCGAGCCACTATCAAAGTTGCGCAAGAGCGACAAAAGAAGCAAGCAGATAAACGAAGAAGACCTTTGGCTTTTGAAAAAGATCAATATGTCTTGCTAAAGTTTGATAAAAGCAGGCTCAAACAAGGTTCTGGTCAAAATTCATCTTTTCCAAAGCTCTCCAGTAGATACTTTGGACCCTTCAAAGTGATTGAGAAAATAAATGAAGTTTCTTATCGACTTGAGCTTCCTACTCATTGGAAAATACACAATGCTTTTCATGTAAGTTTGCTAAAACCTTACATAGGACCAGAACCAAAGGAACCCATTACTGAAGATCCCCCAGAAGTTGAAGAAATAGAGCAACTCTTGGAACCTGAAAAGATTTTGTTTCTCAAGGATCGAACCACGAGAAGTGGCCTTGTGACACGAAAATTCTTACTAAAATTCAAGAATCTACCCACAACAGATGCACAATGGGTAGATGAAAAATTCATGAAGGATTACCCAAATATTCTATAGCAATATCAAGAAGCTTTTCAGCTGAGGACAGCTGAATAAAAGCCAGAGGGCTGTCACAACTCTATAGAAACAGAATTTGTATCATTTTTCATTAATTTGTCTATATAATGATTTATTAAATTTATTTCCTTTGCACTAATTAGATATAAAGAAAAGTGCATTGGAGCTGGCCACTGATGAGTGGTCACAGGTTATGGTGGACCCACACGGTGGGTTAGAGAAAAGATAGTTCACACTTCCACCTATATGACCCGATTGGGCGCCTGTGACTAGAACTCACGCATATCAGGGTTAGACTCGCACACAGAAAGGATTGAGGCCTTGAAGTGTGGGCTAGATCCACCAGAACAGACAGTTACAATCAACAAGATGGCATGATCATGAAATGCTTGTATAATGTGCATGTGTGGGCTGAAAGCTTGAAATGCACATTTCTTTGCATAGGAAAGTCACATGAAGATTCGGATACCATTTTTGCGATGTACACGGAAAAAGCTTTCATATGATACCCATATTGGGGGGGTCCCTAAATTCTAGGAGATCCCTAAATTTTAGGAGGTCCCTAAATTTTAGGAGCCTCGAATTAGCCTAAAAATGCTAGTCCTAAAAAATAGGGATGTCATTCTAAAAATAGTAAGTTCTGTACTCTGACTGTGCTTACTAAATTTGGTTGTTTCTATTCTTGACAGTATTCAACCCAAAAAGGAAGGCCATAAAGAAGAGACAAGTGTCAAGACACTTGTCACACAAGTCTCCAAGTGTCCCACCACTTGTCACATCTCATGACATGTGGCTGGACACTTGTCTTGTGCTACTCCACTTTCCCCTTTTGTACTAGCTCTCCCCTCTCCTATAAATAAGAGCTCGTTTTTCTTCATTCAACATCATTTTTCTTTGCTGTAAACTCATGTACAGCACCCACAGATAGCCAGAAACTGGCCCCATCCATCCCCATCATCATCCCCCACTTCTCCATTATCAAATTCCTCCATATTCCCTCTTCTATCACTGCTGTTTTATAAGACAGCAAGCCTGTAAATTCATTACAACACCTCCTTCTTGAGCTCTTTCTTCCATTTTAGCTACAAGAAGCAAGCCCTATCCATGTACTACTGATCAACGATGGAGAAAGGCTGAATTCCCCTTTTTCTTCTCTTATACTGTAAAGAAATCAGTTCTTATCATTGCATAATAGATAATGCATGTGTGTTTGTACATCTTTGCATGATCTTGTGAGAGTGAGAATTACTTCTTCTCACTCTCAGGTTGATTGTAACTGAGCTTTTCCCTAAGGGACTTGGGTTGAGCAGAAATACATTCCTTCGGGGGGCGGGGGGGGGTTGCCCATCTTCAACTCTCAATCTTGTCTCCATTACTTTTACATTTTTATGGCTGTAATTTTGTGAGTAATTTTCATTTTCAGCTTTAAGTGTTCATTCTCTTTTATATTAAATCTCGAAAACAAGCAAATATCATAATTGTTAAGCATACTACGTTGTTCGGGGCGTTTACAGATTTTCACAAGAGGGACAGATTGACGAAATCGCGCGCATCATGATCATTGAAAACATGCTAAAAACTACAGATTGAGTTGAAAGAAGAAGAAGGAGTGATCTAAGAGATCCGTGAGTAGGTGTCATGTAGTTTTACCCCCTTTTCAGAACCAATGGAGCCAACAGATTTGGGTTCTGAGAAGCAGAGAAGGAGCTGTAATTTCGATGCACATTTTCTTCTACAAAGAAGCTCCAGGAGATCTAATGCATGGAGATTGCTTTTGAGTAGTGCAAAGATTCTAGGTTCTTTCAATACATATTGATTCAATTCATTGTGCGTTGTCTTTTTAGTGTTTACCACTTTTGTATTGTCTATCTTCTCTTCCATCTCCTATCTCTATTTCCTTCTACTTCTGATCCCTAGTGGATTCAACCTTTCGACCAAAACCCCTCCAACATTGGTGAACCCCCTACTGACTCTACTTTGCAACAGGAGAGTTCCAACCAAACCCACTAGGATCAAACCTAAAGTTTTGGGTTCCTAAAATCGGATGGGTCTCCTAGCAGCCAGCTAGCGTCAGTAATTTCAAGTCCCACTTTTAGAGGATTACTCGATCTAAAGCGAACTTACCATTGCACTTGGTTTAAAGAGAATGGGAGACGGAGGGGAGTACGGGCAAAATCCCATTCCAGCCCCCTAAAACAATGCAAGTCGGTTCTACCTAACAACTATTTGGTCAATTTACCGTGGTCAATTTACCTCTTCCTATTTCTATTGCTGATTAAGAAAAGATCCCAGCAAACCGGGACCACCCTACCATTGGGCAAACCCGTCGAGGGTTATGCCCACCCACTTTCCTTTGATGATGGGTCATATTTAGTTTTTTAATTACCTACAACACATTTATTGGAACATATATAACCAGCTTCCTTAATTAGTCCATTAAGTCACATGTTCCTTCACATAATTTATCTCATTGACACGCATACAATTCGAATAGTAAAGCAACTTCTTTGTTATATTAGAAGCTTATTATAATTTCCATCTTTTCGTCCCAACGGAAGACACACAGAATTCTATAAGGATATTATGTCCACCAAGATTCCACCCTCATAACTAGTATTTAGGGTTCCAGGATCCCATCCTGGGTCACGAAGGGGCTCGTTAGATTCTTGGAACAATGAGGATTTACAACCAGAGCCCCCTCTGGCACCTACAATTCCTACTGTCCAAGACTATCCCTACTGACAGAACTTTTGCCTACGGATCCGGTCCAAGTCTCTTGTAGCGATAATCATGACCCCCTTGGAGTAGAGTCTCGCCGCTAGCTTGGGGATAGCCTAGCGTGATCCTTCCTTTTATTCTATTTGACAATAATTTCAATCAGAGATCTAGATTCTAGCAAACACAAACAATCCTTTCAAATATATATCAAATGATGCAATGACAATCACCCCATCATGCAATTCACAGCTTCACATAGCCAAGGTAGATGTTATCCTAAGGTAACCTTACATTCTAATGAGGATTCTCCTCCCCATAAAGAAGTGTTGAGTACATCTCTTATAACATGTTAAGCAAGGCATGAATTTCTCGTTCGGCCTCACTTATCCAACATAAGCGAAATTCCTAAAAGAAATATATTGTGTCAATAACTCAACGAGATGGCCTATAGGACTCTTCAATAGACAATCAGTTTCTATAACTATCTCTAGTCAACTCTTAACCTTGTCACACTTGACCATAACTATGTCGAATGCGCATAAAGACATATGTACAATAACCTTTGGCAATTCATTCTAACATGATTCTATGACTTAAAATCTCAATTAGTCTAGCTGCAGATCATTGTGATTAATTGTCTATATTTGTACTAATATATTTTTTAGATGAGTTATCAATTTATATAAGTGAAAAATATGAAAGCTAATATCTTATGTAATTATCTTATATAGAAAAATAATAATCTAGTAATGAATAACCTGGTTTGGTAGCATGACGACATTAGGAACTTCGTCTTTACTCGTGCTTGCATTAGCCACACCCGATGTTCCGTTGGTAGTGGTAACTCCCGGAACCTCGAGCACTCCCGTATCATTGGCAATCCCCGTTGCTTGACCGGTTGCATTGGTCCCTATGGTTTTTCCACTTTGTCGCTTTGGAGCCATCGTCCACGAGTGGTTCGAGAGATAGGAAAGGTGGAATAGATTTGAGATGAGAGAGCGTAAGAGAATATGGCTTAGTTAAAGATTGAGACAAGGGATTTGAGCTAACTCTCTTCCTCTCTTCCTCTCTCTCTCTCTCTCTCTCTCTCTCTCTCTCTCTCTCTCTCTCTCTTTAGCTTCTTCTGGCAGCCTCTTGAAGGAGTATCCTTCTTCCTCTCTTTCTCTACCTCTCTCTTGCAGCCTCTCGGGGTCTCCTTATGTCTCCCTAAGTGTCCCCCCCATGCCTCTTATTTATAGTGAATTGGAGAAGAAGGATTGTGTCTAAGAAGAGGAGCTCTTTGTCGAGGGGAATCTTGGAAAGATTAGTGATCTGATGCTCATATCATAAATATGATGGTTCCATTGGCTCCGAAAGGGGGGTAAAACCCCAACACACTTGATTAGAAAACTCTTAGTTAACTCATTTTCTTTGTTTGAAGTGTTGTCAACGACTGCTTGTAGACTGCGATCGTGGTGCATGCAATTTCACTAGTCACTTTTCTTTATTTTTCTTTTTATAAAATCTTCAAACTAACTAAAACATCACTTATATTTTCTTTTAAATGACATCTAGTTCTAGAAATCTCCATATCTTTTTTTTAAACGATAATATCTAAAATATCTAAAATATTCTAGTCTTGTCCAAAAATCTAATATTTTTAGACCATCCTTACTATACACATTAACATTAGTGATTAATATAGCCCATCTCTCTTGTTCACATTATAACTTCCATGAAGGGTGGCTACGATCCTTGTTAATTCATAAAAAATATCGAGTTACGACTCTAGATTTTATTTATTTATTTATTTTTAATGTCTATTAGTTACTAATGTTATTTAATTTTTTAACTTTAGGTAGTAACCTTACTAACTTATTAATTGACTAGATAACTTTTGAACTAACCAACTAACTTTTATTGCTTGGAAATATTACATCAGGGAATGTCGTGATGCCATGCAGACACAGTGTGAAAAAGCATGGAATACACCATCATCTGACTTCTTATTAATCAAGAGAGTAAATGTGAACTAAGCCATTAGTACTAGTGTGAGTTGCATGGATTATCTGAAAAGACTAGATTTTTGGATAATTTTAGTCCATTTTTTATATTATTTATCATAAAAATTTGAAAAGTTAGAAAAAGCTTCTAGATTAGAATGACATGAAAAAAGCTAGTTGCTTTTTTAGCCAATTATGGGATTTTCACAAGGGGGACATATTGACGAAATCACTTGCGTCGTGATCGCTGTAAACATGCTAAAAACTACAAATTGAACGGAAAGAAGAAGGAGTGATCTAGGAGATACGTGATCACGTGTCCTGAAGTTTTATCCCCCTTTCGGAGCCAATGGAGCCATCAGATTTGGGTTTGAGCAGCAAAGAAGGAGCTGTAATTTTTATGCACGTTTTGTTCTACGAACAAGCTCCATGAGATCTAATGCCTAGAGATTGCTTCTGAGTAGTGCGAAGATTCCAGGTTCTTTCAATACATATTGATTCAGTTCATTGTGCTTTTTCTTTGTAGTGTTTACCACTTGGGTATTCTCTATCTTCTCTTCGATCTCCTATCTCTACTTCCTTCTACTTCTGATCCCCGATGGATTCGATCTTTCGACAAAGACCTGTCCAACAACATGATACATACGTATATTTATAATCGACCTTCCCAAGATGATTACAAAACCTACACGATAGTGGGAAAGGTATTGTGAAAGGTTGAGTATCAATTAAATTCTAATTTCCATGCATATCATGACATATAGGAATTCTTTGTTTAAGTTTAAAGAAACAATACCACGGATTAGTGCGGTGTTGCTTCTAAGCAACACAATAATATGACTGAAAGGAAATCATTGAAAAAAAAATTTCACATGATACATTGGTCAATTTGTGGTTAACTTATTTGAGCACTATATGGTATTACACCTTGCACTTGCAATCTTATGCATGGTATCAAGAAAGAGAAAGCCTCCTAGATGCATTGCAATTGGTTGGTGAATCTATTGACCAATAAGGAGAGTGTGAGGATCATTGAGCTCTAGGATAGTACAATTTTCTTTGGAGATTGATTAGGTGAGGGAAAAAAAATATTTCTTGAAATGTGCAGCTTTAAAAAAGTGTGTACAATGTTATGATTGTGTTTTATGTTTGAGATGGTGCATCTTGGGGCCAATCCTCAGGGTGTAGGAGAGATGTAAGAGCCATAGTGATCAGTTGAGGGATACTTTGTATATGTGCACAACTAGGTGTTAGTCATCTGCATGTGTGGGATACTCCTTCTATCAGAGTTGAGAAGGCTCAAAATTGTTAGACTGTAAATTGATACAAATGCATGATTTAGCTTGATTAGTATATATAATCCAAACACTCGTGGACACAAGGCTGTGACAGTTGTTTAGTGAGCATAGGAGGCCTAACTAGAGCCAGAGAACCAGTGTCAGGCCCATTTTTGTCTTGTGACAGGTGATGCATTTGCGGGGATCTATTAATAAGTGGTGGTTTTTATATCATGATTAATAGAGACTAGTTATTTAGTATATGCAAAAGGATGTTGAAATAGATTCATTATTTTCTGAGAGACATAGTCAAGCCGAGATTCAACGACAAGAAAGAGCTGAAAGGGCTAGATGGAGAGCACATATTATTAGGAGGTATTCTTCTAAGTGCAATTGTTGGACATCAGTAAAAGTGAGATTCCTTATTGACCCAATTAATATCCTAGTTAGTCCATTCTTAGGGGAAGGAGGAAGCTCTAGCATTCCCCTTTTCCCAAAAAGTAAATCTACTTCAAGTGGGAGTGTGACCCCTTCGGTACCAATCCTAGAGCAAACCCAATTTCCATGATGGCACAATCAATTGCGATATCTACAGAAACAATGATTTGCTACTGCTTGGTTTCCTACCTATTCATTTTTAATGGATTAACAAAGGAGAATATGGAACTCCATATTAGTGAGTCCCAAAAGTTAATATTTAATTGTCAAATTGTGGTATCATGGCTGGGAAGTGAGAACCATAACTATGATAAATCTATTTTATGCGGCTTTTTGAAGAGAGTTTGCCCTTGAGAGAGGTGGTCAATATTAGCTATGTGTTCGAAATGTGACAAGTCAAGAACCCCACGAGAATGCTCGAGCATATGCCAAGACACCAAAATGAGTATTTTGCAAATCACTGACCTCTATTCCTAATCCACCTACTATACAATTGGAGTACTCTTTGCATAAATTATACTTTAATATCCAAGTGTAGTTGAGTAGTGTTGCTCTTGCTTATATAGACACTCCTATTAAACAAGCAAATGAGTTAAGGTGGTGCTTACAAGTGGCCTACGCATCTAGAAAAAAACAAAATTCAAGTCTAGATTGTGGCAATAATTTGGCATTGATCACAGTAAAAGTCAATGTGCAACTAGCACACCCATGAGATAGATTCAAACAGAAGAGGAAGCATAATCTAGAATGTTCCCATGCTGCCGGCTCCTCCTAATCTTACTATGCAAATGGATAGCCAAATGGTTCCACAAATAATGAAAGCCAAAATTACAAATCCTAATATCATGCCAACTAATCAACGATCCATCCCTAATTAGGTGGTTATGCTAGTTGAACGGAAAGTGGATGATCATGGCTATGAGTCTAATGCATCAAATATTCTTGGCAAAGTCAAGAACATGATGAAGCATTATATTGATGTGATAATGGAATAGTATAGACAAATAGCCATAGCTATTAATTTTTTAGATTTAGCTATAAGTGTTCTGGTGGTCAACACTTTCTAAGAAATTACCCTAATATCAAATGCGACATATGTGGGAAGTCCAGCTATCTAGCTAGTACTTGTTGGAGCAATATAAACTCTCTCTTCAACAAGGGACTAAACCCTTAGTTCTAATTAATCATTGAGCAAAAGGGAATAACTTTCAACAAGATGAGGGGCCAAAGTAAAGATTCTGAAGAGGAAAAGATATCATGGAAAAGTTGCCTAATGGTAGTGGTATCAACCTTATCAAAGCTGTGCATGTCAACATGACTCAGGCTTTCAGTTTATGAGCCGTTACAAGAGGACAAAATGTTCAAAAAGGTGAAGGGATAATGTAAAACCTATTGAGGAAAACCCTAAATAGGATGATAAGTGGACACAAGTTCTTACCTTGATTTGGAATCTCTTCCTCTAAAAGCTACTGATGGAAAGCTAAGTCCAATAAGGAGTTTCCAAAGAAGAAGGTAAAATCAAAGAAAGAGGTACCTAAGGCCTGTCTAATGCCTAAGAGAAATAATGTCTTCTAAGAAAAGAGAACCATTGCCAATTATCATGAATTTTACTTAGCCAATTCTCTTTGCGAGGTAAAGCCTGATGTGAATCTCTTGTAGTTGATCAAGTTATCTCTAGGAGTGCATAAGGAGTTTAAGAAAATTCATCACACTAGATATATCATCAAATCCTTGAGAATAGCCCATGTGGGAGATGACTAGTTTGAACATGCTAAAAAGCATTGTCCAAGGGTGGCAGCATATGTTGACAACATATTAGTGGATCATGCCATTGCGGATACTAGATCCTCTGTCAACATTATGAGTTCAAAATTGATGGAAACTATGGGACTAGAAATCCAAAAGGATGCCTTCACAATTTTTAGGATGGCTAGTGACAATTTAAGGTAATCGGAAGGTTGCATTACCAAAGTCCACATAACTATTATTAATATGGAATGGATTTTGGACTTTAGGATTATTAGGTTTGCAAGGAAACCAAGCTATCAAGTATTATTAGAAAGGCCATGGATCTTGCAATTCAATTGTCAAGTTGATGTATACATTGTCATCTAATTTTTGATAGAGGTACCAAACGTGTAATAGTGGATGCATATTCTAAATCACCTCAAAAGCAAGAGAGTATACGTATCTTTGATAGATTTAGATGAATTAGAGGATCCTTCTAGCAGTGAGACTTTGTCAAGCGATGAATAAAGAGAGGGGCCCACTATAGAATATGTGAATGAGGTGACTTTGAATAAGCTCATAGAAGCTCAAGAGAGAATCATAGATGCAAACGTGATTGAGTTAGATCTCGGTAAATTGAATGAGCCATGACCAATTAAATTGGGATTTATGCTTAGTGTGGAAGACAGGAAAGACTATGTGTCCTTAATGTAGAAATTTTGTGATGTTTTTTCCTAGAGCTATGATGAGGTAAGGGGTACTCCTCCTAGTCTTGCTATGCATACTATTCCCCTTAAGGAAGGTAGCCATCTTGTTTAACAAAAAGTGAGGTGTATGCCTTTTGAGGGAAGGGACGAACTATTTGAGTAGCTACAAAATTTACATAAGGCTAGCTTGATGTTTCTTGTACAATATATGGAGTGGTGTTCACTAGTAGTTATTAAGAAAAAGAAAAATAATCAAATCTAGCTTTGCATAGATTTTAAGGAGTTCAATAATAAATAGACGGTCAAAGATTACTATCTACTACCATTTATTGATCATATTCTAGATCAGTTAGCGAGTAGGGATATCTATTTGTTTATGGACTACTTCATTAATTATAACGAAATTGCTATAGCAAAGAAAGATAAGTTGAGAATGGCATCTAAAATTGTATTAGGCACCTTTATGTATCATGTTATGGCTTTTAGATTATGCAATGTGCCAAGTTCTTGGTGATGTTGTCATGTTGCTACACGGTCACTGTGTGAAAAAATCTAGAGCGCATTGTCATTTGACTTTCTTATTGATCTAGACAGCCAATATTTAGTCATTAATGTTAGTGTTTGGAGTGTGGATGGTTTAAAAATACTAGATTTTTGGACAAGTTTAGCCAATTTTTGATATTTAAGATATTATCTCTTGTAAAAATCCAAAAATTGTAGACAACTTCTAGAATAGGATGGAACGTAAAAGAAAGTAGGTAGCTTTCAACCATTTTGGGAGGATTTTATACAAAAAGAAGAATTGGCGAAATCACCTGATGTGCGATTGTAGCTTTTAGGCAATGAACATCACTTTGAACTAGGAGAAGAAGAAGGGGTGGTCTGTGAGAATTCTGGCAAGGTGCTCTGGTATTTTACCCCCCTTTCAGAGCCAACAGAAGCATCCGATTAGCGGTTTGAGCCACATAGAGAGTTATTATTTTATGCATTTTTTTGTCTACAAGAGATTTATCTTCTTAGGATGCAGAAATAAATTGACAAGCTTCACCTCTATGAGTATTCTTCTACATCTTTTATTTCTTCGAACCCTTTTCTCTTTCCTCTACTCCTCTCCTTGAATCTCCCTTCACCCTACTGTCTCTTACTCCCGTGGTAGACTTTTGCCCCCAAAGGCTCTAACAATGGTGAAGCCAATGTGAAAGTCAACAACAGGTGTGTGGAGATGGGGGATTTTGCAAGTTCAAGTGGTGGTAATACTTTACAACAGATGATTGCTTTGTTGCAGCAAAAATAACAACAATTGTTGTTACAACAACATATGCAAACTTGGCAAGAAGAAAAAAGAATTGATTGCTTAGTTGCGAATGCATTGCACGCAATGGGATAGAAATTGAAGCAGTTTAAGGGTCAAAATGTTTTGTCCTTTATCCGGTTGTATGAAGAAAAGATGTTGTTTCATGGGGTATCGCAATATACATGGAGTCAATATTTCTCCCATTTGGCCATGCATGCATTGCATGATTGGATTGATGAGTTATATAGAAGAGGTACTAATTGGGTAGCTTTTAAGAAAGTTTTGAGAGAAGAGTTTTTCTTTGAAGATGAAGGATTGGTAACTAAAAAGACATTTACAGATTGGATTGAAAAGCCCAATAAAGGATTGTCTACTACAACTTTGCTTTGTGAATTTGAAAGTCGGTATGCGCAATTAGATGCCGATGAGTAGCAATCATTGGAGAGTCAGAATACTGATTTATTTTTTAAGGCTGCTGGAGCCCCAAGAGAGACACCAAGGACAAAAGGGTTTCTACTACAAGAAAATCTATCTTATAACATTAACAAGCTTTTGTTTCATTCTTTAGAGAACCACAATAAGGAAAAGAACACCACTAATAATAAAACTTCATGCATCATCGTAGAATCAATCTCCCACCATTTTACCTTCAACAAAATCCATCATTCTCTTTATATTATTCATAGAATTCATCAACTAACAAAGAGAACACAAAATAAACACCACTTTAAATGAAAAAATATCACATAGTATTCATTTTCATTGTCTTCATAATTTTCTCTCACAGTCTCTCATAGATAGATACATTGTCTTGCATAGAATTGGCTACCTCTGACTCTCTCTTTCTCTCTCAATCAATAGTACATAATCTCCTCTCTAAAATTCTCAATAATCACTCATAATAATCCTTCTTAGGTCGTGGATGACCCTTCCAAGAGGTGTGTTGAGAGCGGAATTTTGATGTTGAGAAGTGCTTAAAAATAGCTAAAAATTATGAATATCAAGGGAAAAATATTCAACGTCGAAGGCGGCAGCTCCAGCTGGGACGATTTTAAGCATCAAAGTACTTTAAAGGTGCTTGAGCCATACTTGGAGATTTTTGATAATTTTTCAGACTGCTTTGCGGGTTGTCAAGAATTACTGGCCAATGCAGGATGTCAAGCCGGATGCCCAAGATTTTTTTGAGCTCAATTTGGAGTCCGGATGGGGAAGGAGCCAAGAAACCGGGCAAGATACGAAGAGGTGGACAAAAGTTTGGCCAAATGAGTGGTGACCTTTGGGGCCTAGGGGCATTTTATGCCAACATTTAACTTAGCATGAAATCGTGGAGAGAGAGAGGATGAAAAAAACGTGGGCAGGATGGCACCGAAATCTGCGCCCATATCATGATCATGGAGGATGCAGCCTGCACACAACCACTACAATTGACATTGACTACAATTGACATTGGCCCTTCATTCCCCTCTGTCTGCTGGTCATTTCGCCGTGCTTCACTCGTGCAATGGTGGTCTCTATGGAAATCTCAGAAATCAGTCTTTCTCTCTCCCCCCTCTCTCTCTTCAAGAGGCAGATTCATGTGGGAAGAAGAAGGATCAACGGATGCTTGTCCAACCGAGATGGGATTGCTCCGTGATGCAAGAGGAGGGTAGATTACTAATTCTGGACTGTCATGGACATTAATGGTTGCTGGAAATCAGTCCCAAGACATGGCAAATAAAAACCCGCAACCCGCAAAGAACGATAATTTTATTTTTACAAAGGGAATTGATGTTTTATGCAATTTGCTTCATGAATACTTGTTCCCATGGGCTGATTATGCATTATGTTGTTGTTTGCTATGATTTTAATCAGTTTATGCTCAGAAAATCAAAAAATTACAAGTGTTATGATTGAAATTAATGGTATAAAACCCGTAAAACACGCGTTTAAGAGGCAAAATGGGAGTTTTTTGCAAAATAAAGGGGAAACATTTGATAGAACATCAATAAAACCTAAAATTTTGCTGTCAAGAAACCTAAGGGCCACAGCCCAAATACCAAAAAAATGGTGAAAAATGGGTTTTAAATGGGAGGAAATTAGGAAACGATAAAAAGAAAATTTTAGAAAAACACATAAGTGTTTGTGCAATGTATAATGAAGGTAGAGTACAAGGTTAGCCTCGGTTTACCCTCATTTCTATGTTTTTGTCCGTATTTATTGCTTTCTCTATAAAGAAATACACATAAAATGACTTTTACACCTATCAACGATTGCAAAACATTAAACGGTAGGGTGAGAGGAGAGTTTGAGCATCAAAGTACAATCTTAAATCTGATTTATGTGTTGCATCATGGTTATAGAACATCGGTTTAAAATAAAGGAAAAGGCAGCGTGAGTGTAAGGCTCGGTGTCTCTCCTCGTTTCAATACATAAATGTTAGCATGGAAATCATGGAAAGATTGGTTTTGCACGATGCACAATGCTGATTTTCTATTGTTTGTGCACTAAACCATTCACGTTATGCACTATGCATGGTTCATGGTATTGAAGGAAAATCTTCTGGACTGCATAGCAATTGTCTTCTTAGGACTTTGACCCACGATTGAGAGTGTGAGGTTATCCCTTGCCGTAGGGTAAAGGGTTAGTTTCCTAAGGGACTGTGAAGTGAGGAAGCATGGTATATCTCCTGGAAATAGGAGAAATATAAAAGAGAGGAGTTTGTGTTCGTATGTGTTATATGTTTAGCAGCGCATCAAAGGGCCAATCCCTAAGATGTAGGAGAGCTACAGTGGGGCTCCGACTATTAGTCGGTGGAGTGCCTCCTATGTGTGTATGATCGTGGCATTGCCTATGTATTTGGGATCTCCCTCTGAGGAGTTTTAGGGAAACGTTGGACTATGAATTATAAACGTATGAATTAAGCTTTAGGGCAGTGTGTCCCTTAGCATTAGATTGACGCTCCTGGTCCGCGAGGCCGTGAGGGTGTTTGTGTGTCATGAGCATGAGGTCCGGCTAGTGCTATAGCCAGTGCCGGCCCATTTCAGGTCCCATCAGTGGTGCGTCTGTCGGGAGCCACTTATAAGTGGTGGTTTTCGTATCTAGGGTTTCTAGGGACCAAGAGGAAGTTGGTTTATATCCTCTAACAAGGACCATCAAGCCGAAATCCAGAAAGCAGAACGTGCTGAGAGGGCTAGACGGCAGTTAGAGATCGTAAGCCGTTATTCTCCTCAAAGGAGTAGCCTAGTATGTATACAAAGTGGTGATCTTAGTCATTTGACTACTCCACCTATTCCATTAGGTGCAGGAGGAAGTGTAAGTTCTTCCTCTCCTCCACCAAGTTTACCCACTTCAAGTGGGGGTGTGAATCCATTACTTCAAGCTCCTATTGCTAATCCAATTTTCACCATGGCACAGCCTATTGTGATTCCTGCAGGGATGCTGGATTTACCAGCCTTAGCAGTTCCCTTGCCCATTTTTAATGGGTTAGAAGAAGAGGATGTAGAATTTCACATTTGTGAATTTCAGAGATTGATGTTCAATTATCGCATCCAAGACGAGGGACATCTCATGATGTTCTTCAATATGACGTTAAAAGGAAGGGCTGTGGTATGGTATCACAGCATAGAGTCAGGAACCATAACCACCATGGATCACTTCTATGCAGCTTTCCGAGCTAAATATGCCCCTGAAAGAGGTGGCCAATATTGGTTGCGGGTCTTGAATGTAACACGTCAAGATCCTCATGAGAATGTAAAAGCATATGCCAAGAAGTTGAAGGAAGTATTCTGTAAGTTGCAAACTTACATTCCCATTCTGCCAACTGCCCAATTGCAATACTTTTTGCATGGGTTGGATTTTAATATCCAAGTACAATTGAGCAGTGTGGCCTTGGCAGACATAGACACCGCTATTACGCAGGTAGAGGGAGTAGAAGCACGATTACAAACGGTCTACTCCTCTCGAATGAATGTTAATGGGGGTTTAGTACCTAGCGGCAATTCATCATTGACAAATGGAAGTCAAGGGGTGCCTATGACTAACCCTATTGGGAGAGGGAGTATGGTTTCAAATGTACCTTTATTACCGGCTCCTCCCAGTGTGACTATGCCTATGGCAAGTCTTTTGGCTCCACCAAATGTTGGAGGCCAAGTTTCAAGTTCTAATGTTGTTCCTGTGGGTCAACAGCCAATGCCAAATCAGATTGTTAGGCCAATGGAATGACGAGTTGATGATCGAGGCTATGAGTCGAGTGCATCTAATGTCCTTGGAAAAATTAAGGACATGATGAAGCATTATACCGATATGATTTCCGAACAATATCGACAAATAGCCGTCGACGTTAATTTCTTGAAGAAGCAACAAAATTTGATAGCGAGTCGCCGCCCTGAAGGACCCTCTAGATTTAGTTGTAAATGGTGTGATGGACAGCACTGCCCAGAAATTGTCCAAATGTGAAATGTGACATTTGTGGGAAGTCGGGCCATTTAGCTGCTATCTGTTGGAGTAAGATTAGTTCTCTCCAACAAGGGAGTAAATAACCGGGCCCAGTGAATCATAGAGCGCAAGGAAATAACTTGCAGCAGAATGATGCACCTAGCCAAATATTGCAGAGGGGGAAAAAAAATATAGAAGAGTTGCCACAAGGCAATGGAGTCAGCCTTATTGAGGCTGTATGAGTGCATGATGCTGAAACCTCTAACTTAAGAGCCGTGACAAGAGGCCAAAAGGCTAAAGAGCTTGGCAAAGATAATGCAAAACTGGTTGAGGGAAACCCTAAGCAAGGGGATAAGGGGACACAAGTCCAGAATTCTAGCATACGAGGGGGACCGCTAAGGCCGATTGACAAGAGAGTTGACCCTAAGAAGGATGAGGAACTGCCAAGAAAGAAGGCAAGAGCCAAGAAAGAAGCACCAAAACCGGTCCAAAGACCAAAAGAGAGGATGGTTTGGTGAGAAAAGAGAGCTTTGGCTACTTATCATGACTTTGATCTAGCAAGTTCTCTTTGCAAAGTTAAACCAGATGTGAACCTCTTGCAATTGATCAAAATTATCTCCAGGAGTATGCAAGGAATTTAAGAAGATCCTGCGTATTGGGTATATTGTAGAACCCTTGGGCATAGCATGAGTAGGGGAAGATTGGTTTGACCATGCTGAAAAGAACTGCCTTAGGGTTCCAGCTTATGTGGATGGAATATTAGTGGAACATGCCATTGTAGACACTAGATCCTCTGTCAACATCATGAGTTCAGAATTGATGGAGAGGTTGGGTCTAGGCATCCAGAAAGACAGCTCCACTCTTCTAAGAATGGCTAATGATAGTCTAAGACAACCAGAAGGTTGCACTACTAAGGTCCATGTTACAGTTGCAAGTGTAGAATGCTTCTTGGACTTTAGGGTGATCAGATTTGCAGGATGTCCTAGTTATCGGGTTTTGCTGGGTAGGCCCTGGATCTTACGAACAGACTGTCAAGTCGATATACCCGCCGGTCGAGTGGTTCTAGGTCGAGGTGCTAATCTCGTAATAGTTGATCTTATCCTGAGTCTCCTCAACGTGAGAGAGCTCCTTTATCTTCTACTAAATTAGAGACAGCAGATGATCCATCTGGTAGTGAGACATCATCTAGTGACAAATCTAAGGACGGGTCCACTACAGAGGATATCTATCAGATAACTCTAAATGAGCTGATAGAACCGCAAGATAGGATAAGAGATGCGGATGTGATTGAGTTAGACCTTGGCACGCCGAATGATTCGCAGCCAATCAAATTAGGTTCCATGCTCACTTCAACAGAAAGGGAGGACTATGTGTCCTTGATTCAAGAATTCCGTGATATCTTTGCTTGGAGTTATGATGAGCTGAGAGGCATTTCTCCTAGCTTGGCTGTTCATACTATTCCTGTAAAAGATGGCAGTCGTCCTGTGCGTCAGAAGGTAAGGCATATGCCTTTTGAATTGAGGGATGGGCTGTTTGAGAAGTTGCAGAAGTTAAGGAAAGCTGGTTTGATCTTCCCTGTTCAGCACACAGAATGGTGTTCACCTGTTGTTATCAGGAAGAAGAAAAATAACCAGATCCGATTATGTGTGGATTTTAGAGAGCTGAATAAGCAGACAGTTAAGGATTACTACCAGTTGCCATTTACTGATCAGATTTTGGATCAATTAGCGGGTAGGGAGATATATTCGTTTATGGATTGCTTTGCGGGATATAACCAAATGGCAATTGCAGAGGAAGACAAGTTGAAGACAACTTTTATTATTGTCTTTGGTACTTTTGGATACCATGTGATGCCCTTTGGTTTATGCAATGCACTTGGATCGTGGCAATGAACAGCAGACAAGACCTTTGGTGACATCTCCCCAGATGAGTTGAAAGTATTTATTGATGACCTGGGGGAAGCCACTATAAGGGAAAGGATGTTGATTATTTTGAGAAAGTGCTTTGAGCGTTGCAGACAATTTTGTATCGCTCTTAACCCATGGAAGTGTGTCTTTGGAGTACCTTATGGGCTATTGCTGGGCCATGTGGTCAGTTTAGTAGGGATAGCAACTGACCCTGAGAAGATCAAGGTTATAGTTGCTATGAGTCCACCACACACTCCAAAAGAGGTTCATAGCTTTCTATCGTCGATAGGGTATTATCGAAGATTTATAAATGCCTTGGCAGAAAGAACGTTGCCATTAACGACTTTATTATCCTTTAGCTGTTCATTTGAGTGGAGCGACCCTTGTAAGGTAGCTTTTGAGGATGTGAAACAAGAGCTAGTAAAAGCACCCGTTTTAAAAGCACCTAAAAGAGGAGAGGTGTTCTATATATTTTTAGCAACCACCATGCATAGAATCAGCTGTTGTTTAGGCCAAATTTGGGAGGAAAAGTGGTATCATCCGATAGCTTTCGCTAGTCGGAAACTAGGCATCTCAGAGATCAATTATACCTACATGAAGTCGTGTCTTGCGATGGTCTTTGGGACCAAGAAATTCAGGCACTACATCCTCTATGAAAAGGTAGTGTTTTATACGAAGGTGGAAGGACTTAGATTGCTTATGAACAAGCTGCAGCCGCCTGATCGTTTGGCAAAGTGGTTAATCACTTTGCAGGAGTTTGATTATGAGATTAAGAGTAAGCCACTGAGGTTGTAGGGTATTGTGGAATGCCTTGTGGATTTTGGGGAGCCGAAAGAGACTTTGGCTGAAGGAAGCGATATTGAGGAAATGTTTAAAATTGATACAGCTTCTATCCCATCTTGGTATACTACTATTACGCATTATTTATCAATAGGAGAGACGGGAGCTGGTTTGTCAAAGTCTGAAAAGAGAAAAATCAAACAACAAGCTTTGAAGTTTTCCTTGATCGCAGGGACACTATATCGACAAGGTGTTGATGATATCTACCGCCGATGTGTGATGCCTGACGAGGTTCCTTTCATCTTGGAAGAGTGCCATGACTCTGCATGTGGAGGGCACTTTGCAGGACAGTTGACGGCGCAGAAAGCGTTAAGAGCTGGATATTGGTGTTCGTCCATCTTTCAAGATTCTTTTGAGTATGTCAAGCGATATGATACCTGTCAAAGACATGACAGTAGAGAGAATAGGAAACGCCCACTTACACCTATCATGGCTATCCTTCCATTTGAGAAGTGGAGCATTGATTTTGTGGGTCCTATTACCCCGTTGTCTACTACCTAGAAGAGGTATATTATAGTATCCACTGATTATTTTACAAAATGGTCAGAAGCGCGGGCGATGAGGCAAGACAATGCAAAAGAAACTGCTAGTTTCCTTTTAGAGCAGATTATCTGCCGCTTTGGTCCACCAAAAGAATTAGTGTCGGACCGTGGAACCCATTTTCTAAATAAAGTGATCAAAAGCCTAACAGAAGCTTGGCAAATCAAGCACAATAAAATGACTCCTTATAATCTGCAAGCAAACATACAGGTGGAAAGTACTAATAAGTAGCTTGTGGGTATCTTGTCTAAGATAATCTCTGAGAAGAAACGAGACTGGGACAGGAAGCTGTATGTGGCAGTATGGGCGTATAATACCACGTTCAAGCGAGCTACCGGCCATACTCCATTTAAATTGGTTTATGGGGAAGAGTGTGTGTTACCCCTTGAAATCGAATTGCCGACCATACGGTTTGCAATTAACCATTCTTTGGGAGATGAGGATTCCCTTTTTGAATGTTTCACGACTATAGCGCACTTGGATGAGCTGAAGTTGCAGAGCTTATTACACCAGGAGGTAGCTAAACGTCGGATGAAGCAGTTGCATGACCTTAGAGGGAAGAAATATACCTTTAAAAAAGGGCAATTAGTCTTATATTATGATGCGCGTAGGGAGCTATTTCCAGGGAAGCTGGAACCTAAATGGGATGGGCCCTACAAGATTGTCAGATTAATCGATCTACAGGGAGTAGAGTTTAAAAATAAGGTTAATCTTAATAATATTAAACCTTATTATTTCTAAGTATGCTAATACAAAAGAAATTGCATTGCAGGTCCATGCTAGGGATGATTTGAGACCTACAAAAGAGCTTAAAAGCTGGTTGATGGATCGGTTAATCCCTTATTTGGAGCACCCATTTCTGGAGCAGAGATACCATTAGGGGAAACTCATCTGGTGGAGCAAAGGATACAAAGTGATTGAGCAAGAAGACGGAACCTTTGTGTGGGAGATCAAAGTCTTCTGCCATCACTGCTTACGACTGTTGACAAGTATCCCTGTTGAGTTCAATGAAGAAGGTGGGATGGAGCCATCAATTCATCCTCTCAACATGCTAAACTTTGATTACCATAATTACGAGTAGAGGAGTTCGTGATGGCAGGCTGTGTAAACCCATTGTGGATGTACACATTATATTTTTGACGGAACATCCAGGGGCCCTAATAAAAAAGGGAGTGTTGGAGTAGTAATCCAAGATCCCCGACGTAGAGTTACGATGAAGTTAGCTTCTTATCTCGGGGTGGGATTCACTAACAATATGGCCGAGTATAAAGCCTTGATTATGGGACTGCATATTGCCAAACAAGGTGGTATTCGTCAGTTGTTAGTAAAAGGGGATTCCCAGTTGATCCTGAATCAGCTAGATGGGACATGCACAGTGCGGAATCCCATTCTCTGTATGTATCATCGAACTGCTATGACCCTACTTGAAGAGTTTGAGAGAGTGTCTTTTCAGCTAATTCCACGTTATTGGAATCAGTTTGCAGATTCACTGGCAAATCTTGCCTATGAAGAAGACCTCTTCTTTAATTGTGGTCCTAGTTTGGATATTGTGATCAATGATGAAACAGGACTCCGTCGCTTGTGGGGTATGTTATCAGAGCATGCAATATATGGCAGACGATGGTTGCTATGAGTGATGCAAAGAGTAGCTGAGACCAATCTACCGTTATTATCCTGGACCCATAGGTTAATTCGACAACATGTTATGCGTACTCCTCTTGCTATCTATGCAGGAGGGATGGGTCATAACCTTATGCATTTAGTTTAGGGCTACGAGCCTGTTTTTCCTCCTTGGGAGGGAGCCTATTATTGTATATCTGGATTCTTTCAGGGAAGGATGTGTAGGTGTTATTCTATTTGATCTCGATAGGCCAAGAGGGCCGATCCTTTTTTGTGGTGAAGTGCTTTATTTCATTAGGCCAAGAGGGCTAGTTGTCTGCTTATTGCAGGTGCGGTTAATGGTTTCTTGCTTTAGTTCTGTGCTAGACAGGTTCGGAAGAAGAGCTTGGAAGGAGCCTTTTGTTGCGCGGAAGCTTCTCGTCACCCTATCCAGGTGATATCTCTCCTTTATGAGTACTGTGGTTGTTATGTTATATGTGTCTATGTACTTGTTAAGGGGTTTTTTGTTTCTTGTTGGGGACCGGCGTCCAAGGCATGAAGTCCCGAGGTTTAGGTTCAGTGTGTTTGAGGGAGTTCTGTGTAGTCGTTGCCTCCTGTAAAGACATTGTCAAGCATTGAAAGACCTGTTTTAAAAGGGAGTCCTAGTGACCCTGTTCTGCTAGCCTGCTAGGCAGCTGTTCTAGGAGTTCTTGTTAGTTGTGAGGCAGTTGGAGAAGCCTGCCAGAAGAAAAATGATGATGATAAAGAGGAAATAAACCTTGAGTATCTCAAAGACAATAAAAATATACAAAGGTGTATAAAAAGGGGTTCTAACCCCTATACAAGAAGAAAAGACAAGAAACAAAAAATTTATATGCAATTGATCATTGTCTTGTGAAGGCCTGGTAGGTTCCTGGGGACGAGTCAAACCTGGGGCCGATGTCTTGTCTTCCTAGGGGTGGCATATTGCTAGAAAAGAAGAAAATAAGGAAGGTTGGAGCGAAAATAAAAGTGAGCGTCAAAAAAGGATTAAGTGTCACCTTGCAAGGGCTTGGTAGGATCTTGGGTACCGAGACAGGACGTGAGGCCGATGCCCTGTTCTCCTTGGGTCACTATGCTCAGCTCCCTCCTTTTTACATGCCCGAGTATGTCCATAAAATAAAAACCCTACAAGAAGAAAATTTTTAAAAGAAAATACTTCTTGATCAGGCTATAGGAGTCCTCGCCTAGTAGGAGCTCCTAGTTGTGTTGTCCTTAGTTAGGTAGGTAGTTCAGACCACCACTTAGGGCAACCTCTTTGATAGTTCTTTTTAGTTTGGCTGTGTTGGAGCAGTTGGTTAGTGACTAGCTTCGGATCTTTTATCAGATTATGCTAGGCCTACTCCTTGTAGATGTCATGCCTTGGTTTTGTCGGGGGGTAGGGTGAGCATTGTGATGTGTTTAATATGTATCTATTTTGTATCAGCTTGATGCTTCCTTTGGTTGTTTTGTGCAAATTTATTGTGGGATTCGACGGCCTGAGTCACACTATCCCATGGTCGCCAATGAGAGTGGAATTTTGATGTCGATAAGTGCTTAAAAATAGCTAAAAATTATGAATATCAAGGGAAAAATATTCAACGTCGAAGGCGGCGGCTTCAGCTGGGACGATTTTAAGCGTCAAAGTACTTTAAAGGCACTCGAGAGACACTTGGAGATTTTGGATAATTTTTCAGACTGCCGTGCGGGTTATCAAGAGTTACCGGCCAATGCGAGATGTCAAGCCGGATGCCCAGGATTTTTTCGAGCTCAATTTGGAGTCCGGATTGGGAAGGAGCCAAGAAACCGAGCAAGATACAAAGAGGTGGACAAAAGTTTGGCCAAATGAGTGGTGACCTTTGGGGCCTAGGGGCATTTTATGCCAACAT
This sequence comes from Lygodium microphyllum, assembly GCF_053477565.2. NCBI lineage: Eukaryota > Viridiplantae > Streptophyta > Polypodiopsida > Schizaeales > Lygodiaceae > Lygodium > Lygodium microphyllum. The sequence continues at coordinate 117,365,084 of NC_141145.1, forward strand.
TTAACTTAGCATGAAATCGTGGAGAGAGAGAGGATGAAAAAAATGTGGGCAGGATGGCGCCAAAATCTACGCCCATATCTTGATCATGGAGGATGCAGCCTGCACACAACCACTACAATTGACATTGGCCCTTCATTCCCCTCTGTTTGCTGGTCATTTCGCCGTGCTTCACTCGCGCAATGGTGGTCTCTATGGAAATCTCAGAAATCAGTCTTTCTCTCTCCCCCCTCTCTCTCTTCAAGAGGCAGATTCATGTGGGAAGAAGAAGGATCGTCCAACCGAGATGGGATTGCTCCGTGATGCAAGAGGAGGGTAGATTGCTGATTCCGGACTGTCATGGACATTAATGGCTGCTGGAAATCAGTCCCGAGACATGGCAAATAAAAACCCGCAACCCGCAAAGAACGGTAATTTTATTTTTACAAAGGGAATTTATGTTTCATGCAATTTGCTTCATGAATACTTGTTCCCATGGGCTGATTATGCATTTTGTTGTTGTTTGCTATGAGTTTGATCAGTTTATGCTCAGAAAATCAGAAAATTATAAGTGTTATGATTGAAATTAATGGTATAAAACCCGTAAAACACGCGTTTAAGAGGCAAAATGGGAGTTTTTTGCAAAATAAAGGGGAAACATGAGATAGAACATCAATAAAACCTGAAATTTTGCTGTCAAGAAACCTAAGGGCCACAACCCATAATCAATTTAAATTTTAGTCACTTTTTATTGAAAATAATAGAAGAAAAAATACCAAAAAAAGGTGAAAAATAGGTTTTAAATGGGAGAAAATTAGAAAATGATAAAAAGAAAATTTCAAAAAATCACATAAGTGTTTGTGCAATGTATAATGCAGGTAGAGCATGAGGTTAGCCTCGGATTACCCTCATTTCTATGTTTTTATCCGTATTTTTTGCTTTCTCTATAAAGAAATACACATAAAATGACTTTTACACCTATCAACGATTGCAAAACATTAAACGGTAGGGTGAGAGGAGAGTTTGAGCGTCAAAGTACAATCTTAAATTTGATTTATGTGTTGCATCATGGTTACAGAACATCGGTTTAAAATAAAGTAAATGGCAGCATGAGCGTAAGGCTTGGTGTCTCTCCTCGTTTCAATACATAAATGTTAGCATGGAAGTCATGGAAAGATTGGTTTTGCACAATGCACAATGCTGATTTTCTATTGTTTGTGAACTAAACCATTCACATTATGCACTATGCATGGTTCATGGTATCGAAGGAAAATCTCCTGGACTGCATAGCAATTGTCTTCTTAGGACTTTGACCCACGATTGAGAGTGTGAGGTTATCCCTTGCTGTAGGGTAAAGGGTCGGTTTCCTAAGGGACTGTGAAGTGAGGAAGCATGGTATATCTCCTGGAAATACGAGAAATATAAAAGAGAGGAGTTTGTGTTCGTATGTGTTATATGTTTAGCAGCGCATCAAAGGGCCAATCCCTGAGATGTAGAAGAGCTGCAGTGGGGCTCCGACTATTAGTCGGTGGAGTGCCTGGAGGCTATGTGTGTATGATTGTGGCATTGCCTATGTATCTGGCATCTCCCTTTGAGGAGTTTTATGGAAACGTTGGACTATGAATTATAAACGTATGAATTAAGTTTTAGGGCAGTGTGTCTCTTAGCATTAGATTGACGCTCCTGGTCTGCGAGTCCGTGAGGGTGTTTGTGTGTCATGAGCATGAGGTCCGGCTAGTGCTATAGCCAGTGCCAGCCCATTTCACGTCCCATCATTTGTCTAATATGAAAGGTCACCAGAACCACTACAGTGACTCTTCATAGCTCATCACTGTCACTTCACTCCAATCTTCTCTTGAGTCTTCAGCAGCTACTTCTTCCACTTCCTTGAGCTCTTTTGAACTTACATTCACCTCTTTCCAAGGCTAGAAAACTTTCCCAAAGTCACACATACATTCCACAGAACACTTATAGAGGCATACAGAACAAAACATAACAGAAACACAGCAAGAATGGAGGCTCTATAGAAGCTCAACAGAGAGTTATAGAAGGTCAATAGAAAACATCAGAACCTCATAACTCATACTAAAACCATTCCAAACTACCAAAAGCTATTCAATGAGCTTTCAAAAGACCCCAACCTTCATCAATCATCAATCCATGCTTCATACAGAAGAAAATTAGAACAAAGCATAAGCTAAACACAAAAGGTATCAGAACCAATCAAAATCTTGACAAGATTGTGGGAGAGAAGGAAGGAGTCTCACTTGTAGCTTTCTTGCTTGCACAATGGGGGAATACACACACATGTGGAGGCTGAACAATAGTTTTCCTCTTCTTAGTTGTGTAAGCCAAAAAGAACTCTAGTACAAAAAAATAGAAGAACCCTATATATGGGTCTCAAACCAAACTCAACTAACTAAGGTGGCATACTAACTGAGCCACGAACTATAGTAGATAAGGATAGCTGTCATCTAGCTATTATTCATGGGCAGTGTACCAGCCGCATCTACAGCTAATAAGTCGGTGACATAAATACACAACGGTCACCCTAGCATATCACGAGTGGAGCTCGATATCTCAACACTCCCCCTCGAGCTCAATCCCAATTCCTGCACACCAAGCAGGTCTCTGAACTTGCGCAGCTTCTCTGCGCCCAATGCCTTCGTGAATATGTCAGCTATCTGATCCTCTGTGCTGACATAAACTAGATCAATAAGACCTAGTAAAACCCTCTCCCGCACATAGTGATAATGCACCTCAATGTGCTTTGTTCTAGCATGATAGACTGGGTTATTTGCCAAGTGTGTAGGCTAATGCATATCATAAAGTAGCTTATGCAACTAAGCTACCTCACATGCAGCCATTGCTGCACCCCTGTACTCAGCCCTTGTGCTCGAAAGGCAACTATAGGCTGTTTCTTGCTGCTCTAAGTGACTGCAGTACTCCCAAAAGAGAACACATATCCACTGGTAGATTGTCTATCAGAAATACTACCAGCCCAATTAGCATCAGTGTATCCATACAACTGTATCTGAACCCCAATCTCATAAAATAGTCCATACTGCAATGTGGGTTTCATATACCTGAGTATACGTCTAGCCGCATCCAAATGCGGTTTCCTTGGAGCCTGCATAAACTGACTTACCAATCCAACAGCATAGCTCAAATCTGGCTTGGTAATAGTCATATAAATCAAACTTCCTACTATGTGTCTATATATAGTAGGGTCTTCGAGAAGCTCACCTACATATGGGCTCAACTTCACATTCTGCTCCAAAGGAACTGAAATAGGCTTACAGCCTCTCATCCCATATTTGGACAACATGTCCAATCCATACTGCCTCTGCAAGAGCCATATCCCACTTTGTGATCTAATCACCTCAATGCCCAAGAAATAACGCAGCTCTCCCAAATCCTTCATCTCAAACTTTTGCTTCAATAGCATTTTCACATGAAGGATATCTTCATCACTATCACCTGTCATAATCAAATCATCAACATAAATGATAAGTAGCATAATACCTTTCTCTATTTTTCTCACATAAAGTGAGAAATCTGCCTTGGAAATCTGAAAGCCAATAGTGACAATATATTTTCCTATCTTGTCAAACCATGCTCTAGGTGCTTGCTTCATGCCATACAAGGCTTTCTTCAACCTGCAAACAAACTCAGGATGAACAGCATGCACATAACCTGGTGGCTGCTCTATATAGACCTCTTCTTGCAAATCACCATGCAAGAAGGCATTCTTTACATCCATCTGATGTAAAGAGCATCCCTTTGATGCAGCCATAGCAATGACTGCACTTACGGTTGCCATCCTTGCAACCAAACTGAATGTTTTTTCATAATCAATGCCATATGTTTGTGCATACCCCTTGACTACTAATCTTGCCTTGTATCTATTCACAGAAGCATCTGCATTGTGTTTCACCTTATAAACCCACTTACAACCAATTGCATTCTTATCTTTAGGCAAAGGTACCAATTCCCATGTAGCATTTGCTTCCAAGGCATCCATTTCTTCATCCATGGCTTTCTTCCATTTATCTTTTCCCATGGCTTGCTCAAAAGAAGTGGGTTCTCGTTCCTGTATCACTTTGACCATATATGCATAGTGAATGGCTGTAGTCCATCATATTTCAGCCTATCCATAGGATACCCAGCTCTGGTAGACCTGCGCAAAGTAGGTTCACTCCCAGGTGCTCTCAAAACATCCCTGGTCTTCCTTACTCCAGGTGTAACAATAGAAGGAATACCCAACTCATCATCAATGCTCTGTTCTGAGCCACTGGATTCACCATCCACATAAGAGTGACCTGCATTCACATCAAACATGGGCTGATCTACCTTCTCTTTTCCTTTTTGTGATACCTCCATACCACTATCTGCATTGCTTTGAGAAGATTCTCCTGATCTCAATCTGCCTGTCCATGGCGAAGAATGTGAACCATTGCTAGAGGACGCTCTAGGTCCACTAATATCTTGTGACTGCTGCTGTGAATTCTGTGCAACATTACCATTTTGTGCATCTACATTATCAATCACATTTACTGGTTTATACCAGCTACTCATCTCATCAAAAACAACATCTTCGCTCACTGTAAACTTGCGAGTAGAAGGGTTATAGCATCTATACCCTTTTTGCTGCAGAGAATAACCAATAAAGATGCACTTCTCAGCTTTTGGATCCAACTTGGATCTCAACTCATCTGGCACATGAACATAGGCAATGCAACAAAAAATCTTCAAATGATAAATATCTGGTTTCCTACCAGTATACCTCTTCTCTGGAGTCATTCCATGTATTGCTGCAGTGGGAGTCTTGTTCATTATGTAGACTACTGTAGCAACTGCTTCAGCCTAGAAAAAATCTAGCAAGTCTTTTTCGTTGAACATGGCACGAGATACCTCTCCAATATGCCTATTTTTTTCTTTCTACAATTCCATTTTGTTGTGGGGTATGAATGCATGAATATTGCTGCTTTATGCCATGCTCCTGCAGGAACCTTGCAAACTCATTTGAGATGTACTCTCCCCCTCTATCTGACCTTAGGCATTTTATTTGCGGGCCTGTTTCTTTTTCAACCATAGCTTTAAGAGTTTTGAAATGCCCAAAAACTTCAATTTTATTTTTCATAAAATACACCCAAACTTTTCTGTTATAGTCATCAATAAAAGTGACAAAATAATGATAGCCTCCAAGAGATGCAGCTTTAGTAGTCCATTCCAATGGCTTCTTACTCTCTTGAACATGTCTAGGAAATGGTTTCCATGCCTGTTTTCCAAATTGACAGGCTTCACATACCTTATGCATTTCTGCAACCTTGAATTTAGGCAATCCTGCAACAATATTTTGGGCTTGCATTGATTTAAGTCGTTGTACATTAACATGACCAATGCGTTTATGCCAGATATCAATATCTGCAACTACACCGGTCCCATGTGCAAACATTGCTGCACTCAATTCAGGCATCTCTGCATCCAACGTAAACACTTCTTCTTTCCTTTTGCTATCAAGCGACCTTTATTTTTCATATCCTCAACAAAGCATCCATGAGAATTAAATCTGACCTGCAAGCCCTGCTCAACCATTTGACCAACAGAAACCAGGTTCTTGGTGATATTCGGGACATGAAATACATCCAACAGGTATTTCTTTTTCCCATCTTGCATAAACAAATGAATTTTTCCAATCTGCACAATAGGATGTGCAGTATCATCATTAGTCTCCACAAATCCTGGTTTTTCAATTTTCCTTGCATCCTGCATCCATTCTGCATGACCTATCATGTGGTTTGATGCACCTGAGTCAACATACCACACATCGTTGCTTTCTTCTGCACTTGTCACAGAATTGGTCATGTGCTGCACCATAAACAAATGCTCATTTCTGTCATCACCCTCTCTACTAGAAGATGCATACTTCCCTTGTTGCAATTTTCCATTCATGATGGCATTCTTCTTTTTATAGCAGTCTTTAGTCATATGACCCAGTTTACCACAGTAGTAGCATTCAACATTGCTGTTTGCATTCTGGCCTCTTTGCCATCCACCACGACCTCTTTGACTCCCTTTGCCTCTAGAGTTACCACATCCTCCTCCAAAGGACTGGTTTTCTTGAGTTTGTTGCATATTCTGATTTCTACCACGGCCTCCAGATCGGTCTCCTCTACCTCTGCCTCTACCTCTTCCAGCATTTGAGTAGATCTTCTTAGTTGTGTAAGCCAAAAAGAACTCTAGTACAAAGAAATAGAAGAACCCTATATATGGGTCTCAAACCAAACTCAACTAACTAAGGTGGCATACTAACTAAGCCACGAACTAGAGTAGATAAGGATAGCTGTCATCTAGCTATTATTCATGGGTGGTGTACCAACCGCATCTACAGCTAACAAGTTGGTGACATAAATGCACAACAGTCACCCTGGCATATCACGAGTGGAGCTCGATATCTCAACAAATCTTAGCAAAACCTATCAGAACATCACAAAACCTCATAATTCTAATGAGAATCATCATGAGCTTCCAAAACATAATCAATATAATCCAAAACACTCTCAAACACTTCCGAAACAACTAATCATCACTCATAATCTATAAAAAATCAACCATTCAGATCTCGAAAACAACAAAAATTAACCAAAAATCCTAGTCATTTCAATATTCAACATATCCCCACACTTAACAAGGAAGCATCCTCACAACCTAAGAAAGAGGTAATACAAGTTCATTCAGAGCTCAACTCGATCTTCTTTAGTATATTTAATAATCCACCCAACCATGACTCCAACCTATCACCTATATTTAAAAAAGAATACAACTAAAGGAAAACACCTTTATCCATTAATTGCAAAAAATTAAAAATATTTAAACTTCTTTTAAAATTCATTAAAAATTAAATAAAGTTCATTAACAATCAATAAAAAGTAAAAATAATTTCAAAAAATCCCACCAACTCATTTGAATATCTTTAGAATGTTCCATCCATTGAAAATGATGTACCCAATGGCAAAGTATTATTTTAAGGCCAAAATGCTAAATTTTTACTTAAATTCATAGAAATTTTATTTTTAATTCAAAAAATAAGCTTAAAATGCTAAAAAATATAGATCCATTGTTGAAACTTCATGATTCAATTCTCACTTAAGGTTGATTACAGATAGCTCCTTATTAAAATTATTTTTAAAAAATCCATAATAAAATAAAAACACATAAATAATAATAATAACAATAATAACAACACACAAACACTAATCACAACTAATTAAACTAAATAGGACCACACTAACCTTGCCTTGATATTTCATTTTTTTTAAATAAGATGTTCCATTTTTTTTTTCAATTAGTGGCTTTTACTCTTTTTTTTAAACTCATTGCATCTTGGAACTACTCCATGTGCCCTCAGTTTCTTGTATACACACCCCTACTAAGTATTTATTTTTTATATTTTTTGCTTTATTTATTTTTTGTCACCCCATAACCACAGTTAATTGCTAAAATAACCTTTAATCACCCACTTTTCTAATAAAATAAAATAAAATAAACAAACATTTTTCTAATAAAATAAAATAAACCAGTTGTTCACTTAGGATGGGCTTCGTGTGCTATAGACACATCTAAGTTTATTTCAAACTGAACCCGCTGTCACAAGTGCACGCACTACACAAAAAATGCTAAACACACACTTAATTTTTAATCAATGAATTTGCATTTAGAGACCTCAGTCTGGGACACGAAGTCTGGGTTTCGGTTAAGGCACGGCTTAACCCTAATAATTTGTAATCAATATTTTAAGAAGGAATCACCATTTTTTTAAAGGTTAACACCTAGTAAAATTTTACCTATTTTTAAATAATTTATTAAAATAAATTATTCATTAAAACTAACTCCCCTCGTTGTACTTATTTTCCTTTTCAATAAATGCGCTTTGTGGGATAGGCTGTTAAAAGTGGGAAAATGTTGAATTTTTGACTGATTTTTTTTATTTTTTAGGTCTGAATGATTGATTTTTAATGGATTTAGAGTGATGTATGGTTGTAAGGGAAGTATTTGAGAGTGTTTTGGATTATATTGATTCTGTTTTAGAAGTTCATGATGATTCTCAGTGGAGATATGAGATTTTGTAATGTTTTGATAGGTTCTGATTGGTTTTGTATAGCTTCTGTATAGCTTCTGTTTTGTTCTAATTGTCTTTTGTATGAAGCATGGATTGATTATTGATGAAGATTGAGATCTTTTGAAAGCCTATTGAATAGTTTTTGATAGTTTGAAATGGTTTGAGTATGAGTTATGAGGTTCTGATGACCTTCTGTAGACTTTTGTAGAGCCTCTGTCTCTGTTCTGTCTCTGCTCTATCTCTATACTGTAACTGTACTGTAGCTATTTTGGTGTTGTACTGTGACTGTTCTGTAGACCTTCTGTAAGTATTCTGTAGAATGTATGTGTGACTTTGGAAAAGTTTTCTAACCTTTGGAAAGGATGAATCTAAGTTCAAAAGAGCTAAAACAAGTGGAAGAAACAGCTGCTGAAGATTGAAGAGAAGACTAAGTGACAGTGACAGTAGTGAGCTGTGAAAAGACACTATAGTGGCTCTGGTGACTCTTCATATCAGACATACCTCTTGGGAGGTGTATCCACGACCTAAGAAGGATTATTGAGGGTTATTATGAGAGTATTGTAGTGAGGATATGATGTACTATTGATGGACAGAGAGAGAGAGAGTCAGAGATAGTCAATGCTATCAAAACAGTGTAACTGTATATGAGAGATTGAGAGAGAGAATTATGAAGATATTGAAGATGAATAATGTGTGATTGATTTCCATTCAAATATGGTGTATTCCCTTGTGTTCTTTGTTCTATTAAAGAATTTTATGAAGATGTTGAAGATTATGGTTGATTCTATCAATTCCGTGGGAGAAAGCTACTATGACGCTGCGTGAAGAATTGCTGTTTCTTTGTTTTGATGATCAAAATAATGAAATAAAAGCTTGTTGATGTTACAAGATAGATTTTCTTGCAAGAGAATTTCCTTTTCATTGGTGTTCATCTTGGGGCTCCATGTTTTTGGTACGCAGCCGGGGAAGCTTGCCATCAACAAGCGCCAGAAGAGGCTAAAAATGAAGGAAATGGCATTGCCAAGAAGAGGAGAATTCAATGGATGTTTGTAAAGTTCTTTCTTCCATTGAAGAGTTGGAATTTCTCATTATCAAAGCCACTTTCCACAAGAAGTTCATCCCACAATAGCGGAAACATATCACCATCATGATGCATGCTCTATGTGATGGACTGTTTCCTCTTCCTGTTGAAGCAACAGAAACTTGCATCTTAGTGAAAAACTATTTGGGAACAAATTGAAGAGCAGAAACAGAGAGAATGACCATCCATGGAAGATTTGGCATTCATTGAGAAGTTTCTAGACATCATCAAGTGGAAGATTGTGAAGAAGCTTAAGGAGTCTTGGTCTGTAGAGGTTCATGAAGACAAGAAGGATAAAAGTTGGAATTTGTTCGTGGATGCTCAACAGCAAGATACATGGGATGCTTGGTGCACTGATAATCTTCTGTTTGTTCGATTAGAAACCCACTGGAAGTTGGTAGACAGAGTGTTTTTCACAACATACACTGTTGAAACCCTCAGAAGCTAGCATTATTATAATGACGCAACAACAATCCTAAGAAGAATGAGTTTTTATACTTTCAGAATAGAATATCTTTCCCTCTGTAGTGATTTGAAAGCGGAATTCAGAGATGTTGAGAAGAAGGAAGTAGAGGAGATGTTGGCCAGAGAATCTATTAGAGAGTGAAGCCCCTCTGACACTATCATGTTGAGTCCAGACCAACTGGTTGAAGTCAACCCCTTGATGAATGATGCAATAAAGAGTTAAGCGTTGGAACGAGTCTAGAGGTACATGAGAAGAGAAAAGGCAAAAATCAAAGATGAGAACAAGCTCGCAGCAGAAGCCTCCTTTGAAGCCCTAAAAGCACTCTTTACAGAAGTCCCCATGGCGAATCAAGGTCCCCTTCCTAGTCAAATTCGTCCAGGAAATATTAATGACAGGCTAGCAAATATAGTCCCATTGCCAGTTTTTAAGGGAGAATACAATGAAGACCCTGATCTTCATGTAGCAGAGTTCATGGTAGCATGTGTGGCTAACAATGCCAGAACCCTTGAGAATTGGTTAGCAATCTTCCCCGCCACTTTCAAGGGCGTGGCGTTTCAGTGGTATGAGAGACAAGTAGCAAGAACTTTTGGCACATGGGACGAACGACCTGAAGTTGACCTTCCTCACTAAATTCAGGGGTGAAGGTTTTGTAGAGCGGATGCGAGAGAAGTTCATGAATTTAAGTCAGTCCTCTGGAGAAAGAGGAGAAGCTTATGTCTCGTGAATGAAATCCATCCTGAAGAGATGGACTAATCATCATTTGGATGAAGGAATCCAGAAAGGAGTGTTTCTCATGGGCCTACAACCAGAAGTTCGCAATTTCGTGGAATTGAGAAGACCAGCCAATCTGCAAGCTGCAGTGGAAGGTGCAAGATTGTATGATGAAGTTGAAGCAAGGCTGTCAATGACTCCAGGAAGGTGAGTCTTACCTCCTCCTATGCCTGGAATGGTATACCCACCAAATTCAGTTCTAGGGACAGTTCCTTACCCCTATCCCCAGATGCAAACAGTGTCGCAGTATAGTGCACCTAATCCAGTGTGGTCACCACAGACAACAGTGCCTCAAATGATGGTTCAACCACAACAACAGTGGCCTCAAACAGTTCCTCCAATGGCAGGACTCAACAACAGTGGAATCCTACCAACTGGAATCAACAACCCCAAGTTTCAACAGGAGCTCTGAATCAGAGCTAGAAGAAAGGACCTTTTGGATCTACCCAACCAGTGTATGCAGTAATTACATAAGCTTCCCAAAACCGTACAACAAGCACTTCAAGAGGTGAAAATCTGAAGGACTATTTATCCAACTCAGTTGCAAGTATCAAGAAAGAGCTTTTAGATGTGATTACAGAGCAGCTATAGACGCTGAAGGTGAATACTGCCAATATATCCACTCCTGCAGGAGCCGGAAGAGATGTGATGCGCTCTAATACATGGTGTGGAAGTGTCATCAAGCGGGACATTTAGCCACTAAATGTACCCGAAAACCAACCATTCCTAGAGCCTTCTATTCTTACTATTTGCGAAAGAACCATACAGAGGATATTTGCTCTCTGAAAGAGATGCATGAACGAAGACAGAAGGATGAAAATGCAAGATTCAACTTGCCAGAATCCAAAATGACAACACATGATATTGGACCAAAGCCTAGGGAGTTTGGTCCTAATTTCGGTCCAAGGAGGTTTCCCTCTCAAAGTTACAGAGGATGATAGTCTGGCGGTGGTCAACTGGCGGTGGTTAAAGATCAGAGGTGGAATGTTATAGGTGTGGAGAAAAGGGACATATCTCCCCAAATTGTTCAAACCCTAGACATCTGTGGATTACAAGCCCTTATGCAGCTGATGCAAAGGAGAAGGCCACACTGCAAAGGACCGTCCCAGTCCAGCCCCTGTAAATGCCAATGCCACTGATAGCCAATAGAAGGTACAAGAACCTGCTTCCAATTTGGTTGAGTTGGAAGTTGCTACTGTTACGCGCACCAAGAAGAAGGAACCAATGGTTCAAGATGAAAATGATTCTCCTGCCAAGACTGTGAAGTTCAACCTACCTACAGAGGGACATAGTAGTACAGAACAGAACAATACAGTACAAAGCACTACTGTGCCATAGAGGGATACAAAGACAGTCCCGGAGAGAGGACCAAAGGCCCAAAAGATAGATGATACAGAAGCACTTCCAGAAATAGAAGAAGTGCCGATGCAGAAATTGTTAGAAGAAAAAGGAAAGATGAAAATGGGTGTAGCCCCATTCCCCAGCCAGCTGAAAAAGCCTATGGATCCTATTAAATATTATGACTTGGTCAAAGACCTAGACACTTTTAAACCAAACTTAACATTCCGACAGTTGCTGATGCTGTCTCCCAACTGCCGAAAGAGATTCAATAGCATCTTGACAAGAAGGCGTGGACTAAGGATCGCTCGTTCAACATCGACCAAGACTAATAAGGCCCCGGAGCCTGTAAAGAAAGTAGAGGTTACCAATGCCTTCCTAGATCCTGGAACCCCAGAGATGATTGTATGGATAGAAGGATGCTTCATTTCAGATGCATTGATTGATGGAGGATCATCACTAAACATAATGATGGATGTCATAATGAATGACTTAGGGTTGCAAGGAATTCAACCTACACAGTGGCTTATCCGATTGGCAAACCAAAGTAGAGTCAAACCGTTGGGCATCCTCCCATATGTAAAAATAGCCCTTGCAGGAAGAGACTATTGGCTGACATATTTTGTGGTCAAACCAAATTCTTATGGGACTTCATACCCTCTACTATTGGGAAGATCTTGGCTTTTTGAAGCAAGAGCCAGGACGGACTGGTTCAAAGGAACCCTAACCCTAGGCAGAGGACCCAATAAAGCGGTATTAAAGTTGTATGGATCGCAAAAAGGCAATGGATCCACATCCATTGAAGTCATAACTGATTCCTTTAACGAGGTAACAAATGGTACATCAGGAGATGAAGAAGCTGTTAAGAAAATCTTTCCTAAGAAAACAAAGGCACAGTCCCTAATAGTGGGCAATGTAAACCAATTGCCAAGGGAAGTAAAATCCTTGTCCATGGGAGAATACCTCCTGCCTCAACTAGAATTAACTTCTGAAATCACCTCTGACAGTGAAATAGAAGCATGGATGTATTGTTCTCCCTGTTACATGACAGTCGTAGAGACAGAGGAGAGTTAGTACAGAGACAGTACAGTTACAGAGTAGAGACAGTACAGAGGCAGTGCAGATACAGAGTGGCTACAGAACAGAGATAGAGTGGATACAAAGACACTTACAGAGATAGTAACAGATACAAAGCTAGAGCTAGAGGCAAAAGCAGAGTCAGACCTGGTGACATAAGCAGAAGCACATGCAGAGGCAGAAGATCTATTCTTCTCTTACAGAGCCTCTATAAAAGCAGAGACAGAGCCTCCAAAGGAAGAGGATGAAAATGATGAGGAAGAAAATGAAGTAGGCTATGAAAGTGCAGATGAAGAATTCCCTCTGATAGAGGATGATCTGGTTGATGTCCCTACAGAGATCTCAGAGGCCGAATCTCTCCGGATGTTGGATGGAATGACCATGGTTCCGTTTGGATTGGTCAATGGACCACAAAGTATGCAGAATCTGTATAAGCAATGGATTAAAAGCATAAAACTTAAGTTCACCAGTGGCTCCTATTGCCCTGACTGTTTAGTCCAAAGATAATATGATGATGATGCCCCCTGCCAAAACAGAAGCCCAAGCCCTCAAAACCATGGCCTCTAACAGGTCCGTACTATGTGACATTTCTGGACGCATCCTCTGACGATGAAGCCTTGAGTCCTGAAGAGGTCACCACTCAAACAAAAGCAAACAAAGATCTGATACCCTTCCAGCAACTTAAACAGACAAATGAGTCATCTGTTCAGAAGGAGGACACTGGTTCTAGTGGGACATGAGACAAGGATGCGACTCTCTTGAAAGAGTCAAACCTCTACCCAGAAGTAATCTATGGAACATTTATCCGCGAAGTGGAAGGTGAAAGACAAGTAACATTCCTAGATGCTGGGGGTACTAAACGCCATCTGAAAGTGGGTCTCAATCTTCCAGAAGAAGAACTAGTGGTCTTGCGAGACCTACTAAAGGAGAACTTAGATGTGTTTGCTTGGTCGTATAAAGACCTAAAGGGGATTGATCCCATAGTATGCCACATCACATTGACCTAGAGCCTGATGCCAAACCTGTAATGCAAAGACAAAGACGGATGAATCCTAGTTATTCTGCTCTGGTGAAGGCCGAATTATTTAAACTCCTTGAAGCTGAGTTCATCTATCCCATGGCTAACAGTGAATGGGTCTCGCCCATTGTGGTAGTATCCAATAAGAATGGGAAACTTTGAATATGTGTTAACTTTTGAAAGCTCAATTTGAAGATGAAGAAGGATCATTTTCCTATCCCTTTTACAGACCAACTGTTGGACACAGTGACATGTCATGAGCTTTATTCCCTCTTGGATGGATTCAGTGGATATAACCAATTCCAAATAGCAGAAGAGGACCAATCTAAAATAGCCTTCACCACAGAATGGGGGACCTATGCCTACAGAGTGATGCCATTCGGACTCTGTAATGCTCCTGCCACCTTTCAATGAGTAATGATGGTTGCCTTCCAGAACCATCCGCATGATTTCATTGAGGTGTATCTTGATGACTTCTGTGTCTATAGCTTGATCCAAGAGCACTGGGGACACCTAGAGCAATGTTTTGACAGATGCCGCGAGTATGGGATTTCTCTCAACCCCGACAAATGTGTCTTTGGCATCTCATCGGGCGTGCTTTTGGGCCATATTGTCTTTGCACAAGGAATTGCAACAGACCCGGCAAAGATTGAGAAGATTGCCGCCTTAACAACACCGACGAACCTCAAGTAATTGAGAGGATTTCTTGGTCATGTGGGCTATTACAGAAGATTTATTGCACATTTTGCAACCAAGGTAGCCCCTCTGCACAAGCTCCTAAGGAAAGAAGCTGATTTCCTTTGGACTGATGACTGTGAAGAAGCCTTTAATACCCTAAAACAATGCCTGATCCAAGCATCTATTTTACAGCCTCCTGATTGGACAAAGAAGTTTCATGTGCACAGAGATACATCAGTTGAAGGGCTAGGTGTTGTCCTATATCAAAAGGGCCCCTCGAAATTAGATCAATCGATATATTATGCAAGCCAAAAGGTCACTGATAGGGAACGGAACTACACAGTGACAGAGCTTGAGTGCTTGGAAATGGTGTTTGCATTGGAGAAGTTTTGACACTATCTATTGTCCACACATTTCAAGTTCTATGTGGATCATGTGTTGAGATATCGAGCTCCACTTGTGATATGACAGGGTGACTGTTGTGCATTTATGTCACCGACTTGTTAGCTGCAGAGGTGGTTAGTACACCACCCATGAATAATAGCTAGATGACAACTATCCTTATCTACTCTAGTTCATGGCTCAAAATGTATGCCACCTTACTTAGTTGAGTTTGGTTTGAGACCCATATATAGGGTTCTTCTATTTCTCTGTACTTGAGTTCTTTTGGCTTACATAACTAAGAAAAGAAAAATAGTTTTTAGTCTCCACCTATGTATGTATTCCCCCATTGTGCAAGCAAGAAAGCTACAAGTGAGACTCCTTCCTTCTCTCCCACAATCGTGACATGGTATCAGAGCCTGGTTCATGGTAAGGAGCTCAAGCAAGCAAACCAAGTTCGCGGTGTTCTGGTAAGAGGACTAGTGTTGCTTTCATTTTTCGAGTTTGGGAGCAAGTCTTTGCAGGTAGCACAATCGAAAAGTGCAAGAGTGCAGTGTCTCAGATTGAGACACCCTTTGTGGTGTAGCAAGAGGGCAGTATATGCTGCAGGTAAGGGCTTAAGCCCTTAGTTGCCCTATTTTTTTGATTTGAGGACATTTTGGGGCCTATTTTGGAGGTGAAAGTTTTCCGCACGCACTCAGGAAAAGGCCCTTTTTTTGCTGTGCGACCACTGTTCTATAGGTCGGTGAAAAATTACCATAGAAATTGCATCCTATGCCTGTGCGTAGAGACATTGGGAGTTACAGAATCATCCTTGTTGCCTGTTGATGCAAAATCGTCACTAGGAAGTGATTGTGTGGTCAAATACCACTTTCGTCAGTTTTGCAGAGTTGCCTTTGTGAGGTTGAAGCTGTGTTTTTTGCAGTGACAGAATTTTTTGCAGTGTTTTGTAATGGCGTCTGATTCTCTTTCATAGATTGTCACTAAAAAGCTTGACAAGAACAACTTCCAAGCATGGAAGTTTAGAATGTCAAATTTCCTTATGGGAAAAGGATATTGGGAATTCATTGCAGGAAATGAAGAAAAACCAGTTCTTCCTGATGTTCCCAATCAACGGCAAATGCATGCATTTAAAGGATGGCATGAGAGAGCCAAAAAAGTTATGTATTGGCTGTCTATCAGTATTTCAGACACTATGATTGTGCATATTCAGGATGCAAGTACGCCAAAGGAGGCACGGAATACTCTATCAAAAATGTATAGCACAAATACGCAAACCAGGAAAATGCAGCTCAAGCAAGAGTTGCACAATGTGCAAAGAGAAAGTATGAGTATCAATGACTATCACATGAAGGTGAAGAAGATTGCAGATGCACTTGCTTCCATTGGGTCGCCAGTGGAAGATGATGATTTAGTTTCTGTGACCTTGAATGGTCTAGGAAAGGATAATCCACAGTTCCGAACATCGATTTCTATCCGTGAAAGATTTCTTGATTTTGAGGAGTTGATTGCTCTTCTAATTTCTGAGGAGCAGAGAAATGGTGGTGCATCTTCTTCAGGAGGAACTTCAAAAGAAGCTATCTTCTACTCAAATGCTGGAAGAGGTAGAGACAGAGGTAGAGGAGGCCGATCTGGAGGCCATGGTAGAAATCAGAATATGCAGCAAACTCAAGAAAACCAGTTCTATGGAGGAGGACATGGTAACTCTAGAGGCAGGGGGAGCCAAAGAGGTTGTGGTGGATGGCAAAGAGGCCAAAATGCAAACAACAATGTTGAATGCTACTACTGTGGTAAAATGGGTCATATGGCTAAAGACTGCTATAAAAAGCAGAATGACATCATGAATGAAAAATTGCAACAAGGGAATTATGCATCTTCTAGTAGACAGGGTGATGAAAAAAATGAGCATTTGTTTATGGTGCAGCACATGACCAATTCTGTGACAAGTGTAGAAGAAAGCAACGATGTGTGGTATGTTGACTCAGGTGCATCAAACCACATGACAGGTCATGCAGAATGGATGCAGGATGCAAGGAAAATGGAAAAATCAGGATTTGTGGAGACTCGTGATGATACTATACATCCTATTGTGAAGATTGGAATTATTCCTTTGTCTATGCAGGATGGGAAAAGAAAATACCTGTCGGATGTATTTCATGTCTCGAATATCACCAAGAACCTGGTTTCTATTGGTAAAATGGTTGAGCAAGGCTTGCAGGTCAGATTTAATTCTCATGGATGCTTTGTTGAGGATATGAAAAATAAAGGTTGCTTGATATCAAAAGAAAAGAAAGAAGGCAGAATGTTTACGTTGGATGCAGATATGCCTGAATTGAGTGCAGCAATGTTTGCACATGGGACTGGTGTAGTTGCATATATTGATATCTGGCATAAACACATTGATCATGTTAATGTAGAGCGACTTAAATCAATGCAAGCCCAAAATATTGTTACAGGATTGCCTAAATTCAAGGTTGTAAAAATGCATAAGGTATGTGAAGCCTGTCAATTTGGAAAATAGGCAAGGAAACCATTTCCTAGACATGTTCAAGAGAGTCAGAAGCCATTGGAATTAATTCACTCTCATATGTGGACTACTAAAGCTGCATCTATTGGAAGCTATCATTATTTTGTCACTTTTATTGACGACTATAGCAAAAAAGTTTGGGTGTATTTTATGAAAAAGGAAAGTGAAGTATTTGGGCATTTCAAAACTCTTAAAGCTATGGTTGAAAAAGAAACAAGCCTGTAAATAAAATGCCTAAGGTCAGATGGAGGGGGAGAGTACCTCTCAAATGAGTTTGCAAGGTTCCTACAGGAGCATGGCATAAAGCAGCAATATTCATGCAGTCATACCCCACAACAAAATGGAATTGCAGAAAGGAAAAATAGGCATATTAGAGAGGTATCTCGTGCCATGCTCAACAAAAAAGACTTGCTAGAGTTTTACTGGGCTGAAGCAGTTGCTACAGCAGTCTACATAATGAACAGGACTCCCACTGCAACAATACATGGAATGACTCTAGAGGAGAGGTATACTGGTAGGAAACTAGATATTTCTCATTTGAAAATTTTTTGTTGCATTGCCTATGTCCATGTGCCAGATGAGTTGAGATCCAAGTTGGATCCAAAAGCTGAAAAGTGCATCTTTATTGGTTACTCTCTCTAGCAGAAAGGGTATAGATGCTATAACCCTTCTACTCGTAAGTTTACAGTGAGCAGAGATGTTGTTTTTTATGAGATGAGTAGCTGGTATAAACCAGTAAATGTGATTGATTATGTAGATGCACAAAATGGTAATGCTGCACAGAATTCACAGTAGCAGTCACAAAATATTAATGGACTTGGAGTGTCCTCTAGCAGTGGTTCACATTCTTTGCCATGGATAGGTAGATTGAGATTAGGAGAATCTCCTCAAAACAATGCAGATAGTGGTATGCAGGTTTCACGAAAAGGAAAAGAGAAGGTAGATCAGCCCATGTTTGATGTGAATGTAGGTCACTCTTATGTGGATGGTGAATCCAGTGGCTCAGAACAGAGCATTGATGATGAGTTGGGTATTCCTTCTATTGTTACACCTGGAGTAAGGAAGACCAGGGATGTTTTGAGAGCACCTGGGAACCTACTTCGCGCAGGTCTACCAGAGCTAGGTATCTTGTGGATAGGCTAAAATATGATAGATTTACAGCCATTCATTATGCCTATATGGTCAAAGTGATACATGAACCAGAACCCACTTCTTTTGAGCAAGCCATGGGAAAAGAAAAATGGGAGAAAGCCATGGATGAAGAAATGGATGCCTTGGAAGCAAATGCTACATGGGAATTGGTACCTTTGCTTAAAGATAAGAATGCAATTGTTTGTAAGTGGGTTTATAAGGTGAAGCACAATGTAGATGGTTCTGTGAACATATACAAGGCAAGATTAGTAGTCAAGAGGTACGCACAAACATATGGCATTGATTATGAATAAACATTCAGTCCGGTTGCAAGGATGGCAACCGTAAGAGCAGTCATTGCTATGGCTGCATCAAAGGGATGGTCTTTACATCATATGGATGTAAAGAATGCCTTCTTGCATGGTGATTTGCAAGAAGAGGTCAATATGGAACAGCCACCTGGTTATGTGCTTGTTGTTCATCCTGAGTTTGTGTGCAGGTTGAAGAAAGCCTTGTATGGCTTGAAGCAAAACCTAGAGCATGGTCTGACAAGATAGGACAGTATCTTGTCACTATTGGCTTTCAGATTTCCAAGGCATATTTCTCACTTTATGTGAGAAAAACAGAGAAAGGTATTATGCTACTCGTCATTTATGTTGATGATTTGATTATCACAGGTGATAGTGATGAAAATATCCTTCATGTGAAAATGCTATTAAAGTAGAAGTTTGAGATGAAGGATTTGGGAGAGCAGCGTTATTTCTTGGGCATTGAGGTGATTAGATCACCAAGTGGGATATGGCTCTTGCAGAGGCAGTATGGATTGGACATGCTATCCAAATATGGGATGATAGGCTATAAGTCTATTTCAGTTCCTTTGGAGCAGAATGTGAAGTTGAGCGCAGAAGCAGGTGAGCTTCTGGAAGACCCTACTATGTATAGACGCATAGTAGGAAGTTTGATTTATATGACTATTACCAGGCTAGACTTGAACTATGATGTTGGATTGGTAAGTCAGTTTATGCAGGCTCCAAGGAAACCACGTTTAGATGCGGCTAGATGCATACTCAGGTATGTGAAGTCCACATTGCACTATGGAC
Organism: Lygodium microphyllum; assembly: GCF_053477565.2. NCBI lineage: Eukaryota > Viridiplantae > Streptophyta > Polypodiopsida > Schizaeales > Lygodiaceae > Lygodium > Lygodium microphyllum. The sequence goes on from NC_141145.1 coordinate 117,384,750, forward strand.
TATTTTATGAGACTGGGGTTCAGATACAGTTGCATGGATACACTGATGCTGATTGGGCTGGTAGTATTTCTGATAGACAATCTACCAGTGGATATGTGTTCTCTTTTGGGAGTGTTGCAGTCACTTGGAGCAGCAAGAAACAGCCTACAGTTGCCTTGTCGAGCACAGAGGCTGAGTACAGGGGTGTAGCAATGGCTGCATGTGAGGTAGCTTGGTTGCATAAGCTACTTTATGATATGCATCAGCCTACAGATGGGCAAATTGTCATTTATTGTGACAACATGAGCACTATACACTTGGCAAATAACCCGGTCTATCATGATAGAACAAAGCACATTGAGGTGCATTATCACTATGTGCGAGAGAGGGTTTTAGTAGGTCTTATTGATCTACTTTATGTCAGCACAGAGGATCAGGTAGCTGACATATTCACGAAGGCATTGGGTTGGGCGCAGAGAAGCTGCGCAAGTTCAGAGACCTGCTTGGTGTGCAAGAATTGGGGTTGAGCTTGAGGGGGAGTGTTGAGATATCGAGCTCCACTTGGGATATGCCAGAGTGACCGTTGTGCATTTATGTCACCGATTTATTAGTTGTAGATGCGGTTGGTACACCGCCCATGAATAATAGCTAGATGATAGCTATCCTTATCTACTCTAGTTCGTAGCTCAGTTAGTATGCCACCTTACTTAGTTGAGTTTGGTTTGAGACCCATATATAGGGTTCTTCTAATTCTCTGTACTTGAGTTCTTTTGGATTACACAACTAAGAAGAGGAAAACTATTTTCAGTCTCCACCTGTGTGTGTATTCCCCCATTGTGCAAGCAAGAAAGCTACAAGTGAGACTCCTTCCTTCTCTCTCACAATCGTGACATCATGAAGCCCTGTCATTCCTGATGAAAAAAGCAGATGTTAAAGGAAGACTAATGAGATGGTTGCTCCTATTCTAGGAGTTCGACTTCGAAGTGGTAACTAAGCCTGGCTATTCCCATGTCCTAGACGATCATCTATCACGGATCCCTCAAACAGAAGAAGAGGAACAGGATGATCCAGACCTTCCTGACACTTTCTTGTTTCTAGTTGAAACAGTTACTCCTTGGTATGCAGACATAGCCAACCTCTTGGAAACTCAACACTATCCTCCTGGCATCTCAAGTCGTGAGCAAAAGAAGCTTTTCTTAGAATCAGCCCCCTACACTTTGTTAGGCAGTGCACTATACAGGAAAGGCAAAGATGAAGTGCTATGAAGGTGTGTTGCAGGGGATGAAATCGGCATAGTATTGAAAGCATGCCATGACGAACCATGTGGTGGACACTTTGCAGGAGAAGCGACAGCCAGGAAGGCTCTATTAGCAGGATACTGGTAGCCGACCCTCCACAAGGATGCATATGATTACTGTAAGAGATGTGATGCTTGTCAATGAATGGGGAAACCCACCAAAACAAGTGCCATGCCACTGCAGCCCATTCTTCCTCTAAAGCCATTTGAGAAGTGGGGGATTGATTTTGTGGGTCCCATTGATCCACCTACCAGACAGAAGTAGAACGGATACATCCTAGTATGTACAGATTATGTTACAAAGTGGTGTGAAGCTAAAGCCCTAAAGTAGGATGATGGTAATAATGTCGCCCTGTTCATGTACGAGAATATTATCACCCATTTTGGTAGTCCCCTCGAGCTAGTAAGTAATAGAGGGACTCATTTCCTTAACAAAATCATAGAGGAGCTGACGGAACTGTATAAGATCTTCCATCGTAAGTCCACTCCCTATTACCCCAGAGCCAATGGCCAAGTTGAAGTCACCAATCTCATCCTTTGCTCGATTATGAAAAGAACGATTACCGCACATCATCGTGACTGGGACGATTGACTTACAGAGGCCCTCTGGGCGTACAGAACCTCCCATAAGGCAGTTACAAGACAGACCCCTTTCCAGCTAGTGTATGGTACAAAAGCCATCTTCCCTGTTGAGTTGGAATCTCCCTCTTTGCGAGTGGCAGTTAAAGAACACCTGGGAGATAGTGAGTCACTGCAACGTCATCTCCTGCACTTGGAATGCTTGGATGAGATATGGCGGATGGCCCTACAATGCATGGAAACCACTCAAGCGTGATGCAAGGCCTATCATGACAGTTTCATCAAGCACAAGGAGTTCAAAGAAGGTGATCTTGTTCTCACCTATGATTCAAGATTTGGTAAGTTTCCTGGCAAGCTTCAACAAAGGTGGATGGGCCCGTACAAGGTACTAGCCATCAATCCTAATGTCTCTATTCAGGTGTAGACCGTTGATGCCTTTGATGATCCTTTCCTGATTAATGGATATCGCCTGAAGAAGTACTTCCCTCCCTGGGGATCTTGACAATCACAGTCAACCTACCCTTTCCCTTTTGGGCGTCGCACTGTCCTTCTTATTGTGCTTTTGATAGCCCTTATGATTCTCTTCATGAGGCGGTCTCGTTTTGCTACCCCCTCGCAAAAACATCTCAACCCGACATTGTTCTCTTCTCATCTGATCCAACAATGGTGGTGAGGTTGGTCCTGACATATGGTATTTCTACTATTCTCTGTCTTAATGAAAAAGAAAAAAAAACAAAAGAAAAAAAAGGAGAAAAGAAAAAGTAAAAGAAAAAAAAAACAAACAAAACTGTTATGGGAGAAAAGAAAGAAATTCCCTGTCATAACAGGCCTCGTTCCAAGAAAAGGTGGAAACACCCTTGGGCGAGAAGCTGACTGTGGAAAAGGTGGTAACACCCTGTAGTTCAGGATATTTGACTCACCAGCAAAACCTCTTCGGTAAGAAATTCGAAGCCACCTCCCTTGGTGTGCTGTCTCTACAATATCAATCCGACTACCCTTCTTAACAGACGAATCTTCTTACCAATCATTGAAGTACGGAATTTGTAGGCTGCCTCCCTGGGTACACCTCATCTTCAGGATCCTGATGACGCCAAACCGTCAACATGATCTTCATCACCAGCCCCTTGAGTGATGTGAGCTTTCATCCTAACAGGATGGGGATGTGAGCATGGGCTGCCCTCTATATCTATCAGAGAGTGAGACAGAGGGTGGGGTGAGTGACCAGTCTTTTCCTTTAAATCAAATGAGAGGTGAGATGTGTGAATGGAATGTTGCACGCACGGGATGGGCCTCTCAATGCACAAAGCACGATTTGTTTCTGTGCACTGCACTGCAGCGCTCCCTAGCCTTCCTTCTTGCACTGTATGCCAGCACTGGGCGGGATGCACAATTGCACCATCAAATGTGCACAAGGCATACAACCTTTGCACAAGTGATTGTGAGGATTACATCAACGGGTTTGAAGATATCTTTCAACAGAGCGTGAGACAGAGGGTGGGCTGAGTGTGATTGGAGTTTCTTCAATCAATTACCGAGAGGTGAGGATTGAGGGACATTACGAACTTTGGAGTCAGGTACGTTCCTGTTTCCCTATGCACCCATGGCTGGGTTTCTGCCATCAACACATGACACATCATTATGTTCTACACACTATACTACAAGGCTCTCTGGCCTTTCTCCTTGCACCTATGCGAGAGGGTTGGATGCACTGATGTACCATCAATTGTGCACCCTAGCATACTATCTTAGGCCCCTCTATTCCTAGCCTACTGTATTACCAACAAATGGCTCACCCTTATGATATATATCTTTCCCTCTATCAAACCAATTCCACAGCCATCTTACCCCTTCTTTTCCAACCTCAATCTTTTCCTCAAATTCCAATATTTACATATTGCTCTTTTATCGAAGATAGAGTATTTTCCCCTTCTCCACCATGTCCTTCTCCATCCCTTCATGTACCTTCTACCTTTCCTATTTATCAATTAACACCCTTCCTAATTGATTCCCTAAAACTTTCAGCCACTCCTTCTTTAACTTATTCCTCCTTTTATGATTTTGCCTATCCATCTCTTCATCCACTTTTACTTTTCCACTTCCATCTCCTGCCACTTCTATGTCTCAACCCCCTCAGTTGGTTAGTGAATATAAAGGGTTTGATCAACAGATTCCCAGAAGAAGAGGATGGAGCTCGAGTGATTCTCTTAGGGGACCTCAGATAAACTGGCCCATTATTCTAGGGGATTGGACAACTGCCAGTCAAGTATACCAGAACTACCTTCATTTTGCTCACTAATATTCACAATCTCTGGATCCTTCGGTGAGATTGACAACTCATTTTTCTTGGTATGTAGCATACATGCATAGGCATTCCCATAATGATCAAAAGGCCATTCTAAAACTCTGTATGAATGTCAATGTGAACAATGACTCCCACCAGTTGGATGTCCTGTATTTTCATGCCCTAAGTCTCCCTAGCAGAAACCTTGTCTTGCTAGAAAGGATGTCCTGCTTGCAGTTTTTTCAAAATCCTCCAAAGACATTTGTAGATGAATCCTTCTCCATGGATCGCTTTCGAAACCACCAAGCCTTCAAAAGTGATCATCTTCATTGATACATTTGTAATGTATCTTGGATGATTCTTAATGATATATCTCTTTTTTGAGGTGTCATTCAGATGGTTGTGTTAGTGTTTGTGTATGTGTTGTCTTAATTGTATGTGATGAGTTCATGTTGATTGCAAATACTTGTTCGAGAGCTCTTTTCAAAAGATTGCTGGTGGATGAAAAGCCTATGGTGGAAAGCTGAAGAGAACCTCTTATATCCTTTAAAAATTTGTTATGGTTTTTAAATGATTAATCAGAAGAGTTAATGAATAATGAAAGTTTTCCTTTAGTAGTATTTTTTCTCTCAGATACAGGTGATAAGTTGGGGTCATGTTTTGGCAAGATTATTAAAGATCTGACAAAAGATCCAAATTGAGATCTTTAGTGAACTTATATTCTTCTTTTCCTTAGGTCTCAAGGACGCTTCCTTTTTAAGTGTGGGGATATATTGAGAGTGGAAAAAGGTTGAATTTTTGACTGATTTTTGTTGTTTTTGAGGTCTAAATGATTGATTTTTGATGGATTTAGAGTGATGTATGGTTGTAAGGGAAGTATTTGAGAGTGTTTTGGATGATATTGATTATGTTTTAGAAGTTCATGATGATTCTCAGTGGAGATATGAGGTTTTGTGATGTTCTGATAGGTTCTGATTGGTTCTGTATACCTTCTATATAGCTTCTGTTGTGTTCTAATTGTCTTTTGTATGAAGCATGGATTGATAATTTGTAAGAAGCTGGGAATAACAAATTAGTGTAATAACATTGATATTATGCCATGTCACACTGACATTGGTATAAAAGGAGAGGAGATGTAATTTTTCACATCTTTTTGGACACGTTAATACAATTACAATCTTTCTCTCCCTTCTTGCTCACAGCTTCTATGGCTTCCCCTTCTTTCCTGTCTTTCTCTCTCTAAATCTAGTTTTTTCTCTCTCCTTGTCACCCTTCTTCTCTCTCTTCTTGCAGTCCTTCTCTCTCTTTTGCAGTCTTCTCTCTCCCTAGTTCTCTTTCAGACAAGTGGTATCAGAGCTTGAGTCTTTGATCCATTCTTTTCTTCCATTTTCAGTCCCATTTTCCTATTTCAAAATCAATTTCAGACAAAAATGGTACAAGACAGTGACTAGTGGAGTGCTGCAGGTCATCTACAGTTAGTAAGAGACTACATCTGGAGATATCCAAGGTCAGACATGGTGGATAATGGCTTAAATGGTAGGACGTCATCAAACTTCTTGCAAAAATGGAGGTAACTAGGGTAAAGGATGGTTAACTAGGCTTAGTTAGAGGCTAAACTACAGTTACTTTTCAAAAGAGAGCTTCTCTTCTCTCTCTTTCAAGCTTTTGGCTGAAGCTTCCATGGTGGCTATCAAGAAAACCCCAAATACCTCTCTCTGCTGAACATTTATCACTGCCAAAGCATAGGGCAAAGGTTCCTTGTTGCATGAGCTTCAGGAGGAGTACCATGGTTGAAGTATGATGCAGATTATGTGCCAGACAACAGCCTGAAAAATGCGCCAAAAAATACGCTGATTTTCTTGCTCCTCTTCCGTGCTCAGTCTGCTCCAAATCTTCAGCTCATTGACCAAAGGTTTTGAAGGCTTCATCAAACACTTGTGTACAACAATTTTCAGCCACCACATGAGAACTCTAATCAGCCATTCCTTTGCTCAAAACCCTAATACACAACAGGGTATCCATAGCCACAGACCTCAAAGCTCAAATTTCTCTAAATTTTGGGCTTCCGCGACCTTCAAGGCTTCTCTAAAGCTAAGTACAAGCTAGATAGACTTCAAGATTGAAGACATTGAAGAGATTTCAGCCCGTGCATGAATTGGAGCTCAAATGGAAGGATTATTTTGGGGCTTTTCATCATAAGAGGCTTGAATCTTTGATGTTCAAGTGTTTAAGCAAGGCTGAAGCATTGATTCTTCAAGGATTTCATCATATTAGAGCTTGTATGGGTTGATTTTATGGAGATTTCAAGCTTTATTATGGATTTATGAGGGATTATGAAGAACTTTTACATCAATGGGATTGAAGCTGACATCCATCACATTCTTCAAGCTTAATGGAGGTATTCTCTTTTACTAATCTCTGAAATCTCTCAATAATCCAATTGCTAATGGCTTTTCCACTTGTTGATGGGAGATTATTGATCAATTAATTCACTAGATTGATCAATAAATCAAAGATTATTATTAATTCTCATTGATTCCAGCATATTCCATTGAATTTCATTTTGATCCAATCATTACTTCATCATAGGTATCATTTGATTAGCTTGATGCATAACCTTGATTTGTTTTTGTTGAATTTCTTTTGCCCAAGTTGAAATATTGTAAAAGGGTAAGTACTAGCCAATCAGTCAGTCACTGAATTGCATTGGTAAGACCCTTCTCCTATTCCAAATTTTCAAAATCTCATTCAGTTGCATCTCATGAAAGGCTGAATGAATATTTCAGAAATCCATATCATGCTGATTGCTTAGAACACTAGCCTCTGCAATGTTGATATTCCCACCGAGGAAAAAGGTGGATGTGGGGAGAGATAGTGGGACAAAAGAGAGGTGACCCTCCCTCACTATTGAAGATCCCGAAGGGATACAACCAACTGACCCGGGGGGAACTTTGCCCACTCCCGATGATTCGGAGCCTGTGTAGGGAGCCTATCATGCTGTTTTATCCCTCACATAGGTACAGCGAGTGGAGAATTGAAGACTGGAGACTTTCCAAGGGCTCAAGTACCTACAGGATCAAAACAGGGTAAAACAGGAAATTTACAGGGCACTTACAAGGTACTTACAGGTGATTACATGTACACCTTTCATTACTGAAGTACATGTGCAGGTACTACAGGGTACCCAGAGGTCCTATATACCCTTTGGCAGGGTTTGGTAGCCATTTGGGGTTACTATCTTGCACTACAGGGTCAAAACAGGGCACTTACAGGTCTAGACAGGGTGCAGGACTAGACAGTTCAGACTCAGAAATCTAGCTACAGAATTTTCTTTCCTAAATCTATTATAGCGTGCTATAGCTCATCTCGAAGAGGGCACTCTTAGCTTTTATTTTCACTAAAAAGTTCTGAAATTGGAGCTCCCTAGCAAAAGTTATAGCCGTTTTTCTAACAGGGGGTATTGCAGGACTGCACTAATATGGCATAAAGGCAAAAATAAGGTCCAGGAAGATTATACTCAGCAAATCAGGGATTCCATGAGGGATGGTACACTTCAAGAGAGCCCTGAAGAGCTTCAACAACAAGGAGAAGTCAGTATACTCAATAATACTTTGTGTGCCCATGAACAAAGACATAGGGAATGACATGAGGCCATCTTGTCAAGAATGGAGCAAATGGTTCTATCTACTGATCAAACCAAGGCTTCTATTGATAAGTTGGTGGAATCCAATGAACAACTTATGGCACAAATTTCTAAATTCATGCAGTTGCAAATGGCATCAAGAGAAGCTAATGAAAAGGCTTATTCAAACAGTGGCCCTTCAGCTCCACTTCAGCCATCTAACCAAAATGGTCATGGAAATGGGATTATTGGAAGAAGAGGCATTCGCAATAGTCAGTATGAAGTAGGAGAAGCTTCACAGAGGCATGATGACTATTTGGGTAGTTTGAATGGGGCCAATACTCAAGATTTTGGACTGCATACTCAAAATTCTAGGGGTGCTCTACCAACAGGAAGATTACATAGTAATTCTTAGCCAACTGTTGGAAGATTTTCGTCTCAATTTGGAGGCTCCATACTTGGTAATCCTGATCAGCCAATTTTGGGACAACAACCCTTTCATAAAAGGGAGTTTAAGGAAAAAATTGTTTTAGCCAAATTTAATAGTCAGTCATCTTCACCATCTGACTTAGAGGAAAATATACTTTAGAGAATTGGGAAGCTTTCAAGGCACTTATGGCTGAAGTCTTTGTTTCACCTCTTGAGAAAGAGAAGTTAGCACGGAGATGGTATGGTTTGGAACAAAGGGGCATGAGTGTAAGAGAGTATACAAACCAATTCCTCAATTTGACAATGTATGTGGAAAGCATCAGTGATGAGGCTAAGCTTCACAAGTTTATGTATGGTCTGGAGCCATCTTTATCAGCTGATGTTATGGCACAAATTCCTACTTCACTTTTTAAGGCTATTGAGCTTGCGGAGCGCTATGGAAGGAAGTATATAAAAGAGTCTTCATTTCAGCCTGGTTTTGGACAGCCAAGGATTGTTTTAAAGAAGGGACAAGTTGGTAACACTTATGGCAGTAATCATGTGCCCAATGGGAGCTTACGGGTACCAACTTATCCTCTATTTAATGTTTCTAGGCCTCAAAGTAATTTCAGGACAGCAAACAGTCCAAAAGTTGATTTCAAACAGGGGGACAGCAAGCCTAAGTCCATTTCAGCTAATACAAATCCCAAATCTATTCCCGTGGATCTTTACAAAGAAAGGAAGGACAAAGGCTTATGTTTCAAGTGCGGGGAAAAGTATACACCTGATCATGCTTCAAAGTGTGTATACAAAAATGCCAAACCTAAGCTTCAGAGTATGTAGGTTTTTGAGGATTTTGAAGATGACATAGATGAAGCTAATGCTGTGGCATTTAATGCTGAAAATGAAGATCTTGAGGAGGAAATTGGATAATAGTTTTTTTATGATTCAGCCGACTCTTTTCCTTTTGATCCAGGTGGAAGTGTTCCGTTTGACCCTGGTGGATCTTGTGATTAGTCGCTTGTTGCCACTAATTGTTCTATCTCTATGGATGCTTGGATGGGATCTAAGAGCCCTAATACACTTCGTATGAAGGGAAGCATTTGTGGAAAGCTAGTGTTCATCCTGATAGACAGTGGCAGTACTCATAGTTTTGTGAATAAGTCCATCATGGACAAGCTAAATTGTGTTCCCAGAGACTTACCGCAGCCCATTAGAGTTCAAGTGGCTAATGGTGAAGAAGAAATCAACACACAGATTTTCCCACAGGTTTCTTTACAATTGGCTGAAAATTTTGAAGCCAAGTTAAACCTGATCACTCTGGAAATGGGCTATAGATATTGTACTCGGTTGTGATTGGTTGATGACATTAGGTAGGATCACTATGGATTTCTCACAGTTATATATGGAGTTTATCTCCAATGGACAGCTTATCCATTTACAGGGGATTTCTAGTAGATCAGATTTTCAGCTTATCACCATTCAACAACTCAAAAGAGAGTACAAGAAGCGCTCACAAATATTTGTTTTGCATTTGAATAAAGAAACACAGGATCAGCCCAATAATTCAGCAAACCATCCAACCTTGACAGCTCTTCTTGAGGAGTATAGAGATCTGTTTAAAGTACCTACTTCATTGCCTCCTAAGAGAGCAGTGGATCACCCCATTGATTTGGAGCCCAACTCAAAGACAATCAATAAGCCACCTTACAGATTATCAAAGTTTGAACGAGAGGAAGTAGCCAAGAAAATCAAAGAACTTCTTGAAATGGGATTCATTGAACCAAGTTCTCCACCTTACGCATCTCCAATCCTATTAGTCAAAAAGAAAGATGGATCTTTCAGAATGTGTATTGACTATAGGGATCTTAATAAGATCACAGTGAAGAACATGTATCCTATACCCAGGATTGATGATTTGCTTGATGAGCTTCAGGGAGCTCGATTCTTTACGAAGATTGATTTGAGGTCAGGGTATCATCAGATTCGCATGCGAGAGGGTGATGAAGTCAAGACTGTTTTCATGACTGATCGTGGGCTCTATCATTTCTTAGTGATGCCATTTGGGCTTACAAACGCTCTAGCTACCTTTCAAAGCCTGATAAATAAGATCTTACAACCTTTCCTCTTTCAGTTTGTCTTGGTGTTCTTTGATGACATCTTGATCTATAGCAAGACTTTACAGGATCACTTGGCACATATGAGGAGGGTTTTTTATGTATTGAGACATCATACGCTTTTTACTAAGGAGAAGAAGTGCTCTTTCATGTAGACTCAAGTGGAATACTTGGGACATCTTGTCAGTGAAAAAGGAATGCAGGCTGATCCCAAGAAGGTGCAATGCATAAGACATTGGCCAACGCCTACTACTACTACCTCTCTTAGAGGATTCCTTGGTCTATCTTCATTCTATCGCCGATTTATTAAGCATTATGCGGCAATTGCAGCTCCTTTGATTGACAGGTTGAAGAAGGAGGCTTTCTTTTGGGATGCTCTTGCAGATAGCAGCTTCAACCAGTTAAAGGAACTCCTTACCTTTGCTCCTATCTTAGTATGTCTGGATTTCTCCAAAGAGTTTACTATACAGTGTGATACTAGTGGCCATGGAATTGGGGTTGTTTTGCTTCAGGAGCATGGAGTAATTGCATTTGAGAGCTGTAAGCTTACAGATAAGGAAATGGCCATGAATATTTATGACCAAGAGATGTTGGCTATCTTGCATGCGATCAAGAAGTGGCACCATTACTTATATGGTAGCTGATTCAGAGTACATAGTGATCACAGGATACTCAAATATTTCCTTACTCAGTCAAATCTTACTCCAAAGTAATGTCGTTGGGTAGCTACATTACAGAATTATGATTTTGACATCACTCATACAAGGGGCAAAGATAACATAGTGGCTAATTCTCTTTCTCGTATGTGGGCCTGCAAAGTTTCAGCTATGACAGAATTACATAATGACTGGATTGAAGAATTACAGGAGGCCTATCTCTTAGATGAGGAATTCAGCCAAATCTTTCAGAAATTATAGCAAGGTCTTATGGAAGAAAACTCGCATTATCAGCTTAAAAATTGTCTTATTTAGTGGAAAGGCAAGATTGCTATTCCCTCTACTTCTTCTTTTAAGCAGAAAATTATGGAGGAGTTACATTCTTCGCCTCTAGTTGGACACTTAGGAGTTTTCAAGACCTATGACAGGATCAGTAAAAGCTTTTATTGGAAAGGACTATGGAAAGATGTCAAGGACATTGTTATGAAGTGTATGCCTTGTCAACAAAATAAGGACAGCACCCATAAGCCAGGAGGCTTGTTACAGCCATTGCCTATTCCTACGAGTAAATGGACTCATATTACTATGGATTTCATTACTGGCTTACCTATTATCAAGAAGGGATGGGATAGTATTTATGTGGTGGTAGACAGACTCACCAAGGCAGCTCATTTTATCCCAACCAAGATTCAGTTTACTGCTTCTCAAGTGGCCAACCAGTTTATGGAGCATATTTTTAGACTACATGGATTACCGCAGGTGATTGTCCATGATAGAGACTCAAAGTTTATGAGCAACTTTTGGCAGGCGGTATTTACATCTATGGGCACTAAATTGGCTCCATCTACGGCTTATCATCCTCAAACAGATGAACAAACAGAGAGAGTTAATAAATGGTTGGAGACTTATCTTCGTCATTTTCGCTATGATGTCCAAACCTCATGGGATTCTTGGTTACACTTGGCTGCGTTTGCTTATAACAATTCTACTCATGCGAGCATAGGAGTTTCACCCTTTGAGGTTTTGTATGGTTACAAGGTGTCAAGATTGTGGGAGAGAAGGAAGGAGTCTCACTTGTAGCTTTCTCGCTTGCACAATGGGGGAATACACACAAAGGTGGAGGCTGAAAACATTTTTCCTCTTCTTAGTTTGTGTAAGCCAAAAAGAACTCTAGTACAAAGAAATAGAAGAACCCTATATATGGGTCTCAAACCAAACTCAACTAACTAAGGTGGCATACTAGCTGAGCCACGAACTAGAGTAGATAAGGATAACTATCATCTAGCTATTATTCATGGGCGGTGTACCAACCGCATTTGCATCTAACAAGTTGGTGACATAAATGCACAATAGTCACCCTGGCATATCACGAGTGGAGCTCGATATCTCAACACTCCCCCTCGAGCTGAATCCCAATTCTTGCACCCCAAGCAAGTCTTTGAACTTGCGTAGCTTCTTTGTGCCCAATGCCTTCGAGAATATGTCAACTACCTGATCCTCTGTGCTGACATAAACTAGATCAATAAGACCTAGTAAAACCCTCTCCCGCACATAGTGATAATGCACCTCAATGTGCTTTGTTCTAGCATGATAGACTGGGTTATTTGTCAAGTGTATACTACTCATGTTGTCACAATAAATGACAACTGGCCCATTTGTAGGCTGATGCATATCATAAAGTAGCTTATGCAACCAAGCTACCTCACATGTAGCCATTGCTGCACCCCTGTACTCAGCCTCTGTGCTCGACAAGGCAACTGTAGGCTGTTTCTTGCTACTCCAAGTGACTGCAGCACTCCCAAAAGAGAACACATATCCACTGGTAGATCATCTATCAGAAATACTCCCAGCCCAATCAGCATCAGTGTAACCATGCAACTATATCTGAACCCCAGTCTCATAAAATAGTCCATACTGCAATGTGGATTTCACATACCTGAGTATGCATCTAGCCGCATCCAAATGCGGTTTCCTTGGAGCCTGCATAAACTGACTTACCAATCCAACAGCATAGCTCAAATCTTGCCTGGTAATAGTCATATAAATCAAACTTCCTACTATGCGTCTGTACATAGTAGGGTCTTCCAAAAGCTCACCTGCATCTGCACTCAGCTTCACATTCTTCTCCAAAGGAACTAAAATAGGCTTACAGCCTGTCATCCCATATTTGGACAGCATGTCCAATCCATACTGCCTCTGCAAGATCCGTATCCCACTTGGTGATCTAATCACCTCAATGCCCAAGAAATAACGCAGCTCTCCCAAATCCTTCATCTCAAACTTCTGCTTCAATAGCATTTTTACATGAAGGATATCTTCATCACTATCACCTGTAATAATCAAATCATCAACATAAATGACAAGCAGCATAATACCTTTCTCTATTTTTCTCACATAAAGTGAGAAATCTGCCTTGAAAATCTGAAAGCCAATAGTGACAAGATACTGTCCTATCTTGTCAGACCATGCTCTAGGTGCTTGCTTCAAGCCATACAAGGCTTTCTTCAACCTGCAAACAAACTCAGGATGAACAACATGCACATAACCTGGTGGCTGCTCCATATATACCTCTTCTTGCAAATCACCATGCAAGAAGGCATTCTTTACATCCATCTGATGTAAAGACCATTCCTTTGATGTAGCCATAGCAATGACTGCTCTTACGATTGCCATCCTTGCAACCGGACTGAATGTTTCTTTATAATCAATGCCATATGTTTGTGCATACCCCTTGACTACTAATCTTGCCTTGTATCTGTTCACAGAACCATCTGCATTGTGCTTCACCTTATAAACCCACTTACAACCAATTGCATTCTTACCTTTAGGCAAAGGTACCAATTCCCATGTAGCATTTGCTTCCAAGGCATCCATTTCTTCATCCGTGGCTTTCTCCCATTTTTCTTTTCCCATGGCTTGCTCAAAAGAAGTGGGTTCTCGTTCCTGTATCACTTTGACCATATATGCATAGTGAATGGCTGTAAATCCATCATATTTCAGCCTATCCACAGGATACCTAGCTCTAGTAGACCTGCGTAAAGTAGGTTCATTCCCAGGTGCTCTCAAAACATCCCTGGTCTTCCTTACTCCAGGTGTAACAATAGAAGGAATACCCAACTCATCATCAATGCTCTGTTCTGAGCCACTGGATTCACCATCCACATAAGAGTGACCTACATTCACATCAAACATGGGCTGATCTACCTTCTCTTTTCCTTTTCGTGATACCTGCATACCACTATCTGCATTGCTTTGAGAAGATTCTCCTGATCTCAATCTGCCTGTCCATGATGGGGAAGAATGTGAACCGCTGCTAGAGGACGCTCCAGGTCCACTAATATCTTGTGACTGCTGCTATGAATTCTATGTAGTATTACCATTTTGTGCATCTACATTATCAATCACATTTATTGGTTTATACCAGCTACTTATCTAATCAAAAACAATATCTCTGCTCACTGTAAACTTACGAGTAGAAGGGTTATAGCATCTATACCCTTTTTGCTGTAGAGAGTAACCAATAAAGATGCACTTCTCAGCTTTTGGATCCAACTTGGATCTCAACTCATCTGGCACATGAACATAGGCAATGCAACAAAAAATATTCAAATGAGAAATATCTGGTTTCCTACCAGTATACCTCTCCTCTAGAGTCATATCATGTATTGCTGCAGTGGGAGTCCTGTTCATTATGTAGACTGCTGTAGCAACTGCCTCAGCCCAATAAATATATGGCAGGTCTTTTTCATTGAGCATGGCAAGAGATACCTCTCCAATATGCCTGTTTTTTCTTTCTGCAATTCCATTTTGCTATGGGGTATGACTACATGAATATTGCTGCTTTATGCCATGCTCTTGCAAGAACCTTGCAAACTCATTTGAGAGGTACTCTCCCCCTCCATCTGACCTTAGGCATTTTATTTGCATGCCTATTTCTTTTTCAACCATAGCTTTAAGAGTTTTGAAATGCCCAAAAACTTCACTTTTCTTTTCATAAAATACACCCAAACTTTTCTGCTATAGTCATCAATAAAAGTGACAAAATAATGACACCATCCAATAGATGCAACTTTAGTAGTCCACACATCAGAGTGGAATAACTCCAATGGCTTCTTACTCTCTTGAACATGTCTAGGAAATGGTTTCCTTGCCTGTTTTCCAAATTGACAGGCTTCACATATCTTATGCATTTCTACAACCTTGAATTTAGGCAATCCTGCAACAATATTTTGGGCTTGCATTGATTTAGGTCACTGTACATTAACATGACCAATGCGTTTATGCTAGATATCAATATCTGCGACTACACCGGTCCCATGTGCAAACATTGCTACACTCAATTCAGGCATGTCTGCTTCCAACCTAAACATTCTGCCTTTCTTCTTTCCTTTTTCTATCAAGCGACCTTTATTTTTCATATCCTTAACAAAGCATCCATGAGAATTAAATCTGACCTGCAAGCCTTGCTCAACCATTTGACCAATAGAAACCAGGTTCTTGGTGATATTCGAGACATGAAATAGATCCGATAGGTATTTCTTTTTCCCATCCTGCATAGACAAAGGAATTTTTCCAATTGGCATAATAGGATGTGCAGTATCATCACCAGTCTCCACAAATCCTGGTTTTTCCATTTTCCTTGTATCCTGCATCCATTCTACATGACCTTTCATGTGGTTTGATGCACTTGAGTCAACATACCACACATCGTTGCTTTCTTCTGCACTTGTCATAGAATTGGTCATGTGCTGCACCATAAACAAATGCTCATTTCTGTCATCACCCTCTCTACTAGAAGATGCATAATTTCCTTGTTGCAATATTTCATTCATGATGTCATTCTGCTTTTTATAGCAGTCTTTAGCCATATGACCCATTTTACCACAGTAGTAGCATTTAACATTGCTGTTTGCATTTTGGCCTCTTTGCCATCCACCATGACCTCTTTGGCTCCCCCTACCTCTAGAATTACCACGTCCTCCTCCATAGGATTGGTTTTCTTGAATTTGCTGCTTATTCTAATTTCTACCACGGCCTCCAGATCGGCCTCCTCTACCTCTGCCTCTACCTCTTCCAGCATTTGAGTAGAAGACAGCTTCTTTTGAAGTTCCTCCTGAAGAAGATGCACCACCATTTCTCTGCTCCTTAGAAATTAGAAGAGCAATCAACTCCTCAAAATCAGGAAATCTTTCATGGACAGAAATCGATGTTCGGAACTGTGCATAATCCTTTCCTAGACCATTCAAGGTCACAGAAACTAAATCATCATCTTCCACTGGCGACCCAATGAAAGCAAGTGCATCTGCAATCTTCTTCACCTTCATGTGGTAGTCATTGATGCTCATACTTTCTCTTTGCACATTGTGCAACTCTTGCTTGAGCTGCATTTTCCTGGCTTGTGTATTTGTGTTATACATTTTTGACAAAGTATCCCATGCCTCCTTTGGCGTACTTGCATCCTGAATATGCACAATCATAGAGTCTGAAATGCTGATAGACAGCCAGTACATAACTTTCCTGGCTCTCTCATGCCATCCTTTAAATGCTTGCATTTGCTGTTGATTGGGAACATCAGGAAGAACTGGTTCTTCTTCATTTCCTGCAACGAATTCCCAATATCCTTTTCCCATAAGGAAATTCGTCATTCTAAACTTCCATGCTTGGAAGTTGTTCTTCTCAAGCTTTTCAGTGACAATCTGTGAAAGAGAATCAGACGCCATTACAGAACACTGCAAAAAATTCTGTCACTGTAAAAAATATAGCTTCAGCCTCACAAGGGCAAATCTGCAAAACTGACGAAAGTGGTATTTGACCACACAGTCACTTCCTAGTGATGATTTTGCATCAACTGGCAACAAGGATGATTCTGTAACTCCCAATGTCTCTGCGCATAGGCATACGATGCAATTTCTACGGTAACTTTTCACCGACTTGTAGAACAGTGGTCGCACAACATAAAACAAGGCCTTTTCTTGAGTGCGTGCAGAAAACTTTCACCTTCAAAATAGGCCCCGAAATGGCCTCAAATCAAAAAAACTGAGCAACCAAGGGCTAAAGCCCTTGCCCGTAGCATATACTGCCCTGTTGCTACACCGCGAAGGGCATCTCAATCTGAGACAATGCACTCTTGCACTTTTCGGCTGTGCTACTTGTAGAGACTTGCTCCCAAAACATAAAAATGAAAGCAACACTGGTCCTCTTACCAGAACACCGTGAACTTGGTTTGCTTTCTGGAGCTCCTTACCACAAACAAGGCTCTGATACCATGTCAAGATCGATGGTACATCTCAAAGGCTGTTATAGGTCAGTGTGAAAAGAAGCTTTGATCACATTCTATTGTGGAATATTTGATCAAATCGAGAGGTTTACCACCTGAAGAGGCTTCTTGGAGACCTGATTCTATATTGGATGAGTATCCATACTTGAGAGAGACATTGGTGGCTAAAGCCTATTGCTTATGGAGCTAGTAATGATGCAGACGAGTTCAGGACAACACACTGTTTTAGAACAGTTTTTATCGTACCTAGTTTTTAGAGTTAAGATATCTCTATGGGCTTAAAGTACTCTTCAAGAGATTCATTTTGATATATGGTACGTTCCATTTGGACACTCCTATCAAAAGTTATGGCAGATTTGGTCCACCAGGGACTGTTTACTCAGCAAGCTATCTACTTTGTTCTGGGATTATTTGTTGAAGACTTTATGGCTCCATTTGCTTCTGATGTATTCCAAATCATGTATATAGTTGGGACTTACTTCTGTTCTTCAATTTTAGCTCATGTAGTGGTTATACTTCATTCGTTTCCCATTTGTAAAGCTGTAAAAAGAGAGTAGTACTCTGTTCTATCCATCTTCTTTCTAGTTGTTTCTAGGTTTGTTTTTTAGGACAAAAACTTTTGGGAAGGGATAGATTGTAAGAAGCTGGGAATAACAAATTAGTGTAATAACATTGATATTATGCCATGTCACACTGACAGGTATAAAAGGAGAGGAGATGTAATTTTTCACATCTTTTTGGACACATTAATACAATTACAGTCTTTCTCTCCCTTCTTGCTCATAGCTTCTATGGCTTCCCCTTCTTTCTTGTCTTTCTCTCTCTAAATCTAGTCTTTCTCTCTCCTCATCACCCTTCTTCTCTCTCTTCCTGCAGTATTTCTCTCTCTTCTGCAATCTTCTCTCTCCTCTTTCTCTCTCCCTAGTTCTCTCTCTGACATGATTGATGAAGATTGAGATCTTTTGAAAGCCTATTGAATAGTTTTTGATAGTTTGGAATGGTTTGAGTATGAGTTATGAGGTTTTGATGACCTTCTGTAGACTTCTGTAGAGCCTCTGTCTCTGTTCTGTCTCTGCTCTATCTTTGTACTATAACTGTACTGTAGCTGTTCTGGTGTTGTAATGTGACTATTTTGTAGACCTTCTGTAAGTATTTTGTAGAATGTATGTGTGACTTTGGGAAATTTTTCTAACCTTTGGAAAGGATGAATCTAAGTTCAAAAGAGCTAAAACAAGTGGAAGAAACAGCTGCTGAAGACTGAAAAGAAGACTAAGTGACAGTGACAGTAGTGAGCTGTGCAAAGACACTATAGTGGCTCTGGTGACTCTTCATATCAGACATACCTCTTGGGAGGTGTATCCATGACCTAATAAGGATTATTAAGGGTTATTATGAGAGTATTGTAGTGAGGATATGATGTACTATTGATGGAGAGAGAGAGAGAGAGAGAGAGAGAGAGAGAGTCAGAGATAGTCAATGCTATCAAAACAGTGTAACTGTATATGAGAGATTGAGAGAGAGAACTATGAAGACATTGAAGATGAATAATATGTGATTGATTTCCATTCAAAGATGGTGTATTCCCTTGTGTTCTTTGCTCTATTGAAGAATTTTATGAAGATGTTGAAGATTATGGTTGATTCTATCAAATCCGTGGGAGAAATCTACTATGATGCTGCGTGAAGAATTGCTGTTTTCTTTGTTTTTGATGATCAAAAGAATGAAATAAAAGCTTGTTGATGTTACAAGATAGAGTTTCTTGCAAGAGAATTCCCTTTTCCTTGGTGTTCCTCTTGGGGTTCCATGGGCACGTGCTGTCTTTCGAGTTGTAGTTGCTTACCAAAGTTCTGGCTATGTTATGAGTGGATTGTTGTTGTATTATGGTTTGGTTGCTATGACACGATTATGGGTACATTCTGCATTTTTCTTTTCTGCCTGATACGGAGATTCAAGGTGTTTTCTTGTCTTGCATCGCATGAAGCTTTCAGTCGCATATGTGTAGAGGTCATGCCGAATTTTTTCTAGGATGTGGACTGCTTCGAGTGGTCATTCAATATGTCATGTCTGTGTGTGTTTATTCTGGTGGATCTCTTATTTATGGTTATTCTGTTGTTTTGCAGGGATTCACTGTGATTGTCTATGTGTATGGTGTGTGTGTCGTCTGTCTGAATGGTTCCTCAAGCTCCTCCTCTAGTTCAGTACGTCCCATTGGTATCTCACAATTATTCTTTATTGTTGGAGTCCGAAATTATTGGCAAAGAATGCTTAGCCAAGTTCATCGCACTCTCATTAACACTCATCCCGGAGAATACTGATACTCATGATTAGTTTCTAGACTCTTACAGTAAGAGGTCTGGTCCTGTAAGAGGAACAATTGTCCAATTGATGCCTAAATGTTTGGGCAAGCCTCTATCTTTACCCTATCAGGGAGACTCTTTTCCTACTACTCAACAACTGTTCTTGAATGAGGATATCCTTAAATTGTTGTAGAAGCAAACACAAGATGTGTTGGATCCCAAGAAGGTTCTTACTACTTCTGGTATTAGTGTCTCCATGATCTCCAATCCTGTGTAGAAGCAGCTATACCAGTTCCTTCTTTCAGGATAGGTTTATTCCTGCCAAGACACCCTCTGATTACCTTTCAAAGGAGTTGTTTACAACTTCTAGAATGGTGTTGAAAGGCATAATGATTGATTGGAGTTCTTACCTTTTTTCAAAAATGGATTAACACTTTGTTAGAGCCACAAGGGGTAATGTAACTAATGTTACATTTGGTTTCTACCTTTCTGTTTTTTTGGCATATGCCGCCCCTCTGAAGGAAGTTCCTACCATAGTTGATCTACCATAAGCTTCTCCCCCTACTGAACACTCTGTTATCGTCATTGAGGATCTTGATCCTATCCCTCTTGTGGAAATTCAGAGCAAACACTTAAAATGAGCAGCTAAATTAGCCCCAGCTCCTCCTCCAATCTTCGTTCATGATCAATCTAGCAGTCACCAACTAACTTTCCTCACAACACCAAATCTTTTCAGAGCACGTCATGAGGATAATATGGAGATTTCCATCCCTTCAGTACAACACTTGGTAGCTGGAGATGCAATTCCATTCCTATGTCAAGATGTTCAACGTTCTATTGAGCTCTTAGTGACTGCTTGTATCCAACAGCTCTATTCCTCTTACTATGACAAAGTCCAACAAACCAAAGAAGAGCTAACAAAAGAAACTACAGAGTTAGCTTTTTGTCATGAATGCTTTTCTGATCTTTGTACCCAAATGGAGCAACAAACTAAGATCATTGACGCTCAAAAAATGGACATTTCTAGTTTGCACACTTAGTTGGCTGACACTATAACCCAGGTGGTTAATGTGACTAAGGAACGAGATAGATTGTTGAAGGAGTCTCAAGAGCTTCATGCTCTATTAGCCACCCAGATAGAGGAGCTTAAGACAATAAATACCACCTTAGAACAGATCAGAATTCAAATTCAGCAACTTAATGAGCAACTGGT
Source organism: Lygodium microphyllum (assembly GCF_053477565.2). NCBI lineage: Eukaryota > Viridiplantae > Streptophyta > Polypodiopsida > Schizaeales > Lygodiaceae > Lygodium > Lygodium microphyllum. Next base: position 117,405,476 of record NC_141145.1, read on the forward strand.
CTAGTCATGTTCTTCTACACCAAATCTTGAGCAACCAATTTCTTCTTTGACCCCTTGCGGACTTGGCAGTTCTCCAACAATAGGCCATGTTATGTCTGTTGTTCCAAGCTAAAGTGGAAAGACTGCAGTCCAGGATGGACTTATTATGTTCTTTATTTGAGAAATTTTAGGATTATATTTCTCCCAACCATTCCTTTTTTGTCCACTATCAATTGTAGAAGTTGGCATTCTATATTAAACTCTCAATGATGGATCTATCTCTTCCTCTAGAGGATGGTTGGAGTGGAGCTTGGTCTTCTTATTTGTTGACAAAAGTAGTTCGTATGGTATTCTGTGACTTTGGATATAGTGTTGATGTCTTATATGTATTTACGAGGTGATTTGTTGATTCCACATGATGAAGATGTGGCTTGGTATGTAGGGGATGTGGTCTTACAAGTTGCCTTGTACATCAAACATTTGGAGTTGAGGATAGATGAAATGTTCCGGTGCTATTCTTCTAAAGTGGTTGCTTGCCCTGACACTTTATGGCATAAAATGATTGATTATGTAGTCCTTAACCAATGACAAAATAAAGCCTATATTCATGTGCAGAACACTAACCAACAGCGGGTGGATCTTTTAACTTATCTTTCCAAGAACTATCCATTTGATTCATCCTTATTTGATGCCTACCATCGACGATCTGCTTTAGGTCCCTCCATTCCTAGCTTATTTTATTATCAGCATATGACCCATTGATATGATGCTTATTTTTCCCTTTATTAATCCAATTCAGTAGCATCCATCTTACCTCTCCTTTTCCAACATCAAGGTGCTCCTCAAATTCCAATATTTACCTATTGTTCTTTCATTGAGGATCGAGTATTTTTTCCTTCTCCGCCTTGTCCTTCCTTATCTATTCATATTCCTTCCATTTTTCCTACTTATCAATTAACACATTTCTTAATTGACTCACCTAAATTCTCAACTAATCCTTCTTTAGCTTATTCCTCATTTTATGATTTTTCCTATCCATCTCTTCATCCTCTTTTACCCATTCCTCTTCCATCTCCTACCACTTCTATTTGTCAACCCCCTCAGTTGGTTAGTGGGTATGAAGGATTTACTCAGCAAATTCCAAGAAGACAAGGATGGAGCTCAACTTATTCTCTTACGGGACCAGAGATTAATTGGCCATTAATTCTAGGGGACTGGACAACTGCTAGTCAAGCGTACCAAAATTATCTCCCTTTTGCCCAACAATATTCACAATCTCTATATCTTTCAGGGAAATTGACAACCAACTTTGCTTGGTACCTAGCATATATTCATAGGCATTCCCATAATGATCAAAAGGCCATTCCAAAGTTATGTATGAATGTCAATGTGAACATTGATTCTCAACAACTAGATGTCCTATATTTTCATGCCATTTGTCTGTCTAGCAAATATCTTGTTTTGCTAGAAAGGATATGTTGCCTTCAATTCCTTCAAAATCTTCCAAAATCTTTTGTAGAAGAAACCTTATCCATGGATCGTTTTCATAATCATCAAGCTTTCAAGAGGGATCATCTTAAGTTATACCCCTGGATATATCTTCTTTGCTTCTTAATGATATATCTCTCTTTTGGAGGTGCCATTCAAATGGTTGTTTTGTGTTTGTGCTGTGTTAATTTTTATGTGATGAGTTTGTGGTGGTTGAATATTGGATTTGTTCGAGAGCTCTCTTTTTGACTATTGAAAGTGATGGTGATGGTGGATGGAAAGCATACGATGCAAAGCTTAAGAACCTCTTATATCCTTTACAAATTTGTCATGAATTTCTATTGTTTATAAGATATGTATTTCTACTGCATTTGGTGGGTATACCATTCCTGGTATGGGAGGAGGTAAGTCTCTTCTTCTTGAGTTCATTGACAAACTTGCTTCAACTTCATCATACAGTCTTGCACCTTCCACTGTAGCTTGAAGATTGACTGGTCTTCTCAATTCCACGAACTTGCAAACTTCTGGTTGTAGGCCTCTGAGGAACACTCCTTTCTAGATGCCTTCATCCAAATGATGATTAGTCCATCTCTTCAGGATGGATTCCATTGGCGAGACATAAGCTTCTACTCTTTATCGAGAGGACTGACTTAGGTTCATGAACTCCACTCGCATCCACTCTTCAAAACCTTCACGTCTTAATTTATTGAGGAAGGCCTCATCCCATGTGCCAAAATTTCCTACTGCTTTTCTCTCATACCACTAAAACGCCGTGCCCTTGAAAGTGGAGGGGAATAATGCTAACCAATGCTCGTGGGTTCTAGCATTGTTAGCTACACATGTTACCATAAACTCTGCTACATGAAGAGCATGATCTTCATTTTACTCTCCCTTAAAATTTGTCAATGAAACTACATTTTCTTGCCTATCATCAATATTTCCAGGATGAATCTGACTAGGAAGAGGACCTTGATTCACCATGGGGACTTCTGTAAAGAGTGCTTTTAAGGCTTCAAAGGAGGCTTCTGCTGCAAGCTTTTTCTCTGCCTTAATTTTTTCCTTCTCTCTTCTCACATACCTCTGGACTTGTTCTAGTGCTTGCCTCTTGATTGCATCATTCATCAGGGGGCTGGCTCCACAACCAATTGGTATGTACTCAACAGAATAGAATCAGAGGGGGCTTCAATCTCTGGAGGACTCTCTATCCAACATCTCTTCTAATTTCTTCTTCTCTATGTCTCTAAATTCAACTTTCAAGCCACTACAAAGGGGAAGATATTCCATTTTGAAGGTATCAAAACTCATTCTTTTGAGGATCATTGTTGTGCCATCATCATAATAATGCCAGCTTCTAATGGTTTCAATAGTGTATATTGTGAAGAATACTCTATCCATTAACTTCCAGTGGGTTGCTAATTGGACAAACAGGAGATTGTCAATGCACCAGGCATCCCATGTGTCTTGCTTTTGAGCATCCATAAATGAATTCCAACTCTTTTCTTTCTTGTTTTCATGAATCTCTGACCACGACTCTTGAAGCTTCTTCATGATCTTCCCTCTCCCACTTGATGATGTCTAGAAACTTCTCAATGAATACCAAATCTTCCATGGACGGTCATTCTCTCTATTTTTGTATTTCCATTTGTTTCCAAACAATTTGCTACCAAAATGCTTATCTTTGTTGCTTCAATTGAAAGAGGAAATAGTCCACCACATAGAGCCTGTATCATGGTGTAATATGTTTCCACCATTGTGGGATGAAATTCTTGTAGAAAGTGGCTTTGGTAATGAGAATCTCCAAGTTTTTAGTGGAAGAAGGAACTTTGCAAACATTTATTGAATTCTTCTCTTCTTGGCAATACTATTTTCTTCATTTTCAGCCTCTTTTGATGCTTGTTGATGGCAGGTTTCCCCGACTACGCACCAAAAACATGGAGCCCCAAGAGAGACACCAAGGAAAAATGGTTTCTACTACAAGAGAATCTATCTTATAACATCAACAAGCTTTTGTTTCATTCTTTAGAGAACCACAACAAGGAAAAGAATACCATTGACAAGAAATCTTCACGTAGAATCATAGAAACAATCTCCCACGGTTTTATATTTAAAAAAATTCATCATTCTCTTCATATTCTTCATAGAATTCATCAACCAAAAAAGATAACACAAAAGAAACACCACTTTAAATGGAAAAATATAACATATGATTCATCTTCATTGTCTCCATAGTTTTTTGACAGAGTCTTCATAGATAGAAACATTGTCTTCTCGGATAGAATTGGCTATCTCTGACTCTTTCTTTCTCTCTCTTTTAATAGTACATAATATCCTATCTACAATACTCAATAATCACTCATAATACTCCTTCTTAGGTCATGCATGCCCCTTCCAAGAGGTGTGTCTGATATGAAAGTGCACCCAAGCCACTACAATGACTCTTCATAGTTCATCACTGTCACTTCACTCCAATCTTCTCTTGAGTCTTCAACAGCTACTTTTTTCACTTCCTTAAGCTCTTTTGAACTTACATTCACCTCTTTCCAAGGCTAGAAAACTTTCCCAAAGTCACACATATATTTCATAGAACGCTTATAGAGGCATACAGAACAGAACATAATAGAAACAAAGCAGGAACATAGGCTCTATAGAAGCTCAATAAAGGATTATAAAAGGTCACCAGAAAACATCAGAATCTCATAAGTCATACTAAAACCACTCCAAGCTATCACAAGCCATTCAATAAGCTTTCAAAAGACCCCAACCTTCATCAATCATCAATCCATGCTTCATATAGAAGAAAATCAGAACAAAACAGAAGCTAAATAGAAGGTATCAAAACCAATCAAAACCTCAACAGAACCTATCAGAACATCACAAAACATGCACTTCCAAAACATAATCAATATCATCCATAACACTATCAAACACTTCCAAAACAAATAATCATCACTCAAAATCCATAAAAAATCAACCATTCGGGCCTTTAAAAAAACAAAAATCAACATAAAAATCTAGTCATTTCAACATTCAACAGCTGCAAATCTTGTCTTGTAGGAGAAGCTAACTGATCATTTAGAATTTTTCACTTTTGAAAGAAGACTCAAATCAGATTGGACTAATGTAAATGAGGTAGTGTATTTGTCAGTAAAGAGAGAGCGGATGAAATTAAGATAGAGTACATGCACCACACTTGCCACTGCTTAGAAGGGGGCTCAAATTGCAGCCAAGGCACTTGTAACTATGGTGGAACAACTAGCTATACCTATTGATTTGACTCTTAAGGGTGATGCTATGGATGAATTAATCAAAGGCGTGTGCAATTTGAGGTTGAATTTGACATATATTTATGTAAAAGTAAAAAAGTTGGATGTTAACCTAGAAGAGAAGGCTTGGGAAACAACCCAAAGATTGTACAAAGAAGGATACAAGAGGAGATGCATTTGGTGTGACAGTTTACACAATGAAAAGCAAGACTATACAACCTACCGTGAAGTCGAAGAAAACAAGTTAGTCTTTTGGAAATATGGAAAAATACAAGCAATAAAATTTTGTCTTCCAATAGAGCCAAATTTTGGAAATGGTGGCATGCAGAAGAGGTTTGAAGAGATGGCTACAAGGATAGCATTTGTTGCCATAGATGCAACCACATATGGGTTGAGAATTGAAAGGATTGATGAAGCTCGTAAAGGAGACATGGTGGAAGCCAAATCTCGCAATTGGATGCAAGCATTAGATTGCATGGAAAAAACCAAAACAACAAAATATGAATTGGCTAATGTAAGTCAAAGTATACGAGGGAGAACATGATGGAGTGCACCAGTGGATCCATTTTCATCCTATGCTTATTTGGTTGAGGTTCATAATCAAGAAGCTCTTTTGGAAGAAAAGAGAAGAAGAGATGAGGACACTATTGGTCCTTCCTCTTTAGGCCCATCTAAATGCATAACATGAAGTAAAATGGAGCAACAGAAAGAGGTTGAAAAAGTTGTACCTAAGCATGTTACGGAAGATGCATCTCAAGAGAAGAAACAAGAAGGGAAGAAAAGGGGCAAGAAGCCCAATTATAGGTAACAATCAGATCTTGAGACTGTCACAAACCTTAAAAAGGTCTTGGAGGATGGAATACTTGGTAGTAGAGTGAAATTCACACTTGGCGAAGTTCTTGGAATCGCAAAGCATGAATTTTATGATGCAATCATTGATATGTTGAAATGAAAAAAACAATTTGATGGTGAAGTTTTGGACGCATTGATGCACATTGACAAAGACATAGAGAAACAACTTCAGAGGGAATATGATGATGCATGTAATATTAATTTGGAGCGGGTTGATGTTGAAAATGGGTTAAATGGGAGTGTAGATAGCAAGCTTGTGGCTAAAATTCATCTTATGGTGGGCAGCAATTAGCATAGAGAGAAGGCTATGTATAATGGAGATGTCCATCAACAAGTATATGAAGAAGACGATGCTCATTTTATTTCAAGCAGTCATTATTCATGAGCACATTGGGCTTAAGCTACAATAGAGACAATTGTTAAAGTGGGAGAAAGAGAGATGCCTTGCATAGCTCTCTTGGATCATGGTTTTGAAATCAATGTTATGGCATGCAGTTTGTATGAGAATGGAGGTTGGTCGATTGATGTAGATCTAGGATAGTGCATGTGGCAATAAACAATTCATCAAGGGATCTTTATGGGGCTTGTCCAAATGTACCAGTGACTATTGGAGATGTTAGGGATGAATATCATTTTTTTGTGTAGGATTCATGTAGTTATCCGGTGATTTTAGGGTAGCTCTATATTTTGGAATCAAGGCTAGAAACAAAAGCCTTGGATGATGGTTCTTCATATGCTTGGGTAAGGAGTAAAGAAAATACAAAGGCAGTAGAGTTTCTCATTGTTTGTGTGAATCATCCCTGTAATCGAGATAGGCTGCGGGATAATCCCATGTCTCCTAATGCATGAGAGTTTAAGGGGCTTTAGATAGCACTACTATAAGTGGAGGCTATGGCAATGCCTTTATGAAGATAATTATGCCTCCAAGAAAGGGGTAAACTATGTTTGTGTCTGGATTGTAGGAATGGACAACATGTAGTCTTGGTAGTCTTAAGAATATTTCGGCCATGTGTAGGGCTAAAAAAGTACATATAGGATGGGCTGAAAAAGAGTTTAAGACATATGGTTTGAGGGCTACAAATGAACGTTTTTCAAGGTTGTTTTCAGGGATAGTTGATGTTGATACAGTGGCAAATTTTTTTGCAACAATTAATATTGAAAATAGGGCAAAAAAAGAGATTATTTATTTTACACTTTAGAGATGTATGAAGTCATTCAAGAGTTTGCTAAGCATGAATGTTATGGATTGTAATATGGGCTGCAAAATAGGGCTAAAGCAAGGGTGGATACAAAGTACAAAATAGTTGCAAAGAAGGTTAAGCCTTTGGCTTTGCCTTTACCATCTGAAAGTGATGGGTTGGTTGAAAAAGTGACTCAATAGCCTAGTTTACGGGATTCACATGGAGTAGGACATAAATTTAAAGCTAAAACTTTACAAAAGTTGAAAATTGGTGATACAAGCTTTTTTTTTCCTACAGAAAGAGCTTGTTTCTTGTGGGAAAGCCTTTATGTTTCAGTCAGATTAAATTAGATGTGTTGATCCAACCATAGTTGCACTATGGTGATCTTTACAGTACCTCATGTGCTCGGGGGTGTCACTCATGAATATATGTATATATAACGTGAGTTCAAAATAAGGGGTTTTTAAAACACCATTTTAATACATTTTTAACATACAGAAGGGTATCATATAAAGGGGTTACTTACAGATTGAATAGAAAAGGGTTGTGTTATATTCAAGGAAAATTCACAGATTAGGATATTTATAAATAGGCCACGAACACACGTTATGTACAGAAATATATATAGTGAACCCCCTGAGCTCATGTGCCATGGAATTTAAAGCTTATTCTAGGACCTCGAGCATATTTTCCTAAGTTGCCTAGAGATTTTGAACAAGAAGATCAGGATGTGGATTTTGGGGCCCTCTCGAGCTCCATATTTGAAGGGTGGTTTACTGTTCCAAAGAAGAATAGATCTTTTAGGTTTATAGAAGATTTACAATTAGTTAATAAGCCACCATAAGGAATGTTAGATCAAACCTGATAGTGGATGAATTTACAAAAGCATTTGTAGGCAAGGCAATTTACTCTATGGGAGATTTATATTTAGGATACGATCAGTTTGAGCTTGCATTAGAAAGCCAATATATCACTACCATGAAGACACCACTTGGATTGGTTAGGATGTGTATGCTTCCATAGGGAGCAACAAATTCAGTGGTGCATATGATAAATGCTATGCATAAAGTTTTGAGGGAGTATATTCCTTAATTGACCTTACCCTTTTTTTATGATGTGTCGATCAAAGGATGTGATATCCATGAGAAGAATGAAGAGTTGAATGAGCATGAATGTAAAAGATTTGCAGTTAATCATATTGCTGATTGTGATAGGATTTTGAGCTGTCTTGAAGAAGTGCATTTGACTCTATTAGGAGAAAAGTTAGTTTTTGGACTAGAGAAAGTATTAGTTGTTGGGTACATGTGTGTACCATATGGAAGAAAGCCGTCACTAGAGTAAAGATTGATGCCATACGTAGGATGCAGGAGACATGTTTGAATGTATTTGAGGTAAGAAGAATTTTGGGTGCATGTGTCTTTTACTTAATATGGATTCCGCATTTTGCTCATGTGGCTGAAAGTTTATATCAGCTCTTGAGAAAATGGCAAATGCTTTGGATTTCCAATATAATGCAATTAAGTAGATTTGACATCTTGCTTTTACATTATCACTTCGTATTGAAGCTGAGTTGTTGGGCTTAGACTTGTCTTCCTTTCTTTACACAAAATTGACAAATACAACGCGATTTGGCGAATTTGATTTCCTTCTTTTTTCTAATCACTTTGTATTGGGGGCAAAACGAAAGTGAATGAGCAACGTAGACGTACAACACCTCTCTCGATCAGATACATCAATAATGTTACTCATACAACAGTCGTGACATAAGGTTTTGTTGGACGAATGGTAGTTGTGACGTAAGTTTTGAATTCGCACTCCCAACAAATGAGAAGTTCTTATATACTTGGGTTGCTGATGTCCATGTGTCATGTTCTCATTTGCCATGATATTAGGGTTTTTGGAACGTTCCTTCTTCCCCCCTTCTGCCTATTTAAGTGCATTAAAAAAATTTTGCACCTTTTTCCTTCTGATTTCCTCCTGCGCAAAACGTCTTCCTCTCTGCCCTACTCGATGCAACATCTTCCTCTCCCCTTGCCTCCTTTCAAGTCCGAATTCTCTATCTCCATCTTCATCCCCTTCTTAATCACAGACGCTCATCTATCCATAATCCCGTTCCCCCAATGTCACCCACTCCATTGCCCCCACATTCTGTACTCCATCCATAATCCACATCACCCGCTCTATTCATAATATCATTCCCAACCCGAACATCATTTTGTATAAACTCAGCTCGTAGAACTTACCACATCCACCCCTGTCAAAGTCATCTTCCATGCACACCTGAGCACATTCCCAAAGTCCATCCCCAAGGCAATGTACACAAAAACAGTGTGAGTAGGTGAATAACAAGGTGTTGATTTTGCCTTTATCACGTCGTATTCACTTCTCGTCCTCCATTGCACTTATGGAAGGAAAAGTTCTTCCGCAATTTCCAAAGTCCTTCTGCAATTTCCAAAACATCACGAGAAGGTGAATAACAAGGTTTTAATTTTTCTCTACTCGTGTCGTATAGCCAGACATTGCGTAAGGTTTTCTCACACATGTGTCTTTCTTTTGTGTTGTGTGTGTAGAATCCCAACCGACTTTCGAACTGGAATGGTGCGATGGTGGAGTTTTGAGGTTCGTAAATGCTTCTATTCACGTCCTATAAAATGATCTTCCAACACGGAGTGAGGGTTGCACTTCAAGAGCTTTATACATTTATATTCACGTTGTATAGGCAAGTAGTCTATTGAGCTACTAATTCAAGATGTCAAGAACAAAAATGTCACACATGTCTGCCTCCACATCTATAAAGGGGAAAAGATTCCTTGATCCCATAATGACAAAGGAGTCAGTTGCTTTAGATGTTTGCATAGCATCTCATATGTCAGTGTGACAGGTGAAGGTTCAAGGAAGGCTTCAAAGAAGGGAAAGGCTTCAAAGTCTCCTGTGAGGGTCCGAGGGCTTTCTCAAATTATAGATGTTACAACCTTTGAGAAGCTCTTGGATTTTCTCATAGAAAACAATATTAACATTACTTTCTATCCAGCAGCTAGGGAGATTTTGAATCCATAGTGGGACCTTGATCAAGTTCTTAATTTCTCAAAGGACTTTTGCAATAAAGATTTTGCAGAGTTTGAAGTGTTGGCATATCCTGTTGTTCAGTTGGATTCCAAGGAGTATGTTCACACCCCTGTTGGAAGGTCAAGCACTGAGAAGTCCTTGTTTACCAAGAAATGTGGTTATCATTATCTTGATAGATTTTATACAACTGAGTTATGCTCTTTCTACCCAAAAAAATGCAGGCTTATGCTTAAGTCTACTACATTCATTGTAATTGCCCTTGTGAAATATCCTCTAAAATCTAATGAAAAGCATAAAGAAACCTCAAAATTATCTAGTTGTTTCCTTCTTAAAGAGATAGTAGATGAAGTTGATGTTGAGGAGCAAATAGACACCGAGATGGAAGCACTAGTTGCAAAGGACCTAGATGTTGTTGAATTTAAAGTAGAGACTATAATTGAAGAAACCACTATAGAGGTTGATGAGCCATCTGATAGTCCTTCAAGCCTTATCGTTCCATATTTTCCTACTTTTTCAATTAAAGGTGAGGAATACATATGATTGTCTGATCTCCAAACTCTTTTCAATTTGAGAGAAGATTATTGCTTGGCAGTTATTGCATAGGCATTTGTAGATGAAAAATGCATAGTGGATGTTGAAAATGAGTCCAAGGAGGACTTACTTAAATTATATACTCAAATGTCTGATGATATGTTTATAGATGCACAAAATGCTTTTTCCCTATGTTTAAGCAAGGTTAATGATGCTGAGAGAGAGTTACTAGCTGCTGATAAAGAGTTTGACCAATTTCAAGAGAAGCTTGGAATCTCCAATTTTGGAAGGGAGTGTTGAGATATCGAGCTCCACTCGTGATACGCCAGGGTGACCGTTGTGTATTTATGTCACCGACTTGTCAGTTGCAGACGCGGTTGGTACACCGCCCATGAATAATAGCTACATGATAGCTATCCTTATCTACTCTAGTTCGTGGCTCAGTTAGTATGCCACCTTAGTTAGTTGAGTTTGGTTTGAGACCCATATAGAGGGTTCTTCTATTTCTTTGTACTAGAGTTCTTTTGGCTTACACAACTAAGAAGAGGAAAACTGTTTTCAGCCTCCACCCTTGTGTGTCTTCCCCCATTGTGCAAGCAAGAAAGCTTCAAGCGAGACTCCTTCCTTCTCTCCCACAATATTGACATGGTATCAGAGCCTTGTTCGTGGTAAGGAGCTCAAGAAAGCAAGCCAAGCTCGCGGTGTTCTAGTAAGAGGAGCAGTGTTGCTTTCATTTTCTGTTTGGGAGCAGATCTCTGCAGGTAGCACAGCCGAAAAGTGCAGGAGTGCATTGTCTCAGGTTGAGACGCCCTTCGCAGTGAAGCAAGAGGGCAGTATATGCTGCGGGAAGGGATTTAGCCCTTGGCGACCCTGTTTTTTGGATTTGAGCCCATTTCGGGGCCTGTTTTGGAGGCGGAAGTTTTCTGCACGCACTCAGGAAAAGGCCCAGTTTTATGCAGGGCAGCCACTGTTCTACAGGTCGGTGAAAAGTTACTGTAAAAATTGCATTGTATGCTTGTGCGCAGAGACATTGGGAATTACAGAATCATCCGTGTTGCCTGTTGATGCAAAATCGTCACTAGGAAGTGACTGTGTGGTCAAATACCACTTTCGCCAGTTTTGCAGATTTTCCCGTGTGAGGGTGAAGCTGTGGTTTTTGCAGTGACATAATTTTTTCAGTCTTCTGTAATGGCATCTGATTCTCTTTCACAGATTGCCACTGAAAATCTTGACAAGAACAACTTCCAAGCATGGAAGTTTAGAATGACAAATTTCCTTATGGGAAAAGGATATTGGGAATTTGTTGCAGGAAATGAAGAAGAACCAGTTCTTCCTGATGTTCCCAATCAAGAGCAAATGCAGGCATTCAAAACATGGCATGAGAGAGCCAGGAAAGTTATGTATTGGCTGTCTATCAGTATTTCAGACTCTATGATTGTGCATATTCAGGATGCAAGTACGCCAAAGGAGGCATGGGATACTTTGTCAAAAATGTATAGCACAAATACGCAAGCCAGGAAAATGCAGCTCAAGCAAGAGTTGCATAATGTGCAAAGAGAAAGTATGAGCATCAACGACTACCACATGAAGGTGAAGAAGATTGCAGATGCACTTGCTTCCATTGGGTCGCCAGTGGAAGATGATGATTTAGTTTCCGTGACCTTGAATGGTCTAGGCACAGTTTCGGACATCCATTTCAGTTCGTGAAAGATTTCCTGATTTTGAGGAGTTGATTGCTCTTCTAATTTCTGAGGAACAGAGAAATGGTGGTGCATCTTCTTTAGGAGGAACTTCAAAAGAAGCTGTCTTCTACTCAAATGCTGGAAGAGGTAGAGGCAGAGGTAGAGGAGGCCGATTTGGAGGCTGTGGTAGAAATCAGAATATGCAGCAAACTCAAGAAAACCAGTCCTATGGAGGAGGACGTGGTAACTCTAGAGGCAGGGGGAGCCAAAGAGGTCGTGGTGGATGGCAAAGAGGCCAAAATGCAAACAGTAATGTTGAATGCTACTATTGTGGTAAAATGGGTCATATGGCTAAAGACTGCTATAAAAAGCAGAATGACATCATGAATGGAAAACTGCAACAAGAAAATTATGCATCCTCTAGTAGACAGGGTGATGACAGAAACGAGCATCTGTTTATGGTGCAGCACATGAACAATTCTGTGACAAGTGCAGAAGAAAGCAACGATGTATGGTATGTTGACTCAGGTGCATCAAACCACATGACAGGTCATGCAGAATGGATGGAGGATGCAAGGAAAATGGAAAAACCAGGATTTGTGGAGACTGGTGATGATACTGCACATCCTATTGTGCAGATTGGAAAAATTCCCTTGTCTATGCAGGATGGGAAAAAGAAATACCTGTCCGATGTATTTCATGTCCCGAATATCACCAAGAATCTGGTTTCTGTTGGTCAAATGGTTGAGCAGGGCTTGCAGGTCAGATTTAATCCTCATGGATGCTTTGTTGAGGATATGAAAAATAAAGGTCGCTTGATAGCAAAAGGAAAGAAGAAGGGCAGAATGTTTACATTGGATGCAGACATGTCTGAATTGAGTGCAGCAATGTTTGCACATGGGACCGGTGTAGTTGCAGATATTGATATCTGGCATAAACACATTGGTCATGTTAATGTACATCGACTTAAATCAATGCAGGCCCAAAATATTGTTGCAGGATTGCCAAAATTCAAGGTTGCAAAAATGCATAAGGTATGTGAAGCCTGTCAGTTTGGAAAACAGGCAAGGAAACCATTTTCTAGACATGTTCAAGAGAGTGAGAAGCCATTGGAATTAATCCACTCTGATGTGTGGACAACTAAAGCTGCATCTCTTGGAGGCTGTGATTATTTTGTCAGTTTTATTGATGACTATAGCAGAAAAGTTTGGGTGTATTTTATGAAAAAGAAAAGTGAAGTTTTTGGGCATTTCAAAACTCTTAAAGCTATGGTTGAAAAATAAACAGGCTTGCAGATAAAATGCCTAAGGTCAGATGGAGGGGGAGAGTACCTCTCAAATGAGTTTGCAAGGTTCCTGCAGGAGCATGGCATAAAGCAGCAATATTCATGCAGTCATACCCCACAACAAAATGGAATTGCAGAAAGAAAAAACAGGCATATTGGAGAGGTATCTCGTGCCATGCTCAATGAAAAAGACATGCCAGATTTTTATTGGGCTGAAGTAGTTGCTACAACAGTCTACATAATGAACAGGACTCCCACTGCAGCAATACATGGAATGACTCCAGAGGAGAGGTATACTGGTAGGAAACCAGATATTTCTCATTTGAAAATTTTTGGTTGCATTGCCTATGTACATGTGCCAGATGAGTTGAGATCCAAGTTGGATCCAAAAGCTGAGAAGTGCATCTTTATTGGTTACTCTCTGCAGCAAAAAGGGTATAGATGCTATAACCCTTCTACTCGTAAGTTTACAGTGAGCAGAGATGTTGTTTTTGATGAGATGAGTAGCTGGTATAAACCAGTAAATGTGATTGATGATGTAGATGCACAAAATGGTAATGCTGCACAGAATTCACAGCAGCAGTCACAAAATATTAGTGGACCTGGAGCATCCTCTAGTAGTGGTTCACATTCTTCACCATGGACATGCAGATTGAGATCAGGAGAATCTTCTCAAAGTAATGCAGATAGTGGTATATAGGTATCACGAAAAGGAAAAGAGAAGGTTGATCAGTCCATGTTTGATGTGAATGCAGGTCACTCTTATGTGGATGGTGAATCCAGTGGCTCAGAATAGAGCATTGATGATGAGTTGGGTATTCCTTCTATTGTTACACCTGGAGTAAGGAAGACCAGGGATGTTTTGAGAGCACCTGGGAGTGAACCTACTTTGCGCAGGTCTACGAGAGCTAGGTATCCTATGGATAGGCTGAAATATGATGGATTTACAGCCATTCACTATGCATATATGGTTAAAGTGATACAGGAACCAGAACCCACTTCTTTTGAGGAAGCCATGGGAAAAGAAAAATGGGAGAAAGCCATGGATGAAGAAATGGATGCCTTGGAAGCAAATGCTACATGGGAATTGGTACCTTTGCCTAAAGGTAAAAATGCAATTGGCTGTAAGTGGGTTTATAAGGTGAAGCATAATGCAGATGGTTCTGTGAATAGATACAAGGCAAGATTAGTAGTCAAGGGGTATGCACAAATATATGGTATTGACTATGAAGAAACATTCAGTCCGGTTGCAAGGATGGCAACCGTAAGAGCGGTCATTGCTATGGCTGCATCAAAGGGATGGTCTTTACATCAGATGGATGTAAAGAATGCCTTCTTGCATGGTGATTTGCAAGAAGAGGTCTATATGGAGCAGCCACCAGGTTATGTGCATGCTGTTCATCCTGAGTTTGTTTGCAGGTTGAAGAAAGCCTTGTATGGCTTGAAGCAAGCACCTAGAGCATGGTCTGACAAGATAGGACAGTATCTTGTCACTATTGGCTTTCAGATTTCCAAGGCAGATTTCTCACTTTATGTGAGAAAAACAGAGAAAGGTATTATGCTACTTGTCATTTATGTTGATGATTTGATTATGACAGGTGACAGTGATGAAGATATCCTTCATGTGAAAATGCTATTGAAGCAGAAGTTTGAGATGAAGGATTTGGGAGAGCTGCGTTATTTATTGGGCATTGAGGTGATTAGATCACCAAGTGGGATACAGCTCTTGCAGAGGCAGTATGGATTGGACATGCTGTCCAAATATGGGATGACAGGCTGTAAGCCTATTTCAGTTCCTTTGGAGCAGAATGTGAAGCTGAGCACAGATGCAGGTGAGCTTCTAGAAGACCCTACTATGTACAGACGCATAGTAGGAAGTTTGATTTATATGACTATTACCAGGCCAGATTTGAGCTATGCTGTTGGATTGGTAAGTCAGTTTATGCAGGCTCCAAGGAAACCACATTTGGATGTGGCTAGACGCATACTCAGGTATGTGAAGTCCACACTGCAGTATGGACTATTTTATGAGACTAGGGTTCAGATACAGTTGCATGGATACACTGATGCTGATTGGGCTGGTAGTATTTCTGATAGACGATCTACCAGTGGATATGTGTTCTCTTTTGGGAGTGCTGCAGTCATTTGGAGCAGCAAGAAACAGCCTACAGTTGCCTTGTCGAGCACAGAGGCTGAGTACAGGGGTGCAGCAATGGCTGCATGTGAGGTAGCTTGGTTGCATAAGCTACTTTATGATATGCATCAGTCTACAGATGGACCATTTGTCATTTATTGAGACAACATGAGTAGTATACACTTGGCAAATAACCCAGTCTATCATGCTAGAACAAAGCACATTGAGGTGCATTATCACTATGTGCGAGAGAGGGTTTTACTAGGTCTTATTGATCTAGTTTATGTCAGCACAGAGGATCAGGTAGCTGACATATTCACGAAGGCATTGGGCGCAGAGAAGCTGCGCAAGTTCAGAGACCTGCTTGGTGTGCAGGAATTGGGATTGAGCTCGAGGGGGAGTGTTGAGATATCGAGCTCCACTCGTGATACGCCAGGGTGACCGTTGTGTATTTATGTCACCGACTTGTCAGTTGCAGACGCGGTTGGTACACCGCCCATGAATAATAGCTACATGATAGCTATCCTTATCTACTCTAGTTCGTGGCTCAGTTAGTATGCCACCTTAGTTAGTTGAGTTTGGTTTGAGACCCATATAGAGGGTTCTTCTATTTCTTTGTACTAGAGTTCTTTTGGCTTACACAACTAAGAAGAGGAAAACTGTTTTCAGCCTCCACCCTTGTGTGTCTTCCCCCATTGTGCAAGCAAGAAAGCTTCAAGCGAGGCTCCTTCCTTCTCTCCCACAATCTTGACAGGGAGGAGTCATAATATGTAAAGGAGCTCAAGGATATCAAGGAGACATCAATTCAAGCAAACTTGAGAGTGATGAAAATCAAATGGTAATGCATTCTTTTGTTTTTGTTGAATCACATACATTTTTTTATTTTTTTCATTCTGACTATTGCTTTTATAGTTGGAGATTGCAAATGAGGATAATTTCTTGGGAAAAGCCAAAGGATCGAGAGTTGGTGGTAGTTCCCTAATGGATGTTGCACTTGGGCATTATATATTGAGGATTGATCCCCATATTCTGTTGGTTTTGCATAGCACTTTCTCAGAGGAGGCCTCATGGCCAATTGTCTATGTTAAAGCACTTACAAGGCTTCTTGAATACTCAGATTTGCAATACAATGCGCACAAAGTTATGTTTTTGGAAAAGACAGCAGCCATTCGAATATTTGGTTATGGTCTTGGCTTCTCTGCTTCTAGGGTTGGATACTTCCTTGTATACTCATCTTATGTTTTAGCAGCAAAAAAAATAGATATCAAATCCATAGCTGGATACAAGAGAAGAAGGTTTTTACATTATAGAGGAAAAATTCTCAAGGAGGAAGAGGATGTAAAGGCTCTTAAAAGCTAGCCATGTATATAACATTTTGAAAATAGTATCGGTATTTGAGATTCCACCACATTTATTGTGTTCTTTGAAGTTGTCTTTGAAAAAATCAATTGAATAACTTCTGAAGGGCATTGGTTTTTGTTGCTCCTCCTCCATGTCTAGTGCTCCGAAAGAAACACATATGTGCTTTATAGTGAGATTTCTCCATACCTTGGCTACTGTAAGTTGCTAGGGGCCCTTGCTCTTCCACAAAATAAGGCCCATGAATAAGAAGAATATGCTATGACAACCCAACAAGAAATAATTAGTTTAAAACATTAAACCTTGTTTTAAAAATAGAAAGGTTCAAATTTATGTCCATCTTACCAAGTAAAAAGTAATATCCTTTTCTCCCTAATCTTCCTTAATTGCTTGAACAAGATTCACAATTGAACGTTTGTACTCTTTCAAATAGTTAGATGTTATCTTTTGTTCCCTGAGAATTTTTAAAAATATGTCAAGGTGTCTCCAAACCTCCATTCGTAGGAATGCAATTAGTGGTGTGCTAGCCACATTTTTTGTGATTGCACACAACTCTCTCCAATACTCCCGCAATGCGTTCATTTTTTTACTAGCATGATTTCTTAGAAATCGTCAAGCTTTTGCACCCCCCATAGAGACATCTGGTAAGACCTCTCTTGTTTTCCCTGAGGCTTTTAGATTCTTTCCCAGGTGAACTTGACCTCCATGAAAACCCATTTTTGACAGTAAAGCCTCACATTTATCAATATAGTCATCTGACAAAGATACTAGTTTTATTGAATATGCATAGTCAAGATGCAATCTAAGCAAGTTATCAATTATTCTAATCTCTACATGTAATGTACAAATATGAATGTTCCTTAGAGAGATTGAGAGAATAGGATCCCATAAGCCATCCACATTTTTGGACTTACTCAAATATATAGACAGTTTCGAGTTGGAACTCTTCTTGCTAGCCGCAAAGTACTCCATTCTTTGGATCCCAAACTCTCCATGCAATAAATTCAAGGATATTTTGCATTGACCCCATTACTTACTCCAAGCATACATTTGATAGTTTTTAAGTCAGCACTGATATGCCATTCCACATTAAAACTACCAACACCATTGACTATCAACATTTCACCTTCACTTTGAGACTTTATAATATCAAGAATACTTGTATGAGAGAATAACAATTTCAAGATTTCATGACTTTCAGTTGGTACTTGGGCCGCACCAATCCACCAAAGCTCCATTTGGATTGTATCTTAAATTGTTGTTGTGGCTCCCTGCCGGTACCGTAATCCAATGCCCTGTTCATGACACAAATGCTAACTCTTTCCATCTTTTGTTCCTTTTGAATCTGTGCTTCATCCAATTTTAGTGCAAACTTCAAAACACCACAACATTCTTGGACATTAAATTTATACATATGTACCATTGCAATCTGGACTCTTTTAAGATGAATCCAAATATTATTAAATGTGTTGTATTCAAAAAAGGCCTTTGTTTTATGTTTTCCATAGGGCATGGATCCTTTTATATGAATATACTTCCCAAAAACATTTGGAATCCTAAGATTTATAGCTGTCCTAGCAATTGAAGCTGCAAGAGGCCAAGGCAAACCAAATTCACTTATTCTATGTCATTTAACATTTGTAAACCACAATTTCGAGAGAGCACAATAACCTCTACGACTAATACCCATACTGTCACATGTCTCCACTATTTCATCTGGTTTAATTGTTACTTTTAAATCTTTCACTAACTCTTTCAGAGTTTGGCTTCTCAAGTCTGCATTTTCAGGTGATTTAAGAATCCTTATAATGTCCTTCTTTGCCATGGTTTCTTTAATAAGCTTAATCCTCTTATCGTTCTCTCAAATATTAATACTACCCGAAATATTAGAGACACATCTCTTTGCAAGATTTAGTCTCCTTTTCTTCACCCGACTACACAAGTCCATTATATTTTTAAGTGGTCTTTTTCTCTATCTAAACCCTATTGGAGTTTCTTTCAAGAGCAGTAATTTTTCTTGCAATGACTGATTAGAGTTTTCTAGATTATCAACCTTGTTCATTAGCTCATAAATAGTTTTTTGTGCCAATGTTAATGCTTCCTTCATTTCATGCATTTGTTTTGTAAATGTAAAAGATGCAGAATATAACCTCATGAAATAGCCAAGCATCCCATCACAACCATCTCCAACATACCTTATGAAGTTGTGAATATTGTAAAAACGAGGATAATTACATGTAGAAGGGTCTGGAGGATAAATATTTCCATCCATCCACAAGCCTACATGCTTCTTTCCTCTTGTAATCGCAACCTGTTAGCTTTATTCTTGTCCAACAATGCTCGATGGTGTATACTCCTCCAAGATGAATAGACAGGATCTAACTGAATAGTAAGTTTATACTTGTGTGGTGGGGCTGCGCTTGTATTGCTAGAAGAGATACTAGTAAAAATTTTGGTAGGGAACCTTAAACGGGACAATAATATCACAGAGAAGGAAATGAAAACCACAGGAAAGAGAGGTGCAAAAAATGAACGTCAAGGAATACAAACGAGCGGCATCTTTTGGTGCAAAAATTCAAAAATACAAGATTTTGCAATTTTCAAGAGAATAAGATTGAAAAGGTAACACTTAATGTCCATTAAAGATTGAAGATATTTAATACCTGACCTCTTAAATGAATCATATATTCTCTCATTAATCAAGTCCATGCAACCAATTTTGGAGGGTTTTTCTTTTATAAACCTCTTTTAATTAGCAACTTAATCATTTTCTTACGAGTGCCATTTTGAAACGTTATTGGCCCTAATGATCTCAAAACCTCATATTTCTATTGAGAATCATCATGAGCTTCCAAAACATAATTAATCATCCAAAACACTCTCAAACACTTCCAAAACAACCAAACATCACTCAAAATCCATAAAAAATCAACCATTCAAGCCTCAAAAAGAACAAAAATCAACCAAAAAATCTAGTCATTTCAGCATTCAACAATGATATTCACTGCATGCAAAAAGTGGGACAACACTATCTAGTTGCTAGGTTAGGAATCTTAAGAATCATATTTTGGCATTAAAAAGTTGCCTACATCTGAATTGACTTTTGAAATCACCTCTAACAGCAAAATAGAAGCATGGATGTACTTTCTCCCTATTACATGGCAATCTCAGAGTCAAAGGCAGAGTCAGAGGCAACGATAGAAGCAGAAGTAGAAGAAGAAGCATGAGAAGAGGACATAATAGAGAGCTTTTTCTTGTCTTATAGAACACCCACATATGTAGAAACAGATCCTGAAGAGGACGAAAGTGATAATGTAAACGAAGATTATGAAAGCGAGCTAGAAGGATTTATCCTACTCATAGAAGGCAGAGATGAGGAAGACGTTCTTGACGTTCTTGAAGCCTCAGAAGCAAAAGATCTCTTTCTATTTGATAGAATCATTGTGGTACTCTTTGGACTGATCCATGAATCAAGTCATATGCAAAGCCTTTATTAAAAATTGATTAAGAAGAATAGGCCATCCTTTAGTAGTGGCTCTTGTCATCCAAAGTTACCCTTTCTTAAAGAAAATGATGACGATGCACCCTACCAACAACCCGTAGTCCTATAGTTCAAGAAGAACGCAAGAAGTTCATGTTATGTGATATTCTTGGATGCATCTTCAGAAGATGAATTCTTGAGTCAAGAAGTAACTCATCCCGAACCCAAATTCAAAACCTCAATGATACCCTTTCAGCCTTCCAAAGAGCGATCTAAGACTCCATTAAAAGACAATAGTAGTTCCAGTGCATCATCAGAAGATGATACCACTCCCTTGAAAGAGTCAAATATTTACCCAGAAGCAATCCGTGGGACATTTATCCATGAAGTGGAAGGTGAAAGGAAAATAACATTCATGGATGCTGATGGTACTAAAAGTCACATAAAAGTGGGTCTAAATCTTCTTGAAGAAGAACTAGTGGTCTTGTGAGACCTACGAAAGGAGAACTTAGATGTGCTTGCATGGTCGTATAAGGATCTAAAGGGGATCGATCCCACATTATGCCAACACCATATCAATTTAGAGCTTGATGCCAAACTAGTAAGTCAACATCAGAGGCGAATGAACCCAAACTACTTAGCCCTAGTGAAGACAGAGTTGCTGAAGCTTCTGGAGGCCGAGTTCATCTACCAAGTTGCAAACAATGAATGGGTATCACCTATTGTGGTCGTACCCAAGAAGAACGGGAAACTTCAAATATGTGTGGACTTTTGAAAGATAAATTCCAAGACAATGAAGGATCATTTCCCTATCCCTTTCGTAGACCAACTGTTGGTGGACAGAGTGGTAGGACATGAGCTCTATTCCCTCTTAGATGGTTTCAATGGATACAATCAAGTGCAGATAGTAGAAGAGGATCAATCCAAAACAACCTTTACAATAGAATGGAAAACCTAAGCATACAGAGTGATGTTGTTTGGGCTCTATAATTCTCCTACTACCTTCCAACGAGTGATGATGGCTACTTTCCAAAACCATCTACATGATTTCATTGAGGTGTATCTCGATGGTTGCTATGTCTATAGCCTAATCCGTGAGCATTGAGGACACCTAGAGCAATGTTTTGATAGATGTCAAGAGTATGGGATTTCTCTCAACCCCAAAAAATGTGTTTTTGGCCTCTCATCAGGAGTTCTTCTAGGCCACATTGTCTTTGCACAAGGGATAGAAACAGATCCTGCTAAGATTGAGAAGATTACCGCCTTGAAAGCCCCAACTAACCTTAAGTAATTGAGGGGATTTCTTTGCCATGTGGGTTATTACAAAAGATTCATTGTACACTTTGCAATGAAGGCAACCCCTTTGCATAAAATCCTAAGAAAAAATGCCGAGTTTACATGGACCACTGATTGTGACTAGGCATTTAATACCCTGAAGTAGTGTTTGATTAAAGCACCCATCCTGCAGCTACCTGATTGGATGAAGGAGTTCCATGTGCACACTGATGCATTAGTTGAAGGCCTCGGTGCAGTCTTATGCCAAAAGGGCCCCTCTAAGTTAGATCAACCAATCTACCATGCAAGCTGCAAAGTAACTGATAGAGAGCGAAACTACACAGTGACAGAGCTTGAGTGTCTAGCAATGGTGTTTGCTTTGGAGAAGTTTCAACATTATTTGCTGTCAACACTTTTCAAATTCCACATGGACAATGAAGCCCTATCCTTCTTGATGAACAAAGAAAATGTCAAAGGATGAATAATGAGATGGTTGCTCCTGTTCCAGGAGTTTGATTTTGAAGTGGTCACTAAGCTTGGCCGTTTCCATATCCTAGCTGATCATGTGTCATAGATTCCTCAAACAATAGAAGAGGAGCAGGATGATCCAGACCTTCTTGATGCTTCCTTATTCTTGGTTGAGATTGTAACACCCTAGTATGCAGACATAGCCAACCTCTTGGAAACTCAACAATATCCCCCTGACCTCTCTAGCCCGTGAAAAGAATAAGCTTTTGTTGGAATCATCCCCCTACACACTGTTAGGTAGCGGCCTATACAAGAAAGGCAAGGATGAAGTCTTGTGAAGATGTATTATAGGAGAAAAGATCGGGATTGTTCTTAAGGCTTTTCATGACAAGCCATGTGGAGGACACTTTGCAGGAGAAGCAACAACCAAAAAGGCTCTGATCTCGCAGATTACTAGTGGCCGGCCCTCCAGAAGGATGCCTATGATTACTGCAAACGGTGTGATGCTTGTCAGCAAATGGGACAGCCTACCAAATCCAGTACCATGTCCTTGCAACCCATTCTTTCCCTAAAGCCGTTTGAGAAGTGGGTGATTGATTTTGTGGGCCCCATTGATCTGCCAAACAGAAGGAAGCAGAATAGATACATCTTGGTATGTACGGATTATGTCACCAAGTGGTGTGAAGCTAAAGCTCTAAAGCGAGATGATGGAAATAGCGTGGCATTGTTCCTGTATGAGAATATCAACACCCATTTTGGCAGTCCCCTAGAGCTTGTCAGTGACAGATGTACTCACTTTCTTAACAAGATTATGGAAGAATTGACAGTACTCTATAAGATCTGCCATCGCAAGTCTATCCCCTATTACCCCAGAACCAACAGCCAAGTTGAAGTCACCAATCGTATCCTCTGCTAGATCCTGAAAAGGACAATTGCCACACATGTTCGCTATTGGGACGATCAACTTACAGAGGCCCTCTGGGCATACATAACCTCTTATAAGGCAGCTACAAGACAGACCCCTTTCCAATTGGTGTATGGCACAGAAGCGGTCTTCCCTGTTGAGCTGGAGTTGTTCTCTTTGCGAGTGGCAATCAAAGAATGCCTCAAAGATGATGAGTCTCTCCAGTGCCGCAAGCTACATTTGGAATATTTGGATGAGGTTCGGTGGATAGCACTACAGTGCATGGAAACCACTCAAGTGCAACACAAGGCCTATCATGATAGTTTCATCAAGCACAAGGAGTTCAAGGAGGGTTATCTTGTCCTGGCCTATGATTTGCAATTTGGGAAGTTTCTTGGCAAGCTTCAACAATGCTGGATGGATCCTTATAAGATACTTGCTGTCAATCCAAATGGCTCTGTCATCCAAGTCCAGATAGTTGATGCCTCTAATGATCCCTTTTTTATCAATGGTTATCGCCTGAAGAAGTACTTCCCTCCCTGGGGATCCTCACAATCACAATCGACCCACCCTTTCCCTTTTGGGTGTCGCACTATCCTTCTCCTCATGCTCCTGATAGCCCTTATGATCTTCCTCATGAGACAGTCTCGTTTTGCTAGCCCCTCCCACACACCTCCCATCCTTACTCTGTTCTCCTCTAGTCTAATCTAGCAGTGGTGAATGTGGATGGCCTTGACACATGGTATTTCTACCATTCCCTTTATTAAAGAAAAAAAAAAGATATATCGGTTATGGGAGAAAATGACTTCGGTCCTTGTCATGTTGACCTATTCTTTGAGAAAAGGTGGAAACACCCTCAGGAGTAGGAAAGAAAAAAAAAAGACACGAAAAGAAAAGAAAAGAAAAGAAAAGAGAGAAAAAAAAACAAACTGACTGCTATGGGAGAAAAGGAAGCAATTCCCTATCAAAGCACGCCTTGTTACAAGAAAAGATGGTAAAGACCCTTGGACGGGAAGCTGGCTATGGAAAAGGTGGAAACACCTTGCAGTCTAGAACAGTAGCATCACTAGCCGAACCTTTTTAGACAAAACTTTCTAGAGCCACCTCCCTTGGTGCATTGTATCAGCCGTCTCATTCGAAGGACATATTCCATACAGCAGACTTTGTCTTTTCCAAAGACGACATGCTCTACATATAAAATCAAGTACCAGATCTGTTGTCTACCTCCCTGGGTACACCTCTTCATCGACACCTTGTCGATAACCAAAAAATGATCTTCATTGACAACCCATTGAGTGATGTGAGCTTTCATCCTAACTGAATGGGGATGTGAGTATGGTCTGCCCTCTATATCTGTTAGTGTGCATGAGATAGAGGATGGGGTGAGTGACTAGTTCTTTCCCTTCAATTCAAATGAGAGGTGCAATGCGTGAATGGAGTGTTGAACACACCGGTTGGGCTTCTCAATGCACAAAGCACAATCTGTTCATGTTCACTGTACTATAAGGATGCACAGTTGCACCATCAAACGCACACAAGGCATACAACCTCTGCATAAGTGGCTGTGAGGATCACATCAATGGGTTTTAGGAAGAACGGTTTTCCCTCCCGTATCAATAAATAGAGTGCCAGTCAGAGGGGGTTGAGCGTGATTGGTGATTCTTAAATCAATTATTGAGAGGTGAGGATTGAGGGACATTACGTCATTGGAGTAAGGTACGTTCTCATTTCCCTATGTACCCACGGGATGGGTCTCTGTCACCATCACAAACCACATCACCCTGCTCTATACACTACATGAAAAGGCTCCCTGGCCTTCCTTCTCACACCGTATGCCCATACCGGGTGGAATATACACATGTACCATCGATTATGCACACTAGCATATTTCTTCCAAATCATTTTCCCCTTGTTCAATTCTAAACTGGGCATGAGTTATGGGATTTCATGCTTATTCATTGAGTGATGGGTGTCATGGGGCGGCGAGCGACTATTCTATCATCCTCTTGAGGCTTTCACTCTTTGCGGCAAAATGCTGCACTCGGGTTTCACCTGCTTTTTTTTTCTCTGAGTACCATCTCTATTTGCTCTACTCTTCATCATCGACACTTGAATCAACGTATTTTACCGCCAAAGCTACCTCCCTAGGTGCTGATGCATAGTCCCTGCCATGTTGAACATGTTCTGTGGTGAGCCCTAGTATCTCCTGTTGAGATGGCTCCGATCTTCTTACATCAACAACGACGGTTCTCTTCAACCATCTACGAAATGGACTAAGTGTTCCTAATCCTACCTTTCTGTTGCAAGTGCATGTTATGTCTTAAGTATGGGGATGTCAACGTCCAGTCGGTTGACAAGTCTGAGGCTGTGTAGAACAATCTACCCTAACCGGTAAGGTCTTAAGTGTGGGGACATGTCCCTGCGCATCTAATGTGCATACCAACCTGCCTCTCTCATTAACCAATCATGCATATCTACCACGTACTATTTTTGCCTTGATGGGGTCCCTTCCCCACTCACCCATCCTCGTACCCCCTATCTTCGAGGTTGTTTCTCTTGCGGTTGCTTTTATTATGCAAATTTTTCCCTTTTTCATGTGAACATACCCTACATTCACCTAATTCTCAATCCAACCTTATAGCCATGTTTGCCCCTTTGATTGACCCACATTTCCTTTTTGCATCCCTTTGTTTTGGCTTACTTTTTTTGCATTATTAAATTTTGAATCTTTTCTTGCACAATTGGATGTATTTCCATACGAATGTGCCCTTATCACTTTGGACCAGTGATCTGATGTGACAGCCTTGTCCTATGCCTTCCCCTAGAAATTTTTCATTTTTATCGCTTATTATTGTGCTATATGATTTGTCTGTTATTAATTTTTGCGGGTTTTCATGTCTTTTTCATGCATCTTTTTGCCCTTTTTCCATACAAGAACTTGCCCTGTTCTCCTCAGAATTCAATTCTAACTAGATAGCCTTATCGGACCACCCTTCTTGCACTTTTTTTCTTTTTTCTCCACCCTATTTTGACCTTTACATTTTTTGTTATTAATTTTTATTGGTGTTTTTGAGCTTTATTTTATTGTTTTTCCATGTGAATGCCTCCTAACAACATCAAAACTACATTCTAATGTGACATCCTTGAGGATCATCTATGTCCTGACACTTTTCCATTTTAGTACCCTTCCTTCCAGTGCACACAGATCATTCAATATTAATTTATGAATCCCTTTTTGGGTACGATTTTTGGGTTTTTTCCATGTGAATGGGTCTTATCTTTGTCGGAACTATGTTTTGACATGTTAAGCTTGTCTCCCATGACTTTTCACACCTTTTTACTTTTTCTCGCACTTTATTTCGACAAACGGATTTTTCGATATTAATTATTGTGTGCATAATCGGGCTCGATTTCTGCATTTTTCCCATGTGAATGCCTTGATTTGTTCTCGGACACCCCATTGCACTTTCTCACTGTCTTATCCTCGACTTATGACCCTATTTTCCTTTTTATAGCATTTTGTTCTAACGCACGGTTTGGGTTTTATGAATTTTTCTGTCCAATTTGCACCTCTCATGCCTCTCGTGTTGTGCATGACCGCCCGTTTTGTTCGGTTTTACTCATGACATCACCTCCTCCTGCACTCGTACTGCCGTCTGAGCCCTTGTTGCTTCTCATCACCGCAAATTTTTTTACCCCCACCCCGTGCATGCACGCGGGACGGGTGCGAACTTCCATTTTTTCTTTCTTTCTTTCTTTTTATTTATAAAAAAAAACTTTTTGTTTTTAACCCCTCCCCCCACGGTTTCCCCCCTCCTCTTCTCCTCTCTCTCTCTCTTTCTTTCCTTCTCTCTCTCCCTGACTCCATCTGCCCCTCCCCCCGCCCTCTCCTCCTCTCCCCTTCATCTTTTTCCTCCTACACATCCTCCTCCCCCCTTCCTCCTCCTCCCCCGCCCTTCTTCTCCCTCCCCCACCTTCTCCTCCCACCCCCTCCTCCTTCTCCTCCACCACTCCCTCTCCCCATCTCCTCTTTCTCCTCCCCCCTCTCCCTCCTCCTCCACCACTCCCTCTCCCCATCTCCTCTTCCTCCTCCACTCCTTCTCTCTGCGGTCATCACCTTCCCTCCTCCCTACTCCTTCGCCCCCACTCCTTTGCCCCCCCTCCTTCTCCCCACACCCGTTGGTCCCGACCTTCGTAGCATCGCCGCACGCATTCGCCATGCATTGTCGCCACGCCGTCGCCCTTCCCCTACCCCACCCCCCTTCCCTGCTCGTCCGTCCTTAACCCCTACCCCTACCCCCCCAATCCCATTACACTAACCCCCCACCCCTTAACCTAACCTAACCCCACCCCTTAACCCAACCCTCCCAACTAACCCCGCCCCCTACCCTTTCCCTTAAGGCCCCCTTCCCACGACCCCACCCCCCCTTAAACAAATACCCTCCTTGGCCCTCGTTCCCCCGCAGAAACCCGTAGAGCCCTCTTAGCCCCCGTTCTCCCGCAGTAACTCGCCGCCCATCTGCTGATGACAATACCTCCATTTCCATGCCACAACAGGTCCGAACCACCACCTCGTCCCACCACATTGCTTGCGCGTGTGCGTGCTCGCGTGGTGTCGTGAGAGAGTCTGTTTGGTATTCGCGTGTGTGGCTTCATGCAGGAGTCCATGTGGTTTTTCAAGCGAGTGATCACGTGCGAGGACGCACGTCGGTCTCATTCGTGGGTGTGCGCAGTTACAGTTCACACACAGCCGGGTAACCAAATTTTCATTAGAAATTTGTCAAAAATCCTAAAAACAAATAAAATTAAAATTAAAAAATAATAATGGCTAAAAATTCATAAAAAAATTATAAAAATAGCTAAAAATTCATTTAACCAACTAGACAATTTTTTGATTATTTTCAAAGCTGAAATTCCAAAAACTAATTGCAAAACATTCAAAAACTTTAAAATTCATTCAAAATCCATTAAAAATTGGTTTAAAAATCGTTTAAAAATAAATCAAAATAAAATAATTTTATTTTTTTAAAAAATATATCCATCCACCTTTTTATTTAATTTTAAATTTTTAAAAATCTAAACATGCTTTATAAAATGGTCAAATTTATATTTTTGGAAAATTTTCTTGAAAAAAACATGTTAAATGCCAAACATAAACAAAAAAATGTGAAAAAATCTAGATACCTTGCTGAAATTTGTTGGTTCAGTTTTCACTCACATTGGATGGTTGAAACATCATACTTAAATTTTGAAAATTTTTTTATGTGTCTAACCTAACACATTTTTGAAAAAAAAAAAATCTAACCTCGAAAATGCTTTTAAATTGGATTCACACTTAAACATTTGAATATGGGGGATTTCTTTATTAAAAACAACAAAAAAAAAAACAAAAGTCAACAGACAACTCAAATAATAACCCCAACCAAATTAAATATACCCACCCTAA
Organism: Lygodium microphyllum; assembly: GCF_053477565.2. NCBI lineage: Eukaryota > Viridiplantae > Streptophyta > Polypodiopsida > Schizaeales > Lygodiaceae > Lygodium > Lygodium microphyllum. The sequence goes on from NC_141145.1 coordinate 117,433,870, forward strand.
TCTTGTCGGTAAAATTATTGTCTTGCCAAAAATCTAACCAAACACCACATGTTTCTTGATTATTTTTTAAAATGAGATATTGGTTTAGTTTTTTCGAAGCTTTTCATTTTGAAACCTTTCTATTGGCTTTTCACTTTTGAGAGTTATTTGCATTGTGGGATTGATACGTGTGCATTTAATATCCTTGCACACACACACATACACACTCTCTCAAGTAATTCTTTTTTCCTTCTCGTTTATTTTTTTTGCTACCCCAAAATACACATATTAATTCCTAAAATGAACCCTAATCACCACCATGGCACGTGCATTTGCTCTCAACGCTAAGTGCATTTCAGAGGCACCTTAATTTTAAATAAAATGAACCAACTGTCACAAAAATACACGCGTTGAAAATGGAGAGTGTTTCAGACACATTAAATTCTTAATTCATGAATCTGCATTTAGAGGCCCCAGTCTGGCTATTGAAGTCTAGGATTCGTTAAAAGCACCATTCCACCTTAATAAAATTTAAATAACAATTTAAAAATGAACCGCCATTTTCTTTTGTAAGGTTTACAACCAATAAAATTTAACCCTTTTTTAATATTTTATTAAAACAAACCCTTCACTAAAATCATTTCCCTCACTACAGTTTCTTTTTCCCTTTTTCAATAAACACGCAAAAGCCAAGGTCTTCCCAATAGGGTCTCGTAGGAATTTGGTTTGACCACTAAATATATTAGCCAATAGTCTCTTATTGTGAGGGTTGTTTTTACGTATGGGAGGATGTCCAATGGTTTGATTCTGCTTTGGTCTGTCAATTTGATAAGCCAATGTATAGGTTGCATTCCTTGCAACCCTAGATCCTTCATTGCCACATCCGTCATTATGTTTACTAATGAGCCTCCATCAATCAATGCATTTGCAATAAAGCATCCTTCTATCCATACGCCAATTTCTGGGGTTCCAGGATCTAGAAAGGCATTGGATACATCTCCTTCCTTCACGGGTTTTGAGGCTCTATTAGACTTTGTTGTTGTTAGGGGAGCGATCCTCAGGCCACGTTTTGTTGTCAAGATGCCTTTGAATCTTTTTTAGCAACTAGGGGACATCATCAGCCAACTGTAGAAATGTTAGGTTTGGTTTAAAGGTGTCTAGGTCTTTGACCAAATCATACTCTTTGATAGGATCTACAAGCTTTTCCAATCGACTAGGAAATGGGGATATCATCAGCCAACTGTTGAAATGTTTGGTTTGGTTTAAAGGTGTCTAGGTCTTGGACCAAATTATACTCTTTTATAGGATCCATAGGCTTTTCCAATCGACTAGGAAATGGGGCCACACCCACTTTTATCTTTACTTTTTCTTCTAGGAGTGGCAACATCCACACTTCTTCTTCATGAGGAGGTTCTTCTGCATCCTCTATTTCTTGGACCTCTGGTCCTGTCTCTACAACTGTCTCTATAGCTCTCAGTGGTTTTGTAGTGCTTTGTACTTTCTTATTTTGGATTGCATTGTTCTGCTTTTCTCAAGGAACGTTAAACTTCACAGTCTTGGCAGAAGGAACGTTCTCTTTTGGAACTACGGGTTCTCCTTTCTTTGCTTGCATTATTGCGGCCACTTCCAATTCCACCAAATTGGAAGCAGGTTCTTGGCTCTTCTCTTGGGTATCAGAAGTAGATTTCACAGGGGCTGGACTTGGACAATCTTTTGCAGTATGCTCTTCTCCTTTGCATCGACTGCATAAGGGCTTATAATTCACAGATCTTCTAGGGTTTGGACAATTCGGTGAGATATGACCCTTTTCTCCACATTTGTAACATTCCACCTCTGATCTTTGACCACCACTAGCAGACTATCATCCTCTATAACTTTGAGAGGGAAACCTCCTTGGACCAAAATTAGGACCAAACTCCCTAGGCATTGGTCCAATGTCTTGCGTTATCATTTTGGATTCCAACAAGTTGAATCTTGTATCTTCATCTTTCTTTCTTCTTTCGTGCATCTCTTTCAGAGAGAAGATATCATCTATATGGTTCTTCCTCAAACAATATTAACAAAAGGCTCCAGGAATGGTTGGTTTTTGGGTACATTCACTGGCTAAATGTCCCGCTTGATGGCACTTTTTGCACCATGTATTAGAATGTATCGCATCTCTCCCACCTCCCGCAAGAGTGGATATATTGGTGGTATTCACCTTTAGCATCTGTAGCTACTCTGTAATCACATCCATAAGCTCTTTCTTAATACTTGTGATTGAATTGGACAAGTAGTCCTTCAAATTTTCACCTCCTGAAGTACTTGTAGGGTTTTGGGAAGCTTCTGTAATTACTGCATACACATGTTGGGTTTTACCAAGAGGTCCTCTGTTCTAGTTATGATTCAGAGCTCTTGTTGAGACTTGGGGTTGTTGATTCTATTTGATAGGATTCACTATTGTTGAGTCACCATTGGAGGAACTGTTTGAGGCCGCTGCTGTTGTGGTTGAACCATCATTTGAGGCATTGTCATCTCTGTGGCCAATGTGGACTAGGTGCATTGTAATGTGGCACTATTTGCATCTTGGGGTAGGGGTAGGGAACTGTCCCTAGGATTGCATTTGGTGGGTATACCATTCCTAGCATGGGGGGAGGTAAGACTCCTCTTTTCTGGAGTCATTGACAACCTTGCTTCAACTTCGTCATACAGTCTTGCACCTTCCACTACAGCTTGCAGATTGACTGGTCTTCTCAATTCCACAAACTTGCAAACTTCTGGTTGTAGGCCTCTGAGGAACACTACGTTCTGGATGCCTTCATCCAAATGATGATTGGTCCACCTCTTCAGGATGGATTGCATTTGTGAGACATAAGCTTCTACTCTTTCTCTAGACGACTGCTGACTTAGGTTCATGAACTCCTCTCACATCTGCTCTTCAAAACCTTCACGCTTGAATTTAGTGAGAAAGGCCAACTTCAAGTCGTCCCATGTGCCAAATGTTTGTGCTGCTTGCCTCTCATACCACTAAAACGTCGTGCCCTTGAAAGTGGCACGGAATATCGCTAACCAATGCTCAGGGATTCTAGCATTGTTAGCGATATATGCTACCATAAATTTTGCTACATGAAGATTGGGGTCTTCATTGTACTCTCCCTTAAAAATTGGCAATGGAACTACATTTGCTATCTTGTCATCAATATTTGCAAGATGAATCTAACCAGGAAGCGGACCTTGAGTCGCCATGGGGACTTTTGTAAAGAGTGCTTTTAGGGCATCAAAGGAAGCTTCTGCTGTAAGCTCTTTTGCAGCCTTGATTTTTGCCTTCTCTCTTCTCACATACCTTTGGACTCATTCTAGTGCTTGCCTCTTGATTGCGTCATTTATCAAGGGGTTGGCTCTAGCCAGTTGGTCTGACTCAAGAGAATAGAATCAGAGGGGGGCTTCATTCTCCAGAGGACTCTCTGGCCAACATATCTTCTACTTCTTTCATTTCAACGTCTCTGAATTCTACTTTCATGCTACTACAGAGGGGGAGATATTCCATTCCAAAGGTATCAAAGCTCATTCTTTTGAGGATCATTGTTGTTCCATCATCATAATAATGCCAGTTTCTAATGGTTTCAATAGTGTATGTTGTAAAGAACACTCTATCTACCAACTTCCACTAGGTTTCCAATTGGACAATACAGAACACCAAGCATCCCATGTGTCCTACTGTTGAGCGTCTATGAATAAATTCCAACTCTTTTTCTTCTTATTCTTGTGAACCTCCACAGACCACAACTCCTGAATCTTCTTCACGATCTCCCACTTGATGATGCCTAGAAACTTCTCAATGAATGCCAAATCCTCCATGGATAGTCATTGTCACTATTTTTACACTTCAATTTGTTCCCAAACAATTTGCCACCAAGATGTAAGTTTATGCTACTTCAATAGGAAGAGGAAATAGTCCACTACATAGAGCATGCATCATGATGGTAATGTGTTCTGCCATTGTGGGATGAACTTCATGTGGAAAGTGGCTTTGGTAATGAGGATCTAAAATTCTTCAGTGGTAGAAGGAACTTTGCAAGAATCCATTGAATTCTTCTCTTCTTGGAAATGCCATTTCCTTCATTTTCAGCCTCTTCTAATGCTTGTTGATGGCAAGTTTCCTCGGCTATTGGCTATCTCTGACTCTCTCTCTCTCTCTCTCTCTCTCTCTCAATCAATCAATCAATAGTACATCATCTCCTCACTACAATACTCAATAATGACTCTCAAAAATCCTCTCTTGGTTTTGGATGACTCTTTCAAGAGGTATGGGAGGTATGAAAGGGCACTAGAGCCACTACAGTGACTCTTCATAGCTCACTACTGTCACTTCACTTCTGTCTTCTCTTTAGTCTTTAACAACTGCTTCTTCCATTTTTTTAAAGCTATTTTGAACTTAGATTCATCCTTTCCAAAAGTTAGAAAACTTTCCCAAAGTACACCCTCATATCACAAAACACATACAAAATCATACAAAACAGAGTAGGAACAAAGGCTCTACAGAAGCTCATCAGAGGGTTACAAAAGGTCAACAAAAAACATCAGAACCACATAACTCATATGGAAACATTCCAAACTATAAAAAAATATTCAATAAGATTTGAAAAGACCTCAAACTTCATTAACCATCAATCTATGCTTCATACAAAAGAAAATCAGAACAAAATAGAAGCTAACAGGAGGTATCAGAACCAATAAAAAAACCTCAACGAGACCTATTAGAACATCTTAGAACCTCATGTTTCTACTAAGAATCATCATGAGCTTCCAAAAACATAATTAATATCATCTAAAAAACTCTCAAACACTTACAAAAAAACCAAACATCACTCAAAATACATAAAAAATCAACCATTTAGGCCTCAAAAACAACAAAAATCAACCAAAAAATCTAGTCATTTTAGCATTCAACAATATCTTAGTTGCAAATATAGCAAATGCTCAAGGCACTAACTAATTGTGGAAGAGAAGCTTGATAACAAAACTTTGCTTTATAATAGTTTAGGATGCAAATTTTATTAATTGGCAAAGGCTATTGGGATTTATGTTTACAGGGGTTGAAGCTGAATCCAAATTGTCTGAATGGAATCCTACACAAGAACAACAAAGAGCTCACTAATAATGGTCGAAAAGAGCTAGTAATGTATTGCATTGGTTTTCTTTATGCATTTTTGATGCGATGGGTATGCAAATTACCAGCTATTGTTCCTCGAAGGATGCTTGGGATGCACTCATGAAGAATTATGGGAATATCACACATGCAAGGAAGATACAGATGAAGCAGTAGTTCAACATGTCTAGGAATGGCAGAAGCATTCAAGCATGCATGACAAAAATAAAGACCATATTTGACCACTTGGCTACTATTGGATCTCATTTTTCGGAGGATGATATGATTGTACTGTCATTGAATGGATTAGGTATGGAATATAAGACATTTGAGACATCCATTTTTGTGAGAACAGAACCCCCTGATTGGGATGAGTTACTTGCAATGCTACTACATGAAGAAGTAAAGCTTGGCTTAAATACAGATTCAAGCACATCTCAAGGCGGCAGAGGCACTGTCTTTTCCTCTAGTTCGCAAACTAGAGGTGGTAGAGCTCATAGAGCTTTTCAGGGTCAAGAGAAGAATTGAAACATACATGGACAGTAGCAGCAAAATGCTTGGCATAGCTCCAATGTACAATGACATTAAGGATCTGGAGCCCTTAGAGGCAAGGGGAGATCACCTAGACAAAGAGGTCGCTCGTGGCAGTCGCATGAGCAGTCTAGTAGGGATAAAGACTGTCATTATTGTGGAAGATATGGGCATATTGTGAAGGATTTCCAAAAAAAGCAAGCTGATATGAAGGCAAAAGGCAAGCAACATTGATGTCATGCATCTTTCAGTCGTACTCAGGATGATCAGGGAGATAGACTATTTGCTATGCAGCATGTATCAAAGAATACGTATAAGAAAGAAAAAGATGAGAAATGGTACATAGACTCAGGAGAATCCAATCATATGACTCCTCATGGTGAATTGTCTGATGAGTTAGTAGTAGGGCCTCATGGATTTTTATGTACTGGTGATGATACAGAGCATGATGTTCAGCATACAGGTGTGGTTCTATTACTCATGCTTGATGGCATAAAGAAGAGCCTACATGATGTACTACATGTACCTTCCATTACCAAGAATTTACTATTAGTTGGACAGATGGCAGAACAAAATCTACAAGCCAGATTCAACAGCAATGGTTGTTTTATTGAAGAATATGGCAATGGATGTAAATTGATTGCTAAAGGCAAGAGAGATGGCAGAATGTTTACTTTGGACACATCTAACTTGGAATTGAAGGCAATCATGTTTGCCCATGATAATGGAGTAGTCCGGATGTAGAAATCTGGCACAAACACATCGGTCATGTTAATGTATAGAAGCTGAAAAATATGCAAAAAAAAGAGGTTGTAATTGGCTTGCCAAAGTTCAAGTACAGAGATCTTGGACATGTATGCTCTGCTTGTCAATTTGGGAAACAAGCAATATTCCCATTCATGAGACATGTTAGAAACAGTTCTTGACCTTTGCAGTTGATACATTTGGGATGTATGGGGTCCTTCTCATAATGTGTCTTTTATTGGTGCTAGGTATTATGTATCCTTTATTAACGATTTCAGTCATCGATACACATGGCTATACATTCTGAAGCACAAGGATGAGGTGCTAGATATCTTTAAGGACTTTAGGAAGCATGCTGAAAATGAACTTGGCTGTTATATCTCCTATCTGAGATTTGATGGAGGTGGAGAATATGTATCCAGCGAGTTTGACAGATACCTTGCTAGATATGGCATGAAAAGGCAGCTCACATGCAGTTACACATGTCAGTAGAATGGTGTGATAGAGAGAAAAAATTGGGTGCTTATGGAAGGTGCCAGGGAAATGCTTAATGAAAAGAATTTTCCAAATGCTTATTGGGCTGAAGCAGTGGTTACTGCACTTTATGTGTTGAACTGAGTACTTACAGCTAGAGTTCATGATTTGACTTTGTACGAGAGACTATATGGGCACAAGCCCGACATTAGTCACCTAAAAGTATTTGGTTGCATTGCCTACGTACATGTGCTTGATGAAAAGAGGACAAAGTTAGAATTGAAGACTGTCAAAAGTGTTTTTCTTGGCTATGCACAAGAAAGAAAGGCTTACAAATACTATCATCCACCCATTCACAAAACCCTGATTAACAAGGATGTAGTTTTTATGAGCTGGCCTCATGGTATGGTAATCAAAATGCAGAGGTCTCTAATGGACCAGCGAGCCCTACTTATGCTAACAATTATCCTTCAGCTATAGTACGTCCATGAGTGGACCGATAGGTGATGGTTCATCTACTATTAGTCCTTAGACTAGACGACTTCACAGTTGTACTACTGCATCCACTGACATAGATATATCAGTAAGGAGGAGATTAGATAAAGAAAAAGAAAAGTTATTTGATGATGTGACTGTCCTACTTACATTTGTATATGAGTCACTTGTTTTAGCAGTGTTAGTCTTGACAATGAATTAGGAATACCATCGATTATGACCCCTAGTGCAAGGCAATGCAAGTATGTGACGCCTCAGGAGAGGCAAGCCCAAAGTGCACCGTAGTTAAGGAGGTCTAAAAGGGTTAGAAAACTAGTTGATAGGATAACATGTGTTGGGTATTCAACTAAACATTATGCATATATGACTAAAGTGTCAGGCTACAAAGAGCCTACAAAGTTCAATGAGATAGTTATAGGTGTGAATTGGTGTGCTGCCATGGATGAGGAATACACAACATTGGCTAAAAATGAGACATGGGAATTGGTCCATTTACCTGAAGGCAAAATACCCAAATATGAAAGGCATCTAGTGCTTCCTTCCATGATGGCTAGCCATATTTTTCCACTAATGAGGTTGGAGCCTTCTTTCACATCAATGGCTCAAATATAGCAACCTTGTGGGCTTCATTGACTTGATTAGGATAATTAACTATGTATATCACATTGAACTATCAAAGAAAAGCATCCAGATATTCATTGGAAGATCCCAAGAGCTTTGGGAGATATATGCTAGGTTCATGTGCCATTGGAATTGGAAGTAAAGGTGTAGGTGTGACTACTGATGGAACACTTATTGGTTTGAGTGAATCAAGAAAAGGACTCGTTGGGTTTAATGGCATAAAGGGAAAAAAGATAGAAAGGTCAAGTTTGGTCCCAATGACAAAAGTGGAATGCAAATGACACTTTAAAAATTCTAAAGATTCTTGTTACATGTCACATATAGCCTCATTGAGGAACAAAACAACCTCAAAAGGTGGTATTGTTTGGCGTTGTTGATTCCTAGACCGTCGTGTGTTGCCTAAATCCCAAAGTTGTCTTGCGTGAATTGTGTAAACACATATACATTTAGATTAGCATACGAAGTAATGATAATTGTGGTCACCATGTGTAATTGGTGTCCAAGCACAACTACCACATGAATTATGATGACCGTACTCAAAATTAACACAGATGGCTATTGACATCACTTTTGACATTCAGTGCTTCGATTGCAAAGTGATACATATTAACAACACAAAGACCAAACAACAAATGTACTAGAAGTAGAGCATGGGAACCCTATGTAAGCAAGGGTTCATGAGGGAAGGTGAGGAATGAATGGACTAGAGAACATGGAAAACCCTTATCCTAGCTTCCAGTGGCTATATAAATAGCCAAAAAGTCACTCTCATTGCAACAGACTCTTATTTGTTAGTGGGCTCATGGATGCCTTGGTTGTGCAATTTAGAGTGTCTATTAACCCCCTTGTACTTTAAAGATCTACCATGGGGGAATGGAGTTCACCTTCTAGGCATGTGGCAAAGCAATTGCACAAGCCCCACATTTCCTCTTCCTCTTAGCTTTATCCATGCCCAAACATAAACCTAGTTGGCAACTAGTATCCCTATCCATGATTCTATATTTTGTATCTTGGAATGTGAATAGCCTCAATTATAGTGGGGTGCATGATCCCGAGAAGTTGATTATCTGGTAAGATTTACAACCACCCCTCATCATATGAATCAATATCTTACTTATTCAAGAACATAAGAATTCCCTTTTTGAGGCTAGTAGGGTGGGGAAGGTACTTCCACGGAAATCACACACCTATTGGGAGCACTCCATCATTGCCCACAATAGGAGTGGAGAAGTTTGCACTTCTATTATTTTTAATTTATTGGCATGCATGTGAGACCAAAACATGATTGTGTCCAAAGTGGTATCATGGGTAAGATTTGATGTGGGGATGGGGATCCTCCACGTATATGCACCTATAGAGGTTGGTGTAGGCACCAAATTCTAGATGGAGGTTGTAGTAGGGCTCCTTGTGATAAAGTCTTGGGTTGTTGGAGGTGACTTCAATGACCTATAGATTGTAGAGGATCAGCAAGCCACATTTGAGAGCTCTAGGGAATGGTAGAGGAGGAACACAAGGCATGGGAGATCTTTCTTCTTGCAATGGGCATGCAAGATGCTTGGAAGGACCCCACCTTCCATAGGAAAGATAGATCATTCCAGTTTTCCTAGGATTACAAGTAGTTGCATGGCACCCTTTTGGAGTGGCAAGACATGTTTATTATGGGGAGTGGGATGCTCTAGAGGAGGGTATGTTGGGAAACTAATTGGGAAAACCCTCTGAGCTCACTATCCAGTGCTACTCACATTGGAGGCACTTACCTTTACATTGAACACTTGTCCTACCACATTCCAAACTTGACCTATGGATGATAGGAGGTGAGGAGGAAGATTGAGAAGCTTTGGATTAGGGATTTGATGAGGGGTGACCATATGACAAAGGAGTTGGGAGAGGATCTAGGGGAGTCAAGTAGGGTTTGCTAGGAGGTAGCTATCCAAGCTCAACATCAATGGTGGGAGGAGGAGAATACACTTCATAGAGATCTTGCAAACATCTAGAAATTTCTCTAGGAAGCACTTGGGAATCCCACTCTACACAAATAGGAGATTAGAGCATATGTGACCCTTGAATGCCTAGAGGATAGGTGCCCAGAGTTCTCATTCCACAACTCAATAATATTTTGGGCATAGAAGGAACACATGATGTGTACAGAGCTTTATGAGGCCCATCAACTAGCGGCACACCTCAAGAGACTAGATTCAAAGTCTCCACAACTAGCATTGGAACATCCATTCTTGCCCAAAGGAGGTGATGGAGATCACTATGGTTTTATGTGGAAAGCTTTTTCATCAAGAAGGAGCATCACACAAGGTGTTCTGTAGAGAATGTGCATAGGAGTGTATACTAACCCTTTTGATCAAGGTGATAAGATAGGCACTCCAAGAACCATTCACAGAAAAGGAATCAACTTAGGTATCCACACATAAATGGGCAAAAATACCCTAGAGAGCATGGTTGTATAGAGCCTTCTTCACAACTTTTTGGGATGTGATGTAGGAACCCTTAATCTAGACTTTTTAGAAGATTTTTAGATCTTGCCAAATGCTAGGTATTAGCCCTATGCTAGCTATCATCCATGACACATTGACAAGCTTGGTTAGAGATAAAAGCATCCTAAATAATATTTTTACCTTTTTTGAGGCCATTCAATGGGAGAAACATAGTTGCTAAAGGATGACATTGCTTCTATTCCACCTCAAGAAGGGCTATGACACGATCTACTGGGACTTCCAATAAGGAACCATGGCATGATTGGGTAGGAGTGGATGAGAGGGGCTTCTACATGCATAGTTCAGCCACCATTAGGGTACTCATAGGAGGTAGGATGTGGGAGGAGTTTTGCTTGGAAAGGTCAATCAAACAAAGTAACCCTCTAGCCCCCCTACTTCTTCCTACTCCTTGCAAGTGGAAATGTTCTATTTTCTTCACTCAAGGCCAAGTGGCATGTGTGGCCCGAAGCTTCTAGTGATAGAGATGGTGGAGTCTCCATGTGTAGATGACTCAATCCTCTATGCACATGATAATGAGGTGATGCTGGAGGGGGTGAGGCCGGCACGAGAGGTTTTTTACACAATTGCAGGCACAAGGATCAACCCTTATCAATCCATAGTCTAGCAATAAGTGGGGCATCCAATTCAGCTTTAGATGGGTGAGCAGTTATATGTTACCTTGGTTTCTAACTTGGGGAGTCCACCTTAAAGAACATGTTAGATACCACGCAAGTTTAAAAGAAAGGGTATTATATTTAGTAAAATTTATAGGGTTATATTTATAAAATGTATTTTTAAAGTTCAATTTGAAAAAAAATTGTAAGTTTAGTAAAGTAAAAGGGTCATTTTAAGGCCTTATAGCATGTTAAGAAAGGGTATTTCTTAATATCATTTGAATGCACGGTATATAGATGATTTCTTATAGGGTGGCCCCTCTAGGGTTTCTAAGTGGACTAGCCTAGTAGTTTCTCCTAGTACTTGACTCCATGAGCTGGAAGCTAACCTACTAGAGCATGGCTCACATCTCCCTAGTGAGAAAGGCCCTACTTTTCAACTAGCTTCTCTTAGCAACAGCTTGGTACATTGATTCATACTTGTGCCTCTCTTCGTCTTATGTGGCGTAGCTATTCCACCTCATGTTGAATTTTCTTTGGGACAGCTTGGATGGGTCTATGGACTCTTAGGAAAAGGTGGCATAGGCAAATATTATCCTTTCTCTTTTGAGGGGGGATTGGGGATAGTCCACCACTGAGAGAGTACCAAAGTTTGTCCCTCCTAGGCAAGTTCATGGTTCATGGGCTCATGTTAGTGAGGCAAAAATTGAAGCTCTTGGTATAAGAGAGCCTTCAAGAGTATAGGAAAGGGTCCTTGAGATTAATCTTCAAATTAGCATAGATCAACCCACCAAGACTCTCCTTCTTTCACACTATAATACAAGAGTGGCAAGGCTTGCGTAAGACCCTAATTCAAAGGCCTCCACATTGTAGGGAGGATAAATATTGTGACTTGATGGTCTAGAACCCCATGTTTGAGATCATGACATGATCCCCAGTGAGCGCCCCCACATCTACTGGGCTGATCTTGCATGTATTGTTAGAGCATGGAGGGATGCTAGGCTTTCTGTTGAACTTTTTGGCAACACCTCTGGGACAGTTGGAGGCCACAGAGGGTCTTATTTCATATGGCTACTAGCACATGGAGGCTTGGTAGCTGGTAGTTGGCTAGCTCAAATGCAAGATGATAGAGCCTACACATTGTCCACTATAGTACTTGGAAATACCAAAGCATTCCCTGTAGTCTTGTGAGGTAGCACAATTGGTGTGAAAAGGAGCATTGTAGCATTCTTTGTCATCTGCCCAAGGGGTGCACCTTATAGAGCATGTAAGATACCACAGGATTTCAAAAGAAATGGTATTTTATTTAGTAAAATTTATAAGATTATATTTAGAAAATGGGTTTTTAAATTGAAATCTAAAAAAATTTCATAAGTTTAGTAAAGTAAAACATGTCATTTTATGGCATTTTAGCATGTAAAGAAAGGGTATTTCTTAATATCTTTTGAATGCATGATACTATTCATCTCATTGAGGCAAGTGCTACACTATGGTTGTTTTGAAGGCATTATCCATTCAACAAGTACTAAAGCCAACAATTGAACACTTAGAGATATGGGAGATTATTGGGAGCCTCACAATTTGGCACATCTAAAAGGGACGTTTTTAGTTGGTTCTCACTAGTGAGCCTCTAACAACTTATGAGACTTTAGTAGAGCTCTAGACGTCAATCAACCACTCCCTCAAAGGCCATAGGAGGGATTTGATGCAAGGTGACTCTTGAGCTTGTGAGGAGCTTGGACACTACTTCTGATGTATTTGGGTTGGCCATGATCTGTTCTTCATGATGCAAGTAGGCGTTGCACTACTCTCCTCCTCCGTGGTTTCTATCGCCTGTTCTTTGTAGAATGCCATGAGAGGCTTATATATATGATCCCACCTTGACCTTGTATCAACTCTAGGGAAGCTATTGAGCACACCTACTTCGTTGTAAATTTTTCTAAGTAATATAGTTAGCCATCGTTTTCTTGGAAAAAAATACCATGTACATTATATTTAGGAATGGTTTGATATAAGGATATAAGTTAATCTTTATCTAAGGAAGCTCATCATATATTAATTCATCATAATGATGTGGATCTAAGGATACAAAATGTGGTTCTAATATCAAGAGTGTGTAAGTGAATGAGGTACACCCCTCTTCTAAAATCCTAAAATAGATACATATCTAGTAAACCTCTCCAACACTACAACATAATTGAGGCAGAGACATGGGAGTATAATGGAAATTTACATGTGCATCAAAGTTCTTGAAAAATCCTATTAAACTCTATGTCAAGTTGAAATGAGAAAACTCATGATCTTGTAATGTGGGCATGTCTAGGGCTAGAAATGGCTTTTGTTCCAAAAAATTAAATGTGCATATGTCTATAATTGATTTTAAGAATCCATAAGCACATGATTCTAGAACTTTTATTCTTGGAAGATAGACAAAAAAAAGAAAAGTAAACACATAGAAACACACACTCACTCACATAAAGAGAGAGAAAGATAAAGATAAAAGGGAGGCTCAGACCCTTCAAATTGTTGATCTATGAAGCATTCGATGAAAAAGAAGTATTCATTTGCTTCTATTGTAGAAGTATGGAGTCTTCTTACTTTGGTGCTATGAATCTTTGTTCATCTATTAATGGTTTGAGAAACAAGATTATTCTCATGGAGCTTCATGCATAGAATGGTTTTTTTCTACACAATGAATGTGGTTTCAAAGGATTTAGGGTTCTTTTTAATGTGAATTTTGAGCCTTTTTTAAACATGAGATTTGCAGACATTTACATGTTGTTATCAATGCAAAAACTATGTTCTGCTAACTAAGCACTATAGGCTTTGTAGTGAAGAAAAGGAGAGGAGAAGGAAGAGTAAGTCAACTAGATATCAAAGGTATGGGTTCCTTTATTATTTTGATGCTTTATTTGATTTCAAGTATAATTCATTGTTGTTAATTTGTTTTTGCATTGATTAGGTGGGTAAATATGTCGGTGGGTAAATATGTCCATCTAAGGTGTTTCTTAACATAATTAGGATATTTTTGGGACTCTATGAGGATGTATCAAGTCTATGTGTTTGACATTTGTTTGCTTAGATGGGGATGATCAGGTATGTAATCCCTAAAGCCACAAGTGAAACTTGTTTTAGTGACCGCGGTAGTTTAGCTCTTAGGAGAAGTCTATTGTTATGATAAGGTGACATAGTCACATGTACTTTGGAAATCTAATAGCTTGGATTTTATATTTGTAAATATGAGATTGGTAGTTAATAGGTTATGCTTCTACATTTATGTGTATGTATGCATTAGTACATATAATTATGGCATGGCTATGCCTACACATGCATCCACATAGGTCACGTACAACTTACGCACATGTGTATATGCATAACTATGCCTATATGTTGTCAGATGAGCAGTGTGATCAGAGCAAACCCTAGTCACAACCTTAAGATAAAAAAAGAAAGGAGTTCTAGAATAGGTTTGCGGCTTCATTCTAAGATTTAGTGCGAGCTCTAAAAATCATAAGATTTGAAGTAATTATAGTAAAGTAAAAATAAATAAATAAATAAACAATACATCCCAACATCACCATCCAACTATCCACGTAATAAACTATGCCCTTGTAGGTGCATTGACACTAAATAGCATTGATAAAATTCCTTATACATCCAAAAGCAAATTCATAAACTCTTTGTAGATTTCAATACCACATGTGAACACCAAAGCTTTTTTATGCACTATCTATACATCTTGTGTATTAGCAGTAACCATGATAACAACTCTCCAATGCTCTCAAGTACTATGGGCATCTTCTTTTGAAGTGAAAGACACTTTCTAGTGTGCATCAAAGCTTATTAGCTCTAATTAGTCTCTCTTGGTAGTGCTTTGTTTATTGGAGCATCAAATCTTGCCACAAACTTTGAATTGATAATACTAAGAGGAAGAGATGCAACTGTACTATTGATCATCATCTGCAAATTTTGTTGCTTATTATCATTTTGGGACATGGCAAATGGTCATAAAGGTACTTGGGTAAGTTACTCATGAATATATGTGTGCATCACGTGGGTTCAAAAAATGGTATTTTTAAAGTATCATTTTAATAAAAAATTTACATACAAAAGGGTGTAATATAAAGGGGTTATTTACAGATTGAATAGACAAGGATTATGTTTTATTCATGAAAAATTCATAGATAAGGATATTTATAAATAGGCCTTGAACTCATGTGATGTAGTGGATATACATATAGTAACTTCCCCGATTAAAGGTATAGTAAAAAAGAGATTATAGTCAAAAGTAGTTGTCTCTGTAGCATTGAGATTGCTCCCTGCCTTGCAATCATCACACAAGAAGCATGCCATAACATTAGCCAGGTTCTCTTCCTCTTTACACAATGGTGGTCTTCCTTCATATTACACGAACTAACATTCCCTAGAATTGTAGACCAACCCAAAGACACACTTCAAATCTCCCCCACACCAGAATCTTTACCCCAAAATCATATTTGCTACCCATTAGAATCTGCACTACAATCTCTTTCCCTGTCACATGCTCCCCCCGAATCAAGCACATAATTTCAAAGAATTCACAAGTGCAATGTGTCTGACATAACACCTAGACAGGTACCTCTAGTTTTATGGCATGGAAAACATGGTTAGCATCCCATAGAAGATAAGTTGTAGAATTCCCTAGGATAGCATCAAACATTAGGTGAATGAATTTCTCCATGGGCTTTCTTGAGGTTGTCACCTTCTTTAACTCCTTGATCACACATGCTTTCTCCCACAAGACATGCATCATTCCATCTCATAGTTGTCATCATGCAGTCCCATCACGCACTCACATGCATGTAGCTTCATCCATACAATGTCCCAACTTTTGTGTTTTCAAATCTTTCTTCAAAGGCTAAACATTATTTTCTAAAAAATCAATAATTGTAGATAAAATTCACCAAAAATTGCATGACATATTTAGCCCTCTCTCAAGGTAGTAAGCATCCATGTGCACTAGTCCACTTGGATCAAAGATGAATATAGCATTACTCTCATCATGATCACCTATTTAAAAAAGCTTCCAAGTACTTGGATCAAACACATAGATGATATCCTCCTCATCCCATTTGAGATACCTTTGTAAGGTTGAAGAAAACATAGAAGAACAATTTAACTCATATGCATATGAAGAATCCATGTTGACATCCCAATAACTATGATCCATAAAAATGATGCATGTATAAGCTGCTTCATGATAATACTGACTCTGATATTTTTCTCCAAGCCTGATCATATCTTTCTCAAAACTTGCAAATGTTGCACGAGCCTCCATGCATCCTAGAAAAAGAAAAATGAAGTTCTCAAAGTACTTTTGCATCCTAGTAGGCATATATAAACTAATGAACATAACTAACTTCCTTGACCTTGTCTCCATCAAACAATAGGGCTGATCACTCCTTATATCTAGCATTGCTTTCTCACCATGTAATAATCTTAGTTGCTCCATTTTGTAGCCTTGCTTGTAACCTTGGACACTACACATTGCTGAGTACATTTGATCAATGTAAATACCTTGCCAAATGCTAGAAAGAACCTCCTCTTTCAACATACATTTGTCCTTTTTTATAGTCATATATTGTGCTATTTTATCCAACATGAACATAGTACCAACATATCTCTCAATATCCTCTAAAGCATACTTCAGAAAGATGAGAGCCTTTGCAAGAACCATCCTTATCAAATTATTTGCCCAAACAACCATTGGTAATTTGTTTCGAATAAAATCCCTATATATACAACTCATAAGAAAGGTGAACATAAAAAATAGAGGAAAACAAGATAAGTGGACATTCTTCTCCTCCCACACTACTTTGCATCAACTCTAAACATATGTCCTGCTCATCATCAACATCCCAACTTTCTTGCTTGTCCAAAAGTATATTCTTAACACAAGAAACATCATCCAAATCCATGGAGTGCTTCTCTAGAGTTTCAGCATCCTCTAGTATACAAGACAAGTGCACAAGTCTACTTCGTTCAAACACACAAACTTCATCAACCACGTTTGGCACCAACTCATCATCACCATTACCAGTACCATCACCACAATCATTTTGCAATCCTTCATCATTGAACAAGACAGCTATAAATATTGTATCACCATAGGATGGAAGAGACTTCTTGAAGCTCTCCTCCTCTTCAAGACCATTGCTTATGATAGTAGTACCTACATAAGAAACAATGTCATCCATAGCCCTCATCCATACCCCAAGAAGCACCCATGGATGTACATCTTTCCCTCTCATCTACAAGCATGCATGCATCCTTTTGCTCATACTGAACACTACTACTTTCATATACCCCATATACTAGATCCTATACTTTCTACCAAACACATCCTTGTAATTCTTATAATAGTAGCCAATCTATTTGATCTCATTGAGGCAAAACTAGTACAATCCTTGAAACCTCTTGTATTTCTAATCATTCAAACTAGAACATGTAGGGTGAATAAAAAAGAACTTTCATAGAAACTATCACAAGCTTTCCCAACTCCTATTAATATCCTCTACCACATAATTGATAACTTTCAATGCTTTGCCATCAAATCCCTATAGCAAAGTCCTCGTCCACAACGTGAAACCTTTGCATGCACTTTTCAACATACATAATCTATGATTTCACATCTTCATCCAATCTTCCATGAAAGTTAACCGTTGTATAACATAAAAAAGGTAAGCTCAAAACACCAAATCAATGTTGACCCTCCTAAGTGGGGGCACCAAAAAAGATGTCACATGAGCGGTGATTAGAGAAAACCCTAGTCACAACCCAAGGACAAGAAAAGAAAAGAGCAGCGCAATAGGTTTGGGCTTGATGCCAAGCTTCAATGCGAGCTTTGATAATCATGAGCCTTGAAGTAATTGTGGTAAAGCAACAAAACAAATCAATTTAAACAATATATCCTAACATCACCATCCAACCACCAACATAATAAACTATGGCCCTTATAAGATCATGGCCACTAAATAGCATTTACAAAATTCCTTATATATCCAAAAGCAACGTGGTATATCCTTTGTGGATTTCAATAGCATGCGCTGACACCAAGCCTTTTTATGCACTATCTATACATCCTTAGTATTAGCACTAAGCATGATACGTAACAAATCTCCAATGATTTTATGGTACTATGGGCATCTTCTTTTGAAGTAAAGGATACTCTCTAGCGCTTGTTGAAGCTTATTAGCTTTAACTAGTCCCGCTATATATTGCTTTGTAGACTATAGCATTAAATCTTCTCACAAACTTTGACTTGATAATACTAAGAGGAGGAGGCACAGTTGCACTACGTCTGATCATCGTCTGCAGCGTCTGTCGCTTATTATCATTCTCGGACATGGAGGACGGTTGTAAAGGTGTACTATGAAGGAGATTATATTCAGAAGTAGCTATGGCTACATCACTTTGATAGCTCCTTGCCTTGTTACCAATTTGTTTCTCTCCATAGCATGGCGATTTCATTAAACGTTCCAGCTAACTGTTACTACAATCATCACACAAGAAGCATGGCATAACAAATTAGTCAGCTTCTCTTTCTCCTTACACACTGATGGCCTTCCTTCATACTACGCAAACTGTCATTCCCCAAAACTATATTATAGATCAGCCCAGAGACACGCTTCACATCTTCTCCACAACAAAATCTTCACCCCAAAATCATATCTGCTTCCTGCAAGAATCTACACTATAGTACTCTCGCTCGTGCCATATCACATTGTCCCATGGTCTGCAACGATTATAATATACGTTGTAGCATTCCCTAGGTTAACACCGATCGTTAGTTGTAGGAATTTATCCATGGGCTCCCTTAGGGCTATGTCCTTCTTCAACTCTTTGATCACCCATGCCATCTTCCATGAGACATGCATCATTCCCCCTCACAAGTGTCATCACAAAGAGTCCCCACTCACACCCCACTCAGAGTCCCCACTCACACACAGGTAACTCCATCCTTATAGCCTTCCAAATCTCTACGTTTTAAAATCTTTCTTCAAAAGGGATACTTTGTCTCCTAAAAATTTAAAAACACTAAGACTTTATTATTATTTTAAATTGAATACACAAGCCTTGGGTATGTCCTCATGCCCGATAATTCTCGAGATGTAGAAATGTGTCTTTGCCAAAGATTACCATACAAGATTTTCATGATGTTCAACAATGAGTGCCATCCAAGTAGTATCCACCATTTCTTGAAGTCAATCTTGTGATCTCTAAGGCTCTCAGGCCATGCCAATGCACACTGACACCATTCACTAGGGATGGTTTCTAGACTTTATTAATGTATATAAATTTTCCGAAAATGGTGTGGCAATATATGTGTAGCCTTTATGTTTAAAAGTATGTAGCCTTTGTTTGTGCATATGTATTTGCATATGCCCATGCATACACTAAGCCTATGTTTATGCATATAGTATGTGTGTGCATAGCATACATAGGCTAGCACATACATGCCCTATGCATGTCTTATGCATAGTTTGTGTGTAGCCTTTGCATGGGCCATGCATAGCCTATGCATCATCCATGCATGGACTATACATAGCCCATGCATGGGCCATGCACACTCTATGTTGCTTATGCATATGCTTTGCCTATGCATCTAACCTACGCATATATAGGGCATATGCGTATGTGTTGGAGATTCAGAAGGAGAGAGAGAGAGAGAGAGAGAGAGAGAGAGACTAAGAAATGGAGCTGTAATAGAGAGTAGTGAACTCTCATTGTTCTTCTCTTCTCATTCTTCCATAATGCTTCCTAAAGTCTAATCACACATAATTTATAAACACACTAGGTCACTAATAACTAACCGTACCACTAACTATGGTTGAGTCTAACCGACTCAATTATTACACCACACATGCAGAGAGACAGCTAAGACGATAGCTGTCTAGATAAGGTTGGCCATGTTGGTGATACTGATCACGAGCTAGATTCTCAACACTCCCCCTCAAGCTCAAGCTAATTGCCATACTCCAAGTAGCTCCCTGAAATACACAAACTTCTCTTTACCAGGTGATTTGGTTAAGATATCTGCTACCTGGTCTTCTATCCTCACATGGAGTAGATCAATCTTTGCAGCAAGTACCATCTCCCTGATAAAATGGTAATGAACTTCTATGTGTTTGGATCCAACATGATAGACAGGGTTGCTAGCCAACATCACACTACTAAGATTGTCACAATGCAATGTGACCATTACGAGAAAAATGGACTCTCTTTTTTGCCCCTTAAGGAGTGAATAAACAAATATTGGCCTAACTAATGAGAGAGCTAGGATTCCAGATTCATGTAACATGAATCTTTTAGCCATATCTTGGCCCAAATCTTCCCTCAGCAATAAAATAAGGGGAAATGTGAGGAATACAATGCTGACACTTCTTAGTAGTTTGTGACTCGAAATTTCATTTTCTCATTTTTTTATGATTGACTTTTCATTTCTTCCCTTTTCAGTTTTCCCCTCTTTCTTAGGCGGAACCCAAATTTATCATATCTCTTTCCCCGCTTCTTCTTTCCTGATGAAATTTTACAGCCTCATTGTTGCTTGCCCTATCTGTTGTTGAGATGTTTGCAATCACACCTACTTCAGTCTCTTTGTAAGGAGCAGTGGGGGCTCAGGACTAGAATCCCATATGCACAATAGAAGAAGTGCTACCATCTAGTTTCCTATAAAGCATTGTACTTGCTCTATTTTCTAATGCAATGATAGTACTCTTTTCTTTCCACTAAAGTGTTTGTGTCATTGTCCACACAGAAGATTGTGTTTATGAGTCCAAGTCTCAATCTTGGAACCTAATTCACTTTTGTGACAATTTGTCTTGTTAGTGTCAATGTTTTCATGAGTTCATTCTTCCTCTTTCAACCTCCATAGCTTCTGTCATAGCCATGTCCTAGATCCATGTCTTTACATTTGTCACCCTGTGAAATCTCATTTCCTCTACACAGACACAGAGCGAGTTTCACATGTTTTATGAAAGCGAAGCTTGTTCTACCAAAGCCCTAAGATTTTCTTCAGAAAACTTTACAAGTATATTATTCTCTTCCATGTATGTTCTATGGTAAAGTTTTATCTAGTTTGGACAAAACCTATGCAAGTTATGTGCATTTTGTGACATGTAATTTCTTTTGTTTTGGTACTCTAGGAGTCTCTTATAGTCAAGAACAATGATATTTTGAACACTCAACTTCTTCTTCAACATTTTACGGTTTCTTTGTAAACAAAGTCACAGGTATATTGTCTTGTTTTTTTATTGTTCCATAGTTAAATTTTATCTCATTTGGACAAAATGTATGCAAGATATATGCATACTGAGTTTTCCTTTGTTTTTTTACTCCAAGAGTCTTCTTTTTCAACTTCTTTGGGCTTCTTTGCAAAGAGAGCTATAGGTATATTGCTACTTTTTTCTGTTGATCCATGGTTAAGTTTCAACTCATTTGGACAAAGCCTATGTAAGTTACATTTATGCTTTGACTCCATATTTATTTTGTTTTTGTACTTTAGGAATTTGCTAGTAAAGGAACAATCGTCTTGTTATAAGTCAACTTCTTGTTCAACATCTATGGGCTTCTTTGTGAAAAGAATTATAGGTACAATGGTTTTTTTTAAATTGCTCCATTTAAATTTCATTTCATTTGGAGAGAACATTTGTAAATTATACACATATTGATAGGTAACTTTTCTATTTGGTTATCATAGATGTCTTCATGGAGGAAGAACATCAGTAACATACTTGCAATGGAGGCCTTCAATAGGAAAGATAGTGGTGTTATTTGGATTTGTGATAAGTATTATAAGTTGGATTGGATTTTAAAGCACCCAAGTACTCAAGGGAGTTTCAAGGTCAGGCGTAAGGATGTTGCAAACCCTAGCAAACATGGGAAAGGTAGACTTTTAGAGTTCAGAAAAGTATTTAATGGAATAAGTACAGTAACATAAGTGTTGATCCAACATGTTTATACACACAAAAAAACCTCTGTACATGACAAGAACTACATTGCAAATTATAAACAAAACACTAAGTTTTTAAATTTTATCATTGTTTATTCTTTTGCATCAGAGTTGTTTTTAAAAATCTTTGTAGTGTTCTAATTCAATCTTGTTTTATTGACAACTCTATATCCATAAACTTTGCATGAATGGCAGAATGTGGAATGTTTGAGCGGCAAGATACATGTTTGGCATGAAGACATAGGTTCTTTGATCTATGATAATAACTATGAAATTCAACTTGCAACTCAAAATATCATTTTTTATAATTCATTGTATGTAGTAGAAAGCCAGAGATTGTAGCATGTCCCATTGCTACCACTATCTAGTGGTGAATGGTTGAGTGGTAGCTTGGAGTTGCCAGGAGCATGTAAGTCCAAGATAAAATTTGACATCAATAGTGCTATGAAACCCACCACATGCTCCAAAGATGTGCATCTTAGTTGGTTTATTCCATTCTCATTGTTTGCACATTTTTTTGGTTCGTGTGATTTTTTGAAGAAAACAAAGATTACTTATCAATGCAAGTGTCCATCCGAGGAATGGATGAGTCAGCTATTGGGTGAGTCTTGGAAAGTCAAAAGAACACATTTTGATGAGAGGATTGAGTGCAGGGTCAATCAATCTGATCTCACATTCAGGTAAATCTTTTTTACTACTTTAAATGCCTTGATTTAATTGATATAGGCCTTGCTTATATGAATTTTTGTGTTATTTGCATTTACTTGTCATTATTTTTTTAATATTACAGGTATTTCATCGCTAGACAAACTTTGTGCATTCGCTTTTGATATAGAAGATGGCCAGTTTTGCAAGGGGAGTGGATATCAGATGAGGAGTTCGAGCGGTTGCAAGAAAGCATTTTTGGACCTCGACTTGACTATGCAGTACCTTCCCAAGAGAGAGAGGAGGGTGGACCAGTTGCACATTTAGGCCCCTAGATGCGAGCCTCTAGCCAGGGTTGCTTTGGGGTCTCGATCCCATCAAAATTTTGTGTGCACACTCCCGATTCCCTAGAGACCTTGCTTGTAAATTTTTATGTGAATCCGATGTATATATCTTTAGCACACTCCATGCATAGTGAGTTTGACACAATGAGCCTGACATTGAACTTGTGTGATGCAGGACATTGTCTAAATAAATGTATTTTCATCTAGACAAGGTGGCCGATTTGGTAGCCAAGGAAGGATGTAGGACTCCGCATTGAAGGAGCATATCAGCCAGCTCTTGTGAGCAACATTATAGTAATCCATAAGACATGCTCTCCGGCTTTTGCTAAGAACTTTTAAAAGTTGAGGACATTAACAAAGGCTAGGGCCTTCAAGACCATCCCAACAAACTCTAGCTTGGAGAAAGTAGTGTTGCTTCAACATTCAAAATTCCTCTACTTATTCTCTAGTACTAGGTCTGGGTCACATTTTTCCATGGTGGCCCGTGGCATGGTTGCTGGTGTTGATGACCCCAATGTCATTAGGCAGGAACTACTAAGGCAAAATGTGTTGCTACTTATGATCAAGAATAACTCTGACCATGGGGAGCCTAGCTCAAAGAAGTCTAGGAGAGGGTAGATGTACTTAGTGCCAAATGATATTTCATCACCAATGTAATGTAATTTGTAATCTCCTCTTGAAGTAATGAAAACCGATATTTTTTGGATTTGCATGCAATGTAATTTGTTATACGTGTAGTTTATTATTGTTTTTTACTTGAATGTTATGTTTATTTATCGGATTTATACGCAACGTGATTTGTACCCTAAATTTAATTCGTAGTGCTTTATCGAGTTCGTACGCAACACGTATTCATTCAAACGCATGTAATGATACCTCAAAGACATAAATAAAACAAATAACAAGTGCATAAACAAAAATAAGACGCACCAAAAATTTTGTATTCATATTCATAACATTTTATATGGGATCCATTACAACCAAGGTTTTACAAAATCTCTTTGGAAGCTACATTCCGTATATGTTTTGGTAGTATACCCCTATCATTGTTGATCCTCGTGATGTCACAGCGCATAGGGTTCAAGGTCACCATAGGGGTTTGGCAAGAGAAGAATGTATGGGGGTTCAAGAGCTTGACTTTCGAGATGGTAGAGATAAGAGAAGGGTTGAAGGTTTCAAGCCAAGTTCTTGAAGATAAGAGATAATAGGGTGTAGATAGATTCAAGGAGAGGAGTAGCCGGAAGAGAAGGGGTTCGAAGAGATTGAAGATGTAGAAGAATACTCCCAAAAAGAATTAAAAAATATAGAAGAATACTAGCAGAGATGAAGCCTGCCAGTTTCTTTCAGCATTATGAGAAAATATAACTTTGATAGACAAAAACGTGTATAAAATAATACCTTCCTCTATGCTGCTTAGATCGCCAATCTGATGCTTCCAATGGCTCTGAAAGGGGGGTTAAATACCAGGACACCTGGCCAGAATCCTACCAGATGTTGGGGGTAAAGGCGCCTCCGCCGTGCCGCCCCGTGTATTACTACACTGACAGTACCCGCCACTGCACACTGCAGGTGGCGGGCGCCCGTCACGTCACTTTATTCTTTATTCTTTTAGTGACAGTTTGAATAAAGGAAGGCCCGGTCACACATTGTGACTGTTGGAGTTCCCATTTCTTGTCTCTCTCTTTCTTGCTCTTGCTCTCCCGCCATAGCTCGCGTGCAAGCTTCGATCCTTCTCACCTTTCAACTGGTATCAGAGCTTGGCATTCTCTTGCTCGAGCTCGACTCGGTGCTTCCCGACCTTCGCATCGACTCACTTCACGCATTGGGTCTCCATCCCGGCAGCCATAGCCGACCTCTTGAGCTCCCGACTCTCCCCGGCTTCCCGAGCTCCATCCTGGCCTTCTTGAGCTTCATCAGGGCCTTGCCCTTGAGGTATTGCTTCAGCATTTGTAGGCATTTGAGTGTATTCTCAGATTGAAACAGGGCAGGAACAAAGGGCAGCCACTCTTCTTGAGCTCCATAGCTCATATCTTCCCTCCCCTTTGCATTGGGCCTTCATGGCTTGGTATGTGCCTACCTTGGGCCATCATTGAGCCCCCCATTACCCCCTTTTCAGCCCATGTGGAGCAGCAACAAGTTCAGCACCAACAAGGCAGATTGCATCATTTTTTTCCAGGCTGTGAGCACTCATCTACTTCAGCTCCACACTTGGCCATTGCTTCTCGCTCTCTACCTTGATCAAGAGGGCTATAGACTTCATGTTTGATGTCATTCAAGCTTTGGGCATTGGTCTTGATCATTCGGGGCTGATCTCTTCAGATTTGGGACTGTCATAAACTGTCATAACAGGCTGAAAACAGGGCAGCACCATTGGCATTAGCATTTGTTGCTTATACTCCATTCCGGTTGTGCTATTTGATGCCCGTATGCGGTCTACATGATGCCTAGTGCCTTGGGAATGTATGCACATGATTATGCCATGATTTTGGCCTAAAATATTGGCTGATTTGGGACTGTTATTTACTGTTATACAGTGCTGGAAACAGGGCAGCCACACTTGGCATTGGCATTTGATGCTTATACTCTACTCCGGTTACCTTATTTGATGCCCGTATGCGGTCTACTTCCTACCCGGATGTATTGGGGATGTATGCATTTGGTTTGACCATGATTTTGGCTTGAATTTGGGGCTGAAATCTACTATTTAGAATAGTAAATACATGCTGGAATAACAGTGGGCTGAAGGTACTTTACATGCTTTGGCACTTACCTACCGATACCGGATGTATGCTTTGAGCTTTGGCATGATGTCTCTGACATTTGGGGACGGCTTGGAGCATATGTATGAGATTATGGGATGCTTTTGAGCTTCGCATTAGCTCCGTCTTCACTGGCATTTGGACCGACTTGGCATGCTCGTGGACCGCCTATGCCTCATGTCTCTGCTTGACAGTTAGGCTTTTGCATTACATGCTTTGGTTCGTGACATATGCTATTTGGTTCGTGTATCCCATACCGACATTTGGAGCTTGGATTTGGATGTATTTGAGCATTCCCGGCTTACTTGATCACTGATCTTGGTTGCTATTTGGATGTCATTGAGTTGACCGAGAGCTTATTTGGGCTTATGTATTGCTTCATGGTTAATACGACCGGTGCTTCATGTATGTCGTGCTCTCTTGGATGCGCTTGATGCATTGGTAGGGTCACTTATCACTGGTGCTTTCTCTTGGGTTGTTTGAGCTTCTGAGCTCGCTTTGTACGCCTTTTGTGCCAGTGGGAGCATTTTACATGCTTGCTTGACCTTTGACAGTTGCATGCTATTGGAGCAGTTTATGTCTTGAGCAACTACATACGCATTGAGACTTTGGGATCATACTCCGATCTTTATGGATATGCATTGATGTACTCTTGGTTCACAGGATGCTTATGAGCTGAGTCTCATATTTGGATCTTTCTCTTTGAGCAGACACCTATTTGTGTCAGGTTTTGGCAGTTACAAGAACACTTTGCCTAGAGTGTCTCGGGGTGTGCCTTTCACTGGCAGATGTTATTTTGACATGCTTCGATGTTGAGCTCATGTTCTTTTCACTGTCATTGGCCTTGCTTATGTCTGTTTCATGCCGGCTTTGGACCTAGCATTGTTTGCTTGACATTGGATCCTATTTTGGGACAGTTTACTCTCTAGACTGCATACCTGCAATTTATTACAGCAAGCAATTATTGGTGGACTGAGGTGTACTTTTCATGCTGAAATATCCTGATTTGGTGTACTGCACCTAGTACTAAGTGGGCAGCAACTTTTGGCACACTCTGCTCGCCCTTTGGACCCTGTTTTGGTCATTTTTGGGCAGTTTTTGTAGTAAAATAGCAAGCAGTTTTGGACTGTTTGGGCATTTCCAGCCTGCATAATGGCGTCATCTTCGCATGATAGTGCCATCTTTAACATTACAAAGTTGGATGGTACCAACTACTCTTACAGGAAGAGTCAAATATGGCAGTTTTTGGTGCACAAATCTCAGATTAAGCCACTTCGGTTGAGTGGGGAGCAGCCTGAAACTATGGACAATGACGACTGGCTTGAACTTGATGAGCTATGCAAGTCCACGATTGTATTGTCTCTCACTGAACAGGTACATTATAATGTATTTGAGGAAGCACAGAGTGCATGGGATCTATGGAATAAGATCAAGAATCTTTATGATAAGAAAAGTCCGGCGAGCCAGATGTACTGGTTGAAGCAGCTTATGGATCTGCGCATGAAGGATAATGCGACTATGTCTGCTCACTTGAGCCAGTTCCATGCTATACTAAAGAACCTGACTTCACAGGATATCACCTTTGGAGAGGAAGTAACTCCTCTTTTCTTGCTTGGGACTTTGAATGAGTCATGGGATGTTTTCCGTACTGCTCTTTGTGCCTCTAGTGCTACTCTAAAATTGGCAGATGTTGAGAGTGCTCTTCTTCAGGAAGAGGTGAATCGCAAAAACTTGGATGCCTCTCGTGGTAGTCATGCTTTGACAGTTAGAGGCAGGAATGACAGGTATGACCGTGGTAATGGCCGAGGCCGTGACTCGCAGAAGGGTCGGTCTAAATCTCGTGGCAAGTCGCGTAGTAAGTCGCGTGGGCGCAATGCAAATGTCACTTGTCATCATTGTGGGAAAAAGGGCCATATTAGACCACAGTGTCATGAGTTGCGCAATGAGAAGCGCAAGGATAAGGGCAAAGAGAAAGTGCAGGAGAAGTCCTCTGATCGCAGCATAGTACCTGCGAAGTCCAACGTCAAGATTGAAGAAATTAATGTCATGCAGACCAAGGATTCCGATGGTAGTGATGAGTTCATACTTGCAGCTAGTTCTTCTGATGCTTCACACTTGACTGAGACACCTAGTATGTATGCAAAGTGCTGGTTATTGGATTCAGGTGCGTCCTTCCATGTGACGCCTTACCATGAGTGGTTTCACTCTTACCGTACTGTATCTGGATCAGTCAGACTTGGAGATGATAGGTCTCTTGATATTGTGGGATGTGGAGATATTCAGTTGCAGTTTTCCACTGGCAGTTCCTTTTTGCTCAGGGATGTACGTCATGTACCTGCGCTTACGCGCAGTCTTATGTCTGCAGGACAGTTAGATGATGCAGGGTTTCATGTCTGTTTTGGGGATTCTGCCTGGAAGATCACCAAAGGCAGACTTGTGCTTGCTAGAGGCGCCAAGGCTGGCAGCCTCTATCCTCTTGTTGTATCTGGGTCTTCTGTAGACCATGTTTTGGCAGTGGGCTCTATCCCACATGTATCACTTTGGCATGCCCGTTTGGGGCATATGTCTTTAAAGGGAATGAAAATGTTATCTGGTTTGCAGTATCTTCCGCCTTTGGATTATGCATGTTTTGACTTGTGTGATCATTGTCTTTATGGTAAGCAGAATAGGTCTACGCATAAGAAATCGGGTAGGCCATGCATGAGTGAGCCCTTGGCATTGGTGCATTCCGATGTTTGTGGGCCTATGCCTTGCATATCTATGGGTGGCGCGAAGTACTTCATTACCTTCATTGATGATTTTTCTAGGAAAGTGTGGGCTTATCCCATAAAGCAGAAGTCTGATGTCTTGGCAGTTTCTCAGAGATGGCTTGCTCTTGTTGAGAACCAGACTGGGTATAGGCTGAAATGCCTTAGGACAGATAATGGGGGAGAATATGTCTCGCATGCTTTTGAGCAGTTTTGTGATGACAGGGGTATTAAGCGTCAGTTGACCGCCCCTTACACCCCACCCCAGAATGGTTTGGCTGAGCGCATGAACAGGACTATTCAGGAGCGTGTGCGCTCTATGCTTAGCCATGTAGGCCTACCCCAGAGTTTTTGGGCTGAGGCAGTTAGTACGGCAGTGCATGTCATAAACCGATCGCCTTCCAGTGGATTGGATTTCCAGGTTGCAGAGGAAGTTTGGGCTGGTAAGCCACCCTCTTATGCGCATCTCCGTGTCTTTGGATGTGAGGCATTCTGCCATGTATCCGAGGACAAGAGGAGTAAATTGGATCCAAAGAGCATTAAATGCATATTCCTTGGCTATGGTGAGTCAGGAGAGATGGGCTATCGCCTATGGGATCCGCAGGCGCGGAAAATAGTACGTAGCCATGATGTCGTCTTCCATGAAGACAAGATGCACAGGCAGCCTGAGAAGGTGGTTGAGATCTGCAGAGTGATCTTTCAGGAGGAGCCTAGAGCTCCGGCACAGCCAGTAGTACAACCTGCAGCAGTTTCTCCACAGGGCCAGGGTGTTGGACAGGCAGTTAGACAGGCAGCAGAGCCTGCGGTGAGACGGTCTGCTAGAGACAGACGTCCACCTGACAGATTTCAGCCCTCTATGCATTATGTTTTGGTTACAGATGCAGGAGAGCCTTTCACTTATGATGAGGCTATGTGCAGGGGTGACAGTCACTCCTGGGAGAGGGCTATGCAGTCTGAGATAGACTCCCTGCATAAGAATGAGACTTGGGATTTGGTTGCCTTGCCTAATGGCAAGAAGGCTTTGCCATGCAAGTGGGTGTACAAGTTGAAAAGTACCCCTGGACACCCCAAGCCGGCATACAAGGCTAGATTGGTAGCAAAGGGTTTTAAGCAGGAACATGGTGTGGACTTTGATGAGGTATTCTCTCCTGTGGTTAAGATGACCACCCTGCGCTTAGTCTTGGCTTTGGTTGCACAGCTTGACTTAGATCTATATCAGATGGATGTCAAGACGGCTTTTCTACATGGGGACTTGCATGATGAGATCTATATGGATCAGCCTAAGGGCTTTGCAGAACCTGGTAGGGAGCACCTAGTGTGCAAGTTGAAGAAGAGCTTGTATGGCTTGAAGCAGGCACCTAGGGAATGGTATCATAAGTTTGATGCCTTTATGCAGTCACAGGGCTACAACAGGAGTGCTATGGATCCATGTCTTTACACGAAGAAAGCCCGTGATGGCAGTTTGCTTATCTTGGTACTCTATGTTGATGATATGCTGATAGTAGGGAAAGCTCATGATGAGCTAGATGCTCTTAAATCTCAGCTGAAGAAGAGCTTTGAGATGAAGGATTTGGGACAGGCCTCACATATACTTGGGATGCGCATTAAGCGCGATAGGCATCAGAGACTTTTGTATCTCTCACAGCGGGAGTACATTCATAAAGTCCTTGAGCGCTTCCGCATGCAGGACGTAAAGCCTATTGGCTGTCCATTACCTTCTTATGTGAAGGTATCACAGGCCGATTGTCCGCAGACAGATGAGCAGAGGGCCGAGATGGCCAAGATCCCTTATGCTTCAGCCGTGGGCAGTTTGATGTATGCCATGATAGCCACTCGTCCAGATATTGCGCATGCAGTTGGTGTTGTGGCATGCTATATGGCTACACCTGGCAGCAGACATTGGGATGCCGTGAAGGGTATCATGAGGTACCTGAAGGGCACATCAGATATGTGTATTTGCTATGGCAGCCAGGATATAGGGGTCGTGGGGTACACTGACTCCGATTATGCAGGACATGCAGATAGTAGGAAGTCCACTTCTGGCTATGTATTCACCTATGCTGGAGGGGCTGTCTCTTGGATGTCCAGGGTTCAGAAATGTACGGCTTTGTCTACCACTGAGGCCGAGTATGTTGCAGCCACTGAGGCTTGCAAGGAGGCCATATGGTTAGGCTGTCTAGTTGCTGACCTTGGGATTGATGCTACACCTACACTGCATTCGGATTCTATGAGTGCCATTCAGTTGGCTAAGAATCCGGTCTTCCATGCGAAGACGAAACACATTGAGGTGAGGTATCACTTCATACGTGGTGTCGTGGAGGACAGGTCTGTTGACCTTGTCAAGATCTCCACTGACGAGAATCTTGCAGATCTGCTCACGAAGAGCCTCACTATTGAGCGCTTTGCCTTCCTCAGGAGGTTGATGGGCGTTGGATGAGATGTCGTCTTTTCTCATCCCTTGTACCTATGTACATTTGTACTGTCTTTTCTTTTTCTTTTCTCTCTCACTAGGGCAGATTCGCCTTTAAGTGGGAGGTTGTTGGGGGTAAAGGCGCCTCCGCCATGCCGCCCCGTGTATTACTACACTGACAGTACCCGCCACTGCACACTGCAGGTGGCGGGCGCCCGTCACGTCACTTTATTCTTTATTCTTTTAGTGACAGTTTGAATAAAGGAAGGCCCGGTCACACATTGTGACTGTTGGAGTTCCCATTTCTTGTCTCTCTCTTTCTTGCTCTTGCTCTCCCGCCATAGCTCGCGTGCAAGCTTCGATCCTTCTCACCTTTCACCAGATCACTCCTTCTTTATCTCCCACTTTCGGAGTGTTATTCACTACCTGAAAACAGCGATCGCGCGTCGGGCGACTTTGCTAATCTCTTTTTTTACAAAAAATCCTCTCAAATTGGCTGAAAGCTACATGCTTTCTTTTACATGTTCTCCTAATCTAGAAATTATCTATAGTTTTATGGATTTTTATAAGAGATAATATCTAGAATATCGAAAATTGACGAAAAACTTATCCAAAAAAATCTAATATTTTGAACCATGGACACTAATACTAATGCCTAAAGTGGCATTGGCTCTCTAAATCTAAAAGGAAGCCACACTCTAGAAATTTTTACATGGTGTGTGCATAGCGGCACGACATCCACCCCCTTCTAACCTGTACATCCTCTAGCATGTGCCAAAGTCTTACGGATTTACAGTGTCAGAAGAAGTATCTTCTGCCATGTCAATGTCTTCATCTTTTTCCTCTTCTTCTTCCTCTATGTCTTCATGCTCTTGAATTATATTCAAGTCTTCTAGCTCATATGCTGAACTTTCTCTTCATTTGTAGAGCTTGATTCTTTTTCCAGCTATGGGTATCTTCATGCTTGTTCCATCCAATTCAGCCAATGAATATGTGGCATTGTCATGAACGACCTTTACCACATATGGGCCAAAACCAACGCTTTACCATCTTCCTAGAAGCATTGTATTGATTGTCTCGGCTGGCTGTCCTAGATAAGCACCTAGTCATTTTCTTGAATTGCTCTTGGATGAAGTCGATGTCACTTATCAAATCTTCTTTTGTTCTTCAGACTTGCTATCCTTAGCTTCTCAATATCTACTTGAACATCTTCAGGCCTTCTTTCTGGTTGCCATATGCACAAAGTCAGCAACTCTTCTCTACTGATGCCTTCCTCCTGAGGTAGAAGACTCCATGTGAGAGGTTGTTGTCCATACATAAGTTCAGTTGGCATATAGCTAGTCACTGAACTGTGAGTAGTCCGATCAACCCATAATGCAAAAGGTAGCATTTTAGGCCATTCTTTGATCTTTCCTCTACAAGACTTTGCTAGAGCTTTGAGAATAGGTTGATGACCTCTCTCACTCTTTCCATTGCCTTCAGGGTTGTAGAATGATGTTAAAGCCAACTTAATACCCAATTAAGCAAAGAAGTTGCGTGCCTCATCAGCATCCAATTCTCCTCTATCTGCAGTTACTTTACCCACACAACCATATCTACAAAACACTTATTCAAGCAAAAAACGACAAACAACTTGAGTGGATTTGGTTGTTAAGGCTTTGCCTTGAACTTGATTGGTTTGATCCTCTCTTGCAAGCACGAAAGACCGCAAATTCCATATTCCTGTAGACATGGTTATAAGATCAATAACCCATCTATAATGTATAGACAAAGGATAAGTTGGTGGTAACCCATCTCAATGCTTTTCCTTCTTTTGATGACATCTATGGGTCAACAAATCAGCTAGGAAAGCCCGAGTAGAATCCTCCACCTTGAAGGTGTAGTCAAACTCTTGGAGTTGTATCACCCACTTAGCGATTTTGGCTGAAACATCCATGTGCTATAAGGCATAGGGAAAATGCTCTTCTGTCGTGATCACTGTGAACGGCCTAGGGAGAAGATAATGACGACACTTTCTTAAAGCAAACATTAGAGACAAAACCATCACCTCCACCATCTTGTACCCTCGTTCTGATGATGTCATTAATCTGCTAGAAAAGTAAACTGGCCTCATTAGGCCAGTTTTAGCATCCTTTTGTATTAGTGCTGTCCCTAAAGCATCTTCCCCAAAACTCAGGTTGACAAAAAACTCTTGATCCTAGTAAGGCTGTAAAATTATAGGAAGGGTGCTAAGAGCCTTCTTCACCTCGTGAAAGCACCTTTTGCTTTTGTCACTCCACAAGAGCTCCTCAAAGTGGGTTAACTGTTACAGTGGAAATATTAATTGGGAGAGGAGATGAATGAACCGCCCCATATATCGCACCTTCTGAATGAAAGAAGTTAGTTGCTTCACAGAAGATGGTGATGGCACCGCCAATAGGGCCTTAACTTTGTTTGGATCTGCTTCAATGCCCCTCTCACTTACGACATGCCCTAACAAAGTTATGCTGCTTTCGCCAATGCAACACTTCTCATGGTTTAATTTCCCCCCCATTTGTGTGAGGCGGTTGAAAGCTTCATCCACCTTCCCTAGATGTAGAGCCTTAGAACTATAAATACAAAAATCATCAATAAAGACCCTAATGGATTTCCCAAAATATGGCTGGAAGACATAATTCATGAATCACTGGAAGGTAGCTGGGGCATTTGTTAATCCAAATGGCATTACTTTGTAAGCAAAACAACCCCAAGGTGTAATGAAGGTGGTCTTCTGCTGATCCTCCTTAGCTATTCGGATCTGAAAATAACCTGAATACCCATCACAAATAGTATATCTCTTATGTCCGGCCACCTCGTTGAGTATTTCATCCTGAAAGGGAAGAGGAAAGTGATCTCTCTTAGTTGCAGCATTTAGTGGCTTGTAATCCACACAAATCCTCCATTTTCCATTCTTCTTGGGTATCACCACCACAGGTGAAACCCACTCTGAGTCCCCTATTGGATAGATGAAGCCTGCCTTCAAAAGTCGTTGCACCTCAATGAGTAGAGCGTTTTGTTGAACTACTCCCAATTGTTGTAGTCGCTATACCACTGGCCGTGCTCCCTCTTTTAGATTAATGTGATGTTGTACTGCTGTCACTCCTGTGATGTGTTCATAATCAGAAATAAAAAGTGCCTTCTCCTCAACTGATAGATCCTTAGCCAACATTTTTTCTAACGCCTCCTTCTCGACCTTTGGAAGCTGTTACGGAATTTCACTACTAAAAGGCCCTTTTAATGTAATCCCCATCACTTCTAGAGAGCTTTCTTCCTCCTCATTAGAAGGCTCTAGTATGTGGGAAACTTTCCTTTGACCTTCTCCCTTAGTAGAGAATGAAGTCCGGCTAGAAAAAAATCTTTCTTAAGGCAATCAGGTACTCTTTCTCCCTCGGCTAAGGAGGTTGTCCATTTATCCCACAATTTTATAAACATGCCTTCATAGGCTTGGTACTCCCCTGCTACGGTTTGGCGAAGATCTAAGAGCTGTCTCCAAATATCTTCATGTGGCTCTATATCTTGGTACTTGTGCATGAATGCGGTCTTAAGATCCTCCCAATTACCCCTTGTAGCCTCCAAGAGAGCTTGATACCACACTCGAGCATCACCCTTTAGAACTAAAGAGAAGACCCGTACTTTGGTTGCTTCATCATCACGGCCTATGATTAGGAAGGCCATTTCTAAGTCATCCAAAAAGTCTAGAGCTTTCTCCCCTTTGTGCCCAAAAAAACTTGGAAATGCCATGTTGCCTTAGTAGAGTATGAAGATGAAAACGTCTAGACTTAAGTTGTATTTTATGAGGGTAAGGATGAATGGGTTCACAGATGCATTGATTTCAGCAAGATGTCTAGGCCCCAGTATGCTTCTAATAATGCCTTGGAATCTAAGCTTTGTGCTGGCTACAATATGCACAGTTTGCATAGCAAGTGGACGGATATGTCCATACAACTTGTGGTGATTCATGACAAACTATTATAATAAGATAAAGACATGTACATTGAAGGATGCATTGTAGTCTAGCATTGGGAAGATTATAGGTTCTGGTGATACTAGAATCTCCCTTAATCTTTCAGCCCCAAAGTACATGACAAGATGCTGCTGGAAGAAAATCTTCCTACTGATGCATACATTAACTCGGATGTTTTGTACAGAGTGGAAGGTGTAGAAATTCGAGCCATTATTATTATTCATGAGTGGAGACTACTTAAGGGAGTAGAGGAAATACACTTTCTTGAATTATGAAGGATTTTCCCCAAAGTGTTTCTTTCTGGAACCCACCAACTTTGCTATACAGAGAATTTTCTCACCAGTGATTGTTCTTGACTTAGTGTGTCCATCCTCGGCGACATATATTTCATAAGGTGTGATGGCCACCTTTTCAACCACACCCAACCTTTGAGCTAACAACAATTGAAGGTAGTCTCCATACTTTGCACTTCTACAAAACTCCACACCATTCGTACATAGTTGTCCTCCTTTGATGTGGATTAGGCCAGAGAGAGAGAGGGATTTGATGATTTGGTGACGAGGACCTCTCAGAAGGGCCTTCACTTTGTTTGCAAAACACTCACCACAATTATGAGAACCTAGCAATTGATGGCAACATGATTTTTTTCATTGTGAGATAATGAAATTTCTAAGGTGAACACCTTTTACCAGCATACGTGCCGTCATTCGATAGGCATACTTCCTTTCTTGGGCTTCCTTGGGAGACCATTGTGGGAGTCATGGAATTCGACCAGCTTAAAAAAAAGTTGGTGAATGCGTTGGAGAAGAGCCACTTGGGGCACTTGTTGTAGAGGATGCACCACCATGTGTTGTATCATCCCACATAAGGAGGTAAAGAATTGTGGTTGAGAATGTCTTCAGCGGGGGCACAAAAAATGAGGGCTGAAATGATGAACGGGTTGCCTCTTACCCATCCAACCTCCAATCCTCACTAAGAGAACTAAAGAGGGGCACCATCTAGCCAAAGGGAGGATGGGCTAGGACATCCCTTTTCTCAAAGAGAATCAAGAGAACCAAGACACAAATTTACAAGAGAGAATATATATACTAGACACCATATTAGAATATGAGAGAGAGAGATGAGAGGAGAGGGAGACAAGAGGAGAAGAGGTAGAGGAAGCTTGCCATTATGCTACATGGAATGAGAAGATGATAAGAGAGGGAGATAATAGGAGAAGAGGTAGAGGAAGCTTGCCATTATACTACATAATAAAAGAACTTACTCATAGCTTACCTCACAGAGATGAGGGTTTTCTAGAGTGCTCTCATAGGCTTGTCATTGTCCTTTCCCCTCTTCATTCTCCATGGGCTCTTTATATAGCCTCCATGAGGGATTAGATTAAGCTAATGTTCTTGATTAACATAATCCTAGATGATGTATGGCATCTTTGAAAATATGGAGAATAGTGGATGGGACAAGTCCCCACCTTAGTCATCATGCAAGAAGCCAAGGGTGGTGGTAGACAAAATAGAGAAATGGAGCTAGATTACAAGAGGTCGGTGCCCAAAGCACATTATTATAATATATTTACAAGAAGGATAGAGTGGAAAGTTTGTGTGGTGAAAGAGAGAAGCAAATTGCATGTAGCCAGTACTCTGGGCCTTCGTAACTTCAATTTCGTGAAGAATTTGAAAAAAGTTTCTTCTGCAACTTTGTAGAGCAGGTCGAAACCGATCGGGCAATGTAGGAATTTTCTTGAAATTCACTTTTTCTTGGGAGTTATTGAGATTATAAAAAACAGCTTCCAAAAGCTACTTTGACTTTAGTCCCCCATATATATATAAATACATATAAGCATGTGACAGAAGGGGTCCATGCTTGTAAGCTTTTGTGCAAGATCCAAGTGACACCATGATGTGGATATTGAATTGTGTGCTAGGGTGAGGTGTCCTCTAATGATGGTGATAGATTCCAAATCTTAGTGATGCAAGCGGAGCCCATGTCTAGTTGGAGGCTAGTCCTTTGAAAAATCTATGCACTCACTCAACTCCTAGGTGTAATCCATTTCCATCTTCACTAAGATAACCATCCCTTTTACCCTTTACATTGACATGCCTCCTAAGAACTTGTTCCCTCCATTTAATAGAGTTATCATAATCGAGAAGCAATGTAGCATACCTAGTGCTTGAAGAGTAAACCCAAAGTGATATGGTAAGCTCTTGATAGGGGTTTTGGCCAAATTTTGTGGTAATAATCCGGATTGTAAAAAACCCGGATCACCTGTCTCTTAGTAGAAGTTGAGAGAGAATGCATAGGGAAGAGGAGGAAATCATTCCGGTGAGCGGCATCATATCAATGAACAATTTGTCATCACAAGATTTATCTCAAGATCTTTATATGTCTTTTGAACATATCTTTTAACTCCCCTTGTCCAAGAGTCTTTTGAATATGTATCTTGACCATACCTTTAATCAATGAGTATGTTTTCACATTAACCTTATATCCAAACATTTTCTTTTGGGTAATTATCTTGTATTGAGTAATCTTCTCATCATTCTTTGCTCCCATCTCACAAAGCGTCCCTGTGGTGAGCGACTTGTAGCAAACTCCACACATATCCCATGCGACAACATTAAAAACCTGAGTGCGTCATTTTGCCACAAACAGTTCGAGAGAGAGCGAAAGAGACTGTGGCTTTGGGAGAGAGAGGGAGAGGAAGAGAGAGGAGAGCTTCTCGCTGCCACTGCCGCCACTACCACATGTGAAGAAGAGGGAGAAGTGCATGAGGGAGAAATAGGGGATGTCACAAAGAGGAGACAAGGAATAAATCCTCCGACCTTTGCAGTAGGTATATTGACTCTTCTTGGTTTGTTCTTGTGCTTTCTTCTTTTATTTTATTTTATTTTCTTGAGAATGAGATGCATTGAGAGAGAAATAGTAAAAATGAGAGAGGGGATGAAAGATAACAAAGAAGCAGATAAAGAGAGAGAAAGGGAGGAAAAGAGGAGAATGACACAGAAAAAAATGAGGGGGTGGAGGGAAACAAAGAGAGAGGTAACAAAGAAAGAGAAAGAGAGAAAGAAATAGAGGGGGGAGAGAACACGAAATGGAGAGTGAAGGGAGAGGTGGATAAAAGGGTGAAGTAAAGGGAAGAAGGAGAGTGGATAAAAAGAGAGAGCTAGATAGAAAAGGGGAGAAAAAGAGAGATAGAGAAAACAACAAATAGAGAGCGAGAGAAAGAGAGGTAAAACGGAAACAATGAGAGAATTAGAGATAACAAAATGATAGAAAGAGAATGGCAGAGGGGGAAGAGAGGCACAAAGAGGGGTGGGGAGAGAGATCCTTCCAATGTCTTATTTGATGGGTTTTTAATTTTTTAATTTTGATTTTGATTTTAACGAGATGCATCGAGTGCGAGTGAAGAGGAAACAAGAGAAATATATAGAGAAAAGAAGGGAGGGAAAGGAAAAGAGAGAAGAAGTGAGTGTGGGGAGGGAAGATGGGGGAGATAAATAAACATTTATAGAAAGAGAGGGGGAGAGAGAAGCAAAGAAGGATGGAGGGAGGCAAATAAAAAAAGAAAAAGAAAACGAGAACAAAAACATGTTGTTTATTGTAACTAGACAAAATGGAAAACTATGATGGTCATGATATCCAAGATCGCAAGGCGTATCTTAATTAGTGTGTTCCATCTACTCTCAATGCAAGCTGGCAATCAGACGAAAGTGTCACTTGTCTAAAGAACATGTATGATGCTTTGGCGAGTTCCAATCGGAGATCATTGATTAAGTGATCTCAGACTTTCAGCGAACGGTAAGAAAAGTGTGTATCAATGATGTCTTACATTCGTAAACTAATTGAATATCATATACAAAAACATTCAACGTGCCCATAAAATTTATACATGGAAGTAACGCCTTATTCCAAGAAAGAATGCATATATTACAGCCAATTAGAAGAGTTCATGGGCATGCAATGGATGGAGTGTTTGAGTCAATCCACCACTTGGAAGGCACAAAATCAATCTATATCCTCAATATTAGAGGAGACAGTTAGCCTTTCATACCTTCCTCTAATCTTCGAGCCTGAGATGGAGGAAATGATCGATGCATTGATGCCCATGGATGCCAAGTCATGTGATCTCCTCAAAGAGGAAGTGTCCATACCATTATACAATGGATACTGAGTATCTCCCCTAAAGACACTACTTGCACTACTAAGTATGGAGGTAAAATACGGGTTGAGCGAGGCGAGTGTGACCGAGTTGTTTAGGTACATTCTATGTACACTCCATTGATCTTTTTTACTCTATTATAAAAATTACTTATGCTTTTTTAAGGTGTTTTATGAAATTTTTAAAGGTTGCTAAAGTATCATATATTACAACTTGGAAATACAATACCTAAGTCTTGTGATGATGCGTGACATGTTTTACGAAAGCTTAGCATAGACTACAACAACATCCATGCATGTGTCAATGATTGTGTGTTGTTTCAAGGAGACTACATGAGTATGGAGACATGTCTAAAGTGTGGTACTCACAGGTTTCGATAAGAATTGCACGGGCAAACCATCCCTCAAGAAGTTCCTAGACACTTTCCACTTATACCACGCATACATAACATGTTTCATACGTCAGGCATAGTGAGCTTGAAAACGTGGCATGCCCAAAATAGATCCATAGATAGAGTCCAATGAATATCAACAGATTCATGGGCATGGAGCCACATTGACTCTACCTTTCTAGGCATTTTGATTCATTATTCACACTCCATTGGTGAGGAATTGTCCTGTTTGCAATGTGGTATGCAAATTTTCACTTTGTACTCTCTATCATAGTGGTAATGATGGCCATTGTTATTAGGCAAACCACTTGATTGTTGCCTTGGAGAGAGATTATCCAATATTAGTTCTCCATGGTTATTTGAAAAGGATTATTGACTATTTTTCTTGTTTTTTGCCAAAAGAGTAATGACCAAATGAGTTAGTTCCACATGCTAATGATTATGGGTGGGCTGAATTTATCAATCAAACAACAAGAGCCAAGGAACCTTCATCTCGGTCTTGCTATGGATGGTGTGAACCCATCTGGTCTCCGCTCAACTTCTTATAGTGTGTGGCTTGTAGTCCTTGTTAACTACAACATCCATCCAAGCCTTTTTATGAAGAAAGGACACATGATCCTTAGCTTGATTATTCCTAGGCACTACAAAGTTAAGACTATGGATGTCTATGTCGGTTGATTAGTTGATGAGCTTAAAATTTTGTGGGAGAAGGGGTTCGCCATGGAAGATATGAGCAAGTGTAATGGTTGCCAATATACCAACCATTCTCATGTAGACCATGCATGACTTTTCAGGATTCAGGGAGTGCTTAGGTAAGTAGGCTTCCATCTTTGTTGTGGTGATATTGGACATAGCTCATTCAAGTTTGTGTTGATTGAATTGGGGTGTTGGGACAGGTCTAGTTATCTCAAGTTATCATGCATGTCCATCATGTGGATCACTGTTAGACTCTTGAAGGTCACAAACCATGAAGAAGATGGTATATTAAGGACACTCCATTTTCTTGCTAGAGGGTCATGAACTCAAGGAAGGTTTTCTTGGATGACCTCTAGTATGAAACAACGCCTAAAGCTGGTACGAGTTGAAAATGGTCCACACATAGTCACATCTAAATGAAATGTAACAATTCTCAGTTTTCTATGAGTTGCCATATTGGACCTACTTACAAATTGACCACTTGTCAGATTTGATACATATTTTCAAAAATGTGAGCAGATTATTATGGGACCACATCACAAGAAAGAGAGACACTATAGGGGCATGAATGGATTTAAAGAAGGTAGGCAAGATGGAGGTGCTTTGGCCACAATCGAGCATTGATGGTCACTTGCAACTACCTCGCGCTCTTTGGGTTCTGTCTACTAAAGGAGAGCGCATTGTGAAACAAATTATTAGGTCTATCCACATGCCGATGGGCATGACACATTCTCTCAAATCCGCTTTTCCTAAAGATGACCAACTATCAGGGCTAAAATCCCATGATTGGCATAAGATATGTTAGGTTTGTAATGGCATCAATTGTAAATGGACGACGTATGTTGCTATTTAGTATCTAGTTGGTGTTCGTAATGCTTCTTTATTTGTGGAAATTTGTACTAATAGTTGTGATTGTGGTAGTTCTAGGGGGGTTGTTATGGAGATGTGGATGATGGAAGCCCGCAGTCATCTCCAGATAAGGGTGCTACTCCTCGCTCTCGTATACATTCTAGAGAGGATGGCTCAGGTGGGTGTTGTGGAGGCATTGATGGAGTGTCTCCATCTTATCGTTCTGATGGAGGCGTATCATCTATAGAATTTATCACACTTGTGGAGACATCTACTCCAGTGACTCCAGCTTTTGCTCAACCATCTAAACACGTGGCACCCCTATGGGTGCTACTTTGAGAGATACTACCCTTGTGGATACACCAGATGTCAAGATTGTGGGAGAGAAGGAATGAGTCTCACTTGTAGCTTTCTTACTTGCACAATGGGAGAATACACACACAGGTGGAGGCTGAAAACAGTTTTCCTCTTCTTAGTTGTGTAAGCAAAAAAGAACTCTAGTACAGAGAAATAGAAGAATCCTATATATGTGTCTCAAAACAAACTCAACTAACTAAGGTGGCATACTAACTGAGCCATGAACTAGAGTAGATAAGGATAGCTGTCATCTAGATATTATTCATGGGCAATGTACCAACCGCATCTGCAGCTAACAAGTCGGTGACATAAATGCACAACGGTCACCCTGGCATATCACGAGTGGAGCTCGATATCTCAACACTCCCCCTCGAGCTCAATCCCAATTCCTGCACACCAAGCAGGTCTCTGAACTTGCGCAGCTTCTCTGCACCCAATGCCTTCGTGAATATGTCACCTACCTGATCCTCTGTGTTGACATAAACTAGATCAATAAGACCTAGTAAAACCCTCTCCCGCACATAGTGATAATGCACCTCAATGTGCTTTGTTCTAGCATGATAGACTGGGTTATTTTCCAAGTGCATACTGCTCATGTTGTCACAATAAATGA
This sequence comes from Lygodium microphyllum, assembly GCF_053477565.2. Lineage (NCBI taxonomy): Eukaryota > Viridiplantae > Streptophyta > Polypodiopsida > Schizaeales > Lygodiaceae > Lygodium > Lygodium microphyllum. The sequence goes on from NC_141145.1 coordinate 117,475,881, forward strand.
CATCTGGCCCATCTGTAGGCTGATGTATATCATAAAGTAGCTTATGCAACCAAGCTACCTTAGATGTAACCATTGCTGCACCCCTGTACTCAGCCTCTGTGCTCGACAAGGCAACTGTAAGCTGTTTCTTGCTGCTCCAAGTGACTGCAGCACTCCCAAAATAGAACACATATCCACTGGTAGATCGTCTATCAGAAATACTACCAGCCCAATCAACATCAGTGTATCCATGCAACTGTATCCAAACCCCAGTCTCATAAAATAGTCCATACTGCAATGTGGACTTCACATACCTGAGTATGCGTCTAGCCGCATCCAAATGCGATTTCCTTGGAGCCTGCATAAACTGACTTACCAATCCAACAACATAGCTCAAATCTGGCCTGGTAATAGTCATATAAATCAAACTTCCTACTATGCGTCTGTACATAGTAGGGTCTTCCAGAAGCTCACCTGCATGTGTGCTCAGCTTCACATTCTGCTCCAAAGGAACTGAAATAGGCTTACAGCCTGTCATCCCATATTTGGACAGCATGTCCAATCCATACTGCCTCTGCAAGAGCCGTATCCGACTTAGTGATCTAATCACCTCAATGCCCAAGAAATAACACAACTCTCCCAAATCCTTATCTCAAACTTCTGCTTCAATAGCATTTTCACATGAAGGATATCTTCATCACTATCACCTGTGATAATCAAATCATCAACATAAATGACAAGTAGCACAATACATTTCTCTATTTTTCTCACATAAAGTGAGAAATCTACCTTGGAAATCTGAAAGCCAATAGTGACAAGATACTGTCCTATCTTGTCAGACCATGCTCTAGGTGCTTGCTTCAAGCTATGCAAGGCTTTCTTCAACTTGCAAACAAACTCAGGATGAATAGCATGCACATAACCTGGTGGCTGCTCCATATAGACCTCTTCTTGCAAATCACCATGCAAGAAGGCATTCTTTACATCCATCTGATGTAAAGACCATCCCTTTGATGCAGCCATAATAATGACTGCTCTTACGGTTGCCATCCTTGCAACTGGACTGAATGTTTCTTCATAATCAATGCCATATGTTTCTGCATACCCCTTGAATACTAATCTTACCTTGTATCTATTCACAGAACCATCTGCATTGTGTTTCACCTTATAAACCCACTTACAACCAATTGCATTCTTATCTTTAGGCAAAGGTACCAATTCCCATGTAGCATTTTCTTCCAAGGCATCCATTTCTTCATCCATGGCTTTCTCCCATTTTTCTTTTCCCATGCCTTACTCAAAAGAAGTGGATTCTAGTTCCTGTATCACTTTGACCATATAGGCATAGTGAATGGCTGTAAATCCATCATATTTCAGCCTATCCACAGGATACCTATCTTTGGTAGACATGCTTAAAGTAGGTTCACTCCCAGGTGCTCTCAAAACATCCCTGGTCTTCCTTACTCCAGGTGTAACAATATAAGGAATACCCAACTCATCATCAATGCTCTGTTCTGAGCCACTGGATTCACCATCCACATAAGAGTGACCTGCATTCACATCAAACATGGGCTGATCTACCTTCTCTTTTCCTTTTCGTGATACTTGCATACCACTATCTACATTGCTTTGAGAAGATTCTCCTGATCTCAATCTGCCTGTCCATGGCAAAGAATATGAACCACTGCTAGAGGATACTCCAAGTCCACTAATATCTTGTGACTGCTGCTGTGAATTCTGTGCAGCATTACCATTTTGTGCATCTACATTATCAATCATGTTTACTGGTTTATACCAGCTGCTCATCTCATAAAAAACAACATCTTTGCTCACTGTAAACTTACGAGTAGAAGGGTTATAGCATCTATACCCTTTCTGGCAAAGAGTAACCAATAAAGATACACTTCTCAACTTTTGGATCCAACTTGGATCTCAACTCATCTAGCACATGAACATAGGCAATGCAACCAAAATTTTCAAATGAGAAATATTTGGTTTCCTACTAGTATATCTCTCCTCTAGAGTCATCCCATGTATTGCTGCAGTGGGAGTCCTGTTCATTATGTAGATTGCTGTAGCAACTGCTTCAGCCCAATAAAAATCTGGCAAGTCTTTTTTGTTGAGCATGGCACGAGATACCTCTCTAATATGCCTGTTTTTCCTTTCTGCAATTCCATTTTGTTGTGGGTTATGACTACATGAATATTGCTGCTTTATGCCATGCTCCTGTAGGAACCTTGCAAACTCATTTGAGAGGTACTCTCCCCCTCCATCTGACCTTAGGCATTTTATTTGCAGGCCTGTTTCTTTTTCAACCATAGCTTTAAGAGTTTTGAAATGCCCAAACACTTCACTTTTCTTTTTCATAAAATACACCCAAACTTTTCTGCTATAGTCATCAATAAAAGTAACAAAATAATGACAGCCTCCAATAGATGCAACTTTAGTAGTCTACACATCAGAGTGGATTAATTCCAATGGCTTCTTACTCTCTTGAACATATCTAGGAAATGGTTTCCTTGCATGTTTTCCAAATTGACAGGCTTCACATATCTTATGCATTTGTGCAACCTTGAATTTAGGCAATCCTGCAACACCATTTTGGGCTTGCATTGATTTAAGTCGTTGTACATTGACATGACCAATGCGTTTATGCCAGATATCAATATCTGCAACTAAACCGGTCCCATGTGCAAACATTGCTGCACTCAATTCAGGCATGTCTGTATCCAACGTAAACATTCTGTCCTTCTTCTTTCCTTTTGCTATCAAGCGACCTTTATTTTTCATATTCTCAACAAAGCATCCATGAGAATTAAATATGAATTGCAAGCCCTGCTCAACCATTTGACCAACAGAAACCAGGTTCTTGGTGATATTCGAGACATGAAATACATCCGACATGTATTTCTTTTTCCCATCCTGCATAGACAAATAAAGTTTTCCAATCTGCACAATAGGATGTGCAGTATCATCATCAATCTCCACAAATCCTGGTCTTTCCATTTTCCTTGCATCCTGCATCCATTCTACATGACCTGTCATGTGGTTTGATGCACCTGAGTCAACATACCACACATCATTGCTTTCTTCTGCACTTATCATAGAATTGGTCATGTGCTGCACCATAAATAAATGCTCATTTTTGTCATCACCTTGTCTACTAGAAGATGCATAATTCCCTTGTTGCAATTTTCCATTCAACATGTCATTCTGCTTTTTATAGCAGTCTTTAGCCATTTGACCCACTTTACCACAATAGTAGCATTCAACATTGTTGTTTGCATTTTGGCTTCTTTGCCATCCACCACGACCTCTTTGGCTCCCCCTACCTCTAGAGTTACCGCATCCTCCTCCATAGGATTGGTTTTCTTGAGTTTGCTGTATATTCTGATTTCTACCATGGCCTCTAGATCGGGCTCCTCTACCTCTGCCTCTACCTCTTCCAGCATTTGAGTAGAAGACAGTTTCTTTTGAAGTTCCTCCTGAAGAAGATGCACCACAATTTCTCTGCTCCTCAGAAATTAGAAGAGCAATCAACTCCTCAAAATCAGGAAATCTTTCATGGACGGAAATCGATGTTTGAAACTGTGCATAATCCTTTCCTAGACCATTCAAGGTCACAGAAACTAAAGCATCATCTTCCACTGGCGACCCAATGGAAGCAAGTGCATCTGCAATCTTCTTCACCTTCATGTGGTAGTCATTGATGCTCATACTTTCTCTTTGCACATTGTGCAACTCTTTCTTGAGCTGCATTTTCCTAGCAGCTTGCGTATTTGTGCCTCCTTTGGCGTACTTGCATCCTGAATATGCACAATCATAGAGTCTGAAATACTGATAGACAGCCAATACATAACTTTTCTGGCTCTCTCATGCCATCCTTTGAATGCCTCCATTTGCTGTTGATTGGGAACATTAGGAAGAACTGGTTCTTCTTCATTTCCTACAACGAATTCCCAATATCCTTTTCCCATAAGAAAATTCATCATTCTAAAGTTCCATGCTTGGAAGTTGTTCTTGTCAAGCTTTTTAGTGACAATCTGTGAAAGAGAATCAGATGCCATTACAGAACACTGCAAAAAAATTCTGTCACTGTAAAAAATACAGCTTCAACCTCACAAGGGTAAATCTACAAAACTAACGAAAGTGGTATTTGACCACACAGTCACTTCCTAGTGACGATTTTGCATCAACAAGCAACGAAGATGATTCTGTAAATCCCAATGTCTCTGCGCACAGGCATACGATGCAATTTCTACGGTAACTTTTCACCGACCTGTAGAACAGTGGTCGCACATCAAAAAACAGGGCCTTTTCCTGAGTGCTTGCAGAAAACTTCTGCCTCCAAAACAGGCCCCGAAATGGCCTCGAATAAAAAAAAATAGAGCAACCAAGGGCTAAAGCCTTTTCCCGCAGCATATACTGTCCTCTTGCTACACTGCGAAGGGCGTCTCAATCTGAGACAATATACTCTTGCACTTTCCGGCTGTGCTATCTGCAGAGACTTGCTCCCATACTCAAAAAATGAAAGCAACATTGGTCCTTTTGCCAGAACACCACGAACTTGGTTTGCTTTCTTGAGCTTCTTACCACGAACCAGGCTCTGATACCATGCCAAGATTGTGGGAGAAAAGGAAGGAGTCTCACTTGTAGCTTTCTTACTTGCACAATGGGGGAATACACACACAGGTGGAGGCTGAAAACAGTTTTTCTCTTCTTAGTTGTATAAGCCAAAAAGAACTCTAGTACAGAGAAATAGAAGAACCCTATATATGGGTCTCAAACCAAACTCAACTAACTAAGGTGGCATACTAATTGAGCCACGAACTAGAGTAGATAAGGATAGCTGTCATCTAGCTATTATTCATGGGCGGTGTACCAACCGCATCTACAACTAACAAGTCGGTGACATAAATGCACAACGGTCACCCTGGCATATCACGAGTGGAGCTCGATATCTCAACACTAGATGTACAAGGGTCTCCAGGTTATGTCCAAGAGCACGGTCGTAGGTGGGAGAGGACACACCTTAGACATACCTTAGAGGGGTATGGATACCTCGTCGTAGTTGAGAGGATATCTGTTGTAATCATGAATGATGAGAGGAGGAGGGTGGTGTCTCACATGAGACAGTTGTGTCAATAAGTTTTCCAACACAACATCTTGGACCATTGGAAGAATATACCCAAGGGGAGTAAGGACTATATAGCAACATCCTTTCATGAGGTATTTCTAGTACCTACGGCGGTAGAGAGGTTTTCCACTGGGTGGATGATGAAGTGTATGCATGCATACATGTCACATAGATGATCAAATGCACGCAAGGCACTCAAGAGTGGCGGCTCAGAGTTGGCAACAACAGGGAGGCAGCAGGGCATGATTGGAGCAAGGGTCATGCATCATCTGGGGAGTGGTGGCCACAGGACTTATCTGGAGGACTTTGTAAGTTTTTCTTTTGTTCTTCTCGCTTTCTTATTTGCAATATTACTTGTACTAAAAATAGTGTTTTTAACAATCCTATTCTATTTTCTTTGTAGCACTTCATTACAAACTATGATCCCACCGGCTTGGAGACTCGATATGTAGAGAGACACCGTCTCATTGCACTGATTAATAGGCTACACGCATGCGGCAATCGAGCAAGTCAATCATCTTTCTTGTTTGTAATTACTATTTTTTTTAAAATGCATTATGGTGGACTGATGTGTAGTTGTTCATTTTTCAAAGTCCCTTCGATGCTCTTTTGCATTGAGATGAGCTTTTTGATGGCAAGGATCTATAGCTTTCTGATTCGTGGAGCACACACCCTCTTCTTCTTTGGTCATGTGATCTGTGCAAGCATCTCCCATGTACTATTCTTTAGATGTACTTATCATCCTTTGTAGCTTACCATAATTCCATGAGTTTTTATAAACAATCTTATACTTATTCTATATATCAGTCTTGTGGGTTCAAGTACATTTTGTGCTAATCTTGACGACCATTGCATATCTAATATGTTATTATATTTGTAGAATATTACACAGTACATGGTGCTATAAGCTGCCCTATCACAATTTATTTTTCTCTATAACCATCACTCTTAGCATTGTAAATTTACTACATGCATCGTTATTGGTGTCACAATATACGTCGCAAACCGTCGCTATATGCATCACTATTTGTGTCACAAAAGTGACAAAAATAGTTACGATTTTATATAAATGCTAATACTGATGCATTTGGCGACAATGGGGGCAATTTTTTTAATGAACATTTGCGTTGCTTTGAATGTCGATATGAGGGTTGTATGTTGTAGTGCTATACCTTGTAGTATAAAAAGCTTCTTCTTGACTATTGAATGCATCATTTGGTATTAAGTTCCTTATGTCCAGTTCTTTCTCTCTCTCTCTTGTACTTTGTTTTCTTTCTTCTCCATCTCAGCTTCTTACATTATGGCATATGAAGCATCACACATACAGACACACAATGAGTATTAGATACTAGCCCATCTCATGGCAGCATTAATATGTTAGGTACAAGGTTGAGACATGGTTCTACATACAACACACATGCTCAAAGAATGTCCAAAGACAATATCTAACAACACCACTAAGATGGATCATTTGAGACAATGTAGTCAAAACTGAAGCTTTGAATCACTATGTGATGCCACTCTATCTCAAGGGATTCACTATATGTAAACCGTTTATATCAATGCATTCAAAGAATATTTAAAAATATCATTATTTGTGAACTTTTTCCAACTAAAACTTATCCCTTTTCTATTAAATTTACAATAACTTCTTTATATAGCACCTTTTTGTATGTAAAGAATGTGTTAAATTTATCTTTTGAAAACCCTTCTTTTTCCCACATGATATGCTTACATATTTGTAAGTGAAACCCCCCCCCCCCCCCCCCCCCCCCCCGCCCCCCTCCGTCCCCCCCTAAAAAAAGAGCATTGTATTGTATGAAATAATTCTTAGCTTGTATTAATGTGATTTTTGTAGAATGTGATTCTATTAGATCATAGTGGTTATTATCAACTTTACTTAGATGTGGCTTGATAATGAAGAGGTAAGTTTTCAAACATATTATTGATATATTTTGAAAATATACATATGTGAAACTACCTTCTTTAATATATGATTGCTATCCAAAGACCTACGTGAAGAATATGTATGGATGACGTAAAAGCTAAATACTAAAAGCACAACCTTATATATGTGTTTTCTTTTGATAGCCTTTGTGCTTTACCTTGTAACATCTCCACAAAGTATTGATTTTGGTGTTTATAGTATTGTTTAGTGCATGGGCCACAATGAACAATAGGTGATGCTTGTGAGTGCAATACATATCATGAACATTACTCTTATTGCACAAATCATGGCTAACAATAAGAAGTGCTAATCTATTTTGGTAATATTGTGCTTTGTGCAAGTTTGTCACATATCTCTAGCATGTGGTTAATAGTTAGATTAGTATTGTGAATAATTGAATCACTAAATTCTATGTTGGAGCCCATGAGTAACCACTATAAATCAACTATGGTCAGACTTTAATGTTTTACTTAGGATTACATACAGATATAGTTTTATAAAACCAAGGGTAAAATCAAGGGTAAAATCAAAAGCTATACATAGATGCAAATCACTTCTTGGCAACATAGGAGCTCCATACTTTTCATCTCAGACTAGACTTTTGGTTAAATCAATTACATGTAAGATGTGTTTTACTTAGGATTACATATAGATATCGTTTTATAAAACTAAGGGTAAAATCAAAAGCTATACATAGATGCAAATCACTTCTTGGCAACATAGGAGCTCCATACTTTTCATCTCAGAATAGACTTTTGGTAAAATCAATTACTTGTAAGATGTGTTGTGTCAGTGAGCATTCTCATGATCACAATCCAAAGTGGTGATACTTAAGTCAACAAATTCCCCACATTACAAAGGCATATGAGAATTGGTAGATAATTGATGTTTTAAGAGTAGGAATATTTTAGTTCCTTTTAAAATAAGAACACTATTTTGTCCACTTATGAACAAAAATAGTGCTAGTGGAAGCAAAAAAAAGCATCTTGCATTGTCATCATAATTAAATAGTTCCTAACAATAAAATGAATCCAAGGGTGATGGTTAACCTAGAATTATCCCATATATTGAAAGGTAATGACCACTTTGCCAAAGAGCATTGTGGTGGATGGACCCTCAGCATTCACACTTTAAATAGTCTAAAGAAACCAATAAGGTTACACTCACCAAAAACAAAATTTGCCCTACCCTAATAATTTAGTGGTAGTTTTACAAATTCTATAATTTACACATAAGTTCAACAAGAGCCAAATATTTGAGCCATGTAAACTTTTATATATTTGGGATTTTGCAAAACCTTAAGATAATGCATCATTGAGTGTCACTCTATTGCCTCGTCACTATCACTCTTTTTGTGGATCCTTTATTTATAACTAGGCCTAGGAAATAGCAAAAAACCCAAAAAAAATTATTTGATTGCCATATAATATATAAAATTAAACTATTAAAAAAGTTTATGCAACTCATTTGGAAAAATATATAACCACGGTGGTAGATGTTTGGAACCCATTTAAAACATAACACATTAAGTAACCTTGCCGGCCAACAGTTTAATTCGATAATAATAGATGTGCCATGTCAACAAGCAATAGCTCAACTGATCGAGACGGGGGTAGCTGTTTTTCACAATCTGCAAGCGACTCCTCCCAAGTCCACATTTTCCATCCTGAGAAGGCCCAAGCAAAGCCAAAGAAGGGAAGACACTTTAAACATTGCTGAGAACTTTACAAGCTGTGCCAACTGCCATTATCAGGAGTTGGCAATTGCACCTTATCCACGCTGCTGATTGGCTCTAAGGATGCGCATCTACAGGCTATATGGCGACTTTATATAAAGCCGAGCTGGGAAGAGCTACTCTCTTACAATACAATCGCAGTTTGTTTGAATTGCCATCCATAGTACTGTGGACTGAGTAGAGCAGTCGTGTGCTGCAGGGGGTTTAGGTTACTGGGTGGGTTGCGTCGATAGGGCCGGTATCATGGCGCTCGCCCGCGACAACGTCGTAGGTCGTGTGAATATTAATATAGTGCTGGTATCGTCACTGCTGCTGTTGTCGCTGACGGCACTGACGACTGCTGATCGGGTGGCAAAGGTTGATATCTTCAAAGAAGCGGACTGCGTAGGAACTCCGACCAACACCTTCTCCTTGCGCAGCCAAACGTGCCAGACGTTCGACGAGCAGCAGGGCGCGATCCAAGTCTCCAACATTAGCTCCACCACCCTTGTGACCTACTACAACAAGATGGACTGCCAGCCCTCCAGTGTTGTTTTCGAAGGCCCCGGACCCGGCTGCCTTGCAGACACTTACAAAACGCTGTGCGGCCTCTTCATTCAGAGTTGATGCGCCCGGAGGTGCGGCTCGTTCTGTTTACTCTTTTTTCCCATCATCGCTGCACGTTGCTTCTCTTTCTATTTATGCGCTAGAGTGCTCGAAGTGGAAGGACAGTCCAAATTTTCAGAGTATTACACAAATTCCGGCTATAATTTCCACCTTGTGAGGTATGGCAACATCATAAGCTTTCTTTTCGACGGAGGGACCACATACCTAGCTAGGTGTGGTCGGGGACCTTGGGGTTGCTGGGTTAGCTCCCTACCCCCCATTGTACCTAGCTATGCATCCAATGTTTCCCTCACACAAGTTCATGCCATTCAATACTAGATGGGAAAATAGACCCCTTTTCCACAAGAGGAAATGTTGAGAACTACTTGCATATACCGAAACTTCAATTTCTTTGTGAACAAACTAAAAGAGTAAGCTATCTGTCTTATCATATGTACATATTTATTTTGAAGGGAATTTTTTTAAAAATACAATTCTTGTGAATGATAAAGCCTCCTTTCAAGGATACTCAAACTTTCAAATCCGAGGCCACGCTCGCAAGGGCCCATTTTTTAAAACATTTTTTAAAAGATAATGCCAAATATATAGTGATGATGAAAGGGAGATCTCAAGTTCTTAGGCTATCATAATGGCTAGGGGATCTTAGGTAGAAGTAGCATGTTCTTGAGGAGAAGGTTACCCCTAGTTCACTAGCACTTTTTAAATGCTCATTAGCAGAAGGTTACCAATATAAGGCATGAATGCTCTATCAAGAATTGTGCACTTATTTTTTAGCTTTTTAATTAGTCATTTTCTTACAAATAATTTTTACAGTGGGCTTTTTCTCAAGCTATAAGCATCCATTATTGTTAGCTCATGTTGCATGTTGCAAGTCTAAACTAGAGTTTTGTGAAGTCTAGTAATTAAAAGTTATGCCTGATTATATAGCATATATGAGGGTCACAAACAATGCCATGTATACTTAGTAGCATATGAAATCATGGATGTACAACATGTCTTGATGTCTAATAAATTTTCCTCCCCCAAACCATCTATATTACCTGTCTAGCTATGTTTTTGTCATAAACTCGCCATGTTGCCTCGCTTATATGGTTCCCATAACTTCAATATACAATTTTTTGCAGGTGGCGATGGGGACATGGGTCTCAATCTAGCTATAGCTTGAATAAAAATTATGCAATGGTGTAAGCTTGAAAGATGGATTGGTAGACAAGAACCTTCATGGACCTTCAAAAGTCTAGACTCTTGTAAACCTATCTTAACTAAATAATTGAGTAAACAAATACAAGATAAATGTTTGTTATGTCCCTTTTAACATAATTTCTTACTATGTTTTAGCACTTTTGTAACTATTCATATTCTATGAGAGATAGTGGTTGGCTCATGTGCATGTGATGCATTGTCTCATTCCTTCATTTCTTTGCTTTTAGTTTTTCCAACATAAATGTATACCAAAATCGAGCATGATAATCCTCTTTGTTCCTCTTCCACACACACACACACACACACACACACACTCTCTCTCTCTCTCTCTCTCTCTCTCTCTCTCTCTCTCTCTCTCTCTCTCTCTCTCTCTCTCTCTCTCTCTCTCTCTCTCTCTCTCTCTCGTGTTGAATTATAAAGAGTCTAGTGTGATTAGACCTTTTTTTGGGATCATGTTCATGTTAAATATTGTAATTGATCTGTATATGTAGGTGAACATATTTTGTTTGCACACACAACTTCTAATTTGTTCATAAGTATGAAATCCTCTATGTTTGTGGATATGTAAAATGTGTGTCTACTACAGGGTCCTCAATTGTGCTTAGTTTGAGATTTGTTCTTTTACAGTTTGAAAATACATAATCATGTAACTTACTACCTTGATTTATAGACAAAGTTAACATGATGTGGACTATTGCATTTCTTTCTTTAGAAATCCAACATGTATTCAAAGATGGAGGTCTCCTTTGAACAATATCTCATCCTTTTCCCAAGAAAGTGATACACATGTTCTCTACTAAGGCAATCATGAATGAGATTGTAGAGAAAGTAGGCAATTGATCAAAAGTATACTTGAGGTCTAGAAGGTATTACTTGAGGAATGCATGGGGACTCATTCTATTTGTGGAGATAATTGCATATGCTATATTGAAATGTGCATTATTTAGATGTGCAAGTTCTTGCCAATAATTATCTTGTAGGAAACGGTAAGTTTCTTTGGTAGGCATGCTTTGCTCTTTAATGTAGAATCATTTGTGGAAGTATCACCCATTGTGTGAGTCAACTCCCTTGATATTACAAAGTTGTTCTATAATCAAGCTAGTATGTATTTACTCAAGGGGTCGACTATATGTATACCCTCTATATGATGTGCATTTAAGGTTTATTTATAAATGCCCTTATCTCATATTTTGCTAAATAAAACACACCCTTCTTGTTCAATCTTTATATAAACCCTTTATTTGGCACCCTTCAATATTTAAAAAATAAGTAAAAATATAATTTGATAAATCCCTTATGTTGAGCCCATGTGATACACATATATTTTTGGGTGACCCCCCCTGGAGTATATTTGCATCTTAGATCATTAAAAAAACAAGAGTGTGACCATTTGGTGACAAAAAGGTGTTGAACGAGTTACATGCAGATAGGTGTTTCAAAGAATTAGACAAACATAGTTCTTCAAAGAAAACACCATCATGTGCTATTATGCACATATATAAAGCACCCATAGAATGACCATTAGAGACTAGTGGAATGCACAACAATATTGGAGACTGGGGCACAAATTGGATACCGTATGTGTACGTAGCGAGTGTCGGAAGGTCCCCAAGAACAAAGAACTCTACTTTTTGCTCAAAAACCAAGAGAGAAAATTTGCACGGCATGAAGCAAGAAGACTAATTGGGTACAATCTCCCCCCATGCCTTGTGTGAGCGCTCCAGAAAGCATGTATTTAATATATTATTCATCTCCAAGCTCAAAAATAGCCCAAAATTACAATTAGCATGCTTTAGCTTTTGTGTTTGCTTTTGTCCAAATAAAGAATAAAGCAATTGGGCGTCCAAAGAGTCGGACTATGCCCAAATATAATGTCCAATAACGATTATTTAAATCATGCATCCATGCGCATACAAAATAATAAATATATGTCAAGCACTTTAATAAATAAGTGCATCAAAATAAATATTGGCGCCACGCCTAAGATGCGTGCCCATCAAAAATGATAATTTCTTCTAAATAACTTGAATACACGTTATTGCCAAGTGCTTCCCAGTGCCACTGCCACCTAGTCTAGACATCAACACTGAAGCATTCACAATTGTTAGAAAATATAAAATTAAACCGACAAAAGTGAATACCTAGTAGTCTTCAGCTACAAAATAAATAAATACGTTAGAACTTAGTCCTGACCTTAATTTATTATGAGTTCACACTCTAAAATCATAAACGTCCATTAATTTAAATATGTATTTTGCAGAATCACTAGTGCGCAGATCGGATGCTGTATGCTCGCGTAGTGAATGCCGGAAGGTCCCCAAGAACAATGAACTCTACTTTTTGCACAAGTTACAAGGTAAAAAGCATGAACGACAAGAGCAAGAGACCAATTGGGTGCACATGCCTTGTGTGAGCGCTCCACAAAGCATGTATTTTATGTATTATTCATCTTCAAGCTCAAATAATAGCCCAAATTACAAAATAACAAGCTTTTAGCTTTTGAGTTTGCTTTAACACAAAATAGGAATAAAGCTAATGGACGGTGCCCAAAGAGTCTGGCATGCCCAATACAATGTCCAAATAGAAATAACATAATCGTGCGTCCATGTGCATACAAAATAATAATAAATATCCAACGCCTCAATAAATAGGCGTGACAAAATATAGGCATCATGCCTAAGGTATGCGCCCATCAAAATATAATCCATAAATCGAATACTCGCTATCCTCCAATGCTTTCCTCCGCCACTGCTGCTATCTCTACACATCAACTGAAGCATTCACAATAATTAGTAAAATAATACAATTAAACCGACAAAAGTGAATACCTAGCAGTCTTCAGCTACATAAATAAATCAACTGGTTAGAAATAAATCCTAACCTTAATTTATTACGAGTGCACACTCACAGCTCATAAAAGTTTATTAATTTAATATGCATTTTGCGGAATCACCCGCTATGGAATCACCCATGTACACACTAAATTAATGAAACACCCGAACAGGATAGGCGTCCCCATCAACTTCTCGCACAAAGAATCCACTTTGTGTATGAGCCCCGGTCATCAAAGTTTACGAAATCTACCGTAAAACCTCACGGAATCCACCATGGCACGGAATCCACCGTGAGATATGCCTCTTGGCATCATACCCCCGAGGTGGAATAGCAATTGACCTCAATTTCTATTAGCTCAATGTGGAGCTAACAAAGTGGGGAAAGCATTTAAGTCTGTAGTGTGCATCCATTGTGCTTCCTCTACGGGATGGTTCTTAAATTTAACTAGATATCTAGAATATCTTCGGCTAGTTCTACTGGTCATAAAATCAGTGTCTATGATAGGTTTTGGTTCAAGTATTTCAGTCTTTTCCTCTAACAAAGGTGGGTTTTCATAAACAGGGTGTACAGGTAATTGGCCTCTAAAAGGTCTTAATAAACTAATGTGAAATGTGTTGTGAATTTTCCAGTGAGGTGGTAATTCTAACTTGAATGCATTGTCATTAATTTTGTGAATGATCCTAAATGGTCAATAGAATCTAGGGGCTAATTTCACAACTGGGTGTCTATCTACACTTTGTAGTCTACGTTTTTCTATTCTCAACCAAACATAGTCATCAACTTTGAAAGTCATTGCTTGTCTTTTCTTATTGGCTTGTTTGGTATATGATTGCTCGGCTTTGGTAATCATGTCTTTAACCTCATCAAAAATAGTATTATGCATACTAGCAATATCATCACCACTCTGAATTCTATTTGACAAAGATGCAATATGTGTAGATAATCTATAACCATAAATCACTTCAAACGGTGCTTTCTTTGTAGATGTGTGTGGTGTATTGTTATATGCAAATTGTAATAAATGCAAATGTGTGTCCCATGTCGGAGGTTTAGAAATAGTATATGCACGTAAGAGATCTAGAATAGTGCTATTAGTGGCTTCTGTTTGTCCATTAGTTTCAGGATGAAATGCAGATGAGAAATCAATCTTTGTGCCTAGGTTAGCAAACAGAGTAATCCAAAAATTGTTACAAAATCTAGAATCACGATCTGAAATAATAACTTTTGGCAATCCATGGTTAGTAAAAACAGTTTTCAAAAACAATTGTGCTGCTTGTGATGCTGTCAAAGTTTTCTTACATGGAATGAAATATGCTTGTTTACTAAACCTATCTACTACTGTCCAAATCATGTCATGGTTAGATTTAGTATTAGGTAAACTAGTAATAAAATCCATAGAAATTTGTTCCCAAGGTTTAGATGGAATAGACAAAGATATAAGTAATCCATACTGTTTACCATGATGTCTCTTAACTCTTTGACAAATCAAACATTCAGAAACAAAGCTAGATACATCAGCATCCATATGCGGCCAATAAAAATCTTCAATTAATGTACGTAAGGTAGATATGATACCTCTATGACCTTGATATGGGGGACAATGAATTTCATTCAAAAGAAAAGATCAAAATGGAATTGTAACACACAATCTCTTTTCATAAAACATAAATCCATCATTATATGACAGTGAATCAATAGGAATCAAGTTATTTTGAACTAATTTATTCCAATCAGCATGAAAAGTAATATCCTGATGATAAGTATCTTTCATAGCAATCAAAGAATCAAAAGATATAACATAAATATTATGAATGGCAGGTCTTCTACTTAATGCATCAGCCACTACATTTTCTTTTCCGGGTTGGTATTGAATGATAGGATGAAAACTTTGAATAAAGGATGCCCATTTGATATGTCGGTCAGAGATTTGGGGTTGGCTAAGTAAATGTTTAATACTTTGCTGATCGGTCTTAATCATAAATTCTAAACCCATTAAGTAGTGTTTCCACTGTCTTAATGCTTGTACAACAGCTAATAGTTCTTTGTCATATGTGGAATATTTCAATTCAGAGGGTTTCAGCTTACAACTAGAATAGGCTATAGGATGATTATCCTACATAAGTACAGCGCCTATTCCTCATCCACTAGCATCAGTCACTACTAGAAAGAATGGTCTATTAAAATCAGGCAACTGTAGAACAGGGGCATGGATTAATGCATGTTTCAATAAGTCAAAGGATTTCTGTTGATTTTCGAAAAATACATTTCTTTAGAAGTTTGGTTAATGGTAATGCAAGTAATGAGAAATTACGTACAAACTTCCTATAGAAACTAGCAAGACCAAGGAATGAGCGTAACTCATGCATGTTTTTAGGTACATGCCAATTCAATATTGCATCTATTTTCTTAGGATCAACTTTAATTCCATCAAATTATACAATATAACCTAAATAATCAATTTTTGTTTTGAAGAATTCACTCTTTTCAGGGTTTTCATACAGTTGATTATCTTTTAGTAACTGGAAAACCAATGACAAATGCTCATAATGTTCTTTCTCATTTTGACTAAACACCAAAATATCATCAAAGAAGACAATTACACAATACTGATATTTCAAAAATATACGATTCATCATTCTACTAAACGTAGTAGGTGCATTAGTCAATCCAAATGGCATCACTAAAAATTCATAATGACCAAACTATGTCCTAAATGCAGTCTTGAATATGTCTGACGTATCTAGTCTCACCTGATAATAACCAGACTTAAGGTCTGTTTTACTAAATATAGCATATCCTTGCAGTTTGTCCATTAGGTCATCGACTCTAGGAATTGGATACCTATTCTTTACAGTGATCTTATTTAAAGCACGATAGTCTGCACATACGATAGGTATTATTCTTTTTCTTGACTAACAGAACAAGTGCACCGAATGGAGAACTACTAGGTCTAATCAATCCTCTATTTAGTAATTCCTCAACTTGACTCTGAATTTCTTTTTGCTCTATCTGGTTATGCCTATATGGTGCTTTGCAAGGCGGTTGTGTGCCAGGGATCAAATCTATCTTATGGTATTCTGGACATGAAGGAGGTAAACCAGGTGGTAGGTCTTCGGCAAAATAGTCCTTGAAATGTGCAAGAAATTCTTTATGCCTAGGATGCATATGATTTTCTTTTACTTGCAGTTCATTTACCCAAATGAGATAGGATTTACTACTCTTGCGTAATGCACGTTTAGCTTGAGTATGCGAAAGCAGTGGAAAAACATTAGATGCATGCATACCATATAATGTAATAAATTTTTCTTGAAAATTAATATTCATTGAGTGTGTGGAATAGTCTATATCTGGATTATGCTGGTGACGCCAAGGCATACCTAAAATAATGTCACTCGACTGTAATGGAACAACTAAGAAATTTCTTCTTTCAGTGTATTGACCAATTTGAATCTCTAAATCATGCACTTCTTGTGTACCATTATACCTAATGCCTAAGAATGCAGCTTTGATGCGGTAATGCATAGGTACAGTCTGTACCTTCAATTCCTTTACTAATATTGCTGAAATAAAATCATGAGTGCTGCCATCATCATGCAAAATAATCTTTTCCTTTCCATGCACCAAACATTTCATAGTCAATAAAGAATGTGGAGTAGGCATACCTGGTAAAGTATCCGAAGGTGTAATACTATCATCCTCATCTTCAGTGAAATCAGGCATATCTTCATGTTCGTCTTCGTCCATTGCTCCAAGGTAGTTGATATGGGTAGGTGGCTTCTTTGAATAACAATTTGATGCTAGATGTCTAGGCTGGGGCCATTTATAGCATACTATTGGCTTGGCTTTGGTTACATTGTTTACAATGGCGGGAAGTCTAGGTACATTAGGATTTGGCTGTGGAATAGGCTTAGGGTTTTGATTGACATTGGATGGTAATGTAGGTGGTTTTGCCCAATTTTTGCAGAAAGATGATGAAGAGAAACGACCTGGATTAAATCTTCTAAAATTGAAATTGAATTGTTTAGATCCATAGTTACCATTGGCTTGGAATTGCTGTGGATGTCTGTCTCTACCTCGTAGCTTCTCTTCAGTGTCGTGAGCTAGTGAAATGGCGTCTTCAAGAGTAGCAGGCTTGAACATGTTAACTTCAGTGTAGTAATACCCAAGTAGTCCAGACATATACTTGCGCTTGTGTGTCGCTTCAGGTACGTCTTCAAGCATGCGTAGCTGGAGTAATGCATTCCAAAAACGCTCTATATACTGAGGAATAGGCTCACGATCCCGTTGCTGAAGAAGATCCCATTGCTTAATAGCTTTCTCATGAAATTGTGGAGGAAGGAAATTCTGCATGAACTTCTTCTTGAAATTCTCCCAAGTATCAAGACAATCTATGCTCTTGCATACTACAGTCCACCAAAGAGATGCTTTGTCTACTAAATGATTAGTGACACACTTGATTTTATCTTTTTCTGCATAGGTTTCCTCATGAAAGTAGTCATCAAACTGACTAATGAATGCAAGAACAGTTTTTCCTTCTCGTATGCCATTGAAAGTATGGAATTTGAAACTTCTTTTACTTATCTTTGATTCCTTGCGGATGGTTTGAGCTTAAAGAGTTGCGTCGATGGTACGTCGAATAAGATCTTCAGCTTGAGGTTCTTCTTTATCGGTAGACGCTCTTTGTAAATTTGCCAGTTGAGCTTGCAATGCTTGCCTAGCCCTTCGTTCTTCTTCCAATTGCATCATAATTAAGTTCAGCTTTTGCTCCATCGTAGGTTCAGGTAAGTTGCCTTCAACCATAAGATCATCCATATGTGGTTCCGTCATCCTGCAAAACTCAAAAGACATTTCTCACTCAAAATCAAGTTAGTAGGATGAGCGTAGCTCGAGTTCGAGAATACAAGGCTTATGTATTTTTGGGTGTGGCTTTCACAATCTTTGAAAAATCTGTGTTTTATCCTTCTTCGTATGCTAAAAATGCTTCAGCAAACCTGCGTATGGGTAGAGTACCTTCCAATGAACAACTTTGCAGTTCGGAGTTTCTACGTAGGAACAGTCCTTCTAGGAGTTTTGAGCACAAGTCAATTCTGACTCCAGTTAACTAGTCTGACTTGCAAAGTTGCTGACTTATCTGACTTGCAGAGTTGCAGACTTATGTGACTTGCAGAGTTGCAGACTTGCAGAACTTAGTCGATTTAACTGACTTGCAGAACTTGACCTGAAGATACTTGCTGAACTTGATTAATTGGGTGTGACCTGGAGTTAGTTGTGATTTGCAGGATTGAAGAGCTTTGTATGACTTGTAACTTAGGAAACTAAGCTTTTAAGCTTAGCTTAAAATCGTGAAATCGTGGAGAGGGGAGGGGGGGGGCGTTTTGATGACGTCGCGGAAAAATCGGAGGTCTTTGAAGACCTCGCGATGACAAATCGAAGCTTTTTCAAGCTTCTTAAAGCTTAGCAAGCTTTAATGCTAAGCTTACTAATAATAAAGCTTTGAAGTTTATGAGCTATGGAGGATTTCTCACTGTTTATCCACGACTTGATGAAGGAGATGTAGGAGTGGTCCTCCGCCTCTGTAGCCCAGTCCTTCGCGATCCAATGACGGAAACAGGGGTTCTTAATCGCCAGAAGTCTGCCTATATCGATGGTTTGCGACGAGATTAACCGTAGATCCCGATCATTCCAGGAGCTCCGCCTTCGTAGGAGATGGGTAGCGATTGGAAGCTCTTGATCTCAGCTCTGCTCTGATACCACTGGTGCGCAGATCCGACACTGTATGCTCGCGTAGTGAATGCCGGAAGGTCCCTAAGAACAATGAACTCTACTTTTTGCACAAGTTACAAGGTAAAATGCATGAATGACAAGAGCAAAAGACCAATTGGGTGCAACCTCCCCCCATGCCTTGTGTGAGCACTCCACAAAGCATGTATTTTATGTATTATTCATCTTCAAGCTCAAATAATAGCCCAAATTACAAAATAGCAAGCTTTTAGCTTTTGAGTTTGCTTTAACACAAAATAGGAATAAAGCTAATGGACGGTGCCCAAAGATTCTGGCACGCCCAATACAATGTCCAAATAGAAATAACATAATTGTGCGCCCATGTGCATACAAAATAATAATAAATATCCAACGCCTCAATAAATAGGCGTGACAAAATATAGGCGTCATGCCTAAGGTATGCACCCATCAAAATGTAATCCATAAATCGAATACTTGCTATCCTCCAATGCTTTCCTCCGCCAACTGCTGCTATCTCTACACATCAACTGAAGCATTCACAATCGTTAGTAAAATAATACAATTAAACCGACAAAAGTGAATACCTAGCAGTCTTCAGCTACATAAATAAATCAACTGGTTAGAAATAAATCCTAACCTTAATTTATTATGAGTGCGCACTCAAAACTCATAAACGTTTATTAATTTAATATGCATTTTGCGGAATCACCCTCTATGGAATCACCCATGTACACACTAAATTAATGAAACACCCGAAAAGGACAGGTGTCCCCATCAACTTCTCGCACAAAGAATCCACTTTGTGTATGAGCCCCGGTCATCAAAGTTTACGGAATCTACCGTAAAACCTCACAGAATCCACCATGGCACGGATTCCACCGTGAGATATGCCTCTTGGCATCAATCACCCACTATGGAATCACCCACTTGCACATTAAATTAATGAGGTACCCAAAAAGGATTGGTGTCTCCATCGACTTTTCGCACAAGAAATCCACCTTGTGTATGAGTCCCGGCAAATAAATATAAGTTTACAGAATCCACCGCAAAAACCTCATAGAATCTACCATAGAATATGCCTCCTGGCATCATGCCTGCGGGTCGGGATAGCAATTGTCTTCAATTGCTATTAGCTCAATGTGGAGTGAGCAGTGAAAGGTAAGCACTTAGGTCATGAGAGTGCATCCATTAGGCCTCTTCAACAAGATGATTTTTAAATTTCAACAAATATCTAGAATATCTACGGCCGATTCTAGTGGTCATAAAGTTGGTATCTAGAATGGTCTCAGATTCAAGGATTTCAATTTCTTCTTCTAATAAAGGAGGATTTTCATAGACATGTAATTGGCCTTTGAAAGGTTGTAACAAACTAATATGAAAAGTGTTGTGGATTTTCCAGTGTTGGGGTAGTTCTAGTTTAAAGGCATTGTCATTAATTTTGTGAATGATTTTGAAAGGTCCATAAAATCTAAGAGCTAACTTTATAACACGGTGTTTCTCAACACTTTGCAGTCTTCGCTTTTCAATTCGTAACCAAACATAATCATCAATTGTGAAATTCATAGCTTTTCTTTTCTTTTTTGCTTGTTTAGTATATGATTGCTGGGATTTCACAATCATATCTTAACTTCATCGAAAATAGTAGCATGCATGTGGGTAATATCATCAACAGCTTTAACTTTGTTTGACAATGAAGTAAGGGGTGTAGGCAATCTATATCCATAAATGATTTCAAAAGGTGCTTTTCATGTAGCTATATGTGGTGTGTTATTGTATGCAAACTAAAGTAAACACAAGTGTGTATCCCAGGTTTGTGGTTTTGAAATTGTGAATGCACGTAAAAGATCTAAGATTGTGTTGTTTGTAGCTTCTATTTGCCCATTTGTTTTAGGATAAAACGTAGATGAAAAATCAATCTTTGTTCCTAAGTTAGCAAACAAAGTAGTCCAAAAATTATTGCAGAATCTAAAATCTCAATAAGAAATAATAACTTTTGATAAATCATGCTTAGTGAAAACAATTTTTAGAAACAATTGAGCAACTTGAGATGTAGTTAACGTTTTCTTGCATGGAATAAAATATGCATATTTGCTAAATCGATCTACAATAGTCCATATCATATCGTGATTAGCTTGAGTGTTAGGCATACCAGTAATAAAATCCATTGAAATATGCTCCCATGGTCTTTCAGGGATTGGTAAAGGCATTAACAAACCATACTCCTTACCATGGTGTTGCTTAACTCTTTGAAAAATTAAACACTTAGATACAAAATTAGAAACATAAGATTCCACCTAGGGCCAATAAAAATCCTCAATCAAAGTACGTAAAGTAGAAATAATACCTCGATGACCTTGATATGGGGGACAATGAATTTCGTGCACCACAAAGGATCTAAATGGAACAGTTACGCATAACTTTTTCTCATAAAACATAAATCCATCAACATAAGACAATGAATCAATTGGAATCCAGTTATTGGTAATTAATTTATTCCAATCAGCTTGAAAACTAGGGGACTTGGTCATAAGTATCTTTCATAGGGATAAGAGAATCAAAAGATATCACAGAGACATTATGAATAGTCAGTCTTCTACTTAAAACACAATATTAGTGAGTTTGGGAATCTCCCAATTTTTATTTTTTGAATACTAAAAATATGGCACCCAAATAACATACCCATAAGTTTCTCAGAACCATATGATGCGACCTATCATTGGAAAGCACTTGAAAAATGGAATCTATTGAGCTATAGAGCGCTCAATTTGGAGTTATAGTGTTCAAGTTATGAAAAATCCAAATATTTTACCACGTATCCCAAACTTATGGAAAATTCTCACATTCCCCAATATGGTGTTTTAAGGCATTAGCAACAACATTTTCTTTTCCGGGTTGATATTCGATAAGTGGATGAAAACTTTGAATAAAAGCAGCCCATTTAATGTGTCGATCAGATATTTGTGGCTGACTAAGGAGATGTTTAATACTTTGTTGGTTAGTTTTGATCATGAATTCATATCCCATTAAATAATGTTTCCATTGACAGAAAGCTTGTACTACAACTAGCAATAACTTATCATAAGTAGAATACTTGAGTTTAGAGGGTTTAAGTTTGCAGGCTGGAGTAAGCTATGGGATGGGAATCTTGCATAGGGATAGCTCCTATTCTAGATCCACTAGCGCCAGTGACTATTAGAAAAAATGGTCTAGTAAAGTCAGGAAGCTGCAAAACAGGAGCATGAGTTAAAGCATGTTTCAGTAAATCAAAGGACTTTTGTTGATTTTCGGACTAATGATACACAATAATTCATCATAGGTAATGCAAGCAATGAAAAATTTCTCACAAATTTTCTGTAAAAGCTAGCAAGACCTAAGAAAGAACGTAATTCATACACATTTTTAGGTATCGGCCAATTCAAAATTTCTTCTATCTTTTTAGAATCAACTTTAATACCTTTAGATGAAACAATATGTCATAAGGATTCAATTTGTGTTTGAAAAAATTCACTCTTTTCAGGATTAGTATATAATTGATTCTCTTTTAGTAATTTCAAAAACCAAAGATAAATGTTCATAATGCTCATTCTCATTCTTACTGAAAACCAATATGTCATCAAAGAAAACAATGACACAAGGCTGATACTTCAAAAAGATGTGATTCATCATATGACTGAATGTAGCTGGTGCATTAGTTAATCCAAAAGGCATAACTAGGAATTCATAATGTCCAAATTGAGTTCTAAATGCAGTTTTGAAAATGTTAGATGTGTCCAATCATACTTAATGGTATCCAGATTTAAGATCTATTTTGCTAAATATTGCAACCCCTTGTAGTTTGTCCATAAGATCATCTACCCTAGGAATGGGATATCTATTTTTCACAGTGATTTTATTTAGGGCACGATAATCAATGCACATCCTATAAGTGTTGTTTTTCTTTTTAACTAATAAGACAAGTGCACGAAATGGAGAACTATTGGATCTAATGAGTCCTCGAGTTAATAATTCTTCAACTTGAGTTTGAATTTCTTTTTGTTCAATTTGATTATATCAATAAGGTGCTTTACATGGTGGTTGAGAACCTTGAATTAGGTCAATTTTATGATCTTCAAGACGTGTGGGTGATAAACCAAGTGGTAAGTCAGTCGCAAAATAGTTTTTAAATTGTGAAAGAAATTGTGTGTGCCTAGGATGCATCTTATTTTCCTTGACTTCAATTTCATTTACCTAGATTAAATAGGATTTGTTACTTTCTCTTAATGCATGTTTAGCCTGTGTATGACTAAGCAATGGAAAATTATCAAAAGTGTGCATACCATGCAATGTGATTTGTTTCCCATGAGAATGAATCTTCATTGAATGCGTGGAATAATCTATATCAGGATTATACCGATAACGCCATGGCACTCCTAAAATAATGTCACTAGATTGAAAAGGCACAACTAAAAAATTTCTACATTCAACATAATCACCAATTTTAATTTCTAAGTCATGAACTTCTTGTGTTTCATTGTATCTAGTGCCTAAGAATGCAGCCTTGATGCGATAATGAGTAGAAACAGTATGTAATTTCAATTCTTTGACCAATTTTGCAAAAATAAATTCGTGTGTACTCCCATCATCATGTAAAATAGTCTTTTCTTTACCATGCACAAAACATTTCATCATTAATAAAGAATGGGGATTTGGTATACCTGGTAAAGTATATGAAGTAGTGCCATTATTGTCATCGTCTTCCATGAAATCTGGCATTTCTTCATGGTCTTCATCTTCAGTTGCTCCCAAATAGTTGATGTGAAGAGTTGGCTTTTTGGATTGACGATTTACCGCTAGATATCCAAGTTGGTGGCATTTGTAATAGACTATGGATTTGGCTTTAAACATATTATTGGTAATAGCAAAAAGTTTAGGAATGTTGGGATTTGGCTAAAGAGATGGCTTAGGATTTGGATTTGTGTTTGATGGTAAAGCAGGGGGTCGTGTCCAAGATTTACGGAATGAAGATGGAAGGAAACGGTTTTGATTGAATCTTTAAAAATTAGAAATGAATTGTTTTGTACCAAAGTTACCATTGTTTGAAAATTTTTGTAGTTGCTTCTCTTGTCCTCCAATCTTATCTTCAGCATCATGGGCCAAGGAAATTGCATCTTCAAGAGTCGTTGGCTTAAACATGTTCACTTCTGCATAGAAGTGACCAAGTAACCCATATATAACCTTGCACTTATGAGTCGCCTCAGGTACAACTTCGAACATTCGTAGTTGCAATAAAGCATTCAAAAAATGCTAAGTATATTGGAAAATAGGCTCACGATCTCTTTGTTGCAAAAGATCCCACTATTTGATTGCTTTTTGTGGAATTGGGATGGAAGAAAATTCTGCAAAAATTTCTTTTGGAAAGTATCCCAAGTAGTAGGATAATCAATGCTTTTGCGGACAACAGTCCACCCTAAGGATGCTCTATCCACTAAATGATTAGTGACACACTTAATTTTTTCTTTTTCAGCATACTATTCTTCATGGAAATAATCATCAAACTGGCTGATAAAAGCAAGTATAGTCTTTCCATCGCATGACCCATTGAAAGTACGAAATTTGAAATTTCTTTTACTTATATTTGTTTCTTTCTAAATAGATTGCGCTTGAAGTGTCACATCGATTGTACGTCATATAATATCTACGGATTGTGTTCCATCTTGATCGGTAGTAGATCATTGCAGAGACTGGCCAATTGAGCTTGCAAAGTTTGAAGTGCTCTTCGTTCTCTTGAAGTTGCATCATAATTAGGTCCAATTTTTGCTCCATCGTTGGTTCCGGTGAATCACCTTCGGCCATAAAATCTTCCATATTTTGATCAGTCATCCTGCAAAATTTCAAACAACCTCACATACTCAAAATCCTATTAGTGGGATGAGTGTAGCTCAAGTTCAGGATTACAAGGCTTGCTTTAAAAAAAAAAACAGCTTTTAATGATCTTTCTTCTTGACAGCTATGGAAATTGATGTCGGCATTCCTCCAAGAGGATATGTCATCCGTGTAGATAGTGTATAGCAATCTGTGTGCTAGAACTTAGCTATGTCAGAGCGCATGTGCGAATGGGGACTTGTAGAGAAGTTAAAACCGGCTCAGGAGTTACTATGTATGAACTCCTGCTATGGGAGAGACTTAGAACCTTGGGAATTTAGCCTTTAGAGCTTAGAAAGCTTTAAGATTGAAGGTTTTTTTAAAAAATGTATTTAATCTAGATCGAATTGACCAGGGCAGTGGCATGTCGTCATCGAATTCAGTGCCTGGTAGTATGTCCTCTCGCCACCAATTGATGAAAGTTCATAAGCTTAAGATTTTTCTTAAGCTTTTTAAGCTTATCTACAAGCTTTAGTAATTTTTAATTGACACTCTGTTTGTCTGAGAAGAATAAGACTTAGCAAAGGAACTTCCCAGGTGGTCCTCCGCCTGTAGAGACTGGTCCTTCATGATCTGAGTGCGTAGCAGGAGATACTAGTGCCAAGAATGCAGTGGTATTGACGGATTTGACTGTAGAGCTCGATCGTTCTAGGAGCTTCTCCTTCACGTGAGATGGTAAGCGATTGGAAGCCCTCGATCTCAGCTTCGCTCTGATACCACTAATGCGCAAATCAGATGCCGTATGTGTACGTAGCGAGCACCGAAAGGTCCCCAAGAACAAATAACTCTACTTTTTGCTCAAAAACCAAGAGAGAAAAATTGCACGACATGAAGCAAGAAGACTAATTGGGTACAATCTCCCCCCATGCCTTATGTGAGCACTCCACAAAGCATGTATTTAATATATTATTCATCTCCAAGCTAAAAAATAGCCCAAATTTACAATTAGCACGCTTTAGCTTTTGTGTTTGCTTTTGTCCAAATAAAGAATAAAGCGGTTGGGTGTCCAAAGAGTCAGGCTATGCCCAAATACAATGTCCAATAATAAGCATTTAAATCGTGTGCCCATGCGCATACAAAATAATAAATATATATCAAGCACTTTAATAAATAAGTGCGTCAAAATAAATATTGGTATCATGCCTAAGATGCGCACCCATAAAAAATGATAATTTTCTCTAAATAACTTGAATACACACTATCGCCCAATGTTTCCTAGCGCCACCGCCACCTGCTCTACATATCAACTTAAGCATTCACAATTATTAGAAAATAATAAAATTAAACTAACAAAAGTTAATACTTAGCAGTCTTTAGCTACAAAATAAATAAATAGGTTAGAACTCAGTCCTAACCTTAATTTATTACGAGTGTGCACTCTAAACTCATAAATGTCCATTAATTTAAATATGTATTTTGCAGAATCACCCGCTCTGGAATCACCCCCTTGCACATTAAATTAATGAGAGGCCTGAAAAGGATAGACGTCCCCATTGACTTTTTGCACAAGGAATCCACCTTGTGTACAAGCCCCAAAAAATAAATATAAGTTTACGAAATCCACCTCAAAAACCTCATAGAATCCGCTGTGGAATATGTCTCATGGCATCAGAGAGCATGCAACATTGGAAGTTAATGGATGAAAAATAAACATATGAGAATATTGGTGAGAGCACTCAATGTTGGATCTATAGGATAGACACCCTTCCAATTGGTATGCCATACACAAGCAATGATAGAGGTCATTACTACATCTTCCTCCATAATACCAATAGTTCCAACATGAGAGGAAAACAAGAACATATAATGCTTCCTCATAACTCCATAGGCTTATGCATACAATAAAGATAATGGAGCAAAAATGTATTAACACTTCCACTATCATTACAAAAGATAGAATGGAGCAAATATATCACAACACTTCACTTCCACTATTAATAATGATCCATAGAATGGAATGTAGATAAAATATCATAACATTGTGACCATGTGTATAAAATATAAAAATTGAACTATCATTAAAATGTATAACTTTTCATGGTTAATAGTAAGCATGAAGTCAACAAAACTCAATCCTCCATTGCCTAATCGTCAATGAAAACATATTTCTTTGTTCTTCTTCTTTCCACAGTGACCATGTCATATTCTGTAATATACCAAACGTTGCAAATCATGCATGAACCCCCTTTTTAGGTAGTGGGGATAATGATGTAGCATTTTTGAAAATTTACTAAGGATAATGGAAAAATTTTTCCTTATCTCCCCCCTGGTCGACGGTCGTGCTAGAGGGGGAGAGGGAAATAGAATATCGAGCAAGCTCCTTGCTGGAGCTTGCTCACACTTGGAGCCATGTCTGTCGACACGTAGGAGAGGGAGGATCCCCCTCCCCTCCCCTATTTAAACCAAGGGGGGCTGCTGCCATGAAGGAACACAAGGAAGGAGGAAGGACCGCCATGACGCCACTCTGAGCAGTGGGTGAGAGAGAGAGGGCTTGAGGGAGGGATAAGCCGTGGAGGTTGCCACTCTGCATGGATGAGGAGCTGCCAAGCCGCGAGCTGCCTGGACGTCACCGCCAATAGACGGCCTCTGTGTTTTAAAATTCTCTTAACCCCCTTTCCTTTGGGCTTGAAACCCCCTTCCCCCGTGTTTTAAAATTCTCTTAGTCCCCTTTCCTTTCGACTTGAAAACAACACCCCCTCCCCCCCCCCCCCCCCCCCCCCATCCTTAGCCCCCTTCCTTTGTGGCGCATTGAAACCCCCTTAAAGTTCCTATTTAAGGCTTATTTAGGGTTTTCCCCCCCATAAAAGGTTACTCCAAATGACCTTTCCTTTTGCCCCCGTGTTTTCTTTCAAAAACCCCCTTAGGCCCATAGCCTTTAAGGCCACATTGTTTCCCTTGGAGTTCTCCCTCAAGATTCTATAGGGCCCATTTTCTCCCAAGAAAATTTTACCTTAGCCCTTTCCTTGCCCCATGCAAAAATACCCCTTGGAACTCTCCCGCACCTTGTTTCTTTTCCCACGCATGAAAGAAAGAAGAATGTTGAGGGTCGTTTGACACCTTCCTTTCCCAGTGAAAAGCATCATAAGGGATTCCACACTTTTTTCCCCGTTCGTGCGAGTCTTTACAAAGGCCATTAAGCCTTCCCCATGGCTTAATGGGTCTTAGTCGTGAAAGATTTTGAAACACCCCTTTTGAATTCCCTACTCCAAGGAGGAAGCCTTCTAAAACTACTTTCGATGGACGGTGCAAGTTAATGCAAAAGGGAGCCACGGTGGAATTTCAAAAAGGATTTGTAAAGCTGCTTCCACGTCCAAAAGACTACAATTGCGATGCCTCCTAAGAAAGTCCAAGGCGCAGCTGCAAGAGGGTCGTCTCCTAGCATCCACGTGGACATCTCACCCCAAGCCTAGATTTTCCTTCTTAATTTTTATTTGGTAATGTTGAAATTCAATCATGCAAGGTAAATTGTTGGATATAGGATATATTTTTGTCCTAGATGTTCACAACGGAGGAGCTTAGTCATTAATAATTTCAATAAAACATGCAAAATAAAGAAAGCATAAATGCATTTCTGGCAAATAGCCTTAAGAATTGAAATGAATTAAAAATTAGATGAATGTAAATTAAAATAGTATACTTTGTTTAAGCCTAGATATATAAACTACATATCGCACTATTAACCCATATCCTCTTCACAATGAATCATCATGGAAAGTGCAAAGCATGAAATGATTCTTATGATGCATAACTCTAGGAAATTATCGTTTGTCAACCGCATAAATCATGAAGTAAAAGGTTGCTTGTTTAGCATGAATTTTTGTTCGCAAAGTTATAGGAAGATTAGTTGGAATTTAGCCTAACCTCAAATTCGATAAGTTAGAGTTAAAAAATCAATTTACGCATAGACAACGAGTCATGTGAAAAAGGATCACATAATTATCTTCTAGAGTTAAACAAATTGGCATAAACCTAAAACACCTAAGCCACGGAGTACTCGTTTATAATGAGTTAAAATCCAAGAAATTCACTAGGAAATTAATACTGACCTAATTGTACGTATTGCTAAAACTGAAACTCCTATACCTTAAATACTTGCCCACATTCACTGAATGTAGAGATAGTGAAATGTAATTGGAAACTGAACTAGGGTTTGTCCCTAAGAATCTTTCGAAATGGAACTTGGAACTCTAGGACTAACGACGTCAGCCTAATGTAATCTGGAATAGATTGTTTCGTGACTCCGTTCAATGCGTAGAATAAGTCTCATAGTTCGATGCGACACTTGCACAGCAAGTGTGGAGTCATATGATCTGGTGATTGGATCACAAGGGAATGGCCAAATTCTCGCAACAAAGTTGGCAGGTCATTACGCAAGTTATCTTGCAAGAGGATGAATAATCATCCTAATTTAGTATCTTTCTTGAGTAAAGAAGATTGATTGGAAACTAAAGACCACCCGATAAACTGAAATAACTGATGAACTTAAGGTTTGACCAAGTCGGGTTAATAGGATACGCCCTAACCTAGGATATAGGGGATCTTGCCAAGTTGCAAGTCATCCCAGATCGAGTGCTGGATGTATTCGAAAGGAAGGATTCATTCCTTAGCAGTTTGCCAACAAAAACGATCTATGGAAATGTTTGTGCTTGCTATAGATTTTAGAGCACTGTTTGGCTTTGTTTGAGCAATGAATTAACAGATAAATGGATATCTATACTTCAAGTTTAAGGCCTAAAGGGAGAGGCAGCTTCAGTTACCCCCGACTGCCTACCTGACCCTAACCAAGGGGGTTGTTAACCGTGCCGAGAAAGTGGACCAAACCTGCCACGAGAGGTCTCTCCGTTGAGCGCTACTTGGAGCAGGAGGATGCTTTGGTGCCAGAGAGGGATCTGGCCGTAAATCACTCACCTTCCGGGCCCTACACAAGCGGCTAACGTGACTCGGGATTGGATCTCGAGGCCTGCATACTAGTCTATGGGCAGAAACTTGGATTGGTAATCCCTGTGGATTGCTAGATAGCCTTCGTGCGGATTGTGGATAAGCCTATGGGCTGGACTCTTTGTATTTCAAAGATAAATATGATAACTTGTTAATAAGGAACTTCTCTGATATTATTTTTCTATGTCAAGTGATAAGATTACATGAAGGAACCAATGCCTAATGGATTAATTAAAGAAGTTGGTTGTTACATGTCCAACTAATGTATTAGGTAATTATATAACTAAAACAACCTGAGGAAAGTGCGAAGGATGGGCCATAGGTCCGTCCTATGGATAGGTGGTCCTGGTTGGCCAGGAACTTTTCTCAAATCACAAGGAACATCAAGATGATCGTCAAAGAACAAGAACAACAAAAGCATTGACCTAGAGTTATGATTGAACCCGATTTACAATGTTTTAGGGGAACGGAATGGGACTATGCCTTATGGCAAAGAGGTTGAGCTTTGCATCCCTCTCATTTCCAATTCTCCTTGAACCAAGTGCAGCGTGAATCCGCTTCGGAGCTGGCGTTTCTGCGTAAAGTAGTCCGCTTGGGTCCGACGCTAGTTGCCGTTAGGAAATGACCAATAAGGAAAACCCTAATCTAGGTCGATCCTAAGTGGGAACGGCCGGAATACTTCCGCTACGTGGCAGACACGAAAAGCCCTAGATCGCAAACCCTGTAACATTCCATGGGAGTGCCGGACGGAGCTTTCTAGACATCCTTTCCGATGGACTGCTAAGACGTGTCCTGAAGATACAAGTGGACACATTACAATTGGTATCAGAGCTGACCAACAATGGAATTGTTTTTATGAAATCTTAATAAGTTGAAGTAAAGCAAATGTTGTTGTTCCAAACATTTCCTTACTTCCAATGCTGTCTTGCAGAATTACGAAGCGTGGAACAAGTTCTTGGTATTTCGAGTCATGTTTATGACTGCAATGCATTCTCTGCATTATAGAAAAAGGGTTGAGATGATGAACACTCTGGAGAAAATCTATAATCCATCACCCTTGTACATGGAACGAAGATGGACGGGTGCTTCACGAATCTACTATATAGCTGCCCTCCGGTTTGCTTATCTACAAACCAACCTAAAGAGGATCAAGTGGTTGGAAGACCTAAAAGTCGTGAAGCTGTTCATTTTTGTGGAAGCTCACGTAAACTCAACTTTACATATTCGAGGCCGGAGGGTTGGGATGAACTCATATGTATATGAGGAAGTAACCCGTGTAATCCCCACCGATAGGATTAAAGTACTAGGGCGCCATGAAAAGAATGGGTTCCAAAGGAAAGGATAGTCTGAACTTCCAATGACTTACCGATTCCTGAAGATCTGTGACCCGAAACCATACTTTTATACAGTTCCTGTAGATAAATGTAATACAATGTTGTTCTCCCCAAACTAAATGTAACAATTGGCTTATCATCACAAGAAATACTGTATTCCGAAAGGGATATGCCCATATAAATACAAATAAGACTCTTTTTTATCAATGTCTGATTGTGCACGAGAATTGATAAAAAGTTTAGCTACATTGCTTATGTGATAGCATAATTGAAGATGTAATATAAATCAATAACGATTATTGTATAATAATGTTAAGAAACCTTTATCTAGGCACAACCCCAGGTACACGTTCCTAGTTTGCCTCCTACATCAAGTACTACTATAATCCAGGAGAAGAAGTTTCTTCTCAAGTAGATTAAGTCGCCCAAGTTTGATGGGAGAGGCAGATCCGCCTAAGCGGATGTTGAAATTTGGATTGAATCCATGGAGGATTACTTCAAAGCAGCCGATACTGCACCTGCCAATCAGGCTATGCTCGCCAAACTAAAGCTCACCAGTGAAGCTAGGCTTTGGTGGAAGCAATGGTGCAGGGATCAAGGGATTGAGGAGGGATCCATTACGTGGGAGAAGCTGAAGAAAGCCGTGCAAGGAAGATACTTATCACCTGCATACCGCACGCAGAAAATGAATGAGTTCTACGAGCTAAAACAGCTGGGATTCACTCTTGATGCATACTATTCTAAATTTGTCTCACTTCTTAAGTATGCACCACTGATGGATATGATATAGCAGGTGTCCAAGTTCTGTGCAAGTTCAAATCCACCAGTAAATACCCGTCTCGAATCTATGCGTCTATCATATCTTCAAGACACACTCATTCGAGCGGCGCCTATAATTCAGGAGGTGCAGTCTAGACCAAGGGGTAACAAAGCTTGGTCTTATAATGACCCGAACAAAGAAGCATTCAGACCTCAGATTAAGAGAGTTCAAGGTCATAATCAGGGACAAAGGAAGAAAGCAAGGACTAATAATGTCAATAACTTTGTTCATACTCAAAGTAATGGCCGAAACCTCTGTTCTTTCCACTGCAAGGAGCCCAGTCATTTCAAAAGGCAATGTCCCAAGCTTGGTGGAGGACATCGCCAAGCACCTTTCCAAGGAACGGGCCATGGTCAAGATGCCGCTACCCGAGGTAGAGGAAGAACCGCCTGCGTTGCCAATAGGCAAATGTCCGAAGAAGAAGATCTGACCATGGAAGTAAAGTTTGAAAGGGCGACAGTCCATGCCGCTCTACACAAGAAAGGCCCGAATCACCAACTCTCAGTGATTCAGACACCGTCAGACTATCAAGGTAAAAGTTTTAAGACCTTGATTCATTGTGGTAGCACACATTCCTTTATCTCACCAACATGTGCAAGAAGATTAGGAATAACCACAGTAGAAGCACCTACCTTGCTTATGGAATTGGCAAATGGTCATGAGGTTACTTGTACCAGGAAAATTGCTAAGGTGGAATTCTTTCTGGGAGGAAAGAAGACTTCGGTCAAATTCAGAGTTATGAATTTAGGTATCCATGAGTGTCTACTCGGAATGGATTGGCTTAAGCCTAATGACGCCCATATTCATTGTGGAAAGGCTCAAGTTTCCTTTCGAAACTCTGAAAGGGAATTAGTCACAACCCAAGGTGAGGCTGGAGTGCCAAGAATCCAATTGGCCAAAGTATCTCGGATCATAAAAGGAGTCAGAAAAGGATTACCTGTCTACTTGATCAAACTCAAAAAGTTAGATTAGAAGCAAGCATCTAATGAAGGACCTTCTTGGCTAAAGGAATACATAGACGTATTTCCTGAAGAGTTGACAGAACTCTCGCCTCAAAGAGAAGTGGATCATGAGATTAGGTTAGTACCAGGAGCTGCGCCAATTGCAAAGAGACCTTACACAATGTCTATACCAAAAGCAATTGAGTTGAAGGAACAACTTAAGCAACTGCTAGATCAGGGCTACATCTGGCCTAGTAGTTCACCATGGGGAGCTCGAGTATTGTTCCAGAAAAAGAAAGATGGAACACTTTGACTATGTATTGATTACCGTGGATTGAATCAATCAACTGTCAAGAACAAGTACCCTATTCCCAAAATAGATGAGCTTCTTGATCATCTTCAGGGTGCAAAGATCTTCTCCAAGATTGATCTCAAGTTGGGTTACTATCAAATAAGGATCAAGGAAGAAGATATCCCAAAGATAGCCTTCAATACAAGATATGGACACTTTGAGTTCCTAGTTATGTCATTCTGACTTACGAATGCATCTGCCACCTTCAACAGGTTAATGTAGGATATCTTTAGGCCATATCTTGATGACTTCGTACTCGTCTTCTTCAACAAAACTTTAGTCTATTCCAAACAGGAAGAAGATCATGAACCCCAACTTAGGATTGTTGTCCTTGAGACAATGAGGTCGCATAAGCTATATGCTAAGATGAAAAAGTGTGCATTCTTCAAACTTCAGATTGAATATTTGGGATTCATAGTATGAGCACAAGGAATCTCAGTGGACCCACCCATCTTAGAGATGTGCTAGAATGGCCAATACCAACATCTATCAAAGAAATACGCAGCTTTCTTGGATTGATAGGATGGTGTAGGGTCTTCATAAAAAACTATGCTTTGACTGCAGCACCTCTGACAGACTTACTAAAGAAGCAAACTTCCATTGCATGATCAACTCCCAAACAAAATGGCTTCGAAAGATTGAAGCAAAGTTTGGTATCAGCACCTATTCTAAAACTTCCAGACCTCAATAAAGAGTTTGAGGTAGTAACTGATGCTAGCATACTTGCCTTGGGATGTGTGCTCATGTAGGAAGGTCACCCTGTAGCATACTCTTCAAGGAAATTGAAGAGTCATGAGAAGAATTATGCTACGCATGATCTGGAACTGCTAGCTGTCATCCATGCTCTAAAGCTTTGGAGACACTACCTGTTGGGTAATAAGTTTACACTAGTAAGTGACCATAAGAGTCTCAAATGGATCTTTACCCAGAATGAGCTCAACATGAGGCAACGTCGGTGGATTGAAGTGTTTGAGGAATATGACTTTGAAATCAAGTACCGACCAGGAAAAGAGAATGTAGTTGCTGATGCACTTAGTCGCAAGGCATTCCTAAATTCCCTAATCTTGCAGAATCCATCAACTGCTAGATCTCTAGCTACAAAAGTATCTATGCCAAACAACCTAATACTTGAGTTAGCTAGAGAGGATGCATGCCATGATCCGGCCTACCAAACAATGCTAAGGGATATCTCTATCAAGGATCAGAATCAAAAGCTGCATGCTAAGTATCATGAATTTTCTATCAATAGTGGACTTGTCTACTATAGAACAAGGCTGTGTGTACCAGCAAGTCAGTCACTTAAACAGAAGATATTGTGGGAAGCTAATGATTCCCCTTTCTCAGGATATCCTAGCTATGCCAAGACTCTTAATGCAGTTAGGAAGAGCTACCATTGGGAGAGGCTTAAAGGTGAAGTTCTCAAATATGTCACCGAGTGTTTGTCTTGTCAACGTATCAAAGCCGAACATGTCAAGATGCCAGGGAAGCCTGCTTGACATCCCCCAAATGAAATGGGAATTCATCAGTATGGACTTTGTTGTTGGCCTACCCCAAGTTCAGGGAGGATACAACTCCATCATGGTTGTAGTTGACATGATTACTAAGGTTGCACACCTTATTCCAGTAAAGACAAACTATAAAGCCTCAGACATTGCAAGATTGTTTATCAGGGAGATATTCAAACTACATGGGTTACCCAGAAGAATCATTAGTGATCGTGATTCTCTCTTCACATCACACTTTTGGAGAGCTATCTTTGAAGCCATTGGGACTCAACTCTGCTTTAGCACCGCTTACCATCCCCAAACGGATGGCCAAACAGAGCGAGTAAATCAAGTCATCGAGGATATGCTTAGGGCATACTGCTATCGTGAGCCGAAGAGGTGGATTCAATATTTACCTTTAGTTGAATTTGCCTACAATGCTTCTTACCAACAAAGCATTCAGATGACCCCTTTCCAAGCATTGTATGGTCATGACTGTCGAAGTCCCCTAAACTTCTCAGATCCAACCTTAAGGGTTGAAGCTTCAAGGAAGATGTTGGAAGAGATGGATGACCAAATAAAGTCAATAAGATAGGACATCCAAGCGGCCAAGGATAGACAGAAGGCATACGCGGATTTGAAATGTCAAGATAGAATCTTCGAAGAACGAGACATGGTCTTCATTTGCGTACGCCCTAAGAAGAGTTCCCTATCCTTAGGAGATTGCAAGAAGCTAAGTCCAAGGTATTGTGGGCTGTACAAGATCCTCAAATGCCTAGGACCTAATGCTTATAAACTGCAACTTTCTGAGAACCTAAAAGTTCACAATGTATTCCATATCAGCCTATTGAAGAAGTATGTACCTAATTCTAACCATGTACTTGATGACCAAAAAATTGTAATGCCTAGTCAAGGAGTCCTTAAACTAAGGCGTGACAGGATCTTAGATCTTAGGGAGAGACAATTGAGATCCAAAGCTGTGAGAGAATGCCTTATCCAGTGGAAATATTATTTCGAAGAGGATGCCACTTGGATAGATGAAGGAACTCTCAACCATAAATATCCCTAGTTTATCTCGAGATGAGGACATCTCGATTCCTCTAAGGGGGAGAGAATGTAATATACCAAACACTGCAAATCACGCATGAACCCCCTTTTTAGGTAGTGGGGATAATGATGTAGCATTTTGAAAATTTACTAAGGATAATGGAAATTTTTTTCCTTATCTCCCCCCCAGCCGACAATTGTGCTGGAGGGAGGAGAGGGAAATAGAATGTCGAGCAAGCTCCACTGGAGCTTGCTCACACTTGGAGCCATGCCTGTCGACACATAGGAGAGGGAGGATCCCCCTCCCCTCCCTATTTAAACCAAGGGGGGCTGCTATTGTGAAGGGACAGAAGGAAGAAGGGAGGGCCGCCACGACGCCACTCTGAGTAGTGGGTGAGAGAGAGAGGGCTTGAGGGAGGGATAAGCCGAGGAGGTTGCCACTCTGCACGGACGAGAGGAGCTGCCGAGCCGCCAGTCACTTGGACATTGCCTCCAATAGAGGGCCTCCAAATCCCCCCCACGTAAGCTTTTGGAAGCTTAGAAGCTTCCAAGGGGGGGCCTTCTTAGCCCCCTTTCCTTTGGGCTTGAAACGCCTTCCCCCGTGTTTTAAAATTCTCTTAACCCCCTTTCCTTTGGGCTTGAAACCCCCTTCCCCCGTGTTTCAAAATTCTCTTAGCCCCCTTTCCTTTGGGCTTGAACCCCCCCCCCCTCCCCCCCGTGTTTAAACCTTCCTTAACCCCCTTCCTTTGTGGCACATTGAAACCCCCTTAAAGTTTGTCTTTAAGGCTTCCTTAGGGTTTCCCCCCCATAAAAGGTTACTCCAAATGACCTTTCCTTTTGTCCCCGTGTTTTCTAAAAAAACCCCCTTAGGCCTATAGCCTTTAAGGCCACTTTTTTTTCCCCTTGGAGTTCTCCCTCAAGATTCTATAGGGCCCATTTTCTCCCAAGAAAATTTTACCTTAGCCCTTTCCTTGCCCCATGCAAAAATACCCCTTGGAACTCTCCTGCACCTTGTTTCTTTTCCCACAAGTGAAAGAAAGAAGAATGTTGAGGGTCGTTTGAAACCTTCCTTTCCCACTCAAAATCCTCGTAAGGGATTCCACACTTTTTTCCCCATTTGTGCGAGTCTTTACAAAGGACATTAAGCCTTCCCCATGGCTCAATGGGTCTTAGTCGTGAAAGATTCTGAAAAACCCCTTTCGAATTCCCTACTCCAAGGAGGAAGCCTTCTAAAACTGCTTTCGATGGACGATGCAAGTTAATGCAAAAGGGAGCCACGGCGGAATTTCAAAAAGGATTTGTAAAGCTGCTTCCATGTCCGAAAGACTACAATTGCGATGCCTCCTAAGAAAGTCCAAGGCGCAGCCGCGCAGGAGGGTCGTCTCCCAGCATCCACGTGGGCATCTCACCCCAAGCCTAGGTTTTCCTTCCTAATTTTTATTTGATAATGTTGAAATTCAATCATGCAAGGTAGATTGTTGGATATAGGATATATTTTGGTCCTACATGTTCACGATGGAGGAGCTTAGTCATTAATACTTTCAATAAAACATGCAAAATAAAGAAAGCATAAATACATTTTTGGCAAATAGCCTTACACATTGAAATGAATTAAAAATTAGATTAATTTCCATTAAAATATTATACTTTATTTAAGCCTAGATCTATAAACTACATATCGCACTATTAACCCATATCCTCTTCACAATGAATCATCATGGAAAGTGCAAAGCATGAAATGATTCTTACGATGCATAACTCTAGGAAATTATCGTTTGTCAACTGTATAAATCATCAAGTAAAAGGTTGCTTGTTTATCATGAATTTTTGTTCACAAAGTTATAGGAAGATTAGTTGGAATTTAACGTAACCTATGCCTAACCTCAAATCGATAAGTTAGGGTTAGAAAATCAATTTACGCATAGACAATGAGTCATGTGAAAAAGAATCACGTAATTATCTTCTAGAGTTAAACAAATTGGCATAAACCTTAAACACCTAAGCCACGGAGTACTCATTTAGAATGAGTTAAAATCCAAGAAACTCACTAGGAAATTAATATGTGACCTAATTGTACGTATTGCTAAAACTGAAACTCCTATACCTTAAATACTTGCCCACATTCATGAATGTAGAGACAGTGAAATGTAATTGGAAAGTGAACTAGGGTTTGTCCCTAAGAATATTTCAAAATGGAACTTGGAACTCTAGGACTGACGACATCAGCCTAATGTAATCAGGAATAGATTGTTTCGTGACTCCATTCAATGCGTAGAATAAGTCTCATAGTTCGATGCGACACTTGCGCGGCAAGTGTGGAGTCATATGATCTTGTGATTGGATCACAAGGGAATGGCCAAATTCTCGCAAAAAGGTTGGCAGGTCCTTACGCAAGTTATCTTGCAAGAGGATGAATAATCATCCTAATTTAGTATCTTTCTTAAGTAAAGAAGATTGATTGGAAATGAAAGACCAGCCGATAAACTGAAATAACTGATGAACTTAAGGTTTAACCAAGTCGGGTTAATAGGGTACGACCTAACCCAGGATATAGGGAATCTTGGCAAGTTGCAAGTCATCCCAGATCGAGTGTTGGATGCATTCGAAAGGAAGGATTCATTCCTTAGCAGTTTGCCAACAAAAATGATCAATGGAAATGTTTGTGCTTGCTATAGATTTTAGAGCATTGTTTGGCTTTGTTTGAGCAATGAATTAAAAGATAAATGGATATCTATACTTCAAGTTGAAGGCCTGAAGGGAGAGGTAGCTTCAGTTACCCCCAACTGCCAGCCTGACCCTAACCAAGGGGGTTGTTAACCGCACCGGGCAAGTGGACCGAATCTGCCGCGGGAGGTCTCTCCATTGAGCGCTACTTGGAGCAGGAGGATGCTTGGGTGTCAGTGGGGGCTCTGGCCGTAAATCCCTCGCCTTCCGAGCCCTGCATAAGAGGCTAACGTGACTCATGATTGGATCTCGAGGCCCGCATACTAGTCTACGGGTGGAAACTTGGATTGGTAATCCTTGTGGATTGCTGGATAGCCTTCGGGTGGATTGTGGATAAGCCTACAGGCTGGACTCTTTGTATTTCAAAGATAAATATGATAACCTGTTAATAAGGAACTTGTCTGATATTGTTTTTCTATGTCAAGTGATAAGATTACATGAAGGAACCAGTGCCTAACGGATTAATTAAAGAAGTTAGTTGTTACATGTTCAACTAATGTGTTAGGTAATTAAATAACTAAAACAACCAGTGATAAGATTACATGAAGGAACCAGTGCGTAACATATTAATTAAAGAAGCTGGTTGTTACATGTCCAACTAATGTGTTAGGTAATTAAATAACTAAAACAACCCGAGGAAAGTGTGAAGGATGGGCCATAGGTCCGTCCTACGGATGGGTGGTCGTGGTTGGCCGGGAACTTTTCTCAAATCATGAGGAATAGCAGGATGATCGTCAAAGAACAGAACAATAAAAGCGTTGACCTAGAGTTATGATTGAACCCGATTTACGTTGTTTTAGGGGAATGGTATGGGACTATGGCTTATGGCAGAGAGGTTGAGCTTTGCATCCCTCTCGTTTCCCATTCTCCTTGAACCAAGTGCAGCGTGAATCCGCTTCAGACCCTGCGTTTTTTGCGTAAAGTAGTTCGCTTGGGTCCGACACTAGTTGCCGTTAGGAAATGACCAATAAGGAAAACCCTAATCCAGGTCAATCCTAAGTGGGAATGGCCGGAATACTTCCACTACATGGCAGACACGGAAAGCCCTAGATCGCAAATCCCGTAACATTCCATGGGAGTGCTGAATGGAGCTTTCTAGACATCCTTTTCGATCGACTGCTAAGACGTGTCCTGAAGATACAAATGGACACGTTACATATTCTGAAGCATTTTCAATGTCCTAGCCATATCCTTTCTATAACATGGAAAATAGCTATGATGGGGTGTTTTTTTGGCTAAAATAATAATATTAAGATACACACCATAAACCTCAACATCGTCCTCATCCTTAATGTCAACATCCAAGATTGCAACTAGATCTATGACATAGTATCCATTTACAAAAGGGAGTACGTACTTATGACATAGCTCATCATCACTCTCAATTACCATGCATGCGTGCTCACTATATGTAGCTAGCTTCATGCAAGGTGAAGCTCTACCTCCAAGAAGTACAAAGACATTAGGAGGATAGAATGCCTCCATAAACATTAATGTATGTGAGGTAGTTTTCTCTAATGAGCCACGCCAACCACCACTCTTGTCATCATACCCATTAGGAGGGCAAAATGGCTCCATGAATAGCAACATATGTGAGGTACTTTTCTCTAATGACCTACACCAACCACCACTCTTGTCATCGTGCCATGGTTTCAAAGACTAGGGTAAGTAATGGTGGATGATATCTTGTGTTAGACTTTCTTGCAATGCATCCCCAACCTATGCTACCATAATATATGATTAAATTTTTTGTAATCAAAACTCATAAGCAAAAAAATTTATTTCATAGTGTTGTACTATTTTTAAAATTGATCTTTGAAGTATATTCTATGTTATATTTTGGACTCTTTCCAATGTTAAGGAAAGCCACTACATTAAGAACTTGACTCTATGAAAATAATAAAAATAGTTAGATATAAGATCATTGAAAAGAAAGAGCTGATAAGCAAAAGATAAGCAACCAAAACACTTATTCAATACCTTAAATGAGGCCCATATTTTATAGTGGTGGAATGAGACTCTGAACACTCCATTTCCCATTGGAGACCTATCTCCAATCCTACACTTGATGTTAACTTCTCTATATCTCCAAGACATGAGGATAGACAAATCCTGAGTAGCCCATCTCAAGTCATCCATAATTGCACTCAACACTATCAATGCTTGCTTGATGTTATTTCTTGAGAGACTATTTCATGAAGAAATTTCATCAAAACCTCCTATGTGAGAACCCACAGGAAGATCAATGACATAGTAGTCTACCCTCCAAGACCTTGGCTTTGAAATCCTTAGCTTCTTTCCACCATTCACCTATAAATAGAACTTTCTCATCATCTCAAAATCCTCCTTGAAATTTCTAGCAATCAATTCTCTTCCCAATAAAATATAATCATATTGTGACTACGAGGGCTTTTATGTGCAAGCTCATGAAAATGTTCAAGATCCATAAAATGCAGTTCCATGTGACCCATTTTTTTGCCAAAAATGATGCCATTAGTTAAATGTGTAGATAGATAAAATCATAGAAATCTTAAATATAGAGCCATGAAAACAAAGAAGATTGACAATATCCAAAAAATAATGCAATAGTCCAACTTAGAAGCATAACCTTCCCTTGATTTGCTCAATCAAGAGGGCTATCACCCTTCGTGCATTTCATCAATCTCTCTACCTCCTCAATCTCTTTGATTTGTCTTAATTCCTCCTCTAATTTCTTATATTTTTTATCATCCAAAATATTTCTAAAAGAGCCTAAATTAGATTTTTATTCCCCATTCAAGTGCCTAAGGTAAGTCTCCTTTTCTTCCTCCATACATACACTCTTTTTTTCATATCCAACCACCAAGGATAATGCTTATATTCCTAGTCATAGGATATGAAAGAACCATATGGATTTTTATGCTCTGTCGAAAAATATACTTGCAATACATGGAGGGAGAGAGGATCATCTAGGCCTTACAAATATTAAGCATTATGATGGAATTTGCTTCGTCCCAAATAGTGCAACTAGAAACCTAATATCAAAAGTCGCAAATAATGTTAATTATTGAGTTAAATATGTATGAATTTAAAGAATCTAAATAACACGTAGGTAACCTATACACCAACGAATGTGTAACGTGTCCACTAGAACCATTCAGGACACGTCTTAGCAGTCCATCGGAAAGGATGTCTAGAAAACTCCGCTCGGCACTCCCATGGAATGTTACGGGTTTTGCAATCTAGGTCTTCCCGAGTCTGCCACGTAGCGGAAGTATCCTGGCCGTTCCCACTTAGGATCGACCTGAATTTGGGTTTTTCCTGTTTGGTCATTAGCTAGCGTCAGACCCGAGCGAACTACTTTACGCAGAAACGCCAGGTCCGAAGCAGATTCACGCTGCACTTGGTTCAAGGAGAATGGGAAACGAGAGGGATGCAAAGCTCGACCTCTCTGCCATAAGGCATAGTCCCATTCCGTTCCCCTAAAACAGCGTGAATCGGGTAATAGTTAATTCTAAGTCATCGTTCTCGTTACTTGTTTCGGAGATGACGATCATCCTCTGTTCATCGAAGACTTTGAGAAAAGTTCCCGGCTAACCGGGACCACCCGTCCATAGGACGGACCCATGGTCCATCCTCCGCACTTTCCTCGGTTTGTTTTAGTTATGTAATTACCTACCACATTAGTTTGACATATACAAACAACTTCTTTGATTAACCCTGTTATGCACCGGTTCCTTCACGTAATCTTATCACAGGACATAAAGAAAACAATGCCAAACAACTTCTTTATTATCATTTTATCCTTTTATCTTTGAAATACAAGGAGTTCCCGCCCGTAGGCGTATTCATAATCCGCCCGAAGGCTATCCAGTAATCCACCAGGGATCACTAATCCAAGCTTCCGCCCGTAGACTAGTATGCGGGCCTCGAGATCCAATCCCGAGTCACGTTAGCCTCTTGTGCAGGACCCGGAAGGCGAGGGATTTACGACCAGAGCCCCCCCTGGCATCCAAGCGTCCTCCTGCTCCAAGTAGAACTCAACGGAGAGACCTCTCGCGGCGGGTTCGGTCCACGTTCCCGGCGCGGCTAACAACCCCCTTGGTTAGGGTCAGGCAGGCAGTCGGGGGTAACTGAAGCTGCCTCTCCCTTCAGGCCTTCAACCTGAAGTATTTAGATATATTCTCATCCTTTAGTTCATTGAGCAAACAATGCAAACAGTGCTTTCTAAACTGTTACAATCACAATCAATTTCCAGTGATCGTTTAGCTGGCAAACTGTTAAGGAGTGACTCCTTTTCTCCGAATGCAACCCGCATTCGATCCGGAATCAATTGCAACTTGGCAAGATTCCTATCATTCTTGGGTTAGGGTCATATCTACCAATACTTTAGGTTTTGTTGTGGTAGGTTCCAGCGACCATGTCGCTTTAGTTTATTGTCTGGTCATTTGCTTCAAGGCAAATACCTAACTTTCCTTTTCCTTGGCAATTATCCCCCAAGAAAAGTGAGTAACAGGATGATTACTCATCCTCTTGTAAGTTAAATTCTTTCAATAACTTGCCAACCTCATTTTGAGAGATGACAAAACTCTCTTGTGGACAAATCTCAAGTCTATACGATGTTGCAACCTTTTTGCACATGTGTTGCATCATTCCACAGGATCATTCCACCCATTGAATGGCGTCCTCCGGCCACGGAATTACCTCTAGCCGAGTAGCAGGGTTTAGGGTATCCTCCAACCCATTCCTAATTATGTTGGCCCATGGTCCTAGAAATTTGCAACTCCGTCGGAGTTTCATCATTAGAATGAATGATCCTTAGGATAAAACCTTAGATCATTTTATGCATGAACATCCAATTGATTCGACATTTCGTGAACGTGTGTAAGATCTTTGGGTTTGCGGGTTTAGACTTGGCAACAAGTGTAAAACTAGGTCAAATTCTTATTGCACTTGGCACTTGGGATACCTATCATATCGACTGAGCCATGCCCATATGAATCCCTTGTGTTTTAGGTTACTTAGACAACTCAATATACTTGTATTGCGACAAGGATGAACCTTCTAAAGGTAATAAACTAAATCTAATGGAGAACAATAGTTACAACTACACCAATACGCGTAAACATGCAATTTATTGCTTCTACGCATCACATAGTTCATGATAATTTTATCTTTCCTTGGTGTAGCAAAAATGCATGATAATCTGGATACTAACTTTTCCTAAGACCTATTAATCATGCCTACAACCTTGTGGTCTATACTTTCGAATCTTATGCTTTGACGAACCATGCAACCTTTCCTAAATGCGGCTTCTGATGAATGACGTCTTCGCATGATGACTATGCAATATGCAACATTCTCCTAGCTATAATGTAGTTAACGAAGTTTATACCAAACTAAAGCTAGTGTTAACTCATTCCATTTTACATGCTATTTGCAGGTCCATAAGATTATTTTCGTACTCTATTATTTCTTTTCGGATAATATCTTATGGGTGTTAACCTTTCCTCATGAAATCATTACGAGGAGGATGTTACCTAACATGCGGCACACGCTTATTCCTACCATGTCTAGGACGAAAGAGAATGCACTTATAAATTCCATTTCTTTGCCTAAGTTTAGGCTCATTACTTTGATAATGTACCAAAAAAAAAAAGCTACATGCAACTAGTCTTCTAAGGTGGATAACTCGTTTCAAATTCATGACATATTTCAATCTTGCCTAATGTTTCAAGAGATACTTTATCAAATGTATTTTTTTCCAATTTCCACATGCATTAAAATTAAGCGTAAAAATGCAATTCCCTTTATGAACTAAGCGCGCCTAATCATTTCTTTATGCGAAAATAACTCGAAAGAACCTGGACTTGAGGGCTCGGGGAGATATCCACTTGTATACTCGGAGATGAACCTCCCGCGGTCGCACCTTGTGATCTTTTTGGGGCCATCGTAGGCGTAGATTCGGCTTCTGATTTGCCTTTGTGGTCTACGAATTGACTTGCCTCGGAATGCGGCCTTCCGACTTTTGCCTTTTTCCTCGTATGCGGAAGATTCCTTTGTGGGATGGCGCTTGCGGAAAAAGGGCTTTAAAGTCTTTTTGCGAAAAGCCTTTTTCGATGGGTCTAGTGGGGGTCCTTACGGCTTCACCTTCCCCTCTTCAAAGTCCCGGGGAGGGGTATGAATGGGCCTTTGGGAAATGTGGTGGGAAGGGGGCTTAAGGAAGCCCCCTCCTTAGAAGCTTCTAAGAAGCTTCTAAGAAGC
The DNA here is from genome assembly GCF_053477565.2 of Lygodium microphyllum. Lineage (NCBI taxonomy): Eukaryota > Viridiplantae > Streptophyta > Polypodiopsida > Schizaeales > Lygodiaceae > Lygodium > Lygodium microphyllum. The sequence goes on from NC_141145.1 coordinate 117,520,850, forward strand.
TTCTGGACTCCTGCAGCCACGTGGGGGGGGGGAAAGGGGGTCGTTATCCAGGCGGGGCGGGCCTGCGGCAGTCTGGCGGGGCCGTGGCGGTGGCTATGGCGGACTGGCGGCTAGCGGGCGGACTGGGCGACTGCAGCGCGACGATGTCGGCGACCTCCTCCAACACGGCGACCAGCTCCAGCACGTCCGGCGCGGCGACCTCCTCCAGCTCCTCTAGCACCCCCTTGCTAGGGGGTGTTTATATAGGCATGGGGGGGGGGGGTGGGGAAGAGGGCCTCCACACACGTGGAGGACTCCCCCTCATGCAGTCCGACTTCACTCCTCTTAGCCATTCCCCCCCCACACTCCCTCTCCTCCAGCCATGCATCGGCTAGGGGAAGGGATAATAATTAAAAAAATTTGCCTTGAATTTATCCAATTGCCCCTTCCCAAGCGGTCGTTTCCTTGCGGTTTTTACGGTCCTCAACCCCTGCCTCTAATTTACAATGTGGCGGCCTCGTGAATGGTATGGATTAAGCTACCAATAATACGATGTAGGTGATACCCTTGCACAGGGTCTACACGGCGTGCAGAAAGTTTAATATTTACGGTATGCAGTACGCGGAAATATTACAGAATGGTATGCATTTTGCATGTCCACATTCCTGGCCAATGGAGTAGACATGGACATCTCATTCTAGATAGGAAGAAAGAGGATCCCTTTGTATATGGCCACAATGTCAAGGAAATATTGATCAAACATTGGATCTAATGGAAGCATAATCTCCTCTTCAATCACCTATTGTAGAAATCCAGTAGCCTCTTCCAAGACTTGATCCATCCATGCCTCCTTTGCCAACCATGGGATAAAAAAATGATCACTCATTAGCATTCAATAGCTCTGTCTCAAATTTCCATTTGCCCCAAGCAATGAGAGGAGTGAAAGTTCCATTTTGATAAAACATGTAGTTGAAGCAATGGAGTACAACTTCTCAATTATTATTTTAAACTTCACATCCTTAAAAGGAACCTTCCATCATATTTGAAACCACTCATTGCTGCCTAGTGATTGATTTACCACTGCCAAGATCTAAAAACACATGATCGTGACTTAATAATAAATTTTCTTGGTGTGATTAGAGATTATAGAAGTACGATTCTAAACCATGTAAACTCTTACCATGTCATGTTTTTCTTGTAGATCTTTGTGATGGCCTTTCTTGCCGAATCATTTTTTGCCTCCATTTTATCCTTTGGAAGATTGGAAGGGATCTTCTTGCATGCAACCTCAAAATCAACCTTCCATTCCTCCTAAATCAAACATAAGAATAAAGTTAAATTTTATGAAAGACACAAATGATAAACTAGAATTCAATAACTCACCTCATAAACTATGCACCCTAAGGTTGACTAAATAAGAGGATATCACACTCTTCTACCCATGCTTGCTCAAGCACTTTGAATAGGAATTTTCTCTTCTTTTGTGAATTTGTTGATAAATTCTCGTTCATTGCATGAATACAAGGTATTTGTATAGTACAAGTAGTCCTTTACTTAGAATGCAATGTTTGCAATTCTACAAATGGAGAAGATAGTAAAGATGATCAAGAAGAAGTTCCAAAGCTAGACAAGAAAGATTGGGTTAGCTATTCTAATCTAAGCAAAAGATAATCCTTGATTGCTTGCTAGTGCTTTGGTTCATGTTTTTCAAGTGAGATTGGTTAATTTTTTTATCACTTGGGGATAAATTGGTCTTGTTATAGGATGTACTTATCCTAAAGATAGATCATTAGGGTTAAACTTGACAAGAGTTAGTTGAAAAGAAATTCTTAATGATTCATTTTGTCACTAATGCTTGTTGAATTTGTATTAGAATGGGCTTTGAGCCCTTGAGATGATATACCATTATTACACAATGATAGCCAAATTGCCATTATGTTGGCAATGAATTTTGTGTTTCATGTGAAGACCAAGTAGATAGTAGTGAAGTATAACTTCATTCATCAAGTGCTTGAGAACAAGTGCATTGGGTTTTTTAAAGTTCATAGCTAGCTAGGTACAAGGTTGGGGGCAAGGGTTATCAACCTAAGAGCTTCATTCTTACTCTAAGTCATGCTTTGCATAACAAGAGTGTTATTAGACATACATGTTCCACACATAGGCTTATATCCTATTATTACGACATGTGCACTAAATCACACTTTACAAACACCCAAATTTCCACATTGTAAGGAACTTGTACACATTTGTACCTCTTGTGAGATAATGAAATTATGGACAATCTATTTGAGAACCAGACTCATCACAATCATATATATTTGTAGTATATTTATGCCCAATATAAACAAGGATAGTTATACGAAATATGACAAAGGGTGTCCTTACCAAGGATCACAATAACATGATTACAATTTTGTGATTATGTTATGGTCCCATGTTGTTAATGTTCAAGTTTTACATTAACAACATACAGATTTCTATTAAGACCACTACACAAGTCATTGTACTGAGCTTTATTGACTTATTGACATGTCTATAAAGATTTTTCCATGTCTTGATGGGCTTGCTAGGAATGGAAAAACCTTGAAAAAAAAACTATCTATATAGTAGGGATGCTACCAAATTGGTGGCTTTTTGTCAGGTGAGTCTCTTCTTATTTACATCTTGGCTTGGATGAAGAACTCTCTTATAAGAAAAAACACCCTCAGAGTATCTTATGCATTGAGTGGATGGCTCTCATAAATTTTTAATGAGCTAGACCATTATTACCATAGATGTTAACAATTGGACCTCCAGTCAAACTACGAATTCACAATGTACTTAGTCCAATGAGAAACATAAATTTGATCAAAGTAGAATATAAACAATTCATAATAAAGTAGGGAAAAATTAAAAACATGAAGGCCTTAAAATTTGATTCATTGCAATGTCGCAATCGAAACCTTGACAAAATAAATTGTGATTGCACTCTCACATGTCTTGCCTTGTTAATTCTATATAGCTCATCAATGCTCTACAACCATGCTATGGTCCTATGGTTTCCGGCCTCCCAAACATAAAACTTTTTTTTGCATAGGATACTCCAATCCTCATTGCTTTTAACTCCTTTTTAAACACCTCATGATTAATTACCAATTTTTTTCCCACTTGGAAATAATGTTTTCATGCACCTCTTGTTGTGCTTCATCTAGCAAGGCAGTTGAGAGGATGAAAGAGCATTTGGTGGGAATGTAACCCTCATTCTCAAATGCCACTTTAAGCACTAACAAATCCTACCCCCCGAGAAGTCAGTCATAAATATATGTATGTATCACTGGGTTCAATATAAGGCATTTTAAAATACTATTTTTACACATTTTTTATATATAGAAGGGTCCTATATAAACGGGTTACTTACAGATTGAATAGAAAAAGGGTGATGTTTATTAAGTGAAATTTCACATATAAGGATATTTATAAATTGGCCTTGAACGCACATGATATAGAGGGTATACATATAGTGAACTACATGGGATCCTTCTTACGTCTCCTTACCATTTGATTGCATACACATTGACATAAGGGAACCAAAGGGGAACTTGCACAAGTTGACTGTCAAAGATTCAAGGATTTCATATCCATATAGTTTTTCCACAACTTGTGGAGTGATGCACTCATTATGTAAGTCTTACTAATTAGCTTTATTCCTTACAACATTGAAAGTGATAGCACCATGATTGTCACCCATCTCACTTTCTTCTAGATGGCAAGTAGCTTCATGTGTCTCAATTAGTGCCACATCAATCCTATCATCTTACTCCAAACTCCTCTTCATAAGTTTCTTTCTTTTTCTTCCCTCACTTCAACTTGAGGAATCCTTCATTTCGCTAGGTCTACATACAAAAGAAAAAATGTTTCATTATACTTCAATTTACAAAAACTATTGAACCACACGTGCATTGTTAACAAATTACAATTGACTATAAATCCATCAAATTGACCTAGCAAAAGAGAATTTTCTAGGTCATGGAAATAAAAATGATTGAAGGATTCTTCAAAATGATTTATAATACAATAATGGGTGTGAAATGACCTGCCAAAATAGCTACGTCATAGATGTTTTCCTTATCTATATCATGGTTAAACCAAATGTTTGGAAATTGTGAATGCAACTAAAACAAATCATAGTTTTTCTCCTTATTTACATTATAATCAACCAGCAATGATTTTGATGTACAAAGTAAAAGTGATTATCCATGGGATGAGTATGTTATTTTTGCAAGTTTTCAATTTGGTGCTTTTGCAATTCAAACTAAACTTTTTATACTTTTGAAATAATGTTGGATTCCTTCTACAAACAACATCAACATTACAATTCATTACAGCAAGGTTACTCCTCGTACACTACTTCTTTCTTTCATATGAAGATATATTATATGTCATGTATGCATCACCATCTAGGAGCTCCTAACAAATTGTACACTCTCTAAAATAAAGGAAGCAATGGTTCCAAATAATCATTACAAAAGAAAATATGTCAAACTTATGCATCACCCAAAAAGAGTATAATATGTATGTATCTTTGGAAATTCCATGCCTACACTTCCATCTCCTCACGCTTGAACTACCTTCTATAGAAGTAGGAGGTTTTTGCTTCTCGTTCCTTGGTGGTGTTGCAAAGCAAGAAAAGTTGAAACTAGCCTATTTGAGGCTACTACACTCTTCCTTTGATATATTTTTTTCTATATCAACTAGCCACAAAGATGAATTAATTCGTGATACTATCACTTGTTTCTACACAATGTTTATATGCTTGATATCATGATTGCAGAATCATATCCATTGCGCTTTACAACACATTGGAAAGCCATGAGCATCATATGTGGATGGGATGAACCCTAAAAAATTATCACAGTCTTCAAAGGTTTTCTTTCATGTAATAATTAAAAAAGTCAATGTGAATCTGAATTGGTCCAATCGATATTTATTCCTAGAAATAAGTAGTTTTCATGGTGACTCAAGGATATCAACACATGGCTATTGTACATACATAAAAATGGGGACTTGCTCTTCTCACATAATTGGGTGCATCTTTCATGGTTTTCCAAGCACAAAGGAAATATCTATGGATATGAGTGTTGGCTGATGTATGGCCATGTGCTTCTTTGGTTGGACACCAACAATGTGCACATACACATAATACAAGTGTTTGCAGGCAACAGATAAATTTTGTGCAGCCTCTATTTTCTACAAATCAAGATAGGTGCAATTAGGCTTTTCTTTAATGTGGATATCATATGTGCTCTTTGTGAGTATCCAAAACACGACATGTTGCTTTTTTACTTTTATAAAATCCTCTAAGAATGTCACATCCATGTTGCTAGCTATCTCTACTCTTTTCTGTGCTTCCTTTGGAATCCCATGCCTCCACTTTTGCTTCTTGCCACACTACTGCTTGACCAACCCTCACCAAAAGCAAGTGGGGTTCATATTGGTGTGGTAAAACATGAAAATTGGAATCCAACTTCCTTTAAACTTGGCAACTTCTCATTGGGGACTTGGCCATAACACATGTACATGAGGTGACACTTTCACTAGCTTCTTCACTGTCTTTGTGTGTTTCACATTGTGATTTCACAACCACAACTATAACCAGTACACGATATACTTATCCTTGTATGCCATTCTAACCAAAAACATGGTGCAATGAAACCTTTGTCATGAATTTGAAGTGTGTTAATGCAGTTTTTCTTGCCCACAATGCCAATTGATGATATGATCGTGCAAATATCACTGTACACTTTCTATAGTATAGCATTAAAAAATGGAAAGTGGTTCATATCTAGGCTCATTGATGATATCAAATGAGGACTTGATGATGCAAATATGTCAGCTTATTGATGAAAAAATCTTGCAATGTGGTAGTGTTGGCAATGATCATTGTTGGCATTAATGTACTATGGATGTTATCTATTTCTTAAAGTAAAGTGTGCCTAGCATTTGAAAATATGGATGTTAGTTGCTCTTTTAGTGCCTACACAATAAAATGAGCAAAATAATGACTCCATGCCTATTCGGGAATCCCATAAAAATCCTTTTTGATTTATATACCCACACATAAGCTGATACCTTTTGTGCATTAAATTTCTTAATATCCTGTTCAATTTCCTATAAAGCATTCATAGGTGCAGCATCAAGCTTCTTAGAATCCTACATTTTTATTGTTGCTTCCACTACTACTCTTATTGTTGATACTGTTTTTGCTATGTTTGATACAATAAAGCTAAATGTTGAGCCACTTGCTACAATACATCACTTGCACCTTATCCTAAAGCTCCTAAATCACCCATCTCAATACACCTTCCATCGAGACTTTCACGTTAGGTCCGCCGATTTCAAAGCACATAAGGTGGAAGCAAAGGATATGAGAGAGAAGGGCTTAGAGAGAGTGAAACATGAAACATGAGGAGAGAAAGAGACTTATTAAGTGTTTAGACTACATGCCATAAGTAATGGTCTCATTTTGATGGTTAATTCATGATTGATAAGACTTCATTCACCTTCCATCCTCTATTCATTCAATGACTTCACATATAATCATCTTGCTTACCAATCTCAGAGGTTTCTAGAGGTGCATTATGCACTCCATGGTGAGGCTATTAGAATTATGTAATGCAAGTCGTGAATGAGGAAGATCCTAATCATGACCTAACAAGAAGAGACAAGGGAGTAGAGATGATACTCTTATGAATTTGTGCTAGGTTTAGTAGGTTTGGATTCTAACCAACATGTTTCCTCTAGAAATTTTCAATGAGACAAATAATAAGGCAATTCAAAAAGCTAACTCCAATAGCTCCACCTAGTCACCTGTTAATCCTAGTTTGAGATGGAGAAAAAGAAGTCCAAAGAAGTCCAAGAAAAATCCAAATGCGGACACTAAGGAAGAAGCAGTAAGAAAAATAGTCAAAAATGCAAGGGTAGCCTCAAAAGCTAAGTCAAAGGAAAGATCGCATTTTTCAATGCAAGGCAGCCATAAAACTCTTGTAAAAGAGCGCTAGGCTCCCTCCTATGAAAATTGTAAAGGGTAGATATGCATAGGTAAAGAGAAAGGGCAACTAGAAGGGAATGGGAAAAGAGGACCTTACCACAATGGTCGGTCATGTAAAAAAGGGGATGGATACCCAAAGGGATAAGGGTTTTGTATATAAACTCAAAAAGTGAATGAGACGCTCATTCTTTGGGGTGTGGCAAAAGCTCTTCTTCTTCTTCTTCTTGCCTTCTTGCTTGTGCTTGAGTGAGGGAGTGTGAGTGAGTGAGTGAGTGAGTGAGTGAGTGAGTGAGTGAGTGAGAAAGTGAGTGTGTGAGTGTGAGGGACCAGGGTGGAGAAGCTCCCACCATCTCCTCTCTTCTTCTTCTCTTCTTTTCTCTACTCTTGTCTCATGTGGCTATGGAGGATGGAGCTTGAACGAGAGAGATTGAGGTTGCTCGAGCTCACATCATGAATCCTGGAGCTACTAGTGAGTACGAGGGAGGAGGGTACTCAATCAGGCATCAAGGTAAGCTCACTACACTAGTAGAAAGGGATAGCGCATCAGCTATGTGAGAGGTAGCCATTAGTGCTCGACTTGAAATGCTTGAAATAATAAGTCCATGGGTCTTGGCAATTGGGCATGATCTCCCATCATTTTGGTTCCATTTCTAGGACCAATGGATTTGAGCCTTGAGCACTTGCACACTTTGAATCGAGCATTGAAGTACAGATTCACCCTCAAATCAATGCTTGATATAGGTAGGAGATTTAAGCACTTTGATCTTCAAAAAATTTAAGTGTTTAGAGTTTTTTTATGAGTAGACAAGTAGATTACTTTAGCCTAGGGATTACTTTGTGATTTCTTGTTGCATTTAGATAGATTAGGCAACCAAGAACTTGTAGGTAAATAATAGGGCTTTGCTACTATGAAACAGATAGAACAAGGAGTGTTATATGGTCTGAGATACACGCTCGACCTTCTTATATACTTAAAAGATATACGGTGAATATTATGCTGGCGCAAAGAGAAAACATATGAGAGAAAAGAAAGACGTAGACAGAAAGAGAGAGAGATAGAGAGATTGACAACACACTAGGGTCTAGAAAATGGGCTAGTCCCCCCCCCTTGTGGAGTTATATTATTGACAAGGAGCAAGCTCCTCAATTACACATAAACTAATTCTTAACTTGTAGATCTTAGAAACAAGAACACAATTCCTTGCACGGTATACAACCAGCCAACACTTGCACAACTTGGAAGTTAGCGCCTTTTGATCCTTCTTGAGTCTCACCTTCTCTCCTACACAATCTGCGTAGGCCTCTCCTCTTGGAGCCTAATTTCAGTAGAGCTTCCGCAGTACTTGCACCTTCTCTCCTACAAAATATGTGTAGGAATCTCCTGTTGGAGCTTGATTTCAGCAAAGCTTCTGCAACACTTGCACCTTCTCTTCTCCTCTTAGAACTTGATTTCAATAGAGCTTTTGCAGCCCTAATTGCTCCTTCTCTTCTCCTCTTGGATTCATGCAAAGTGATGCTTCCTTCACCTCCCCCACACCCAAGGAGAGCCTCCTCTTTTATAGGCTTCAAGAGCTTCTCTTCTTGGAGAGAGACTTGAGTGCCAAGATTGGAAAGGTTGATCTTCATGCAAGGCGTGGGTATTCCATGACTTACTATGCGGCACCAATTTTGGAATATCTCTCTATGGGTTGTTCAGATGAAAAAACGTCCAACTTAAAAGTTGTAGATCTCATTGTTTTCAATAACCTTCGTGAGCCATTTTTAGTGATCATCTTTTTATCACGAGATAATTTAAAAATGGATTCACCATGTCTATTTTAAGAAAAATAGCTTTTAAAACTATACTCTTAACTTGTGGTCCATGCAACCACCTTAATCCATCATTAGATTTCCTTGGGCCTCAACCTTAAGATTGACTTCCACACAAAAGCTTGTGTCATTTTAGACCTTAAAAAGGGAAAATCACTTCTCTCCTCACTTCCAGAGGATCACGTCTCTCGTCTCTCTTAATAAAAGACCTTAAAACCTTGACTTGTAAGGGAAGGATAACCCCAAATGAATGAAATGCTCATTACACACAAGTAAGCATCCCTGGATGCACACATAAATACATACACACAATGCTAACGTACTTCCTCTTCTTAGAGCTCAATCCATCTTCATTTATGTGTAACCCCTTGGTTCTTGTGTACACTCTTACACTTGGTCGACACTTCTTTCCCCCTCATAACTTGTACTGCCTATACCTGATATCCACGTCATAGTGCTCTGATCACCCCATTAAGTGATTCACTAGGACTATTGGTCTCTAAATGGTCCCATGGTCATGCTAGATCATCATCAACACTTTAAAAAAAGTGATTCATTGGTTTATTGATATAAATTTACTAAATAGAGAATGTGTAATAAGCAATCAATTTAGTAACAAGGAGAAAAAATGGGAAAAAATGAATTTTGGGGTCTAATGCATGAAAGACATGGAGTTGGAAGGTTAAAAAAGGCTGGATAGGACCCTAAAAGCCCAAAACCAATAGGGAAGAGATCATTTCTGCACTTCAATGAGAGAGAGAGATCTTGAGAGAGAGAGAGAGAGAGAGAGAGAGAGAGAGAGAGCAATAGATACAAAAGGGATCGAGCGTGCTGATTTCGAGTCCATCTTCCATTCTAGGTACCTCTAGGCCTTCCTTATCCTCTAATTTCTTGTTCTGGAAGGTTACAAGTTATGCCATAAACCATAAGGACCCCTAGCATCAATTAGGCTAGCATATGCATTTGTGCTGGCCATAATACCATGCTGTCGATGTCCAACTCCTAGGATTGGACCAGTCACACAATCTGACTAGTAGAATCGGACATCTGAGTGGTCAGTTCCACAGTTCGATTGGATGTCGAATGACTTTCTATCCAATCAGACACCCCATTATTTGGACCACCTTTTTGTCCAATTGGTTAACCCCAATCATACCAAACATAGGAATTACACGACCTTGGTTTGATCAGATTTCCATCTAATCGGATACACCCAATCAAACTTGGACAGTCCACTCCTAGAGTCAGTGGACCACGCCATCTGATTGTGAGAATCAGACCAATAGGATAGAATATAAAAACAATGACAAATCACCCATCCTCTAACCAAAAATAGCTGGAGAAGAACCCCTGAAACCCCCTAGATAAACGTCCTAACTTACAGAAGCCAAGAACATGAGAAATTTTGACCTATGGCTTAGATGAAACCTATGGTAGTCTAACCCCACTTAGAGCCAAAACCAACTCATAGACCCCAAGTAGAGAAGAGAAATAAAGACCCTAGACAATTCTTAGGAATAGCCAGAGAATGCCCTTAGAGCCACATTAGGCTGTGAACGAAAAGGGGAATAGCTTGAGCTGCATTTTCCAATTGCATTTGCACTCTCCATTGATTTTTTCACTTGAAGTGCACTAAAAAGCTGAAAGCCTGATTTTGCACCATGTACTAAAGAGCACCATGTAGGCTAGCATAATTGAAGACACAAAGCTACAGATTTGATCAGGTTAACTAGTAATCTCGTGGAGCTTGAAGTCACCCATATGCCAGGAGCTAGTGCAAATCAAGGAGACAACTAGTTGGACATGGGAGAATTCCAGTCAAAATCCTGTAGTAGATGTGGTAGGACAATATGATGTGTTAGCTAGTACAATGCACCATGGTAGGCCAGTAGAGGAGATCATCACACACCTCGAGGAGGAGAGAAGATTAGTTTGGACGGTGCTATAGAGCATAGCAACCTATAACCACGAGCAGAGGGCTAGGAAGCTATAGCAAGACATAGAAGTGTGAGAAGTCTAGTGCTATCGGAGGGGTTTTTGTCAAAAGGTCATATCCATCGGGAATCAAAGATAGAAGGAAGTAGAGATAGGGATGGAAGAGAAGAAAAAGAGTAGACAAGAGGTAAACTCGATAAAGATAAAGCATAATGAATTGAGTCAATATGTATTGAGAGAACCTGAAATCCCTTGTTTGGCATAATTCAAAAGCAATCTCCGAGCATTAGATCTCTTGAAGCTCCCTCGTAGACCAAAAACGTGTATCAAATAATAGCTTCCTCTCTGCTACTGAGAACCCAAATTTGATGGCTCTGTTGGCTTCAAAAGGGGGGTAAAACCCCAGGACACCTAATCCAGAATGTCCCAGTTTACTCTTTTCTTCGTCCAATTTAAGTGCTAATTTCTGATTGTCACCTACAAACACGACACACACAATTTCGCCCATCTTTATTTTTTGTGAAAAATCCAAATCTGGGTGAAAAAGAAACTTGCTTTTTACATGCCATCCTAATCTAGAAGCTTTCCTAACTTTTTAGGATTTTTAGAACAAATAATATCAAAAATAGGCTAAAATTATCCAAAAATCCAGTATTTTTGGACCATCCATGCCACGGACACTATGCCATGGACACTAGCAGTAATGACTCAGATCACGTTGAGTCCCTACATCAATAAGAATTTCTGATGATCATGCACTCTAGAGTTTTTCACACTATGTGTGCATAGTGGCATGACATCCACCCTTTCTGAACCTGCACATCGTCCTATATGTTCCAAAATCCTAGTTGTCACTATATTCTGAGTCCTCCTCATCCTCTACAACCATATCCTTTGCTTCTTCATCTTCCATATCTTCCTACCTATCCCTTATATCGTGGCCACTATTTTCATAAACCAATACTCAATCCCCATCTTGTATGGTTCTTGGCCTCAATCTATGTCTTTTGTCAAACTGTCTCTTTGTTTGTATCCTTGCTACCCTTAACTTTGCAATTACTGCCTCTATGTCTTCTAACTTTCTTTCCAACTGTCTCATGCATAAGGCCAACAATTCCTCTCGATTCAACTCCTCTTCCCAAGATAGCACACTCCATGTGACTGTCATCTCTTTTATAGGCATGATAGGTTTTTAACCATACATCAATTCAACATGCATATATCCTATAACAACACCATGTGTTGTTCTATCAGCCCACAAAGCATAATGAAGAAATTGTGGCCACTCTTTTACCTTCTCTCCACATGCTTTTGCCAATGCCTTCACAATAGGTGGATGACCTCTTTCACTTTTGGCATTTCTTTCAAGGTTATAAGCTGAAGTTAAAGTAAGATTTATCCCCAACTGTGCAAAGAAATCATGAGCTTTATCTGCATCCAGTTGATCCTTATTTGCAGTACTTCTTTCCACAAATCCATACCGACAAAAGATCTCTTCTAAGAGAAAAGTACACATGGAATTTGTTGTCTTAGTACGTAGAGATATACCTTCATGTCTTAGTACGTAGAGATCTACCTTCCACTTGATTAGTCAAGTCTTCATGGGCAAGTACAAGATATCTCATTTGCCAAAGACTTGTAGGCATCATGACTAAATCCACCATCCACTTCAACTGAAGAGACAATGGTTATGTGGGATGCAATCCATCCCAATGTCTCACAGATGAATACATTTGACATGTCGCACATGTTTCCACAAAGTGAGAAACTTCCTTATACATATCCTGCCACCAACATCTTTCTTTTATCTGTGCAAAAGTGCCCCAAACACCTCTATGGCCAGTCCATAAGCTTTCATGAAATTCTTGCATAACATTTACTTGTGAAGCTCTGCCACCCAAAACTTGCAATGGCATACCCTATTTCTTTTTAGCATGTTTTCAAAAGTATCCATCTTTGAAGAAAAATCCATAGGCTTTCTTCTTGATCTTCTTCAACTTCTCATCTGACCATTTATCTCTCTTTGTTAATGTACTGAGGTATTGACCAATTCTCAACCACTCTCCTGCATATTTGTCTTTCACAAACACTTCTACACAAGATACAAAACATCTAAAGTTTCTTTTGTTTGTTGTCCAAGCTTCTGTTAATGCTATAGCAACTCCTTGCATTGCTAAATTCACTCTTACAACATCATTTTCAGCCCCAAGAAGTCATCTTCTTCCTTGTCATCGATAATCCCATCTTCATTCTCATAGAATTCCCGAGGTAACATGTCTACCACTGGGTTATCTCTTCCTACAATATGCTGAAATTCAGGGTTCAAAGATTTGATATATGCAATCCATCGGAGCATAGCAATGTCCAGGGTAGCACAACTAGTAATCATACCCAATACTTGCAAACAATCAGTCTCAATGACTACACGAGCACCCATAAAATACTCCTTATCACATTTAAGGACTGTGACAATTTCCCATAATTCTCTTTTTACATGTGGATACCTTCTCTGTCGTTCAATCAATACATTAGCACCAAAGAAAATTGTATATCTTTGCCCTTCCTCATCATCTTGCCCAATTGTCCATCCAATCTTGATTGAGCTTGTATCAATAGTAATAATGATAGGTTTTCCATGTGAATAATCATCATTTCTCAATGTAGAAGCAAATTTTAAGAGTTACTTCAATTTCTTCATTGCTTTCTGATCCTTAGAATTTGATATAGAGCATAAGCTACATGTGCAAAGTGAGGAATCCATATCAAATAGGACACACATGCACCCAAGAATCTATGCACCTCTGATACATTCGTGCATACATCTTGCATTCTATCAATACCATCTATTTTTGTTGGTGATGGTCTTCACCCATAGGACCCACACATATGCCCAACAATCAAAACCTCTTCAACTCCAAAGATAGACTTTTTTCTAGAAAGAGTTAAATGCACCTCTTCTAGATTTGTCAAAATCCTCTCACAATACACAATATGGTCTGCAACAAACTGTCTACACCCATGAGCATCTATCTCTTCATTCTTTTGATCCACTACACACCCTTTGATTGGAACATCATCCAAGAAGGGCATTGTCAATTGTGGTATAAAATCCCTGAGTACTCTATTCATAGCATTTTTCATGTATGCCATTGAGTTTGTTGCACCTTGCAGGAGAGTACAAATTTGTACTAACCCCAAGGGATTCTGCATGGTTGTGATGTCACTACTTTCAACTGCAAGCTAAAACTGATCATACCCTAAGTAAAGATCACCCAAAGAATAGATCGCTCTGCTTACAAAAGCCTCTACAAATTCATCAACCACAGGACTTGCACCCACATTTCTTATGGTCACTTTATTGACCACTTGCATGTCTTGAATAAATATCAAAGCCCCATTCTTTTTGGGCACAGTAAACCAATGATTTAAGTATGGGGCTAAAGAGGGCTCCAAGATCTTCATGTGAATCTTTTCTGTAACGTGTCCCCTAGTATCATCTAGGATACGTCTTAGCAGTCCATCGGAAAGGATGTCTAGAAAAATCTGCCCGGCACTCCCATGGAATGTTACGGGTTTTGCGATCTAGGTCTTCCCGCGTCTGCCACGTAGAGGAAGTATCTTAGCCGTTCCCACTTAGGATCGACTGGAATTAGGGTTTTCCTAATTGGTCATTAACTAATAGTAACTAGCGTCAGACCCGAGCGAACTATTTTACGCAGAAATGCCAGGTCCGAAGCGGATTCACGCTGCACTTGGTTCAAGGAGAATGGGAAACGAGAGGGATGCAAAGCTCAACCTTTCTGCCACAAGGCATAGTCCCATTCCATTCCCCTAAAACAACGTAAATTGGGTAAGACGTAACTCTAGGTCATCGTTCTCGTTATTTGTTTTGATGATGATGATCATTCCGTTGTTCTTCGAGATTTTTGAGAAAAGTTCCCAGCTAACCGTGACCACCCAACCGTAGGACGGACCCATGGTCCATCCTCCGCACTTTCCTCGGTTTGTTTTAGTTATGTAATTATCTAACACATTAATTTGACATATAACAATCAGCTTCTTTAATTAATCCTGTTAAGCACTAGTTCCTTCACGTAATCTTATCACGTGACATAGAAAAACAATATCAAGCAAGTTCTTTTTAACATTTCATCATTTTATCTTTGAAATACAAGGAGTTTCGTCCATAGGCTTGTCCATAATCCACCCGAAGGCTATCGAGTAATCCCCAGGGATCACTATCCCAAGCTTCCGCCCGTCAACTAGTATGCGGGCCTCAAGATCCAATCCCAAGTCATGTTAGCCTCTTGTGCAGGACCCGAAAGGCGAGGGATTTACGGCCAGAGTCCCCCCTGGCACCCAAGCGTCCTCCTACTCCAAGTAGAGCTCAACAGAGAGACCTCTCGCGGCGGGTTCGGTCCACGTTCCCGGCGCGGTGAACAACCCCCTTGGTTAGGGTTAGGCAGGTAGTCAGGGGTAACTGAACTGCCTCTTCCTTCAGGCCTTTAACCTAAAGTATAGGTACTCATTTAATTTGTAATTCAATTCAAATAGAGCCCTAAAATCTCTAGCAAGCACAAAAATTTCCATTAATCAACCCAGTTGTTTGGCAAACTGCTAAGGAAGTGTTCTTTCCTTTTGAGTGTATCAACACTCGTTCCCAAGGTGTCTTGTAAATTGGCAAGATCCTTTACATTCTAGTGTAGGGCGTACCTTATTAACCCAACTTGGTCAACTCTAAAGTTCCTTAGATATGCTAGTTTCCAGTTTACAACTTTCCTTATTTAGGAGGATATGAAAAAATACGTCTTTTTGCAAGATAACTTGCGTAGGGATCTGCCATCCTTGATGAGGGTTTTTACCCTTCCTCCTTGTGAATCAATCACAAGACTAAATGATTTCGTACTTGCTGCGCAAGTCCTGCGATGGAATAATCTGTTTTAGATCCCTTAAGCTGACATATATTAGGCCTAGGGTTTCTTTTTTTAAGAACCTTAGGGACAAACCCTAGTTCCTTATCTTTACGATTTTATTGTCCCTACACTAAGGGAAGTAGTCAAGTGCGTAGGGTATGAATGTTTCTATATTTAGATTGGTTTAGTTATCTTTTGGAAGGTAATATTAATCGTCTTGTCACGGTTATGCTATCCTTGTGAAAATTTACTTTCCAGTCAATACAGTTTAATTTTAACTTCCGTTTTCCTTACAGATGAACTCATGCCAAATAACAACATTTGCCTTGCTAAGATGTGCAATTAGCAAAGATAACTTCCTACTAATTTGAGCATCAAAAGAAACCTTTCATGAATTTAACCATTTACAATGATTCGTTGCGAAAGGAATAAGACTAATGGTGCAAGATATAATTTCTACACCTTAGGATTTAAGTAAAATATACTACTATAGTAAATGGATAATCTTGCTTGTAATTTATAATGCTTGACGCAACTCGAAGGAAACTAAGTTCTATTCATTATCATTCATTCAAATAAGCTAAACTTCTTTATTACAAATAACTCGAATAAATATATCCTATCCCTAACAATTTCTCTTTGCATGATCGACTTAAACCCGAATTAAAGCCAAGAAGAAAAACCTAGTTTTGGGGTGAGATATCCACATGGATACCGGGAGATGATCCTCCCGCGGTTACGCCTTGGACTTTCTTAGGAGGCATCGCAAGTGTGGTCCGTCGAATGTGGAAGCAGCTTTACCACTCCTCCTTAGAATTCCACCGTCGCTCCCTTGCACCGTTCGTCAAAAGTAGTTTTTTTGGAAGGCTCCCTCCTTGAATTCGGGAATTCGAAAGGGTGTTCTAGAAACTTTTACAACTAAGACCCATTGAAGCCATGGGGAAGGCTTAATGGCCTTTTTAAGCTCGTATGAATGGAAATAACAAGGTGTGGAGAAGACACAAGGTGTAGGAGAGCTTTAAGGGAAAATAATAGCCGTAAAGGTTATAAGTAAGGGTCTAAGGACCCTTAGGTCAAACTTGGAGAAAAAGGGCTTATGGGGGCTTACACATGGGGGAGGGTGAAAGGTTTTGAAGCCAAGGTAAAGGCTTAAGGGGTAATCATGGGAGAAGTGGTTTTAAGAGGCCACAGGAAGGGGGTGATTCCAAAGCCAAGGGAATAGGTATTTTAGGGATTATACACAGGTAAAGAAGTAATAAGACCCTTAAGGCCTTTGTGCTCATGGGGGGGGAGTGACTCCAAAGTGAAAGGAAAAGGGTTTTAGCACTGGGGGGGGGGGGGGGGGTGAAAGGGGGCTTAAGGGATTTTAAACCCGGGGGGGAGAAAAAGGGGGGAAAAGGGGGTAGTAGGGTATAGGAAGGGGGTTTAAAGAGGCCCCCCCTTTGGAAGCTTCCAAGCTTCCAAAAGCTTGGGGGGGTGGTTATGGCTGTCCCGTCCTGACGGCGAATTGGAGGCGGCTCCTCCCTCCCTCGACGGCGACGCCTATCTACTGCCCAGGCGGCCAGCAACAGCGTCCCTTCTCAGTCTTCAAGCGGCAGCTCACATACCTCCTTCCCCTCTCTCTCACGGCTACAACGTCATGATCTCTGGCGGCCCCCTTTACATTCCTGCTGCCCCTGATTTAAATAGGAGAGGGGAGGGGGATCCTCCCTCCCCTGCGTGTCATCACGCATGCTTCCCCCCCTCGCTCCAAGCTCCACCAAGGAGCTTACTCACTCCTTCTATTCCCCTCCCCCTCTAGCTCGTCAGTCGGCTGGGGGGAATAAGGGGTATTTTTAAAAAAAATCATTATCCAATTCGTTTTTATGGAGGAGGTACATGCGGCCTTTCGGAATATTACATTCTCTTCCCCTTAGAAGAATCGAGATGTCCTCATCTCGAGATAAACTGGGGATACTGATGGGGATGAGAGTGCCTTCATCTATCCATGTGGCATCCTCTTCAGAATAATCTTTCCACTGGATGAGGCATTCTCTTAAGGTTCTAGATCTTAACTGTATCTCCCTAACATCTAAGATCCTATCCAGCCTTAGTTGAAGGACTCCTTGACTAGGCATTACAATTTGTTGGTCATCAAGTACATGATTAGGATTGGGTACATATTTTTTCAATAGGCTGATATGGAATACATTGTGAACCTTTAGGTTCTCAGGGAGTTGCAATCTGTAAGCATTAGGTCCTAGGAATTTGAGGATCTTGTACGGTCCGCAATACCTTGGACTTAGCTTCTTGTAATCTCCTAAGGATAGGGAACTCTTTTTAGGGCGTACATGAATGAAGACCATGTCTCCTTCTTCGAAGACTCTTTCTTGATGTTTCAAATCTGCGTATGCCTTTTGTCTATCCTTGGCCGCTTGTATATCTTGTCTTATTGACTTTATTTGATCATCCAAGTCTTCCAACATCTGTCTTGATGCTTCAACTCTTAGGGTTGGATCATAAAAGTTTAGGGGACCTCGACAATCATGACCATACAATGCCTGGAAAGGAGTCATCTGAATGCTCTGCTGGTAAGAAGCATTGTAGGCAAATTCAACCAAAGGCAAGAATTGAATCCACCTCTTCGGCTCTCGACAGCAGTATGCCCTAAGCATATCCTCGATGACTTGATTTACTTGCTCTGTTTAGCCATCCGTTTGGGGATGGTAGGCGGTGCTAAAACAGAGTTGAGTCCCAATAGCTTCAAAGATAGCTCTCCAGAAGTGTGATGTGAAGAGAGAATCTCAATCACTAATGATTCTTCTAGGTAACCCATGTAGCTTGAATATATCCTTGATAAACAATCTTGCAATGTCGGAGGCTTTATAATTTGTCTTAACTGGAATCAGGTGTGCAACCTTGGTAAGCATGTCAACCACAGCCATAATGGAATTGTATCCTCCTTGGACTTGGGGTAAGCCCACAACAAAATCCATACTGATGAATTCCCATTTCATTTGGGGAATGTCAAGCGGTTGCAGTTTCCCTGCCATCATGACATGTTCGGCTTTGATACGTTGGCAAGACAAACACTCAATGATATACTTGAGAACGTCACCTTTAAGCCTCTCCCAATGATAGCTCTTCCTAACTGCATTAAGAGTCTTAGCATAGCCAGGATGTCCTGAGAAAGGAGAATCATGAGCTTCCCATAATATCTTCTGCTTAAGTGACTGGCTTGTTAGTATACACAGCCTTGTTCTGTAGTAGACAAGTCCATTATCAATGGAAAATTCATGATACTTAGCTTGCAACTTCTGATTCTGCTCCTTGGTAGATATTTCCTTTATCATTGTTTGGTAGGCCAAATCATGGCATGCTTCCTCTCTAGCTAGTTCAAGTATAGGGTTGTTTGGTATGGATACTTTTGTAGCCAGAGATCTGGCCGTTGATGGATTCTGCAAGATTAGGGAATTTAGGAATGCCTTGCGACTGAGTGCATCGGCAACTATATTCTCCTTCCCTGGTCGGTACTTGATTTCAAAATCATATTCCTCCAATACTTCAATCCATCGACGTTGTCTCATGTTGAGCTTGTTCTGGGTAAAAATCCATTTGAGACTCTTATGATCTGTTACTATAAACTTGTTACCCAACATGTATTGTCTCTAAAGCTTTAGAGCATGGATGACAGCCAGTAATTCCAGATCATGCGTGGCATAATTCTTTTCATGACTCTTCAATTTCCTTGAAGAGTATGCTACTGGATGGCCTTCCTACATAAGTACACACCCCAAGGCCAGAATGTTAGCATCAGTTACTACCTCGAACTCCTTATTGAGGTCAGGAAGTTTTAGAATAGGTGCTGATACCAAACTTTGCTTCAATTTGTTGAAGCTATTTTGTTCAAAAGTTGACCATGTAATGGAAGTCTGCTTCTTTAATAAGTCTGTAAGAGGTGCTGCAATCAAAGCATAGTTTTTTATGAAGACCCTATACCATCCTGTCAATCCAAGAAAGCTACGTATCTCTTTGATGGATACTGGTATTGGCCATTCAAGCACATCTCTGACCTTGGCTGGGTCTACTGATATTCCTTCTGATGATACTATGAATCCCAGATATTCAATCTGACGCTTGAAGAATGCACACTTCTTCATTTTTGCATACAGCTTATGAGACCTCATTGTCTCAAGGACAATCCAAAGTTGAGATTCATGATCTTCTTCCTGTTTAGAATAGACTAAAGTGTCATCGAAGAAGACAAGCACGAAATCATCAAGATATGGTCTAAAAATATCCTGCATTAATCTATTGAAGGTGGCAGGTGCATTGGTAAGCTTGAATGACATAACCAGGAACTCAAAGTGCCCATATCTTGTATTGAAGGCTGTCTTTGGAATATCATATTCCTTGATCCTTATCTGATAGTAACCTGACCTGAGATCAATCTTGGAGAAGATCTTTGCACCCTGAAGACGATCAAGAAGCTCATCTATTCTAGGAATAGGATACTTGTTCTTGACTGTTGATTGATTCAACCCCCGGTAATCAATACATAGTAGAAGGGTCCCATCTTTCTTTTTCTAGAATAGTACTGGAGCTCCCCACGGTGAATTGCTAGGCCGGATTTAACCCTGATCTAACAGTTGCTTGAGTTGTTCCTTCAACTCAATTGCTTCTGGTATGGACATTCTATAAGGTCTCTTTGCAATTGGTGCAGCTCCAGGTACTAGCCTAATCTCATGATCTACTTCTCTTTGAGGCGGAAGTTCAGTTAATTCCTCAGGGAATACGTCAGCATATTCCTTTAGCCAAGAAGGTGCCTCATGAGACTCTTACTTTTGATCCAACTTGTTGAGTTTGATCAGGTAAACGGGTAATCCTTTTCTGACTCCTTTTATGATCCGAGATACTTTGGCCAATTGGATTCTTGGCACTCCTGCCTCACCTTGAGATGTGACAAATTCCCTTTCAGAGTTTCGAAAGGAAACTTGACCCTTTCCATAGTGAATGTGGGCGTCATTGGGCTTAAGCCAATTAAGCTAATCCATTCCGAGTAGACACTCATGGATACCTAAATTCATAACTCTGAATTTTACTGAAGTCTTCTTTCCTCCCAGAAAGAATTCCACCTTAGCAGTTTGCCTGGTACAAGTTACCTCACGACTGTTTGCCAACTCCACAAGCAGGGTCCGACGGTGTCTGAATCACCGAGAACTGGCGATTCGGCCCTTTCTTGTGTAAAGCGGCATGGACTGTCGCTCTTTTAAATTCTGCTTCCATAGTCGGATCTTCCTCTTCTTCTTCTTCGCATCTTTGCCTATTGTCAATGCAGGCAGTTCTTCCTCTTCCACGGGTGGTGGCTCCTTGACTGTGGCCTGCACCTTGGAAAGGCGTTTGATGATGTCCTCCGCTGAGCTTGGGACATTGCCTCTTGAAGTGACCGGGTTCGTTGCAGTGGAAACAACAGAGGTTTTAATCGTTACTTTGAGTAGGAACAAAGTTGTTGACGTTATTTGTCCTTGCTTTCTTCCTTTGTCCCTGATTGTGACCTTGAAATCTCTTCATTTGAGGTCTGAATGCTCCTCTGTT
The DNA here is from genome assembly GCF_053477565.2 of Lygodium microphyllum. Classification (NCBI taxonomy): domain Eukaryota; kingdom Viridiplantae; phylum Streptophyta; class Polypodiopsida; order Schizaeales; family Lygodiaceae; genus Lygodium; species Lygodium microphyllum. The sequence goes on from NC_141145.1 coordinate 117,542,087, forward strand.
TGGGTCACTATAGGACCAAGTTTTGTTAGCCCTTGGTCTAGCTTGCACCTCCTGAATTATAGGCGCCGCTTGAATGAGTGCATCCTGAAGATCTGATGGACGCATAGATTCGAGACGGGTATTTACGGGTGGATTTAAGCCCGCACAAAATTTGGACACCTACTGCGTCATGTCCATCTGTGGCGCATACTTTAAAAGTGAGACGAATTTAGAGTAGTATGCGTCAAGAGTGAGTCCTAGCTGTTTTAGCTCGTAGAACTCATTCATTTTCTGCGTACGATATGCAGGTGGTAAATATCTTCCCTGCACGGCTTTCTTCAACTTCTCCCAGGTAACGGACCCCTCTGAAGTCCCTTGATCCCTGCACCATTGCTTCCACCAAAGTCTGGCTTCGTCGGTGAGTTTTAACTTGGCGAGCATGGCCTGATTGGTAGGTGCAGTACCAGCTACTTCAAAGTAATCCTCCATGGATTCAATCCAAATTTCAGCATCAGCCTGGATGAATCTGCCTCTCCCGTCAAACTCGGGTGGCTTTATCTGCTTGAGAAGGAACTTCTTCTCCTGGGTCACAGTAGTACTTGATGTAGGAGGCGAATTTGGAACCTGTACCTGGGGTTGTGCCTGGATAAAAGTTTTCTTAACGTTATTATATGATAATCGACGTTAGCTTATCTTTCATTTTTAGTTCAGCTATCTCATAAACAATGTAGCTACTTAACTTTTTAACAACTCTTATGCCCAGCCAGATATTGATAAAAAGAAGTCTTTATTGGTATTTACATGGGCATAGCCTTTTTGAATACAACGTTTCTGTGTGATGATAAGCCAATCATTACATTCAGTTTTGGGAGAACAACGTTGTATTGCATTTGTCTACAGGAACTGTGTAATAGTAGGGTTTTGGGTCATGGATTTTTAGGAATCGATAGTTCATTGGAAGTTCAGGATACCCTTTTTGTTGGTATCCATACTTCTCATGGCGGCCCAACACTTTAATCCTGTCAGCTGGGACTACATGTATTACTTCCTCATATACATATGAGTTCATTTCAACCCTCCGACCTTGAATATGTAAAGTCAAATTTACGTGAGCTTCCACAAAAATGAACAGCCTCACGACTTTCAAGTCTTCCAACCACTTGATCCTCTTTAGGTTGGTCTGTAGATAAGCAAACCGGTGGGCGGCTATATAGTAGATTCCTGGAGACCCCGTCCATCTTCGTTCTATTTATAAAGGTGATGGATTATAAATCTACTCCAGGATGTTCATCATCCCAATTCTTTGTCTATAAAGGGGAGAATGCATTGCACTCATAAACATGACCCGAAATACCAAAAACTTGTTCCACGCTTCATAATTCTGCAAGACAGCATTGAAGATGAGAAAATGTTTGGACAGCAACAATTTTTTTACTTCCTTTTATTGAGATCTCATAAAAACAATTCCGTTGTTGGTCGGCTCTGATACCAACTTGTAATGTGTCCCCTAGTATCATCCAGGACATGTCTTAGCAGGCCATCGGAAAGGATGTCTAGAAAACTCCGCCCGACACTCCCATAGAATGTTACGGGTTTTGCGATCTAGGTCTTCCCACGTCTGCCACGTAGGGAAGTTTCCTGGCTGTTCCCACTTAGGATCAACTGGAATTAGGGTTTTCGTGAATGGTCATTAGCCAACAGCAGCTAGCGTCAGAATCCAGCGAACTAGTTTACGCAGAAACGCCAGGTCCAAAGCCGATTCACGCTGCACTTGGTTCAAGGAGAATGGGAAATGAGAGGGATGCAAAGCTCAACCTCTCTGCCATAAGGCATAGTCCCATTCCGTTTCCCTAAAACAACATAAATCAAGTAAGACGTAACTCTAGGTCATCGTTCTCGTTATTTGTTTTGATGATGATGATCATTCCGCTGTTCTTTGAGATTTTTGAGAAAAGTTCCCGGCTAACCGGGACCACCAACCATAGGACGGGGACCCATGGTCCATCCTCCACACTTTCCTTGGTTTGTTTTAGTTATGTAATTATCTAACACATTAATTTGACATATAACAATCAGCTTCTTTAATTAACCCTGTTAAGCACTAGTTCCTTCACGTAATCTTATCACGTGACATAGAAAAACAATATCAAGCAAGTTCTTTTTAACATTTCATCATTTTATCTTTGAAATACAAAGAGTTCCGCCCGTAGGCTTGTCCATAATCCACCCGAAGGCTATCCAGTAATCCCCAGGGATCACTATTCCAAGCTTCCGCCCGTCAACTAGTATGCGGGCCTCGAGATCCAATCCCAAGTCACGTTAGCCTCTTGTGCAGGACCCGGAAGGCGAGGGATTTACGACCAGAGCCCCCTTGGCACCCAAGTGTCCTCCTACTCCAAGTAGAGCTCAACGGAGAGACCTCTTGCGGCAGGTTCGGTCCACGTTTCTGGCGCGGTGAACAACCCCCTTGGTTAGGGTTAGGCAGGTAGTCGGGGGTAACTGAACTGCCTCTTCCTTCAGGCCTTTAACTTGAAGTATAGGTACTCATTTAATTTGTAATTCAATTCAAACAGAGCCCTAAAATCTCTAGCAAGCACAAACATTTCCATTAATCAACCTAGTTGTTTGGCAAACTGCTAAGGAAGTGTTCTTTCCTTTTGAGTGTATCAGCACTCGTTCCCAAGGTGTCTTGTAAATTGGCAAGATCCTTTACATTTCGGTGTAGGGCATACCTTATTAACCCAACTTGGTCAACCCTAAAGTTCCTTAGATATGCTAGTTTCCGCTTTACAACTTTCCTTATTTAGGAGGATATGCAAAAATATGTCTTTTTGCAAGATAACTTGCGTAGGGATCTGCCATCCTTGATGAGGGTTTTTACCCTTCCTCCTTTGAATCAATCACAAGACTAAATGATTTCGTACTTGCTGCGCAAGTCCTGCAATGGAATAATCTGTTTTAGATCCCTTAAGTTGACATATGTTAGGCCTAGGGTTTCTTTTTTTAAGAACCTTAGGGACAAACCCTAGTTCCTTATCTTTACGAATTTATTGTCCCTATAGTAAGGGAAGTAGTCAAGTGCATAGGGTATGAATGTTTCTATGTTTAGATTGGTTTAGTTATCTTTTGGAAGGTAATATTAATCGTCTTGTCATGGTTTTGCTATCCTTGTGACAATTTACTTTCCAGTCAATATAGTTTAATTTTAACTTCCGTTTTCCTTACAAATGAACTCATGCCAAATAACAACATTTGCCTTGCTAAGATGTGCAATTAGCAAAGATAACTTCCTACTAATTTGAGCATCGAAAGAAACCTTTCATGAATTTAACCATTTACAACGATTTGTTGCGAAAGGAATAAGACTAATGGTGCAAGATATAATTTCTACACCTTAGGATTTAAATAAATTATACTACTATAGTAAATGGATAATCTTGCTTGTAATTTATAATGCTTGACGCAACTCGAAGGAAACTAAGTTCTATTCATTATCATTCATTCAAATAAGCTAAACTTCTTTATTACAAATAGCTCGGATAAATATATCCTATCCTTAACAATTTCTCTTTGCATGATCGACTTAAACCCGAATTAAAGCCAAGAAGAAAAACCTGGTTTTGGGGTGAGATATCCACATGGATACCGGGAGATGATCCTCCCGCGGCTACGCCTTGGACTTTCTTAGGAGGCATCGCAAGTGTGGTCCGTCGAACGTGGAAGCAACTTTACTACTCCTCCTTAGAATTCCACCGTCGCTCCCTTGCACCGTTCGTCAAAAGTATTTTTTTTGGAAGTCTCCCTCCTTGAATTCGGGAATTCGAAAGGGTGTTTTAGAAACTTTTACAACTAAGACCCATTGAAGCCATGGGGAAGGCTTAATGGCCTTTGTAAGCTCGCACGAACGGAAATAACAAGGTGTGGAGAAGACACAAGGTGTAGGAGATCTTTAAGGGAAAATAATAGCCGTAAAGGTTATAAGTAAGGGTCTAAGGACCCTTAGGTCAAACTTGGAGAAAAATGGCTTCTGGGGGCTTACACATGGGGGAGGGTGAAAGGTTTTGAAGCCAAGGTAAAGGCTTAAGGGTAATCACGAGAGAAGTGGTTTTAAGAGGCCACAGAAAGGGGGTGATTCCAAAGCCAAGGGAATAGGTATTTTAGGGATTATACACAGGTAAAGAAGTAATAAGATCCTTAAGGCCTTTGTGCTCATGGGGGGGGGGGGGGGGGGAAGTGACTCCAAAGTGAAAGGAAAAGGGTTTTAGCACCAGGGGGGGTGAAAGGGGGCTTAAGGGATTTTAAACCTGGGGGGGAGAAAAAGGGGGGAAAAGGGGGTAGTAGGGTATAGGAAGGGGGTTTAAAGAGGCCCCCCCTTTGGAAGCTTCCAAGCTTCCAGAAGCTTTTGGGGGGGGGGGGTTATGGTCGTCCGTCCTGACGGCGAATTGGAGGCGGCTCCTCCCTCCCTCGACGGCGATGCCTATGTACTGCCCAGGCGGCCAGCAACAGCGTCCCTTCTCAGTCTTCAAGCGGCACCTCATGTCCTCCTTCCCCTCTCTCTCACGGCTACAGCATCATGATCTCCGGCGGCCCCCTTTACATTCCTGCTGCCCCTAATTTAAATAGGGGAGGGGAGGGGGATCCTCCCTCCCCTGCGTGTCATCACGCATGCTTTCCCCCCTCGCTCCAAGCTCCACTAAGGAGCTTACTCACTCCTTCTATTCCCCTCCCCCTCCAGCTCGTCAGTCGGCTGGGGGGAATAAGGGGTATTAAAAGAAAAATTCATTATCCAATTCGTTTTTATGGAGGCAGTACATGCGGCCTTTCGGAATATTACATTTTCATTTAGAAAATCCATTAGTTTTGGCAAGTAAGATTTAGGCATTGGAATAGGCCTCAAGTTCCATGGTACATGTGGCATAGTAAATATTGCCATAGGAGAGACAACATTTGTATCCACACAACCTATTTTAGTTGGCTAAAATGCAAATGCCTTTCCATGCCTAGCCAACATCTGCATAAAACAGTCTCTTTCAATAGGCAAAAGAAACTCTTTTGCACTAACTTTCAATTCCTCTAATGTTTCAGATGTAAATCAATGACCTATATCTTTAGGATCCCATAAGCTTGACTACCTTGACACTTTTTCATACAGACTCTCACTTTTTCACATTTTTGTCAATTGTCTTAAACTTTGTCTCCACAAGTGCTTCAGCCCATTGTAATCCTTCTTGTTGAGCAAACAATGCTATAATATCATACATGTCCAAATAACATATTGAAAACACTCTGTTTTCAACCTCATTTTCTACACATATAGTTGCTAAAATTTCAGCCATAGTGTCATTAATATTCAGCCCATAAAAGATGCCTAAAATGCCTTCATTTTCCACTAATAGTTCCAATGCTCTTAGTCTCTTAGTAGCATGTTTCATAGATATGCATTCAGTCTTGCACATAGCTTCTATAGGCTTAAACCAACATGGACTGTTTGTTGTAAACTGAGAATAACCAATAGTAAATACATGCTTCATTCCATCAAGAGGTGAGTATGTCCTCTGAATAGCACTACTGTAGCCCCGCATTACATTGGTGCTTAATGAAAATCAAGGTCTTTGAATTCGCTTGCATTTGGAGGCAAAGGAGACTCTCAAAGCATATCCCGATTTCCATGATGATTAACAAAAATAGTAAGAAATTGGACTATTTTCCTCCCATCCTTGCTTCTGACTCTTGTGTAGGCAAAACCATCATCAAGCACCTTTGTTTCCATATGCATTGTTGTAATATAGGGCTTTCCCAAAATCACTGCATATGAGGAATTATCTTGCACAAAGAAGTATTTCTCTTCTTGTACATCACCAATCATCACTTTTACATTAGGACATGCAGCATAAAGTCCCCTAAAGAATTATTTGCAGCCCTCATACACCAACCATGATTAGTGTCCACACTGCATGCACACTCAACGACGATCCAAATCGAACTGAATGGGCCAAGTATTTCTAACCCTACCTCTTGAATTTATTTATGTGTGTGACATGTTTTAAGTGTGCATATGCAAGGGTATGGGTCATGGTCGAGGATTGGGCCCCTGCTAAGTAGACAAACCGATTTGTTCATATTTTAAGTGTGGAGATGCATCTCTACATGTCTTGTTTTCTTGCGTATATTCATGAACACATTGCTATTTTTCCTTAAACGATATCTTTTTTTATTTATGCTCTATGGAGGTCCCTTCCTCACTCACCCATCTTATTCTTCCCCATTTTCATGGCCTATCCTTGCCCTTTCACATTTTCTATTATTTTACTAATCTTCTATGTGAATGTATCCTACATTCATCAAAATTGGAATTTTACCTTACAGTCCTATTTGTCCCTTCAAACTTGACACTTTTTCTTTTTACTTCCCTTTGTTTCAAGTAACGGTTCATCAATTATTAATTTTCAAAGAATATTATACAAATCAGACATATTTTCGTATGAATGTGCCTTTCTCACACCAAAACTATAGTTTGATATGATAGCCCTGATCTTCCCTTTTTCTTGAACATTTTTTCTTTCTACAGTTTGTTTTGCTGATGCATGGATTGGTCATTATTTATATTTTTTGTGTTTGCAAATATTTCTTTTTGCAATTTTTGTTATTTTTCCATGTGAACAAGGTCTTTTCTCTTAAAAAATTTTATATTCATTTTTAATTGTGTTTTCTTATGCATTTTTTTGACTTTTTGCCATGCAAACGTGTCTTTGTTTCACCAAAGTCACATTAATATAACCTTACAGCCTTGTCAAAAACCCCTCCCTTGATATTTTCTTTTTTGTTCTCCCTTTTTTTGACTGGATAGATTTTCTTAAATTAATTTTTGTTTTGATTTTCATGAGTATTTTTAACGTTTTTCCATGTGAATACCCCCATTTTTCATCGGATCCGTATTTGGACTTGATGTCCTCTCTACTCTTCTCAACAACCCAACCATTTTTCCTTTTTCCTACATTTCATTTTGGCCAATGGATTTTCCATTATTAATTCTGGAAATTTTTTTGTGCATTTGTTTTGTTTTTTCCATGTGAACACTTGTCTCTCTTGCAGGACATCACATACATGTCATCCAAGATGTTTCGAATATCAACCTTTCTTTTTTTTTTTGCCACATCTCAATTTAAGGCTTGAATCTTTGTGAAATACTTGAACCTTAGTCTCCATTCGAGACTCAACAATGAATGTATGCCCCAAAATTATAGGATAGGAACAAGAATTTTGCACAAAGAAATGATAAGTCTCATCCACATCTCCAATAGAAATCTTGAAGTTCAGACAAGCAGCATACAAATCTCCTACAGTGTTGTTGGCTACACATATGTGCCAACCATGATCCACATCAACTGACCATCTACCATTATCATACAATCCACACACTATGACATTGATCTGAGATCCATGATCCAAAAGAGAAACACAAGGGGTCTCTGCCTCACCAAGCTTGACTATTGTTTGTGTAGTCATATGAGCCCAGTGATGACAAGAAAAATGGCTACGAGGCACCAATTTAGGCACGGCATCACTCTTTGCATACTATATGGGCTGAAGGAAACACTGAAGAGTCTTCTTGGACTGAACACATAGAGCTCTATCTGTAGAATCCTCGGTAATGTCCCTTATAATCAATCTCCTCAATCTACAAGCCATAGATAATAACCATAACAATTGCTAAAGCCTCTCGATGGATCATACCCTGTGTCAACTCTTCAATAACCTGTCGTTTTCTTTTAATGATGTCAATGATAACATCATGAAATTCTCTTTTGGCAATCCCCAAGACTTCTCCAAGAGTGAAATCAATTTTGCAGTTAAGAATCCGATCCTCAAGCACCTTCTTCAATTCTGTAATCATCTCAATGCCAGAAACCAACTTGAATCCATGTTTCTTTTTTGGCTTTGGATCCTTTGTCTTCAGGGCTTTTTTATCTTCCTTTACTTTTGGCTTTTGAACATCAGCCATACTCTGCTTTGGTCCTGAAGAAGAAAGTAGAGAAACTGGATCACTCCTCCTAGTCACCCTCTTTGAACCTTCAAGCTGATCATTATCTCTTTTTCGCATCTCCTCAACAAGTGCTTCAAATCCTTGAGATTTTACCACGTAAGCATAGATAGAAAAGACATCAACTCGATCATCCCATCCAATCCCTTTCTCCTGATCTTATCACCTATGGATGAAAGTTAGGATGTTGAAGCTTTCCCCTTTTTCTCTACATGTAGTGTATCTTGAGAAACACGGATCTAGTGCTATGCTAGCTATGGTGGACAAAGGTTATAAACATAAAACATGATTGAGATAAAGAATTGTAACTCAAGTGAATTAGGTTCCAAGATAGACTAACATGGACTCATAAACACAATCTTGAGTAACAAAGAATGATAGTATTGTTTCATTGAAATGAGTGTCAAGTACTGTTAGATATGATCAATGCCCCACCCTCATTAGGTGCTACCAATGATCCATGGTGCTCAAAGTTGTAAGGCCCCCATTATGAGGAGAAGCCAAGTGTGAGCCCAGACATTGGTGGAGTCCTGACTTGTATATCAGATGAGGTCTATGTGACCGGGTGGCAAAAAGGTGACCATTGTGGGTCTAATCTTTGGGTTAGATGGAGTGGTTAAGCTGGTAGCAACTCAAGGCGCATTGCATCGAGTTGCGGTGTAAGGGAGTTAAAAGGGGCCCCTATTGTGGGGTCCGGGGGCCGCGGAAGCGGCCCCTAGCTGGGGGGTCCCAGGGGGGCCAGCGGCCCCCCTGGTGGGGGTCCGGGGGCAGCGCCTCGGCCCGATGGTAAAGGGAATATTCCTTGGTCAACTAGTGGAGGCTCATATGGTAGGTCGGTCAGTAGGCTGACCTAATGACCTTCGCAGGCTATAAAAGCTAAACCCCTTCGCAGCAATCACTCACTCATCTTTCACCCAGTCAGAGTTGTTGTTCCAGCTATCCTTAAGCTCTTCACCTATCTTCTGTCTAGATCGCCATCTAAGCTTCACACAGTGGAAGCGCACGGGTGGACATAGCCATCTTTGTATCAGTTGTTTGGAGTTAAAGAATTTACTGATTCTCCTCTTATCTGTTGTGTACTCTCTATCTCTTTCTCAGATTCTGTTCGCTGCGCCGTGTAATATTTTACATGGTATCAGAGCCCAGGGGGCTCTAGAGATCGAGGAGCGTGCAAGAGGCAAAGGCTTCAACAGCAAAGAGAAACTATGTCGACTTTGGGAAGCAGTTCTGGCGCATCAGGAAGCGGTGCAGGAGGTGGTGCTGCTGTACCGGCTATTCAAACACTGAGGATTCGTCCACCAACCTTCAGCGAAGGCAAGTTAGATGGTACAAACTACACCTTGTGGAAGTTCAAAATTACAACTATCCTTGATTCTTATGAGCTTCTAGAGACTGTGCTGGGGACTGATGCAGAACCACAGCCTACCCCCGACCCATCAAATCCTAGTGTGATGATTCCTCCGAATGCAGATCTTCTACGAGCTTGGAAACGAAGGAATGGAGATGCATTGTGTGCCTTAGTTACAAGCTGTTCTGACAGTGTTTTGACTCTGATTCAGCATACAACCAAAGCATCAGATGCTTGGAATGTACTAAGGAATCAGTATGAAACACGAAACCAAACAAGGATTCAAAACTTGGAGAATCAACTAGCAGCGGAGAAGTTTGCTGAAGGAGAGACGGTTGAAGCATTCATCACTCGGATTAAGAATCTGTGCGACCAGATGGCTGGCGCTGGGATACAAAAGACTAGTGAAGAGCTAGCTCGGAGGTGTCTTCGGATTTGTCCACAAAAGTTTGATGGACTAGTAACTGCCCTTAATACTCAGGTGAGACCTCAAGCTTTGACTTTTGAGGAGTTTTGTGCATTATTAATGGAGGAGGAGTTGAGGCTGAAAGCCCGAGAAGGAAGCAACAATGGAGATGCTACATTCTCTGCCAATGCAAAAGGCAAAGGTGTTTCCTCCACCAAAAATGATGGTGACAAAAAGAAGAAGGGCGGCAAGAAGAAGTTTCAAGGAGAGTGCTTCTACTGTAAGAAGAAAGGACATGCAATTGCAGATTGTCGTGTCAAGAAGGCAGATGAAAAGAATGGTACCCTTAAAAGTAAAGGGAAAGAGACAGCCAATATGGCTGAAGCAGAGTTGGAATTATTCATGGCGACCATTGAGGAAGTGTGCTCCTCGGCACAAGAAGAATCTACCACTGACTCTTGGGTGTTGGATAGTGGGGCCTCTCATCACATGACCAACAAGAAAGGTCTATACAGTTCTATGCAGCCTCTACAAGAATCCATCACTGTGACGGTTGGAAATGATGCTAAATGCCCTGCTGCGGGCACAGGTACTATTTCTTTTGTTGCTGCAAATGGTGAAGTCAAAAAGCTTTCAAATGTGTTGTATGTTCCCGAAATCAGGAGAAATCTCTTATCAGTTGCTGCCATAACTGATCTTGGTCATGAAGTGAGGTTCAAGAAGACAGGTGCAGAAATTATTGATAGTGCTGGCACAATTGTTGGCAAAGGAGAAAGAAGGAACAACCTGTATGAGCTAAGTGCTCTTACAGCCACCGCTGGAGTGGGCACAAGTAAGCTTTGGCATGAAAGGTTTGGACACATCGGATTTGCAGTATTGAAGGAGATGCAAAAGCAAGGTATGGTTGCTCACCTACCTACAATAACTGAATTGAAGGAACCATGTGAAGCTTGTATGATGGGCAAGCAACAGAGAAAGGCATTTCCACAAGAAAGCAAGAATAGAGCACAGGCTCCTCTAGAGTTGGTGCATGCTGACTTGTGTGGTAAGATGCCTACACAGGCCTTGGGGGGATCTTCTTATTTTATGTTGATTGTCGATGACTACAGTAGGAAGATGTGGGTGTACTTCCTTCGTGATAAGGCTCAAGATTTTGGTAAGTTTAAAGAATGGCTAATACTTGTTGAGAATGAAACAGGGAAAAGTGTGAAGAAATTTAGAACAGATGGTGGTGGTGAGTTCAACTCAAAGGAGTTTGAAGGATTTTGCAAGAGCAAAGGGATCAAGCGTCAATTGACGACGCCTCACACACCTCGGCAAAACGGTGTTGTGGAACGCAGGAATCGCACCATTGTGGAGATAGCAAGATGCATGCTAAAGGGCAAGGGATTGCCTAACCATTTTTGGGCTGAAGCTGTTAATACTGCAGTCTACATTCTAAATCGGAGCTATACAAAGTCTCTCAAGGGAAAAACACCTCATGAGGCTTACACTGGTAAGAAACCATCTGTCTCACATTTCAGAAATTTTGGATGTGAATGTTATGCACATGTTCCAAATGAGAAGAGAAACAAGTTACAACCAAAAAGCAGAAAATGTATCTTCTTGGGTTATAGTGATGAGCAGAAGGCTTACAAATTATATGACCAAGAGGCAAAGAAGATCATCGCGAGCCGTGATGTGGTGTTCAAGGAGGAGCCGCATACAGTGGAGAGGAGAAGGCAAGTTCTTCCACTTTATCATCAAGCGAAGAAGTAGTCCACTATGAACCTGTCCCGAGAGCTATCCCTATCCTTAAGGAGGAGGAAGCATCATCTTCAGATGATGAGGAAAAAGTTCACCAACCTGACATCACCCCACCGGAAAAGCCATTGCCGCGCTGGGTGAAGCAGCTCTATGACCACAATAATCCTAAGCCTGCATCTGTTGAGGAGAAGGCAGACGGACCAAGGAGGTCTCAGAGAATAGAGGAGCAAAGGAGAGCTTCTGCTCACATAGTCAATATGGCCTTGATGGTTGAGATTATGAGAGAAGTAAAGGAGCCAACTGACTTAGAAGAAGCACTTGCAGATCCATCATGGAAGGCTGCTATGCAGGCGGAGTATGACAGCATAATGAAGAATGACACTTGGAAGCTAGTGGATCGACCATCAAAGTGGAAGGTTATTGGCACCAAGTGGATCTGGAAGGTAAAGTACAAGGCTGATGGTACCTTAGAAAAGTAGAAAGCTAGACTGTTTGCCCAAGGATTTTCACAAGTTGAAAGGTTTGATTTTCAAGAGTCATTTGCCCCAACTGCCAGAATGACCACTATTCGCACGGTACTTGCAGTGGTTGCCCATGAGAAGTGGCCAGTATACCAAATGGATGTTAAGTCAGCGTTCTTAAATGGTGACCTCAAGGAGGAGGTGTACGTGGCTCAGCCACCAGGGTTTGAGGCCCCCCATTCTGAGAACAAAGTGTGTAAACTGAAGAAGGCATTGTATGGAATGAAACAAGTCCCCCAGAGCATGGTACCAGCGGATAGATAGGTTCTTTTTAAACCTAAACTTCAAAAGATGTGCCTCAGATGCTAACTTGTATGTTTACAGGGATGGTAAAAAGTCTGTAGTGATTGTCCTATATGTGGACGACCTTCTTATTACAGGTGACTATGAAGATATGATCAACCAAACTCGAAAGGCTTTGAGTTTTGAGTTTGAAATGACAGACTTGGGCTTGCTACACTATTGTTTGGGGATTGAAGTCTGGCAAGAGCCAGGAAAGATCTTCATCTCTCAGAAGAAGTATGCGTGGGAGATCTTGAAGGCATTTGGCATGACCGAGTGCAAGGAGATAGCTACACCTATGGAGGTGAATGCAAAGTTATCCGTCGAGGATACATCAGCACTAGCAGACATTGGGAGGTATAGGAGGTTGGTCGACAGTCTGATCTACTTGTGTAACACCAGACCAGATATCAGTTTTGCTGTTGGTGTTTTGAGTAGGTTCTCAAACAAACCTCATGAGATTCATTGGAAGGCTGGGATGCGGATGCTCAGATACTTGAAGAAAACTCTTGACTATGGTATCACATACAGTTTCGGAACTTCTCTTGTGGGGAACTGTGACTCAGATTGGGCAGGAGACATTGATTCCAGGAAGTCAGTTTCTGGTTACTTTTTCTCTTTGGGTTCAGGAATTTTCTCTTGGATTAGTAAGAAGCAACCAACAGTGGCATTGTCTTCTACCGAAGCAGAGTACAAGGCAACTTGTTTTGCTGCATGTGAGGCTGTATGGTTGAGAAGGATTCTATGGCATATGGGAGTGTAGGATGAAGAACCAACTGTGATGAGATGTGACAATCAGAGTTGCATCGCCATTGCCAAAAATCCAGTGTTTCATGCACGCACCAAACATATAGAGATCCAGTATCACTATGTGCGTGATTTGATGGAGGATGGGATAGTGGAATTGGTCTACTGTCCAACAAAGGAGAATGGAGCAGATATCTTCACCAAAGCACTTACGAAGGATCTGCTTCAAGTTCATCTTCAGAGACTCGGCATTCGGCCGAGGAGATAGTTCACCTATGGGTGGACATTGAGGGGGGGTATTAGATATGATCAATGCCCCACCCTCATTAGGTGCTACCAATGATCCATGGTGCTCAAAGTTGTAAGGCCCCCATTATGAGGAGAAGTCAAGTGTGAGCCCAGACATTGGTGGAGTCCTGACTTATATATCAGATGAGGTCTATGTGACCGGATGGCAAAAAGGTGACCATTGTGGGTCTAATCTTTGGGTTAGACGGAGTGGTTAAGCTGGTAGCAACTCGAGGCGCATTGCATCGAGTTGCGGTGTCAGGGAGTTAAAAGGGGCCCCTATTGTGGGGTCCAGGGGCCGCGGAAGCGGCCCCTGGCTGGGGGGTCCCAGGGGGGCCAGCGACCCCCCTAGCAGGGGTCCGGGGGCAGCGCCCCCGGCCCGATGGTAAAGGGAATATTCCCTGGAATATTCCCTGGCCAACTAGTGGAGGCTCATATGGTAGGTCGGTCAGCAGGCCGACCTAACGACCTTCGCAGGCTATAAAAGCTAAACCCCTTCGTAGTAATCACTCACTCATCTTTCACCCAGTCAAAGTTGTTGTTCCAGCTAGCCTTAAGCTCTTCACCTATCTTCTATCCAGATCGCCATCTAAGCTTCACACAGTGGAAGCGCACGGGTGGGCAGAGCCATCTTTGTATTAGTTGTTTGGAGTTAAAGAATTTACTGATTCTCCTCTTATATGTTGTGTACTCTCTATCTCTTTCTCAGATTTTGTTCACTGTGCCGTGTAATATTTTACAAGTACATGCTTATATAGTTTTTGGATAGTACCAGTCTTCCTTGTTGTGCTTATGGGATTCTGAATACCTCTTCCTAGAGCATACATCATTTTTTTGTCTTCTAGAATCTTTAGGGCATACATCTAGCCTCTATAGGCAAGTATCATTTTCTATTCTCAACACCCTCCTCAAATGAACAATCTCTACCCTTACTTGCTTTCCCTCCCCCCCCCTACATGATGACATGGCCTGGAAGACTAGCTGTTTGGCAATGTGGTCAAGTTAAGGCTTAAAACTTCATATTTTGTAACGGTTTTTACATCCACTATGGGAAACAAGATCCACTACAAGAAATAGAGATCCATTATGGGAATAACATGATCCACTAAGTAAAATTCTTTGTTGTTAGTAGGAGATATTTATTTATCTTCTTCATTTTTCTTTTGTTTATTTGGCATCCTTTGGTGATGTCCTTGATCTTCTTGGTCTTTTCTTTGTCTTCATGCTCCCTCCGATACTTTAGTATTGCCATACACTGACTTGAAAAGCTTAAGCCATTACACTTAATCCAAGCCTTCACAGTCTTGAAGCTTTTGGAAAAATGTCAGGGCTAGGCTTTTGTGTGGCACTCATGTACAAAGTCATTTTTTTGGCTTCTGATGTTTTGGATGGGTTATATCTAATTTACATACAAAGCTCTGCCCAAATCTTGGCAACTATGTTAACTCAATTTAGTCATTGCTAAGTGTTACAATTGACTGTAGTTGAAGATTAGGCTTTGGAACTTGACCTAATCAAGTTTTTGGTTTTTGTAACAATAAAACATGTTGAACCATCAAGCATGGAAGTCAATCCTTTAGAGCCCATTCAGGTCCATATATTGCCAAGTCTGTTCAACCATAATGCCTATGCAACATTTTTTTTTGAAGTGGGCCACAAGTCTCCAAAATATCCGGTTTTGAAGGATACTCAACCACCACAAACATATCTTTTTGCATCATAGGTTATGCAGATAGTTGGCCCAAAAGGACATTATAGTCAACTGCCTCATAAGGAGGAGTCACACTGATAAAATCAAATCGACCAAAAGTATAGTTTGAATTCGATGTTTGTTGTAGAAAAGATTCCACTTTCATTAGATGCACAATTGAATGTTGTGAAAAATCCATCTGGCTTCAGCACCTCTGACGTGATCCAAGAATCCATCTCCACGATATGGGCTGAAGTGCATCACCTGTTGAGAGCTTCAATGCCAACTAAGCTTGTGCCATTGTACAAATCCAACCATCTACCTGAAGAGAAGCTTTTGAACCCATGAAACCTTTCTTGTAAAATATAAAAAATGGCCCCATGAATAACCTCCATCATTGGCCGCACACTCATCTTAGCAACAACAGAGAGAAGCTTTTTCCTACTTGCATTTCCTTCCATTATGTGGAGAATCTTGTCTATGCTCTTGGTTACAAGTTTTTTCGCTTGGATATGAGATGTACAAGACTTTATTTTTCATTGACTGGATCTTTGGGCTCACTATTTTCTAGCTCAATAATCTCCTAAATGGACAAGTCAAGGCCTTGGCTGATACTGTAGATCTCCTGCTCATAAATTGTGGGGCTATTGTTGGTTGCTTGTTTGCTATTGAGAGGATGCTTAGAGACATGATGGTCTTGCCATTGTTATCGAGCAGATACACGTAGGTAAAAACCATGAGCATGAGAGATGGTAGTGGTAGGGGTAGCAATGGTGCTGAGAGGCAAAGCCTTGGTTTTTTCCTACAGGAGCAGTAGCCGCTACTGCCAGTGGAAGAGATGGCTTGAGAGATTGGAATGGAAGTGGTCTTGTACAAGGAGAAGAATAAAAGATAGGCTATATGCGGTCTTCTAGCAACTCTCCCAACTCATCTTGAAGTGCCATATCAGTTGCCGATAAGAATAACTACACTTTCTCTCAGTTCAAAGCTCTTTGCTCTAGTGCATCCAACTAGTTGTATCACTCTTCAAACTCACGCAACAATTTAGAAGCAACAAGTCTTTTGTTGGACTGATAAACCCACTCTCTGAATGTCTTCTATGTAGCAATACTATAATCCTCCAAAAAATATTCATCTTTAAGTACTTTCTTGAAGGCATCCCAGCTAGAGTCCTGTACAAAAAAATCTGTCACTCTAACTTGCAAAGTAGGCGTGACAAGCCATAAGAAATAGTTGCTCCAGTTGGTCGGAACTCCAAAGAAGCGCATCCGGCTTTCGAACGCTTTAATGTAGGTTGAAACACTCGGGTCATCAAATAATATTCGCTCACTAACCACAGCCTCAATCGATTTGGTCACACCATGTATATGCTCTTGTTCTTAATGGAAAAGTCGTTGTTGATCCAACTGTTGCTAATGTAACTATTATTTCTACTACATAAATAACTATATCTGCTAATTCTACATCATAATGGCTGAAGAAAGAGTTCGTCTTCATCTCATCGATTGAAAAGGAAGAAGAAATCGATAAAGAGGGTGGTTTATTCGAAGATTCTCCCATCTCGATGATCAGAAGTACACTTTCACATCGGGTTCACGAGATGTTGCACAAGATATGCACGAAGTTTGGGAAAGGTCACTCGCCGCAGGGATGCTTTGTGAGATGGGAGCAAAGGATGATGAAGAGTACTCAATGCAAGATAATTACCTAAAAGAAGAAGTTAAGATACAAGGCAAATGTGAAAACATATTCATTGATTAAAGTTATGGTCAATATACTTATTCAAAAGACTGTTGGACAAGGGGAGTTAAAGAATATATTCAAAAGGCATATCAAGAGCTTGAGATGAATCTTGTGATGAAAATTTGTTCATTGATATGATGCTGCTCACCGAAATGATTTCCTCCTCTTCCCTATGGATTCTCTCTTAACTTCTGCCATCAGCAAGAGATGGAGCAAAGACGCTGAGGCCGTTGTAGAAAAATTTGCCATATCTCTTTAAAGCAAGCCAAGGATCACTGGCCAAGTAGAATTCAGGGTCATAGTCTCGATTTGAGAGAGAAGAGAAGAAGGTGGAATGTGAGGACTTGATAGAGAGATCTTTGAGGAGAGCAAGGAACTCAAAGCTCATACATAATAGCCACCCTCACAGAACTTGATGGAGAGATCTTCGAGGAGGGCGAGGAGCTCAAAGCTCACACTCAAAATCCACCCCCATGTGAGGATTTGATAGAGAGATCATGGAGGAGGGGGAGGAGCTCAATGCTCATACTCAATAGCAACCCCCATAAAACTTGATAGAGAGATCTTTGAGGAAGGCAAGGAGCTCAAAGCTCATTATGAATAGCCACCCCCATAGAAATTGATGGGTGGCGAGGCAAAGCTCTCATAGTGCCTCCCTTTTATAGATCCTTTTATAGATTTTCTCCTTTATTCTCACAAGTTTGTGCTTTTCGGCTTTTCAAAAAGCCTACGGCTTTTCATGTCTTTAGCTTTTCCTAAGGCTAAAAGCTATAACATTAAAATACCTATCAGGCTTAGAAAAAGCCCTAAGGATTTTTAAATAACATTTTATAAATGCCTTTCTTCTTGGAAAAGGCGTCATGTCCTACGTACATTGAATGCTGTCAGCTTGCCTATGTCTTTAATGTCGCCATCTTTGCATCAAGCAAACCGCATTATGCCATTATTGCATGTGGTCGTTCCTACAATTATCCTGACCAGTGCTCATGGAAAATCATCCTTTAATTTATTTTTTCCAAGCAACATTCTCAAAAAATGGGTTGAAATTGAAGCTCGTTTTCATGAAAACTGGCTATTTCCCTCCCAAAACCTTAAACCTGGTCCTTTTTTCCATTGGATGGGAATCAAATTTTTCACGAGCCTTGAGAGTTCATTGTGTTTCAGTTTGTCAACCCTTGTTTGCAGAATACGCCATCACCTGCGTGGTGGATCGATTCAGTGTGTTTCAGTTTGTCGACCCGTGTTTGTAGAATACGCCATGAATACTGCCATCACCTGTGTGCCTCAATCCGCCATCTCTGTTCATCATCTTTGATGCCCTAGTCTTCAACCACAGCAGTGGCACCATCTCCCCACTCATCCATAATGATAAGGTCTTTGGCTTTGTGCTTTGTGCAAACGAGAGGGAATGGATGTCGACGCCTACAGCGGTGCATCCACCAGAGTCATAATTCTTTCTCACTTCAGTCTTTATCTTAATTAATAATACTTCTCATCAATTTGAGAATTTGCTATTGCATTGGGTAATTTACTTTTCTCACCATCACCACTTGTTTGATTTCTTGTCAATTGAAATTATTTTCCTTGACTTCTTCTGTCAAATGATCCCAACTAAGTATCGATTCAAAAGATCATAGTCCTTATTACTACATACATTGTGCTTTATAGCTATGATGGCTACATTTATAGCTACGATAGCTACTGCTTGAATATGTTGTTGCTAATGGCTTAGCACCTTTTGATACTAATGAATAACCAATCCTCTATAACGTCAATCTGAACCAACAATTCTCTTTGGCATCAAACATTCTACACCACTTCCCATGTCAATTTTTTATAATGCACTCCACACTTTCTTGGGGACAATGAGATACACTAGCTCATACTCTTATTTCCATGTTCATGACTTCTTAGCATGATACTTGTTTAATCACTAAAGAAAACCATCCCTTCTATATTCAGGCCCCTTCATAATTTTCCACATGCCTTCTTCCATAAACTCCGTTGTGGAGTTCACACCCTTGGAGTCAATGAGCCTATATTTTCATCCAATGTACCCTAACAAAAATTATGATTTGGAATAGAACTTCATACCCAATCTTCCATAATTTGAAAAAAAAAAGTAAATTGGATCGATGGAATGGAATCAATCAATCAATGCTTCACATAAAAATTATGGATACAGTTAAAGAAATTGTGCCTAGCCTATCTACATGTGCACGTGTGTCATGCAAAACGAAAAGACACACACAATAGTAAACAATTTCCTAATGACGCTGACTAATGAGTTCAAATTCTTGGCGAAAAACTCTGCCCTTAGGTTTTCAATGATGGACACGCAGCTTCGAGACCACCTTTTTTTTTCTTAGAGTGGCATCGCTATTTGTGTCACATTTGTGACACAAATAGCAACGTTGCTATTTTTTCGTCGAACACCACTATTGTTATACCCCCATTCCCTTGTAGTGTAGGCCTACAAGTGCTTGTAGTGATGTAATTTTTGAATTACAAAAATGACTTTTCAGTGCATATAATCTCATTCTAACATTTGCATTAAGATATCATGTCCAAATTTGCGTGTATTTACCAAAAAATAAGCCTAGTTGACAATGCCAAAATATACATGCTTCCTCTGTAATTTTCATGTTGGTTTAAAATATTTTCTTATTGCATTTTTTTTTTCCAATTTTTGTGTAAATTTCTAGGTAAAATAAATGCACCTATTGCAAAAAAAAGAAAACGAGGGAGTTGTTGGTTGCAAACCTATGGCTTTAGACATAGGTCTAGCCACAAGTTTGCAACGAACAACTCCTTGGATTTTTATCCTACACTTTCTTGCATATTCATTGGGTATCTTGTACACAAATTGAAACCATATCTATTTTTGAAAACAAACTCTAATAGATTTTGACACCATCAAATGTTGAATGATAATATGAGACAAGTATGAGAATGACCAAGTTTGTCTTGTATTACTATAGATATACAAAGTAGAAGAAAGTATATACATCTATTTAAAGCCATCTTTGTACAAAGAAACATATGTATTGCATTATGTACATGGATCATATCTCATAGGAGGGGGTACCATCGTCATCTCCCTCTTGCTTGTCACCTTTTCATCATCTTTCTTGTCATGCTTTGCATTGTTTCCTAACTTGGCTCTCTTTCAACTTCATTGTGTTGTTGCCCCTATAGAAATAAAAGATATACACTTGGACAAGACTAAAAAGATCCATTGTAAAAGCTAAAAGAAATAACTTGACATATTTTACCAACCTTAATTGCTCACTACATCCTCCTAGTAATGACACCCTCTACATATAAATGTCTTTTTGTGTCAATCTTGCTTACTGTGACAGCACTTATATGCCATCTCATAGTGAGTAGAATTTTGATTCACAATTTTAAATTGAAAAACAAAAACACCATCAATAACAACAAACCAATCACAAATTTAAGCACAAAAAAACTTAAGACAATATGTAAATACATATAAACTTCACCTCTCATGTATCAACCCCTCCTAATCCAAAATGTGATGATTCAAATTCCTCCATTAGGAGCTTGTACCTCCCTTTATTTAGTTGAAGATCCCATGCTCCACTCTTCTTTGTGCTTCAATCCACTCTTGACCATGTGAAGAGATCGGCATAGGTATAGGACCCACTAAGCCTTGTTCTAGCCTCTTCTTATTTTCCATTCCTCTATGACTTTAACTCAGCTTTAACTAAGACTGTTGTTAGCAATAATTTTCTTTACCTTTTCTCATGCATGCCTAGTAGTCCAAAAATCTCAAATGTGTGGGATTAATAAACTACGCATGCACAAGAGAGTTCAGTACTTGGAGCTTAGTGGGGTCTTCATCGAAAAAGGGCCTAAGGAAATCTCTATATTATACTTGTACTACACTTTACATGAAACTCATGAGTTCCTTTCCCTTATGGTATTGGAAGACTCCACCCATGCTAGTCAATGCATAGTACACAGAGTTTATGTCCTTTTTGGTTAGCTTCACCTAGTTTTTCTTCATGTGATTGGGCTTGTGATGTAAAGGGGCATGAGCACTCTTGTCCAAACATATTACTAGACATATCCTACCACATCCTTTCCCTTTACCCTTCTGTCCATGGTTGTTACTACTCTCTTTGGAGTGCTCACATAATGAAGACACAAACACAATCCTAGCTAGGAATTGTGAGGCTTTTTGTAGTTGAGAAGGCAAAGGACTTAGTCATATCCTCATACAACTTGGTTATAGAGGAGGGATGCCCCCAAAAATGTGTTAACAAATATCATGAATTTCTCATAAGTTGCATTCTCCCTCTCAATGTCAACGCTAGGATTTTGACATGATGATGGAATTGATATCAATATTTGGAACAAGGAAATCAAATACATCTACAAAAGCACATGATATTAAAGTTAGTGGTATGACATTATATATGCACATGTGCATAGGTTACAAATATGGTGTACACAAATATAGTCCAAATACATACATGTTACACATATAGGCGACATATAGATTATAGCCTAAGCCTTGGGCCATGCATAAGTTATGCATAGGCTATACATAAGCCATGCAAAGTCTATGCACAGGCCACACATATGCTAGGCTATGTAGTCTACCCATAAGGGCCATAGATAGGCTACACATAGGATATGCATAAGCCATGCATAGACTATGCATAATCCACACATAGGCTATGTGTAGGCAATGCATATGCTAGGTTATGTAGTCTACCTACATGGGCTATGCATAGGCTACACATAGGCTATGCATAGGCTACTCTATGTACACAGCTACGCACACACATTGCATATATATAGACATATGCATAGGCTATGTATAGTGTATATTGTTGAGAATCAAGCTCATGATCAATATCACTGACATGATCGGCCCTATCTAGACAGCTGTCATCTTAGCTATCTCTTTACATGTGTGGTGTAATAACTGAGTCGATCAGACTCAACCATAGTTAGTGGTACAATCAGTTAGTGACCTAGCGTGTTTATAAATTATGTGTGATTAGACTTTAGGAAGCATTATGGAAGAATGAGAACAGGAGAGCAATGAGAGTTCACTACTCTCTGTTATAGCTCCATGTCTTTGTCTCTCTCTCTCCCTTTGAATCTCAAACATGGTATCAGAGCTTGAACACCTGAATCCTGAAGACTTGGCAGTGGCCACTTCACATCAAGACATCAGATCTGGAAAAAAAGTCATAAAAGGAGACTATGCATCTAGCCCGTTTTTTTGCAGAAGTTATACCTTGTTACTACAAAAATGTATTTTGGAGAAACGACTATATTCCTGACAGTTTCAATGTGGTCTACAACTTTGTAAAAGAAAGTTTTTTCAAATTCCTCAGAGATTTTGAGATATTCAGCATAGACCTGTGCAGATTGGCTGTTTAGTACAATAAACATCAGGTGGTTCCAGGGCATTAGTGGCTTTTATCCTAACAATTTATATGCCCCTATTATCATGCATTTAAGCACGATATTGGAGTGTTAAATGCTCAATTTTGGAGCTTATTTGCAGGCTGGAAATAATGAATTGGTTGCTGTCCTGAATTTGAAAACAATATACCTACAGGGTTGAAGTATCTGTGATGCTTATTTGCTACTGACAAATCCTTCGATCATACCACTTGAGTGGTAGATGTTTTTTGGGATACTGTGAGTGCTGAAAGTCTAAAGTTTGGATTGATTTATTGTGGCTATACAAGGGTATTGATTGGTTATTGTCTGCAGGAAGGATATCTATCATCTTCACTTGACATACATGCAATATATTCTAACCGTTGGACATGTATCAACTCCTACATAGAGTGGCAACTAAATGAGATTTTTGGGGGCTTTTTTGAGGTCTAAATACTCTTGTTTAATAGAGAAAATACTATTGGTTATAGCAATGGAATAATTGTATTTGCTACTGCTACTTGCATAGAGTATAAACATTGATGTTTGTTTCATCACATGTTGAATTCCCAATGTACTGGGACATGTCTATGGCGGTTTAAGGATATTTTTGAGCTGAGAATACCTTGATTATTGCAGAGTTTATCATGTTGGTCATAACAGGCTTCTTGCTTGTCATCAACTTCAAGAAGTCTGTTCTTGAACTGCAAGAAAACTGTTCCTGAACTGCAGGAAGAGTGTTCTTAAACTACAAGACGTTTGTTCCTGAACTGCAAGAAAATTGTTCCTGAACTACATGAAATTGTTTCTGAATTGCAAGAAAACTATTCCTGAACTGCAAAAAGTCTTTTCATGAATTGCAAAGAGTCAAGCACTTACAAATTGCATATAGCATTGAATACCTTAGTTGCAAATATAGCAAATGCTCAAGGCATTGACAATATCACTCAAATTGTGGGAGAGAAGCTTGATAACAAAAACTTTGCTCTATGGAAGTTCAGGATGCAAAACCTTTTGATTGGCAGAGGCTATTAGGATTTATGTACAGTGGCTAAAGCTGAATCCCGAATTGCTTGAACGGAATCCTACACAAGAACAATGGAGAGCTCACCAACACTGGCCGAAAAGAGCTAGTAAAGTACTGCATTGGTTTTCTTTATTCATTTTTTATGCAATGGATATGTATATTACCAATTGCTATTCCCCGAAGGATGCTTGGGATGCACTCATGAAGAATTATGATAATGTCACACACACAAGGAAGATAGAGTTGAAGCAACAGTTCAACAACATGTCGAAATAGCAGAAGCATTCAAGCATACACAACTAAAATAAAGACCATAGCTGACCAACTAGCTACTATTGGATCTCATATTTCAGAGGATGATATGATTGCAGTGACATTGAATGGGTTAGGCAAGGAGTATAAGGCATTTGATATGTCTATTTCTATGAGAATAGAACCCCCTGATTGGGATGAGTTACTTGCATTGTTGCTACATGAAGAAGTAAAGCTTGGCTTAAAAAGAGGTTGAAGCACATCTCAAAGTGGCAGAGACATTGTCTTCTACTCTAGTCACAACGAGCTAGAGATGGTAGAGCTCGTGGAGCTTTTCGGGTTGAGAAGACACTCGAAACACGTATGGATAGCATCAGAAAATGCTTGGCATAGCTCAAGTACGCACATACAACAAGGATCTAGAGCCTTTAGAGGCAGGGGGAGATCACCTAGAGGCAAAGGTGGCTCTTGGTAGTCACATGAGCAATCTAACAGGGATAAAGAGACTGACATTATTGTGAAAGATATGGGCATATTGCGAAGGACTACCATAAAAAGCAAGCTTATATGAAGGCAAAAGGTAGGCAATATGGACATTATACATCTTCCAGTGGTACTCAGGATGACCATGGAGATAGATTGTTTGCTATGCAGCATGTATCTAAGAATACGCCTAAGCAAGGCAAAGATGAGAAGTGGTACATAGACTCAAGATCATCCAATCATATGATTCCTCATGGTGAATGGTTTGATGAGTTAGTAGTAGGGTCTCATGGATTTATATGTAGTGGTGATGATACACAATATGATATTCAGCATACAAGTGTGGTTCCGTTTCTCATGCCTGATGGCAGAAAGAAGAGCCTACATGATGTACTATATGTACCTTCTATTACCAAGAAGTTACTGTCAATTGGACAGATAACAGAATAGAATCTGCAAGTCAAATTCAATAGGGATGTTGTCTTATTGAAGAATATAACAATGGTTGTATTGCTGAAGGCAAGAGAGATGGCAGAATATTTACTTTGGATGCATCTATCCCGGAATTGAAGGCAACCATGTTTGCCCATGATAATGTAGTAGTTTAGGATGTAGAAATTTGGCATAAATGCATCAGTCATGTTAATATATAGAAACTGAAAAATATGCAATAGAAGGAGGTTGTACTTGGCTTGCCGAAGTTCAAGTACACTAATCTTGGACATGTATGCTGTGCTTGTCAGTTTGGGAAACAAGCGAGATTTCCATTCATGAGACATGTCAAAAAAAATTCTTGACCTTTGCAAGCAAAGAGAAAAAAATGGGTGCTTATGGAAGTTGCCAAGGAAATGCTTAATGAAAAGAATTTTCCAAATGTTTATTGGGTTGAAGTAGTGGTTACTGCAATTTATGTACTAAATTGAACACCTACAGTTGGGATTGATTTGACTTCGTATAACACCATATTAGGGAATATGGAAATTTCCCATAAGTTTGGGACACATGGTCAAATCTTTGGATTTGTCATAACTTGAACATTATAACTCCAAATCGAGTGCTCTATAGCTCAATAGATTTGATTTTTGAAGCGCTTTCCAATGATAAGTCACATCATATAGTTTTGAGAAACTTATGTGCATGTTATTTGGGTGCCACCTTTTTAGTATTCAAAAAATGGGAATTGGGAGATTCCTAAACTCACTAATATTGTGTTGTATGAGAAATTGTGTGGGCACAAGCCAGAAATTAGTCACCTAAAAGTATTTGGTTGCATTGCCCATGTACATGGGCCTAATGAAAAGATGAAGAAGTTAGAGCCGAAGGTTGTCAAAAGTGTTTTTCTTGGCTATGCACAAGAGAGAAAGGCTTACAAATGCTATGATCCATCCATTTGGGAAACCCTGATCGTAGAGATGTAGTTTTTGATGAGCTAGACTCATGGTATGGTAATCCAAATGCAGTGGTCTTTGATGGACTAACCAGCCCTACTTATGTTGAAAATTATCCTTCAGCTAGTACATCTATGAGTGGACCAACACGTGATGGTTCATCAATAGTTAGTCCTTGGACATGACAACTCTGCAGTCGTACTACTGTATCCACTGACACAAATATGTCAGTGAGGGGGAGATTGGATAAAGGTAAAGAAAAGTTGTTTGGTGATGTGACTAGCCCACTTATATCTGCATATGAGTCACCTGGCAGTGATAGTCTTGATAGTGAATTGGGCATACCATCAGATATGACACCTGGTGCGAGGCAAAGCAGGCATGTGCAGCCTCATGAGAGGCAAGCCCAAATTGTACCGTATTTGAGGAGGTCTGAAAGGGTCAGAAAACTAGTTGATAGGCTGACATATAGTGGGTATCCAGCTAGACATTATGCATATATGACTAAAGTGTTAGGCTAAAAGAGCCTACGAAGTTCAGTGAGGCAGTTATAGATGAGAATTTGTGTGCTACCATGGATGAGGAATATGTAGCATTGGCTGAAAATGAGACATGGAAATTGGTCTGTTTGCCTAAAGGTAAAGTACCCATTGGATGCAAATGGGTTTATAAAGTGAAATGCAAGTCAAATTGTTTGTTGGAAATGTATAAATCATGGCTAGTTGCAAAGGGATATGCACATCAGTATGGCCTAGATTATGAGGAGACTTTAAGCTCGGTTGCCAAGATGGCCACGATGAGAATAATTATTGTATTAGTAGCTTCTAAGGAATGGAAATTATGATAGATGGATGTCAAAAATGCATTCTTGAATGGTGACTTTCTTGAAGAGGTGTATATGGAGCAGCGTGAAGGCTATGTACACCCTGACTATCTGACATATGTGTGTACATTGAAAAAGGCATTGTATGGACTGAAACAAGTACTGAGAGCATGGAATGCTTATATAAGCACTTATTTGTAGTAGCTTGGTTTTCAAATAGGTCATGCAGATCACAACCTATTTACAAAGAAGAAAGAGCATGGTTATGTTTTTCTGGTGGTCTATGTCAATGATTTGATCATCATGGAGATGATGATCATGGGATTGCTGAAATTAAAGCTATGTTACAGGATGCACTCAAAGTCAAGGATCTTGGTGAGCTAAAGTACTTTCTCTGGATTGAGGTTGTGTCTACACCTTAAGGTATATGGCTATTACAAAAATAGTATGCTCGTGATATGTTGTTGAAATATGGCATGATGGAGTGTAAAGCCATGGAAACACCATTGGATCAAAATGTCAAACTTGTAGTTGATGTTGGGATTGAGATCGATAATGTCACTATATACAAACAAATGGTGGGTAGCTTGATTTACCTTACTATTACCCGTCATCCAAAACTTGAGTTATGCAGTGGGGTTGATTAGCCAGTTTATGTAGAAACCTCATAAGCTACACTTACATGTAGTCAGAGGATCATGTGATACGTGAAGGGTGTTGTTGATTATGGGTTGTTTTATGAGCATGGAAAATCGTTCAACTTGACAAGTTATATAGATGTTGATTGGGTTGGTTGTCTCTATGACAAGAGGTCAACCAGTGGTTATGCTTTCAGTTTGGGTAGTAGTATGATCAAATGGAGTAATAAGAAGCAGTTGATCATTGTTTTATCTAGTAAAGTGGCAAAATATAGGGGTGCAGCCTTAGCGGCATGCGAAGTAGTTTGGCTTGTGAAACTACTACATGACTTGGGTATACAGTTGGACAACAAACATTACGAGAAATATGGACTCTCTTTTTTGCCCCTTAAGGGGTTTCTCTCACCTCTCTCTCTCTAAAAAGAGATTCCAAAATAATATTAGAATAAGAGATCTTCTATAATCAAGAAAATTCCGTATTTGTATTTTCAATAGATTTCACATATTATTTTATTCTCAAATTGTAGGATAAGGTCACTATTTCTCAAAATCCTCATAACTAAAAAAATACAATTCTATTTTCTCTAAAAACGGAGTCAATCATTAATATACGACTCTTTAATGCCCTCATGACTTTTCAACATGAAAATATATCAGAATCATTCTCATTCTTGATTCTTAAAAGGGAGGAAGTTAAAAAAGGATATAAAATGACGTACACATCATATTTGAAGATTATTTTTTACCCAGAGACAACTTTTTGACTTAAGAGTTTCCTTGTAAATTTTATCGTTTTTGGACAAGTACATGCCTATTTCTAGGCATTTCTTCATTTTCTCTCAAAGCTCTAGTTTTGTCCAAAACTTTGTGGACCTTCATCTTGTTAGAACCCAAAAGGTATATTATCTACCTCGTAAAGAAATGTTGTGACTAAACTCTCCTCATGTTCGGTATGATCATTCTCAATAGTATTGACTTCGTAGTTATTGAGGAGCTTGTTGAATTTGCATCTAGGTCAGATATTCTTGCCTCATCCTCCTCTTCTAAATCATTAGGTGAAAATATTCGCAATCTGTTATATGTAAAAAATACATCCCTAAGGTTACCTTCTTCCTCATCTTTACAAAATCCAAGACAAGTTTTAAGAAATAAACCATTCCAATCATTGACTTCATGGATTGCATACCATTAAACAATCTAGGGTTGTGTCTTCTTAGGTGGATAACCAGTGAGTAATATCACTGTCAAAGTCATTATTTGATGAAAAATTAACAGCATATTCACCAATACCCACTTGTTCCACTTTGTTAGGCTGATGCACAATGTTCACCTCTACTTTTTCTACTCTTGCTAGTTGTTGTGTCTTAAATAACCAGGCATAAGGCCCTTCATTATTGGTCCTCTCTTCTTCTCAATCATAGAATTCACTACTGGATTTTTCATCCATCTTGCTAACTACTTCATCCTCCTGACTCCCTTAAAAACCCTTTTATGATAACTTGTATATTGACCTTATCATTTTGAGGACCAATCACAATTGAACCTTTATACCAATCATGAGTGCACCTTGCTTGGTCGTAACAACACATAATATGAAGAGATATTTGACAATGAGCGAAATACCAAGTAATTCATATGAAATTTTAGGCCAGCAATTACAAATTTCACATTGCAAAGTAACCCCAAAGTCCTTTGATCAGCCACATGTAAAACTATATGGGTAGATTCTAGATTCTTTAGCCCTAGTTCTTGCATCGTTTGTTCTATCATCAAATTGACTCTGAGCCACCATTTAACTATACTTCATTCAGCAAGTGGCCATTAATAGTAGTATCTATAATTGGAGCTCCTAGATCCACAAATAAATCTACTATTGTTACGTCTCGAGTCGTTTTTCTTTTGGAAGCAATTGTAGTTACTTTAGAAGTGTTAGTATCAATCCTTTTCCTTAGACACTGAACTAATTTATGATAAAGGTGCTTTTGACAAACATGCGCTATTCCAACAATTGACGAAGGTTAGTGATCAAAGATACTTGTTCTAATGTAGCCCAAAGATCAGAGGTCTTGTTCATGGATTCTACCTACTCTTTACTTCCTTCCTTAGGAGGTATCAGTCTTTCGAGAAAAGGAGCTACCCCTACTTGAATCTTAGGATTTGCTAAGGGCACATGTAATAATGGATAGGTCAGAGGAATGCTGTGTGTTAGAAGTCAATCTCACTTTAGTCTGTCTTTATGAGTGACCGACAGCTGTGATAGCTAGTGTGTCTGTACAGCTGTCTCTAAGTGATTACATTGAATCAGTGAACTGAGTAGAGTTAGTCAGTTAGGTCTACACCTAGTCTAGTTTACTTTTACACTGTATTGTGTACTTCTTAGTTAGTTCTTGAATATATGAAGAAAACACAATGAGAGCCAAAAGGCTCATGGATATGGAGTATTCCATGTCTCTCTCTCCCATCTTTGAACATGGTATCAGAGCAGGACTTGGTAGACTTCTTGGAGTAGGAGGCAGTGAAGATGACTTGCAAAAGCTGAAGCCTTAAGTCTTTTCAAAACAGGCAGGCTACCATTGTCAATGGGAAGGTAGGCATTGTGTGATTGCTCATTCTATGGTTCAAGCTACGGTCTGTGGCTTGCTTAGAGTCTTGAGAAGGGAGTATTGAGCACTAATTAGTGCCTCATCATCAACATAATCATCAAAACGTACTGCAACAAGTTTTGGACAGGTTTGTGTGGTTGCACCTGCTGCCATAAAGGCCCTCCATGGCTGGGATGTAGGGTATAGTGCATACTACAGTTGATAAGCAGCTTAGATACACACTTTGCAAGAGTTGTTGATGACTTTGAAGCCTAATAGATGACTATGAACTCTCTTATGAGGTGTTGGAGTGATACAGAGATCTGAATGTGAAGCAGACATGCTGGAATCTATGACAGGACAATATGTATGAGGTCTTGTTCGATACACTGAAGCTACATGAAATGTATTTTGGCTTCTATTAAAGCATTGATATGTCCAAGAAGGCTTATGTATCATCTCTCATGCTTATGGACTGAAGTTTGGCACAAAAAAGAATTCAGATCTGGCATGTTTGAATGGCTAAAAACTGTCATTAAATAGTGGACAACAAGCATCACCTTCCACTAAAGCATTACATGCTACCTTGGGCACTTGTCATCTACATGAGGTGACATATGTATGCTGAGTTCTTAAAGGATCAAAGAGAGCTTTGGATATTACTGAATGCTGAAGTTTTGGAGCTGAAGCAAATGCAATTTCATCTTCTTGGCTGAATATAGACTGTAAATGCAATGTATGACTTGGCTCATTGAAGGCAGGAAGCCTAGAGTTACCCACATAGTCATGTATTGACTCTTTCACACTGGAGCAAATGTATGACATGATTTGAAGACATTTTGGAGTTGCTTAAAGCTTGTTATGATGATTTTTGGTTGATTACAACCTGCAACCAAATTAGTTGACACTTGTACTTGCTGTTTATGCACTGCTTTGTGCTTATAAAGACATATTTGGAGTGACATATGTACTAGCAGCTATCTGGGAAATTCTGGGACATGTATGACATGTATGCATGTTGTTTTTGGACTTGAATTTGTTGGTGGCTATACACCGTCTATAGTTTTCAGGCTGCATCTTTTGGTCCCTGGCAGTGAGGTTGCAGGAGTTTAAACTAAAGCAAATATATAGCATATGTATTGACTGTTTTACTTACGAGTTAGACCATTTGTTTTGGGACTATTTTGGGTTATCAGTGGGCTGAAATACCTTGGTTTTTTACTGCAATTAGTTGCAAAAAACTGTCATAAATTGTTGTGGACTGAACTTGGTTAGTCATACTTATCGATTTGCAGGTAGTTAAACATCTGACAAACAATCTATTGCATCATGGCTAATGCACATGGGACTGATAATATCACTAAGATAGTTGGAGAGAAGTTAGACAACAAGAACTTTGCATTATGGAAATTTAGAATGAAGAACTTTCTAGTTGGCAGGGGTTATTGGGATCTATGTACAAGAGATGAGGCTACTCCTGAGTTGCCTGCAACGAATCCAACTAATGAATAGAAAAGAGCTCATAGGCTATGGAATGAGAGAGCATACAAGGTGCTGCATTAGTTTTCTCTATGTATATCTGATGCTATGGTAATTCAAATCACTAGATGTGAGACTCCAAAGGATGCTTGGGACATACTGATGAAAAATTATGGAACCATGACACATGCACGAAAGATCTAGTTGAAACAGCAATTCAACAACATGTCTAGGAATGGCAGGAGCATCCAGGTGTATACCACGGAGATTAAGACCATAGCTGATCAACTTGCTACCATTGGCTCAAGTGTATCAGAAGATGATATGATTATTGTTGCCTTGAATGGATTAGGGAAAGAGTACAAAGATTTTGACACATCTATTTCTGTTAGAGAAGAGCCCCCTACTTGGGAAGAGCTAGTTGCTTTGTTGCTGCATGAGGAGGTCAAACTTGGTTTGAATACATGTTCCACTGCATCTCAGAGTAGAGACAGTGTGTTATACTCTAGCCAGCGTGGCACAGGATTTAGAGGTCATGGTTCATTTTGAGGTTGTGGTGACACTCGTAATGCTTATGGACAGCAACAACAATAGGGTAATTGGCATGGTGCAAATACACAAGGCCAGCGTGGATCTGGCGGGTTTAGAGGCAAGGGGAGATCACCCCATAGTAGAGGTGGTGGATCTGGTTCATGGCAGTCATCTGATCAATCCAACAGGGACAAGGATTGCCATTATTGCGGTAGGTATGGGCACATTGCAAAAGACTGTTACAAGAAGCAGGGAGATATGAAGGCAAAGGGCAGACAGCATAGGCACTATGCATCTTCTAGTGGTGCTCATGATGAGCAAGTTGATAGACTCTTTGCCATGTAGCATGTATCCAAAAATGCATTGAGACATAATAGAGATGATAGATGGTACATTGACTTTGGAGCGTCAAACCGCATGACACCACATGGAGAGTGGTTTGATGAGATGGCTGCAAGTACACATGGTCATGTATGTACTGGGGATGAGACCGAACATGACATACACCATAAAGGGATTGTTCCTCTCATGATGCCTGATGGCAAGAAGAAAATCCTGCATGATGTATTACATGTATCGACCATAATAAAGAATATTTTGTATGTGGGTCAAATGGCAGAACAGAATCTGCAAGTGAGATTTAACAAAGATGGATGTTTCATTGAGGAGTATGGAAATGGCTGCAAGTTAATTGCCAAGGGCAGAAGGAATGGCAAGATGTTTACATTGGATGCGACCATTCCGGGACTTAAGGCAGCCATCTTTGCTCATGATGAGAGTGCAATTCAAGATGTAGAGATTTGGCACAAGCGGATTGGACATGTCAATGTACAAAAGTTGAAATCTATGCAGCAGAAGGAAGTAGTACTTGGATTACCCAAATTCAAGTATAATGACTTTGGTCATGTATGCCTTGCATGTCAGTTTGGGAAGCAGGCACGGTTTCCTTTCATGAGACATGTCAAAAACAGCACTAAGCCTTTACAATTGGTACACTCTGATGTCTGGGGTCCTTCACATAATGCTTCTTTTGGAGGTGCACGATATTATGTATCATTTATTGATGATTTTAGCAGGTACACTTGGCTTTATATTTTGAAGCATAAAGATGATGTGTTTGATGCATTCAAAGACTTCAAGAAGCATGGAGAAAATGAGGTGGGCTGTTACATATCCTGCTTGAGATCAAATGGAGGAGGTGAATATGTCTCTAATTACTTTGACAGGTATCTTGCTAAATATGGGATCAAAAGACAGCTCACATGTAGCTATACACCGCAACAAAACGGTGTCGCAAAGAGGAAAAACAAGGTCTTGATGGAATCAGCTAGAGCTATGCTGAATGAGAAATGTCTGCCAAATGGTTATTGGGCTGAAGCAGTGATGACTAATGTCTATGTGCTTAATCGAACCCCTACAGCAGGGATTCATGATGTCATTCCATATGAGAGGCTGTATAGTCATAAACCTGATATTTTGCACTTGAAGGTATTTGGTAGCATTGCATATGTGCATATACCAAATGAGAAGAGGAAGAAAGTGGACCCTAAGGCAGTGAAGAGTGTATTTGTGGGATATGCATAGGAACGGAAAGCTTATAAGTGTTATGTACCTTCTACGCATGAGACACTCATAAGCAGAGATGTGGTATTTTGATGAGTTAGCATCCTAGTATGGGAATCCTTTTGCAATGCCTACTGATGGCTCACCCAGTATGAGTCATGCTGAAAATACTCCTGCAGAGAGTACTTCCATGAGTGGTCAAATAGGTGATGTATCATCTACAGTGAGTCCTTGGACAATACGATTATACAGTCACAATACTGCATCCACTGCCATAGATATGTCAGTGAGGGGGAGAACAGATAAGGGAAAAGAAAAGGTTTTTGAAGATGTAACAGGTCAACTCACTGCAGGTTATGACTCATCTAGTAGTGATAGCTTAGATAGTGAATTGGGGATTCCGTCTATTATGACGCCAGGTGCTAGGCAGAGTCGTTATGTGCCACCTCATGAGAGGCAAGCTCATAGTGAGCCATAGCTCAGGAGATCAGAGAGGGTCAGACGACCTATTGATAGGTACACTTACACTGGATATTCAGCCCATCATTATGCTTATATGACGAAAGTAATAGGTGTTAGAGAACCAATTAAGTTTGATGAGGCAGTTGCAGATGAGGATTGGCGTGCTGCTATGGATGAGGAATATTTAGCTTTGGTTGAAAATGGCACATAGGATTTGGTACAATTGCCTGAAAGCAAAACACCTATTGGCTGCAAGTGGGTGTATAAGGTAAAATGTAAATCAAATGGATCATTGGAAAGATACAACGCCTTTAGAGCAGAATGTCAAGCTACAAATTGATGTTGGGACAGAGATTGAGAATGTTACCATGTACAGACAGATGGTAGGTAGCTTGATCTATCTCATGATCACTAGACCTGACTTGAGTTATGCTATGGGGCTGATCAACCAATTCATGCAGAAGCCTCCCAAACCACACTTGGATGCAGTCAGGAGAATTTTGAGATATGTAAAGAGTACCACAGATCATGCATTGTTTTATGCATATGGGAAACCCCTTGACTTGATGGGGTATACTGATGCTCACTAGGCTGGTTGCACTTATGACAGGAGGTCAACCAGCAGCTATGCATTTGGATTGGGTAGTAGCATGATCAATTGGCAGAGTAAGAAATAGCCTACAGTTGCACTGTCCAGTACAAAAGCAGAGTATCGTGGTGCGGCCTTAGCTGCCTGTGAAGCTATGTGGTTATAGAAGTTGCTGAATGACTTGGGAGTACACTTGGACAGCAAAGTAGGGCTATCCTGTGAAAATTTAAGCGGTGTCATGTTAGCAAGCAATCCTATTTATCATGCAAGATCGAAATACATTGAGGTTCACTACCATTTTATCAGGGAAATGGTTTTAGTAGATTAGATTGACTTGGAGCATGTGAAGACTGAAGACCAGGTAGCAGACATCTTTACCAAATCACTTGGTAAAGATAAGTTCATTCACTTTAGACAGCTACTTGGAGTGATGCAGATGATTTGAGTTTTGTTTTGAGCTTGAGGGGGAGTGTTAGAAGTCAAGCTCACTTCAGTCTGTCTTTATGAGTGACCAACATCTATGACAGCTGTCTCCATGTGATTACATTGAATAAGTCGGGTATGTGTTAGTCAATGACCTGACTAGAGTTAGTCAGTTAGGTCTACACCTAGTCTAGTTTACTTTTACATTGTATTGTGTACTTCTCAGTTAGTTCTTGAATACTGAAGAAAACACAATGAGAGCCAAAAGGCTCATGGATATGGAGTATTCCCTGTCTCTCTCTCCCATCTTGGAACATTGTGGAGAATCTAACTCAGGTAGCTCTACATTATGATCTATATCCTTGGATTTATCCTTCACTGCTCCTTTTAATTGTAGACTCTCTTCCTCCAAACCTTGATCCTTTTGTTGCTGCTTTTGGGCTCTAATAACCATAGCAATCATGGGGTTAGCCTTAAAGGTCACCCTACAAGGTATGAATTTAGACCTAGCCCCATTCTCTTACCTTGTTGTTTCTACTTCAACTAAATTTGTGGATGAGGTTGAGGGTTCATTAGAAAATTTCTTGCCCATGTCATTAGTTTTGTTATCTTCTCACTTAGGGAAATTCTCTTCCTGATGCCCTTCATTGCTACACCTCCTACAAAGAGGAATAAAGTCTTGATTTTTACGCTCATTGGGACATTATGTAGCTATATCGGTCCCCTAGGACTTTGTTGTCCATTTTGCCCCATTGGATTTTGAAAAATACCATTATTTCTCCTAAAAGGAGAATTTCTTCCTTGGTTTCCATCACTATTGTAATTATTTCGGGGCACTGAGGGTCTACCTTGAGTTGGCAATCCTCTTAGCCTAAAAGGTTAATTAGGTGGTCCACTCTCATAAGTTGTATTATTACGATCCATGTAATTATAATCCGAATGCATTGAATGATCTTGTTGTAGGTCTTGACCTATCTTATGATAACAATTTGTATCTAGAAGCCCTATCTTAAGGCAAAAGGGTAGAAGGGTGGATGGTCAGGCATTAGTCTTGAAGGCGTTGGACACTATGTAGCCACAGCCACATGGCCATACCCATGACACTTACCACATTAGATATTAGATCTAGGTGGGTTTGGAGTTGAACTACTTGAGGATTATTATGCACTAGCAACTTGTATTGTTATTGAATAAATTTCTTTCAATGGTACTTGGACTGCACCCATGATTTCCTCCTTCAACTTCCCTAGGGATTTTGCAATAATATTAGCTACTTTTGCTTCATCAAGAGGGGACTGAGATTCAGGCATAGAAGGCATTCATGTCTGCATCATATAGATTGGAATTGAAGTGTATGGATTTAAAGGTACACTTGATACATTGGAACTTGCAGTTACCATTGAATTTAAGGGAACGATCACATAAGACACGTTCTTAGATATCCCGCTTGAAGTGCTTGGATATTTCATCCGAGGTTCTTTGAATAAATCCCTCCATCATTGTTGGCTAAGTTGCACTTCTTCCCACCATCTAGCATGTGTTTTAGCATCTGTCAGTGTAGCTAGCTATTGTAGGCTAACATGCTGATGAACTTCAGGATTAAGCCCATCAATAAATTTAAGCTTTTGCGTGGGCTCATCAAGAGCTAGATTCATCTTTCGAATAATTGTCTCCATACACTCAATGTAATGTTCAACACTTTTGGTTGTCCCTTGGGACAAATAATCCAATTGAAGGGCTAGTCTATCTTCAAAACCTTGCCATCAAAATGTTTCTAGGAATGCTCTTGATGAGGTAGCATAAGTCACTTTATATTGAGCATCGAGGTTCCTGTACCACCTAATGTATTCACCCTTTCACGCCTTTCTAATAGCCAAGCCTCCTGTCGCACCGCGCATTCTCTAGCTCATTGATCTCGAGCTTCATTTTGATGTCTCTGTCTCTCCTTTGAATTCATCCACTATTAATGAAATAGCTATTACTGTCATACTCCAAAATTTCGCATGTTTTATTTAGAGCTCTAAAGTTAGGTTCTTTATTGCATGTGCACTTAGAAGTTTAAGATTGATTGGTAACTCTGGGTCTATTTCTCCATAAGACAAATTTTCTTGTTTCTGAGGAATTAGGCCTAAAATTTCAGCGACCTCTCTAACATCTTTTGTATCAAATGTAACTTGTAAACCTCTGGATACACATATCCAAGGCAACACCTCATCCCGTACCACTCTTCTAAAAGTTCGATAAGCGTTGCAATAATACCAATCAAAGTGGTACGACACACTTAGTGTATTGATTGGAACTGCATCTATTAGCCCAAAGTATACTGCTAATAAAACTATGGTTTGCACGCAATTGTTATAGCCCCAACTCCAAGAAGATAATTGTTCTATGTCCATAGTTAATTGTGGGCCAAAATATTTGCACCCCTTCTACTAATTCTGTGTCTCTTGCCTGATCCAATATTCTCCTTTGACAATCTTAGGGAAAATTCAAAAAATAGTCCCTTAGAAAAGAAACATCATGTTCACTCATAAATACCTAGGATTTAAATATCCTAGTGAGATCAAGCACCTATTTGAGTGCACTTGTCTCCTGAAAAATGTACCAAAAAATGATCGAGCCACTTTTAAATGGGTGGACAAGCCAACTCCTAAGAGTTGTTGCACTAGATAGGTCATATTTGGCTTTAACCTCGTTAACTCTGTCTAGCCTTCCTTGATATTTACAACACTTGTTCGTAGTAGTCCAACTAGCCTAATGTCTAGAACTCAATAAGCTTACTTAATCTTGCACTTTGCTTTTGTTTTCAACCTTCACGGCTATGTCTCTGTACTGGGCACTAGGATACTAAGCCTAGGATGTTTATCCCTAAGGGAATTGGTTTCAAGGCATAGATCCAATGGATCTATCTGCACATCTCCATTTAAGTTCTTTTTAAGTTATTTCCTCTCTCTTTCCTCTCCATCTTTATCCAATTAATTCCTTTTATATACTTACTAATCAGCAAACATTCAAAGCAATCATCTAACGTTCCACAAATCCAAAACTATTTATAGAAATAAAATAAAGAGTTACAACTTAGATGCTGAGGCTACTCCTCATGCCATCATATAAATAGATTGTAAATTTTGCTATTATTCATGAATCTTTATATTTGTAATTATTCCTTGTTAAGTTATATGCTTAATAAATCTTAGCAAATTTATCCATCTTAGAAGTAATTGAGAATACTCTTACGTTCCCCTTGTCCCATATGGTATAACTTTAACACTTTACAAACACTCTTAATTTGTGTGAAGTCAGAGACACCATAATTTTATAAATATTTTCTTAAATAAACAACATTAAATAAGTTTTTTCTTTCCCTAATTTTAAGAAATTCTCATAAAGCTTTAGAATCCATACTTTTAACTTTCCCCTACAAGATTTTACTTTTTTTAAAGCTAAAAATATGCTTTTTATTAGTAAGTACTGTAATTTTCAATCAAAATAATTATTTTTTAATTTTTAAAACATATTAAAAATAAAAATTAAAAAAAAAGTATAGAATTTATGAGTAAAATATTATATCTCATATTTATTCAATCAAATAGTTTATAAAAATTTATTTATGCCATTTTAAATCATTTTTAGTTGTTTTTTATTTCTAAAATATAAAATTAGACATGCATAAATTCTAATAGCTATTTTGATTTAAAAAGAAAGTTCTAAGAAATTTTATAAAAATTATAAACTAAAGAAATATTTATGTTGCATCATTTATTTTTGTTAAACGAGGCAGTAAGACACGTGATAGTACGAGAGTCACAATATCTTTGGAGGCCCTATCCTTTACAATCTGGCCAAAAGTCTGCCCAGTCATTTCGAACAGCAAGCTTGCCATTTCCCATCTCGTTGAGTTTCCATTTACAAATTGCATTGTTGTTATAGGAATGGCCACTTACAACCCTCTTAATTATAATCTTGATTAGTTTTAAACTTAAGAGTTTAGCTTCCATGGTTAGAAATCGATGACTTAGGAGGGGGGGAGAGTAATTCAAGATTTCCATCATAATTCTACGAAATCAAGAATCAAGTGGAGCGATTGGAAGGTAGAAAATTGTTCTCCTAGCCTGCCACTTCCAATCAGGTAGGTATATTGAAGCTCCAATTTGGCATCAAGAGAACGACGTGGCAATAATCATCAAGAGAAAGGCATTGATCACAATTCTCTCCTCTTGATCTTCTTAATTGCAATTTTGGTCAATTCCTTGGCTATGTGAATGTTTTTGGAGCCTCCTATTTCTCTTCTTCTCCAAAACTATGGTAGTAAGGAAGACGCCTTATTAGACATCCCCTTCTCCTAAACATTGCTTCGGATCAAGTGCCCCCCCCCCTTCCCAAGGCCTTTTCGCCCTTCACATGGCCATCTAGATGATGTTGCACCTGCATATTAATTCTCTCCTCCTTCATCGATTACTTACGGATTTGGTGAGCAGCAGTACACTTCAAGGCTATGGCCATGGTGATTATGATGATGAGGTGAAAAGATTGAGACTGATCTAGAGACAACATATATTCCTACATTGTGGATGAAGACAAACAGCGACCACGATGTTACATAGATCGCAGAGCTAGATCCTTTTAGTATTCAATGAACATCAAGAAGAATGGTCATAATCATCATCTCTATGTTTTTTATTGTAAGCTCTCTCTCTCTCTTCATCCTTCCGCACACAGATAATCACGCTTAGCCCTTTTCTCACAATGACCTCCCTTATTAATTTTTTCATTTTTGGGTCACAATGTCGATGCTTGCATTGCTATCTAATATGGCTATAGATTCTATCCCTTCATATATAATGGGTAGAGTAGTATTGCTCTCATTTTTTCTATATTATAGAACGTATATACAGAATAACGCTTTATTGATGTATGGGCCAAGATTGGATGGATCTATTTAAATTCTAGGTATTTTCTTGCCATGTCTAAAATGATAATAATCCCTATGGAAAATTTTTAAATGGTCATAACTGAGACTCACTAAGTAAATCTATCAGATTTTATTTAAAACTCCACATTCCTCTCATATGTGAACTTCCTTGTACCAACATCTCCTGACAGACTACAAAGACCATCCTCCAAACACAATAACTACGACCACATCTGCATTAAATTAATGTAAAAAATTGGTAACAATGTGCTAATTGTGTACAATTTTGTGAAAAAAATTTAGCAATGTATGGCATGTCTCTAGGTGTTGTCATCAATGTTTCTCAAAATCTTTATATTTGATATTTGATTCCAATATTGTTTCAATATTTGTATTATTTTGAACATCTTTATTTAATTTTTTTTGATTAAGTGTACCTTTACATATTCATACCCACATTGAATCAATAACTTTTTTTGTTAATATTCGTAATGCTTTTTAAAAGAATTAGGGTATATGTTGTCCAAATTTTTGTTTATAATGTGAGATTTTTCATTTATTTTGTTCATGATTTGTATATCTAATTTAAGATTAAACTCTTCTTCACGAAAAAAGCATTGAAAATTGTAATTCTTCTTAATCTAGATCTTTTAATATACCTTAAGGTTTATTAACTTTGTGTGGTGCTAAAAATTGGTATTTAATTTTAGGAATCTACTACTTCTTTACTGAATAATGTTCCATAAAGCAATTATAAATTGAAGATACAATTGTCATCAAGCATGTGCATCATAAGATGTTGAAAAAAAAGGGTTGTTTATTCAATATTCAAATAAGTACAAAACTGATAATGACAATTGATAAAACTACATGAAATGATAGAGCAAAGAGTCCAAAACAAACATGAAAATGTATCTACAAATATCGCAAAATATGAGTCCATACAAAGGATAAGAAATATATCCAAGGAATGTTACATGGAAAGAGTCTACATGGATCATAGGGCAAAGAAAGAAAGGGATGTGTGCTCCACGAATCCAAGCAACTACTGCAACTCCTTGCTATCTGAGAGCTCGTCCCAAAGCAATGAAGCATCGAATGGACTCTGCAATATAAACAATTGGAGATTAATCTATAATACATAATGTATCAGGAAAAAACTAATGAAACTATAAACAAGAAAGAGGCTTGACTTATTAGACCATCGTGCACATAAATCTATTAATGAGTGTAGTGCGACTTTGTCTCTCTATATACCGAGTCTCCAAACCTATAGGATCATGGTTTATGACGCAGTGCTGCAAAGAAAAGAGTTCAAATAAAAAAGTGAGAACAACCAAAAGAAAACTTACAAAATCCTCCAAATAAGTTCTATGGACACCATTCCCCAGATGATGCACGATCCCTACCTTAAATCGTGCCCTCGCTGCCTCCTACTATTGCCGCCATCTTCTTAGAGAGTGTGTGGCCTCCTCCCTGAGTTTCTGTAAATCCTTTACATCTAATCACTCAGACTTTGAGACACCACTTTGGATTTCCTTGTGCGCATTTGGTCATCTATGTGACATGTATGCATGCATACAATCCGTCATCCATCCTATGGAAAACCTCTCTATCGCCATGGGTACTGGGAACTCCTCGTGCAAGAACACTACCACATACTCCTTGCTCCCCTCCAGTATATTTTTTCAATGGTCTAAAGTATTATGCCTAAATACTTGTTGGCACAACTCTCTTATGCAAGCCATCACCCTCCTCCCCTCATCATTCATGATCACAACATCTATTTTCTCATCCATGAGGTATCTATACCCTATTGGTGTATGTCTAAGGTGTACTCTCTCTCACCTATGATCATGCTCTTGGGCATAACCAAGAGACCCATATCCATCTAGTATACATGTGAGGGTGTTATCTCTTGGAGTAGCACCCATAGGAGTGCTGCCACATGTGGATGGCTGAGCAAAACTTGGAGGGTGGTATCTCTTGGAGTAGCACCCATAGGAGTGCTGCCACACGTGGATGGCTGAGAAAAACTTGGAGTCATGGGATTAGATATCCCTACATGCGTGACAAACCCTGGAGGTGATAAGTGTCCACTAGACATATGAGATGGGGATACTACATTGGTGCCTCCATAATACCCACCTGAGTCATCCTCTCTAAAACCAGTATGAGAGCAAGAAGTAGCAATCAACTGTGGGGTCACAATATCTACATCTCTACAACACCTCCCAAAATCACTCCCTTCTCCAATTGAGCAAGGCATCCCTATGCCTCCCTCCTCCATACCAGTCTCTAGAGCACCGATTCCATCTATTGGAGATTGAAGCATTAAAATGCGTACTGAGGTCGATTGTGTAGAATTGCTAGAGACAATTCCTGGTCTGCCATATCTCTAAAGCGGGACATATAATCTAGAGACATATGCATCAGGATCTCCTAGAGCTCCTCATCTATCATCCTTCGACTCACCTTGCTCATTGGGTATCATCAAAGGTAACTGGCACAATCAGAAAATGATGTTAGCATAATCAATATAAGGATTTAGGTAAAGCACGACAACATAACTTTGCAAAAAGGATGTTAGGATAATCAATATAAGGATTTAGGTAAAGCTTGACAACATAACTCTACAAAAAGGATGTTAATTAAAAAGAATATATTAAAGTATTCTTAAAAGTTAATTTTAAAAGTTGAGCAAGTGGACACAAATACAATTGGCCCTATGGCTCCATGTTAAGCTCTTGGCATACACTATAATATCTATACACGTTTTGGCATGTCTTCTCCAAGCCCTCCACCCCCCGTAACATCAACCTTGCTACCTGCATACTCTCCTCGTCCACAATGGGGACATTGCTTTCATTATACACTCACGCACTTAGAGATGTTGATGGCATAACATACCACCACAATGAGGTTTCCAACGATTTGGATAAAAGATTACCTATTCAATATTGTATACAAGTGTGTCACAAAGAGTGAATCCACATTTGTGACTATTTCGTGTCATGGAAAAATTAAAAACAAAGGTCATGCAATTGATCACAATGACCCTGCAAGACAAACATGGACCCAAGGACCACGTGGTAGTTGCAAGTGGCCATTATAGCTCAATTGTGGCCAAAGCGCCTTCATCTTGTCTACCTTCTTCAAATCCATTCATGCCCCTATAATGTCTCTCTTTCATGTGATATGGTCCCACAATACGCTACCCACATTCTTCAAAATGTGCATGGGATCCAATAAATGGTTGATTTATAAGTGGGTCCAATATAGCAACTCATAGAAAACTGAGAACCATAGCATTTCTCTTCGAAGCAACTCCTCATTGACCATTTCCAACTTGTACCATCTTTCAACATTCATTCGTGTTGGAGATCATCCAAGAAAACATTTCCCCAATTCATAGCCCTTCGACAAGAAATTAGTGTGTCCTTGATATACCATCTTCTTCATGATAACCTTTGCGAGTCAAATTGTGGTCCACACAATGGACATGCATGATAACTTGAGATAACCAAACCTGTCACACTATTCCTATCTAGTCAATACAAGCATGATTGAGACTCCATGTTAGATATTAACAATAAGAATGGAAGCTCATTTACCTGAGCACTCCCCAAATCTACAAAATTCATGCATTTTCCACATAAGAATGGCTCGTATATTAGCAGATCGCTGACCAACATGCTTGCCCATTTCTTTCATAGCAACCCCCTCATCCCATAATATCTTAAGCTCATCAACTAATGGGGAAAGATAGATGCCCATGTTTATGACTTTATAGCACTAAAAAATGAGCAAGTTAAGGATCAAGTGTCCTTTCTTCATAGAAAGATATTGTAGTTTTCAAGGGCGACAGGCCACACACTATAAGAAGTTGAGCGGATACCGAATGGATTCACACCATTCATAGCAAGATCGAGCCAGAGATTCCTTGGCTCTTGTGCAAAGCTTGGAAAGGTGTAGTCAATGTGACTCCATGCATGTGAATCTGTTGATATTCATTAGACTCTATTTGTGGATCCATTTTGTACATGCCACATTATCAAGCTCACCATGCTTGGCATATGAAACATGTGATGTACACACAGTGTAAGTGAAAAGTGTTTGAGAATCTTTTGAGGGATGGTTTACCCTTGCATGTCCTATCAATATTTATGAGCACTACACTTTAGACATGTCTCCATAGTCTCATAATCTCCTCGAAATAGCACATAATCATTGACACATTCATGGACATTGTTGTAGTCTAGGCCAAGCTTTCATAACATCAGTCATGTATCATTATGAGACTCAGACATTATGTTTCCAAGTGGCAATATATGGTATTTTAGTAACCTGGAAAAAAAACCAAGCACCTTTGAAGAGTATAAAAACCATTTTTATAATGAAGTCAAAGACAAAGGAGTGTAGTATGTACCTAAATAACTCGATCAATGCATCGCTCCATCTGTACTTTACGTGTCCACTTAGGAGTGCAAGTAGTGTCTTTAAGTGAGATACCTAATACCCATCATATAATAGCATGGATGCCCCCTCTCTCAGTGGATCAAATGTCTTGGCATCCATGGGTAGTAATGCATTGATCATTGCCTCCATCTCGCGCTCCAAGATTGGAAGAAGGTTTGAAAGGTCCACCATCTCTTCAAGTGATGTATTGGTCTTTTTTGCTCTTTTTTAATGTGGTATTGAGTGCATTGTTAGCGGCGTGCCCTCCAATGGGTTTATTCATGCACTCCATCCATTACATACCTACAAACTCTTATTTAACGAAATGCAATAG
The DNA here is from genome assembly GCF_053477565.2 of Lygodium microphyllum. Taxonomy (NCBI): domain Eukaryota; kingdom Viridiplantae; phylum Streptophyta; class Polypodiopsida; order Schizaeales; family Lygodiaceae; genus Lygodium; species Lygodium microphyllum. Next base: position 117,586,252 of record NC_141145.1, read on the forward strand.
GTGCATTCCTTGGGATAAAATGGCACCTCTCTGTAGACATTTCCAAGATACATCTAATATTATTTTATATGATATTCAATTATAGTGTGAATGTAAAGCATGATCGGTACACACTTTTGTTAAACTCAAAGTCTGAGATTTCGTGGTGAATGATCTTTGATTAAAACTTGCTGAAGCATCACATGTGGTCTATAGACAAGAAATGATTTTATCCAATTACCAGCTTGCACTGAGTGCAAGGGCATGATACAGCCATCATCGTCATCCATTTCATTTATGCTACAATAGACAATATGCTTTGTTTCCTCATCATTTCTTTTTTCCCATTTTAGTTTTTACTTATCTCTCTCACTCTCTATTCTTATCTTTCCCTCCATCTCTCTATTTGTATCCTTCTCTCTCTCTATTTCTTTCCCATCCATCTCTCCATAAACAAAAGTAAATAGAGAACATTAAAAACTAAAAAAACAAAGAAATGGAAAGAAAGGTCTCCCTCCATGTCTTTATCTCGCTCTTTCCCTCCATCTCTCTTTTCCTCTCTCTCCCTTTATATGTCATTATTTTTCTTTTTTCCCCCTCTCTCTCTCTCTCTCTTTCTCTCTCTCTCTCTCTCTATTTTTCTCTTTTTCTACATCTCTCTATGTCTCTCCCTTCCTTTCTCTCCCCCTTCCTTCTCTTTCTCTTCCTTTCACTTTCCCTTTCTTTCCCTCTCTTTCTCTCTCTTTGTTTATCTCTCTCCTTTATTGTTTCTCTCCCTCACACGCTCTCTCTCTTCCTCCCTTTATCTCTCTATTTTTCTCTTCCTCTCCCTCTGTCTATTTTTTATGGAGCTCCCTCCCTCTCCATTCCTTCTCTCTCTTTCTCTGCTTGTTTCTCTCTCTCCCTCATTATTTCTCTCCCTCACCCTCCCTCCCTCACCCTCCCTCCCTCCATCCCTCTATTTGTTTCTCCCTCTTCCTCTCTCCAATTTTTATGAATCTCCCTTTCTCTCCCTTCTCTCTCCCCTTCTCTATTTTTATCTCTCCTCTCCCTCTACTCCCTTCCTCCATCTCTCTATTTATCTCTCCTAATTTCTCTCTCCCTCTCTATTTGTATCTCTCCTCTATCTCTATTTCTCTCATCACCCCTCTTTCTCTCTCTCTCTTTCCCTTTCTTTGTTTCCCTCCCTTCATCTCTCTTTGTTTCTCTCTCCCATTGTTTCTCTCCCTCACCCTCTCTCTCTCGCACTCCCTCTCTCGTGCTATTTCTCTCTCCCTCTTCCTCTCTCTAATTTTTATGAAGCTCCCTTTCTTTCCCTTACATCTCTCTTTCCCTCTATTTTTGTCTCTCCTCCCTCTCTACTCCCTTCCTCCATCTCTATTTCTCTCCCTTCATTTTCTCTCCCTCTCTCTATTTTATCTCCTTTCTTTTTCTCTTCCCCTCTATTTTTATCTCTCTTCCCTCACTAATCCCTTCTTGCATCTCTCCCTTCCTTTTCTCTCCCCCTCTCTATTTTTATGTGTCCTCCCTCTCTATTTCTCTCCCACCCCTCTTTCTCTCTCTCTTTTCCTTTCTTTGTTTCCCTCCCTTCATGTCTCTTTGTTTTTTCTCTCCCCCCTCTCTCCCTCATTGTTTCTCTCCCTCACCCTCCCTCCCTCTCTCCTTTCTTCTCTTTATTTCTTTATTTCAATCCTTATCTCTCTTTCTCTCTCCATCTTTCTATTTTTCATGAACTCCCCCTCTCTCCCCCTTTTTACTTCTCTCCTTCATTCTCTCTTTCTCCCTCTCCCTTCTTCTCTCTATTTCTATCTCTCTCCCTCCCTCCCCCCTCTCACTCAATGCATCTCTCTACAAAAAAAAGTAAAGAGAGAAAATAAGAATCTTCAAAAAAAAGAAATAGAAAGAAATGTCTCCCTCTCTCTCTTGACAAAGAGGGGGGGTTTGGGGTAGTGGAATGGGAAGATAGGAAATAATGGAGAGATGGAGAATGAGGGAGGATGAGAGTAAGAGTAGGAGAGGGTGAGGGTATTATGAAGGGGGAGATAAGGAGGGTGATGAAGTTGGAAGATGGATGGGGGGTGAGGGAGAGGGAGATGGTGTATGTGATGAAGTAGAAAAGAAGGGTGGTGGAGTGGAGAGGGATGGGGGAGTAGTGAAGGAGAGGAAGAGAATAGAGGTAGTGAGAATGGTGGTAGAGTGGTATATGTATGTCCCCCCCCCCCCCCCCTTGAAGGCTCAAATAGGTATCCTTTTATAGGCACTTTGCTGGATTATTTGATCTGCTAACCCTAATTAATAAAGTATAATCTTGATTGACTAGAGTCCCTAATTGGATGATGCACCAGGTGATGTAAGGTAGTGAATAATACATTTTGTTGTCTTGTGTGCATGATTCTTCATACTCAAACTTCCCAAAATAATAAGAAAGGGAAAGGTAAACTACTAAGGTTGGAAAATGTGAGGAAGAGTTGTGCATGTGCATTACTAATATAATGTGATGCTTTACAATATGGGATGGATAATTAAGTTCATTATCAATTTTCCCAAAGTCTAGCCTATAGTCTGATGAAATACTTGCGGACAATGTGACTTCTTCAACATACAAAGATTCTATTTCGATAACTTTTGTAAAGCTACAAGACTTGAGTCTTGGAGATAAACTAATTATAATCTTAGACCATTTGAGAGTCTTAAATGCTGATTGTACAAAACTAAGGTTTGAATTGGTTGCGGATAGCCTTTCTATATCAAGATAGCCAGAGATGCTTCTCAATTTTCTGAATGCCAAGAAGATTAAAATAAGAAAGTTTATCTCCATGTTTTGCAAGATGTAAGCAATATGGTAGTCGCCTTGCTAAGGACACTCTAAAGAATCAAGCTAGGGAAGGCTTTGAATCCATAAAAGCTAATGAGAAGAGACTTCTTGCTGATTCTTCTATGGAAGCTCTCAAGAATGAAGAAGAAGAAGTCTCTTTTAAAAAACTAACTACGATTAAAACTCTCCCCAAGTCATGTGAGCCTTTTTTAACCAACAACCCCTAAAATTTTACCCCTCAAAGTTGGTGATGAGTTACCAAAGATGATCCTAGTACCATCAACTTGGTTGTGGATCCTATTAGATCTCCAAGAAAGATTGCCAACACCATGTGGTGCTCCATCACTACTTACAACTCCTATCCTTGTTGAACATGTCTAAAGTGAGGTTTCCTTTTTAGGCAATATGTAACTAGATATGAGGAAAGGGAAAGGAGAAGGGACCAAAGACCAAGGCTCTGATACAAATTTTAATGAAGAGGACTAAGAGAGAGGAGGGAGGGGAGAGAAGATTGTATAAATAAGAGAGAAGAGGGAGAAGAGGATAGAGAAAGACTAGATAAAGAGAGAGAAAGGTTGGAAGAGAGAGAAAGAAGAAGAAGAAGCCATGAAATATGTGAGGAAGGTGAAGGGAGTAGTTGAATCAAATATTTCGATAACCCTAACAGAGCCCCTTACACATTTTTATACCTTGCCTATATAGATGAGTATTTTCCCTATTTTTCTCATGTTATTCCATTCTTTATATCACCTTAAAAATTTTACTACATGCATGTTGATATGCATAACGATAACCTACTATTAGATCTTACTCAAACACAAAATGTGTGCATAAGTATTACCAATGAGAGACAATCTATTTAAACATAAGGAAGAAAAATATTATATTTATATATTTATGTTTAATACAATATAAATAAAAATAGCATAATGAAATATAATATTATATTTTTAATAAAATATAAAATGTGGCTTCTTGCACCAAATATTGTAGATCCTATGTACAAAAATTATGTTCTTTAAAATATTTTACATTCATGCTTTCTGATATATAATACCATAAATATCTAAATGTTAGGAAAAATATGCATGTGCCTACTTTTATACAAGTCCAAATAACCATGAGGATGAAGTAGCTATTAGAAAATTTAAGAAACTAGCAGAAAACAAGATGCATGTTCTAAAGATTAATGATTGTTGTGTGCTTTTTAAATACTAAAAAAGGGCCTAAGATATGAGAAATGAAGATACATCTTACAATACAACTAACGTCACAAAAAATGAGTACATATTTGTAACAAAAAACAGTTTCAACTACTTGTATATATTGAATAGAAATATAGATGTGAATATATATATATATATATATATATATATATATATATATATATAGTTACTTTTTTTGGGTTGTGTAGATTCAAAAGATGCAATAGATTAATCAAAATTTTCTCAGATAAATAAATCGATAAACTAAAAAAAACTTCAAGCAATAAGCCAAACTAAGTAAAAAATCATATTTACATACATGCATATATCAAATATTTTCAAAATACACACATCCAAACCATTTGACAAATGTAAATCAATATGCAATATGCTTAAAGTTATTACTCGTATGTTTTTTTAAAATAATATTTTGAAAAGATAAAAGTAAAGTACTAATAAAATCATGATTAAAATGGGTATTATATTTAAAATTTTAGAAACTATATGGAAAGTGAAACGTTTGAAGATGCTAAAATATAAATGGATGAATCTAAAAGTACACATTTTATATTAAAATTAGAAAATTATTTATACAATTAAAAAATATTAATATAACTTTGAGTAATATTGCTGAGTTTGTCTTATAAATAAAAACATCATAATAGACCATACTAGAGAATAGTCACATGCAAAGAAGTACATGTACTTAATTATATTGATGATGATGAGCATCAAAAAGCCCGTACTTGAAGATGGAGGCAAGAATGCAAGCTAGACATTTGGGGCAGCCATAACCATAAACCACGACCTTCAATTTCTTCAAGTTCTCTTCAACATTGGGTCCTAGGGCTCCAAGATTGGACTCCTTGCCATCAATGGAGCTTGCTTACCCAATTGGAAGAGATTTGGAGCATGGGAAAGTATTATGGGGTGAGATTTTGGGTCATTCTTCTTCTAGGACCTTCAAGGCATGCTGAGAACTACTGAAGTTCAACCCTTCATTCTCCCATTGAAGAATCAAGCTTGAAGACTCAATTCTTGGCTGAAGTTATCATCATGGAGCTAATGGGAGCATTAGAGAGCAATCATGGGACATTGGCCATTGATTCTCAGCCCATCTTCACCAATCAAAGAGGTAGTTGACTCTTGAACTCTCTTCTAATTATATCCTCTTTTGCTGAGCCTAAAAGCCTATTTTTGGAAGAGATTCAAGTAGTCAATCATGCATTTTCTTCAAGATTTCAATGCTTACATGCTGCCAATTTAATTTGAGTCCTCCATTAGGCTTCCTTGCATTCAGAATTATCCATTCTATGCTGAAAATTCTCACTATTATTTACTGATTGCCTCACCCTAACCTCTTGACTTGTGATGATTGCTTGAGCACAAATTAATCTCTGAAATCCATTGTAAATGAGGTGAGTTAGCAGTGAGTCATTGCTCAGTAAACCCTATCCTTATTCCCAACTCAATTCCATGCACTTCATGAAAAGAATTACTTCCAAGCCACCATGCATAGCATGCTGATTGCTTAATTAATAAATGTCTACCATGTATACTCTAGGTGAGGAAAAAGCCTGATGCCAGGTGAGGTGGCAAGACAAAAGAGGGATGACCCTCCCTTGCCATCAAAGACCATGAAGGGGTGCACAACCCGGTCCGGGGGGGGACTTTGCCCACCTCCCGCTGTGATCCGAAGCCCGAAGTTGCTTGCACGTGCAGGTACCCACTTGAAGAACTGAGATATTGACTTGGTAGTGATGTATGGATGTATTATTGGCTGCAAATGTATGGAAATTTCTACTAAGGATGTATTTGCAAACATGAGAATACATATGCAATCAATGGCAGTATATACAATGCTTGGGATGTATGAGAGATGCCTATGCATGGGGAATTTTGTTAAGAGATGCTTATGCCATGCTCAATTCTAGAATAAGGCTACAAATAGTGAATTTGGATGACTGGGCAATGTATTATGCCACGTGGGATGACCCTTCAGTCATGCATTGATAAGTTGATCCATTGCAACCCCTTTCTTAACCCTCACAGGGTACTGTAAGCAATTTGCTTGCATTTATATAGGTATACCTACTCCCAAGAACTAAGATGCAGGTCTTGTAGAGTGCCCACAGGTCCTACTAAGGGGTTTGATCAGTTTTGGAGCTCTATTTGGACTCCACAAGATACTTACATGTCAAAACAGGTCTCCTAGAGGTGTAGACCGGGTGCTGGACTGCACAGTACAGCAGTACTTTTCTTATTACAAAATTTTTTGTATAAAATCTGGGAGTGTATACTTATGCTCACTTTGAAAAAGGCATCCTTGGATCCGATTTGAACAAAAAAGTAGGTCAATCGGAGCTTCCTAGCTCAAGTTACAAGCAAAATAGTGACAGGTGGTCTAACGAGACTGCACCTAACCATGGCAGGGAATAAGGGAAAACTAAGGCAAATGATGACCTTCAACAACAAATAAGGTATGCACGCATATCGAGGGCTGAAACTAACCCTAAGGTGGATTCTCATGACATGGATAACCTCAGTGTGCTCACTAACACCCTCAGTTCGCATGAGACAAGGCATGCTGAGAGGCATAGAGAATTGATGGAAGGCATTGGTCAAATGAAGACCACTATGGACACCCTTGCTGCCCAAGTCACTAAGTGGATGGAATTCCAAATGAAAGGGAAGGAACATGAGGATAGATTGGGTATGCATGCTGAATAAGTGACGGGCCCACTAGTGAATGTAGCAAATATGAACTCTCAAGGCATTTTGGGGAGAGTGGGCATCCCTAACAGCACTTTTGAACAGGGAGAGCCTTCACATAAACAAGAGGAGCCCATGAACAATGCAATGAGGGGCAATTTTCAGTCATCACAAGGGCCCATGCAATCTATGCGAGTTCAACCATCTTTTGGTAGAAATTTCTCTAACAATGGTTCATTTTTGGGTAGCCACATGGACCGGCCACCTTTCAGAGCTTAATGAAGAAAATACTTCAACCCTTTCTTTTCAGATTTGTGTTGGTCTTCTTTAATGACATCCTCATCTATAGTAGATCACTGAAGGATCACCTTTGGCACATGAGGCAGGTGTTTGATGTATTGAGGCAGCATAGACTCTTTGCCAAGTAGACAAAATGTTCTTTCATGTAGACATAGGTGGAATAATTGGGGCACATTGTTAGTGAAGATGGAATTAGGGCTGATCCTAAGAAAGTACAGTGTATAAAAGACTGGCCCACACCTGCAAATACCACTTCACTTAGAGTATTTCTTGGTCTCTCATCATTCTATCATAGATTCATTAGGCATTATGCCACTATTGCAGCTCCCTTGACGGATAAGCTTAAGAAAGAGGCCTTTTTCTAGGATGCCATAGCTGATAAGAGCTTTAATCAACTCAAAGAATTGCTTACCTCGACGCCCATCTGGGTTTTCCCAGATTGTTTGAAAGAATTCACCATTCAGTGTGATGCTAGTGGCAAAGGCATAGGGCTGTATTGTTACAGGAGCATGGGGTTATAACATTTGAGAGCCGCAAACTTGCTGAAAATGAGATGACTATGAATGCATATGACCAAGAAATGCTGGCCATCCTTCATGCCATTAAGAAATGGCACCACTACTTGTATGGCAACAGATTTAGGGTCAAGAGCAACCATAGGGTCCTCAAATACTTCCTCTCTCAGTCTAATCTTACCCCCAAGCAACTCATATGGGTAGCTATATTGTAGAACTATGACTTTGACATTACACATACACAAGGAAAAGACAATGTAGTTGCTGATTCAGTATCTAGAATGTGGGCTTGTAAAGTTTCAGTCACATTTGTTAAATGCTGATTTCAGCCACATTTTCCAAAAATTACAGCAAGGGCATATAGAAGAAAACTCTCCATATCAGCTTAAGAACGGTCTCTTATGGTTTCAAGGAAGGATTGCCATCCCATACACTTCTCCATTCAAGCAAAAGATCATGCAAGAGATGCACTCCTCACCTACAGCTGGTCACTTGGGCATATTTAAAACTTATGAAAAATTTGCTAAAAGCTTTCATTGGAAGGGCCTATGGAAGGATGTAAAAGATTTTGTCTTGAGCTGCATGCCATGTTAACAAAACAAGGACAGTACCTTAAAACCAATTGGTTTACTGCAGCCATTGCCTATACCCGAAGGCAAATGGACACACATTACTATCGACTTCATAACCGGCCTACCGGTGACCAAGAAGGGGTGGAATAGCATCTACCTAGTTGTGGATAGACTCACCAAGGCAGCCCATTTCATTCCTACAAAGACTCAATATAATGCTTCTCAAGTAGCCAGCCAATTCATGGAACATGTTTTCAAATTACATGGCTTACCACAGGTCATTGTGCATGACCGGGATGCTAAGTTCATGAGCAACTTTTAGTAGGCAGTCTTCAACTCTATGGGCACTCAGTTAGCCCCTTCCCACTGCTTACCATCCACAGTTTGATGGCCAGACACAGAGGGTTAACAAGTGGCTAGAAACTTACTTGAGGCATTTCTGTTATGATGTGCAGAATGCTTGGGACTCATGGTTGCAGCTGGCTGAGTTTGCCTATAATAACTCTACACACTCTAGCATTGGAGTTTCACCCTTCGAGGCATTATACGACTATAAGGTCCCCCTCCCCATGGTTATCTTCAATGATAAAATAAACCCACAAAGCGAGGAATTGGATAGAATGCACGCCTTACTTCAGCAATGCAAAGTCAACTTGAAGAAAGCTCAGGATCAAATGAAGCTTTATGCTAATGACAAAAGAAGGGATGTTGAATTCCAAGAAGGGGATGTGGTGCTTTTGAAGGTGCCCAAGTCCATATATGCCACCCTTAAGGATGGGTCCAGCAATAAGTTGGCTTACAGGTTCTATGGGCCATAGCGGATTGTCAAAAGAGTGGGAGACTTGGCATATTGGCTAGCATTACCCCCATCCACGAAGATTCATAATGTCTTCCATGTGAGTCAATTGAATCCCTTCATTGGATCATCAGTGGATTATATTGAGGAGTTACCACTGATAGATAAAGAAGGCATCATTCAATACATACACGAGCAAATCATAGAACAAAGGAAAAAGAAGCTTCACTCTCGCTCCATCATGGAGTACTTGATTAAGTGGCAAGGTTTACCACTTGAGAAAGCTTCTTGGAGGCCAGCTTCAGTTTTGAAAGAGTTTCCATATCTATTAAAAGCAGATTTGACTAAAATCTAGCTAACTATGGCCCTGTTTTCTCTCAGATTGACCACAAACAGCTCTCTATTTCAAATCAGATTTTATTCTGTACTATGGACATCAATGGACACTATACATGGGCTGAAAGTACTCCTTGAGAGCTCTGTTTTGATATATGGCACACCCCGATCGGAGTCTCCTACAAAAAGTTATGATAGATTTACTAAAGCAGGGCCTTGTAGTGAACAACGTGCTGTCCACTGTTTGCAGCTCACATTTACTCAAGATACTTGGGTCAAAATGCATTTTTATAATTCCTGAGTAAGGACCATGTATCGTACATACCCCAATGATGTCAAGATTTTAGGAGAGAAGGAAGGAGTCTCACTTGTAGCTTTCTTGCTTGCACAATGGGGGAATACACACAAAGGTGGAGGCTGAAAACAGTTTTCCTCTTCTTAGTTGTGTAAGCCAAAAGAACTCACATACAAAGAAATAAAAGAACCCTATATATGGGTCTCAAAACAAACTCAACTAACTAAGGTGGCATACTAACTGAGCCACGAACTAGAGTAGATAAGGATAGCTATCATGTAGCTATTATTCATGGGCGATGTACCAACCGCGTCTGCAACTGACAAGTCGGTGACATAAATACACAACGGTCACCCTGGCATATCACGAGTGGAGCTCGATATCTCAACACTCCCCCTCGAGCTCAATCCCAATTCCTGCATACCAAGCAGGTCTCTGAACTTGCACAGCTTCTCTGTGCCCAATGCCTTCGTGAATATGTCAGCTACCTAATCCTCTGTGCTGACATAAACTAGATCAATAAGACCTAGTAAAACCCTCTCTCGCATATAGTGATAATGCACCTCAATGTGCTTTGTTCTAGCATGATAGACTGGGTTATTTGCCAAGTTTATACTACTCATGTTGTCACAATAAATGACAACTGGTCCACCTGTAGACTGATGCATATCATAAAGTAGCTTATGCAACCAAGCTACCTCACATGCAGCCATTGCTGCACCCCTGTACTCAGCCTCTGTGCTGGACAAGGCAATTGTAGGCTGTTTCTTGCTGCTCCAAGTGACTGCAACACTCCCAAAATAGAACACATATCCACTGGTAGATTGTCTATCAGAAATACTGCCAGCCCAATCAGCATCAGTGTATCCATGCAACTGTATTTGAACCCCAGTCTCATAAAATAGTCCATACTGTAATGTGGACTTCACATACCTGAGTATGCGTCTAGCCGCATCCAAATGTGGTTTCCTTGGAGCCTACATAAACTGACTTACCAATCCAACAGCATAGCTCAAATCTGGCCTGGTAATAGTCATATAGGGTCTTCTAGAAGCTCACCTGCATCTATGCTCAGCTTCACATTCTGCTCCAAAGGAACTGAAATAGGCTTACAGCTTGTCATCCCATATTTGGATAGCATGTCCAATCCATACTGCCTCTGCAAGAGCTGTATCCCACTTGGTGATTTGATCACCTCAATGCCCAAGAAATAATGCAGCTCTCCCAAATCCTTCATCTCAAACTTCTACTTCAATAGCATTTTCACATGAAGGATATCTTTATCACTGTCATCTGTCATAATCAAATCATCAACATAAATGACAAGTAGCATAATACCTTTCTCTGTTTTTCTCACATAAAGTGAGAAATCTGCCTTGGAAATCTGAAAGCCAATAGTGACAAGATACTGTCCTATCTTGTCAGACCATGCTCTAGGTGCTTGCTTCAAGCCATACAAGGCTTTCTTCAACCTGCAAACAAACTCAGGATGAACAGCATGCACATAACTTGGTGGCTGCTCCATATAGACCTCTTCTTGCAAATCACCATGCAAGAAGGCATTCTTTACATCCATCTGATGTAAAGACCATCCCTTTGATGCAGCCATAGCAATGACTGCTCTTACGGTTGCCATCCTTGCAACCGGACTGAATGTTTCTTCATAGTCAATGCCATATGTTTGTGCATACCCCTTGACTACTAATCTTGCCTTGTATCTGTTCACAGAACCATCTGCATTGTGCTTCACCTTATAAACCCACTTATAGCCAATTGCATTTTTACCTTCAGGCAAAGGTACCAATTTCCATGTAGCATTTGCTTCCAAGGCATCCATTTCTTCATCCATGGCGTTCTCCCATTTTTCTTTTCCCATGGCTTGCTCAAAAGAAGTGGGTTTTGGTTCCTGTATCACTTTGACCATATATGCATAGTGAATGGCTGTAAATCCATCATATTTCAGCCTATCCACATGATACCTAGCTCTCGTAGACCTGCGCAAAGTAGGTTCACTCCCAGGTGCTCTCAAAACATCCCTGGTCTTCCTTACTCCAGGTGTAACAATAGAAGGAATACCCAACTCATCATCAATGCTCTATTTTGAGCCACTGGATTCACCATCCACATAAGAGTGACCTGCATTCACATCAAACATGGGCTGATCAACCTTCTCTTTTCCTTTTCATGATACCTACATACCACTATCTGCATTGCTTTGAGAAGATTCTCCTGATCTCAATCTTCCTGTCCATGGCAAAGAATGTGAACCACTGCTAGAGGATGCTCCAGGTCCACTAATATTTTGTGACTGCTGCTGTGAATTTTGTGCAGCATTACCATTTTGTGCATCTACATCATCAATCACATTTACTAGTTTATACCAGCTACTCATCTCATCAAAAACAACATCTCTGCTCACTGTAAACTTACGAGTAGAAGGGTTATAGCATCTATACCCTTTTTGCTGCAGAGAGTAACCAATAAAGATGCACTTCTCAGCTTTTGGATCCAACTTGGATCTCAACTCATCTGGAACATGTACATAGGCAATGCAACCAAAAATTTTCAAATGAGAAATATCTGGTTTCCTACCAGTATACCTCTCCTCTGGAGTTATTCCATGTATTGCTGCAGTGGGAGTCCTGTTCATTATGTAGACTGCTGTAGCAACTGCTTCAGCCCAATAAAAATCTGGCAAGTCTTTTTCATTGAGCATGGCACGAGATACCTCTCCAATATGCCTATTTTTCCTTTCTGCAATTCCATTTTGTTGTGGAGTATGACTGCATGAATATTGCTGCTTTATGCCATGCTCCTGCAGGAACCTTGCAAACTCATTTGAGAGGTACTCTCCCCCTCCATCTGACCTTAGGCATTTTATCTGTAGGCCTGTTTCTTTTTCAACCATAGCTTTAAGAGTTTTGAAATGCCCAAAAACTTCACTTTTCTTTTTCATAAAATACACCCAAATTTTTTTTCTATAGTCATCAATAAAAGTGACAAAATAATGACAGCCTCCAAGAGATGCAGCTTTAGTAGTCCACACATCAGAATGGATTAATTCCAATGGCTTCTCACTCTCTTGAACATGTCTAGGAAATGGTTTCCTTGCCTGTTTTCCATACTGACAGGCTTCACATACCTTATGCATTTCTGCAACCTTGAATTTGGGAAATCATGCAACAATATTTTGGGCTTGCATTGATTTAAGTCGCTGTACATTAACATGACCAATGTGTTTATGCCAGATATCAATATCTGCAACTACACCGGTCCCATGTGCAAACATTGCTGCACTCAATTCGGACATGTCTGCATCCAATGTAAACATTCTGCCCTTCTTCTTTCCTTTTGCTATCAAGCGATCTTTATTTTTCATATCCTCAACAAAGCATCCATGAGGATTAAATCTGACCTGCAAGCCCTGCTCAACCATTTGACCAACAGAAACTAGATTCTTGGTGATATTCGGGACATGAAATACATCGGACAGGTATTTCTTTTTCCCATCCTGCATAGACAAAGGAAATTTTCCAATCTGCACAATAGGATGTGCAGTGTCATCACCAGTCTCCACAAATCTTGGTTTTTTCATTTTCCTTGCATCGTCCATCCATTCTGCATGACCTATCATGTGGTTTGATGCACCTGAGTCAACATACCATACATCATTGCTTTCTTCTGCACTTGTCACAGAATTGTTCATGTGTTGTACCATAAACAAATGCTCATTTCTGTCATCACCCTGTCTACTAGAAGATGCATAATTCCCTTGTTGCAGTTTTCCATTCATAATGTCATTCTGCTTTTTATAGTAGTCTTTAGCCACATGACCCATTTTACCACAGTAGTAGCATTCAACATTACTGTTTGCATTTTGGCCTCTTTGCCATCCACCACGACCTGTTTGGCTCCCCCTGCCTCTAGAGTTACCACGTCCTCCTCCATAGGACTGGTTTTCTTGAGTTTGCTGCATATTCTGATTTTTACCACGGCCTCCATATCGGCCTCCTCTACCTCTGCCTCTACCTCTTCTAGCATTTGAGTAGAAGATAACTTCTTTTGAAGTTCCTCCTGAAGAAGATGCACCACCATTTCTCTGCTCCTCAGAAATTAGAAGAGCAATCAACTCCTCAAAATCAGGAAATCTTTCACGGACGGAAATGGATGTTCGGAACTGTGCATAATCCTTTCCTAGACCATTCAAGGTCACAGAAACTAAATCATCATCTTCCACTGGCGACCCAATGGAAGCAAGTGCATCTGCAATCTTCTTCACCTTCATGTGGTAGTCATTGATGCTCATATTTTCTCTTTGCACATTATGCAACTCTTGCTTGAGCTGCATTTTCCTGGCTTGCGTATTTGTGCTATACATTTTTGACAAAGTATCACATGCCTCCTTTGGCGTACTTGCATCCTGAATATGCACAATCATAGAGTTTGAAATGCTAATAGACAGCCAATACATAACTTTCGTGGCTCTCTCATGCCACGGTTTAAATGCCTGTATTTGCTGTTGATTGGGAACATCAGGAAGAACTGGTTCTTCTTCATTTCCTGCAACAAATTCCCAATATCCTTTTCCCATAAGGAAATTTGTCATTCTAAACTTTCATGCTTGGAAGTTGTTCTTGTCAAGCCTTTTAGTGACAATCTGTGAAAGAGAATCAAACGCCATTACAGAACACTACAAAAAATTATGTCACTGCAAAAAACACAGCTTCACCCTCACAAGGGAAAATCTGCAAAATTGGCGAAAGTGGTATTTGACCACACAGTCACTTCCTAGTGATGATTTTGCATAAACAGGAACCAAGGATGATTCTATAACTCCCAATGTCTCTGCACACAAGCATACGATGCAATTTTTGTGGTAATTGTTCACCGACCTGTAGAATAGTGGTCGCACAGCATAAAACAGGGCCTTTTCCTGAGTGCGTGCAAAAAACTTTCGCCTCCAAAACAGGCCCCGAAATGGCCTCAAATCAAAAAAACAAGGTATACTGCCCTCTTCTTCACCGCGAAGGGCGTCTCAACCTGAGACAATGCACTCCTACACTTTCCGGCTGTGCTACCTACAGAAATCTACTCCCAAAACAGAAAATGAAAGCAACACTGCTCCTCTTACCAGAACACCGTGAGCTTGGCTTGCTTTCTTGAGCTCCTTACCACGAACAAGGCTCTGATACCATGTCAAGATTTTGGGAGAGAAGGAAGGAGTCTCACTTGTAGCTTTCTTGCTTGCACAATGGGGGAATACACACAAAGGTGGAGGCTGAAAAGAGTTTTCCTCTTCTTAGTTGTGTAAGCCAAAAGAACTCACATACAAAGAAATAAAAGAACCCTATATATGGGTCTCAAACCAAACTCAACTAACTAAGGTGGCATACTAACTGATCCATGAACTAGAGTAGATAAGGATAGCTATCATGTAGCTATTATTCATGGGCGGTGTACCAGCCGCGTCTACGACAAGTCGGTGACATAAATACACAACGGTCACCCTGACATATCAAGAGTGGAGCTCGATATCTCAACAAATGACCCATCATATGCAATAATACATTTTATTCATTTGTATACCCCTGTAATAATGCAGTAGAGTAGTACTTTGATCTACTCTTGCCTAGTTATCATAAGTGCCCAAATTGTTTTTTAGGGCAAAAACCTTCGGGTGGGGATAGAATGTAAGACATGGGGATTTAATAATGGGGAAATACTAGCTACACTGGCTGGTATATAAGGTGTTAAGGACTTGATTTTTGGACCATCAGATTATAATACAAGTCTCCTTTCATCTTCATCTCCTTTTCCAAGCTCTTATGGCTTCTTTCTCCCTCTTTCTATCTTTCTCTCTCCTTTTCTAGTCTTTCTCTCTCATCCTCACTTTCTTTCTCTCTCTTCTGCATTTTCTCTCTCTCCTCTTCTTCTCTTTCTCATGTCCTCTTCATGACAATGCATTAGTTGTAACCCTAAATATTAGCATTTTTTAATTATTTACTTCATATTATACCACACTTCTCCTCTCTTCCTCTTTTATATCATCATCTCTCTACTCATGTGTGTAAAAGTGCCCAAGTCCACTTCAAATTTGGCTAGATGGTGCCCCTTTCACATCCCTTAATGTGCAAAAACTAATCCCATTTGTGTAGAGGACACAAGTGCTCATTCTATCCCTCAGTAATTAGTCCCCCCCCCACCCCACTGAGGACATTTTACAAGAAACCTCAGTTTCTCTTTAAGAGATAGAAGTTTACATTTGATTTTTTAAGTTCCTTGTCAAAAAGTGAAAGTGGTGGTAAAGGAATCAACCATCTAGAGAGAACATGCCAATCGTGCCTTCATGCTTTCAATCAGTTCACATTATCTTTAGTCAAAAAATATATTTTTGACAACGTATAGCTCTTACATTTGGGCCACAAAGACTACCTAAGGTTAATGCTTTGGTGGAGCCATTTATCATTCCCATCATCAACTATCAAAATTTGTTTAATATCATGATCTTCACCTTGCAATAGAACACTTTGTGAGTATATAATATTTATTTAACTTCATCATTCTTTTCGACTTTGAATAACAATAATCTTGTAATCATGTCATTCCTACATTTCTTTGATCACCCAAGGGAGAGTGTTGCTGATTTCATGGATAGCTTGGAAATCATAGCCTTGGTGATGAAACTAAAGCCACATGGGAGGCCCTCAAGGATGCATTTCTTCTCCTATATGGTGGAGGTGATGCTCCTAAAGATTTGTGGAGGCAGCTCTTAGAACTATGGCAACATTCTCTCAAAGATTATGCTAATTATGAATTTAAGTTTGTGAGCACTTGGGCAAGATGGTCTACTACTCTATCCAATGGAGAGATAGCTCCTAATTTTGTTAAAAAAGAAAGATTTGTGGCATGTCTTTTTCCTCTTCTCCAAGTGAAGGTAAAAAGTAAAATTTCTAGTAGGTTTGAAGAGGCAATGGAAGTGGCAAGAGCTATGGATCAAAAATTGAGATTCCAAGCTCAAGTGTCAAAGGTGGAGTGCTTGCAATCACAACTCATACCTTTCCAACCCATGGTTGTTCAACCACCACCACCATCTACTATTCCCATGAGTTCTTGCATGGGGGATTATAATCAAGAACTGCTGGAAAGGATAACTAGTCAACTAGATACTCTTTCAATCAATTTGGTGCAAGGTGTTAGGGTTCCACAACAACAACCTTCGGCAATAGAGCTAGTGGTGGAAACAACTGAGCTCCAAGGATACCAGCAATATTTGGTGGTGGAAACGGCCACACTCCAAGGGAATATTTTTGCTACAATTGTGGTGAAGAGGGGCATGGGATTTATTTTTGCCCTTATCCCAAAAGAACCGCAAGAGGTGCCCCAATCTAGACCACACTAACAATAAGTTACATCTCTTAGAGAAAGGCCTTCCACTACTTCTCCACCCCTTTTACAAATCCCAATACAACCACAAATTCTAAGACCTCCAACAACACCCCAACCACGAGCTATAATTTTTTATTTTTCACAAGATGGTACTATGAACATGATTGGTTTGGAGAAAATAAAACAAGGGAGAGGGAAAATGGTAAAGGTGGATACGATGGCAATCAAGAAATCTTGGATTGATGAATCTCAGAATCTGCATCATGGAAAGATCAGGACTAGAGATGGGGAAGACACTTTAAAAGAGAGCAAGAAGAGGAAGAAGAGATTAGATCACCCTTGATGCAAGATAGGGATCAAAGATTACCCATTGGGAGAGAAAGCTTGGTCCTATAGTCTAATCAAGGATGTGACTTCACAAGAATTGAGCCTCACATGGCCACAACTATTCCATCTATCACAACAAGTGCGATAAGAATGGGCCCATATGGTGAGTACAAGAAGAGTAGTGAAGAAAGTGGGCTTAATTAAATCCCAAGGCATTGAGGATGTGCTACCAATAGTAGAGGCTTATATCAAAGGACAAAGAGTATCCAAGGTATACATTGATGGGGGTACACAAATGTGTGTAGTGAGTGATAAGCTAATGCATGGGTCTAGAGGTAAGTGGACCCTTTACTTTTAAAGAAAAAATGAAAAATAATGTTTCAATTAACTGTGTTGGTGGTATAAAAGGTGTGAAGATTATAGTATTTGGTATTCAAGTGGAAGTGGATATGTATGTATAAAAGGTGTGAAGATTACAATATGTGGTATTCAAGAGGAAGTGGATATGTATGTGTTGCTATCCAAAGGGAAGGGCTATCCAATTATACTAGGAAGATCTTGGATCATTGCTATGAAAGCAAGGCAAGATTGGGAGTTTGGTACACTTGTGTTGCAATCGCAAGAAAGGGTTGGAAGTGAAGGACAAGCTATTGTGTACAATCATAGGGAAGGGAGACAAGAGAGTATAGGGTTGGAGACTTCAGAAGATGAGTGGAGCTCAGAGGAATGATCTTCATCTAATGAAGAGATGTTTGAAGAAGAATATAGTAGTTCACTAGAAGTTATGGGAGTTGGCCAAAAGGAACCAGCTGATGGAGGCAAGTTAAGCACTTGGGTGGGACCAAGTGAAAAGATGTTGGCCAAGGATCTTAGTACAAAGGAGAAGCAAGATTATATGGTAATGTTGAGAAAGCTTGCTAATTTGTTTATCTCTAATTATAATCACATTACAGGAGTGACTATTGTGGAGCACCACATCAACTTAAAGCCCGGGTAATATAAAAGTTGCAATGTTTAGGGTTCATACAATGAAATGCTCTCCTAATTGAAGTAGAAAGACTCTAAAAGGTAGGTTTTATCTATCCTATGGAGGATTCTGAATAGGTTTCATCGGTTGTGGTAACACCTAAGAAAAATGAAAAATGGAGGGTTTGTGTGGACTACATACCACTTAATACAACAACAAAAAGGGATCATTTTCCTCCTCCATTTCAAGATGAGATTCTCAAATAGAAAGGTAGTCTTGCTAGGCCATGTGGTATCATAAAATGGAATCAAAGATTTCCCTGAGAAGGTTTGTGATCTCTTGACACTACATGCACCTACCTCAATTAAGGGTTAGCTAACTTATTTCATCCAAAAGGTCAGGTACTAAGTCGATTTACTCATCTATTAGTACAATTGATCTTGCAGTGACTCATTAATGCAAAAATACTTGTTTGGAATGAAGAGAGTGAACAATAGTTTCAAAAAATAAAAGAGATCCTAGCATCTCTTCCCATTATCCTATCACCATGTTGGGACCAAGATTTTTATCTAAATCCTAGTGTGAGATCAGAGTCTCTAGGAGTAGTACTAGTACAAAAGAATCCAAGGATCTCACTCATGAGGCCTCTCTACTTTGCTAGTAGAGTGATGAAACCAACAAAGAATAACTATACTCCTACTGAGCATATGGTTTTAGCTCTTATGTTTGGTGTAAAAATTTTCCACTCTTATCTTTTACCAAGGTGCTTCGTCGTTATCATTGTAGAGGAAACCTTTCTCTATGTCCTACAATACATGGATGTTTCATCTAGGAGTTTTAAGTAGGTGATCGAGTCATAAGAATTTGACTTTATTGTAATGGTGAAATATTAAATCTCAGTGTGCCTTACCAATGTGTTAACTCAAAGATACCATGAGAAGAAGGTAAAAACAAAAAACAAGCTCATGCTACAACCACAAATGGAGCCACCCAAGGTACTAGATGAAGCCTTTGCACTCTACTTTGATGGAGTATATGTTGGTTTTTAACCTCATGGAAGAGAAGGTAATGGGAAGAGGAGTGTCCCTCTAAGGGATGAGACAACAACAATGTCGAGTGTGTAGCTCTTTCTAAGGGGCTAGAATGGTGTCTAGATAATGGGATTCATAAATTGAATGTTTTTGGTGATTCCATATAATTGATCAAACATATTCAAGGAACGTACTTGTAAGAGTGGAAATTTGGCCACTCGATTATGGGAGGTGAAAAGTCTTATGAAGAAATTTAAAGATATAAAAGTACACTTTGTTCGAAGAGTCAAGAATTAGATTGCAGATACCTTGGCTAGTGAAAAAATGGGAGATAAAATGGTGGGAGTTGCAAAGCTACAAGATCCTAAGTTTCACGTTAGTGAACATCTACATGACTTTTTTTTTTAAGGGACAAGAAAGCATCTAGATCACTTAACCAAGGAGCAACGAAGATGCCTAACTTGAAAGATAGTTAGATATCGACTCATCAACAATGAGCTCTATTGTCAAGAAAAAGATCAAGTTCTTCGCAAGGTCCCATATTGTAATGAAATTAGGGATATTTTGGAAACTTTCCATGATGGAGTATGTGGTAGCCATTTTACCCATGATATCACTAGTAGAAAATTACTCCAAGCAGGGTATGTTTGACTAAGTCTACGTCAGGATGTGCAATTATGGTGCAAGGCTTATGATGTGTGCCAAAGAATAGGGCCAAGGAAGTTCACTCATGAACCTCAAACCCCTATTAAATCATACGGGCCATGAAGTGGAGGATTGACGTTGTTTTCCCTCTTCCCTGTACTGATGCTTTAAAGAAACACATCATAGTGGAAGTGGGCTACATGATTAGATGGGAAAAAGCTATTGCCACAAGTAGAATCACTGTCAAAGAAGTGAAATTTTTTGTTTTTGAATCCATTTGTTGTGCATATTTGGAACTCCACAAGTAATTATCTTAGATAGGGGACAAAGCCTTTGTGAAGATTGTGCGAAGGATCTCATGGGGAGATTGGGCATCAAACATAGGCATTCTAATCCTTATTATCCCCAATGCAATGGGCTAGTAGAGGAGGTTAATGGAATGATTTGTAAAATCATCACTAAATAGGTTAATTATAAGCCTAAGACTTGGGATAAGCATATGAATTTAGCCTTATGGACCTATTACACCTCGTTCAAGACATATTTGGGATTCATTCCATTTTATTTTGTTATGGCCAAGAGGCACTTTTTTCCATTGAGATAGAGCTAGCTAGCTTGTAGGTGTTGGAGATAAAAAATCTTGGACCTAAGAAGAATATCAAAAAATGCATTTTAGACCTTTTTGAAAGATTGCAATTAGATAGGGAAAAGGCAATCCAATATTATGCTATCCAAGCAGGGAGGAAAAGAATAAAGAAGTTCAATGAGACAAGCTCTCAAATAAGGACATTATGAAAGGGTATCTCATGCTTACGATAACAGGTTTGACAATAGGAAGGGTAGTAAGTTTGAAGCCAATTGTGAAGGACATTTTATTATACTAGAGAGGTACTCCAATGGCAACTATCAATTATAGAACATCTCGGGCAAGTTGCATAAAACTTGAGTGAATGGTTGGAAGTTGAAACCATATCATTGTAGGGTGTTCTACCATGATGTTTTTTCTCAAGAAAGAAGACCCTATGAGCCTATCGACACCGATATAAACATGAAGGCAAAGCTAGAGGCATGAATATCTCTTGCTTGAGGAGAGGGCTAAATATGATAGGTGCATTTCACAACCTTTTATTTTTCCATGTGAACCTCCTCTTAGAATTACATAAGATGTACATAACTTTTGGGTGCATAGTTTAAGCCTTATATAGGAATCAATGTTTATAAAGGATTGCACATTTCTACCAAATAAGAGTGATCTACTTTTCCCTTAGGAAATTCCTTTCTAGAAGTAATCCTCTTGTGAATATTTATGTGCAATAATTCTTGCATTGGGCTTGGATGGATTTGGAAGTAAGACACATGACATTAAAAAAACCTTGGAGTGGTGCATAAAAGTCTCCTCACATTTAAAAATATAGTGCCAAGCATACAAGAAAGTAAATATGAGGACAAGGGGATATTAAGACACCTTCTATAAAAAGTAAAGGTTGTCAGCTACTTCGAGCCAAAATCTTTGAAAATGAAAGAAGGAGATGGGACCAAGCTTAGACACATATGCCTTTGATTATTTTAAGAAATACTCCAATAACTCTTTAATGTGGTACATATATCCTTTTTTTTTTCTTCTCTATTATATTTTTCTCATTTCATGCATCTTACTTTCCTTAGCCTACTAACTATGAGATTTTTCCTTTTAATATTTGAAGCTCCATAAATGGTGCATGTATAGAAAAAGCTTTAACCACCAAAATAAAAAAAGGTAATAATATATTGGTACACAAAAGAATTAGTAGCAAAGGCCACATCTACAATGGTGGAGATTTGAGACTCTTCTCAATTATTATTCAATTTTTTTTTCTCTATAAATCTTTCTTTAAAGCAAGCTTTATATTCTTTTGGAGGATGGAACATATGGTAAGAAGTATATATACCTTTTCAAAATCTCTCTACTCAAAACCTTGTAAAATTACCCATCCCATATTGTAAAGCATCACATTATATTAGGAATACACATGCACAACTCTCCCTCAGATTTTTCAACCTTTGTAGTTTACCTTCTCTTTTCTTATTATTTTCGAACACCATAAGTTTGGGACGCATGGTCAAATCTTTGGATTTATCATAACTTGAATAATATAATTCCAAATTGAGCGCTCTATAGCTCAATAGATTCTATTTTTCAAACACTTTCCAATGATAGGTCACATCATATGGTTTTGAGAAACTTATGGGTATGTTATCCAGGTGCCACCTTTTTAGTATTCCAAAAATGGGAATTGGGAGATTCCCAAACTCACCAATATTGTGTTTTCGGAAGCTTGATTATGGAGATTCATGCACACAAGATAAAAAAATGTATTATGGATTGTCTTACATCATCTAGTGCATCATCCAATTTGGGACTCTAATTAATCAAGATTATGCTTGATTAATGAGGATTAATAGATAATGTAATCTAGCTAAGTGCCTATAAAACGAGACTCCTTTTAGCCTTCAGGGGGGGACATACATACTCCACTCTACCACCATTCTCACTATCTCTATTCTCCTCCTCTCCTTTACTACTTTTCCATCCCTCTCCACTCCACCACCCTTCTTTCACACTTCATCACACAATGTCACCATCTCCCTCTCTCTCACCCCCCATCCATCTTCCAACTTCATCACCACTTTATTCCCCACTTCATAATACCCTCACCCTCTCCTACTCTTGCCCTCATCCTCCCTCATTCTCCATCTCTCCATTATTTCCTTTCTTCCCATTCCACTATCCAAAATCCCTATGCACCATTGTCCTCTCCACCCCTTCTTCCTCTTTCTCTTCCTACATTATCACCACCATTATCCCTCCACTTAAGTGTGCCTATCCCTCCACCATTTTGGGTTGGGATGCATTAGTTGTAACCCTAATTATTAGTGTTTTTTAATCATTTACTTTATATTGTACCATGCCTTCTCCTCTTTTCCTCTTTTATATCATTATCTCTCTACTCATGTATGTAAAAGTGCCCTGGCCCACTTCCAATTTGGTTAGATGGTACCCCTTTCACATCCCTTAATGTGTGGGGACTGATCACATTTGTGTAGAGGCCACAAGTGCTCATTCTCTCCCTTAGTATCTACAAATACTTATAATAACCCCACAATATCTTACAATATCCTTTGAAGATTGAAATGTGGCTAAATCTTCAACAATATAGTGCACCTTCAATACTCCACATTGTTGTATTTGTGTGAG
Source organism: Lygodium microphyllum (assembly GCF_053477565.2). NCBI lineage: Eukaryota > Viridiplantae > Streptophyta > Polypodiopsida > Schizaeales > Lygodiaceae > Lygodium > Lygodium microphyllum. Next base: position 117,609,368 of record NC_141145.1, read on the forward strand.
GGAATAGGCTCCCTACATGGACTCTGACAAATTTTCTCCTCAAGCCAAGTTGTGCACGCGGTTAGGATCGTTGATGTGAGGGATGAACACCTCTCTTCTGTCTCACATCTCATGCAGTTTTCCTCTTAAGAATCATAGACATGGCAGTCTAATCAAATAGAGGTTGAAATATGATGGAAAATGGGTAGGGAATTACCCTTTAAAAGTTACTCACTGCTTTACAACATATTTTCCACTTATCATCATGGAATTTTTTTACCAATATTAGTAATCAAGAATCTCCCAAATAGAGCAAGATCAGTGTTAGCATAGAATGATAGCTATGAGTCAATTTTGAGCATCAATGGAACATTGAGATTTATGGGCAGAATAGTTAGATGCAATCATAATCGAATTCAATCCTAGGATAGGCCATATATACTATTCCAAAGTGAATGGAGGCCTCTTAATCCCTCTCTTTAGCAAGTGAGAATGGCCAATCCAATGGATGGAAAGAGAGATTCAAGAAAATAGAATCAAATGTACCTCTTGAATAGTAATGAAGAGTGTCGATAGAGAACTAATTGATAAATTTCTCATTCTTATAAGCATCCAAATCTTCAATGCTTGATGTATTATTTCCCCCTTGCAAAGACTATTCACTCTTTTAAAAGAATCCCCAAAATCTTCAAGTGCTCTTGAATGGCATTTGCTATCCACTATTGTCCATATTGAGAACTCGGGGGGTTCACTATATGTATATTCTCTATATAATGTGCATGTATGGCCTATTTATAAATATCCTAATCTATGAACTTTTCTTGAATAAAACACAACCCTTTTCTATTCAATCTGTAAGTAACCCCTTTATATGATACCCTTATGTATGTAAAAAATGTATAAAAATTGTATTTTAAAAACCCCTTATTTTGAACTCACGTTATATATACATATATTCATGAATGACCCCCCTAAGATTGAGAATAGGCTCCAAATCTTGGTATAATGATCCAATCTTAGTAAAATAATTACTCTTGAGCCTTAATCATGATCCTTAAGCAAGTGGATGATGAAAGCCCCTTCAATTTCACCAAAATAGAAGAGTTTTTAGGCCTCACTATTATCCATGGTTTTTAAGAGAGCAATTATATCCCCATTCTTGAAAGATAGAATCAATCTTCACCCCATAATGATTTTCAATGCTGTAGGTATTTCTCTTGAATCTTCTTGAGTGAAAGCGCCTTCAATAGAGCAAGATTACTTGGAGATTGAACTCATTAAAAATGGATGTCATATTTTGGACTATTTAAGAGGGTATGATCATGGTGTAAGAGGTAAAAGAAGCCTTGGATTCCAAAGAAGAGAGCTTGTTATGGCTTTTAGAAAATAATAGAACTCATTCTCAAGAGTAGAGAGCCAAACTTGAAGATCCAATGATGAGGATAAAGAATCCCCACTTATATCCTATGTGTTTAGCTTCAAATTTTAATCCAATATTGGTTCATGGGAGTCACTTTGATCCTCAATAGTGGCAAGATGATGTTGTAATGGTTAAAGGCAAGCATAAGGGAGCATTTTGAAGCCTAAAAGCAAAGCATCAAGTACTCATTCTACCATAGATGGAGGATTATAGCATGTAGGTGCAACACATATTATGCTAGCAACATGCATGCCTACATGGAATCAAACCCCCTTTGTCTGTTGCTTGTTAAGATCCAAATGATCCAAGAAATCAAGCTTAATAGACCTCGCGCATCAAAAGTGATGGAAGAGAGATATGGGCAAAGCCCTACCATGGAGTTTGAAGGAAGCTTGAAGAAGAAATAGGAAATCAAGGTTTCTTGAAAGCTAGCCACACTTTTAGTCTTTTCCAAACTCACTGAACCCTATTTTGTCTAGAAACCATAAAAAATGGTCTCAAGAAACGTCACAACCTACTAAAATGGTAACCTGATCACCATTTCTTCCAAGATCTTATCGGTAACTATCGGGATCAAAAATGGGCCTGACACTGGCTCTAAGGCTCTAATCACCTCCTATACTCACCCAAACAATCACAGAGCCTTGGAGCCAAGAGGATATAGACACCATAAACTGATTTATTGAAAGAATGCATTTGTAAATACAATCTCTAGATTGTAGTCCAATGTGATGCCCTTTCTAACTCCAAGCAAAGGGAGTACCCAAACATATAGGTGGCTAGCACCTCATAACACAAAAAAAGGGAGCACCCCTAGCTTATCACTATGGTCCACAAGAGCTCTCCTACACCCTAGAGGGATTGGCCCTTGGATATGCTCTCTCAGCACATAACACATACATACAAAGTCCACTCTTCATAATATTCATTCCAAGAGATAGCATATTCCTCACCAATCGAGTCTCCAAGGAAACGATTATACTAAATCTATAACATAGAAATCCTCACACTCATCATGGGTCAATAGTTTGGAACCAAGTGCTATGCATCCAAGAGATAGTTCTCTTTATACCATGTCGATGCAATGTAATGCAAAGTGGATGAATTTGAGTGCACAAACATTTTGCTTAAACAAAATAAGCATTGTGAATTTTATAAAACATTCTTTCCATGATTTTCTTTTACTAATGACTTTGTTGTGATGATAAGGTAGTGTCGTCGGACTACTCTGTGTCACTGTACATCTCAATATTTAAAATAATATCGAAACCTATATGAAAAATACAGAAAAAAATATATATTGAACCATATTTAGCGCATACAACCCCCTCTCTTCCTATTGTTTAGGGTTTTACTTGTAATGAGTAGAATAAGAGGTGTTTCCATATATGTTTTTTCATAATGTAAGCAATAAATACACATTAAAACATACAAATGGGATAAGCTGAGGAAAATTTACATATTCTATCTCCGTTATACTTGCTCAAACATAGCCGTAATTTTTCATAATTTTCCATGTGCGATATCTATTTTTTGCTCAATTAAAATTCTAGTTTTTTTTGTATTTTTATACTTAATAATATTGAGATTCATTATTACTATCCATTTTATCCCATTGAAACATAATTTTCCATGCTAGAACTCATAAAATTGATGATTTAGCATAAAATCACACTTGTGTGTTTTGAATAAAGTGTATAAATGATTAAGACTCATTGTTCATGTTGATATTTCTCATGGAATGAGCCATTTTCAAGCACTAGAAACCAATTTCAACCATTTTAAAACCAGTATGCATCATAAAACCAAGAGAAACATACTTATACATAAAATCGCATACGCATTCGTCATATTTCGAGGACAAGAAGCTGCTAACATTTCCTTGGCACTTCCTTGATCTATCCCTTGCATTCTATTAGAACCAACACCCATTCTCCCTCATTCTCTTAGTCCATATGAACCACTTTTAGGGCAAGAGAGAAAGAGGAGAGAGAGAGAGAGAGAGGCTGAAATTTGATCCTGTTGAATACCACATCATTTTATCGCGAGAACCATACAATATTTGCAAGTAAACTAACAAAATATCTATGCAACCATAACTAGAGATCATTGGCACATGACCACAAAAGAAACCATAGCCATGAATCAAGAAGTACATGGAGATGTGAGATGGAAGATCAACAAGAAACTCACTCCTTGCAATGGTGCAATTAGATACTCACCTTAAACCAAGGTGGAAAATGAACGCATCTATGCCATGGTGGAAGTAACCATGAAAGTTCCTTGAATCTTGAGAATGATCAAAATGATAAGAGTCCCCCACATTTGGCACACTTTCTCCTTTTATAGCAAACCCTAAAGGCTAACCCTAATTTTAAACACTAAGGCTAATTATCCCTACATTATAGGAGGTTGATACCAATGTAATAAAGGGAGCATCTAGCCATACAACAATTGCAAATAAACCAAGAAAATATATGTGGAGCCATAACCAAATATTACTGACACATGATCAAGAAAGAAACCACAGCCACCATGAATCAAGAAGTACACGAATATGTGAGATGGAAGATCAGCAAGAAACTCATCTCTTGACTTGATGGGGTTAGGTACTCACCTCCAATCTAGATGGGATTGAGCACCCCATGCCATGGTGGAAGGAACCATGAAAGGTCCTTGAATCTTGAAAATGATCAAAATGATAAGAGTCCCCTACATTTGGCACACTTGTCCCTTTTAGCAAGCCCCTAAAGGATAACCCTAAATTTAAAGACTAAGGCTAATTATTCCTATACTACAAATTAAGGCCTAATTATCCTTTCATGACAATCGACTATTTGATTGAGTTAATAACTTGGTGGTATTATAGCTTCAAATTGGCCACAATCAGCCCAATATTGGTCTTCATGGCTCTATGAATGGGGTAACACTTGTAATTGGCTATTTAGTGATAATCATGGACTAAGTAGCCTTATGGAGGTGTTCATCATTGCAACAACTAGAGAGCCATTCAAAAGAAAACTTCTAAGGACATTAAACATTACTAATTGGATTTCCCTCCACTGTGGATAGTATAGATGATCCCATAGAGGACAAATAAGAAGTAGATGCATGTGCTATGGAGGATGAACCATCATGTCTATCATTGGTGGCTATCAATATGAGTATAAACAACGAAGTCCCTTTGCATGGAAGAGGTCAATTCAAATGCCAACTCACCATTTTCTTGCTATATTCTTGGCACACTTGCATAATAAGCTCAAAGGCCAAAACAAATTTTATTTTTTTCTTGTATATGCTATATGGGGACATATCCATTTACACACTCATGGTCTCCACATTTCTTAGTTCATTTTCCATATTTTTGCACTCCCTTATTCCAAGCTTCAATTACTTAACGAGAAAATGAAAGAGTGGAGAAACTCATGTCTTGAAAATAATGCATGAAAAAAGGATATCTAACCCTATGACATGTTGGAAATTGAGAGTGGGTTTATTTGGGGCAATGACACATCACACTACCTTTAAGACTTGTTTTACCATATCCTCTACATGCAAAGAAGTCTTTTCCAAACTAGTTATTGCCAAAGAATGTGTACTGTGCTAAGTAGCTGCAAGAGGAAAGAGAAAGGTGAAGTGCTATCCACACATCACTGGAATAGATTGAACTACAAGCAAATAGCTAGGCACATGCTTTCACTCAATGTGAAGGTGCTCCAAAAAGACTATAGCCCAGTTAATCTGAGGGTTGTTAAGGAGGAAGAACATAGAGGCTATCTTGCAAGATAAATTGAATGCCTTGGACTACAAGTACATAGCATCAAGCAAGAACTTCACGGCATCCCACTATAGCTTGTAACTCTCTGTCATGGAGCTAAGCCAATATTCCTTCTTGCAGATAAGTTCCAAAGATGCTCTCCATATCTTGGAAATGAAGCAATGAGGGGGCCTCATCATAGCCAATAGTAGGAAGAAGGAGTTGCCCCTAGATGCGTTGAGAAGTCAACTCATAAGTATGGCCACCTAACATAACCTATGAGCCCACACAATTCTTGACATGATATCAAAGCAATACCACTAAGAGAGTTTAGTTTTGAAGGCTAAAGTGAAGGAGAAGAAGCAAGGATTCAAGCAAGCAAGCAATAGGTAAGAAGCTCTCCCATTCTGCCACACTCTCTCTTGGATAGTGCTTGTGGAGGCACTAGAAGCAGGGCAAAGTGAAAATCTTAGATTACTATAAGAGATCTGGTGTGCAAATAGAGCATTGTATATTCTATAGCCAAGTCCTTCAAGGTTTACCTACTGCTTTTTTGGGCATATTGTGATTTCGACTGTATTAACTGAAAGTGAGTGCACTCATTGGGTTGCAAATTTTGAATTTGTAATTTTTGAGGTGTTTGCTAAGAAGTAAACATAACTTTTATCTACAAATAGGTTGCAGATTACATGTATTATTGAGAAATCGCTGAAAAAGGTTGCTTGGTGTATTGATATGCATTTTTTGTGAAAGGTTGTAGAAGACATGCTTGTTGTTTTGTATCATTTTTATGATAATAGTAGAGAACAGTGAGAATCCCATCATTAAAAAGCTAGACAAGAGCAACTCCCCTTCATGGAAGTTATGTGTGATGAACTTCCTCATTGGAAAGGGCATTTATGAGTTCAATTCAAGTGAAGAAAAGGAGCCAAGTTAGTATCATTGCAACTCCGGATGAATTAAAGACATGGAAAGAATGGAATGCAAAAGAAAAAAAGGTGATGTATTGGCTATCTATAGTCATTGATAATACTATGTTGGGATATATTAGGAATGCAAAAACTTCACATGCAACTTGGAAACTTTTTGAGAACATGTTTTTAGTATATAAAGGCATAAAATATTCAACCTAAGCAAGAGTTGAATACCTTCAAGAAAGGAAAAATGTCTCTCAAGGAATATGTTTTGAAGGTAAGGAGTATTGCAGATATTTTAGTAGTTATTGATGCAATACTTGATGATGATGATTTGGTTTCATCTACTTTGGGTGGCCTTTATAATGAGAAGTATTGAAAATCATATGTCACTTCTCTATATGTATGGAAGCCATTTTCAAATTTTGATAAATTAATCTCTCTCATGATTTTACAGAAGAGATCAATATGTGGGGTGACTCATTTGAAAGAAACGGTGAATAGGTCTAAGCATTTTTCTCAAGCTCAGGAAAGAAGAAAATGTGACAAATCCTCTTTGAGAGACCATGGTATGGGATGTGTTGGTGATAACCAAAAAAATAAGTTAAATAAACAATTTGGTGAAATGCAGGTTTCAAGAGGCCATGGAAACTTTAGTGGTAGGGGGATATCTAGAGGAAGAGGTGGATGACAGAGTAGAGATTCTAAAAATTTTGCTATTGTTTGCTATTATTATGGCAAAACAAGTCATATTGCAGCCCATTGTAATGCTAAGAAGGATGATATCCACAAGTAGTGATAAATTGCAGAGCAAGGAAACTATATATTGTCTTCATGACAAAATGAAGACAAAAATGAGTGTTTGTTTATTATGCAACATATAATGAATGCTATCATAGGAAAAGGGACATATCATGATGTATGGTATATTGATTTAGGTACATCTAATCATATGACTAGTCATGTTGAATGATTTAGAGAGATGCAGGTTTGAAAAATCCAGTGTATGTATAGATGGGTGATGATTTATGCCTCCCAAATTCACACATTGGAAAGGTTCCCTTCTCCTTACATATAATGGCAAACAAAGAGTCTTCTAGATATATTACATGTGCCATCAATCATAAAGAATTTAGTGTATATTGGCCAAATGGTAGAGCAAGGGTTGCAGGGTCAATTCAATGTAGAATGATGTTTTAGAAAAGACTTTAATGATAAGTGCGGGTTGGTTGCAAATGAAAGTAGAGTTGGCCATATGTTCACTTAAGATGCTCAAATTCCTACAATGAATGTTTCTATGTATGCTAAAGGGAAATGAGTGGTTGCAGACATTGAAATATAGCATAAACATATTAGAGACGAAAATGTGCAAAGGTTGAAACTAATGCAATCCAAAGGATTGATTACATAGTTGCTTACTTTTAGAGTTGCATCATTCATAAAGTGTGTGAAGCACGCCAATTTGGTAAGCATGTAAGACAACCCTTTTTTACATAACAGAGATGTGAGAAGAATATACTTGATGTTGTGCCTACAGATTTTTGGGGACCTACATAGAATATATCTCTTGGTGGTAGTAAATACTTTGTCACATTTATTAATGATTGTTCAAGGAAGCTATGGGTATACTTTATGAAGGAAAAGAGTGATGTATTTGAGCACTTCAAATCTTTCAAGGTGGTTATTAAAACAGAAACAGGCTTGAAAGTTAAGTGCTTGAGATCAGATGGAGGGGGAGAGTATCTCTATAATGAGTTTAGTGGCTTCTAGAGGTCTCATGGGATAAAGAGATAATTTGCTTGCATGTGTACCGCATAGCAAAATGCAGTTGCAGAAAGAAAAAATAGGCATATTATAGAAGTTGCACGAGCATTGATGGCTAAAACGAATATGCCAAAATATTTTTGTCTAAAGTTGTTTATATTTCTATCTATATTATGAATAGAACTCCCATATCTGTAGCTCATGGGATGACCTCAAAGAATGTTTTATAGACAAGAAGCGTGATGTGTCACACTTAAAAGTGTTTGGCTCTATTGTATATGTTCATGTGCTAGATGAGTTGTGAAAGAAGCCTGATCCAAAGGCTAAAAAATGTATTTTTATTGGATATTTTTAAGAGCAAAAAGAGTATCATTGTTATAACCCTATCACAGGTGAGTTCAAAGTGAGTAGGGACATTAATTTTGATGAGATGAGCGATTGGTATACATCTATTGGTGATGTATTAGATGATGACAATGATCATAATATCTATGTGCAGAAAGAAAAGAAATAATCATGGAGCCTTAGTGGACCAAAAACATCATCTGGTACTACACCTATAATTAGCCATTGGACTAGGAGACTAAGGAGTCGCCCTACATCTTGAGGTGGATCTAGAAGTGTTGCAAGTAAAGACAAAGAAAAGAACAAAGTGTTGGATAGTAATGATGCATCCACTAGTCATTTGGGATTTAATGGAGATTCTAGTGGTTCAAAGAGTTTGGATAATGAGCTTGGTATTCCTTCAATCAGGACACCGGTTGTACATAGCACATAGTAATATAAATACTCCACTGAGTGATCTAATCGTACGCAGGTTTAGCAAGGTCAAATATCTTATTAAAAGATTTGGTTTTGAAGGTTCTCAGAGAAGTTACTATATGTATATCCTCTACATCATATGCGTTCAAGGCCTATTTATAAATATCCTTATCTATGAATTTTTTTAAATAAAATATAACCCTTTTCTATTTAATTTGTAAATAATCCATTTATATTATATCATTTTATATGTAAAAAATATATATAAATTGTATTTTAAAAATACCTTATTTTGAATCCACGTGATGCACACATATATTCATGAGTAAATTACCCAAGTGAAGGCTATGCAACTCACCATTATGCTTATATGGTGAAGGTAGTTGAGGATGTTGAGGCCACTTCTTTTGAGGATGTTATTGGTCATGCTCATTGGGATGTAGCAATGGATGAGGAGATGGCCGCATTAGAAACTAATAAGACTTGAGATTTGGTACCATTGCCTAAGAGCAAGAAAGTTATTGGCTATAAGTGGGTTTACAAAGTCAAGCATAATGAATAGATGGCCGGATTAGAAACCAATAATACTTGAGATTTGGTACCATTGCCTAAGGGCAAGAAAGCTATTAGCTATAAGTGGGTTTACAAAGTCAAGCATAATGCAGATGGTTTGATTAGTAAGTATAAAGCTAGGTTGTTTGCAAAAGGCTATGCTCAAACACATGGCATAGATTATGAAGAGACATTCAATCCAGTCACTAGGATGGCAACTGTCGGATGCATGATTGCCTTGGCAATAGCCAAAGGTTGGAGTTTTGAGAAAATAGATGTTTAAGAATGCCTCATTGCATGGTAAATTATAAGAAGAGGTGTATATGGAGCATCCATCGAGTTATGAGGATTTAGAGTATCCCACATATGTGTGCATATTAAAGAAGGTGTTCTATGGGCTACAACAAGCACCTAGAGAATAGTCTGACAAGATCACAGAGCATCTTGTCAATATTTACTTTTATGTTTCTCATGTTGATCACTCAATCTATGTGAGAAGGGGAGATATAGGTTTGGTCATCATAGTCATCTATGTGGATGACTTGATTATTACCCGTGACAAAGAAAATTGGATTGCTGAAGTTAAGGACTTCCTGAAGAAGAAGTTTGAGATGAAGGATTTGGGTGAGCTGAGATACTTTCTTGGTATAAAGGTGATCACATGTAATTATGGTATATGGCTGTCCCAAAGATATTATGGCTTGGATATGTTATCCAAGTATGGTATATCAACATGTAAGCCTCTTTCATTACCATTGGAGCAAAATATAAAATCGAGTACTGATATTGGGGGTGAGATAGAAGACTCTACTATTATCAAGAGGATAGTAGAAAGTCTAATTTACATGACTATCACAAGGTCAAACTGGAGCTATGTTATTGGCCTTGATAGTCACTTTATGTAGATGCCTAGAAAGCCTCATTTGGATGGAGTTAGATGCATATTGAGATATGTGAAGTCCACTTAACATTATGGAATTTTTTATGAGGTAGGTAAGAATGTACAAGTGTTTGAATACACATATGTAGATTGGGCTAGTAGTGTGTTAGACAAAAGATCTACTAGTTGATTTATGTTTTCCCTTGGTAGGGCAACAGCTACATGGAGCAGCAAAAAGAAACCTACCATTTCTTTATGGAGTATAGACGTTGAGTATAAAGGTATTGTTTGTTGAGATTAGCAAATGATGCTTGGTGTGTATGCCCATAGAGGCCAAATGTGTGCCCAAAAGAGGCTTGCCCATAAGTGGCTTTGTATGGGAGATATGACAAAGATGTATGCTCTAGAAGCTCTATGAAGAGATATCCAAAATCCCATATGCACAATGAGGTACAATGGTACTATCCAAAAAGCTATAAAGGCATGTATTTGGTTGACAGTTTTTTCAAGGAGAATGGAACTTTCAGTTTGAGTCACTCAAGATTGTGTTTATGAGTCCAAGCTAATCTATCTTGGAACCTAATTCACTTGAGTTACAATCTCTTCTCTCTATCATGTATCGGTTCTATGATTTGCATCCACCATAGCCAACTAGCTTAGATCCGACATTTTTAACATGGTATTAGAGCCATGGCAAGCTAGTTTGGCAAGCTAGTTTTAGTGTCATTAGTTAGCCATATTCTAATGTAAATGGATAGTAGGAGTTGAACCTACCTTAAGGCCCTCTACCATATCCATATCTTAGGCCCATTTTCTCTACTTCTCATATCACTATCTCCTCAATGTGATGGACACCATGGATAGTCAGTCTCTTTGACAATTTCTTTGCCACCCCTTAGATGTTGCCTATGGCAAGAGTGTAACGTCTCTTCAGGTTGTGCGTTAAGTATTAAGCTATGGTGTCACACCTTGGTTTCAAAAATCTAAACAAAGGCTTATGAGGCCAGATGAAGAAGAAGAAGAAGATATCAGGCAGACAATCCTTGACATCCTTCAAGATGCTGACCTCGAGCACATGACTGAATTCAAGGTCCACAAGCAGGCCTCTGAGAAGCTTGGCGCAGACCTGAACAGTTCTCTCAACAAGAAGCTTGTGAGAAGGATTGTGGAAGATTACCTCAGTTCTAAGGCATAGGAAGATGCAGAACATCAGCAAGAAGGGGGCGATCAATAAGCAGCTGATAACAACGCAACTGAGAGCGGTAAACCACAGGAAGAGGCAGATGGAGAAGAAGATGCAAGGCATGCCATTTCCATGAACGTCGAGGAGGTAGAAGAAGGCCTCTGTCCTGCTCCCAAACAAGGCCACCAAGCTATCATCCGAGATGTCATGCATGTCGGCTACTTCGTCATGCTGATGTTCAGTAGGGAAGGATGCCTCCTTGCACAGGATCTAGGGTTTACAAGCGGTCTGGATATTCTCCAAACGGCTATTCAAGGAGGGGTAGGAGATCACTGTGCGTATCATCTCCCATGGTGGAGCTAGCCGAGAGATTGTATCTTGTAAGAAGCCTGAGTTTGCTCCCCCGAGCAAGTAGAAGACCATTGAAAGCATGAGGCTACATTTTGAGAATGAGAAGAAAAATCAAGTGTGTCCTCACTGACGGTACTAAGAGGTGTAGGTGGGGCCATCATCGAGCGTGTGGTGGAGGACCAGCGTGCCCTAGAGCAGTCCGATATTCTCTCCATTCCATTTTTTAAATTTTTTTTTCTAAACTCTAAAGCTTTATGTTGAACTAAATCTTCACTTTCACACTCAAGCTAAGTCTAAGTCTTTTAATGTGTGTTCACAACTATTGCTCTCAAAGTGGTCTAAGTAGCCCTATTCTCATTATCCTTTACCTTGTACTAATTTATGTAATCTCCTTAAGAAGATATGTGGTTTTGAAATGTAACGAGTCCACTTGTATCTTTAGGACACGTCTTAGCAATCCATAAAAAAGAAAGTCTAGAAAGCTCCGCCTGGCACTCCCATGGAATATTATGGGGTTTGCGATCTAGGGCTTTCCACCGTCTGCCACGTAGCGGAAGTATTTCGGCCGTTCCCACTTAGGATCGACCTGAATTAGGGTTTTCCTTATTGGTCATTTCCTAATGGCAACTAGCGTCGTCAGACCTAAGTGAACTACTTTACGCAGAAACGCCAGGTCCGAAGGGAATTCAAGCTGCACTTGGTTCAAGGAGAATGGGAAACGAGAGGGATGCAAAGCTCAACCTCTCTGCCATAAGGCATAGTCCCATTCTGTTCCCCTGAAATAGCGTAAATCGGGTTCAATCATAACTCTAGGTCAACGCTTTTGTTGTTCGTGTTCTTTGACGATCTTCCTGCTGTCCATTGTGATTTGAGAAAAGTTCTCGGCCAACTGGGACCACCCATCCGTAGGACGAACCTATAGCCCATCCTCCGTACTTTCCTCAGGTTGTTTTAGTTATTTAATTACCTAACACATTAGTTGGACATGTAACAACCATCTTCTTTAATTAACCTGTTAGGCACTGGTTCCTTCACGTAATCTTATCACTTGACATAGAAAAACAATATCAAGCAAGTTCCTTATTAACAAGTTATCATATTTATCTTTGAAATCCAAAGAGTCCATCCCATAGGCTTATCCACAATCTGCCCGAAGGCTATCTAGCAATCCACAGGGATCACTAATCTAAGTTTCCGCCCGTAGACTAGTATGCGGGCCTTGAGATCCAATCCCGAGTCACGTTACTAGTCTACGGGTGGAAACTTGGATTAGTGATCCATGTGGATTGCTGGATAGCCTTCAGGTGGATTGTGGATAAGCCTACGGGCTGGACTCTTTGTATTTCAAAGATAAATATGATAACCTGTTAATAAGAAACTTGTCTAATATTGTTTTTCTATGTCAAGTGATAAGATTATGTGAAGGAACTAGTGCCTAAGGGGTTAATTAAAGAAGCTGGTTGTTACATGTCCAACTAATGTGTTAGGTAATTAAATAACTAAAACAAACCAAGGAAAGTGTAGAGGATGGGCCATAGGTCCGTCCTACGGATGGGTGGTCTCGGTTGGCCGGGAACTTTTCTCAAATCACGATGGACAGCATGAAGATCATCAAAGAACACGAACAACAAAAGCGTTGACCTAGAGTTATGATTGAACCCGATTTATGTTGTTTTAGGGGAACGGAATTGGACTATGCCTTATGGCAGAGAGGTTGAGCTTTGCATCCCTCTCGTTTCCCACTCTCCTTGAACCAAGTGTAGCTTGAATCCGCTTCAGACCTGGCGTTTCTATGTAAAGTCGTTCGCTTGGGTCTGATGCTAGTTGCCATTAGGAAATGACCAATAAGGAAAACCCTAATTCAGGTCAATCCTAAGTGAGAACGGCCGGAATACTTCCGCTACGTGGCAGACGTGGAAAGCCCTAGATCACAAACTCCATAACATTCCATGTGAGTGCCGGGCGGAGCTTTCTAGACGTCCTTTTCGATGGACTGCTAAGATGTCTCTTGAAGATACAAGTGGACTCGTTACAGTTGGTATCAAAGGCAACCATTAATGGAATTGTTTTTATGAAATCTTAATAAGAAAAAGTAAAGCAAATGTTGATGTTCCAAACATTTCCTTCAATGTTGTCTTGCAGAATTACGAAGCATGGAACAAGTTTTTAGTTTTCGAGTCATGTTTATGACTTCAATGCATTCTCCGCATTATCGACAAAGGGTTGAGATGATGAACATCTTGGAGCAAATCAATAATCCATCACCTTTGTACATGGAACAAAGATGGACGGGTGCATCAGGAATCTACTATATAACTGCCCACCGGTTTTCTTATCTACAAACCAACCTAAAGAGGATCAAGTGCTTGGAAGACCTGAAAGTCATGAAGCTGTTCATTTTTGTGGAAGCTCACATAAACTCAACTTTATATATTCGAGGTCAAAGGGTTGAAATGGACTCATATGTATATGAGGAAGTAACCTGTGTAGTTCCCACCGACAGGATTAAAGTGTTGGGGCCCCATGAAAAGAATGTGTTCCAAAGGAAAGGATACCCTGAACTTCCAATGACTTACCAATTCCTAAAGATCCATGACCCGGAACCATACTATTATACAGTTCCTATAGATAAATATAATACAACGTTGTTCTCCCCAAACTAAATGTAACAATTGGCTTATCATCGCAAGAAATGTTGTATTCTGAAAGGGCTATGCCCATATAAATACAAATAAGATTTCTTTTTATCAATGTCTGATTGTGCATGAGAATTGATAAAAAGTTTAGCTACATTGCTTACGTGATAGAGAAATTGAAGATGTAATATAAATCAATAACGATTATCATATAATGACGTTAAGAAACCTTTATTCAGGCACAACCCCAGGTACAGGTTCCCAATTCGCCTCCTACATCAAGTATTGCTGTAATCCAGGAGAAGAAGTTTCTTCTCAAACTGATTAAGCCGCCCGAGTTTGATGGGAGAGGCCGATCCGTTCAAGCTGATGCTGAAATTTGGATTGAATCCATGGAGGATTACTTCAAAGCAGCCAGTACTGCACCCACCAATCAGCCTATCCTCGCCAAGTTAAAGCTCACTGGCGAAGCCAGGCTTTGGTGGAAGCAATGGTGCAAGGATCAAGGGATCGCAGAGGGATCAGTTGCCTGGGAGAAGCTAAAGAAAGTTGTGCAAGGAAGATACTTACCACCTGCATATCACACGAAAAAAATGAATGAGTTCTACGAGCTAAAACAGCTGTGACTCACTCTTGACGCATACTACTCTAAATTCCTTTCACTTTTAAAGTATGCGCCGCAAATGGACATGACACATCAGGTGTCCAAATTTTGTGTGGGTTTAAATCCACAGTAAATACCCGTCTCGAATCTATGCATCCATCAGATCTTCAGGACGCACTCATTCGCGCGGCGCCTATAATTCAGGAGGTGCAGTCTAAACCAAGGGGTAACAAAGCTTGGTCTTATAATGACCCGAACAGAGGAGCATTCAGAACTCAGATGAAGAGAGTTCAAGGTCATAATTAGGGACAAAGGAATAAATCAAGGACTAATAATGTCAACAACTTTGTTCCTACTCAAAGTAATGGCCGAAACCTCTGTTGTTTCCACTGCAATGAGCCTAGTCATTTCAAAAGGCAATGTCCCAAGCTTGGTGGAGGACATCGCCAAGCACCTTTCCAAGGAACGGGCCGTGGTCTAGGAGCCACTACCCAGGGCAAAGGAAGAACTGCCTACGTTGCCAATAGGCAATTGTGTGAAGAAGAAGAAGAAGAAGATCCGACCATGGAAGCAGAGTTTGAAAGGGCGACAGTCCATGCTGCTCTACACAAGAAAGGGCCGAATCGCCAGTTCTCCATGATTTAGACATTGTCGGACTATCAAGGTAGAAATTTCAAGACCTTGATTGATTGTGGTAGTACACATTCCTTTATCTCATCAACTTGTGCAAAAAGATTAGGAATAGCCACAGTAGAAGCACCTACCTTGCTTGTGGAATTGGCGAATGGTCGTGAGGTTACTTGTACTAGGCTAAGGTGGAATTCTTTCTGGGAGGAAAAACGACTTCAGTCAAATTCAGAGTCATGAATTTAGGTATCCATGAGTGTCTACTCGGAATGGATTGGCTTAAGCCTAATGACGCCCACATTCATTGTGGAAAGGATCAAGTTTCCTTTCGAAACTCTGAAAGGGAATTAGTCACAACTCAAGGTGAGGCTGGAGTGCCAAGAATCCAATTGGCCAAAGTATCTTAGATCATAAAAGGAGTTAGAAAAGGATTACATGTCTACTTGATCAAACTCAACAAGTTAGATCAGAAGCAAGAGTCTAATGAAGGACCTTCTTGGCTAAAGGAATACGCGGACGTATTCCCTGAAGAGTTGACAGAACTCCCGCCTCAAAGAGAAGTGGATCATGAGATTAAGTTAGTACCGGGAGCTGTGCCAATTGCAAAGAGACCTTATAGAATGTCCATACCAAAAGCAAGTGAGCTAAAAGAACAACTCAAGAAACTACTAGATCAAGGCTACATCCAGCCTAGCAGTTCACCATGGGGAGCTCCAGTACTATTCTAGAAAAAGAAAGATGGGACACTTCAACTATGTATTGATTACCGAGGATTGAATCAATCAACGATCAAGAACAAGTACCCTATTCCTAGAATAGATGAGCTTCTTGATCGTCTTCAGGGTGCAAAGATCTTCTCCAAAATTGATCTTAGGTCAGGTTACTATCAAATAAGGATCAAGGAAGAAGATATCCCCAAGACGGCCTTCAATACAAGATATGGGCACTTTGAGTTTCTAGTTATGTCATTCGGACTTATGAACGCACCTGCCACCTTCAACAAGTTAATGCAGGATATCTTTAGGCCGTATCTTGATGATTTCGTGCTTGTCTTCTTCGATGACACTTTAGTCTATTCGAAACGGGAAGAAGATCATGAACCCCAACTTCAGATTGTCCTTGAGACAATGAAGTCACATAAGCTATATGCTAAGATGAAGAAATGTGCACTCTTCAAATACTAGATTGAATATCTAGGATTCATAGTATCAGCAGAAGGAATCTCAGTGGACCCAGCCAAGGTCAAGAGATGTGCTAGAATGGCCAATACCAACATCTATCAAAGAAATATGTAGCTTTCTTGGATTGACAGGATGGTATAGGGTCTTCATCAAAAACTATTCTTTGATTGCAGCACCTCTGACGGACTTATTGAAGAAGAAAACCTCCATTGCATGGTTAACTCCCGAACAAAATAGCTTCGACAGATTGAAGAAAAGTTTGGTATTAGCACCTATTCTAAAACTTCGAGACCTCAATAAAGAGTTTGAGGTAGTAACTGATGCTAGCATTATTGCCTTGGGGTGTGTATTCATGCAGGAAGGTCATCTTGTAGATAAGAGTCTCAAATGGATCTTTATCCAGAACGAGCTCAACATGAGGTAACATCGGTGGATTGAAGTACTGGAGGAATATGACTTTGAAATCAAGTACCGACGAGGGAAAGAGAACATAGTTGCTGATGCACTCAGTCGCAAGGCATTCCTTAATTCTCTAATCCTGTAGAATCCATCAATAGCCAGATCTCTAGCTACAAAAGTATCTATGCCAAACAACCCAATACTTGAGTTAGCTAGAGAGGATGCATGCCATGATCTAGCCTACCAAACAATTCTAAAGGGAGATCTCTATCAAAGATCATAACCAGAAGCTGCAAGCTAAGTATCATGAATTCTCTATTAATAATGGGATTGCCTATTATAGAACAAGGCTATGTATACCAGCAAGCCAGTCACTTAAGAAGAAGATTTTGTGGGAAGCTCATGATTTTCCTTTTTCAGGACATCCTGGCTATGCCAAGACTCTCAATGCAGTTAGAAAGAGCTACCATTGGGAGAGGCTTAAAGGCAATGTTCTCAAATATGTCACCAAGTGTTTGTCTTGTCAACGTATCAAAGCCGAACATGTCAAGATGCCAAGAAAGCTGCAACCACTTGACATCCCCCAACTGAAATGGGAATTCATCAGTATGGATTTTGTTGTAGGCCTACCCCAAGTCCAGGGAGGATACAACTCCATCATGGTTGTGGTTGACATGCTTACTAAGGTTGCACACCTTATTCCAGTAAATACAAACTATAAAGCCTCAGACATTGCAAGATTGTTTATCAAGGAGATATTCAAGCTACATGGTTTACCCAGAAGAATCATTAGTGATCATGATTCTCTCTTCACGTCACACTTTTGGAGAGCTATCTTTGAAGCTATTGGGACTCAACTCTGTTTTAGCACCGCTTACCATCCCCAAACGGATGGCCAAACTGAGTGAGTAAATCAAGTCATCGAGGATATGCTTAGGGCACACTGTTGTCGAGAACCGAAGAGGTGGATTCAATACTTGCCTTTGGTTGAATTTTCCTACAATGCTTCTTACCAACAAAGCATTCAGATGACCCCTTTCCAAGCATTGTATGGTCATGACTGTCGAAGTCCCCTAAACTTCTCAGATCCAACCTTAAGGGTTGAAGCTTCAAGGCAAATGTTGGAAGAGATGGATGACTAAATAAAGTCAATAAGACAAGACATCCAAGCGGCCAAGGATAGACAAAAGGCATATGCGGATTTGAAGCGTCAAGATAGAATCTTCAAAGAAGGAGACATGGTCTTCATTTGCGCACGCCCAAAGAAGAGTTCCCTATCCTTAGGAGATTGCAAGAAGCTAAGTCCAAGGTATTGTGGACCGTACAAAATCCTCAAATGCCTAGGACCTAATGCTTATAGATTGCAACTCCCTGAGAACCTAAAGGTTCACAATGTATTCCATATCAACCTATTGAAGTATGTACCTAATCCTAACCATGTACTTGATGACCAACAAATTGTAATGCCTAGTCAAGGAGTCCTTGAACTAAGGCCTGACAGGATCTTAGATGTTAGGGAGAGACAATTGAGATCCAGAAGCTTGAGAGAATGCCTCGTCCAGTGGAAAGATTATCTCGAAGAGGATGCCACTTCAGTAGATGAAGGCACTCTCAACCATCAATATCCCCAGTTTATCTCGAGATGAGGACATCTCAATTCCTCTAAGGGGGAGAGAATGTAACAATTACGAAAGGATAATTCCTTTTTAATAAAATAAAGGCAACTTTTTGTAATCCCCTCCTTCTCCCCCAGCCAACGTCGCGCTGGAGGGGAGGGAGGGAAGCCACGATGAAGCAGCACGCTGGAGCTCATGTGGAGCCGTAGCCATGCGTGCTACCATGTAGGGGAGGGAGGTTCCTAGTGACGATTTTGCATCAACAGGCAACAAGGATGATTCTGTAACTCCCAATGTCTCTACGCACAGGCATACGATGCAATTTCTACAGTAACTTTTCACCGACCTATAGAACAGTGGTCACACAGCATAAAACTGGGCCTTTTCCTAAGTGCGTGCAGAAAACTTCCGCCTCCAAAACAGGCCCCGAAATGGCCTCAAATCAAAAAAGTAGAGCAACCGAGGCTAAAGCACTCACCTGCACCATATACTGTTCTCTTGCTACACTGCAAAGGGCGTCTCAATCCGAGACAATGCACTCTTGCACTTTCCGGCTGTGCTACCTGCAGAGACTTGCTCCCAAAATAGAAAAATGAAAGCAACACTGGTCCTCTTACCAGAACACCGCGAACTTGGTAAACAAGGCTTTGATACCATGTCAAGATTGTGGGAGAGAAGGAAGAAGTCTCACTTGTAGCTTTCTTGCTTGCACAATGGGGGAATACACACAAAGGTGAAGGCTGAAAACAGTTTTCCTCTTCTTAGTTGTGTAAGCCAAAAAGAACTCTAGTACATAGAAATCGAAGAACCCTATATATGGGTCTCAAACCAAACTCAACTAACTAAGGTGGCATACTAACTGAGCCATGAACTACAGTAGATAAGGATAGCTATCATCTAGCTATTATTCATGGGCGGTGTACCAACCGCGTCTGTAACTGATAAGTCGGTGACATAAATGCACAACGGTCACCCTGGCATATCACGAGTGGAGCTCGATATCTCAACAGATGGTATATCAAGGACATACCGCTTTCTTGCCAGAGGGTCATGAACTCAGGGAAGATTTTCTTGGACGACCTCCAACACGTATGAATGCCGCAAGCTGATACGAGCTGAAAATGGTCCACGCAGAGTCATATCCAAACAGAATGTGATGGTTCTCAGTTTTCTACGAGTTGCTATATTGGACCCACTTACAGATCAACCATTTGTTAGATCCCATGCATATTTTCAAGAATGTGGGCAGCTTACTATGGGACCACATCATAGGAAAGAGAGACACTATAGAGGCATGAATGGATTTGAAGGAGGTAGACAAGATGGAGGCGCTTTGGCCGTAGTCAAGTGCTGATGGTCGCATGCAGCTACCTCGTGCTCCTTGGGTTTTATCCACTAAAGAAGATCGTATTGTGAAGCCAGTAGTCAAGTCTATCGGCACTCTGATGGGTATGATGCGTTCTCTCAGGTCTGCATTTTCTAAATATGACTAATTATTAGGGCTAAAATCCCATGACTGGCATAAGATATGTCAGGTTTGTACTACAAATGGATTGTAATTGGCGTGCACATTTTGCTATTTGGAGTGTAGCCATTGTTCATAATGCTTTCTCATTTATGGCAGTTTGTACTTGCAATCGTGATCGCAAGATGCCTTACTCCAGAAATACGCGGGGCCATTCACACAGGTTGTCGACTTTGGTACAATGGATCTCATAGAAGGAGATTAAGACATCCTCTATTGAATCTGCGAGGCGGGGAGCAATAGAGATGGTCTATCTCTTTGAGAAATACCTGCCTACCAACATGCTCACAATAGAAATCCACCTTCTTGTGCATCTTGTAGATGAAGTGGAGATTGTTGGACCTGTCTGTATGCGATGGATATTCTTCTTGGAGTGCTTCATGAAAACCCTGAAAGGCTTTGTGCGACAACGAGCTCGGCCAGAAGGTGGCATGGCTGAAGAATGGTTGGTGTCTAAGGTGCTAGTGCATATTTCACAATGGCTACCAACGGTGGATCCAGACAACAAAATGCTATGGTAGTGAAAGACGATGATAGACTGACCAAAGATGTGGTGGTTGGAAATGGGGTAGAAAAAAGAATAGATGCTGCAATGGAGGAGAAGGTGAATCGCTTTTGTATGTTGCACAATGCCTCTATGGAGACGTGGCTCGCCAAGTACCAGATCGCTAGGCAAGATTGAGAGGAAGTGCATTCTGAATTTCGACGTAGTATGTGCCATTGACCGATTCCATATCTCGAGGGCATGGAGGAGATGCCGCGATTCATGTCAACGCGATGGTTGCATGGAGCTTTGACCGCAGCATCTCGCGAAGGGGCGAAGGTCTCAATGGAGGAGTGGGAATTCTCGAGGGGATGTAGCCTAAAGGTGATAACGTGTTTAGGATTTGTCGTATGTATATTTTATATGCGACAACTAATTTGAGTGTTTCAATGTACAGTAAAAAATATATAGTGCAGTGTGGTCATGCGGACGGCATTTTCGTGTGGAGTGTATTGACAAAATGCGCTCCACAATGGACTGTGGTATCATGGCAAGGTTCGAACAGGAGAGCCGATGACGAGCAACGGATCCAAACATGGTTATAGATGAGATGGAGTATTTTGGAAACTTGCAAAGTATTGTTACAGTGGATTACCGTAGCTTCTCCACGATACTATTTGATGTGCAGTGGTTCAAAGTGGTACTTGAAGGAGATGGAGCAACAGTTCGATGAGGTCCATCTAGATTTCTTGAAATAGATTTCAAAAAAAAATGGACGGATTTGTGCGACACCTTTGTGTTGCCGGCCCATTGTGAACAGGTGCATGAACTCATTTGTTTATTAATTGTATTACGACATGGTACATGTCACAATAGTTTAATCTCTCTTGTATGTGTTTGTGAACAGGTAATCTTCTATCCAAACCCATGACAACCTGGATGGTGGTATATTATACCTTTAGCTCCCTGAAGTGCAAGAGTATATGATCAAAGCGATGTTCCAAGCATAGATGAGGACAATATGCAAATAGAGGGGTCGATATTGCAAGGGGTGGAGGCCACCAAAAGCTTGGAGCATGTAGAGGAGCCAGCATCGGCTAATAATGATGGAAATATAGGAGTCCAAGAATTCTTTGAGAACGAGGTGGACTCATCCTTTGTGGTGACATGTCTATCGACCTTCCAGTGTATGCGAATTTGCATCAGGAGATTGACATGGGACCATATGATACTTCATACTTAGAGCATCCACTTACTCAATTCGTTGACTAATCGCTTATAAGGATACATAAGATATGCATTTTAAGTGAGATCATTTTTTTAGGATTTATATTACCGTGCTTTGTATGATTTAAATTTATTATGCTAACATCATTTTTTATCTGTATAGGTGACCTTTTTAGGATGAGTCGAGGGATGAGCAATGAAAAGTTGCAGGATATCTTCACATGCATGTCTCCAAATCAGATGGTGAGATTCAGAGACATGGTGGACCAGGAGCTGTCTTGGACATCGTCAATCCGCTCTACTACATCTACTTTGGTGCGATTAGATGCTTCAGCTTCGAGCAGACAAGGTTGATGCTCCAGACTTGGGCTAGAAGAAGGGAGTGCTTCAGGGTCTGGGGGATGCTATAGAGATACGGAGGTAGTGAGCCTGTAGTCTCGGCACAGGATACGGGTGTGACTTCTCGCTCTCGTGGCAGTTCCAAGAAGCGTGGCTCAAGTGGTTGCTGTGGAGGCACGGACGCGGTGTCTCCATGTCGTCGTTCTGTTGGAGTTGTGTCAACTTCAGGATTTGTCACACCTGTGGAGACCTCTACTCTAGTTACTTTGGCTTTTGTTGAGCCGTCTACAAGGTGTCACCCCTATGGGTGCTACACCGATATATACTACCCCGGTCGGTACACCGAATATACATAGGTCTCTTGGATATGCCCAAGAGCGTGGACACAGGTGGAAAAGGACCCATCTTAGGCATACCCTGGAGGGATATGCCTATCTTGTCGATGATAGGTTAGGAGCCATCATCATGAATGATGAGGAGAGGAGGGTGATGGCTCGCATGAGAGAGTTGTGCCAACAAGTGTTTTGGCACAACGTCTTAGATCATTGGAAAAACGTACTGGAGGGGAGAAAGGACTACATAGTAGCATCCTTACATGAGGAGTTTCCGGTTCCAGCCACAAAAAATAGATTTTCTAGGGCTGGATGATGGACTGCATGCGTGCATATATGTCACACATATGATCGGGCGCACGCAAGGCAGTGAAGAGTGGGGCTGCAAAGCCCGAGTGACTAAATGCGGACGACTGGTGCGCTGACTGAGCAAGGAGGCTACAGATTCTCCAGGATGTTGGATTCAGCAGGCATGAGGCAGTGAGGGCACGAGCAGAGGTCAAAGTGGTCCATCATCTTGGGTGTGGCGACCACATGACATATCTGGAGGACTTTGTAAGTTTTTCTTTTGTTTTTCTTGCTTGTTTTTTTGCAATATCCTTTGTACTGACAATCATGTTTCTAACTGTTAGTATTTTGTTTTCTTTGCAGCACTCCATTACAAATCGCGATCCAAGTGGCCTTGAGACTCGATATGCAGAGAGGCACGGTCTCACTGCATTGATCGACCGATTGTATAGACGCGATGGCCCTATAAGTCACTCGTCTTTCTTGTCCATAGTTACCATGTTTAATTAGAATGCATTATTGTATGGTGGACTGATGTGTAGTTGTTTCTTTTTTTGCAGAGTCCGTTCAATGTTCGTTTGCAACGGGATGAGCTTTTGGATGGCGAGGATATGTAGCTTGCCCTTGGATCCCTGGAGCTCACACACCCTTCTTTTTTGGTCGCCTGATCTGTGTAGACATTTTTTATGTAGTAGTGATATCTTGTCATGATTGTACCAGTAACTTTCATTATGCAATCATGTATTTATTTCATGTATCAATGTTATGATTTAAATACACTTTGTTTTTGTTTACACGAGCATTGTACATAGTGCAGAAACTATTTTGTATGGCCCCAATAAAGCACATAGTGCTATATGTGGCAGGGCAGCTTGCTGCCCTGCCACCAAAAATAAAAATCATGTTATTGTCACTATTAGCATCGCAAATTTACCTGCACGCTTCATTATTAGCATGGCAGAGCGTCGTTATCAACGTCGCTATTTGCATCCGTATGCTATCAGCGTCATTATTTGAGTCGGTATCAGTGTACCAACGCAAATAGCGATGCTGATAATGACGCTAATACCGACTGTTCTATGGCATCGCAAATAACAACGCTTTTTGTGATGACCGGGGAAAATTTTGTTATTTATATTTTCTTCGCTTTTAACGTCAGTATAAGGCCTATATCTTGTAGTGAAATTCGTTCGTTTCAGGGATCTACTTGGAGTACAGCAACTTGTCTGAGCTCAAGAAATGGAGTTTAAGAAGGGGGAGGATGAGCTTGATTCTTTTGATCTTTAAACACCCCCATCCATTGAGATTGAGGGTGAAGACAAGAAAGAAGAGATAGAAGATGACTTAGACGTAGGTAAAAATAAGAAGGAAGAAGTAGAGCTTAGAGACACTACCACTCCCTATATAAGTGTTTATGGCTCCAACACCATGGTATAACTCTTATAGATGTCCAAATGCTCCCCAAAAAGACTTGAACAAGTTTGGAATAAGCTAGAGTAAGCAGAATATCAATGGGACTTATTCATACCTCAAGGTCCTAACTATAATGAAAGCTTGAAGTGAAGCTCTTCTTCTTGGGCCTAACAAGTGATAAAATGGCTCCTTGAGTAATACTTTTTTGAATTGATTATATCTAGTTTTTGCAATCAAAGGATTCAGTTTTTTTTTTTTAATCTTATACACAATTTTTAGACATTAGGTGTAGGTGACATTGGCAAATGAATTATGCAAGAATATTTAGTGTATATAGCTACAAGGATGGCAGGGCTGCATGCCCTACCACCTAATTTTTCTCCCCTCTGTAAAACCATCACTATTTGCATTGGAAATTTACTCTGAAATCGTTGCTATAAGCATCACTATTTGCATCGCTAATCAAATTAGTGACGCTAATAGTGACGAATCAATCTTGTCGCTAATAGCGACGCGAATAGCAATGACAGAGGTAATTTTTTCCATGAATAATTATGTCTCTTTAAATGTCGCTATTGGGTCTATATATTGTAGTGCAAATCTCCATAGCATCCCCCTAAACCACTCCCTTCGTCTGGCCCAAGTCTAGAGCATCAACCTCGTCTACTGGAAACTAAAGCATCAGAGCGCACTAAAGTAAATCTAATAGAGCGGCCTAATGGTGTCCGAGATAGCTCCTAGTCCACCATATCTCTGAATCCCACCATTTGATCTAAAGACATACGTGTGAAGATCTCCTGTAGCTCCTCATTACTCATCCCTCAACTCATCGTGATGATTTAAATATCCACAAAAGTCACCTGTACAGACAAAAATTGATGTTAGCATTATGAATATAAATCATACAAAGAAGGGTAATATAAATCTTAAAAATTTATCTTACTTAAAATGCATATCTTATGTACCCTTATAAGCAATTCGTCAAAAAATTGAGTAGGTGGATGCTCCAAGTATGAAGTACCCTATGGTCCCATGTCAATCTCTTGACACAACTATGTATACACTGAAGGTGGACTCATACTTGGAGTCCACCTCGTTCTCCAAGAATTCTTGGACTCCTGTATTTCCATACCTTCACCCCTTGCAATATCGACTCCTATATTTGCATATTGTCCTCATCTATGCTTGAAACATCGCTTTGATCACATACTCTCACACTTTGAGGAGCTGAAGGTATAACGTACCACCATCGAGATTTTTGGGGGTTTTGATAGAAAATTACTTGTTCACAATCACGTACAAGAGAGATTTAACTATTATGATATGTACCATGTCGTAATATAATTAAAAAACACATGAGTTCATGCACCTGTTCACAATGGGCCGGCAACACAAACGTGTGGCGTAAATCTGTTCATTTTTTTTCAGAATCTATTTCGAGAAATCCAGATGGACCTCGTCGAACTATTGCTCTAGCTCCTTCAAGTACCACTTTGAACCACTGCACATCGAATGGGATCATGGAGAAGCTATCGTAATCCACCGTGACAATACTTTGCAAGTTCCCAAAATACTCCATCTCATCTATAATCATGTTTGAATCCATTGCTCATCGTCGGCTCTCTTGCTCGAACCTTGCCATGATACCAATGATTTGTTGTGGAGCACATTTTTTCAATACGCTCCATGCGAAAATGCCGTCCCCACGACCATGCCGCACTATATATTTTGTATTGTATATTGAAACACTCAATTAGTTGTCGCATATAAAATATAGATACGACAAACCCTAAATATGTCATCACGTTTGGACTACGTCCCCTCTAGAATTCCCACTCCTCGATTGAGACCTCCGCCCCTTCGCGAAACGTTGCGGTTAAAGCTCCATACAACCATCATGTTGACATAAACAGTGGCATCTCCTCCATGCCATTGGGATATCAAATCGGTCGATGGTGCATACTACATCGAAATTCAAATCACACTTCCTCTCGATCTTTCCTAGCTTACTAGTACTTAGCAAGCCATGTCTCCATAGAGGCATAGTGCAACATACAAAAGTGATTCACTTTCTCCTCTATTGCAACATCCATTCTTTTTTCTACCCCATTTTCAACCACCACCACATCTCCGATCAGTCTATCATCGTCCTTCAGCGACCATAAAATAATGTTGTCTGAATCCATTGTTGGTAGCCATTGTGAAATATGCACTAGTGCCTCAGACACCAACCAACCTTCAGCCATGCTATCTTCTGGCTGAGCTCGTTGTCGTACAAAGCCTTTCATGGTTTTCATGAAGCGCTCCAAGAAGAACATCCATCGTGTATTGACAGGTCCAGCAATTTTGAATTCATCTACAAGATACACAAGGTGAATTTGTATCATGAGCATGCTAGTAGGCAAGTATTTCTCAAAGAGACAAACCGTCTCCACTACTCCCCACCTTGTGGATTCAATAGAGGATGTCTTAATCTCCTTCTATGAGATCAATTGCACTAAAGTTGACAACTTGTAAATCACCACGCGTATTTCTGGAGTAAGACATCCTGCGATCGGCATC
Source organism: Lygodium microphyllum (assembly GCF_053477565.2). Classification (NCBI taxonomy): domain Eukaryota; kingdom Viridiplantae; phylum Streptophyta; class Polypodiopsida; order Schizaeales; family Lygodiaceae; genus Lygodium; species Lygodium microphyllum. The sequence goes on from NC_141145.1 coordinate 117,636,163, forward strand.
GGTAGTACAAACTGCCACCAACGAGGAAGCATTATGAACAATGACTATAATCCAAATAGCAAAATACGTAGGCCACTTATAATCCATTCATAGAACAAACCTGATATATCTTATGCTAATATGGGAATTTAGCCCTGATAATTGGTCGTCTTTAGAAAACGTGGACCTGAGAGAACGCATCATACCATCGCAGTGCGAATAGACTTGACTATTTGCTTCACAGTGTGCTCTTCTTTAGTGGACAAAACCCAAGGAGCGCGAGGTAGCTGCAAGCGACCATCAGCATGTGACTATGGCCAAAGTGCCTCCATCTTGCCTACCTCCTTCAAATCCATTCATTGTCAAGATTGTGGGAGAGAAGGAAGGAGTCTCACTTGTAGCTTTCTTGCTTGCACAATGGGGGAATACACATATAAGTGGAGGCTGAAAATAGTTTTCATCTTCTTAGTTGTGTAAGCCAAAAGGACTCTCATACAAAGAAATAGAAGTACCCTACATATGGGTCTCAAACCAAACTCAAATAACTAAGGTGGCATACTAACTGAACCATGAACTAGAGTAGATAAGAATAGCTGTCATCTAGCTACTATTCATGGGCAATGTACCAACCACATCTGCAACTAACAAGTCGGTGACATAAATGCACAACGGTCACCCTGGCATATCACGAGTGGAGCTTGATATCTCAACACTCCCCCTCGAGCTCAATCCCAATTCCTGCACACCAAGCAGGTCTCTGAACTTTCGCAACTTCTCTGCGCCCAATGCCTTCGTAAATATGTCAGCTACCTGATCCTCTGTGCTGACATAAACTAGATCAATAAGACCTAGTAAAACCCTCTCCCACATAGTGATAATGCACCTCAATGTGCTTTGTTTTAGCATGATAGACTGGGTTATTTGCCAAGTGTATACTACTCATGTTGTCACAATAAATGACAACTGGCCCATCTATAGGCTAATGCATATCATAAAGTATCTTATGCAACCAAGCTACCTCACATGCAGCCATTGCTGCACCCCTGTACTCAACCTCTCTGCTTGACAAGGCAATTGTAGGATGTTTCTTACTGCTCCAAGTGACTGCAGCACTCCCAAAAGATAACACATATCCACTGGTAGATCGTCTATCAAAAATACTACCAGCCCAATGAGCATCATTGTATCCATACAATTATATCTGAACCCCAGTCTCATAAAGTAGTCCATACTACAATGTGGACTTCACATACCTGAGTATACGTCTACCCGCATCCAAATGTAGTTTCCTTAGAGCCTGCATAAACTGGCTTACCAATCCAACAACATAGCTCAAATCTGGCCTGGTAATAGTCATATAAATCAAACTTCCTACTATACGTCTGTACATAGTAGGGTCTTCGAGAAGCTCACCTGCATCTGGGCTCAACTTCACATTCTGCTCCAAAGGAACTAAAATAGGCTTACATCCTGTCATCCCATATTTGGACAGCATGTCCAATCCATATTGCCTCTCCAAGAGCCATATCCCACTTGGTGATCTAATCACCTCACTGCCCAAGAAATAACACAACTCTCCCAAATCCTTCATCTCAGACTCCTGCTTCAATAGCATTTTCACATGAAGGATATCTTCATCACTATCCCCTGTGATAATCAAATCATCAACATAAATGACAAGCAACATAATACCTTTCTCTGTTTTTCTCACATAAAGTGAGAAATTTGCCTTGGAAATCTGAAAGCCAATAGTGACAAGATATTGTCCTATCTTGTCAGACCATGCTCTAGGTGCTTGCTTCAAGCCATACAAGGCTTTCTTCAACCTGCAAACAAACTCAGGATGAACAGCATGCACATAACCTGCTGGCTGCTCCATATGGACCTCTTCTTGCAAATCACCATGCAAGAAGGCATTCTTTACATCCATCTGATGTAAAGACCATCCCTTTGATGCAGCCATAGCAATGACTTCTCTTACGGTTGCCATCCTTGCAACCAGATTGAATGTTTCTTCATAATCAATGCCATATGTTTATGCATACCCCTTGACTACTAATCTTGCCTTGTATCTATTCAGAGAACCATCTGCATGTTGCTTCACCTTATAAACGCACTTACAACCAATTGCATTCTTATCTTTAGGCAAAGGAACCAATTCCCATGTAGCATTTGCTTCCAAAGCATCCATTTCTTCATCCATGGCTTTCTTCCATTTTTCTTTTCCCATGGCTTGCTCAGAAGAAGTGGGTTTTGGTTCCTGTATCACTTTGACTATATAGGCATAGTGAATGGCTGTAAATCCATTATATTTCAGCCTATCCACAAGATACCTAGCTCTGCTAGACTTGTGCAAAGTAGGCTCACTTCCAGATGCTCTCAAAACATCCCTGGTCTTCCTTACTCCAGGTGTAACAACAGAAGGAATACCCAACTCATCATCAATGCTCTGTTCTAAGCCACTCCATTCACCATCTACATAAGAGTGACCTGCATTCACATCAAACATGGGCTGATCTACCTTCTCTTTTCCTTTTCGTGATACCTGCATACCAATATGTGCATTGCTTTGAGAAGATTCTCTTGATCTCAATCTGCCTGTCCATGGCGAAGAATGTGAACCACTGCTAGAGGACGCTCGAGGTCCACTAATATCTTGTGACTGCTGCTGTGAATTTTGTATAGCATTACCATTTTGTGCATCTACATTATCAATCACATTTACTGGTTTATACCAGCTACTCATCTCATCAAAAACAACATCTCTGCTCACTATAAACTTATGAGTAGAAGGGTTATAGCATTTATACCCTTTCTACTGTGCAGAAAGTAACCAATAAAGATGCACTTCTCAGCTTTTGGATCCAACTTGGATCTCAACTCATCTGGCACATGAACATAGGCAATGCAACCAAAAAACTTCAAATGAGAAATATCTAGTTTCCTACCAGTATACCTCTCCTCTAGAGTCATCCCATGTATTGCTGCAGTGGGAGTCCTGTTCATTATGTAGACTGCTGTAGCAACACTTCAACCCAGTAAAAATCTAGCAAGTCTTTTTCGTTGAACATGGCATGAGATACCTCTCCAATATGCCTATTTTTCCTTTGTACAATTCCATTTTGTTGTGGGATATGACTGCATGAATATTGCTGCTTTATGCCATGCTCCTGCAAGAACCTTGCAAACTCATTTGAGAGGTACTCTCTCCCTCCATCTGACCTTAGGCATTTTATTTGTAGGCATGTTTCTTTTTCAACCATAGCTTTAAGAGTTTTGAAATTTTCAAACACTTCACTTTTCTTTTTCATAAAATACACCCAAACTTTTCTACTATAATCATCAATAAAAGTGACAAAATAATGACAGCCTCCAATAGATGCAACTTTAGTAGTCCACACATCAGAGTGGATTAATTCCAAATGGCTTCTTACTCTCTTGAACATGTCTAGGAAATGGTTTCCTTGCCTGTTTTCCAAATTTACAGGCTTCACATACCTTATGCATTTCTGCAACCTTGAATTTCGGCAATCTTGCAACAATATTTTGGGCCTGCATTGATTTAAGTCATTGTATATTAACATGAACAATGCGTTTATGCCAGATATCAATATCTGCAACTACACCGGTCCCATGTGCAAACATTACTACACTCAACTCAGACATGTCTGCATCCAACGTAAACATTCTACCCTTCTTCTTTCCTTTTGCTATCAAGTGACCTTTATTTTTCATATCCTCAACAAAGCATCCATGAGGATTAAATTTGACCTGCAAGCCCTGCTCAACCATTTGACCAACAGAAACCAGATTCTTGGTGATATTCGAGACATGAAATACATCGGACAGGTATTTCTTTTTCCCATCCTACATAAACAAAGGATTTTTTCCAATCTGCACAATAGGATGTGCAGTATCATCACCAGTCTCCACAAATCGTGGTTTTTCTATTTTTCTTGCATCCTCCATCCATTTTGCTTGACCTGTCATGTGGTTTGATGCACCTGAGTCAACATACCATACATCATTGCTTTCGTCTGCACTTGTCACAGAATTGTTCAGTGTTGCACCATAAACAAAAGCTCATTTCTGTCATCACCCTGTCTACTAGAAGATGCATAATTCCCTTGTTGCAATTTTCCATTCATGATGTCATTCTACTTTTTATAGCAGTCTTTAGCCATATGATCCATTTTACCATAGTAGTAGCATTTAACATTACTGTTTGCATTTTGGCCTCTTTGCCATCCACCACGACCTCTTTGGCTCCCCCTGCATCTAGAGTTACCACGTCCTCCTCCATAGGACTGGTTTTCTTGAGTTTGCTGCATATTCTAATTTATAGCAGTCTTTAGCCATATGACCCATTTTACCACAGTAGTAGCATTTAACATTACTGTTTGCATTTTGTCCTCTTTGCCATCCACAACGACCTCTTTGGCTCCCCCTGCCTGTAGAGTTACCACGTCCTCCTCCATAGGACTGGTTTTCTTGAGTTTGCTGTATATTCTAATTTCTACCACGGCCTCCAAATCGGCCTTCTCTACCTCTGCCTCTACCTCTTCAAGTATTTGAGTAGAAGACAGATTCTTTTGAAGTTCCTCCTGAAGAAGATGCACCACCATCTCTCTGCTCCTCAAAAATTAGAAGAGCAATCAACTCCTCAAAATCAAGAAATCTTTCACGGACGGAAATGGATGTTCGGAACTGTGCATAATCCTTTCCTAGACCATTCAAGGTCACAGAAACTAAATCATCATCTTCCACTGGCGACCCAATGGAAGCAAGTGCATCTGCAATCTTCTTCACCTTCATGTGGTAGTCATTGATGCTCATACTTTCTCTTTGCACATTGTGCAACTCTTGCTTGAGCTGCATTTTCTTGGCTTGTGTATTTGTGCTATACATTTTTGACAAAGTATCCCATGCCTCCTTTGGCGTACTTGCATCTTAATATGCACAATCATAGAGTCTGAAATGCTGATAGACAACCAGTACATAACTTTTCTGGCTCTCTCATGCCATGCTTTAAATGCCTGCATTTGCTGTTGATTGGGAACATCAGGAAAAACTGGTTCTTCTTCATTTCCTGCAACGAATTCCCAATATCCTTTTCCCATAAGGAAATTCATCATTCTAAACTTCCATGCTTGGAAGTTGTTCTTGTCAAGCTTTTTAGTGACAATCTGTGAAAGAGAATTAGTCGCCATTACAGAACACTGCAAAAAATTCTGTCACTATAAAAAACACAGCTTCAGTCTCATAAGGGCAAATCTGCAAAACTAATGAAAGTGGTAAGTGACCATAGAGTCACTTCCTAGTGATGTTTTTGCATCAACAGGCAACAAGGATGGTTTTGTAACTCCCAATGTCTCTACGCACAGGCATACGATGCAATTTCTATAGTAACTTTTCATCGACCTGTAGAACAGTGGTCGCACAGCATAAAACAGGGCCTTTTCCTGAGTGCGTGCAAAAAACTTCTGCCTTCAAAATAGGCCCTAAAATGGCCTCAAATCAAAAAAATAGGCCCCGAAATGGCCCTATCCTGCAACATATACTGCCTTCTTGCTACACCGCGAAGGGCGTCTCAATCTAAGACAGTGCACTCTTGCACTTTCGGCTGTACTACATGCAGAGACTTGCTCCCAAAACAGAAAAATGAAAGCAACACTGGTTCTCTTACCAGAACACCGCGAACTTGGTTTGCTTTCTTGAGCTCCTTACCATGAACAAGGCTCTGATACCATGTCAAGATTGTGTGAGAGAAGGAAGGAGTCTCACTTGTAGCTTTCTTGCTTACACAATGGGGGAATACACATACAGGTAGAGGCTGAAAACAGTTTTCCTCTTCTTAGTTGTGTAAGCCAATAGAACTCTCATACAAAGAAATAGAAGAACCCTATATATGGGTCTCAAACCAAACTCAACTAACTAAGGTGGCATACTAACTGAACCATGAACTAGAGTAGATAAGGATAGCTGTCATCTAGCTATTATTCATGGGCGGTGTACCAATTGCATCTGAACTAACAAGTCGGTGACATAAATGCACAACGGTCACCCTAGCATATCACGAGTGGAGTTCGATATCTCAACATTTATGCCCCTACATTGTCTCTCTTTCCTGTGATGTGGCCCCATAGCAAGCCACCCACATTCTTGAAAATATACATGGGATCCAATAAGTGGTTGATCTGTAACTGGGCCCAAATATGGCAATTCATAAGAAATTGAGAACCATCACATTCCATTTGGATGTGACTCCATGTGAAACATTTTCAGTTCGCACCAGCTTTGGGCATTCATACGTGCTAGAGATCGTCTAAGAAAACCTTCTCTGAATTCATGACCCTCTGGCAAGGAAGTGACGTGTCCTTGATATACCATCTTCTTCATGGTTCGTGATCTTCGAGAGTCTAACTGTGGCCTACACAATGGACATGCATGATAACTTGAGGTAACCAAACCTATCCCAACACCTCTATCTAGTGAATACAAACTTGAACGAGCTATGATAGATATTACCAACGAGAACGGAAGCCTACTTACCTGAGCACTCTCTGAATCTCGAAAAGTCATGTATGGTCCACATGAGAATGGCTCGAATATTTGCGGACTCTCGACCATCGTGCTTGCTCATATCTTGCACGGTGACCCCCTCCTCCCACAAAATCTTAAGCTCGTCGACTAATGGACGAAGATACACGTCCATATTTTTTACTTTGTAGTAGTCGAAAACGAGAAAGCTAAGGATGAGATGTCCTTTCTTCGTAGAAAGTCATGGAGGGATATTGTAGTTGACAAGGACTATAGGCCACACACTGTAAGAAGTTGAGCGTAGACCGAATGGGTTCACTCCGTCCATAGCAAGACCAAGCCGAAGATTCCTTGGCTCTCGGGCAAAGTCTAGGGAGGTAGAGTCAATGTGGCTCCATGCGCATGAATCCGTTGATATTCATTGAACTCCATCTGTGGACCTATTGTGCGCATGCCACATTGTCAAGATCGCTATGTCGGATGTACGAAACATGTGGTTTATGCGTGGCATAAGCGGAAAGTGTCTAAGAACTTTTTGAGGGATGGTTTGTCCTTGCAAGTCCTATCAATACCTGTGAGAACCACACTTTAGACATGTCTCCATAGTCTCATATTCTCCTCGAAACAGTATGCAATCGTTGGTACATGTATGGATGCTATTGTAGTCCATGCCAAGCTTTCGTAAAACATGTCGTGCATCATCACGAGACTCACGCATGGTATTTGCAAGTGATAATATATAATACTTCAGTAACCTGAAAAAAATCATAAAACACCTTGGAAAAGCAAACAAAAAAAAAATGATAGTGTCAAAAAGAAATCAATGAAGCATACGTACAGGGTACCTGAACAACTTGGTCACACTCGCATCACTCCACCTATATTTTGCTTACACACTTAGAAGTACAAGTAGTGTCTTCAGGTGAGATACTCAGCACCCATCATATAATGGTATAGATGCTTCCTCTCTAAGTGAATCAAAAGTCTCGACATCCATGGGTATCAATGCACCGATCATTCCCTCCATCTCAGGCTCCAAGATTGTAGGTAAGTCTGGAAGGCTACCTATCTCCTACGGTATTGATGGTATAGATTGGGTAGTATGTTTCAAGTGGTGGATTGGCTCAAGCACTCCATCCATCGCACGCCCACGAACTCTTCTAACTGGTTGCAAAGGGTGCACTCCTCCTTGGGACGAGACGTCGCTTCCCTAGATAGAAAATTTACTAGTCATCGCACCCAATGTTTTTGTATATGGTATTCAATTAGCTTGCAAATACAATGCATGATTGATATACACTTTCTTACCATTTGCTCAAAATCTGAGATCGCTTGATCAATGATCTCAGATTGAAACTCACCAATGTGTCGTACGTGTTCTATAGACAATCGATGTTTTCGTCTAATTGCCAGCTTATATTGAGAGCAAGGACATGGGACACGTTAATTAACGTTTTCCATTTGGTCTACGTTACAACAAAAATTTTATTTTTGTTATCATTCTTTTTTTCTTTCTTAAATTGTTTGAGAAGGGATTTCTTTTTTTATAACTCAGCAAAAGTAACATATGTAAAGTCTCCACCCACCCACAAATTAACATATGTCGGAGTGTTTCTCATCTCATGGTATTGCACCACACCTCACCGGACCTCGCCACCACTCTCTCTTTGTTTTTTATCCATTCATTCTCTTCTCTTCTTCCATCTCTCTCTCTCTTTCTCTTTCTTTATTATGTTGTATGTTTATTCCCTCTCTCTCATTCCTTCTTCATTTTCTCTTCCTCTCCCTCTCTCATTTCCTTTAACAAAGTATCTCTCTCTCACTACCACTACCACTACCACTGTTAAACCTCAAACGAACAAAGGTGGAAAATCCAGAAAAGCTAAAGTAGAAGACAAAGGCCAAGGCAAAGTGAAACGGAAAAGACGCACTGGGAGAAAAGTCCTAAATAAGGGATAAAGGCGCACAAGAAAAAGTGCAAGTCAATACTTTTGTAAAAGAGCGCAAGCACATCATGGTTTAATTCAAGGAGCGCCGGGCTCTCACTTGTGCAATTTGTAAATATAGTCGGCAGTGGAAAGGAAGCTAGGAAGATAGAAGGACAATGGGGAAAAGGGCCTAGGCCACGTCTGGCCATGTAAAAAAGGGGATAAGGGGATGACCGCCCAAAAGGGATTTAGGGTTTTGTATATAAAGTTGAAAAGTGAATGAGAAGCTCATTATTATTTGTGGCCAAAAGTGGCTCTCCTCTTCATCTTCTTCTTCTTGCTTGCTTGAGCTTGTGCTTGAGAGAGGGAGTGTGAGAGTGTGAGGGAGTGAGTGTGTGAGGGTGAGGGACTGAGGAGGAGAAGCTCTCCATCTTCTCCTCTTCTCTTCTCTTCTCTTCTCTTGCTCGCGGTGATGGAGCTAGGAGCGTGGAGCTTGAGGATGGAGCTTTCTTGAAGCTTGCACTTGAATCATGGAGCTACCGGAATGTGCAGGAGAGGAGGTAACTCGATCGGCATGGAGTTAAGCTCGCTACACCCGTAGATATGGATGGCGCGTCAGCTATGTGAGAGGTAGCCATTAGTGCTCGGCTTGGAACGCTTGAAACAATAAGTGGTTCGAGGGTCTTGGTGGTTGAGCGAAAGCTCCCACATTTTGGTTCCATTGCCAGGACCTACAGATTCAAGCCTTGAGTGCTTGCGTGCTTCGAATCGAGCATTGAAGTAGGGTTTTCCCCGAACCGATGCTTGAGGTAGATAGGTAGGAAGCGAGGGAGTTTGAAGAGATATTTGATCTCCTTAGCAAGTAGATTTTTTATTTGTTGTTGAATATTAGAGTAGGACCATCCATCTCCATCTCTGGTTTTGATTTTTGTTGCATTAGGTTAAGGTTAAGATAGGAAAAAAGAAGGAAAACAGTACGACCATCTATCTCCATCTCTAGTTTTGAAGGATAGAAAAAAAGAAGGAAAACAATAGGGTTTTCTATTGTTGTATAATAGGCTGAAATAGGGAAATAGGGGCACAAATTCAGATTTTTGGCTGGAAGAGTATGAGGGACTAACCTCTGAGGTCACAATAGGCTAGGATGGGGCAATAAGAGGCCCAGGGAACCAGGAAAGGCCACATTTGATATCCTTCCCTCTGAGAAGAGAGTGAGCTTGAGAGCCAAGGAGAGAGAGAGAGAGAGTTGCAAGAAGATCATCGATGTGCTAATCGATTCGAATGCCACACCATTTTCAGGTACGCCAGGCGTTTCCCTCTATTGCTTTGCATCTAATTAGACGGCATGGCACAATTCTGTGAAGTAGACGTCAGCCTAGAGGCATTGCGTGTAACTCGCGGGCCATCGGCCGCGTAGTCGGACCAGTTCGTCCGAGTCCCAGAATAGGATTACCCTATCTCTGGAGTCGGACCGTCTGACTCTGAAAATTAGACCTCTCCAAAAACCATCCGACTCCGAAAATCAGACCACCCTTTTCGATCCAATTTCCAAAATCGAACCAGTCCTAGAATCGGACCAGTCCTAGAATCAGACCAATCCCAGACTCGGACCAGTCCCAAAATTGGACCACCTTGCCTGTCGGATCAAACACTCGACCCATCCGATTTTGAAAATCAGACACTCGGACCCTGGAAATCAGACACAAGGAATCGGACCACTCAGAATTGGACACCTGTCAAAATCAAACGTCTGATTCCAGAAATCGCACGCAACCAAATCGGACCACTGGGCCGATCGGACCAACCCAAAATTAGACGTCCGATTCTGATAATCAAAATCCTAAAAATCAGACATTTGAGAATCGAACAAAAAATTGTCAAAATCGAACAGGCATCCAGAACACAAATTTTGATACATCTAAAGCCTGAGATTGACCCCAAAGGCTACGTAAAGCTAAAGATACATCACAGATCCATCATTGGGCTGAAATTTAGAGCAAGTAGTTCAAAATTTGGCTATAAACGGGCCTTTAAAAATTTTTGCATACTGTTTACCGTAACCACCCTACGGACCGGGGGGGGACTGCCCCCCCGGACCCCCGCAAAGGGGGCTTTGACACCTCCCCCAAGTAGGTTGGAGAGAAAACGCGCACCGTGACAGGTCCTCTAAATTGGACCCTGGTGTAGTAATGGCTCTATATGAGCATGGACTCTCACTCGCAAAAGAGCAACCAACAGCCCATACCCAAATAGAGAGAAACAGAGACCCTAGAACATCAATGGGCCAATCTAGCCAACAAGGGCAAAAAGGCCACACTACAAAAACACACACGTGTTGCATTGGACTGAAGCGAAAAGCAACAACATCAAGCTACAACAATGACAATGACTAGATGTGACAGTCCTGATGATAGATGCTCCTTGAATAGCACTACACTGACCATCCATGACATCAGTGGAGATTCCACATTGTTAGATATGATCAATGCCCCACCCTCATTAGGTGCTACCAATGATCCATGGTGCTCAAAGTTGTAAGGCCCCCATTATGAGGAGAAGCCAAGTGTGAGCCCGGACATTGGTAGAGTCCTGGCTTGTATATCAGATGAGGTCTATGTGACCGAATGGCAAAAAGGTGACCATTGTGGGTCTAATCTTTGGGTTAGACGGAGTGGTTAAGCTGGTAGCAACTCGAGGCGCATTGCATCGAGTTGTGGTGTAAGGGAGTTAAAAGGGGCCCCTATTGTGGGGTCCGGGGGCCGCGGAAGCGGCCCCTGGCTGGGGGGTCCCAGGGGGGCCAGCGGCCCCCCTGGCAGGGGTCCGAGGGCAGCGCCCCTGGCCCGATGGTAAAGGGAATATTCCCTGGCCGACTAGTGGAGGCTCATATGGTAGGTCGGACCTAACGACCTTTGCAGGCTATAAAAGCTAAACCCCTTCGCAGCCATCCGACACTCATCTTTCACCCAGACACAGTTGTTATTCCAGCTAGCCTTAAGCTCTTCACCTATCTTCTGTCTAGATCGCCATCTAAGCTTCACATAGTGGAAGCGCACGGGTGGACAGAGCCATCTTTGTATCAGTTGTTTGGAGTTAAAGAATTTACTAATTCTCCTCTTATCTGTTGTGTACTCTCTATCTCTTTCTCAGATTCTGTTCGCTACGCCGTGTAATATTTTACACACATCTGGTCGTGCAGTTGGGGACTCAAGGGCATTTGTCAGAAGGCTTAAATTTACAAGACAAGACCCGAAAGACGAATATATAGTACCACATGCTTATCTTAGGGTCAAACTCATTGCGAAAAGAGAGCGTACTATTGATGCTTTGATTAATGAAGGAGCAAATTTTAATATCTTGACCTATGAATCATGGACCCTACTAGGCCAACCAGAGCTCACACCGACTAATGCAACTCTTAGCCTTTATGGGGGACACCCATAAGCACTCATAGGGAAGTATAAAATCCTTGTGACAATTGAAACTGAAAGCTTTCCTATCCTATTTTATGTTCCTCCAAGTAGTGCTAATTACGGGAAGGAAACCCTCCTAGGAAGACCCTTTAAAAGGGCAACCAAGTGTGAGGCCGGCTATGTAGCACAGAGGATACACCTGATACTACAGTGTGTGAGGATAGTCACAACCTTTAGCAAGGGTGACCTCATCAAACCTCGAGGAAAAGGCAAGGAGGGTGCTGACATAACAGTCAAGCTTGCTAACGAGAGCAAGGACTTGTTGGAAGAGTTGATACAAGCATAGGTCGAACAATAGGAACCAGTGAGTGACACCATGCATGAAATAAGAAGGTTAAGAGATAGGGCCAAGGATAGGCTTTGGACTTACAAATATCGTAGAAGACCCCAAAAGAAACCCAAGCCTTATAGATGCAAGCATCGATGGAGGGTCAACACAACACCACGATGGATATCCAAAGCGTTGCTATGTGCTCAAGGGTATTACGCAGGTAACCGATGGATTTGGGTACCGAAATCCCCTGCTAAACCACCTCTATTAGCTGAAGGCCAGGTTGCATCAGAAGAAACAAAGCATAGGAGGAAATCTAAGAGAAACTCAAAGTCTCGAGGTAAGAAACCAGACATGAGTGTTCGAAAGAAAGAGCCTCAGCCTAGCATGCTTAATAAGTAGATGTCATATGTAGCCATTGAGCGTGCACAAAAGTCATTAATGCCCAAAGAGCCTTTGATTTCCCAAGAGGATAACAGGCGTCATAGGCACAACATTGCTCATGACAAGGCTGATTGCTCAACAAAGCAAATGGCGCAATCATCTAATAGCCTCGAGCAAATCATTCAGCCAGTGCCAAATCCACCTAAGAGTCCTAGATATTCTACACCCTCTTTTTTCAAAAGGGCACAGGAAGCACAACAGCGGTCGTCAATGGTGGCTGCTCACTCCTAATCTCTATCTCCATCAAAGCTTCCAAATGTCCAAGAGGTGGGACATGACACTAGCCATAGCTCTTGGCCCAAGGATATGCCTGTGCAACCTAATGTGACTAGATCAACTCATGCTCGATCTACACATATGAATGCTCAAAGGGCAACAAAAGACACAACCACTTCCGATCACCCTAGGGACCTGACACTGCAATCCACCAAGAGTAGCAAGCCCATTGGACTAGCCGCTACTACTTCCAATAAAGGATCACAGCAGTCACAGCCTCGGTCGTGACAATGCCCCTTGCAAAACATATCCTTAGTAGTTTACCTGTGGAGGAGGTGTCTCAACAAACTTCCTTGACAAATCTAGCACTTCCAAAGTTCCTAAAGCCTAGGCTAGAGGAGTTAAACACAAGGAAATTGGCTGAAGAGCTAGACTCTCCAAAAAGGGAGGCAGTTGTACCCTCACAACCTAGCAGGGCTATTCAGCAGGCCGCAGCTATGTCTTGTGAGGACACACTAGAGAGAGAGAATGCTGAGGCCCAACCAAGCACATCAACAGTTAACCTAGTCCAGGGTCCTAAGTCGTTGAGAGATGCACCTTCACTGACCAAGAAAAAGAGAAGGAAACAACGAAGACAACAGCAGTCCAGGTGGTTGGGGATCCTGAGAACATTGACACCAAGAGTGCTGGAGAGCTCAGGAATAAAGCATCGAGTCCATCCACCAATTATCCCATTGATGCCTCTCCTAATAGCGGTGAAACCCCAGACACATCCAAATGCTCTGAAAAATCAAAGCAGTCGTTACCATCAATGGATGTTTGCAACACTCAATCCACTGACAATGGAACTCGCATTGACCAATTAAGAGTGGATACAATGCTGTCACAACAAGGTGACAAATCTATAACAGTCACATCCAAGGAGAACCATGACGCAATAACAAAGTCTCAGAAGAAACATGGAAACTCAGAGAGAATAAGAAATCCTAGCATTGGCCAAACCTGCTCGTTTAGGCCTGAGCCCCCAGCTATGCTAAAGCCCGAGCAAACTCCTAGAACCTTGCATGAGATAGCAACGGAGCAAGCTCTCTTTGAACATAGAAGGGTCATAGAATGCTTAGCCGAGTTGGATGCTAAGCTCAAAGTGTTCGCACGTGTCTATGTCCTGGCAGACATGGGCGCATTCCCTAAAGAGCAACTTGAAGAATACTCACCATTTTCCTTATCCTGGGAAGAGAAAGAATATCTTGACGAGCACTATAATAGGCTCCTGTATGAATGCATGCGACTCATCTCTGACGAGAAAGCCGACGAACTACGCTTAACTGTCACATTCAATGATGTGCTCTGCCAACCAAAACTCTTAGAGATAGAGCAACTAAAGCGACTATCAGAGGGTCGAAGTCATTTTGAACAACGTTGGTTTGAAAACCGTGTTGCAATGGCCGAACTAGGAGCCCAGATCATGACATTATCAGAGGAGTGATTTGCCAAATGGCGATCTCAAACAAACCCAACCTATGTGGCACCAACTTCCCTTCGAGTGTGCTGACTACCATTTGGGGTATAAACTTAGCTGAAACTAGCCAAGAGAACTCTCTGTCTGATAAGATTCTCACTGAGGAGGAGTTACATGTTGCCAGTAGACTTGGACAAGGTTCCATGCTACTCGATGTTGCAAAATATCTATCGGTATTGAGTAAGCTGTCACGAGTACTAGATGCGTTTGCCACACTTCTACAATTGGCTTTTATCCTCGTGATATGACAAGGATTCGTAAACATGTATATAAATAAACAATGAATTTTGTGGCCTTGTATATACAATATCAACACACACAAGCAATGATAGTCAAGCGTAGGGAGAAGAGGGGGGTTCAACAGGCTAAGCTCCTCAGGTCCTCCTCTTGTCACACATTTAGAAGTCATGTGACCATTACCACCTCCAAGTGGAGGGCATGCAACCCTCATCACCACCATAGGAAGATCTGACCAACATCTCTGAGGGTGTGGATAGGGTACCGTCCCTTCCTGTGCACCTTTTTCCTTATGGTCTGTCCTTCCAACAATGAGCCCTGCCCCACTCCCTGACAACCAATCCACGCAACTTAGCATAAGCCAAGATCTGCTAATGGCTGGAGGCCAAACGAACATCATCACACGGGCCAACCCTCTACTACAACCACTGCATGCCTCACCTCTTCCCTCCTCGTCATATGCGCTTAATAACCCACACTATAACCCCGTCCATGCGAATGGTTTTATCTTCTATCAAGACCTAATCCTTGGTTTGCATTTTGCAGGTCCCTCTACGTGGAAGACATGGAGCACCCAGGGTAGCTTGCTTGCAAAGACACTCTCTGCCCCATCGAAGGAAACATGCAACACAAGCTCCTCCGCCGGTGTGCTACGTGCCTAGCCTCAAAAGATATGCAAAGAAATGTGGTCCCAAGCAACACCACCCCAGACGTAGACCGAAAAATCCCCAGGCCAGGGGAATAGAAGCTCAAGGGAGCACACAAGGCATGGCAACACCAGATGTGCGGGCCCCCAACAAACACTCGAGCACCAGGTGCTCAAAAGCGGAGAGGGCAGCTCGAGACAAGGAAGAATTCGATGCATTGTTCAAAAGCATTTTGGAAACGGTTGTGGCCAGAGACTACACCATTCAGGTCCTGGCCGACATCTTCCCTGCCCAACTTCACAGGAGCCCCTCACCCGTAGCAGAGCCTCAGTCACATGACCACCCAAACTCACCCCGCCTTGTGCAAATAGAGTAGCTCCTATAATATGCAAGCAACTTCACAAAGGCCATCCTGCCATAACTTTTTGTCTTTTGATGGTTAAAGGGGCAAGCTCCCCACTTGTACACACTTTCCTCACCTATTGCTAATATATGCCAAGTCTTTAACAAGCACCGGAATAGGCATCGCAATCAACATCATAGGATTTTGAAAAAGTAATATCTTGACATGATTGAATTTGTTCGTTGTACTTGACGCATGCGACTTGCATATACTCTCATGAAGTGATAAGTGGGTGCAAGATGACACAGGTCTTCGTGTGAACATATTCAATGCCCAAGTCACCACAAGACCACCAACCTCACAAAGAACCGCAACAAAACCACGCTGCCAAATGCGAAGAATCACCCTTACGAGTGCCCACATTGCATGACCCAAAGCATAGTCATGGGCTACGCTCTCTTTCTGGGTCAAGCTCTATAGTTGGCTCACGACAGTTGTCACCTCAATTATACCAGCATCGCGTGTCGCAAAGAGGTTTGCAAGTGTATCTCCCCATCTCAAGAAGTGCTTCTCTAACAACGAGGCTAGGGCACAATCATCACTGTAATATCCATTTCCTGAGCCTTCGAAGCTTGACATTTCCCAACCCATTGAAAGGCTGATAGCCTCAACATATTGCAATGGTTGTACTCAGGCAAGTAAAAAAAAAACATAATAAAAAGAAATAAAAAAAAGGAAAATAGAAAAAAAAAGAAAAGGAAAAGATAACAAGCACCCACGATCACAACACAACACGTAGGGGTCCTCAAATTAGGTGTGTCCAGTGACCTTGGTCGACTGGCTTCGCCCCTAATCCCCTAGCCCCTTAACATCACCCACAATTGTTCAGGGCACATCAAGGGCAGGATATACCTAGGGAGCTTGTCTCATCTATGGTTAGACCTGTCCCCCTAACCCATTTGCACGATTCCCTCTTACACTCTGCCTTAGTACCATTGCAATCAATTGGGTTAAGCACCGCACGAATGGCTATGAAAAGTACAATGTCCTCATCACACAGGTCCAACAGCTACCAGTACTGATAGTGCAGTGTCCATGTGTTCAATTATGTTACGTCATGTAGTTACAATGCAAAGGATGTCGCATACACCTTCATGTGTACTTCTTCTCAACATGGACACCTTTGCTTCATCCCTACATTGTTATGAGAAACCAACCCGTGGTCTTCTAACTACGTAATATCTAGGTATGCACGAGCACTCACATAATATCTCCACCCAAATATATACACAGTTTGGGTCCTCAAGTGTAGGACAATACTCTCACCTCGCTTAGAGTTTGACATGTCTCCCAAACTAATTAAGCTATGTCTTGTGCATGATAAAGAATACTAGCACTACCCCTAGGGAGAGACCACCTATGAGAGGCTTTCAATTGTAGGTATTGAAGACTCCAACGAAGGTGTCGTTTGCTCTTCATCAACACTCAACTTTGAATTCCTATCCTTTTTCATCATGTACACCCGCCAAGAATCGTCATGTGCAGAATCCCCAACAAACCGCCACTTGTAGTCCATCAGCGCAATCCCCACAAAGAATAGCCCTACCATCACCACCTAAACCACCAACGTGCCCCCAACGACCTCCCTCCCCACCACTACCAATACTCCTCTATGGCAACCCACAGACGTCCTTACCACCCACGTCTTCGGTGCATGCTAAAGCCTACTACCTATGACGGTGAGTGCCACGGGACTAGCACTCATCTAGGAGGGGGATAATGTTAACCCTTAAACGAACAAAGGTGGAAAATCCGGAAATGCTAAAGCAAAAGACAAAGGCCAAGGAAAAGTGAAACGGAAGACAAAGATGCACAAGGAGAAAAGTCCTAAATAAGGGAGAAATGCACATAAGGAAAAGCGCAAGTCAATACTTTTGTGAAAGAGCGCAAGCACATCATAGTTTAATTCAAGGAGCGCCAAGCTCTCACCCGTGCAATTTGTAAATGTAGACGAACGGTGGAAAGGAAGCTAGGAAGATAGAAGGATAATTGAAAAAAGAGCCTAGGCCACGACCGGCCATGTGAAAAAGGGGATAAGGGGATGACCGCCCAAAAGGGATTTAGGGTTTTGTATATAAAGTTGAAAAGTGAATGAGAATCTTATTCTTGGTGTGGCCAAAAGTGGCTCTTCTTCTTCTTCTTCTTCTTCTTCTTCTTCTTACTTGCTTGAGCTTGTGCTTGAGAGAGGGAGTGTGAGAGTGTGAGGGAATGAGTATGTGAGGGTGAGGGACCGAGGAGAAGAAGCTCTCCATCTTCTCCTCCCTTCTTCTCTTCTCTTCTCTTCTCTTCTCTTCTCTTTCTCGCGACAATGGAGCTAGGAGCATGGAGCTTACTTGAAGCTTGCACTTGAATCGTGGAGCTATCGGAGTGTGCGGGAGAGGAGGTAACTTGATCGGCATGGAGGTAAGCTCACTACACCCGTAGATATGGATGGCGTATCGGCTATGTGAGAGGTAGCCATTAGTGCTCGGCTTGGAACTCTTGAAACAATAAGCGGTCCGAGGGTCTTGACGGTTGAGTGAAAGCTCCCACAACCACTACCACTACCACTACAATAAACAAGAAAAGAAGAAAAAATAACAACAACAACTACTACTACTACTACTACTACTATTAACAACAAGAAAAGAAGAAAAAACTACTACTACTACCACTACTACAACAACAACAACAACAAACAAGAAAACTAAACTATAAACAAGAAAAGAAAAAAAACTACTACAACAATAACAACAACAACAAACAAGAAAACCACTACTACTACTACTACTACTACTACTACTACTACTACTACTACTACTACCACCACCACCACCACCACCACCACCACCACCACCACCACCACCACCACCACCACCACCACCACCACCACAATGACTACGACTATGATTACGACTACAACAAAAACCACTACCACTACCACTACAATAAATAAGAAAAGAAGAAAAAACAACAACAACAACAACTACTACTACTACTACTACTACTACTACAAATAAGAAAACTAAACAACAATAAACAAGAAAAAAAAACTACTACTACTACTACAACAAACAAGAAAACTACTATTACTACTACTACAATCATGACTACGACCGCGACTACGACTACCACAACAACAACAAATAAGAAAAGAAGAAATTAAACCACTACCACTACCACTACTACAACTACCACAACAACAATAACAAACAAGAAAATAAGAAATTAAACAACAACAACTACCGCTACCACTACCGCTACCGCTACCACTACCACTACCACTACCACTACCACTAAAATAACAAATAAGAAATAAAAAATAAGAAATAAAATAACAACAACAATAACAACAACCTCTCCCTCCCTCTCTCTCTCCCTCCCTTCCTCCCTCTCCCTCTCTTTCCCTATTATGTTTAATGTTTTCTCCCTCTCTCTCTCATTCCTTCTTTCCTTTTCTCTCTTCCTCTCCCTCTCTCATTTTCTCTCTTTCTCTCTCAATACACATGATTTTTAACAAAAACAAATAAAAGAAAAGGAGAAAAAACAAAAACAAAGAAAGAGGAAATAATGCACTCATCGCATTTAAGGCCCGAGGATAGATTTGGTGGCTCCTCTTCGCCCTCCGTACACTTCCTCCTCTTCTTCGCAAACGGCGATGGCGGCAATGAGAATCTTTCCTTCTCCCTCTTTCTCTTTTTATCTTCCTCTCCCTCTCAAATGCAAGATGGAGTTCACTCTCCCTTTTGCTCTCTCTTTCGTTCGTTCGCGCAAAATAACATACTCAGGTTTCGGCCCGCATTTTTTCATCTGAGCACTGTCGCTATTTGTGTCGCTAGCGACCCTACTATTTTGCATCAAAAAGCACCATCGCTATATCTCCATATCCTTGTAGTGTATATAGGGATTCCATTGATTTTTTTGCTTACCATTGCATGGCATCATATATGGTTGAAGGTAGCTACTATATGCTACGTGACTTCTAGATTGGATATGAGTTCTAAAGCTTTTGTGATTGCATAAAGCCTATGTACATTACGGTGTTTTCCTACAATAGGGTTATCTTTAAATTCTCATCTCAAAGATTTTGGACAATGGTCCCAATATGGGATATTGCGCTTATACATTGAGCGCATATATTAGACTTACTTTGTTATGCATCATATGAATCAAAGGGCTTTGTGATAGCTTCAATCAATGTTCATCTATTCTTAAACTGATTATGTCTTCACTTTTCATATTCTTTCTTGACCTCACTCTTTGTATCCTTTTCTCTTAAACCCCTAAGGTTAAGACCTTTGAATTAATACCCCACGACATCGTAAGAGTGATTGAGCATATATAATTTGATGTTAATATAGAGATCATGATTCTAGTTTTAATTGAGGTTGTGCACTATGGATATACTCATATTTTCTAAGCACACATAGGTGAGGCCGACCAAAAAAATAAGGTTTGACAATCTCATGCTAATAGGATACCAAAGTGGATGGCCCCAATTATGAATTTAAGAATCTAGGTTGCTTTGTGACACTACATCAAGCTTTAACAATATCTATCAAAGTGGTTCACAAAAGTTAGGCCAATATTATTATTTTATAATAAAATAATATTTATCAATTATTAGATGTACATGTATTTAGAGTGTGATTTTTAATAATTTCAGGGCAATAAAGAAAGGAAGGACTATCACGTCCCTCATGCCATCACCAAGCAAAAAGTAGTGTCAAGACCTACTTCACCCATTCATATTGTGCTAGAGAATGAAAATTTTTCTAATAATTTTCAAAGAAAAGAAAGCTTTATTTTGGTTAGGTCTCTTTAAATTTTTATGTTGTTAATATTAAGACCCTTTTGTTTAACACTTGGATACAATTCGGATAGGCATAAACAAAGAGTAGAATGTCTTATATCTAGCTTCATGGTTAGTTAATGTAAGGTTTATAATTGACATTAGAATGCCCTATATCTAACTTTATGGTACAAAATTCTTAGCATAATGTCTAAAACAAACTATATTCTCAAACTCTACTTCACCAGCTCTGTGTTATTCTTCAATATAAAAATGAATCCTCACAAAAAAAGAAAGCTTAGTTTTAGTTAGGTTACTTGGAATTTTTCTTATTTTTTCTTAATATTGGGAGTCTCTTTATAACGCTAGGATACAGTGAAACTTTATGGTACATTTCATATATCTTTCCTTTATGGTCCATTTTAGCATCACAACGCTATTTCTAATTGTAGTAATCAAGGATTATATATAGAGCCACTTCTAGACATCATGCAAAGCAAGCATGTGAGTTCTTACACTTCAAGATGCAAATGCTATATATGTATATATATTACAATTGTGTATATGCGTAAGGATACAAGTTTACAAGTTTGATGCATAAAAGGCATTATATATGTGTATGTATGAGTCCCTATACACCTAAATGCAAATGCATGTCTAGCCTTTTATATTACAAATTCTCTAATTTGTTTCTTTTTATCTTTCATGCATAGCATAGATGCATGCATTAAATAGCTTGAATAAATAAAGGTGGGCTTGCAAAGGCCAAAAGACTTTGTGGTAGAGATTTTATACTCGCATATATTACGATCTTAGCATGTCATAAAGATATGCATTCTTCTAGTTTTTTGAGCACTTGCTTGGTATATGTATACTTTGAATATTATGTTGTATTAAAAAATTGTTAGATGACAATGAGAGAGGGGGGGGGAGAGAAAGGTATAACTAAGAGAGAAATATAGCCTTAGATGTATGCATCTCTTTGTTAGCACATTCCACACACACACACACACACTCTCTCTCTCTCTCTCTCTCTCTCTCTCTCTCTCTCTCTCTCTCTCTTTGAGCTCATATCAAGTAACACAAGGTAGGCTTAGTTGGCAAGCGGAGATGAAACAAAAATATAATATGTGGTGAGAAAGTGAGGGAAGTGAAATCACCATGTGATTCCCATAAGAAGTTGCTTCACAACAACTTCACACAATAACACGAAGCTATCGTGAAGTGACCTTAGCTCACATTAATGAACTTTGTATTCACATGAGTTGCATTCTACATGAGAAATGGATTCAAAACTTTCTAACCTTAACATTGTCCGAATGTTTCCAAGATGTCTTTTCAAGGAGTGGACCATCTAGTTACACAATGCATAATCTAAAAAAGAGAACTTTTAGGTAGCAGTGTCGGAAAATGCTTGGCAAAAGTAATATAATTGTTTTAGAACATGGAATAGGCCATGAGTGTTTCCTTCCTGGAAAGTATTCTAAATATAATTTTTATCTTGAGAATGTGTAAACATGAGAACAAATACAACCTTGAGGGTATATGTATACATTTGTGTGATGGAGTAGAAACAAGTGTATATGGGTTACTGCTACTACTAGCACTTAGAACTATGCATTGTAGATTGCTGTACAAGAAACAACTTACAATATGTGGAAGTTCCATAGACATTACACGTATTATATAAAAGGCTTGAGTATAATGAGACTTGCATAATGTATGTGCATTAAAACTCGGCAAAGAGGTTAGATTTTACGGAACCTTGAGTGATGAGGGTGAGGTCAAGGTGGACTAAGCTAACAAGGCCATGGCGAAGGGTGAGATGGTTGTTGAGCCCATGGTAGCGTCCAGTCTGGTATGCCCATTCCAAGAAGCCCGACATCACGTAGCCTAGCATCTCCAAGTACGCGCTCACGCCTTCTCTCTTGCCCAGCTCGGACTTCATAACCCTCTTTCTGAGGCTTACAAATTCATCATCTATCCCCTGTATCATCCTGCATACCTTGAAGATGCCCTCTTGCATGCTGTACTCCTCATGGACAGAAAGGATGGATGGCAAGTTCTGGTAGTGGCCGAGGCAGAACTCCTTCCTAAAGGAAAGGAGGTCGTTGACGTAGGCGTTGTGGTAAGCCACGAGCTCTTGGAGCTTGCTGATGTCGGGGTGAGAGAGGACGTCGTCCTCGAGGTCGAGGCCATTGCCGTATTCGGCCATGATCATGAAGAGGTAGCCCTCGCCTGTGTATTTGCGGAAGGAGAGGTAGGTGTCGAGGTCGACGACGCCTTGCTCCTCACGGACGCGGGACTGCGTGATGGTGGCGTCGAAGACGTCTTTGATGGTGGCGATGAAGCGGCGCTGCATGCGCGGAGACATGGAGGAGGTGATGGCGGACCAGACGGAGGAGAGGACGGAGGACAAGTCCTGCAGCTGGGAGTGCCATGACGGGGCCCCGTTGGAGGAAGAATTGGAGTTCGTCGCAGCACCTGCAATTACACCATCCATATTTGTAGTATTATTCACACCATTGTAAACAAAATTTAAGCATTATTTTTTATCAAATAAATCATTTTTTGAGGTTTTTATGGAAATTGGGCAACTCTTCAAATTCGAAGCCTCTTAGTTAGCACAAATTGCCCCAACCTTTTTAATACTAAATTTCGTGTTAATCAACAAAGCATAGGAGATTGAAGTTTGTTGGCACAGTTTTGGCCCATGTTTTATAGTCTTTATAATTGATCAACAAAGCATTCGCTTAGGTATCGAGGATTAAAATACCCCCATTCTAAGGTTTTGTTTGGCACACAAGTTCATCTAGTTTTTAGGCTCTTTCATATACGATCGATATAAAGATTCGCCGAGATGTATATTTATAATCGATTTAAAGATTCACCTAGATGTATTTATAAAATATATATCGATATGAATCGTGGATGGGATATTCACAGTGGGAAACGATCTTATACCCTGAGATGCATCGGTAGCTATGGCGGCGCCTGCTGCAGGACTAGACGCATGGGCTTGGAGGAGGGAGAGGATGTAGTCGTAGTAGGCGCTCTCGGCGTCGAGGTCCTGCAGCTGCAGCTCGTCCGTGAAGTTGTCCACCACGAAGAGCCATGCGATGAGCTTGCAGAGGGGCAGAATATTCTCCGGCCGCGCGTCGGGCATGGTGAGGCACACGAAGAGGGGGTGCATGGACTGCAGCAGGAAGTCCCGGTACGCCTGGCTCTGGGGCTTCAGCGTGGCCAGGAGCCAAGCGTCGCACTGCTCACGCGCCACGTGGTAGAGCGGGTGCAGCCGGGCCGGGGTCGAGCAGGGCACCGGCGGCAGGTAGAAGTGCAGCGGGTTCCCTAACTGCGTCGGGGACATCCTGTATAATTCTCCCTTCCTGAGGACGCTCTCCTTCCCATCGTCACCCTCTCTCAGCTCCTTCAGCTCCATCAGCGAGTTGGCTATGGCTTCCCCCCCTTTTACTGCAGCAGCCTTAATCCCAATGCACCATCGTCGTTCTTCCGCCCGGCTCCTCCTCCTCCGCCTCCGCCTCAGGCCGCTCCCTAGTCCCATTGCATCATCCCCCGATCCCATCAAGATTCCTTCCCAATTACCTTGCTTCGACTCCTCACATGAAGCGCCGTAATTATTGCTTGCAGCTCTGATCATGTGAAGTGAGTGTGAGCTAGAGGTATCATGATCACCATATTGAAGAGTATAGTAACGGTGGCGGCCGAGACGTATCAGATGCTGTGAGAGTTGCCTCCACTGCAGCTTTTTATCGCCAGTAAAGAAAGAAGAGCAAGATGAGGAAGGTGAGGATGAAGAAGAAGGGGGAGCGAGAGTAAGTAAAGCCTTGGCCAAAGTCTCCATGAAACGGGGGTCTTTCTCCTTCGAAGTTCCTCTCGCTCTCTCTCTCTCTCTCTCTCTCTCTCTCTCTCTCTCTCTCTCTCTCAATATATGCTACTCTACCACTGTTGCAAGCCCCTCGCGCTCGTCTCTTATATCAAGGCATCATCCTCCCACCTTAGTCTCTCAACCACACCAAGTATATAGATTACTTTCCCCCAAGAGCAATGGGATTTTTACTACCACATTGACTATTTACTCCTTTCTCTTTCATAGACTCCTTAGTTGTTAATATGGTTCTTAATTGTTCTTATTAATTGCCAGTTGTTAGTAAAATCATTGGCCAAAGAAAGCAATCATGCAACCTTGTACAGTCCAACGTTTTATACAACTAACACCACCATCCAAAAATGCACAAAGTTTCAAAGATATTTGCAACACATTTTGAACCATATCCTCCAAACTTTTTGGCTACCCTCCAAAGTTATAAACACATTGAATGCTTCTTATCCCTATATAGAACATAGAAAAATATGTGGTATCTTTTGTGCCCATTAATGCAACTATATGCTGTTGTCTTATAAAGAAAATTATAGAGTGCACATAAAGATTGTGATAGAAATATAGAACCGTGTTCTAGAGGACTATCTCAATGCCTTGAATGCCTAACCTACATACCTATTTAGAGATGTTGTAAACTTAGAATGTTTGCAAAAGTTAGCACATACTTAGGTAAGATTGGCAATAAAGTGGTGGTACAAAGCATCTTAAGAAGCAATGTACATACATATGTAGCTCAACACTCCATGGACAATGTGGTGTTAGCAAGTCTCATCAACAACACCTGGCCATGCCAACTCATTAGTAATTATAGAGATAAGATGGCTAGTAAAGTGGTGGTACACCCAATGTTATTATATACTTGTCCCAAACAGCGATATCATTTCTAATCTACATACTTGTTAGACATGCCTCGAACATAAAGGCTATGTTTGTGCATACTAGGGCAACCCCAGTGCATAGACAATTTCTTTAATTAAGAGGTAATGATAGCACAAATATAAAAGCTGTCCATGATAAAATGCTAATGTACATTTTTCCTACTCTCTCATGTAATACTTGGGCCCATATGGAAGTCTAAGTGTGTGTGTCATGTCCACAACAAAAACAAAGAAGCTTCCCATGAAAGATTTGTTTGGGTTCTAATCCACATGGAGATCAAGGGCTATCCTATGCCACAAAGTAGCCCCTTCACCCCATGTCCCCACACCAAAAACATTAGCCACACTTATGCAAGTGTCATGATGGGTCAAGGAAGACTTAGAAATTAAACAACCAAGGTTTAAAATATTTGCCTAAGCATTTAAGGATTGAATTGGGGCCTCTTGGATATATGTAACCAAATCAATTGTTTGGGTGTCATTGGACACCTTAAGGATGATGTGAGAGTGCTCCTTTCTCATGGAATCCCAAAACCGAATTGTGCTCCTTTCTCATGGAATCCCAAAACCGAATGTGGATCCTGGATCTCTACATCTCTTATTTATCACACATTAGTGGATAACACCCCAAAAAGGTTTGTCTCTTCATTCATATGGATGGAGAGTCCTTCGCCCCTAGAGATTGTTTCACGGATGTGGTTGTTTCTTAATTCTCACGAATGCTTCTCACCAATCATGAGACACTCTCTCCGCACCTATCGCCCTCATGGTGGCCACATCACACTTTTTGGAAGGGCCATTTGCCTCGCCCTTAGCCACACCTTCACGTTGGTTTCTAGAAAGAAGATAATCCGATCCGATCCAATGCGTCGTGCTCTGATGATCCAATCCTTTTTCCGCCCTCTCGAATGTTCCTTCACGTATCGCGTACAACAAAACAAAACCATAAGCATCAATTATCAACGGTAGGCATTGCTAGCCTTTTGGCGGAGCCAGTGACCCGCAACCCCCCGCGGGTTTTTTATTATAATCCGGATCCCAGTGCATATTATTTGTAGAGATATAAAACAAGAAACCGTGTACGATGCCCATTCCCCTGCCCCTGCCCCTGCCCCGTTCATCGTCTTTTATAACATTGTGGTATTTCATGGTGTTGACTACTCCCTAGAACCCTATAGATTGCAAAAGCTAGCGCCACCCCCACACATGATCAAGTGTAGATGTTGTTCATGGTTGATATAGAGTTATGTATATATTCTATGTTTTGTATATGTTAATCAAAGGCTAGGTTCTCTATCCCATACAAAGGATATTGGTCACAAGCATGCGTGGCACAATAGGAGGAAAGAAGACCTTATTAAAAAGAAAAAGCAAATCAATCTAAACAAAAACAAAGAAAACAAAAGAAAAGAGATCATGAATAGCAATTTCAATAAAAGAAAGTAGTGGCATCGCCAATAATCACAATACTTATTTAAAGAACTCTGTCTTCTTCTTCTCCCCAAGGGGGGGGCGGGGGGGGGGGGGGGGGGGGGGTTTACGGTATTCAGTATTGATCAAAGGTTTTTGTTTTCTAAGCTTAGGCATGCCCAAGAGAAGCAGGTCTAAACCCTCTACTATGGCATGGTTCAAATCAAGCTTAACCAAAGTTATTGGATTGATTGATAAGGCCCCTTCTAATATGATTGCTATATTAGCTAAACCCTAAATTATCTTTCTATCTTTGAAACCACTTTTTGGAACTACAAAATTCTATGTATATGTGACCTAGTTGAAAGCCCTTGGTAATAGCTACACATGAATGGCTTGTTGCTTTAATAGAGATATTAATGGTTCAGGAACATTTATTGCTCCTTCAATAAACATAATAGTTAGTCTACATGAGAGCCATTAGGAGACACCATCCACTATATGCAACAATAGATCAATGGCAGGTTGTAATGGTGTTACATGATAGCCACAATGCATGTGGACATGTCAAGGAAGGTAGAGATTGGATGTGGTTGGAATTGGATAAGCAAACAAAATGTGGCTAGAATGTGGTGGCAACCATGGAGGGACAAAGCCTATTGCAACTTAAACTTCAATAATTGACTCAATGCTTTTTTTTATCATAACATGATGGAAATACCATCCCTAAGAATATTTTTCCTAATTCATATGATTATATAAACTATGAATATATTGTTTCTAGATGTGCATGTATGGAAGATAGAGAAGTAAAGTAGCCTCCATTCCAGAGAGGTTGTACACATGTGTTCTCATACTTGAGTATTAAGGCTATGAATCTCTAAATTGTCTTCATGTTAGCATCTATTAGCTGCTCTAGATACTACTTCACTTTCAATATAAGAGAAGGTAAACTGTAATCAGTATGGATGTGCTCTTAAATTGAGTGAACAACATACTATGTATATCCCATCTTAGGTGTGGATTATAAACATGTTAGATTTGAAAAATATGAGGTTCATATGAAAATCTTTCACTTTTTTACTGTGTCATGCATCTTTGTATAATGATTGCTTTGGTCCTAGGTATTGTTTAATCACGTAGATAGATCGAAACAATTAAAAACATGTCAACAAGTGTTGGAAAGAACTAGTAGTTTAGTCCCCATAAGGTTTATGGAGTCGGATGGGTAATTCTCAATTGTGGAGAGAGCAAGGAAGATCCTACATTAATATGTATATCTTGTGTGAGCCTTTGATTTGTTACATTTTCTCTCTTACGAAAAAATATTTTATTTTTACAACTCACTTAAAAACTTTAATCACCATGTGGGCATATATGTAACACCTTACCAATATTTATAGCTATAGAAGACTTCAATAGATTCAAGCACTTACACATGCACACTCTTTTTTGAGATGGTGTTCACTCTAATTTATGAATATATGAAGATGATAGTCCCTCAATAGTTTGTACTTTTATATGCAAAGAAGGTGAAAGATGTTGGTAAATTCAAATGGAAGACATTACGTGGAGGACACATGTTAGATTTTTAAAACAATGCTTTCTAAAGAATGGCAAAAACAAGAAATACTTGCTAGGAAAATATAAGAAAATACAAATCACACTAGTTAGGTATAACATGCTATTATTTTTACTATTCCTAAATACATAAGAAGAATCTCTTCATCTCATCTCCTTCTCCAAGCATTCATGGCTTCTCTCACCTCTTTCCTCTCATTCTAGTATTTCTCTCTCCTCTTTTCTCTCTCTTCTACACTCTTCTCTCTCCTCCCTAGTATCCTTCATTACAAGTAGTATCAAAGCTTAGACTCTTGGTCCATTTTATTTCTCTAATGTTACTATCCATTTCTCCTATCTTCATTTTAGAAAATCTAACATGTCAGGTACAAGGACACATGGCAAGTACCTACATGCTATCTACATGAAGTAGTAGCTAATCTTGGAGCTTTGATAGGAGTCTTAGAGGAATTTAGCAAATCTATGGCTAAAACGCTAAGTCATGATCAAGTTACATGCCCTTTTGAAGGTAACTTGATAAAAAGAGAAATATTAAACTTAGTTGAAGCTTTAACCTATGTTACTTTTTGGAGAGAAGTCCTTGTTTTTCTTCCTCAAGCTTCTTATGAAGCTTTCATGGAGTTTTCATCATAAATATTCTCCTTCTTCATCCAGTTTTGCTTCCCTTCAACAATGGATGGTGCAATGGACTTCTAGGCATCAAATTCTACATCTTCCATACCATTCAACCTCAGCTTGTTGATGATGCCACACGTAATATGAGAACAAGCCAGAAATTTGCACTATTTTTTAAAGCTCTTAAAGATCTCATTATTTTATCTTCTGAAAGAAACCCTTCCACAACATGAAATGAATACAAAACTGAGGAAACATCACACAAAATCTATGTCTATGGCTTCTCCATTAATCTGATCACAACTTGAAAGAGCCACAAATCTTGCTCTTAACAATGAACAAACTTATCATCATCATCATCATCATCCTCCATAGCTTCCATTGCATAAAAGAAAGAGAGAAGGAAAAAGAGAGTAAGATAAACTTTTGTACTGAAAAGAAAGGAAAGAAATTTTTGCACCCCACAAGAGAATGTGAAAGTCTAGAAAGTAGGGGGAGAAAGAGGCACAAATTAGTCATGCACTTCACCCCACCTGGATCCCCAAGAGGAACACAAAGAAAACGGAGAAACTTCTGCAAAATAAAATCTATATTGTCACACTAACAAGCATGTTTTTCATACTTTAATCAACCACAAGAAGAAAAAGAACACCAAGAACAACCAATCTTTATGCAACATCATATAGTGAATCTTCCACAAATTTATCACAATAAATCTTCAACATATTCTTTCAATAGTACATGAGAATAACAAATAATGACCCTCAATAATTCTCTATTGGTCATGGATACCCCCTCAAGAGGCATGCTTGATATGTAGGGGCACTAGAGTCACTTGAGAAGAAAAAAAATAGACAAGAGGTACACAAGATAAAGATAAAGCTCAATGAATCAAAGCACTATGCATCGATAGAACTTGAGAAGATAGACAAAATCCTTGTCTGGGACTACTCAGAAGCAATCCTTGTTTGGGACTACTCAGAAGCAATCTCCAAGGATTAGATCTCTTGGTGCTCCTTGGTAGACTAAAAATGTACACCAAACACTAGCTTCTTCTCTGCTGCTCAGACGGCAAATCTGATAGTTCCGTTGGCTTCGGAAGGGGAAAAAAACTCTAGAATGCTTGGTTAGAATTTTTCCAAATCACTCCTCCCTGCTTCAAAGTATTATTTGCTGCCTAAAAACTGTGGTCGCGCGTTGTGCACGATTTCGGCAGCCCTTCTTTCTGCATGAGATTATTAACATTAAGTAGCGGCTCACACAAATCTTGTACGTTGTTGGAGGGGTTTTAGTTGAAAGTTCGTATCCACTAGGAATGAGAGAGAGAAGGAAGTAGAGAATAGAAGATAAAAGAGAAGAAAAAGAATAGACAAGAGGTACACAAGATAAAGATAAAGCTCAATGAATCAAAACACTATGCATTGATAGAACTTGAGAAGATAGACAAAATCCTTGTCTGGGACTACTCAGAAGCAATCTCCAAGGATTAGATCTCTTGGAGCTCCTTGGTAGATTAAAAACGTACACCAAGCACTAGCTTATTCTCTCCTGCTCAGACGGCAAATCTGATAGTTCTGTTGGCTTCGGAAGGGGAACAAAACTCTAGAACCCTTGGTTAGAATTCTTCCAGATCACTCCTCCCTGTTTCAAACTATTGTTTGCTGCCTAAAAACTGTGGTCGCGCGCTGTGCACGATTTCGGCAGCCCTTCTTTCTGCATGAGATCTCCTAAAACTGGTTGAAAAGCAACTTGTTTTTTTACATGACATCCTATTTTAGAAGTTTTCTACATCTTTTTAGGATATTTATAAGAAATAATATAAAAAAAGACTAAACTTGTTCAAAAATCTAGTATTTTTGAACCATCCATACTATGGACACTGACACTGATGACTAGTATGGCATTGACTCTCTAGATTAATAAGAAAGCCAGATGATGATGCACTCCAAAGTTTTTCACACAGTGTTTGCGTAGTGGCATGACAATGTGTGTAAGGTGATGAGGCATACTATCATCCTCATCCAAATGTGTGGAATAGTAGCCTTCATTGACAAGGCAATTGAAAATAGTACCTGTGTATCCTTGGAGTCCTACCTTCGTTGATCCTCGATAGGAGGAGGAGGGGTAGCAGCTGAAACTAGCCTTCCTTCTCGGATAGGGTGGTAAATAACATGATTAAACACTATTTATAGCAATTAACAAATTCACAAAATTGAAATGCACACTTTACCATGTAATCTTGGACATTGGACACCCTGTTGGCCCTAAAACTGGCCCCCCCTTTCCGTATTTATTTAACTTAATTGAAGAAGAAGTTGATGTACAATGGGATTCTCCCAATCCGTTTGAGTATTCCAACTTCCCTTGTTCAAAATGACCTGCAAGTCTTTAATCAGATTTGCCCCTTGATTCAGGCAAACAATTGGCCTTCACCTGTTGTGATGGAGATGGAAAATGCCCCAAATTCAATTATTTGCTAGTCCCTTAACTTGAATAGGCTAAAAACAGCTTTATTTGAGTTGAATCCAATTCTTGGAGCTTCCGATTTCTGGTGCGCTTCTCAAGGTTGTTGGTAAACCCTAATTTCTGTTGCAGATTAGGGTTTATAGTAGAGAAATTTGAAATTTCTCAGCCTCTGGTGATCTCAATGCTGTAATCTTTAGAGCAAGATTGTAGAAAGGTTGAGAGATAAGAGACAATGCTGAGGAGAGAGAAAATTCAGACTCTCTTTGTGAAGAACTGAAGAAAATCTGTCATTTACTATTGCTGCCTTGTCTCAACAGCTTTTAGATGCAAAAACTGAAAAAAATTAGTCATCTATTGTTGTTGCCCTATCTCAAGAGCTTGTAGATGTTGTCATATGTTGTTGATTAGTCTTCTCCTACCCTTGGTTGCCTCAGACGGTTCTCCAATGGTTGTAAATCAGACCAATAGTATCTCCTCTCTCTCTCTCTCTTGCAAGCTGAATATACTAAAATGCCTCTCTCCAGCCTTTAAAGCCGTTTTTTAGTCTTACATGGGCATTTTTGACAAGTGGGAGCCTTCCCAAATGATTTTTTGAGCATTATTCATAATTAAATATTACTTTTCAGTCTTTAAATCTCAAAAATTAATTTAATAATATTTGGGTGTTGTGAAATATAATCTAGCTGGCCAATAATTAAATTGGCTGGGCAACTTTTATTCCTGAGTGTCTTTGCGTCATCTTTGACCATTAAATTGGCGTTAGGTACCATTAAATGTCACTTCTCTAGCGTCACTGACATCTGACACTTATGGCCAAATGAATGACCTAGGCCAATAACTGTCACTACATACCACCAAGTACCTGTGCGGCATAACTTATAGCAATTTTTGCCTTTGACATCCTGTGATTTTCTTGGGTCCCGGGCTCGTAGATTTACTCTAATCCCAATGACATCTCACATATGCAACATTTACTTAACCATGCAATTAAAATTTAATCCACATGTTAAGTGAGGTTTTGAAAATACATGTCCTCATGATAGTAGCAGCAACAACCTATCCTCTAGCATTATGCTGAGGTTTCTAAGGTGCAAGATCTCGTGGTTGTTGCAGATCATGAGTGCCATAATCCCACAAATCCTTTGCCACAAGAAGGTTGCACACCATGAAACTCCACATTGGGTAGTTGGTGCCATCAAGTTTGTCCTCATGAGTGAGGACACCAAGGATGCTGCTCTTATCATTATGCTCTTGGTGTGCCATGCGGCCAATGATGCATAAAGATCATCAGCCA
The DNA here is from genome assembly GCF_053477565.2 of Lygodium microphyllum. NCBI lineage: Eukaryota > Viridiplantae > Streptophyta > Polypodiopsida > Schizaeales > Lygodiaceae > Lygodium > Lygodium microphyllum. The sequence goes on from NC_141145.1 coordinate 117,668,733, forward strand.
AATATTTCAATGCTAAAGTATAGAATGTACTCTATTGAGTATCAAAAATCCCTACATGAGATTAGAATGCAAGTACCAAATTGTCACAAATCTTGCCAAACTAATGTTGCACAAATCAACACTCACTGTAGATTACGGCAATGCATTGCTGTACTTGCACTTGCCTCAAAATGCATGTCCAAAAGAAAACAGCTTACAAGTATTGAGTCTCACCAAATTAGTTTGAAATTTTTCAAATGTTACTGCTAAATCTAATTGTCACAGCAAATTAATGCTATTGTACTACCTGTTTTTTACCTTGGAATGCGTGTTGGGAAAAAGCCCCAAATTTCTTCGCAAAATTTCAAAGATAAAAGAAATTTGTACCTTACAGTCTGCATTTATGCAGAAATGTTTCCTTAGGACATGTGCCAATAGTGACCAGTAGCTGGAATTTGCCTCATGATGTGTATCAGAGCCAAAAAACTGAAAAGGCCTAAGTTTTTGGTACCAATGTCGAAGAAATTGCGCAACCTTGGCAATTTCGATGGAGATTCATGCAACGGAATTTGAATCAGGCAAAAGCCCCAAATTTCTTTGAAGAAATGTTAAAAATTTCTAGAAATTGGAAAAGTCAGTCAATTGTCCTTAAAGTTCTTGACACAGAGTGTGAGAAATTGAAAATTTCTTCAAAATCGGGTATGAGACGAGTAAGATGGATGAGAGATTACAAAATTTTTCAAAAATCTCCAATTTAAGAAATTAGGATTTTGTGTTTTTTCTCGGATTTGTGGAAAATGACAACACGTAGGGCTAAGAAAATGGCGAGCAACATGGAGAATATCATGAGCTAGGTTGAGAGACGTTATGTGTGCATGGTTGCTTTTCTGATACCAAATGTTGGAAATGGAGGTAGAGAGAGTGTGTGTGAACACAAGACGATGAGCAAGAGTGGGCAATAGTTCTAGACTCAAAAGATGCAAGTGCTAGTATGATAGAATGAAAATACAATAGATCTTAAGTAAGCTAGATATATCCCTAACTCAACTAGAGTTAATTTAACTCTAGAACTAACTCTAGTAGAAGTGTTGACACAACTTATTAATGTAGTTGTGCTCACACTACGAACCAACTAACTACAACATTGGGCACTGCCCATAGAATTGGTAAATTCTAACAAAAAGATCTCCATTTATACACTTTGAAGTCCTTAAAAGAGGGCAACAAATGCAAAAATAGGAAATTGTCTTCTAGAGCTTTAGAAAACAAGATTCACCGAAGGAATAGCCGATGCAACAATACGATGTTTCAAATGTGGCATAAGCAAATGATGACAATGGGGCAATGGATGCATATGCAAGGTCAACTTGGAAGTGCCAATCTATTCGGTTATGGATAGCAAGGCATGCGTGCTAATGTGGATTACCAGGGATGCATTTGTGGTAATTTAGTTCTTTGAGCAATAATTGATACTTCTTCAGCCATTGGGATGCAAGGACCAAATGAATTTGGTATGCAGCCACCTATGCATGGTATGCAAGACCCAACATATTTGGGTATGGCAACTGGAATGAAAAACCCAAATTATAGCAATGTTGGCATGATGCTAGGGCAAGTTTGGCAATGCATACGTGCAGCCCATTGTGTCTGGGAATAATGTTGTTAATGCTAATCAAGCTAATGCTCCTTGTAGTGTTGGTCATGAGGGAAATGCAGCCTATGTATCTTTTTTCCCAGTAGTGTGAAAATTCCAAGGATCTACATGGTCTAGAAAGACAAAGATCTAGAACCTAGTGGAGGTTTCGAGGCAAGTAAAGTATCCATGTGATACGTGGCAAACATTTAGGATTGTTTCACCTATGGAAGGTTGCAAATGGATGGAGGGTGACTTCGCAAATCATCCTTAGTGATGCAGTTTACCTTGATTTGTTTCACTTAGAGTAGATTTTGGATTAGGCTCTTTCAGGCTCAACAGAGCATAGAAAGTCCAAAGTATTGGTGTATGCTCAAGAGGGAGGTTGCACCTCCACCCCCATAGTAATGACTATTGTTAAGACATTGCAGTTGTTGCCATTACTTTTGGTTTATTCAGCATAAAACATACAGTGGGACCACCCACTTGTTGCAACAATATCATGAATGCTTGAAGCCAACTTTTGAATAAAATATTAAATCATTCCTATGCCTTTCATGTGTCATAGAATTCCATGCACGCAAGATAAGTCCGCATGTGTCTCTAATTACGGGACACAAAATGAAAGGATGAGTCTTTGTTGCTCCTAGCATCATCGTGCTCTCTCACAAGATACTTGTACATGTATCGAGTACCCAACATTATGATTGTAGATCTACGATATTCTAGCATACTTTTATTAGCTTTAGTATTTTAGCTTTGGCTTAGGCAACTTTTCTTTTCTTTGGTCCATGTTATGTGTATGTACTGGAATCATATGACCATAGTTCTCTTGAGTTTTGGAAATGGGAAAATGGAAACACATTTTGGAGTTGCGAAATGGAGTTTTGGCTTGAGGCCAAAATGTTGAAACAAGTTTCATGTTGATTTCTAGGAATGTTTTCATATTAGACATGTATGAAGGGGTGATACCATCTCTATCTAGAATCTTTGCACCAAAACACTTCAAATTTCTCAACAACATAGAGTATACATGTACCATTAGAAGAGATTTGACCAGCATATGTGATGCTACCAAAGAGTGTAAAATCACAATATATGAGTTTCAAGAACTTTCAAGATGAGGAATTCAAAACTCAATGTAAGAAATTGCAATATGCCATGAACGATGAGGTCAACAGTCATAGATTGGTATTTTGTCACAAGACTCAAAAAGAGTGTCCTTTACCATGGCTATAGCTTGCTAGAAATAGAGAGAACCAGCAGCAAAAAGAGAGAAAGGGGGGGGGGGGGCGGGGGGGGGGGGGGGGGGGGGCGGGGGGGGTGACTAGCTCTAATGAGTGTGGACAGTGAAGGATGAAGAGAGAAGAGGGGTAGCTTGTTGGAAATAGTGAAAAAAAGTTGCAAATCTGAGGGAAAATAGGTCCAAGTAGCGTGGAGAGGCAAGGCTTTTAAAATATTAGGGAGCTGGAGGATGAGGGATTTAGAATTTAGGGGCTGTAGACAGCAGTATATCTGTAGGAGGTGAAGTGAACATCAGGTAAAAGAGGGTGAAGAACCGAGGAGAATAGGCAGAAACTACACATGCAGCTAGGGAAGTGAAAAAGTGGCGTAAAGTGGACTATACCCTAGCTATCCCCAAATGTGTTTCAGAACTGAAACATTTGGCCCCTATCATTCCCGTTTCAGATCCCCAAAACAGTGTTTTGGGAAACTATGATCATGACATTGTCTTTCTTGGGTGTCATAGGTCAAATTGGCCACTTTAGGGTCATTAAACAAATTACACACATGCATGCAGACTGATTTTTTGAGAAATAACCTATTTTGAGCCCACCATAGTCCCATCAATTACATCTCACTTAGTTTTGGCTAAGATCTGGCAGTCTAGTGAGAAGCAGTTAAATGGTAGCAGATTGCTCTACAGGGACATGGTAATGGTATGATACCACACAATAAGTCCGTTTTATTTGTGATAAACAGTTGTGACCTTGGGGCACTAAGAGGTAGACAACTGTGATCTATAGATTGGAGAGTGTGGTTAGTGTTCTGTTTGGCTGAGAGTATGGTTCCTTGTGTTTCTGTTGCTTCTTGTGGCTATTGCCAGGTTCTTTTCTCAAATGCATCTCAGTTGGAAACCTACATGTTTGTATCCACTGAATTGAGTCTAATCTAGGGACATAGCTTTGCTTCCACTAAACTAAGTGTGAGACTACCTCAAGCAAAAAAGGTGGGGTAAGTTCATTCCATAAACTTAGTGTTTTGTAAGGCTATTTTCCATAGCAACATGGAATGGGTGGAACGGGGCGTTGGAACATGGAAATGCCATTCCCTAACGGGCAGGAACGTGAAATGTGTTCCACTGGATTGGAATGTTCCTTGCCTCCCTTTCCACAACATTCCAAGCTTGGAATGGTTCAAGCTGGCCGTTCCATGTGGGGAATGACCATTCCACCGTTCCCTGCCCCCCATTCCACAACGTACCAAGCTGGCCGTTCCATGTGGGGAATGGCCATTCTAGCACAGTTGTTTTTTTTCTTTTTGGTGGGTGAATTCTTTGGTTCCTTTGGTGTTGTTGGAGTATGATATATGATGTATCTTTTTGATAGTTTATTGAGTACTCACTCAATACATTAGTTTGCATTCAGTTTGAGTTCTTTAAAAACAAAAGTACCGTTGGCCTTACCACTTGGTCCTTGGCTCTCACATGATGCTTTGATATGTTACTCAGCCTTCAAACATTTATAAATTATGGCTCTTGAGTATAGCTCAAAACAAAACTAACTCAAACCATCAAAAACCATCTCTCAATCACTCCTCAAAACATTCACCTACAATCATAACCTCTCAATCAAAAAGAAAATAAACCAAAATATTAGCAAAACCGATCTATCAAAACCAAACAGACACACCACATAACCAATCATCAACATATCATAACTCATCTAAAAACCATCATGAGCTTCTCAAATCTACTCAATCTATTCCAATACACTTTAAAACACTCCCAAACAATCAAAAAACTAATCAATCAACCATAAAATTGTTGGGGGCGCCTCCGCTTAGCTGCCAATGTATTACTACACTAACAATACCTGCACCTGCACACTGCATGCAGCGGCGCCCATCACTATCATTTTATTCTTTTTTCTTTTAGTGATAGATGAATAGAGGGAAGGCCGATCATACATTGTGACTGTTGGAGTTCCCACATTTTGAGTCTCTCTCTCTCTCTCTCTCTCTCTCTCTCTCTCTCTCTCTCTCTCTCTCTCTCTTGCTCTCCTACCATAGCTCTCTCATGCCAGCTTCGATCCTTCTCACCTTTCAACTCTTGGTAGCCATATCCGACTCCTTTGAGCTCTGATCACTCCTCAGCTTCCCGAGCACCTCCTCGGCCCATTTGGGCACCCTCAGGAAATTCCTTCAAAGGTATTGAATCATTCTTTTGCGTGTTTATTTTAGTTTACAGGGTATAGTAGGAAGGGCTAGCCGTAGCTCCCCAACCATTGGAGCTCCCCCATTTCATATCTTGGCTCCTACCTGATTAGGCTTGACAAGGCTTTGTGTAGGCTTTATTTAGGCCCTACTTGAGTCCCCCTTCCATGCCATTAATGCCACGTGGACCAGTAGCATACCCAATTATATCAACCCTATTTGTGCCAGCTTGAAGACCTACAAACAAACATTTTTTACTTCAGTCCTCCCTTGGTACTCATTGGCATCTTGAAAACACTTCATTTGGCACTTGGGAACACCCCCTTGATGCTCGACATTGGTGGATTATCATTGGCATTGATTTGTGGACTGATTTACCTCAGTCTAGGACTGTTTTTCATAGTCCATAGGCAGCCACAAATAGTGTTACATCAGCACTTTATGTTTATGCTTGGATGGCATTGACATTTGATACCTGGTTGATCCCGACTATTAGGGGAATGTATGCCTATTGATTGACCATCATTTGGAGCTGATTTATGGCCTAAAAAACTTAGTTTTACACAGTAAATCACTATTGTACACTCCAAGGCTGAATCTTATTTAGTCACTTTATGCTTTGCCTATTGGTCACACGGGTGCTTCCCATATGTTTCATATGACTATTAGGATGCAGATGAAGGTTGGAAAATGCTTTGGATGGTTTTCGAATGTATTTTGAGCCTTGTTTGAGCTCTGTATTGGTTGGCATTTACTTGACATCGGTCTACACTGTCAAGATTGTGGGAGAGAAGGAAGGAGTCTCGCTTGAAGCTTTCTTGCTTGCACAATGGGGGAAGACACACAAGGGTGGAGGCTGAAAACAGTTTTCCTCTTCTTAGTTGTGTAAGCCAAAAGAACTCAAGTACAAGGAAATAGAAGAACCCTCTATATGGGTCTCAAACCAAACTCAACTAACTAAGGTGGCATACTAACTGAGCCACGAACTAGAGTAGATAAGGATAGCTATCATGTAGCTATTATTCAGGGGCGGTGTACCAACCGCATCTGCAACTGACAAGTCGGTGACATAAATACACAACGGTCACCCTGGCGTATCACGAGTGGAGCTCGATATCTCAACACTCCCCCTCGAGCTCAATCCCAATTCCTGCACACCAAGCAGGTCTCTGAACTTGCGCAGCTTCTCTGCGCCCAATGCCTTCGTGAATATGTCAGCTACCTGATCCTCTGTGCTGACATAAACTAGATCAATAAGACCTAGTAAAACCCTCTCTCGCACATAGTGATATTGCACCTCAATGTGCTTTGTTCTAGCATGATAGACTGGGTTATTTGCCAAGTGTATACTACTCATGTTGTCACAATAAATGACAACTGGCCCATCTGTAGACTGATGCATATCATAAAGTAGCTTATGCAACCAAGCTACCTCACATGCAGCCATTGCTGCACCCCTGTACTCAGCCTCTGTGCTCGACAAGGCAACTGTAGGCTGTTTCTTGCTGCTCCAAGTGACTGCAGCACTCCCAAAAGAGAATACATATCCACTGGTAGATCGTCTATCAGAAATACTACCAGCCCAATCAGCATCAGTGTATCCATGCAACTGTATCTAAACCCCAGTCTCATAAAATAGTCCATACTGCAATGTGGACTTCACATACCTAAGTATGCGTCTAGCCGCATCCAAATGTGGTTTCCTTGGAGCTTGCATAAACTGACTTACCAATCCAACAGCATAGCTCAAATCTGGCCTGGTAATAGTCATATAAATCAAACTTCCTACTATGCGTCTGTACATAGTAGGGTCTTCTAGAAGCTCACCTGCATCTGTGCTCAGCTTCACATTTTGCTCCAAAGGAACTGAAATAGGCTTACAGCCTGTCATCCCATATTTGGACAGCATGTCCAATCCATACTGCCTCTGCAAGAGCTATATCCCACTTGGTGATCTAATCACCTCAATGCCCAAGAAATAACGCAGCTCTCCCAAATCCTTCATCTCAAACTTCTGCTTCAATAGCATTTTCACATGAAGGATATCTTCAACACTGTCACCTGTCATAATCAAATCATCAACATAGATGACAAGTAGCATAATACCTTTCTCTGTTTTTCTCACATAAAGTGAGAAATCTGCCTTGGAAATCTGAAAGCCAATAGTGACAAGATACTGTCCTATCTTGTCAGACCATGCTCTAGGTGCTTGCTTCAAGCCATACAAGGCTTTCTTCAACCTGCAAACAAACTCAGGATGAACAGCATGCACATAACCTGGTGGCTGCTCCATATAGACCTCTTCTTGCAAATCACCATGCAAGAAGGCATTCTTTACATCCATCTGATGTAAAGACCATCCCTTTGATGCAGCCATAGCAATGACTGCTCTTACAGTTGCCATCCTTGCAATTGGACTGAATGTTTCTTCATAGTCAATGCCATATGTTTGTGCATACCCCTTGACTACTAATCTTGCCTTGTATCTATTCACAAAACCATATGCATTGTGCTTCACCTTATAAACCCACTTACAGCCAATTGCATTCTTACCTTTAGGCAAAGGTACTAACTCCCATGTAGCATTTTCTTCCAAGGCATCCATTTCTTCATCCATGGCTTTCTCCCATTTTTCTTTTCCCATGGCTTGCTCAAAAGATGTGGGTTCTGGTTCCTGTATCACTTTGACCATATATGCATAGTGAATGGCTGTAAATCCATCATATTTCAGCCTATCCACAGGATACCTAGCTCTCGTAGACCTGCGCAAAGTAGGTTCACTCCCAGGTGCTCTCAAAACATCCCTGGTCTTCCTTACTCCAGGTGTAACAATAGAAGGAATACCCAACTCATCATCAATGCTCTGTTCTGAGCCACTGGATTCACCATCCACATAAGAGTGACCTGCATTCACATCAAACATGGGCTGATCAACCTTCTCTTTTCCTTTTCGTGATACCTGGATACCACTATCTGCATTGCTTTGAGAAGATTCTCCTGATCTCAATCTGCCTGTCCATGGCGAAGAATGTGAACCACTTCTAGAGGACGCTCCAGGTCCACTAATATTTTGTGACTGCTGCTGTGAATTCTGTGCAGCATTACCATTTTGTGCATCTTCATCATCAATCACATTTACTGGTTTATACCAGCTACTCATCTCATCAAAAACAACATCTCTGCTCACTGTAAACTTACGAGTAGAAGGGTTATAGCATCTATACCCTTTTTGCTGCAGAGAGTAACCAATAAAGATGCACTTCTCAGCTTTTGGATCCAACTTGGATCTCAGCTCATCTGGCACATGTACATAGGCAATGCAACCAAAAATTTTCAAATGAGAAATATCTGGTTTCCTACCAGTATACCTCTCCTCTGGAGTCATTCCATGTATTGCTGCAGTGGGAGTCCTGTTCATTATATAGACTGATGTAGCAACTGCTTCAGCCCAATAAAAATCTGGCAAGTCTTTTTCATTGAGCATGGCACGAGATACCTCTCCAATATGCCTGTTTTTCCTTTCTGCAATTCCATTTTGTTGTGGGGTATAACTGCATGAATATTGCTGCTTTATGCCATGCTCCTGCAAGAACTTTGCAAACTCATTTGAGAGGTACTCTCCCCCTCCATCTGACCTTAGGCATTTTACTTGCAGGCCTGTTTCTTTTTCAACCATAGCTTTAAGAGTTTTGAAATGCCCAAAAACTTCACTTTTCTTTTTCATAAAATACACCCAAACTTTTCTGCTGTAGTCATCAATAAAACTGACAAAATAATGACAGCCTCCAAGAGATGCAGCTTTAGTAGTCCACACATCAGAGTGGATTAATTCCAATGGCTTCTTACTCTCTTGAACATGTCTAGGAAATGGTTTCCTTGCATATTTTCCAAACTGACAGGCTTCACATACCTTATGCATTTCTGCAACCTTGAATTTAGGCAATCCTGCAACAATGTTTTGGGCCTGCATTGATTTAAGTCGCTGTACATTAACATGACCAATGCGTTTATGCCAGATATCAATATCTGCAACTACACCGGTCCCATGTGCAAACATTGCTGCACTCAATTCAGGCATGTCTGCATCCAATGTAAACATTCTGCCCTTCTTCTTTCCTTTTGCTATCAAGTGACCTTTATTTTTCATATCCTCAACAAAGCATCCATGAGGATTAAATCTGACCTGCAAGCCCTGCTCAACCATTTGACCAACAGAAACCAGATTCTTGGTGATATTCGGGACATGAAATACATCGGACAGGTATTTCTTTTTCCCATCCTGCATAGACAAGGGAATTTTTCCAATCTGCACAATAGGATGTGCAGTATCATCACCAGTCTCCACAAATCCTAGTTTTTCCATTTTCCTTGCATCCTCCATCCATTCTGCATGACCTGTCATGTGGTTTGATGCACCTGAGTCAACATACCATACATCATTGCTTTCTTCTGCACTTGTCACAGAATTGTTCATGTGCTGCACCATGAACAAATGCTCATTTTTGTCATCACCCTGTCTACTAGAAGATGCATAATTCCCTTGTTGCAGTTTTCCATTCATGATGTCATTCTGCTTTTTATAGCAGTTTTTAGCCATATGACCCATTTTACCACAGTAGTAGCATTCAACATTACTGTTTGCATTTTGACCTCTTTGCCATCCACCACGACCTCTTTGGCTCCCCCTGCCTCTAGAGTTACCACGTCCTCCTCCATAAGACTGGTTTTCTTGAGTTTGCTGCATATTCTGATTTCTACCACGGCCTCCAAATCGGCCTCCTCTACCTCTGCCTCTACCTCTTCCAGCATTTGAGTAGAAGACAGCTTCTTTTGAAGTTCCTCCTGAAGAAGATGCACCACCATTTCTTTGCTCCTCAGAAATTAGAAGAGCAATCAACTCCTCAAAATCAGGAAATCTTTCACGAACTGAAATGGATGTTCGAAACTGCGCATAATCCTTTCCTAGACCATTCAAGGTCACAGAAACTAAATCATCATCTTCCACTGGAGACCCAATGGAAGCAAGTGCATCTGCAATCTTCTTCACCTTCATGTGGTAGTCATTGATGCTCATACTTTCTCTTTGCACATTATGCAACTCTTGCTTGAGCTGCATTTTCCTGGCTTGCGTATTTGTGCTATACATTTTTGACAAAGTATCCCATGCCTCCTTTGGCATACTTGCATCCTGAATATGCACAATCATAGAGTCTGAAATGCTGATAGACAGCCAGTACATAACTTTCCTGGCTCTCTCATGCCATGTTTTAAATGCCTGCATTTGTTGTTGATTGGGAACATCAGGAAGAACTGGTTCTTCTTCATTTCCTGCAACAAATTCCCAATATCCTTTTCCCATAAGGAAATTCGTCATTCTAAACTTCCATGCCTGGAAGTTGTTCTTGTCAAGCTTTTCAGTGACAATCTGTGAAAGAGAATCAGACGCCATTACAGAATACTACAAGAAATTCTGTCACTGCAAAAAACACAGCTTCACCCTCACAAGGGCAAATCTGCAAAACTGGCGAAAGTGGTATTTGACCACACAGTCACTTCCTAGTGACGATTTTGCATAAACAGGAACCAAGGATGATTCTGAAACTCCCAATGTCTCTGCGCACAAGCATACGATGCAATTTCTACAGTAACTTTTCACCGACCTGTAGAACAGTGGCTGCACAGCATAAAACTGAGCCTTTTCCTGAGTGCGTGCAGAAAACTTCCGTCTGCAAAACAGGCCCCGAAATGGCCTCAAATCAAAAAAACAAGGTCGCCTAGGGCTAAAGCCCTATCCCGCAGCATATACTGCCCTCTTGCTTCACCGCGAAGGGCGTCTCAACCTGAGACAATGCACTCCTGCAATTTTCGGATGTGCTACCTGCAGAGATCTGCTCCCAAAACAGAAAATGAAAGCAACACTGCTCCTCTTACTAGACCACCGCGAGCTTGGCTTGCTTTCTTGAGCTCCTTACCACGAACAAGGCTCTGATACCATGTCAAGATTGTGGGAGAGAAGGAAGGAGTCTCGCTTGAAGCTTTCTTGCTTGCACAATGGGGGAAGACACACAAGGGTGGAGGCTGAAAACAGTTTTCCTCTTCTTAGTTGTGTAAGCCAAAAGAACTCAAGTACAAGGAAATAGAAGAACCCTCTATATGGGTCTCAAACCAAACTCAACTAACTAAGGTGGCATACTAACTGAGCCACGAACTAGAGTAGATAAGGATAGCTATCATGTAGCTATTATTCAGGGGCGGTGTACCAACCGCGTCTGCAACTGACAAGTCGGTGACATAAATACACAACGGTCACCCTGGCGTATCACGAGTGGAGCTTGATATCTCAACATACACTAGCATGCTTTGTGGCAGAGGCTATACATATGGTCTATGTATGACCCGTTGGTACATGCTTGATGCTTATGTTACCTACACATGCTAGTTACATTGTTTGGACTTGAATGCTACCAGAGATTTGTTTGGGCTTGACTTTGGATATTCTGGAGCTTATTTTGGTCTTGCTTTGTCTCATCAAAGATTGATTGGGATTGTCTTCATGACATTTGATACTTTCATTGGATACTTGACCGCTCATATGCTCTGGATGTCTTATTGATGTATGATCTTGGATACTCCATCACTATTGCTCTTACTTGCTTTGTTTGAGCGTATTTGCTTGACACTTAGGACTTTTGTGCCAGTGGGAGTGTCTTTGTACGCTTATCAAACATTGAGCAGTGCGGGTTGTGCATATTGAGCTTTTGGATCTTTGAGACCATGATCTCCTTGTGGATGATGTATGGTTGATATGCCTTGTAGATGCACTTGGGCTGATTTGGCTTTGTATTTACTGACCAGACATCGACTTGTGTCAGGTCTTAGGGCAGTGGTATATACATTTTGCCATGTTGATTGGGGAGGTGTACCGACTTTACTGACAAACTTTGTCTAGTATTGGCTCATGTTAGTTTGACTATTGCATGCTTCTTTATGTCCCCTTGATGTTGGTTTTGCATTGACAATCAGTGATTGACTTTGAATATTGGGTTTTGCCTACTATTAGATATCATTGTACACTGATGTCATAAATTACAGCAAGCATATGTCTCCAGACTGTCATGTATTTTTCATGCTAAATCATCCTGGTTTGATGTACTTTTGATGGTACTTAGTAGGCAATATCATTAAATACTCATTTCTTGCCATTTTTCCTTGGTTTTGGTGGTTTTTTTGTCATTTTCTATAGTCTACAGTAAGCAATTTTGAATTGTCTGCATTGTTTCAGCTTGCAATATGGCATCTTCTTCCACTAATAGTACTATCTTCAACATCACTAAGCTTGATGGTACAAATTATGTCTATTAGAAGAGCCAAGTTTTGCAGGTATTGGTGCAAAAACCGCAAATAAAGCCACTAAGGTTGAGTAGAGAGCAGCTTGAAACTATGACTAATGATAAATGGATGGAGCTTGATAAGTTATGCAAGTCTACCCTCATCTTGCCTCTCATTGAACAGGTGCATTACAATGTGGTTGAGGAAGCATAGAGTGCCTAGCAACTTTGGGATAAGATCAAGAACCTCTATGACAAACAAAGTCCTGCAAGTCAAAAGTATTAGCTGAAACAGCTTATGGATCTCTGCATGAAAGAGAATGTGACCATGTCAACTCATCTGAGCCAGTTTCATGCTATTCTTAAGAACTTGGTTTCGCAAGGCATTGATTTCAAAGAGGATGTCACTTTATTTTTCTTGCTTGTAACTCTTAATGAGACTTGGGTTGTATTTTGCACTGCCTTATGTGCTTCTACCACTACTCTAAAGCTATCTAATATTGAGATCTCTCTTTTGCGCAAGAAGAGATAAACTGTAAGAATTTGATGCCTATCATATGTCTCATGATTTGACAATTAGAGGCTGACATGATCGAAATGCAAAGAGTGACCGTGGTAATGGCCATTGATGGGATTTGCAAGAATCTCGGTCCAAGTCACAAGTCGTGCAGTAAGTCTCGTGGGAGAATTGCAAATCTGACTTGTCATCATTGTGGGAAGAAAGGCCACATAAAACCACAATGTCATGAATTGCGCAATGAAAGGCGCAAAGACAAGGGGAAAGAGAAAGTGCACGAAAATTCTTCTGATCGCAGCATAGTACCTACTAAGTCAAGTGTTAAAATTGAAGAGATCAATGTTATGCAGCCCGAGGATAGTGATGGGCATTATATCCTTGCAGCAGCTTCATCTAGTGCTTTGCAGATGACAGAGATACACTCTATGTATGCACAGTGTTGGCTCTTGGACTCAGATGTATCCTTTCATGTGACACCTTACCGAGAGTGGTTTCATTCATACCATTCTGTTTCGAGTTTTGTGCGCTTAGGTGATGATAGGTCTCTTGAGATTGTCGACATTGGTGATGTTAGGCTGCAGTTTCCTTCTAGCAACAGTTTTGTTATGCATGATGTACGTCATGTACCTGCATTGACACGCAGTCTCATGTCCTTTGGATAGCTTGATGATGCAAGATATCGTGTATCTTTTGGAGACTTTGCATGAAAGATTATTGTGGCAGGCTTTTGGATCTACAGTTAATCATGCTTTGTCTGTGGGGTCTTTATCTCATGTATCTCTTTGGCATGCCCATTTGGGGCACATGTCCATTAAGGGAATGAAAATTCTTTCTTGTTTGCAATACTTACTGCCCCTTGACTATTCTCATTTTGATTCATGTGATCATTATCTTTATGGCACGAAGACTAGGTCTATGCATAAGAAGTCTAGTATGTCATGCGTGAGTGAACTCTTGGCTTTGGTTCATTCTGATGTCTATGGGTCCATTCCCTATCAGTCTATGGGTGGTCCGAAGTATTTTGTTACTTTCATAGATGATTTTTCATGTAAAGTATGGGCTTATCCCATAAAGCAAAAGTTTGATTATTGGCATTTTTCAAAGATGGCTTGCTTTGGCAAAAACCCAATTTGGGCATAGGCTGGAAATGCCTAAGGACAAATAATAGGGGTGAGTATGTCTCACGTTCTTTTGAGCAGTTATGTGATGAGAGGGGTATTAAGCATTAGTTGACTACCCCCTAAACCCCTCCCTAGAATGGTAGGGCTGAGGGGATGAATAGGACCATCCATGAGAGGGTTCGCAGTATGCTTAGCCATGCAGACCTATCCCAGCACTTTTGGGCTAAGGCATTGATAGTCATGCATATCATTAATAGATCGCCTTGTAGTGCCATTGATTCCTAGGTTGCATAGGAGGTATGGACAGGAAAGCCTCCCTCTTATGTGCATTTATTTGTCTTTGGATGTAAGGCATTTTTCCATGTGCCCAAGAACAAGTGTAACAAGTTGGATCTTAAGAGTGTTAAATGAATATTTCTTGGCTATGGAGATGCAGGGGAGTTGGGTTACCGTCAATGGGATCCGCACGCGCCGAAAGTCATCTGCAGTCATAATGTAGTCTTCCATGAAGACAAGATGTATAGGCAACCTGAGAAGATAGTGGAGATACACATGGTTATATTTCAAGAGGAGCCACAAGCTCCCATACAGCCAGCTAGACAGCATGCAACAGCAATAGCAATAGGTCCTCATAGCTAAGGTGTTGGACAGAATGTTGGGCAAGCAACAAAGCCTGTAGTGCAGCATTGTACTAGAGATAGACACCCCCTTGACATATTTTAGCCCTTAATGCATTATGTCTTGGTTACAAATGTAGGAGAGTCTTTCATTTATGATGAGGCTATGCGCAGGGGTGAGAGTCACTCCTAGGAGATGGCTATGCAGTTTGAGATAGACTCCTTGCATAAGATAAGCCTTAGGATTTGGTTTGCTTGCCTAGTGGCAAGAAGGCTGCTCTACCAATGTAAATGGGTGTACAAGTTGAAGAGTATCTCTAGACACCCCAAGCCAGCTTATAAGGCAAGACTTGTTGCTAAGGGTTTTAAATAGGAGCATGGATTTGACTATGATGAAGTTTTTTCTCCTATGGTTAAGATGACCACCCTTCACTTGATTTTGGCCTTAGTTGCATAGCTTGACTTGGATTTGTATCAAATGGATGTCAAGACGGCATTTTTACATGGGGATTTGCATGATGAGATTTACATGGAGCAACCTAAGGGCTTTACAAAGCCTGGCAGTAGGGAACACCTAGTGTGTAGGCAAAAAAAAAGTATTTATGACTTGAAGAAGGCATCTAGGGAATGGTACCATAAGTTTAATGCTTTTATGCAATCATAGGGCTACAGTCGTAGTGCTATGGATCCATGCTTATACACAAAGAAAGACCGTGATGGACCTTTGCTTATTTTGGTACTCTATGTGGATGACATACTATTAGCAGGGAAAGCTCATGATGAGGTAGATGCTCTTAAAGATCAGCTCAAGAAGAGCTTTGAGATGAAGGATCTAGGACTGACCTCTCACATACTTGGTATGCCCATTAGACACAATAGGCATCAAGGACTCTTCTACTTGTCAGAGAGGGAGTAAATTCATAAAGTTCTTGAGCGCTTCTGCATGCAAGACATGAAGCTTATTGGTTGTCCATTGCCTTCTTATGTGAAGGTATCACAGACCGATTGTCTGTAGACAAAGTCTGTAGAAAGATGAGGAGAGGGCCAAGATGGCCAAGATTCCCTATGCATCCGCAATGGACAGCAGTCTTATGTATGTCATGATAGCAACTCATCCAGATATTACCTTTGTAGTTGGTGTTGTGGCACGTTATATGGCTACACCTGACAAGAAGCATTGGGATACCGTGAAGGGTATCATGAAGTACCTGAAGGGCATTGCAGATATGTGTATATACTATGGCAACTAGGATACAAGAGTTGCGGGGTACACTGACTCTGATTATGCATGACATGTAGATCGTTGAGGCCAGGGTGCAGAAGTTACAACTCTTTTTACCATTAAGGCTCTATGGTTAGGCCACAGTGGTGAAAAGATCCTCTGAGTATGTTGCAGCCACTGAGGCTTGCAAGGAAACCATATGGTTAGGCCGTTTGGTTCATGACCTTGGCATTGATGCTATCCCTACATTGCATTCGGATTCTATGAGTGCTATTCAGTTAGCCAAGAATTCATTCTTCCATACGAAATGCGAAGACGAAACACTTTGAGGTGATGTATCACTTCATACGTGGGGTCATTGAGGATAAATCTATTGACCTTGTCAGGATCTTGACTTACCAAAATCCTGCAGATCTTCTCACCAAAAGCCTCTCTATGAAGCGCTTTGTCTTTCTCAGGAGATTGATGGGCATGGGATGAGATGACATCTTTCCTCATCCTATTATATATGTGTATATATTATATTATATTTTCTTTTTCTTTTTCACTCCTCACTGGGCAGATTCTCCTTTAAGTGGGAGGTTATTGGAGGTAAGGGCACCTCCGCCTATCCACCCATGTATTACTACAGTGATAGTACCCGCGCCTGCACACTACAGGTAGCAAGCGCCAATCACCATCACTTTATTCTTTATTCTTTTAGTGACAAATGAATAAAGGGAAGGCTGGTCACACATTGTGATTGTTGGAGTCCCCACATTGTGAGTCTCTCTCTCTCTCTCTTTTGTTCTTACTCTCCCACCATAGCTCTCCTGTGCAAGCTTCAATCCCTCTCATCTTTCAAAAATCTAATAAAAACTACCCAAAATACTAGTAAAAACTAGCTTAAAATACTATCATTTCAGCACTCAATATATCCCCACACTTAATCAGGGAGGAGCGCCCTCACAACTTTGGAATAAGAGAATAAAATCTCTAAAATAATCGCATGCAATCATCAACTCTAGCTCTAATAAATCCACATTCATTGATCCTAACCAATAATGTGCATCTTGTAAACAATTCTAACGAAAAGAAAATGCATTTTATCCATTAACTCATCCTTTAAAAACTAAAATCATGACAAATTTGTAAAGGATATAATAGAATTTTTCATCTGTCCATATTGCAATTCATAAAAAACTAGGCCAGCCTTTCCAAATTTGTAAAGGAATATATTGGACAAGTTGAGGTGCCATTCAGATGATAACAAGATACACACTCTATTAAGAATCATATGGTGGTGGGAAAACTTGCTTGAGATATTGCACTAAAGACACACTATACATACAAGAGAAAGCTCACTCAAAAGCACAACAAGAGAGATGGAGGCCAAAATGTTTTCTTGATGGTTTCTTCTTCTTCTTGCACTCATAATACAATGTACACAAAGTATAGATAAGATACAATATAAAGAAAAGTAGCCTACTAGGTCAAACAATGCATAACTAACTATACTAATTGATTGGCACTATAATTATGCCAGCTATAGATAGGTACAACAAACTAAATATAATAAGTGATAAGTCAGTGGCCATGTGAGGATCATAATGACCATTGATGTGCTAAGTGTGGATGTGTGGACCCATCTAGCCAAGTGGTATATCAGCAATGTGTACACGTATTGAGCTTGCGATCTCAACACTCCCCCTCAAGCTCAACTATATCTTTGCAACTCCAAATAAGCTTTGAAACTTTCAAAGCTTCTCTGTACCCAATGCCTTTGTGAAAATGTTAGCAATATAATCATGTGTGCCAACATATACCAAGTCAATCTCTCCTACAAGTACCTTCACCTTCACAAAGTGGTAATCTACCTGAATGTGTTTTGTCCTAGCATGGAATGCTGGGTTTCCTAGTAGCTAGCTATATATTGTTCATATTGTCATAGTGAATGATAGCTGGGCCATCTCTCTACACATCTAAACCACCCAATAACTTTTGCAACTATACCATCTCACATGTTGCCATAACAACACCTCTATACTCAGTCTATGTACTTAATAAAGCAATTATAGGTTTCTTTTTACTGCTCCATGTAACTGCTGCACTACCAAGGGAAAACATGAATCCATTGGTAAATCTTCTATCAAACATGCTACCAATCTAATCTGCATCTATGTATCCAAACACCTATATATCCTTGCCTACTTCATAAAAAATTCAGTACTGTAAAGTGATTTTCACATACCTCAATATCCATCCAATTGCATCCAAGTGAGACTTTCTAAGCATTTGCATAAAGTGATTGACAATACCAATATCATAGCTCAAGTCTATCTTGTGATAGTCATGTAAATCAAACTTTCTATCCTCTTGAACGTAGTAAGGTCTTCTACCTCATCCCCAACATCAACACTCAACGTCACCTTTTATTCCAATGGCATTGAAAGAGGCTTGCATACTGTCACACCATACTTGGATAGCATATCCACTTCATAGTGCCTATGGGACAACCATATACTATCATCACATCTGATCACCTCAATACTAAGAAAGTACCTTAGCTCACCCAAATCCTTCATCTCAAACTTCTTCTTCAAAAATTCCTCAACTTCAAAAATCCCACTATCACTATCACATGTAATAATTAACTCATCCACATAGATGACTATGATGACCAGGCATGCATCTCAATTTTTGACATAAAGTGAGTGGTTAGCATTAGAAACGCAAAAGTCAATGTTGACAAGATACTCTTTGATCTTGTTAGACCATGCTCTAGGTGCTTGCTTCAATCCATAGAGTGCTTTCTTTAACCTACACACATATGTGGGATGCTTTAAATCCTTATAACCTGTTAGGCTCCATATACACCTCTTCTTGCAATTCGCCATGCAAGGATTTCTTGACATCCATTTGCTGTTTCAATCATTGGCTACTACCAAAGTAATCACACATCTAATAGTTGCCATCCTATTAGCAACTGGATGGAATGTCTCTTTATAATCTATGCCATATGTTTGAGCATACATTAGGAGAAATATGGACTCTCTTTTTTGCCCCTTAAGGGGTTTCTCTCACCTCTCTCTCTCTCTAAAAAGAGATTCCAAAATAATATTAGAATAAGAGATATTCTACAATCAAGCAAATCTCATATTTGTATTTTCAATAGATTTCACCTATTATTTTATTCTCAAAATCTAGGATAATGTCACTTTTTCTCAAAATCCTCATAACTAAAAAAATACAATTCTATTTTTTTGTAAAAACAAAGCCAATCATTAATATACGACTCTTTAATGCCCTCATGAATTTTCAACATGAAAATATACTAGAATCATTCTCATTATTGCTTCTTAAAAGGGCGAAAGTTTGAAAACGATATAAAATGACGTACACATCATATTTTAGGATTATTTTTTACCCAGAGACACCTTTTTGACTCGAGATTTTCCTTGTAAATTTTTATTGTTTTTGGACAAGTATATGCCTATTTTTTGGGCATTTCTTCATTCCCTCTCAAAGCTCTAGTTTTGTCCGAAATTTTGTGTACTCTTCTCTTTCCCTCCAAAATATGGTTTCTTGCATACGAATTATTCTGCAATACTCAATGTTATCTACAACACTCTCTACCCTGCTACAAGCAATCTCAGGAGTGGTTTTGATAGCATTTACTGAAATCAAATAACCTCTATCTACAACACTCTCTACCCTGCTACAAGCAATCAAGTGATAATGGAGGTATCTTTATTTTTTAAATCTCTGTGATGTTATTATTCTTCATAGTTGTTGTTTAATCCTTAAGTGTCAATTCATAGAGAGAGAGAGAGAGATGGGGATATATATATATATATATATATATATATATATATATATATATATATATATATATATATATATATATATATAGAGAGAGAGAGAGAGAGAGAGGAAAAGAGGGAGAAGGGAGGGGGGAAGAGAGAGGACTGTGTGAGATGAACTAGGAAAATAAGTGATAGAGTGATAGAGAGTAAATTAGGGTAGAAGATAAGATGATTTTATTGTTCTCCACTAGCCAAGCTTCTGTATAAATGTTTTTAAATATATTTGATCAATTCTTCTTGAGAGAGAGAGAGAGAGAGAGAGAGAGAGAGAGAATATTTTGGATAGAACACAAGACAAGATTGGATGCTGATTAGAGGTAGATTAAAAGCTAAGATTACAGGCAGATTAGGGGTTGATTAGGATCTATCATGACTGAAATCAAGAGAAAGAGACAAGATCCAACTGGATTCTCCTAGATGACATGGCACGCACCAAGCAAACGGCCCGGACATACCCCCTAGAAATCCTATGTAGAGGCCACCTCCCTCAACTCCACCACCACCACCACCATGCCAGCATCGCAAGCATCGATGGAGGCACAGTGGCTCTTCATGAGATCTGCCATTACGAGAAGACCACGCACCTCCTGATACCAAAGGCTCCATTCTAGAAGCTAGTGCGTGAGATTATGGACAACATACTCATTAAGAACAACAGGAGGCACTTCCTAGATGAAACACGCTTGCAACAACCCAATCACTGGACTGCCCAAGCCCTCCTTACACTACACGAAGTTGTCGAAGCTTACGTCATATCGACTTGTTCAGAGACTCGGTCTATGCAGCAGTACATGCAAGGAGAGTCACGGTCACTGATAGGGATTTGCGGATAGTGAGGTTCTTCCGCCAATGGAAGGATAGTCCTCGTGGAGATCAACAACGATAGGGGTGTACTACCAAAACATATACGAAATGTAGCTTTCAAAGAGATTTTGTAAAACCCTGGTTGTAATGGATCCCATGTAAAATGTTATGAATATGAATACAATTTTTTTGGTGCGTCTTATTTTTGTTTATTCACTTGTTACTTGTTTTATTTATGTCTTTGAGTTATTGTTACATGCGTTCGAACAAATACATATTGCGCACGAACTCGATAAATCACTACGTATTAAATTTAGGGTACGAATCATGTTGCGTATAAATATGATAAATAAACATAATATTCAAGTAAAAAATAATAATAAATGACACGTATGATAAACTACATTGCACGAAAATCCAACAAATATCGGTTTTCATTACTTCAAGAGAAGATTACAAATTACATTAAATTGGTGATGAGATATCATTTGGCACTAAGTACATCTACTCTCTCCTAGGCTTCTTTGAGCTAGACTCCCCATGGTCAGAGCTATTCTTGATCATAGGCAACAACACATTTTTCCCTAGTAGTTCCTACATAATGACATTGGGTTCTTCAACACCAGCAACCATGCCATGGGCCACCATGGAAAAAGTGGCCTAGACCTAGTACTATAGAATAAGTAGAGGAGCTTCGAACGTCGAAGCAACACTACTTTCTCCAAGCTAGATTTTGTTTGGATGGTCTTAAAGGACCCAGTCTTTGTTAGTGCCCTCAACTTCAAGAAGTTCTCAAAAAAAGCCGAAGAGCATGTCTAATGGAACACAAAAATGTCGCTCACAAGCTGGCCGATATACTCCTTCAATGCCGAGTCCTGCACCCTTCCTTGGCTACCCGATTGACCACCTTATCTAGATGAAATTTCATCTATATAGACAATGTCCTGCATCACACAAGTTCAGTGTCAGACTCACTGTGTGAAACTCACTATGCATGGAGTGTGGTAAAGATATATACATCAGATTTGCATCAAAATTTACTAGTATGGCCCCTAGGGCATCAGGAGTGTACACATCAAATTTTGCCGGGATCAAACCCCCAAAGCTGCCCTGGCGAGAGGCTCGCGTCTAGGGGCGTGAATTTGCATCGGGAGTGTGCACATCAAATTTTGCCAGGATCTGGGCCCCTAGAGCTGCCCTGGCCAGAGACTCGCGTATGGGGGCCTGAATGTGCTCTAGGGGCCCGATCCCGTCAAAATTTGATGTGCACACTCCGATGCCCTAGGGGGTATGCACATCAAATCTTGTCGAGATCTCGCCCCCAAAGCTGCCTTGGCCGAAGGCTCACATCTAGGGGCCCGATCTCCGAAGCTCTGGGGGCCCGATCCTGCACATTCAGGTCCCCTAGATACGAGGCTCCAGCTAGGGCAGCTCTAGGGACCCGATCCCAGAAAAATTTGATGTGCATACTCTTGATGCCCTAGAGGCCCTACTGGTAAATTTTAACGCAAATTTGATAACATTAATCCGACAACATTACCTTCTCTACATGATCTATCTGTTGTTGTAATGGAGCATCCAGGTCTGGTCCTGCAGCATGGCCAACCTCGTCTCTCTCTTGGGAAGGTACTACATAGTTGGGTCGAGGTCCCCAAAAATAATTTATTGCAACTACTCGAACTCCTCATGTGAGATCTCATACTATGGTGCTGCATTCTCAATCTGCTCTTAGATGCTCACAATGGCAGAGATGTCATCGACACTCGTGCCATCATATTGAGCCACCTCATCAACATGTGCTAGTGCATCTTGTAAATCAAAATCTATAAAATCATTAGGTGCATCACGCACCATGATACAATATAGCTCTTCTTCCCTTAGCTCCAAAATTTCTAGTACATCCTGCATAAGTAAATATTCCACCCCCTCAATGATGATAGCATGGAGAGAAGCGAGGGGTGGCTTATCTCTTATTGGCATCTCAACAGGGCAAGGAGGTGGGTACACAATGGCTAAGCTTTGTGTTGTCTCTACTCTTGGCGAATTGACTGTGATCTCTTCAGGCTCCCTCTCGAAATACTCTAGCTATCGCCAAGAGGGTGTGTTAATGTCTTCCTCACTGTCCTCTTGCACTGAGCACCTCAATGCACAAAACATATATGGCAAGTGCTGCATCACGCTCGATGAGATCCCCCGTGGTGTGGTCCTGGGATGAGGTGGGCACTGCTCTGGCACAGAGATACTAACCCACATGCATGAGGGCTCGATTTATTACATTTGCATGGCTTGATCCATCATGTAAACTATATAGGAAATCTGTGGTGACCCATCTGAGAGTAGAGTTTGGAATAGAGCAAGTGAGAGGGTTTGCCACATCACAAAACAATGCCAATATACTAGAGCTAGGGTCTACGGCGAAAATCAATCTCTCTAGACTCAAGGTCGCGCAAAATCTAGGGTATATCTGGTCTCATATGTGTGCGTAGCATGTGGAGCTAATCCATGCAGTGAAGGCGGCGGTGGTAGCCATGGCACGCACAGAGAGAAGGAAGGAGAGTACAAGTGTAGGGGAGTAGAGAATGAAAGTGAAAATGAGTTTGGAGTTATAGCTTTTATGTATCCAAGGTTTTGAAATAAATGTTCTTTTTTAACACTAAAGTTTTAAATTAAAACTCTTAACTTAGTTTCTTTATTTTAATACTTTAAAGTAACCATTAAAATTACTTATACACACAAATGCTTTGTTCTACTTTATTATATCCTTAATTATACTTGGATAGCTAAGTATATGCAAGTCCAACTACAAAAAATATAGAAAATTTTTAAGAAAAGAAATATAAAAGACCTTCAAAATCCCTTGGATCCAATTTAATATTTAATTTTAAGAAATAAGTAGAAGAGATGAGCTATAATATATCATTATGCAAAGACAATATTGCATAGATTATAGAACTCCAACCTACAATTTAATTATGATTTTAATCGGCATGATTAACTAATTACAGTATGTATTATCGCATGCTTGGATCATAGTAAACTAAGATTATCTAAATTGAAAGTACTCAGAAGTTTTAAAAAAATTATATTCATTCTTTATATATAAAAATTTACAAAGCTATCTCAAGAATATGTGGAGAAGCACATTGTTTACATGTCATGGATTGCTCACTATGAATCCTAACCTTTCTATTATCTAACTTGAAATAGAAGTTGTAGAGGGGCTCATTGGACATTAATTGGATTTCTTGTCTCAAAAAAGAAATGGGCCAATGGCTCTCTGCACTGACCACAAAAGGATTATGACCATTCCACAAGATAACCACATCTATGAGAGCTATATGTGTCTCATCTCGGGTATCTTGATCCAAGCTAATCCACTCCCCTCAAAAAAGTCACCATCTTCTATATCGAAAGAGAATGCACAGAGTTTGTCTAGCGATGAAATACCTGTAATAAAAACAAAAATAATGCTAAGTAAATATGAATAATACAATAATTCATCTAAGCAAGATCTATGTCAATCAAATCAAGGCATTCAAAGTAGTAAAAAAGATTTACCTGAATGTGAGATCAGATTGGTTGACCCTGCATTCAATCGTCTCATCAAAATGTGTTCTTTTGACTTGCCAAGACTCACCCAATAGCTGACTCATCCATTCCTCGGATGGACACTTGCATTGATAAGTAATCTTTGTTTTCTTCAGAATATCACATGAATCAAACAAATGTGCAAACAATGAGAATGGAATAAACCAACTAAGATGCACATCTTTGGAGCCTATGGTGGGTTTCATAGCACTATTGATGTCAGATTTTATCTTGGACTTACATGCTCCTAACAACTCCAAGCTACCAATCAACCATTCACCACTAGATAGTGGCGGCAATGGGACATGCTGCAATCTCTGGATTTCTACTACATACAATGAATTATAAAAAATGATATTTTGAGTTACAAGTTGACTTTCATAGTTATTATCATAGATCAAAGAACCTATGTCTTCATGCCAAACATGTATCTTGCCGCTCAAACATTCCACATTCTGCCATTCATGCAAAGTTGATGGATATAGAGCTATCAGTAAAACAAGATTGAACTAGAACACTGCAAATATTTTTAAATATAACTCTGATGCAAAAGAATAAACAATGAAAAATTTTAAAAACTTACTATTTTGTTTATGAATTTCCATGTAGTTATTGTCGTGTACAGAGATTTGTTTGTGTTTATAAACATGTTGGATCAACACTTCTGTTACTATACTTGTTCCATTGAACACTTTTCTGAACTCTAAAATTCTACATTTCCAATGTTTGCTAAGGTTTGCAACATCCTTACGCCTGACCTTGAAACTCCCTCGAGTACTTGGGTGCATCAAAATCCAATCCAACTTATAGTACTTATCACAAATCCAATTATCGACATTATCTTTCCTATTGAAGACCTCCACTGCAAGTATGTTACTGATGTTTTTCCTCTGTGAAGACATCTGTAGTAACCAAATACAAAATTTACCTATCAACATGTGTATAATTTACAAATGTTCTCTCCAAATGAAATGAAATTTAAATGGAGCAATTTTAAAACAACATTGTACTTGCAATTCTTTTCTCAAAGAAGCCCAGAGATGTTGAACAAGAAGTTGACTTATAACAAGACCATTGTTCCTTCACTTACAAATTCCTAGAGTACAAAAACAAAAGAAATATCGAGTCAAAACATACATATAATGTACATAGGCTTTGTCCAAATGAGTTGAAACTTAACCATGGAGCAATAGAAAAAAGTGGCAATATACCTATGGCTCTCTTTGCAAAGAATCCCAAAGATGTTGAAGAAGTTGAGTTTTTAAAAAATCATTATTCTCTACCCTCAAAGACTCTAGGAGTAAAAAAACAAAGGAAAACTCAGTATGCATAAAGCTTGCATACATTTTGTCCAAATGAGATAAAATTTAACCATGGAGAAGCCAAAAAACAAGACAACATACCTGTAACTTTATTTACAAAGAAACTGTAAGATGTTGAAGAAGAAGTTGAGTGTTCAAAAGATCATTGTTCTTGACTGTAAGAGACTCCTAGAGTACCAAAACAAAAGAAATTACATGTTAGAGAATGCACATAACTTGCACAGGTTTTGTCCAAATGAGATAAAACTTTAGCATAGAACATCCATGGAAGAGAACAATATACATGTAAAGTTTTGTGAAGAAAATCTTAGGGTTTTCGTAGAACAATCTCTGCTCTCATAAAACGTGTGAAACTCACTCTATGTTTGTGTAGAGGAAATGAAATTTCACAAGGTTACAGATAGGGCAAGCAACAGTGAGGCTATAAGATTTCATCAGGAAAGAAGAAGCGGGGAAAGAGATATGATAAATTTGAGATCCGCCTAAGAAAGAGGGGGAAATTAAAAAGGGGAGAAATGAAAATTCAAATATAAAAAATAAGAAAATGAAAATTTGACTCACAAACTTCTAGGAAGTGTCAGCCTTGTATTCCCCACATTTCCCCTTATTTTATTGCTGAGGGAAGATTTGGGCCAAGATATAACTAGAAGATTCATGTTACATGAATCTAGAATCCCAGCTTTCTAATTGGTTAGGCCTATATTTCTTTATTCACTCCTTAAGGGGCAAAAAAGAGAGTCTATATTTCTCCTAATGGCCTTTTGTAACCAACCTAGCCTTATACATGCTAAAATAACTGTCTACATTATGTTTGATTTTGTAAATACACTTATAGCCCATAGCTTTCTTGCCCTTAGGAAATAGTACTAGATCCCAAGTCTTATTGGCTTCTAATGCAGTCATCTCCTCATCATTGCTACATCCTAATGAGTATGACCAATAGCATCCTCAAAGCAAGTGGGATCAATATCCTCAACCACCTTTACCATATAAGCATAATGGTGAGCTACATAACCTTTAGAACTAAATCTTTTAATAGGGTATCTAACCTTGCTAGACTTGTGTACCACTAGATCACATAGTGGAGACTTTGCATTACCATGTGCTCTATGTACACCTGGTGTCCTGAATGAAGGAATACCAAGCTCATCATCCAAACTCTCTGAATCAGTGGAACCTCCATCAAATCCCCAATGATTAGTAGATGCATCATTACCATATAGCACTTTCTTCTTCCCTTTGTCTTTACCCATAACACTTAGATGCACCTAAAGATGTAGGGCTACTCCTTAGTCTCTCAAACCAAGGGTTGACTATAGATGTAGTACCAAACAATGTTTTTGATTCACTAAGGCTCCATGATTCTTTCTTTTCTTTCTACACATGACTATCATGATCATCATCAAACAATGCATCAACACTAGATGCATACCAACTAATCATCTTGTTAAAAATAACATCCTTGTCCACTCTAAACTTACATGTGACAGGGTTATAAAAATGATACCCTTTTTACTCTAAAGAGTATCCAATAAAGATACATTTTTTAGCCTTTGGATCAAGCTTTTTTCACACCTTATCTAGCATATTAACATATCCAATACGGACAAACATGTGACACATCTGGCTTCTTGCCTGTAAAAAGCATTCTTTGAGGGTCATCCCACTAACTGTAGCTATGGGGGTTTTGTTCATAATATAGACAGTAGTATAAATAGCTTCAAACCAAAAAAAAAATTGGCATATTCCAACCCATCGATGCCCATGCAACTTCTGTAATGTCTATTTTTTCTTTTCACAATCCCATTTTGATATGGAATATACCTACAAATAAACTATCTCTTTATCCCATGAGACCTCAAAAAGTCACTAAAATCATTAGAGAGATACTCTCCCCATCCATCTAATCTCAAGTACTTAACCTTTAAGACTATTTTTGTTTCAATAGAAAGCTTGAATGTTTTTGTTTCAATAGAAACCTTGAATGTTTTGAAGTACTCAAATACATCCCTCTTTTCTTGCATGAAATATACCCATAGCTTTCTTGAACAATCATCAATAAATATGAAAATTTATTTGCTGCCACTGAGAGATATGTTCTATGTAGGCCCCCAAACATCAATATGCACAACATCAAGTATGTTTCTTTGCAATCAATGATGTACATCACAAGACAAGAATCGGGCCTTCATGTGACACATGGGGATACCAATAAACGAAAAAGCATTAAATTTCAATCGAAGACCAACCTAATGGCGAATGGAAAAATAAAAAAAATAAAAAATGGGAGAGACGACTAGGGGGGATAGGGTAGTCAACTCAAGCAATGCTTCCATCTACCAAAATGGAAGGAATAAGAAGGAAAGATGTCTACTTGGAGATGATGGATAAGACTATTAAATGAGAGCACAGTTTCAATGAGAACAGGGTGTTCACATAAAAGAAGGCCAAAAACGCCAGAGAAAAACGTACAAAAATATGCCAAAAATAATAAAAGACAATATGTACATTGAAATGATGGGTTGTGTGTTGAGCCTAATGCACCAACAATCAAGACTTTGGACGGACCTTTATTGTTTCAGAAGTTGCAACTTACTTCGGTGGCGATCTCTCACCTTGGCTCTCACCACTCCACTCTAACTAACCAAGTGTTCTTGTAATATCCCCCGTGTCCCCGTGCCTTCCCCCCCATGCGAACCCCCCCTTAAAATTTTTAAAATTTACACAATTTTTTTTACTCTCTCTCTCTCTCCCCTTGCCGACTGCAAGGCGGGGAGAGAGAGTGTGTGTGTGAGTAAGAGGAAGATAGGGGGCATGCAGCCCCCCAGGTGGGAGGGTGGCAGCTGTGAATAGCCATCTCCCCCCCCCCCCCCATACCACCACCTCCCTCCCTCCCTCATTATAAAGGGGATAGTGCCCCCCCTGTGGCCATCGCCTGCATCATCACATCCCCCCCTCCATCTTCGATAGTAGAGCGCCCCCTCCCTCGTCATCAACAGGCGGAGCCCCCCCTGGCTCGGGATTTCAGCGCAGCCCCCCCAACATCATTGTCCCGGAGAGAGAGAGAGAGAGAGAGAGAGAGAGAGAGAGAGAGAGAGAGAGAGAGAGAGAGAGAGAGAGAGAGAGAGAGAGAGAGAGAGAGAGGGAGAAGAAGAGAAGAAAAAGAAGAAGAAGAGAGAGAAAGAGGAGAAGAAGAGAAGAAGAAGAAGAAGAAGAAGAAGAGAGAGAAAGAGGAGAAGAAGAGAAGAAGAAGAAGAAGAAGAAGAAAAGGAAGAGAGAGAAGGAGAAGAAGAGAAGAAGAGAAGAAGAGGAAGAAGAAGAAGAAGAAGGAGAAGAAGAGAAGAAGAAGAGAGAGAGAGAGGAGAAGAGAAGAAGAAGAGAAGAAGAATAAGAATAAGAATAAGAGAGAGAGAGAGACAGAGAGAGAGAGAGAAGAGAGAGAGGGAGAGAGAGAGAGAGAGAGGAGAGTGAGTGAGTGAGTGAGTGAGTGAGTGAGTGAGTGAGTGACGGAAGCTTCTTCTCCCCCCCTCAAAGAGAGGTCACATACCCCTCTTGTCATTTCCAGAAATATGCCCCTCCCCCTTCAATCTCTTCCTCCACTCAAGGAGAGGCGGCGAATCGTGCATAGGAGAGTACAAGAAATCTATCACTCGTACATGCGTCTTCGAGTATGCCCCCGAAGCGTAGTTCCACAAAGATGGCCGAAAACCCTGCAAGCGTGGATGGAGGTTCAAAAAAAGGTGGCACCGCAACTGCGAACGGTTCATTAGGCATCAATACCACTAGAATCATGGTATCACTCCAAACCTAGGTTGCTCTATTATTAAATCATAGATTATAATTATCATAGTGGAAATCATATTCACATGCATCACATTAAATTATGTGTTTGATAATTTCCTAGGTATGAACTTAGTTGTGATGTATGTAACAAGCAAGATAATTTCCGTCGTAAGATATCATCATAATAGGTGGAATTGATTAGAAATTACATCATAAATTACCAAAAATTCTTGCATAAAGTGCATTGCTCCTTGCACAAGTTCTTGCTTAAAATGCATTTTCAAAGGACATTGAAAGAAACAAAGTGCATGTCCATATCACAAGAAGAATTCTAAGGTACATGTAATAATCTACAGAATAGATTAAAGTGCAGATCATAGATCGTGTAAATAATTACATAGAGGATAATGTTAAGATTGCATGCATAGAAAGTACCTTCGCATGTGTGGCATAAAATATCATATGGATTATATCAAAATTGTAAGCATCGAAATGAAGGCATGGCATTACGTTGTGTGCATTAAAGTTGTTGGGAAAATTCAACTTTATTTGTAATCTACCTAATGGGACTAAGATCCATGAGTCCCATGTCAAAGTCCTTGGTGACTTCAAGAGGGATAGGTAAAAAGCTTAAGCACCTATGAGTATTATTAAGAGGGCTTAAGAAGATTATACTTAAGACAGAGTAGGACTGTTCTAAACAGAACCATCTTGACCAACCATGGTCAAGGGGATAAATCTTGATCAATTAAGATCAAAGATAAAGGTACATAGGTACTTCAAGGGATTTAGGAGATATCCAACAAGTTGACCAACCGAGGACGACGGGGTTGTCCATGATCTATTCTTACGAGAAGACCTAAGGTAAGGATAATTAGGGTCGGCAGGGTACAAACCATAACCCGAAGATAAAGGGGAAACAAGCAACCTAGCTTGCCAAGCCCTTGGAATCTCGCCAAGTCGCAAACAATCCAAGATCGAATGCTGGGAGCATTCGGGAAGAAGGAGTCACACCTTAACAGTTGGTCGTATAAACGCTTTGAGATGATCGTGATTGTACACTTAGGTACATTGTTTGAACTTCTTTGCTCAAGGAACTAACTCAAGGCAAAACACTTAATGCTTCAAGTTAAAAGCCTAGAGGAAGAGGCAAGTTCAGTTACCTCCGATTGTTTGCCTGGCCCTATCCAAGGGGGTTGTTAGCCGTTCCGGGTATGTGGATCGAGCCTGCCACGAGAGGTCTCTCCGTGGGTGCTGCTTGGAGCGGGAGGATGCTTTGGTGCCATGGGAGGCTCTGGCTATAAATTCATTGCCTTCGGATCCCGTACAAGAGGTCGACATGACTCGATATGGGATCTTGAGGCCCGTGTACTAGTCTACGGGGGGGACTTGGAGCAGCAATCCTGTTGATTGATGCTGGGATAGCCTTCGGGCATGATACTTGATGTATTGCGGGACTATGATAAATAAAGATCAGATATTTGAAAAAGGAACTTGCTTGACTTTGTTTTTGTGTCAATGCCTAAGTTACATGAAGAAACCTGTGTTTAAATTGATTAATTAAGGAAGTGGCTTTTGCATGTCAAACATAATGTGGGAGGTAATTAGATAACTAAGTAACCCGAGGAAAGTGTGGTGGACGTGACTTGGGTCCATCCTACGGAAGGGTGGTCATGGTTAGCTAGGAACTTTTCTCAAAAGACGTGATAACAAGGCTATAAAGACCTAGCATCAATAGAGTTAGAATCTTGATTTATGTTGTTTTAGGGGAACAGAATGGGACTATGCCTTATGGGCAGAGAGGTTGAGCTTCTCGTCCCTCTCGTTTCCCATTCTCCATGAATCAAGTGCAACATAAATTTGCTTCGACTCTGTTGTTCCTACGCAAAGTGGATCATCATAAGCTCGACTCTAGCTACTTCCTAGAGACTTTGTTGATAGGAAAGGAACCGTGACTTTAGGTCGATTCTAAGTGGAAACGGCCGGACACTTCCACTCGGGGCAGACTCGGGAAGACCTAGATCTCAAACCCGATGACATTCCTTGCGATTGCCAGGCGGCGCTTTCTAGACTCTCCGCACTACTAAGACGTGTCCCACAAGTGGACGAGTGGACATGTTACAGTTCTCCTCTCCAACCCAAGAAAGCAAGAATACAAGACTAGCTCGAGTTGTAGTAAACTTACCTTCTTGTGTTTGATGACCTGAAGATGGTTCCAAGACCACGATCAACATGATCCACTACGGTCACTCCTTTGCATCTACTACTAAGCAGACCAACGAGTCAAAGAGCTGGTAGAGAAGATGAGAAAAGCAAGACGATGGTAAAGAGCTTCACCTTCCCTTAGTCTCTTTCTCAACACACCTCTCACTCTCTCCCTCCTAGTTAACCTCAACACAATGGAAGCAAGATGATAGAATGGAAAGATAGAATAGGAAGCTTGAGTAGTCACATTGATAGAGCTTCCACATTATGGATGTGCCAAAAGGGGTGAATGCAACTAAGACCTCCCACCCTTATATAGGCTAAGAATTAGGGTTAGGGTTTGCGCTTCTTTTTCATTAAGGGTTTGTGCTCCTTTTGCGTTTAGGGTTTGCATCCCTTTTGCATTTTGCATTTAGGGTTTGCACCCCTTTTGTGTTTAGGGTTTGCAACCCTTTTTTGGCATCCTACCCACTTTGTGGGCTGTTCAATCATGATTGCATGCTTTGACCTTAGCCTAATTAGACCAAGCCTACGATATTCTAATCACAAATACATTTGTGCAACCCATGCAATAGTTGGGGGCGTGACAAATATAACTACGTGTGTGGTGAATACAATGTGCATGGGAGTGAGCTGGCTCTCACAAAGTAATACATCCATGATAATGTGGTGATGTCTATAATCTCCCAAAAAATAGTATCCTCAACACTTGTGCTTTCTACAACCTTCTCAAAATACTATTAACATTGTTTTTCCCCCCTAGGCTTGTGCCAGTCCCATGGCACTCACGCCATAGGTAGCATATGCTGGAGCTTGCATCGAAGACACAGAATCCTCAGAACTGTCAATTGAAGAACTAATGTTGCTAATGAAGAATTTGTTATGATGAAAGAGGATGATTTGTTTCCTACTGTAGGTGCAGATGACGTTGCTCATACTATGGTAGATGGTGTGACTGATGTTGTGATTGGTGAAAAATTCTGTAGAAGTTGATTATGCTAAAGATACACTTGACCGATGGTTCTTCTCATGGAGACAGCTAGAATGGCCCTTGTATGGGAGCTCACACTCAACCGCCAAGACCCACAAACCACTTATTGTTTCAAGTGTTTCAAGTGAGCTCTCATGGCTATCTCTCACCTAGCCGAGACGTGCACCATCGATCCTCTCGGGGTGTAGTGAGCTTACCTTGATGCCGAAATGAGTTGCCTCCTCTCTCACACAGGCTGGTAGCTCCACGATCATAGATGCTAGCTCAAGCATCCTCAAGCCTCCTCCATCTTCAAGCTCCATCCACCATAGCCACGCACGCAAGAAAAGAGAAGAGAAGAGAAGAGAGAATAAGAGAGAAGAGGAGATGGTAAAGAGCTTCACCCTCTTGATCCCTCACTCAGACACACTCAGTCACTCCCTCACACTCTCACACTACCTCTCTCAAGAGCACACACACAAGCAAGGTGAAGAGAAGAAGAGAAGAAGAGAGGACTCTTGTTAGCCATACACCAAAGAATGAGCTTACATTTACTTTTTGAACTATATATACAAGCCCTAAAATCCCATGGGCACCCATCCCTTTTTACATGGCCGGCCATTGTGGCAAGGTCCCTTTTTCTAATTCCCTCTTGTTGCCTAATGCCCTAAGCCTATACCCGTCTATTCTTTTACAAATGGCATAGGAGGGAGCCTTGCGCTCTTTTACAAGAGTTTTTAGAGTTTTTTTAGGTGCCTTTCATTTAAAATTGTGCTTTTTGCCTCAGCTTAGCTTTAGGGGCTGCCTCTACACCTTTGCTCTTTTTCCATCTTTTTTTCACTTTTTTCCTCATTTTTCCCATGGCACTTCTAGCTGTTTGTTAAGGATAGGAAATTGGCAAGTTGTTGGTCAGGTGATGGTAGGGCCACATCTGGACTCAGATGCTTTGGAAGCTTTGGCAATGATGGTTGATGGAGAAGCAAATGAGATATCAAGTGGATGATGGGGCCTCCGAAGTTGGTGGTTTGCCGCATTTTGTAGTACCTGAAAGGAGAAGATGCAGTGCTCTACCTAAGGGGAGTGTCTACCTTACCGTGTGGTGCATTGTGCTCGTGTTGGTGGAACGGAGAGCTGGGTCTAACCATAGCAGGCATGGGTGATGACCCACACTTAAGGGACCCGTTCGTGCAGTAGGGAGGTGCGATGTGTGTAGCGTAGGGTGACAGATCTAACTATAGGGGAGTGTTACCTCCCTAGGTATGTCTTGCCCTTGATGTGCCCTAAGCGTGAAGTGGGGGGTAAAAAAGGGGCTAGGGGGTTAGGAGTGGAGCCGGCCGACCGAAGCCACCGCACATGCCTAACTTGAGGACCCCTAGGTGCAGTGATTGTGTCATGCATGGTCCTGGTTGTGTCTTCATGTGAGTCTTTCTTTTCATGTCTTTTTCTTTTTGTGATGTGTTTTCTTGCCTTCATTTCTTTCTTTTATTTTTATTTTTTTCTCTTTTTCTTTTTCTCTTTTTTTTTAAATATTTTTACTAAGCTAGGATGATGGCCAGTTTCTAACTTTGATCGTCAAAGTAAGATGGAGAAGGGGGCCGGATAGATTTGCTCAAAAACTGCCAACTCTGCATGTACTCCTTAAGATTTATGCAAACATGGAGTGAAGTGGTGGAGAGGAAGGAGTGATTACATCGGGTAAACTGGCTATCATTCATATCTTTAAGAAGAGCTAGGCAAAAAGAAGGTAGAAGGCTAACTCTCATCATCAAGTGCATCATGGCGAGCTATCGATGCTGTTATGATCAAAAAAGAGGGGTGGGAGGCCACATTCTTGTGGGGTAGGGTCTTGCTTAAGTAAGAGTTTAAGAATCCTAAGGTAGTTACAGGTGGTTATGAAGGCTGGATCAGGGCAAGAGGAAAAGTCAACCAAGAAGCTGGTCATGGAAACATCTAGCCTTTCAAAGGTGAAGGTGAGAGCTTGTTCAAAAGAGGCACAATTAGGATTATAGATAATGGGGAAGTCATAGCGTCCACAGAGGGTAGTATCAAAATCCACTCCTACCCTATGAGGGTACGCCATAAATGTAGGGTTGTTCCTCTCGTAGGGTAAGGTGTTGCAAAAGGCCATCTAGGCAAGCATGCTAATGTTGCACACCCGTCTCCTCCACATGGACTGGCAGTTATAGCCTTGTATAGAATGTGGCACTTCAAAGACCTTATTCTGCCAAAAGTCTGCCTCTTCGGTCCCCTAGAGAGTGGGATTCTTTTCTCTCTCTTCCAGCCATTGTTGGCCTAGTCGGCTTCCAATCGCAATTACTTCCTCCACTACTTTAAGTGGCATGACTCTCCTCAGGCTATTGGGCAGAAGGAAGATAAAGGAGAAGGGTTTTTTGTCCCTTTCCTGTTGCTCCCAAATTATTAATTCAGCATGGAAACCTGCTAGGAGGTCATCTGGGTATGGTGGTAGGGGTGTGGATGGTTGCAGCTTGGCTCTCATTTTTTTCTTGGTTTCTTCCACCAATTTCTTTATCCTTTCCCTAAGGGCAGCTTGTCTTTCCGCAGATGTGTCAATTAATGGCTGCTCTTGGAAATGTGGCAAGGGGGGTTGTGGGATCACCTCTTCTTTAAATCTGCCCATCTCAAATTGGAGTTCAGCTTCATCCCTCTGTCGATCTACTTTGATGTGTTTCCTCTTCAAAGCCTAGTGCATCGACCTCCTGGGGGGTTAGGCCGGCCATCAACAAGTACTTTCATTGATCATCAAGGCTCAGCTCCACAACATCGGGTTGGGGTGGCATGTGCAGTATTGCTTGCAGGGCCCTACGGGCTATGCTTAGTTTCTTCTTTTCCACCTCGAGGGACTCCCCTTCCTCTGAGTGGGTGGTATCCATTAGTGTATTCAAGAAGGCTTTCTGTTGAGTGTTGGAGGCTACTTGGGCGGCCTCTACTCTGCTCTCTACAAGGATTTCCTCTTTTTCCAAGAGACCCAGGCGATGCGCCAAGGTCTTCATCCTCCGTTCATTTTGTCCCGTCCATTCTTCAGCTCTCTTCTTCATTTCCTCCATGCCTTCCCCCTGCCTTTGCACCAGAGCTATGAGTCTTTGCTCCTGGTCTTTCAATTCTTTGCTCATTTTCTCCTACTCTTTTCTTTCTAAGTTCAGCTTCTTAGTCTCCATCTCCTTGTGATGTTGTTCTTCCTCTTGCTTCATTTCCTCTTCTTTGGTGGCAAACTCCTCCATGCCTCATTCAATCTTATGAGTCTTTGCGGTTAGCTCTTCATGTTGCATGATCAAGAGTTTATGCTCCCTCTGCATTTTTACCAACTCCCGATTCTCATCTTCCAACCGCTACCTTCAGCTTTCCTCCCTGTCATCCTTAGCCTTCAGCTCTTATTTGAGATCAAATATCTTCTTTTGTTGCATGGCTATCTATCAGGTTTGAAAAGCAGCTACCGACTCTTTTTTCGCAACTAACTTGGCCACAGCTATCTTCCTCTCCTCTTTAGCTTTCTCTAGTTGAGAGAGCAATTCAACAATGTATTCGTCATAGTTAGTTGGTGGCATCATCATCATGTGGATCAGAGTGGTTGAGGCCTCCACTTTCTAGTGTTTTGGATCTTATCTAGATTAAGTGTCTGTGGCTGGCCTCTTCTGCCTATGGCCGTGGTTTCCATGCTCTTCCCTTGGGCTAACTCTTTATTTATGAAATATTGCATCCAGGCCACAAAGTTTGAGATGTCGGCACTAGTGGGGATGCTTGGGGTGTGGGTGGTTACTTCGGTGGTAGGCACCAGGAGGGTAGGGATAGGATGGATGGGGGCTTTACCCTTGCCTTCAGTGATGACTAGCGGTATGATCTCCGGCACCTAAGTGCTTGAGCCTAGCCCCTCCTCCCTGAGCGATATCAGAGCTCCTAGTTCATTTGCCTTGCTTTGTTGCTCTATAGACCAACGTGTGGCTTCCGCCATGTCTTCCTCCTCCTTCTTTCTCAACTCCTCTTCCTCACAACAGCCCTTCTCTCCCTCTATTCTTCTGCTTTCCTAGATTCTTCCTCCAATTTATCTACTTCTTTTTCTTTCTTCTTCCTCTCTTTGGCCTCCTGTTTTGACACCTTCTTGGCTTTCTTGGCTTCTTCCTTCGGCTATTCAGCTTCCTATTTCTTCTTCTTCTCCCTCTCTTCCGCCTCTTTGAGGGATTCCCTTTTTGCTCTCTCTAAGTCCTCCTTCTCCTTTTTGTGGCCTTCGTCATGCTTCTTCTTTTGTGTCATCCTCTTCTTAGGTTTCTTTGCTTTCTTTTTTCTTGATTGCTCCTTCTGTTCTCCTCCTTCGTCACTTTCGGTCCTATCGCTAGACAACTCTTAATCATGGTGAGGGGGCGATCTGTCGGGTGTTTCTCCTTCTCCTTCCTCTGCATCCTTTGCTTCTTTTACTGCCTCCTAGATGAGAGGAGTCAAAACACTTCCATAGCTAATGAAAGAGGCTTTGGATGAGGCTTTTTTCCTCTCAGTGATTTTGGAGGTTGGGGACTCCCCGTCTGCTGGCTTACTCCCCAAGGCTAGTGCTTTTTCTATCTGGTCTATGGTCTTGCCCACATAGCCATTCCAATCAACCTCATCCAAGGTGCAAGCTGCCACATTCTCCAGCACATAGCCATTCCAGTCAACCTCATTCCAAGGTGTGAGCTACCACGTTCTCCGACACAGGCATGCTGATCCGATGCATGAGGGAATTGTAGCGCTGGTTGGAGAACAATGAGTGCACTAGTTTTGCCTGCATGCGGGCTTTAGCATCAAGGATATCCTAGATGTGCTGATGTCATTATTGGTTAGCACCTCTTCCCTCTTCATCTTAAGCATGGCATAGACATCTCTTTTCTGCTTCTTCTCCACCTTAGGCTCTAACCCCAATGCCTTCTCCAACAAGGCTAGGTTCAAGGGTACCTGTACATGTTTGGCCTTCTCCCCCCTTCCCATTGTTACAGTCCCACATTCCTGATCTAGGTTATAAGTTTAGAGGAATTCCACACACTTTGTGTGGTTAGGCACTTGTGCAAACTTCTCGAGGTACTTAGCGAGGTTGCACTACTCTACAACCCTCTTGGTTGCTTCCTCCTTGGCCACTACTTCCTCGATGTTATGGATGGTTTGAAATTTTAGTTTGTTGTAGGCACGTCTTTCCAAGGAGATGCCGTATTGGGTCCTCTCCTCTTCTATGGAGCGAAGTCGGTGGGCATGGTCTTGTTGCGACATCTTTCATTCCTGTCATGAACCATGATTCCCATTAGTGCTTTTAAAAATAATAATTTGTTGAAAGGAAAGACTTTATGTTTGTTGAATGAAAGCATTAAGATCCAACATAGATTCTTCCCTTCAAAATTTTTGCCTTTTATTTCAAAGCTTTTGTTACATTCCTCCTACATCACCAGTTTCTTATGTGCTTATGTGTTTGCTTGATCTTGATTGGTTTTAATTTGATTCACCTTACCCCCTCCCCTTCCGAATTGAGAAGAATCCTTCCTAGGATTGAAGGTTAAGAGATCAATGGCATTCAACATTCAGATATAAGGGTTACTTGCGCATGAGCCAAGTATAGAATTCTGGGTTATTCTCCAGCTAAGATATGCAGTCCAGATTGAAGGGTCGGATACTTACCTATGTGATGTAATTGAGGACATCCATTAGGAAATCGTCAAAATCGACACGGCTAGCGATGTGTAGCTCTTCTTCGGTCAGGAGACGATCAAGATATGGGTATCCTTTGACATGCTCTTCCATGGGTTGGCCACAAAGAGTGGTTAACACTCTATATGAGGTGGGTGCGACATAGGTTAGGTCATACTCCGATGTCTTGATTGCGTGGCGCTACTCAGCGTTGGTCATGATTTGACATCCTTCGAGTTCCCATTGCAATCGTAGAGTGTACAAGTTTCGTAAAAATGGGGAGTTAGTGTCAGCTAATGCTTTCATCTCCTCAACTTCTTTGTCAGTGATGGAAGTCACGCGCTTATCGTAGGACATAATGAGACGTTGTTTGATGGCTCGTTCTCTTAATATCTCAATGCGTAGTAACTCGGCAAACTGATTGGGGTGTTTTGACAAATGTGAATTCAAATGTTTGCCAGGAACAAGGCATCATGCAAACTTTAGTTGCTAAAGGCCCTTGCAATACACCTAAGTCCAAGCGGTCATAACTTAGAGCCAGCGACATGAACATGGCATCTAAGCATCTAAGGCAAGCAATAACATCATCCCATGTGTCTTCAGCTAGGCCTGTGGTGTCTAGAGTTAAGAATAATTTTTACTCATAGGAGGGTTTAAGGCCTGCAGGTGGCTGGGGTTTGATGGGGCTAGAAGGCTTGGCGGCAGATGGTGGCAGTTGCCCATGAAGTGGTGGTTGAGCCTCGTGGATGAGCATCGGAGTAATATGGGCTGCTATACTTGGATTGGGTGGATGGTGGATGGTGGCCGAGCACTATCCCCCTCCGTAGACTTGGCTGTGAGTATTTCTATTGGTTGCCTTGCGAACTTTAATGAGGTTGCACAGCCCTTGCTGAAGGCTGTAACAATGCGAACGTTGCCTATGGCGAGGTGGATGCGCTGCGACTCATAATCGACATTGCAGTGAGTTTACTTCTTGAAGGTTCGCCCTAGCAGCAACTCCGTGCCTGCGTCTTTAGTGTTTGGCAACACGTAAAAGATCATTGGTACACTCTCAAACTCGTTAGCAACAACGTCTCTATACTTGTTGAGAAGTGCATCCGAGCAGCCCTCATATGGGCTTAATTTGGCATTAGTGGGCTGTAGTGGTGGTTCACCAAGTTGGGTCCAATGGTCGTGAGTTAAGACATTGAACTCTGCTCCCTCGTCGATCAAGGCATTGAAAGCGCATGTTTTCTTGGTAATAACTATGATGTGGAGGTGTGCGGGTTCTACAGC
The DNA here is from genome assembly GCF_053477565.2 of Lygodium microphyllum. Lineage (NCBI taxonomy): Eukaryota > Viridiplantae > Streptophyta > Polypodiopsida > Schizaeales > Lygodiaceae > Lygodium > Lygodium microphyllum. Next base: position 117,708,035 of record NC_141145.1, read on the forward strand.
TTCCTCATCCTCATCATTAATTTCCGTGATTGTGGCAACTCGTACTTTGACTGGGGGTTCTAACATTTGTGGCTCATGCAACGGATGCGTGGGAGGATAGTACTTCTTAATGCGACTACCATTGAAGAAGCCTATGCTCTCGCCATCTAGAGTATCGAGCTCAACATTTCCAGTTCGACTGATTGCACCAACTTTGAAAGGCCCAAGATCTCTAAACTTCATTTTCTACTTTTTTCCTTTAACTAAGTATAGGAGCACTAAGTCACCCTATTCAAAGTTGCACTACTTGACACGCTTGTCAAACCAGCTCTTGCATCATACCTTCTTGCATATGAGCGCATGAGTGGCTAGAAGGCAAGTTTTCGAGAGGCATTCAAGTTCAACCAGGCATTGCGTCCATGCCTCCTTCCCTTCCATTTGTTCTTGAAGCGCTATTCTCAAGCTAGGAACGAATAACTCTATTGGTAGAATTGCCTCAGTCCCATAGGTCAACCTAAAGGGAGTCTGGCCGACAGCCATTTTGTAAGCCGTACGGTAAGCCCACAAGGCTACCATCAGCTTGTTATCCCAATCGCTACGTGAAGCAGAGACTACTTTGATCACGACATTTACAAGGATCTTATTTGTGGATTCTGTCTACCCATTTGCCTAAGGGTAGTATGGAGAGGATTTTTGATTGAAAATTAGAAAGGTGGATAGAAGATGTGCTATCACTTCATTGATGAAGTGCATGCCCTGGTCACTGACTGGTTCAATGGGGTAGTCGAATCGTGAGATCACCTACTCCCATAAGAACTTGGAAGTCGTTCTAGCGTCATTCATTCATGTCACTTTCGCTTCTGCCAATTTCGTTAGGTAGTCTATGGCCACAATGATATATTTGGCCTACGAATACTGTGTTGCATGACTAATGGGTCCTATGAAGTTGATCCCCCATTTTTCAAAGGGTAGTCATGCAATGATTGGGGTCAACTCCATTTGATCCTTGCAAATCGGAACCTTTTTCTGCCGACACTTGTCACAATTCTTGACAAATCGTGCTGCATCATGAAAAAGCATGGGCCACCACAATTGAGACTGAAGCACCTTGCGGGGTGTTGTGTCTCCGCTAAAGTGCAATTTTGTTGTGCACCTCTGCGAGCACATCGTGCATCTCATGCTCACATGTGCATCTACACAACAACCCATCTTGCCCTAGCCTATATAGTTGGCCTACTATCAACTAATAGGGTTGGATTTTGAGGATAAGTCGCCTAAGTCAGGCTTTTTCTATCGGTCGCTCAGGCAATCTGTGCTCCACCACTTGGACGATGTCATCTACCCAATATGGCATTAGATCAGCCTTGAATAAATCTCTGTTGCTGGAAAGGTTAAACAGATGGGCGTTTGGAAATTCATCGATAATGCCTTGTCCAACGGCCTCTCCCATGGACATGGGGATGTGTGACATGTGGTCAGCCATGTAGTGTTGTTTTCCCTTCCGTACAACCACGGAGAAGTCAAATTCTAAAAGCAAAAGGATCCATCAATCTATGCGTTCTGTAGCGTGCAAGGTTTGTTTAATAGATATAGCAAGGTTTGATGGTCCACAAAGAAAGTAAAAGGCATAGCCAACAGATAATGCTGAAACTTCTTTACAACAAATACCATGGCTAAACCCTCTCTCTCAATCGTCGAGTAATTCATTTAGTCTCAATTGCTAGCAAACATCACTGGATAGTCGATGTTTTGTTCGCCAGGTTGGCACAACACTGCCCCCACGGTGAATTTCAAAGCATCAATATGCACATGGAAGGTAATGGTCCAATCTAGGGCTTGTAGAATCGTTGTAGTAGTCATAGCCTTTTTCAATTCCTCATACACTCGTTGGCATGCTTCAGTCCACTCAAAGACAATCAACAGCTTGTACAAAGGTTGTACAAAGGTCTTGCAATCAATGCATAGTTCAGCACAAACCGTCGATAGTATCTCGTATGGCCTAAGAAGCACTGAACTCCCTTATAGTTAATTGGGGGCGAAAGATCAACAATAACCTTGACTTTCGAGAAGTCAGTGGCAATGCTGTTCTTCAATACCATGTGCCCTAGGATGCATCCATGTTTCACCCAAAACTGGTGGCACTTTAAGGGGTTCAGGGAGAGACGATATAGGCAACACCGCTCAAAGACTGCTCGGAGTTTGTCTAAGTGTTCTCTCTAGGTCAAGTGAACACACAAGTCATCCACGAAGAATTCCAATTCCTTGCAAAGCATGTCTTTAAATATGGTGCACATGAGGCATTGAAAGGTGGCTGGGGCATTAGTCAACCCAAAGGGCATGACTATGTAAGCAAAGATGCCCCACTTAGTGACAAAGGTAGTCTTATGCCTATCGGCAGGTTGTGCTTACACCTAATTGTATCCAGAGAAGCCATCTAGAAATGTGTATGCCTCTTTGCCCACCACTCTTTCGAGCATGTGCTTGGTGTACGACAATGGGTAGTTGTCTCTCTTAGTGGCAATGTTCACCTTCTTGTAATTGATGCACACTCTAATCTTTCTGTTTTTCTCATCACTATGACTATGGGTGACACCCAGTATCCTACTCTCATCAACTTGTCAATCTCCTCTTTGACTGCATGAGCATGTTTTGCATTCATCAAGTATGGTTGCTGCTTGACTGGCATTGCGTCTAGCATCATTGGTATGTTATGAGTCACTACACTCGGATCTACCCCCTTAAGCTCTTCTAAGGACCAAGTAAACACATCTATATACTCTTGCAAGAGAGCAACAAGACTCGTCTCCTCTTCCTCAGTCAAGTCATCGGCAATAAAGACTAGTCAGGGTGTCTCCCCTTCCTGTGCTAGATTTATCTCCTTGACCCTGGCTGGTCCCTCGATGGGTTCACTCGTTTTCCATTGGCATTGGGCACCCAACAAGATTACTACCCCGTCACCCTTCTTGAATTTTGTAAATATCTTTGGGATATCCTACATCTTTCTTTGCTCTTCCGTTTGCATGACCCTAGGCTGTTTTTTACTTTCTTCCTTTTAATCGTCTGCATCTCAAATGGATGGGTAGGTTCCCCTTGGTGCGTCTAGTCTTGGATGGTCTAGGTATTTTTGGGTCGCTATCTGAGCTTACTTCTGACTCAAAATCAAACTCATCTTTTTTGCTAGAAGAGGTGGTTTCTCCTGGCGGTAGCAGCTCAAAGGGTGACTCTGTTCTAAGCACCGGTGTCGTACCTAGTTGGGTTAGGCTTGCTTGTTCGAAATCTATGGCTCCTATGTATTCCAACCAAGCATGGTCACAATCCATGCACATTACCCCTCACTCTATCTTAAAGACACTCTTTTTTTCTGGCTTGGAGTATGCTCATATCTGTTCTATTTCTCATCCCTCAGTGTCATATTCCACCATGTCTATCTCACCCTCACTTTTGTCACTGAAAGAAGAAAAATCCTTGTACTCGTCTTTGGAGTCAACTTCGTCTGACTGCTCATCATCTTTGGAGTCAACTTTGGAGTCAGCTTCGTACGCTCATCGTCTCCTAGATTTTGGTATATCTCTTATCTCTGATCAGGGACTAGGGCCCAATTGTACATGAGGTTTAAGTCATGCACCCTAGTCCATTGCCACCTTGGTTCATCTAACAAATCTTGGAGTGGCTTGAAGTTTGCTGTTGGATTGCCAGCTAGCTTGCCGGTCAAATACTCCAAAATCTCTTGGAGTTCCCTCTTAATATTTGGCACTTGGAATGTGACAGGTTTAGGTCGCCCATGAAGGGTTCCTGCCATCATGCAGACTGGTACGGAGCATGTGTCTTTTGACTTGCCAATTGTCTTGATAGCTTGCTCATATGCCTCATGATCCGAGAATGGCAAGTCAATCATAGCAAGGACATGCATCCAATCTCACTCATCCTCTAGGACTTCTTGACTTGAGTGTTACATTTAAGCATCGCGGAGATGGCATCCAACTCAACTAGTGAGGTCTTCCAAGTGTCCATCTCTACCGTCACAGCTTCCGTTCTATTGCCAAGGAAGATTAAGCCATTACCCCAATCATTGATGACCCTGGCATTGCGCATCCAGGGTCAGCCTAATAGGATATTATAGTCCACTCCCTTCATGACTATAAATTCAACCGAGAACTGGACACCTACGATTTTCATCGGCCAGTTCATCAGTACCCTGAATGGTTTCACTCTCATACCGTTCGCTAGTGTGACATTGAACATGGCAGTCTTGACAGGCGGGTTTTCCCAAGTCTGAAGCACTGCATAGCTCAGTACACTAACCCCCGCTCCTATATCTACAATCCCCTCTCTCGTTGTGTCACCTAGGGCTAAGACAAGTAAGACCGCATGCATCTCAATGCCTTCCTAGAAAGCATTAACGTGTAAGGACTTAGGCACAGAGTGCAGCATCAGACTCGATATTTGTGTCTCTGCATCATAGTCATGCAGGTCTACAGCAGCTTGCTCTCGTGATCCTTCAACCCACTGCTTAGGTCTTGCCATAGGGCGGAATGTTGTCTAACCAGGTCTCCTAGGCTCAGCGCACAAGGGTGGTCACTCACGTGGTAAGGAGGTCATTGGCTGCTCATCTTTCTCCTATTCCGGATTGTCCCAGCCAATGGTCGTGACTAATTTGTTGGCCTATAGCATCAAGGCTTTGCCTAAATGATACTACTTGTGGTGCAGTCACGTCTCTCGATTTTGGTCGAGGCGGTGAGACTGGCGTGCTTATGCTAGAGAGATCTTCGATCTCATCCTCTAGGATGGGCTCAGTATCTTTTACATGCTCTTGGGCCTCTTTTGCCCATTCCTTTACTTTCTTGATAGCCCTTTTCTACCGTCTTAGGAACCGAGGTTTCTACCTTTGCATCAGTGACCTTCTTTCCAGCAGCCAGAGTCGTGGCACTCTCACGAGTTTCTTCTTTCTCATTCTACGACTCTTCTTCCCAATCGAGGCTGCATCGAGGTTGCTAGGACCTGGCAACAATATGTCGTCTTGCTTTGCTCGGGTCATGACATGCAAGGGATAGGTGTGGCCTCCCCATCTAGGTTCTCAATGCCGAATAGTCCCAATGGGACAGATGGCATGTTGGCTAAACTTGAGGATGGTTTTTGCTTGGGACAGTCAATGAAGAGATGAGTGATTCTGCACTCAGGGGATCTTAGGTCTTCCTTGTCTCTATTTGGTTGCTCCCTTTCAGGACAACATGATAAGACATGCCCTGGATGACTGCAAGTCCAACTGCGACTGCCCTCCTAGGCCTCTACCATGGCCTCTTCCTAACGCTATCACTTGTACTGGTCGATATTCCATAAGGACTGTGTTGTCCTCATCATCGTGCGAGACAAATTGGCATACATAAGTCTCTTCCTCATTTGGCTCCTCCATGTAGTGGACTGGAGTGTCACTCAATGAATGGGTCACGTAGGCAGTAGAGCCGGTCTAGGTATGCCTATAGAGTTTATGTCCATTCTAGGGACAACCGGTTTAACATCATTAGGCGTAGGAAGGGCCAATGGGACTCCCCTTTCGAAGAATTGTTGGGGTCTGCTTGCTAGATATGGTTGGCCATATGGTTGTGAGTATAAAAGTCTTCTCGGTAATCTGCAATGCGCGACGTCGTGACCGAATCTACCGCAATTAGTGCAAGGTCGTGACATAGGGTATTGACACTCGACCGGCAAGTAGTTTCCGCTACCACAGTATATGCATACTGGTTATCGCTGGGACTCTAGGTCTCTTAATAGCCTACTCGAGTTGCTAAGTGGCTGCGTCCTATGAATTTGCCTATTCCCTACGTTAGAATTGAGTTATGTGCTTTGAGAGGACTCAGAAGGTTTATGCAACCAAGCCGGGTCTGGTCTAATTTCCTAAAAATTTGGAAATATCCTAACTCGGTCCAACTCGTCCGAATTGCAGGGGCTGGGCTGAGTTGTCGTGGCCGAGGGCCGAATGGGAAGCTCAGACAGGGTGACTTGGACGGGGTGATTCGGATGGGCCAAGGAGATTCAATCGGATGGGCCAAGGGGGTCTATTCGGACGGGCCAAGGCACATGGACTGAGGGCCGAGTTTCAATATGGCCAAGTTGGTTCATTCAGATAGGCCAACGACGAATGGGGTAGATTGGCCTGAGGGCCGAGTTGCAAGTGGGCCAAGTGATATGCTCGGACGGCGGGCCGAATTGACTAGTGGGCCAAGTCAGCTGAGAGTAAGTGGGTCGAGGGCCGATTCTGGGACTCGGCCCTCCCAGAATCAGAAGCGGCCACTCGGACTGGCCAAACAGCGCGTGATGACGGCAACAAAGGCACTAATTTGCTCAAATCTTGCAACACATGCAATCATATCACACAAGAGCTTCCAAATCAGTATACCAAGGTATAAGGGGAATGGCTTGATATACTTGGAACACACAATAGACCCCCTAGCGGCAAGATCGAATCGAATCTCCAAGAGCTCTCTCTCTCTCTCTCTCTCTCTCTCTCTCTCTCTCTCTCTCTCTCTCTCTCTCTCTCTCTCTCTCTCTCTCTCTCTCTCTCTCTCTCTCTCTCTCTCTCTCTCTCTCTCTCTCTCTCTCTCTCTCTCTCTCTCTCTCTCTCTCTCTCTCTCTCTCTCTCTCTCTCTCTCTCTCTCTCTCTCTCTCTCAGTGAGGGCGTGAAATGAGCTCTTCCTTGACCTCTTGGCTCTTAAACCCCTTCATGTGTAAGGTTTTGATGTCCCCAATCACTCATTTGGTGACATTAAACATCCCAAACACTCTATTTTTCCATTTTTGCATGATTTGTACCATGTTTTGCCCTGTTTTACAGCAGCAAATCCTAGACTTTTCTGATCCAATTTCCTAATCCTAACCTACGCTAGATGCAACAAAGACCGAAGGCAAAAAATTGAAATGATTTCTCCATCTTTTCCAATCATCAAACCAACATAATAACCCAAAATACTTACTTATTTCGAAGATCAAAAAACCCAAAATTCCTACCTATCTCAAGCTCTGTTTCGAGGATGAATCCCTTACTTCAATGCTCAATATGAGGCACGCAAGTGCTCAATCTTGAATCTGTTGGTCCCAGCAAACGGAACCAAAATGTAGTGGGAGCTCATGCTCAACCACCAAGACCCACGGACCACTTATTGTTTCAAGCATTTCAAGCGAGCTCTCATGGCTATCTCTCACCTAGCCGATGTGTCATCAATCCTCTCGGGGTGTAGTGAGCTTACCTTGATGCCAAAATGAGTTGCCTCCTCTCTCACACACACCAGTAGCTCCACAATCCTAGATGCTAGCTCAAGCATCCTCAAGCCTCCTCCATCTCCAAGCTCCATTCACCATAGCCGCACGCACGAGAAAAGAAAGGAGAAGAGAAGATAGAATAAGAGAGAAGAGTAGATGGTGAAGAGCTTCACCCTCTTGATCCCTCACTCCCACACATTCACTCACTCCCTCACACTCTCTCTCTCAAGAGCACACACACAAGTAAGGTGAAGAGAAGAGAAGAAGAGAGGACTCTTGTTAGCCACACACCAAAGAATGAGCTTCCATTTACTTTTTGAACTTTATATATAAGCCCTAAAATCCCATGGGCACCCATCCCTTTTTACATGACCGGCCATTGTGGCAAGGTCCCTTTTTCTAATTCCCTCTTCTTGCTTCATGCCCTAAGCCTATACCCATCTATTCTTTTACAAATGGCATAGGAGGGAGCATGGCGCTCTTTTACAAGAGTTTTTAGAGTTTTTTTAGGTGCCTTTTATTTAGAATTGTGCTTTTTGCCTCAGCTTAGCTTTAGGGACCGCCTCTATGCCTTTGCTCTTTTTCCATCCTTTTTTCACCTTTTTCTTCATTTTTCTACCATCTCAAATTGAGATTAACAATCCTTGAAGTTGAATGGTAGATTGCACAAGACAGGAGATTCAAGGTTGATGTAGAAGTGATGGCTCATGATCCTCCATGAACTGTTGTACCTACAAAGAAAACCTCATGTGCAATCACTTTCTAGGGGAAAGTGCTAGTCTTCTATTTGTACACAAGACATATGATGTTCTCGATTTGGGAGATGGGTCAAACTCCATACAAGCTTAGAGTGTTGTCCCACACTTGAGGACCCAAAACCATGAATAGGTTATTGTGCAAATACTATAGTGAGTGTGCGTGCATATATGGTCTAACACATAGTTAGAAGACTGCTTCATGGATTCTGTGTTGAGTGATGCATGGTACTTGATGAAGCAAGGGATCTTGATCTAATGAAGATGGGAAGAATTGTGGGTGTTGAGGGAAAAGACAGTTATTCATGAAGATGCTAGGGAGACACTGATGTGGGATGGATAGGAGCAGGTGTCCAATCCAATAATCTCCTGAAGAACATGGGTCTTTGCACTGGATGAAGCACAAATGGTATCTCATGCAATTGTTGTGTTTATGTTGAAGAACCTTTTCCATCTTTCTGATAAGGATTGATGAAACCAGGTGAATCATATGAAGGGATGAAATGTGGAAGTGACTCATGGAGACACGTCAGCCAAGGCAAGCCAAGACTCCCTACTAGGTATTTCCTAACATTGATGTGCCCTAAGTAAGGGTGTGGGATAATGGGAAAAGGGCTAGGGGGTTAGAGAGAGAGCCACCCGATAGGGTCACTAGACACATTGAACTTGAGGACCCTTAGGTGCGGTGCGGTGCGGTGCGGTGCGGTGCACTTGCATGCATATTTCTTTTCCTTTTCTTTTTTTTTCTCTATCTTTTTTTTCCTTTTGGCAAGTCAAGTAACAACAGTGATATACAATAAGGCATGCTCCGTTACAAGGAGAAATGGAAGTATGAGATCAAAAGGCTAACTGCAAATAATAAAACTTGGCACACAAGATGATTGGTTTACTAAGGTGCATACAATGAAGATTTGAACATTGAGCTTGGACATTAAAGCACATGGTTGCATTGTTGATGAAGCTCTTGTTGAAGAAGAACCTAAAATTGTCGATGAAGACGGGTATGCTCATTGATAAAGCATTTGCAACTACTCCTAAGGAAGTAGATGACCATTAGATGTTATAGTAAAGATATGGTTTCATCAAAGAAAGCAAAACCTCATTGTTGATGGTTCTTGAAGCTCTGTGTTTCTTCAATGGGGCTCAAACTTGTTGTCTTAATTGGCCTTTGATGTCTTAACATGATGCCTCTCAAGCTTGAGATCTTCAAGAAGGTTCTGATGCTAGTGTGAGCTTCAAGTCTTTAATGTTGCCACAACAGCGTAGGATATTCATGGAAAGATTCTATTGCCAATGATATTGTCTTCAATCCTTGAGGCTCATTGCATTGCTTTGTCACGTATTATTTTCCTACATTCACTTGTTGGTGAAATTTTGAGAGTACTGTACAATGGATTCAAGGGAAAAAGTTAGAAAGAATTACGAACAACTTTCTTCTTTCTTGAATTTCACCATCACACAAGGAGTGAAAGGGTTTGAGCTTGTACCTTTTGTTTTTATTATTTGCCCTCGCATAAGATGTAGCATTATTTCTAAATTCGGAGGATCTTTTGCTCTTGTCAATGCAACAAATTGAGATTTAAAAATATATATACAAAGAAACTAAGACTAAAAGGAAAAAGAGTTAGTATTCTACAGTTTTTAGGATGCACCACTCATAAAAATTCAGATTGTACTCCAATTGGGCAAAAGCATCCAAGTCAAGTGGTCAAGTATCTAGTCCACAAATGTAAGTAATCAAATCGCCAAGGTCCTGCAAAGCAACTGGTAATATGTAGTCAATCAGAATCTTGTCAAGCAATGGGTGATATATCAACTTTCATGGTAAGGCGAGATTTCAATCTAGGATGATAGGGCATAGTGAAGTGGTCTCACAGTAAGTTGGGTCAAGTGTACTGACTATATGGCATTGCTCAGCTACAGTCATAAGAACAGTGCCATCGCAAGCAATCTCAAGTCGATGAGAAAACCACTTCTACAAGAACAAACTTGAGGAATGACAATTCTGCTCAAGCTCATCAAGTATTGATTGGACTTGGATTTTGGTCATAGAAGCATAAGAAGGAATAAATCAACATGATATTAAGAAATCCTGAGGGAGTGTCCTAACATATTCCTTGTGAATCAAGAGGCTTTTATTGAAAATATGTTCCTTGTCCTCCCAAGTGGAATGCCATTTAGAAGCAACCTAAACTGCCTCATCATTAGTAAGGCCTAGATCAATCATTGCAAACAACTTGGTATAACTAGTGTATATGGCCTCAAATTGGAGTAGGCATTTTGTTTTAGAGGAATTGAAATTCTTTACTAAATAAGTAGCCATGGTACTCGATGGTCAACATACTAGCAAAGGCTTGTTGATGCTAGAAGGAGGGTCAGGTTTAGTAGGGCTAATCTAGATATGTGCCTCAGCAATCTCCTCTAGAGCATCCCAAGGTTCAACCAGCTCAATTCGGACTAATTGGTGAGGTGAGTTAGTAGAGATATTAGTGGAATTGGGCCTAGGATCTAGAGTTGCAAGCATATCACTTCCAGCCACTGTGTCTTGGTTAATAGAAGGTTTATGTACATCACTCTACTTCATATCATTTGATGAAGATTCAGTCATTGTAGTACTAGAACTAGAGGTAAGATTTGGTATTGTGTCACACAACTTTAGACTAAAGCATTCATAGAAATTAGGATTGTACTCTAATGAATTATGGTCATCAAGAAGTTGTGGGGCATGGGTGAGACAAAATATATATCTAGTGGCATTAATCATCATGTCTTGTTGTTCTAATCGACTTCCAATGGGTAGCTCTTCATCTGAAAGACGTTTGTCACATAAGGGAACAAGTTTAGCCAATTTCAAAATGTTGACACCATGAACAAGTGCAAGCACTCGAAGAGTTGTAGGAGCAACATATGTAGGATCATGCAGTGAAGTCCAAAGTGCCTTTCTTTGCTCAACAATAGTCATTAGGCAGTGCCCATATCGTGCAACTTGCCCTTGACTAGAATACCATTTTGTTCAAACTCACTTTATCCTTCTACTTTCTTGGCCAATGCTGCAACATCTTCCCTACTTATTGTGTGCTTCTCGCTGTAAAACACAGAAATTAAGCGCAATGCTTCTCCTAATCTATCTTGGTCATTTGCTTGATAACTTCTCCCACAATTGATGGGTAAATCTAATAAATTTGTGATTTCCTTGACCATGTTAAAGGCTTTTCTAAGATTTTTTTATGCTCCAGCAATTTGAATTCCAAGGTCGGCATAAACATATGCACGAGAAGTGAAGTCAAGAGCATTTCATCTAGTTCCTGAGAACTCATAGCTTCTGATTGATCTCTGTGTTACTCCCTCTTTTCTAACATCTCCATGATCAATCATTTAGCTAGTTTCAAGTGTATCGGAGATTTTTGGTGGAGAAGAACATGATTCGTGAATCAATGAGTTCATTATTCTCTCTACACTAGATTCTATGTCCTTGTGTGAGATTGAAGTAATAGAGGCTTGTTCTTTAGCTAAAGTGACAGTCTTGGTCATTGCAAAGGGCTGTGATTGTATGGGTTCCATCTCAGAATTGGAAGTAGTAACTTTTGATTCAGTGGAGTGGTCAATTATGACAGTCAAAGATGACTGTGCACTTGGATCCTCAAACAACCGATTGGAAGTATTCATGGGCTTGGTAGTTCCAAATTTGTTTGTGACAACACTCATAGAGGGAGATCATCGCTCTTTTGATGTTTTCGTAGATGTCCCTTATCGATCCTTTTTCTTAGATTTAGCAACTACACTAGGCTACTGCTGCCTTTTTTTTTTGGTTTGGGTGATAAAGATTCTTGGTTTCAAGGAGACTCTAGTTTTTTTGAAGAACCAGCAACAACCTTCTTGGTTTCGAGGAGACTCTAGTTTTTCTTATGAAGAACCAGCAACAAGCTGGGGTTGTTTCTTATCAACACTTCAAGGCTTTATCTCATCTATCCTTGGACTTTTTGTTTCAGCTTGAGCAGCCTCACATGGAAGTGGTTTCTTTAGCTCTAGTTTTTCCTCCTTGCTCAATGACTTTTTAGACACTACCAGTTCCTCTTGTGGAGTAGCAACAACTTCAAGTGGCTGCTCTTTTGGAATTGTGGGCTCAAGTGTCACATGAACTAGCTCGTCATCCACCACTAACTGATCTAGTGTTGTCTCCTCAAGTATATTGGTCCATGACCTAGATCTGTGTGTGGGTATCTTTTGCTTTCTCTTGGATTTGGATGTGACTTAGTCTATGGTCACTGGAGGTGGCTTTGTAGGTGGTTTTGGTAACCCAATCCAACAATTTCCTTCATAAAACCCTTGAGCACAAAGCAATGCTTTGGGAAACTATCACGGCCTTGTGTAGCTCTCCATCGACACTTCCAATTACTTGCTCTAAATCTCTTCCCCCTTCTAAATGCAATTCTCTTCCCAGCAGCTTAAGAAGCTCTAGTAGTGTTTCTAGTAGCTATGACCTTTCCTTTGGTTCCAAGGGGGTTCCTACTAAGCAGTTCTCTCTTGTTCTCGTGTGCTTTAAGTAGTTCATTAAGAACTCTTTGGGTTGTCCTTTCTAGGCATTTGATCTGACTTTGAGACAAGCTTCTTGCCCTTTTCTAGAGAAGAGAAAATGTCCCCTTTGCTGAAAGTAGTGATATCTCCACATTTGGTAAGCTTAGATGTATACGGTGTGCTTCGTAGTCCACAATGCATGTGGTTGCATGCTTGAAAGGTCAAGACTTCATTTTCCATATCTTCTCAATTTGGAAGCACATAAAACACTATGGGCATGCTTTCAATCTTGATAGTCAAAAGAATTTTGCATCATCTTAAGAGGGAATAAGGTCGATCCTCCATATGGCTTGATAGCTGCATTGGTCGAGATGAGTTGAGATTGTCCAATACCTCATAGGTTAAGATGTTTTAATTTGAACCTTCATCTATGAGAGCGGTAATGATGAGTTCTCACTTGGTAGTTAATTTGACCCTAAGATATGTAAGAGGGATTAGCTCTTCATCTTCTAGGTCAATGTTTGTGGCTTGGACCTTTCAAATATTAGGCATGGTAGGCTAGTTAGGGTGCTACATGAAACCTTGCGTATTGGACAGTCATGATACATGTGAGTGATGATGCACTCAATGCATCTAAGGTCAGACCTTAGAAATTTATCTATCACCATCTGATCTACTAGCTATGGCCTAGGCTCTTGTGTTGCTAGCTGCTTTGGCAACATGTGAATGGATAGATGGATGGGAATGTTTGCTTGTTTGTATTGACTCATCAGGTTTTAGGACTTCAAGACTTAAAGTCAAGTTCATTATGAGGCACAAAGTGTCAGGCTCTTAATATACAGATGATAAACTCTTCAACTCTTCTTGCAATGGTCTTGTGTGGTTCTTAGTGTGGGTGTTCTCATTCAACCATCTATGCTTGTTAGTTCTTCTTGGATTTTGCAACGTCATTTCTTGGAGTTTCTATCCTTCAAATTCGTCTCTTGTTGGGGTCAATCAATCTTGTGATCTTGTACTAAGTGCAAGTGGCAAAATTATGGGTTCAATGATTGTCTTCTCCTCTCAATTGCTACAGTCTTGGTACCTTCTTTGAATGGGGTTCAAATGATTCAAAGGGGGCTTAGGACTTGTGGCAGCTTAGTTGATAATATTTAACTCATCGGGCCCTTGCAATGATCAAAATGGAGCATATGATAATGGCAACTTGGTTGGATAATTTCCCCCCTAATGACTTGTAGTGTGTCCTATATGTAGATGTGAAAGTGACTATTGTGGTTGTTGCACTATTATCCTAAATGACCTAAGGTAATGTCATCATAGTGTTTTGTTGAGGTTGCCTAGGTGCTATGTGCAATGTGTGCTAGGTCCTTGCAATGTGATGAGGTGGTTACTTAGTTTAACAAGCTCCTTGTTGAGTTCTTAAGTCATTAAGATATTTATTTCAAATGCTTGACTTCAAAACCTACAAGTTATCAAGGCACTTTGCAACACTTTGATTCAAAAACTTACAAGGGTGATGTGTGCAAAATTATGTTTTCCTTTCCAATCCAATGTGCATGGGTGCAAGAAACTCCTCAAAGTATCACAATCATGTTATGATAACAATATGGCAAGTAAGGATGGCACTTTGGTGCGATATGTAAAGCAAGAGATTCAAATTTACAATGTGAGTAAGACAAGTATGAGTGAGCCTTGAGACATTGTGTGTGTGTGTGTGTAAGTGGGAGCGTGAGTGAGTGAGTATGAGTGAGGAATATGTGAGATGTGAGTATTAGTGAAGGATAAGTGAGATGTGAGTATTATGGGTATGAGTGAGTGTGGATACGAGTGAGTTAGTATAGGTATGAGTGTGAGTGAGTGAGTGTAAATGAGGATGAGTGAGTGGGTATGAGTGGGGGATGAGTGATGAGGGATGAGTATGAGAGAAGTAGTGAGTGTGAGTGAGTGGGTATGAGTGACGGATGAGTAATGAGGATTGAGTATGAGAGAATGAGTGAGTGTGAGTGAGTGTGAATGAGGATGAGTGAGGGATGAGTGAGGGATGAGTATGAGTGAGGTAGGTATGAGTGTGAGTGAGGGATGAGTGAGGGATGAGTGAGGGATGAGTATGAGTGAGGTAGGTATGAGTGTGAGTGAGTGAGTGTGAATGAGGATGAGTGAGGGATGAGTATGAGAGAATGAGTGAGTGTGAGTAAGGGATGAGTGGGTGGGTATGAGTGAGGGATGAGTGGGTAGGAATGAGTATGAGAGATTGAGTGAGTATGAGTGAGTGAGTGTGAGTGAGGGATGAGTGGGTAGGGTGCATGATCAAAGTAATGGTACCTCTATCTCTTCTTCTTCTTCTTCTTCTCCCTTCACCCCTTCTTTTCTACCTTCTTCTAATACTTCTTCCACCATTAGGTGAATTACAAGCTTTCCAAGAAGACACAAAAATTAATAGCATATGCACAACCTTGCCACACAAGAAATCCAACAAGGAGAGTATGAGTTTGTGTTTTGTGTTTGAGATTTGGGTTTTGAGTTTTTTGTGTGTTTTTCTTAATGGTTGTGTTTTGTATTTTTTCGTGCCCTAACAATACCTATCTTCACAATCTCAATCCAATGAACCGGTTTCTTCCAATTCGGTCTTCCTAACCTAGACGCATGTTTCTGTTGGAGGAGTTAGATACTTGTAGAGTGATAGGACATTGTGCACCAAGGGAGGCATCTTCAAAACTGCATCCTAGAGAGTTTGACTAATGAGTCAATTGATCTAAATTGCGAGGTGGTACCACCTTTTCCACAATTAACTTCCCACCCAAGGGTGTTTGCCACCTTTTCTTGAAGTGATGTCTATTATGATAGGGAATTTCTTCTTTTTCTTCCATGACAATCTATTTTTTATTATTTTATTCTTACTCCTAATTGTGTTTCCACCTTTTCTTGAAGAGTAGGTTGGTATGGCAAGGATCGAAGTTTTTTCTCCCATAAAATTTTTTCCCTTTTTTTCTTTTTTTTCAATAATGAAAATCCCAGTGTTTAAAACCAACCTTGCCACATCTATTGGATTGGAAGGAAAGGAAATAGAACAAGAGCAAGAGCTAGAGCAAAAGGTAGAGTAGAAATTATTTGCTTCACCGCCATCAATAGAATCCACATGATGACTTCCAATGACTATCAGAAGTAGCATAAGAAGCATTAAGAAGTGACACCAAAGGGAGAAAGGGACTATCGACTATGATTTTCAAGATCCCTAAGGAGGGTAATACTTCTTCATGCAATAGCCATTGATCAAGAAGAGATTATAAAAGACATCTATGGCTTGAATCTAAAGAGAGCTAGTAGAGCTGACTACAAGTACCTTGTAAGGGCCCATCCAATGCCATTGGAGCTTTCCAAGAAACTTATCAAAGTGTAAATCATAGGCAAGGATGAAATCACCTTCTTTGAATTCTTTTGATTTGATGAAATTGTTATGGTAGACTTTGTGTCATGGGCTTGTGTGGCTTCCATGCACTGTAAGGCCATCCTCGAGTCTCATCCAGACATTCTAAGTGTAGGAGATGAGATTGCAAGACTCTGCATCTCCCAACCATTCGATGATAGCTACTCTCAAAGAGAGAAATTCTAGCTCAACTAAAAATATGGCTTCATACCATAGACCAACTGGACAGGTGTCTATCCTATTATGGCCTTATGGGAGATTTATATGCCCAGAGGGATTCTATAAGTCAATCATCCCAATCACGGCAATGTGTGATAATTTTCCTTGTTTTTAGGATCGAGCAGAGGATGTGATTGGTGACTTCAATAATTTGGCTAGATCTTGTAGATCTTTGTTAGCTCTTTCATGATCTTATTTAGAAAGTGAGTGCCTTTGTCAAAAATGTTCTCATACAAGAATAGAGCCACACCATTGCCATCATCATGCTTAAGACCTTTGGCTTCATATCCCTTCATCACATAATCAATACAGAGTAGAATGTTTTTTTTTCTTTTGGTTGGAGGGTCAATTAGGCCCACGAAGTCAATGCCCCATTTCTCGAATGGATTTATTGGAAGGATGGGCTACAGTGGCATGGCACTGGTTTTAGTAGACTTTCCCACCCATTAATAGACATCACAATGCTTACAGTAATCATAGGCTCATCATGGCATACTTTCAACACAATCCCAATCTCATCTCCTACAACACATCTTTACAACACTTGATCTTTGTCTCTCTTATACAAAGCACTACCTAGCAAGGTGTGGGGGACTAATTCCAATAGAAGTTTTTTCTTCTCTCTACTTGAGATACCAGGGGGGTATTATTGTGTGGCCAAGATGTTGGCAATGTCTACATACTATGGAGTCACAGTCTCTACTAGAAACAAAGCTACATCAAGAAGGTTGGGATCATCTTGTTCTCTTTGTCACTCTAAGGGATTCGCAATAGATGATCAGCGGACATGGAAACAATTGGGTTTGGTGACCACTTTAAAATCGAACTCCTAGAATAGAAGTAACCATCTCATCATTCTGCCCTTAATATTTGTCTTATTCATTAGGAAGGATAAAGCTTCATGATCCATATAAAACTTGAAGTACATTTGCAGTAGCTAGGTAGTGTCGAAACTTCTCCAAGGTAAGCACCATTGCTAAGCACTCAAGCTTTGTCACTATGTAGTTCCTCTCTCTATCAGCGACTTTTTGGCTTGCATAATAGATGGATTGATCCACTTTGAGGAGCCTTTCTATCAAAGGAATGCACCTAAGGCTTCTACATCAATGTATACATGAAACTCCTTTATCCAATCAACACATTCTAAGATGGGTGCTTTAATCAAACACACTGCTTTAGGGTATTAAAGGCTTCTTCACAATCATCTGTCAAAATAAACTCTACATCTTTTGTAAAATGTGCGATGAATCTCCTATGGAAGCCCACATCATTGAAATCCTCTCAACTTTTTTAGATTGGTTGGTGTAGTTAGGGTCACAATCTTCTCAATTTTGATAGGGTCTATTACTATTCCTTGTGCAAAGATAATGTGGCCCAAAAGAACTCCCAAGGAGAGTCCAAAGATGCATTTATCTAAGTTGAGAGAGGTCTCATACTCCCCACTACTTCAAGTGTCCCCAATGCTTATGGAGTGAACTAAAGACACAGAAATCATGTAGATATCTCTCAATGAAATCATGCATGTGATTTTGGAATGCAGCCATTATGACTCGCTGAAAGGTAGAAAGGGTATTACAAAGCCCAAATAAAATCACTCTATAAGCATAAGTACTCCATTCTATTGTGAAGGTTGACTTGGACTACTCTTCTTTTTCCATCTGTACCAAATTGTATCCACTAAAACCAACTAGCAAGGAATAGAGTTTGTGACCTACCATTGTGTCTAATAATTGGTCGATAAAGGGGATGGGAAACTTATCTCTTTTTTTGGGAATTTAGCTTTTGGAAGTCCACACAAATCCATGACTTTTCATTAATCTTAGGTACAACCACGATGGATGAAACCCATTCACTATTAGCCCCACTTGATAGATGAACTTAGACTCTAAGAGCTTCAATAACTCTGCTTTCACCAAGGTAAAGTACTTTGGATTCATGCGTCATTGTTGCCGTATAGGCTTATCATTAGGCTCTAGAGGTCAATGTAACCACATATTCAAGAATTTGGAAATTTTCATAAAGTTTGGGAATTCCTAATGTGATTAATATTTGGACACATGGTCAACTCGTATCCCCTTACTTAAAGGTGAAATTTTCCCTAGATACTATATAAGAAATCCCCTCAAGTCCCACTCTCAAATAGGGGATTAAGATTTAGCCACTTGGTCAAATCTTTACTCCTTATTTGAAAATGGAACTTGGGAGATTCCCAAATTCTCTAATATGGTATTATGCAATGTTAACATATAGAGGGATCAATCCCCTTCAAGTCTTTATAAGACCAAGCAAAAACATCAAGGTTCTCCTTCAATAGGTTATGAAGGGTCAATGACTCCTCTTGTAAAAGGTTGTTGTCCACTTTGAAATGTATTTTCGTGCCACCTGTATCCATAAAAGTCAAATTCTTTTCACCTTCCACTTCTCAAATGAAGGTCCCACGGATTGCTTTTGGATATAGATCTGACTCCTTCAAGGGAGTGGTATCCTTGTCTAATGCTCCACTAGAACTAGCTTTGATCTTTAGCAATGGGGACTTGTCTGGCTCCTTGGAATATTGAAACAGTATCAAGGTTATTGTGGATTTTTTTGGAGAGTTAATTACTTCTTGACTCCACAACTCATCTTTTGAGGATGTATCTAGGAATGTCACATAGCAAGGACCATCTAAGTTCTATTCGAGTTGTGGGATTGGTGCTTGTTGGTGGCAAGGTACATCATCATCATCCTTTCTCAAGAATGATAGTTTAAGGTGATCAAAGCCACTACTAAAGGTGGCAAGGTACATCATCATCATCATCATCCTTTCTCAAGAATGGTAGTTTAAGGTGATAAGAGAAAGTACTAAAGGAAGGCTTATTTTTCTTAATCCACTTCTTATAAATATTTTTCCTATGATGAGATTCATTTACCAACTCAGAGGGCACCATAGTCATTCTATCCAACAATATGAGATCTTCATCTTTTATGGCCTTTGGGACATCCTCCTCATTAGTATCCTCTTCTGGTTAGATAACTTCTTCCACCTCACTTTCACAATCTGCATCTTCGCTTTTATCATTGTCCTCTTTGGATTCTATCTCTACTTTTATAGAGATTCTATATAAGAGAATAACAGGTTCTCTTTTTTTGCATTTTCTTCTATGGCTCTACTATGGCCATGTAACAGGGAGAGTAGTATATCTAACTACTGGAGGTAATTTCAAAATTCATTCCTAGTTCTGATAGGAGCTATTCACCCATCGACAAATACTATGCATCTTTCGAAAGTGAGCTTTCAGTGCCCAGTGATAAGGACTATGCTTCTAGTTTCTTTGAAAAAATTTGCTTGATAACATCATCTTCGATTGATGTTCTATCCTCTATTTCATTGGGAGAGTCAAAGGATATTTCTATGGAGGTGGATCCATGGCCTTTTTTGTGAACCATAGAGTTTCAAGACCACTTAGTTGGGTCCCTTACCAAGGGTTAGGGTTCCTTTAAATCAATCCTCCATGCCCATGCTTCAAACAACCATGGTCTTTCAAGTAACAAAGGGTAAGATATTCCATGAGAGTTGGGCTTTACCACCAAGTATGTCATCCAGTAATCTCACCTTGCAACTATAGCCTTGACATATGGGACAATGCCTAAAGTCTTGATATTGCTTTGATTAGCTAGTCTGATAAGCTATTGGGTAGGTTGCATGCCTTGCAGGCTTAGATGTTTCATCATCACACCTATCATGATGTGAAGAGCCTCCATCTATCAATGTACTTGCAACAATGAAGCAACCTTCTACCTAGACACTAGTCTTTGGAGTGCCAGGATCTAAAAAGGCATTGGCCACCTCTATTTCTTTCATAGGCTCTAGCGCCTTACTATTTTTTTATGTAGATGCTTGATTGGTAAGCCTCAAGTTGCCTTATCTTCATATGAGAATGCTTTTGAATATCTTTCTAGAACTGGGAGATAGCATCAACAGTTGTCATAATGTCAAATTAGGGTGAAAGGTATCCAAGTCCTTCACCAAGTGTCATACTCCTTGATAGGGTCCATAGGCTTTTCCAACCGGCTAGGGAATGGGGTGATGCCCACTTTCCACAAGCCTTTCCAATCGACTATGGAATGGGTTGATACCCACTTTTATTTTTTTCTCTTTCTTCAAGCAAGGGTTGTATCACCACTTCGTCTATCATTGGAGATACATCCATCTTTTTTGTATCCTAGTCCTCTAGTTCTACATCCTGGATTGTCTCTGTAACCTTATGTGGCATTGGAGTGTCCTATATTGTACTACTCTATAGCTCTATTAGGAGCTTGAACTTGATAACTTTTTTAGGTGGAGTTCTCTTGCAATATGGCCTTCTCCTTTGTATCGACTATATTCTTATCTCTATCCACCATCACACTATCTTCCTCTGTAACTTTGGACAAGGAACCTCGTTGGATCAAAATTAGGACCAAACTCTCTTGGATTTGGGCCGATATCTTGGGTTACCATCTTGGATTGTAGCAGGTTGGACCTTCCTTTCTCGTCTTTATTCCTTCTGTCATGCATCTGTTTCAAAGAGTAGATATTCTCTATGTGGTTATTTCTTAGGTAGTACGAACAAAAGGCTCTAAGAATAGTTGGTTTTTGGATACACTCGGTGGCTAAATGTCTTGATTGATGGCACTTTCCACATCATGTGGTTATTTCTTAGGTAGTACAAACAAAAGGCTCTAAGAATAGTTGGTTTTTGGATACATTCGATGGCTAAATGTCTTGATTGATGGCACTTTCCACATCATGTGTTCGATCTCATCACATCTCTTCTTGCTCCTACAATATTGGATATGCTAGTAGTATTCAGTTTCAGTGTTTGGACAAATAGTCCTTCAAATATTTCTCCTCCTAGAGTACTTATAGTAGGGTTTTGGAAAGTCTCTATAATCATTGCACATACTAGTTGGGTTGATCCATAGGATCTTCTATTTTGATTCTAATTCAAAGTTTCTATTGCGACTATTGGTTGTTGCTAGCTCGAGTTGGTAGGATTCCACTGTTATTGTTGAGTTCCCATTGGGGGAACTATTTGAGGCCACTATTATTGTGGTTGAACAATCATTTGAGGCACTGTTATCTATTTCTACTATGGATTCGGTACATTGTACTACTGTACTATTTGCACCTATGGATAGGGGTAGGGAATAGTCCCTCTTAGACTACATTTGATGGGCATATATTCCTAGCATGGGAGGAGGTAAGGCTCCACAAACTTACGAACTTCTAGTTGTATGCCTTTAAGAGAAACTCCCTTATGGATGCCTTCATCCATGTTATGGTTGGTCCATCTCTTCAGTATAGATTCCATTCTAGAAACATATGCTTCCACCCATTCTCTAGAGAACTGACTTAAGTTCATGAACTCCTCTCCATCCACTCTTGAAAACCTTCCGTTTGAATTTGGTGGGATAGGCCACCTTTAGGTTATCCCATGTAACAAAATTTCATGTTGCTTGTCTCTTATACCATTGAAATGCCGCACCTTTAGGTTATCCCATATAACAAAAGTTCATGTTGCTTGTCTCTTATACCATTGAAATACCACACCTTTGAAAGTGGTAAGGAATATCGCCAACCAATGCTTTGGGGTTCTAGCATTGTTGGCTACATATGCTACCATGAACTCTGCTACATGAAGATCAAGGTCTTCATTGTATTCACCCTTAAAGATTAGCAACGGGACTATAGTTGTTGGCATGTCATCAACATTTCCAAGATAGGTCTAGCTTGGAAGGGGATATCGGTTCACCATTGGAACTTCTATAAAGAGTGCCATAAGGGTATCTAAGGAATCTTCTGTTGTTAGCTTATTCTGGGCTTTGAGATTTGTCTTCTCTCTTCTCATGTACCTTTGGATAAGTTCTAGTGTTTGCCTCTTAATTGTATCATTCGTTAGGAAGTTGGCTCCACCTAGTTTGTCTATACTCAATAGAAGGGAATCAAAAGGGCTTCAGTTTTTGGAGACTCTCAACATTTCTTCTACTTCCTCCTTTTCAACATCTCTGAATTCAGCTTTCATTTCATTATAGAGAGGAAGATACTCAATTCTGAAGGTATCAAAATTCATTCATCTTAGAAACTCCATAGTACCATTTTCTTGATAATATCAACTTATGAGGATTTCAATAGCATAGTTTGTGAATAATACTTTGTCTACTAGCTTCGAATGGATTTTCGATTGGAAAAATAGAAGGTTATCAATGCACGAAGCATCCCATGTATCTTGATTATTATAGACATGTTACGAACAATGCAGCCCAAAAAGAAGTAGAGGAAGACCAAGGAAGAAGCCCGAGTCAAAAAGTGAATAGAGAAGCTCATTCTACCACGCAAGAAAAATGGAGGAGAAGGCAAGCTCAGAAAAAATGAGGGAGAGCACCGAATATTCTAGCAAGGTGCTCAGAAAGAACGAGAAAGAGCACCAAATATTCTAGCAAGGTGCTCAGAAAGAACGCAGGAGAGTGTTGAGATATCGAGCTCCACTCCTAATATGCCAGGATGATCGTTGTGCATTTATGTCACTGACTTGTCAGTTGCAGATGCGGTTGGTACACCGCCCATGAATATTTGCTAGATGACAGCTATCCTTATCTACTCTAGTTTGTGGCTCAGTTAGTATGCCACCTTAGTTAGTTGAGTTTGGTTTGAGACCCATATATAGGATTCTTCTATTTCTATGTACTAGAGTTCCTTTTGGCTTACACAACTAAGAAGAGGAAAACGGTTTTCAGTCTCCATTTGTGTGTGTATTCCCCCATTGTGTAAGCAAGAAAGCTACAAGTGAGACTCCTTCCTTCTCTCCCACAATCTTGACATGGTATCAAAGCCTTGTTCGTGGTAAGGAGCTCAAGAAAGCAAACCAAGTTCACAGTGTTCTGGTAAGAGGACCAGTGTTGCTTTCATTATTCTGTTTTGGGAGCAAGTCTCTGCAGTAGCACAACCGGAAAGTGCAAGAGTGCATTGTCTCAGATTGAGACGCCCTTCGCGGTGTAAGAAGAGGGCAGTATATGTTGTGGGCAAGGGCTTTAGCCCTTGGTTGCAATGTTTTTTTTATTTGAGGCCATTTTGGGGCCTGTTTTGGAGGCGGAAGTTTTCTGCATGCACCCAAGAAAAGGCCCTATTTTATGCTGTGTGACCACTGTTCTACAGGTCGGTGAAAAGTTACTGTAGAAATTGCATCGTATGCCTATGCACAGAGACATTGGGAGTTACAGAATCATCCTTGTTGCCTGTTGATGCAAAATCGTCACTAGGAAGTGATTGTGTGGTCAAATACCACTTTCGTCAGTTTTGCAGATTTACCCTTGTGAGACTGAAGCTATGTTCTTTGCAGTGACAGAATTTTTTGCAGTGTTTTGTAATTGCGCGTGATTCTCTTTCACAGATTGTCACTGAAAAGCTTGACAAGAACAACTTCCAAGCATGGAAGTTCAAAATGACAAATTTCCTTATGGGAAAAGGATATTGGGAATTCGTTGCATGAAATGAAGAAGAACCAGTTCTTCCTGATGTTCCCAATCAACAGCAAATTTAGACATTTAAAGCATGGCATGAGAGAGCCAAAAAAGTTATGTACTGGCTGTCTATTAGCATTTCAGACTCTATGATTTTGCATATTCAGGATGCAAGTATGCCAAAGGAGGCATGGGATACTCTGTCAAAAATGTACAGCACAAATACGCAAGCCAGGAAAATGCAGCTCAAGCAGGAGTTGCACAATGTGCAAAGAGAAAGTATGAGCATCAATGACTACCACATGAAGGTGAAGAAGATTGCAGATGCACTTGCTTCCATTGGATCGCCAGTGGAAGATGATGATTTAGTTTATGTGACCTTGAATGGTCTAGGAAAGGATTATGCACAGTTCCAAACATCGATTTCCGTCCGTGAAAGATTTCCTGATTTTGAGGAGTTGATTGCTCTTCTAATTTCTCAGGAGTAGAGAAATGGTGGTGCATCTTCTTCAAGAGGAACTTCAAAAGAAACTGTCTTCTACTCAAATGCTGGAAGAGGTAGAGGCAGAGGTAGAGGAGGCTGATCTGGAAGCTATGGTAGAAATCAGAATATGCAGTAAACTCAAGAAAACCAGTCCTATGGAGGAGGACATGGTAACTCTAGAGGCAGGGGGAGCCAAAGAGGTCGTGGTGGATGGCAAAGAGGCCAAAATGCAAACAGCAACGTTGAATGCTACTATTGTGGTAAAATGGGTCATATGGCTAAAGACTACTATAAAAAGCAGAATGACATCATGAATGGAAAATTGCAACAAGGGAATTATGCATCTTCTAGTAGACAGGGTGATGACAGAAATGAGCATTTGTTTATGGTGCAGCACATTACCAATTCTGTGACAAGTGCATAAGAAAGCAACGATGTGTGGTATGTTGACTCAGGTGCATCAAACCACATGACAGGTCATGCAGAATGAATGCAGGATGCAAGGAAAATGGAAAAACCAGGATTTGTGGAGACTGGTGATGATACTGCACATCTTATTGTGCAAATTGGAAAAATTCATTTGTCTATGCAGGATGGAAAAAAGAAATACATGTTGGATGTATTTTATGTCCCGAATATCACCAAGAACCTAGTTTCTGTTGGTCAAATGGTTGAGCAGGTCTTGCAGGTTAGATTTAATTCTCATGGATGCTTTGTTGAGGATATGAAAAATAAAGGTCGCTTGATAGAAAAAGGAAAGAAGAAGGGCAAAATGTTTACGTTGGATGCAGACATGCCTGAATTGAGTACAGCAATGTTTGCACATGGGACCGGTGTAGTTGCAAATATTGATATCTAGCATAAACGCATTGGTCATGTTAATGTACAACGACTTAAATCAATGCAAGCCCAAAATATTGTTGCAGGATTGCCTAAATTCAAGGTTGCAGAAATGCATAAGGTATGTGAAGCTTGTCAATTTGGAAAATAGGTAAGAAAACCATTTCCTAGACATGTTGAAGAGAGTAAGAAGCCATTGGAATTAATCCACTCTTATGTGTGGACTACTAAAGCTGCATCTCTTGGAGGCTGTCATTATTTTATCACTTTTATTAATGACTATAGTAGAAAAGTTTGGGTGTATTTTATGAAAAAGAAAAGTGAAGTTTTTGGGCATTTCAAAACTCTTAAAGTTATGGTTGAAAAAGAAACAGGCCTGCAATAAAATGCCTAAGGTCAGATGAAGGGGGAGAGTACCTCTCAAATGAGTTTGCAAGGTTCTTGCAGGAGCATGGCATAAAGCAGCAATATTCATGTAGTCATAACCCATAGCAAAATGGAATTGCAGAAAGAAAAAACAGGCATATTGGAGAGGTATCTCGTGCCATGCTCAATGAAAAAGACCTGCCACTACTGGGCTGAGGCAGTTGCTACAGCAGTCTACATAATGAACAGGACTCCCACTGCAGCAATACATGGCATGACTCCAGAGGAGAGGTATACTGGTAGAAAACCAGATATTTCTCATTTGAAAATTTTTCGTTGCATTGCCTATGTTCATATGCCAGATGAGTTGAGATCCAAGTTGGATCCAAAAGCTGAGAAGTGCATCTTCATTGGTTACTCTCTGCAGAAGCAAAAAGGGTATAGATGCTATAACCCTTCTACTTGTAAGTTTACAGTGAGCAGAGATGTTGTTTTTGATGAGATGAGTAGCTGGTATAAACCAGTAAATGTGATTGATAATGTAGATGCACAAAATGGTAATGCTGCATAGAATTCACAACAGCAGTCACCAAGATATTAGTGGACCTAGAGCGTCCTCTAGTAGTGGTTCACATTCTTTGCCATGGACAGGCAGATTGAGATCAGGAGAATCTTCTCAAAGCAATGCAGATAGTGGTATGTAGGTATCATGAAAAGGAAAAGAGAAGGTAGATCATCCCATGTTTGATGTGAATGCAGGTCACTCTTATGTGGATGGTGAATCTAGTGGCTCAGAACAGAGCATTGATGATGAGTTGGGTATTCCTTCTATTGTTACACTTGGAGTAAGGAAGACCAGGGATGTTTTGAGAGCACCTGAGAGTGAACCTACTTTGCGCAGGTCTACCAAAGCTAGGTATCCTGTGGATAGGCTGAAATATGATGGATTTACAGCCATTCACTATGCCTATATGGTCAAAGTGATACAGGAACCAAAACCCACTTCTTTTGAGCAATCCATGGGAAAAGAAAAATGGGAGAAAGCCATGGATGAAGAAATGGATGCCTTGGAAGCAAATGCTACATGGGAATTGGTACCTTTGCCTAAAGATAAGAATGCAATTGGTTGTAAGTGGGTTTATAAGGTGAAGCACAATGCAGATGGTTCTGTGTGAATAGATACAAGGCAAGATTAGTAGTGAAGGGGTATGCACAAACATGTGGCATTGATTATGAAGAAACATTCAGTCCGGTTGCAAGGATGGCAACCGTAAGAGCAGTCATTGCTACGGCTGCATCAAAGGAATGGTCTTTATATTAGATGGATGTAAAGAATGCCTTCTTGCATGGTGATTTGTAAGAAGAGGTATATATGGAGCAACCACCAAGTTATGTGCATGCTGTTCATCCTGAGTTTGTTTGTAGGTTGAAGAAAGCCTTGTATGGCTTGACGTAAGCACCTAGAGCATGGTCTGACAAGATAGGACAGTATCTTGTCACTATTGGCTTTCAGATTTCCAAGGCAGATTTCTCATTTTATGTGAGAAAAACAGAGAAAGGTATATGCTGCTTGTCATTTATGTTGATGATTTGATTATCACAGCTGATAGTGATGAAGATATCCTTCATGTGAAAATGCTATTGAAGCAGAAGTTTGAGATGAAGGATTTGGGAGAGCTGCATTATTTCTTAGGCATTGAGGTGATTAGATCACCAAGTGGGATATGGCTCTTGCAGAGGCAGTATGGATTGGACATGCTGTCCAAATATGGGATGACAGGCTGTAAGCCTATTTCAGTTCCTTTGGAGCAGAATGTGAAGCTGAGCACAGATGCAGGTGAGCTTCTGGAAGACCCTACTATGTACAGACGCATAGTAGGAAGTTTGATTTATATGACTATTACCAGGCCAGATTTGAGCTATGTTGTTGGATTGGTAAGTCAGTTTATGCAGGCTCCAAGGAAACCGCATTTGGATGTAGCTAGACGTATACTCAGGTATGTGAAGTCCACATTGCAATATGGACTATTTTATGAGACTGGGATTCAAATACAGTTGCATGGATACACTGATGCTGATTGGGATGGTAGTATTTCTGATAGACGATCTACCAATGGATATGTGTTCTCTTTTGGAAGTGTTGCAGTCACTTGGAGCAGCAAGAAACAGCCTACAGTTGCCTTGTCAAGCACAGAGGCTGAGTATAGGGGTGGAGCAATGGCTGCATGTGAGGTAGCTTGGTTGCATAAGCTACTTTATGATATGCATCAGCCTACAGATGGGCCAATTGTCATTTATTGTGACAACATGAGTAGTATACACTTGGAAAATAACCCAATCTATCATGCTAGAACAAAGCACATTGAGGTGCATTATCACTATGTGCAAGAGAGGGTTTTACTAGGTCTTATTGATCTAGTTAATGTCAGCACAGAGGATCAGGTAGCTTACATATTCACGAAGGCATTGGGCGTAGAGAAGCTGCGCAAGTTCAGAGCCCTACTTGGTGTGCAAGAATTGGGATTGAGCTTGAGGGGGAGTGTTGAGATATCGAGCTCCACTTGTGATATGCCAGGGTGACCATTGTGCATTTATGTCACCGACTTGTCATTTGCAGATGCGGTTGGTACACCGCCCATGAATAATAGCTAGATGACAGCTATCCTTATCTACTCTAGTTCGTGGCTCAATTAGTATGCCACCTTAGTTAGTTGAGTTTGGTTTGACACCCATATATAGGGTTCTTCTATTTCTATGTACTAGAGTTCTTTTTGGCTTACACAACTAAGAAGAGGAAAACGGTTTTCAACCTCCACCTGTGTGTATATTCCCCCATTGTGCAAGTAAGAAAGCTACAAGTGAGACTCCTTCCTTCTCTCCCACAAGTGAGATTCTAGCAAGGTACTCTGAACGTCCTAAGCAAAGAAAGCGTAGGGTGCAATTTAATTCATTTTATAAGGTGAAAATTGTAAAGGCTAAACAGACATAGGTGAAGGGATAAGGCAACTAGAAGAGAATAGGGAAAGAGGACCTTGGCAAGTTGCCCGGTCATGTAAAAAAAGTGGATGGGTTCCCAAGGGATTTAGGGCTTGTATATAAACCCAAAAAGTGAATGAGAAGCTCATTCTTTGGTGTGTGGCTAAAGTGGTCTCTTCTTCTTCTCTCCTTCTTGCTTACGTGTGTGTGCTTGAGAGAGGGATTGTGAGAGTGTGAGGGAGTGAGTGTGTGAGGGTGAGGGATCTTGGAGAAGAAGCACTCCATTATCTCCTCTCTTATACTACTCTTCTTTTCTCTTCTCTTGTGTCGCACATGGCTATGGAGGATGGAGCTTGGAGGTGGAGGCAGTGCATCTCAAATTGTGGAGCTACCAATTTACTTGAGGGAGGAGCTTACTCTTCCGATCATCAAGCTAAGCTCATTCTACCCTTGTAGGATTGAAGGTGTGTCAACTAAGTGAGAGATAGCCATTTGTGCTCACTTGAAACACTTGAAGCAATAAGTGGTCCATGGGTCTTGGTGGATGAGCGTGAGCTCCCACTACATTTTGGTTCCGTTGTCGAAACCAACAGATTCAAGCTTGAGCACTTGAGCACCTCAAATTGAGTGTCAAAGTAGGGTTTCATCCCCGAACATATGCTTAATATAGGCAGGAGATTTGGGGTTCTTAATCTTCAAAACAAGTTAGTATTTTGGGTTTTTAATGAGTAGGCAAGTAGGATAAATCATTTCAGTATTTGGGTTTTGATTTTTGTTGCACTTAGAGTAGGATAGGATAGAGGGATCAAAATGAAATGCTTTAGGGTTTTTGCTATAAAATAGGACCAAACAGAGCACAAACGAGGGAAAAATGAAAGAAAAGAGTGCTTAAATGTGTTAATGTCACAAGGGGAGTGAACAAAGAGATCAAGGATGAGCGAAACAAGGGTTTAAGACCCCAAAGAGCAAGGGGGAAGCTCATTTTTACCTTCAACGGTGAAGAGAGAGAGCTTGAGAGAGAGAGAGAGAGAGAGCTTGAGCTTTGGATGGATCAATCATATATAGAAACCTTCCTCTGTTTGCACACACCAGGTATATAGCAACCTTTCTCTGTGTCATTTTTGGTATTTTGGAGCTCATTGCATGTTTATGTGATCGAAATCATTGCGGCGATTCAATTTTTCGACATCGTTTTTTTCACATGCCAAAATCGAATAGGGCACGCAAGGTTCGATTCCTAGAATTGGACACTCGAATGTCCGATTCCAGGCATTTAGATGCTCAAACTACCTCAACCTATCCAATCAGACGCTACCCATCCAATTTCAAAAATCAAACCAACTAGGATCAAACAATTGGACCACCTTTTGCATGTTTGATAGAACATTCACCCTATCCGATTAGCAATGACTCTAGAGACTAGTGAGAGCGGCCACTAAACAACTAGTCGCTATCGACTAAGATTCAGACACTGCCACTTATTGGTGGCTCTCGGCAAACACACCATATATCGGTACCAAAAATGGGTCTGACACTAGCTCTCAGGCTCTAGCCAAGCCTCTATGCTCAACCAAAACACCCCACAGCCTCACAACCAAGAGTGTTTGGAGGCTATACACACTAATCTAACTTAAACACATGTTTGTATCATTTAAAGTCCAGCAGAACCCTTCCCAACTCCTCACAAGGAGCATCCAAACATGATGGTGTCGGACATCTCACAACACTACACAGGGAGCACCCCTCAGCTGACTACCATAGCCCTACTATGGCTCTCCTATACCTCAGGGATTGGCCCCAAGATGCACCGTTCAAACATATAACACATACGATACATAGTCCTCTCTTTATAAAAATCATTCCATGAGATAGCTTGTATCCTCGCTTTATTAGCCCCCAAAGAAACGAACATACTAAACCTATAGCTTGGGACTTCTCACACTCTCAACATTGGGCAACATTTAGGAAACCAAGTGCTATGCAATCTAGGAGGAGTTGATACTCATTTGATACCATGTATATGGAATGCAATGCAAAGATGAATGCCCACAAGTTCACAAACAATTTATTAAATCAAATTAGTAACATGGATGTGCACAACCAATTCTTTTCATGACTTCATACTCCTACCATTGCGGCATTGCATGGGGACAACAACGAACATGCTTGTGCTACTGAACCCTTTAACTCTTAAACCAAATGAACCCTATATGCCAAATGCAATGAATAAATCAAATGTAAAACCACGATTAACACTCATAAACCCCCCTCTCTCCCTATTGTTTAATGTTATGCTTGTGGTGGTAGGTGTAAAGAATGTTTTCGTGTCATTTTCTTGTCCAAAAAGCAGTAAATCACGCACTATAACATGGAAATGGAGCTAAGTTTAGGCTAAACATCATATCTTAGATCCACCATACATCCACAAACATATTTATAATTTTTTCTAATTTTCTAGTGTACAAAATCTATTTTTCTCTATTTTCATATTAATAACTACTATTATTTTTTTAATCAAAATAATTAGGATTACTTAAATCCACCATCATTTCTCATTTCATCCCATAAGAACATGATTTTCCCACTCAAAACGACAAAAACCCTTATTTTTTCACTTAAATACTATATTTCAGGCTTTAATTTATTAATACCAACCGCATTTAAGTACAGGTTCTGCATATTATCACTTGCGGTTCTCAAAGACATGTCAAACAAGGTTCATACATATTTTCATACCATATACACTTCATTTGGACCATAAACTGTCCAAAACAAGCAAATTTTCTTCATAAAATGGACATACTACTAAATCGTGTGTTTCGAGTCATGAAAATTGAATGCATGGATAGCCATCAGATCCACCATCGATCTTCACATAGAACTTGACATCACTTCTTAGCATCCTCTCAATCTTGCATCAATCCAGTGTAAGTATTCTTCATCCCATTCTTCTCTTTCTATTTCCTGCATGAATGGTCTCTTGTGGAGGAGAGAGATAAAGGAGAGAGAAAGATTGAATCTAGAACTCCACAACCAGGCAACCATTCCTCACACAATAACGAGTGATGGAGGGAAAAAAAATGGAGAAGTAGGCGCGCATGATTGGATCTATGGGTTGTTCTTCTGCCCCAACCCCCCTTCCCAAGAATCATGATGGTGCCCTTCATCCTGCTCACGCTCACAAAAAAAATGCCCCCCCAACATAATTAAAAAATTTTGGGGCAATGGGGCCCTTAAGGGCCATGACCTTTGAAATCTTTCCCACTATTTGACTATCCAAGTGACCGGGCTCCACTTCTTCCCACTATTTGATTGTCCAAGTGTTTGCCATCCTCCACTTCTTCCCGTGTCCAGTACCCAATTCCACTGTGAAAAAATTTTATGTGTTTGTCTTGAAGTCTTGAACTACCAGGAACTTGTCTTGCTTTAATCCGACACTCGAAAAATTTATGAAAAATCCAAAACCACTACAAGGGTCTGTTTTTTTAAGTCCTTTGAATTCTCGTCTTCCATGGCCACTTAAAATTATCAAATTTTCATCTTCCACTTTTGGTGAGATTTAAATTGTGCTTTAGAATAACATATTTCAGCAGGGGGATTTAAAAAAGCAAGCCCCCAATTTGAAGTTTTTTCACAAAATTTTCCAAAACTTGGAGTTTTTCAATGTATTTGCCAAAACTTGGAGTTTTTTCACAAAAATTGTAACTTTATGAGGGATAATCTTGTTACCCATATTGAAAATTTGTATTAAACAAGCTATTCAAGGGACCATTTTTTTCAAACTCTCAAAATATACCGAAGAGAGAAAAATGAACAAAATTGGGTTTCTACCACACATCTCAAAAAGTACCCTTATCAATCAGACTAATCTCTAAAATCATGAGTCAATCTAAACAAGACACAAAAAGAACTCAATATAGGAAAATATAATTATTTCTCTTGCAACTATTTACGCAAATTATGAAAGTCACTTATATATAACTATTATATAGTATCGATATGTGGACTTGATAGCAACAAATGTCAATATCTTCCTCATCTTTTTTACTAATCACTCCAAAACTTTTCATATATGCAATGGTTCTAGGGAGCTTTAACTCTAACATATCTACAAGGGATATATCATTTTCATCCTCTTGTTGAAAAATTTGGCCAAGTATTTGTTTAACCTTTCCAATGGCAAAGGTTGCATCATTTATTGACCACTTCTCATCATAGTTTGTAGCTTTTGACAACGAATCTAGTTTACCATTTGCGGTTCTGAAGGTCTTTCTTATGTCTAGCTCCTCCTATGTAGGTTTAGGCATGATTTGACTCATGTAGAATTTAAAGAAAACCTTGCGCTAAAAATAAAAATTAGTAGAATTGACTATGGAAAGTGGAAGGAAGAGCAATATGCAAAAGAGAAGCAAAGAGTAGAGTTGTTGCATAAGGACGGGAAGCAACCATATCATGGTTTGGTTCAACATCAAACTTGGCCATGGTTTATATCAATAGCAGACTTGCCAATCAAAGGTTAGATGAAACATGGTTTAGATAAAAAATATCCAATTAACAAATGAAAATTAGAAATTAGAACATGGTTTAGATAAAAAACACCTTGATAACGTGATAAGGGGAAGCAAACAATTGAGAAGGTGTAACATGGGAAGGAGAAGCAACCATAATATATATTAGAAATGTGACTAGAGTAGATGATACATGATTAGATTCTATGTAACCATGCTTTCCATAATAGGAGTAAAGGACAAAGATCAAGATTACCTTAAGAAAAAAGTATCACAATCAACAAAAACGAACTTGGAACATCAATACTGTTACAACTATATATATCATCTCTCACTTGACTTGGGTCTCACCTATATATACTAACTCTACATCAATATGAATCATTCTTTGGGAGCATGTCTTGTGTATCTCTCTCGTACTCTCTCTCTCTCTCTCAACATGGTATCAGAGCTATGGATGCATAGCAACAACAAGGAAGATAAGTTGTTTCATTGTTTATACTTGATTGAATTCTTTGCACAAGTGATGATTTGATACATGAACTTGTTCAAATTAGAAGTATTAGTTAATTTTTTCTTTAAAAACAAAACCACGTCCAGTGCGTAGCTCTCGTTGTGCTTTCGAATCCTGTCAAAATCGCTTGTCAATCGGAGTTCTGGATCAAAAGTTATGACAGTTTAGGATTCAAGACAGCAATTCTGCTCAAATCTGCGATTCTTTATTTAAAATTGTATTTCTAATTACAGTTCGTTAATCCCCAATTACAGTTTATTAATCGCTCGTCTTCGTTAATGATGT
Organism: Lygodium microphyllum; assembly: GCF_053477565.2. Lineage (NCBI taxonomy): Eukaryota > Viridiplantae > Streptophyta > Polypodiopsida > Schizaeales > Lygodiaceae > Lygodium > Lygodium microphyllum. The sequence goes on from NC_141145.1 coordinate 117,741,633, forward strand.
TGATTATGACAAGCAAACATCTTGCTATTTTTAGCGATGTTTTATTATCGTTCACGTTCTTTGCTCGACCGAAATAGCACTTTTCTTATATGCGTCATCTCGTCTTGCACATTACACCTCTCTATTTCGGGCTTTCTTTTTAGTCACTCAATACTTTTCGTCGTTCTTACGTGCATATCCCTATTTTGATTGTCATGTGTCTCAACTACGCTCGTCTTGATCATGGTTTGCAGATTGTGTGATCTCATCTTATTTGTTTTCTCTCGACATACAGGCATGGCCAATTGCATAATTGTTAACGGATATCCTTCTGGTCAACATTCGGTTCCCTTCTTCCAAGGACAAGGCTTTCCTAGGTGGAAAGCAAAGATGATGCTAATTCTTGAAGGTGACGAATTATTTGATATTGTTTTGGGTGACCTATCTTGCCCAGTTCAACCTATTGATGTGATGAATAACAATTCTCTGATTACTGATGGTCCATTATTTGAACAATGGAAAATTGATCATACTGATTGGATTCGTCGTGACAAAGCGGCTCGTCATTATATATTGTCTGCACTTCCTGACTCACTTATGTTGAATGTCTTTCATCTAGAAACCTCTCATGATATTTGGGAGTATCTTATCTCAATGTTTGAGAAGAAATCGGTCACCGAAATTTTATATCTCCAAACTTGTTTGAAGAATCTTCAATATAAGGTTGGTACCTCTATGCACTCTCATATCGAGGCATTTAAAGACATTATCAATCAGCTTGGTGCTGCCGGCGCTCCTGTTGCTAAAAATCAGATTGTTACTCAACTTCTTCATACTATCAAAGATCCTTTATATGACAATATCATCACTATTTTGTCTAACAAGGATGATATCCACTTTGACAAAGCATGTATATCTCTTATTGAATATTCTCAACATCATGAGCATCATTTGGAAAAATCTGATAATGTTTTGGTCACTCGGGAACAAAGGGATTTTGATGCTGCTTTTGTTGCTCACAAACGTCCTGTTTCACGTTTTTAGCAGGGTGGACACCCTAATCCAGGTAGTAAATCTTCTCATCTTGCTTATCCTAATAAACATTGTTCTTATTGTGATAAGAAAGGTCATGTGGCTTCTGATTGCTGGGCATGTCAATATGATGAGGAGCATGGAGTTACTACAAAGCAACCTCGCTCGTCCAAAAGTTTTCCTCCTTGTGATTATTGTGCACATATAGATCATCCATCTCATCGTTGTTATAAACGCAGATATGATGAAGAACGTTCTCGAGCTTATATTGTTCAACAAACTACAACTGATGATGATCATACTCATCAGGAGCTCAATTTCGTCCATTATGATATCTCTCCAGAAAAGGTACTTCATGTTCATGATGGTTCTCTATTCATCGTTGATTCAGGTGCCACTGGAAACATGACATACCAATCACAGTGGCTTCACAATTATCATTCTCTTCCTGTCAAGAAGTTTGTTTACCTTGCAGATGATACGACTTGTCAAGTCAAAGGAGTGGGTGATTTATATCTGGGGACTGTTTCATCCACTAGAATATTAAGAGGAGTTCTTCATGTTCCAGATTTGCAAAGAAATCTTCTTTCTGTTGCTCGTCTAGTTGATCTTTGTTTGTTTGTTGGCTTTGATCATAATCAATGTCGTATAGAGAAAGACGGGCATACTAAAGCAGTGGCTCCTCGACATGGTAATCTATTTGAGCTATCATTGAATGATACAGTTGCAAATGTTGTTACTGCCCCTGGAGATGCAGATTGCAAATTATGGCATCAACGATTTGCACACTCCGATTGTTCCAAAATTCTTGATCTTCATCGTCATGGTCTTGTGCAAGGTATGGATCTTAAATCTCATCCACGTATGGGAATATGTGAGTACTGTGCACTTGGAAAACACCATCGTTTGCCTTTCCACACTTCTACTTCATCACATTCCTATGCTCTCTTGGATTTGGTTCATACCGATATTTGTGGTCCTTTTCCTACCTCAAAGTCTCAATATCGATATTTTATAACTTTCATTGATGATTTCTCACGGTACACACATGTCTATCTTCTTCGACATAAGTCTGAGGCTTTATCTATATTTAAACAATACAAAATAAGTGTGGAGCTTCAAACTGGATTCTCTATAAAGACGCTTCGCAGTGACAACGGCGGTGAATATGTATCCAATCTATTTGATGACTTCTGTAAGGATCAAGGTATTCATCATGAGTTTACATTTCCTTATTCTCCTCAGCAAAATGGTGTTGCTGAGCGCAAAAATCGCATGATTCTTAATGCTATACGTTGCATGCTTATACACTCTAGTTTGTCTTGAAAGTTTTGGACTGAAGCACTTCTAACAACTGTTTTTATTCAAAATCATATTCCAACTACTGCACCTGCTGGTAAAATTCCTATAACAATTTGGACAGGGAAGACACCTTCAGTCTCTCACTTTCGCACATTTGGCTGCATTGCTTATATTCATGTGCCCAAGGACACTCGACATAAGTTGGATCCTCCAGGTTTGAAGGTTATTTTTCTTGGTTATTCAGATCATTCCAAAGGTTACAAATTTTATGATCCTTCTTCTCAAAAGGTTATCATTAGTCGTGATGCTATATTTGATGAGAAGACTATGGGTGGCACATGGTCGTCACATGTTTCAGATGATACACAATCTTTGCTTAGTGCATTTCCTTACTTGCTTTGTGATTCTACTAATTCTGATGATCATAAACCTCCTTCACCTCCAAAGAAGATTGATGAAAATTTGGAGATCTATGTTGATCTTCCTATTGAGATAGAGCATGGATTCTATTCTATTGAATATGATGTCTTTGATGATGCTATGTCTGTCCAAGAGGATCCAATATCGTATATGGAAGCTATCAATTTGTCTCAAAGGGATCAATGGCAAGAAGCTATGCAAGCTGAGTACGATTCTTTAATCTCCAAAGGTACATGGATTCTTACTGAACTCCCCCCAAATCGTGTTCCTATAAACTGTAAATGGTTTTATAAAACCAAGACCAAAGCTGATGGCTCATTTGATAAGTTCAAAGCACGACTTGTTGCAAAAGTGTAATATCTCCGCACAATAAAAGTTAGTTGGTTAGTTTAAAAGTTAGTTAGTCAATTAATAAGTTAGTAAGATTACTAACTAAAGACTAACTAAGGTAAAAACTAACTAACATTAATTATTAATAATTTTTATTTAATTTAAAATATTTTATTTAGAATAATCAAGAGTCGTAAATTTGATATTTTTCTCGAATTGGCAAGAACCGTAGTCACCCTTCACGTAAATTACAATGTGAACGAGACTTATGAGTTATATTAATCACTAGGTTAATGTGTATAGTTTGGATGGTCCAAAAATATTAAAATTTGGGCAAAGCTAGTATATTTTAGATATTTTAGATATTATCCTGAAAAAAGTTATGGAGATTTTTAGAATTGGATGTCGTTTAAAAGAAAAGACAATAGATATTTTAGTTAGTCTGAATATTTTATAAAAAGAAAAATAAAGAAAAGTGACTGGCGAAATCGCGCGCACCGTGATCGCAGTTTACAGGCAGTAGACAGCACTACGAACAGAGAAAAGGAGTGAACTAAGAGCTTTCTAACCAAGTGTCTTGGCGTTTTACCCCCCTTTCGGAGCCAATGGAACCATCAGATTTATGATCTGAGTATCAGATCACTGATCTTTCCAAGATCCCCCTCCATAAAGAGCTCTACTTCTCAACCACAAGCCCTCTTCTCTAATTCACTATAAATATGAGGCATGGGAGAGGCATAGATGGAATAAGGAGACCCCCAGAGGCTGCAAGAGAGAGGTAGAGAGAAGGATACCCCTCCAAGAGATTGTGAGGAAGAGCTTGAGAGAGAGAGAGAGAGAGAGAAGAGTCACCCCGAGAGGCTGCAAGGAAGAGAATTAGCTCAATTCCCTCTATCTCGATCCTCGACTTAACCAACTTCTCTTACGATCTCCCATCTTGAATCTATTCTACCTTCTTAATCTCTTGAGTCTACCTGCGGACGATGGCCTCCAAGCGAAGAATGTCGCATGTGGATGACAATCCCGCAACCAATAACAAGGCTTCGAGCAAAGGCATCACTGTCAATCCAACTATAGTTCCAGTTGTAAGTAATGTATTTTCAAGTTGATAGATGCTTGCTTTGATTCTCGTATGAGATACGTTAAGCCCATACTATTGCACGAGTATAGGTCATGGGAAATGATAAATTTCATCTCGCTTACTCCAAAGATGGAGTTTGTAAAGTGCATATATCAAGGGAAGATAATTGCACCTAGTTACATATGACTTATTTGCTAGTAAAGCAATTACAAGGAAGAATTAGTCAAGCGTTATGAATGGCATAGTCGTCAAAAGAACGACATTAAAAGATTGGGCATATAAGTGCTAGATTAAATTATAGTCAAGGGTTATAGATAGCATAATTGCTAAAAGAATATGACATTAAAAATCATGAATAGAAAGTACTAGTTGAAAGTTAGATACTTCAAAGGTACTTAGCCTAAGAGCCCGAATATTAAGAAAAACTAGATTCTAGCTCAATGCACGGTCTATTGGAGTCTAATTACTTGAGATCATCTCGCACTTATCTTATTAAGTACTTACACGTTATGCCTATAACATGTTTGATATATGAGGATAATTTTCTAATTGCCTCATGACTTGACTAAGAGCTAGTACAAGAAATTAATCATAAGGGTTAAAACTAGGATGTCTTGAGATCCATTGGATAACGATGACTTTTGCCAATCCAAATCCAGGGTTGGGTTATCAATCAAGGTAAGTGACCTATAGAACTTACATCATGAATAGTGTTCGAACCCTTAACATATACCCTAGCCGAAGGAAGGAAGTGTTAAGAACATTTTTGCATAATATTGCTCTTAGATCCCAAGGGGAAGAGTAATTATGCAATGGAAAATATTATTTCATCTACTCTTGCATTGTTTTGGAAAGAATGCAATTGGTTTTGTTGGTTGATCAAACAATATCCTAAATGATTTTACATTCAACTAGTTGTTGTTAGTTGTTGTTTGGATGATTATTCCAAGTGCTTGTGATTTATGGTAAATGCATGGCAAGGGTCTGTCATGACAAGACGCCATGGGAATAAAGGAATGTTTTCTTGGAAAATGATATTAGGCTGAATGCCTTGTTTGTGCTTAATTCTTAAAGGATTTAATTAAGGAAGGATATATTGTACGGGTGGATCACCTCCATGGTCGCACCGCGTATTAACTCAAGAGGGCACTGCTCGATTCATGGGCCGAAGGTCGAGTGGTGAAAAGGCCAACCACGGGAATGATGTTTCGCTCCTAGACAGCTTGCGGGTCAGTTGCAGCTCTGGACACCCCTTGCTAGGTCGAGAATGGAGTTGAAGACCTCCGTGGCCCCCAACATCTGGGCATGTTGGGAGATCCTATTCTAGATAAAGGATTGAGTTTGTGGTGCCATGTGAATTGGACCAGTTACTTCTGCAGGGCAGAAGGGATACTTCTGTTGGACAGAAGCGACACATAATTCCTCCTGTATAGGCGGGAGACAAAGATTAACTTGAAGATAAGTTAAGGAACTTGTTTGATCTTGTTTGTCAATAGATTGTTTTACTCTGTTTTCGTGTTTGTGCTATAATTTACGCGAACGAACCTTGTTTCCTAAAAGGCTTAATTAATGAAGCTGATTTTAAGTGTCACACATAAATGTGGTAGGACCTAATTAGAAAACTAAAGCTATTAAGGGAAGCGGGTGGGCGGAACCCCCGACGGGTCCGTCCTATGGCAGGAGAGTCCCAGAGAACTGGGAGGCTTCTCACAAGTTTTTATTGTCATTCGACCTTTAGGTATTGATAGGTTAGAACCCGATTCATGCCGTTTTAGGGGACCGGAATGGGACTATGCCCTATGGGCAGAGAGGTTGAGCATCGCATCCCTCTCGTTTCCCATTCTCTTTGAACCAAGTGGAGCATAGATCTGCTTCGGGTCGGTATCTCTGCATAAAGTAGGATGTCCAATACCCGACGCTAGAATGCTAACAGGAGACCTTGACAACTAGGAACCCAAATTTCAAGTTGATCCTAGTGGGTTCGGTCGTGAACGTTCCGTTGTGAGGCGGATTCGGGAAACCCTAGGCGACAAAACTCGGAACATTCCCTGGGAGTGCGGGGCAGCGACGCTTAGATTCGTTTCTTGATAGACCGCTAAAAGAGTGCCTGGAAAGCCCATGGGCGAGCACCTCACAGTTGGTATCAAAGCCAAATTTTGTAATGATACGTGATTGATTAATGTATGGTTTGTAGACATATCCTAAACAAAATAATCTAAGCAGTATGGCTTGATTGTTAGGCACCTTCTGCACCCACGAATGTTGACATGCAAGAGAAGAAATTCCTTCTCAAGCAAATTAAGGTACCCGAGTTTGATGGAGAAGGGATAGACACTGCAGCACAGGCAGAGATATGGATTGAGTCGATGGATGACTATTTCTTTGCTTCAGGAACTGCCTCTACCAATCAAGCAATGATAGCCAAACTTAAGTTAGTTGGCCAGGCTCGATTATGGTGGAAGCAATGGTGCAAAGATGAAGGTGTTTCTGAAGCCGCTGTTACTTGGGTTTAGCTGAAAGATGCTGTACGTAGACGATACCTTCCGCCAACCTACCAGACTTTGAAGATGAATGAATTCTTCAGGCTAAAGCAACTAGAATTAACTTTGGAAGCTTACTACTCAAAGTTTGTAACCCTACTAAAATACGCACCACCTATGGATATTGCGCAGCAAGTATCCAAGTTTTGCCATGGCCTAAACACTCCTCTGAACCACCGTCTTGAAGCAATGCGTCCAACAGACTTGCAAGACGCATTACTCCGAGCGAATCCAATCGTCCAAGAATTTAAATCGAAAAATTTTAGTAAAGATGACTCCCGAGATCTGGGTAAGAGATGCCATACATGTGGAGAGATAGGGCACATCCGTAGGAGATGTCCCTACCGTCAATGTTTCCATTGCAATGAGCTAGGACATGTCCAAGTAGACTGCCCTGACTTAAGTCCAAAAGATACGGAGCCTCCAAGAAAATGAAGCTACACAAGTGCAGTCTTCGGTTATATAGACGAATCAGATGAAGACGAAGACTTAGAACCTACTACACCACTTCAGGATTATTAGAAATCCTAGAAATTTGTCGACATGAAATACAACTTGTATTGGAATAAACCTTACTCTTGTGACTACACTTAACTTGAGTATTATGGGTTGCATCTATTTTGAGCCTAGAACTTGCAAATGATTAGAGATACTCTGGCAAGGAATGATAGTTATAATGTGCGATGAATTTTTCTTAAGTCATTTCTTCTCAACTAATATAGATTGGGTCTTACCAGAATGTCAAAGCTTGGAAGTACTCTTTAATATTACAAGCAAAGCCAATTGTCCATGGAGCTCAGTCCCGAACTAAGGGCATGACAATCTGGAAATGTAGTTTCCAAGATAAAGGACCACTCCAATCTGCTAAAAGAATCCTAGAACACTTTAAGAAGAAAATCCTGCCAAGGACAACCAAGAATCTTGTGACCACAAGTGATAAAGCTCTGCGATGTTTCTATTGCAGGGAGTTAGGTCATTTCAAAAGGGAATGTCCAAAGCACCCTAAACACCGATGCTCTAAGTGCCACAACATTGGACATAACTATATCAATTGTCCCAATGGAACTCGAAGAGAACTTCAGCTTACAAGAAATAAGCCATACAAGCTCCAGTGATCTAGAATATACCAAGTGCTTAGGAAAAACCTAGAAGATATCCATGAGATGTAACTACAATAAATTTTCTATTGTAACAAAGACTCAAATATATCACTGATCTTTCCAAGATCCCCCTCCATAAAGAGCTCTAATTCTCAACCACAAGCCCTCTTCTCTAATTCACTATAAATATGAGGCATGGGAGAGGCATAGAGCGAATAAGGAGACCCCGAGAGGCTGCAAGAGAGAGGTAGAGAGAAGGATACCCCTCCAAGAGATTGTGAGGAAGAGCTTGAGAGAGAGAGAGAGAGAGAGAAGAGTCACCCCGAGAGGCTGCAAGGAAGAGAATTAGCTCAATTCCTTCTATCTCGATCCTCGACTTAACCAACTTCTCTTACGATCTCCCATCTTGAATCTATTCTACCTTCTTAATCTCTTGAGTCTACCTGCGGACGATGGCCTCCAAGCGAAGAATGTCGCGTGTGGATGATAATCCCGCAACCAATAACAAGGCTTCAAGCAAAGGCATCACTGTCAATCCAACTATAGTTCCCGTTGTAAGTAATTATTTTCAAGTTGATAGATGCTTGCTTTGATTCTCGTATGAGATACATTAAGCCCATACTATTGCACGAGTATAGGTCATGGGAAAGGATAAATTTCATCTCGCTTACTCCAAAGATGGAGTTTGTAAAGTGCATATATCAAGGGACGATAATTGCACCTAGTTACATATGACTTATTTGCTAGTAAAGCAATTACAAGGAAGAATTAGTCAAGCGTTATGAATGGCATAGTCGTCAAAAGAACGACATTAAAAGATTGGGCATATAAGTGCTAGATTAAAGTATAGTCAAGGGTTATAGATAGCATAATTGCTAAAAGAATATGACATTAAAAATCATGAATAGAAAGTACTAGTTGAAAGTTAGATACTTCAAAGGTACTTAGCCTAAGAGCCCGAATATTAAGAAAAACTAGATTCTAGCTCAATGCACGGTCTATTGGAGTCTAATTACTTGAGATCATCTCGCACTTATCTTATTAAGTACTTACACGTTATGCCTATAACATGTTTGATATATGAGGATAATTTTCTAATTGCCTCATGACTTGACTAAGAGCTAGTACAAGAAATTAATCATAAGGGTTAAAACTAGGATGTCTTGAGATCCATTGGATAACGATGACTTTTGCCAATCCAAATCCAGGGTTGGGTTATCAATCAAGGTAAGTGACCTATAGAACTTACATCATGAATAGTGTTCGAACCCTTAACATATACCCTAGCCGAAGGAAGGAAGTGTTAAGAACATTTTTGCATAATATTGCTCTTAGATCCCAAGGGTAAGAGTAATTATGCAATGGGAAATATTATTTCATCTACTCTTGCATTGTTTTGGAAAGAATGCAATTGGTTTTATTGGTTGATCAAACAATATCCTAAATGATTTTACATTCAACTAGTTGTTAGTTGTTGTTTGGATGATTATTCCAAGTGCTTGTGATTTATGGTAAATGCATGGCAAGGGTCTGTGATGACAAGACGCCATGGGAATAAAGGAATGTTTTCTTGGAAAATGATATTAGGCTGAATGCCTTGTTTGTGCTTGATTCTTAAAGGATTTAATTAAGGAAGGATATATTGTACGGGTGGATCACCTCCATGGTCGCACCGCGTATTAACTCGAGAGGGCACTGCTCGATTCATGGGCCGAAGGTCGAGTGGTGAAAAGGCCAACCACGAGAATGATGTTTCGCTCCTAGACAGCTTGCGGGTCAGTTGGAGCTCTGGACTCCCCTTGCTAGGTCGAGAATGGAGTTGAAGACCTCCGTGGCCCCCAACATCTGGGCATGTTGGGAGATCCTATTCTAGATAAAGGATTGAGTTTGTGGTGCCATGTGAATTGAACCAGTTACTTCTGCAGGGTAGAAGGGATACTTCTGTTGGACAGAAGCGACACATAATTCCTCCTGTATGGGTGGGAGACAAAGATTAACTTGAAGATAAGTTAAGGAACTTGTTTGATCTTGTTTGTCAATAGATTGCTTTACTCTGTTTTCGTGTTTGTGCTATATTTTACGCGAACGAACCTTGTTCCCTAAAAGGCTTAATTAATGAAGCTGATTTTAAGTGTCACACATAAATGTGGTAGGACCTAATTAGAAAACTAAAGCTATTAAGGGAAGCGGGTGGGCGGAACCCCCGACGGGTCCGTCCTATGGCAGGGTGGTCCCAGAGAACTGGGAGGCTTCTCATAAGTTTTTATTGTCATTCGACCTTTAGGTATTGATAGGTTAGAACCCGATTCATGCCGTTTTAGGGGATCGGAATGGGACTATGCCCTATGGGCAGAGAGGTTGAGCATCGCATCCCTCTCGTTTCCCATTCTCTTTGAACCAAGTGCGGCATAGATCTGCTTCGGGTTGGTATCTCTGCGTAAAGTAGGATGTCCAATACCCGACGCTAGAATGCTAACAGGAGACCTTGACAACTAGGAACCCAAATTTCAGGTTAATCCTAGTGGGTTCGGTCGTGAACGTTCCGTTGCGAGGCGGATTCGGGAAACCCTAGGCGACAAAACTCAGAACATTCCCTGGGAGTGCGGGGCAGCGACACTTAGATTCGTTTCTCGATAGACCGCTAAAAGAGTGCCTGGAAAGCCCATGGGCGGGCACCTCACAAAAAGGTTACTCACAGATTGCAGGAGTAGATTATCAAGAAACATTTTCTCCCGTTGTACGCTCCACTACTGTTCGTATGATTTTGGCTTTTGCAACACTATTTGATCTAGAAATTCACCAAATGGATGTTAAAACGGCTTTTCTCAATGGAGATCTTGAAGAAGAAATCTATATGGAGCAACCTGAAGGTTTTATGATTGCAGGAAAGGAGCATCTTGTATGTCAGCTTCATCGTGCATTATATGGATTGAAGCAAGCCTCTCGTGCTTGGTATACTAAGATTGATCAGTTCCTCACGTCTAAAGGTTTTGTTGCATGTTTTGCTAACCCAAATCTTTACATCGAAAGGGAGGACAAATATTTTATTATTCTTGCTCTATATGTTGATGACACTATTCTTGTGTCAAATAATATTGCTTTCTTGGATGCTATGAAGAAGCTTTTATCGACTACATTTGAAATGGTGGATATTGGTGAGATACATTCTTGTTTGGGTATTCAAGTTCAACGACACCGACAACAAGGCATTCTTCTTCTTCGCCAGACAAATTTTATTAATGATATTGTTAAGAAGTTTGGGTTGACAAATGCGCACTCTGCTAACACTCCCATTCTTTCAAGCTCTACCAAGGGTACATCTACAACACGCAATGAAGAATCAGCCATTCATCAACCTTTTGCTAATCTTGTTGGTTGTCTTCAATTTATTGGTTTAAACACAAGACCAGATATTTTATTTGCAGCTAACTTTTTGGGACATTATCTTTCTTCCTCTTCCACTATTCATTGGAGTGCTGCAAAACGTATTCTTAAGTACCTCAAGGGTACTAAGGAATTTGGTCTTATTTATCGTCGTCGAGAGGATTCTTCTTTATCTTCTTCAACTTCTCTTGACCTTATTGGATATACAGACGCTGATTGGGCAAGTTCACACTTATCCATGCGATCTACAAGTGGGAATTGTTTCTTTGTAAATGGATGTTTGGTTTCTTGGTCCAGCAAGAAACAACGATGTATTGCGGTTTCTACAACTGAAGCCGAATATGTTGCTGCATCATTAGTAGCTCGCGAGCTAGTTTGGCTTCAACAACTACTTGCAGATTTGGGACATCCTTCATCATCTAGTACACCTCTTCAATGCGATAACCAAAGTGCTATTAGTCTTACCAAAGACTATATACAACATAGTAAATCAAAACATATTGCTATTCATTATCATTATGTTCAACATGAAGTCAAGAAAGGTTCCATTATGGTGGAGCATTGTCCCAGTGATCAAATGGTTGCAGATATCTTCACAAAAGCTCTTAGTGAAGCCTGCTTTAGCTCATTAAGACATGAACTTGGTATTGTTCCAAGTTCTTGTCTCACTGATGATTGAGGCATGTATCATTGTATTCAAGAAAACTTTATAGTAAATCATTTTTGTATCGTAGGTATGTGTAGGGGCTCGGGTTTTTCCCTTGTTCTCCCCAAGGGTTTTTTCACTCGCAGCCAGAGACCTTTGTTTGAGTGGGGATGTTACAACTATATATATCATCTCTCACTTGACTTGGGTCTCACCTATATATACTAACTCTACATCAATATGAATCATTCTTTGGGAGCATGTCTTGTGTATCTCTCTCGTACTCTCTCTCTCTCTCTCAACAAATACCAGGAAAAATGAAAATGCTTTGCACACAAAACAAGAATGATTTATAAAGAGATATTTCACATATAAATAGACAATCCTCTGAGGGGAATTAAAATGAAGTGATCAACAAGCTTTATGAAACAAAATCGAGATTACCTTGAGAGAAAAATTGTCACAACTAGCAAAAATGAACTTGGAGCATTAAAATTAAGAAAAATAAAATTTCTTTGCACATAAAATAAGCATGATTTATAATGAGATCCATCACCTACAAATAGGTACCCTATACCAATCTTTATGGATGTATTCATCATAGCAAAAGGCAAACAATAAACTTGCATAGTTTTCATAATAGGAGAAGAGGAGCAAGATCTAGATTACCTTGAAAAAAAATTGGCTCAACAAATATGAAGTTGGAGCATCAAATCAGGAAAAATGAAATTACTTTGCATACTAAATAAGCATAGTTTATAAAGAGATCCCTAACCTATAAATAGATGGCCCCCTCAATGAATCAAAAAAGCATGATCAATAATTCCACTTTTAGATCCTCGTCCAATCATGTCCACAAATGGATAACTCGTCCATGATTAATAATGTCTAATTTTACTAGAGTTTTCATTATGCTCAAAAAGAAATATACCAAATATGTTGTCCCTTCACATCATGTATCCAAAATGAACGTCCACCTCCACTTCTTCATATGCCCTTTAAATCTTTCATTCGGTACTGCATGGTCACCATCTCATTGAACAATAGCCAACATAAAACTCTCAAGTCTTTGATTTGCATTTTATGCGTCGCGGAAGGGCAAGCATAAAATTTAAATCAGTTTGCTTAAGGGAAGGTTGATGCATCATCATATGTTGATTTTTGTCCATCCCAAGCAAACGAATGTAGACATAATACATGTGCTTGCAGGCTAGGAAGGGTTTACTTTCCTCCTCTCTCTTTTGAAAGTCAGGACACGTGCAAAAGGGCTCGAGATTGACATGCACCTCATACAAATGCTCTGACATAACATAAAATATGACTTTCTCATTTGCCACCACTACTTTCTCTTCCATGAAAACTACATCCAATGCCTTAGCCAATGCAATTTTTCTTTCTACATCCTTAGAAATACCATGTCTCCATTTTTTTCTTCGCTTGCCACTTGAAGAGGTAAGTGGTTCTGTCCCATGGGTCGTAGCATTTTTAAGGGTAGGTGGAATGCCATCATGCTTGAATACAAAACCTCCTTTTATAAGAATTGAAATCTCCTCTACAGAAGCATTGGTGCCCTTGTCAATAGACCAAATCCTTGGTCGCAAGGGCACATGCTTAACTTGTTTATCAACATCCCATGTATGGTCCACATCATGACTGCAAAACCAGAACCATTGTGCAATAGGCTTACCTTGAAATTCCCTCTCTGACCAAAATGAAGGGCATAGTAACCCAGGTGATCTACTTTCTATCACGTTGCAGCACTTCTTTCTATTTATAATACTAAAACATTTTTGTTTGCAATGAACAGGCATTCTTCGGATGGCCCACAAACGTCGATGCATTTCCTCCTCTGAGACAATATTAATTGGGAGATACATTTCAATCGGCACTGCATGCACCTCATGGTCCAAGCCCACTTCTATAGGTTGGTCATTTCTATTTTGAAAATTTATCTTGTGTGATCGTCCTTTTTGTTTTCTATCCCTTGACTCCATTACATAGCCAGGTTTATGAGAGCTACAACCATCTAGAGTTCTTCTTTTCCTTTGAACTGTTTCTTTGTTTCCAGAAATGAAAGGCTCTCGGTACATGGGGGTGCTAAGAACTGCTCCTTGAACTGTTCAAGCTATGAATGCAGGTGAAGGGGTATTTCTTGCAACCACCCTATTAATAAGAGCATCCATGTTGGGACCACTTCCAGAGTATCTTCCAGTTGTGAAGGCCAGTTGCCTTGAACATTGAATATATGAGTTGATCAAGTCAGTGACGCATGCATCATACAAACCAATTTTCTTCTTTCCATCCTCCCCTGCCAACCAACTTGCATGCACGCTCTCAGAAAGATTTGTGTTGGGAATACAAGCCCTCTCCCAAGGACTCAAGGAAGCCTGCAACCCAATAAAAAACTCAGCAATTCCTCTTACATGTCTATTTTGTTCTCATACTTGGGTATTCCCACCCCAATGATATTAGTACATGTGTATGTAACAAATAGAAACAAAAAAAAACATTTACATGTGTAGTACTACCCCAATGGTCTATCCTATTCTCCCACCATTTGATCCATCTCTTCAATGGTACGGTACTATCTCGAGGTAGTCCTACTTGCTGCCACCAATTTTGTATAGCTGTGGCATTCCTCTTGCCCTCTTCAATGGATTTTGAAAGGCGCCACCTCTCACATAAATTCAAGTGATGCTTCCGAAGGTTTGAAGGCACGTATTTTGTTGTGTGCTTTTGTAAGCTTTGTTCCCAGTGAAACAAACATGATCGCTCTCTTCCTTCCAAAACATTGTCAGGTCCCGCATTGAAAATAGTGCAGATCGCCATCCAATTTGCACCGGCTTCATCCGCCATAAAACCTGCAAAGTCTGCAGGAGGGTGTCCACACTCGAGCATCACATTATCAAGGTATCTCCAAAAAAGAATTTGTGTTTCTATATCCTTTTCCTTTGTATCACAAATAGCAATCACCATGATCCCCTTCAAGCTGCAATGAGAATTACAGTGATTAGCAACTAGAATATGTCAATGAAAATTGATAACAAGTAAGGTTTCCGAACAAACCATGGATCGTACACAGAACAAGACATTGTTGCCCAGTCATCTATTCTGTGTGTAAAGTCAAAGTGAACCCAAGACTTGCAAAGGTCTCCATTTCCTAAGCGTCGCATTCGATTAACCAATTCCACTCCAGAGCCGAGTCCTTTAGTAGACATCTTGAAAATGTAACTTTTTCCACCCACCCCTCCTTGCCCTGGAAATCTACTGCCATGAAAAAAAGGAAACATGCATCTTTTTTTCAACTCCAAAATGTTATCAAAGCCATCTCCAACAACACATGTTTCTTTTTTTTTCTGGCATGTCATGATACTATTGAACCTGCAACCTCAACAAACGAAAGTTTGTTAAACTAATAACAATGCTACAAACCATAGTTTGCAGACTTGAATAACCGAAACTAACCTCTGATTTCGAACCAATGGCATCAACTCCTCCAAAAAGTTTGTAAGCTCTTGTTCTCCCTCCACCATTGAACCATTAGTTGTCAAAGATTCAGTGATAATTTGTTTTGCTACAATCATTTGAATCTTCCTAGCACCACAGTGTCGATTCACTTGCAAAATTGAGTGAACTAGAGATCTAATTTTTTTAATTGCAGCCATTGAAGTCCCTGGTTGCACATTGTGTGTGTGAGTGCCTACATAAGCATCAATCTCTCCATGCTTGTGTCCTTTGGCAAAATGTAATAAACTTTGCAATCACAAGTTGCATAACAAGTGACAACTTTACTACAATAGTGACACGTGATTGAATGTTTTTTTTCACTTGCAAATAGCCCCTTGCTCATTGTGCTATTGAGGTAACCATGAAATACATTTTATTATGTTGATTGTTGCTCTCATAGAAAGGACAATTGACTCGATGACATTGTAAGTCTCCAAGGCAATGGCTAATTCTCGAAGTAGCATCAGGGAAGATATTAGTTGGATGGGGTCTTGTCCAGACATGACCATCATATTGTTGTTGCATCCTATCCATGTTTAAAGATGTGCCATATGTCGGCAGAAGAACGAAAGCAACAGAACCATTGTACTCTCTTGGAATCTCACTAACAAAAAAAGGGCCTTCACCCATCTACAATAAATCCTTCAACTTCTTTCCTCTGGGGCTATTAGCAATCCAAGGTAAAATCTCTTTCTTTATTTGTGGAAATGAATGAGGACTATCAAGTCCATCATCCGACTCTAAGTCAATAGTCGGAGTTGAGACGGGTGCACAAAAAGCATTTGTTATAAGTGGCGAAGAAGTTTGAGATGACGTCTCTGCGAAGGAATTGGATGTAATGTCTACAACAGGTCCTGAAAGTGAATGAGCTTGTTTGCTATTTTCTATAGTGTATAGTCCTTCATCTTGGTCCATTGTGATAGTGTACTATTTTATACTGACATGAAAGAGAAGAATCAAGCAAAAATTGCTCCGCACCATTGATATCCGGTTGGCCATGAACCGCGATCTCTTCACTGTAAGCATCAAGTTGGAAAATAGCATACAAACCTACCAGCTTCCGATCAGGGGGTAGAAGTGATTGAAGAAAATAAGAGTTCACAAGAATATTTCCATCCCTCAGGGGCACAACACGTTCCAGTGATTCGGAGCCGATTGACCATTGAAGAGTAACTTCTGCCATCGTCTCTCACAAAAGCCGGTTTGAAACTCAGTAAACAATGGAGCTATGAAGGTGAAATATTATATCTAATAGCATGCCTATTTTTTATCAATTTCTTTGAACATAGAAATAATAGTCCGTTACCCCTACCAAATATGGATTAAATGAGCTCTTACTCCATGGGCAAGTTCTTAGTGACGGTTGAAGTTGCGAATCAGTCCATTAATGAACCAAATCATTAAAAAAAGTCTACATATTAAAAAATCACAAGATTTAATTAAATAATTTTTTTAAAAAAACATGTCTTTTCGAAAATCATGTCGTGTTGTAGCACATATTTTGATAAGCACGTTTTATTTTGTCAGATGTTAGGCGTTGTCAGTATTTACATTTTTTAGTTAAATAATTTTTTTTAAAAAAACATGTCTTTTCGAAAATAAATCATGTCTTTTCGAAAATCATGTCGTGTTGTAGCACATATTTTGATAAGCACGTTTTATTTTGTCAGATGTTAGGCGTTGTCAGTATTTACATCTTTTAGTAAATAATTTTTCGGTGTTTGAGAGAAACATTCTCTCATGATGGATGTTCAATATGCACGTACTGCTTGCCATTGAAAGTTGTGTGTAACGGTTTAAACATATCTTTTTATTTGTCCTTCTTCTTCTTCTTCTTCTTCTTCTTCTTCTTCTTCTTTTTCTTCTTCTTCTTCTTTTTCTTCTTCTTCTTCCTTTTCTCTTTTGTTTCCCTCTTCTTCTCTCCCATTGCAAGTTGGAAGGCATAAAGAAGAAGCAAGAAGGAGAGTAGCCCCTGCAACAAGCTCAAACAAGATCAACATTCTCCATCAAACTCACCGGGTAAGCTCCACACTCCATCCTTATGGCTGAAAATCTATATTTCAAGTTTCATTTTTCCTCCATGGCTGAAAGAAATGGAAGAGTAGGTAGACAACGAGAGGACAACAATGGGAGGGGAGAGAAGGAAAGGGGAGGTAGAGAAGGAGACGGTAAGCTGAAAAAATGGGAGAGGAGGAGACCTTTGGGACACCCGGGGCTGTCTGCATCAACGCAGACAACTCTCAGGGGTTGGGCGCAACCCCCTTTGGAGGGAGGAGGAGGAGAGGGAGAAGGCGAGGAGGGGGAACCCTCAGTACCCGCCCGCTGTCTGTGTCAATGCAGAAGACCTGGTGGGGGGCGGGGTACCTTATGAAATGGGGCGGGTAGTGCACAGCCGCCCCCCTCTCAGCCCCTCCTCCTTAAACCACTCCTCTCTCAGTCCTTGCTCCCTAAACCACTTCCCTCTCAGCCCCTTATCCTTAAACCACTGCTCCTCCCTAAACCGCCCCTTAAACCTCTTCTATAGCCAAGTTACCTACAATTTTTGGCTTCAGGGGCACTGCCCCCGAACCCCTACTAAGGGGGGCCTCATGGCTGTCGGCCCCCCTTGGAACCCCCCGGCGATAGTAGTAGGGGGGCTGATGCCTCCCCTACACCCCCCTCCATATAGAGTGGGTGTGAACCGTGCGAGTCCAAGGCATGAAAAATTAGACCATTTTTAAATCGTATGCAAATCATCCTAAAGAAATAAGTGTGACATGATTTGATTTTTTTGGATTGGGAATTGTCAAACACTCAGCATTGTCTGCATCAACGCAAACAGGAACAAGGGGTTGGGAGTATCCCCCCTTTGGGGGTGCGGGGGTGAAAATGTGGTCAGGAGATTCAAATGATTAAGAAATTTTAATACATTTATTAAAACCAAATAACAAATGATATTAAAGTGTGTTGTCTGCATCAAATGGTCATATTTTGGTGGAGATTAATTAATATAACATGTGATTTAGTTGAGTTGTCTTCATTTTTAAAATGATTTGTGGTTTGTTTTAGTGCTTTGAGCATGGCTAGAGGTTGGCGTGGTGGTGGTAGGAGAGGTCAAAGCAAAAGGGGCCGTCCAAGTAAGTCATTCAATCACTCTTTTAAATTTACATATTCTAGTCTTAATGGTTAAGCAACTCTTTTAAAGTTCCATATAAATATTATATTCTATTTTCAAATTATTTTTGTAGATACTTCAATTACAAGGTTAAGATCCGGTCTATGCAATAGACTAGTAAGTATCGATCAAGAAGCATCCTCCCGTGCATTCTCTAAATCTCCAAATACAAGGGTGGAAAACCAAGGAAAAAATGTCCTTTCATTGATGATGAAGCGCTTGAGGATAGAATGGATGAAGCAAGCAATGACATTCATGCTGATCCTATGAGCACCCACACTACCATCACGGAGTGTGGTGAAACAACACAGGGGAGGTCTTTAGATTTGCAAATTGTAGATGAGGAAAATGAAGAGGTGAATGAGGATGTGCTAATGAAGAAAAGAAAGAGGTCAGTGAGCATGATAGACACATTGGAGAGAATGTCAAGTTTGGGCTTATGTCAGATGTGTTGGCCTCATTTTTTGTAACGAGGTCTACTTCTCCTCCTCCTATCCCTTTGTGTAGACTTGTGCCCTATGAGGCTATAAGACTTGCATCTAGTTCTACTACATGGTTGATTTCATCTTTCGATAATGCTTTGTATATGGAAACAATGGGGAGGCCCACTGGTGAGCTAATGGATGTATCTCCCCAAAATTTGAAAGAGTGGGGCCCTCTTTGGAGAGAAGTTAACCAAAGGTTTGAAGATGAATTGACTGATGAGTGGGCTGATTTAAGAGGGTGCAAGTTTTTGGTATGGGACGATAATCATAGGTTGAAGACATGGATGAAGAGGATAAAGGAAGGTAACTATGCATTGTCTTGCTTTCTCTTGTTTATTGTGATGATACTTCCTTCTTTGACTAATTATTTATTTTATTATTTGATGTATGTAGTTTATAATGAGGATATTTCGCGACATGTTAGAGTTCTATGTCAATTCATTCAAGTGGAGAAGAAGAAAGAAGGAGAACTATTGTTAGCATTGGATACATCAAATGCGTAAGTATGCTTATCACTATTAACGTTTTCAAATGGGTTAATAGATCATCAATTGTGTGTGAATATTGCCAATAGTTTTTATTTATGTGTGAATGTCAAGATATTTTATTTATACCAATAGGTTTCATTTATGTGTGAATGCCAATAGGTTTCATTTATTAGTTATGTGAATGTGAATAGGTTTTATTTATGTATGAATCTTAAAATTTAAAGACAATTTTCAATGTTGTAGTGTAACAAGAGCACATGTCAAACCCAACCTAGGCCATGAAATTTTCATGTTCCAAAAGTTTGGCATCGCTGATAAACAAAGCATTTTGGAAAGGATGAGCCCTTCTCAAAGACGGTGGGCTGAAATAGAGTATGAAATTGAGGGAAAAAGTAACCATGGCAATGATCCATGGTACAAGAACCCATGTTTGCTAATATTGCTTTTGGTCTGGAAGGTAAAAAGTTTGGTATACTATTTTAGTTTTCAGCATAACAAATTGTGGTATCTTGAATTTAACCATAACTAAGAATAGTGTATTGGTTTTTTTATTTAGGATGACTATAACTCTGCCATACTCAAAGAGGAGGCCCGCCTCAAGGAGCTTACATTGCCAAAGGCAAATTATGAGGCAAAAAGAAAACAATTCATAAACAAAGAGCAAGATAAATTGAGGGACAAAGGATACAAGTACCTTGGAATAGCTAATCCTGCGCATGGAGAGGATTTCTTTTCTGTTTTGTTTGCATTGAATTGGGATGAAAAGAACATGATGGCTATTACCAAGGACAAATTGTATGCCATTTGTAGTGCTAATATTGCTGCAGAGAGGTATGTTTTCCTCATAGACTAATGTTCTCTTATTTTTTGGAATTGAACATAATTTGGTTCAACAATATTGAAGTTATGTTTTATTCAATAACCAATATATTAGAAAAAGGGAGATTTTACTTCTCATGACTGTCACAAAGGCAAAGGACTCCACTATGTCACACTTTGCGGATGTAAGGAGATTTCGTAGCTACATGAAGCAAGAGGTGTATTGGTTTCATATGATTGGAGAATGCTCCTTATTGATCAGGAGCTTACAAGTTGATGGCACTGAGATTCCAGGAGGCTTTGATGTTTTTTTAAAAGGCCAAAGACGTTTACATATTTTAAAGGCATTTGCAAATATTTTTGGTGAAATGAAGAATATTGGAGACTCTGAGAAGGTTCCAGAGCTCACACAATCAAGCAAGAGGGTGGTATACAAGTATTTCTAGTATAAAGAAACCATATTTTCTAAATACCATATGTACAAATGTATTCTAACTTAAGAATGCTTTTGTTGTTTGTTCTTATGTTTTTGGAAAAGATGGTTGTATAGTCTACAGGAAAGTGGAGTGCTAGAAAGCTTCCCTCCTCTAGTGGAGGAGTGGATGGACTTGGAATGTGAAAATTGTATGTTCTCAAAAGCACTGCTTGAGAGGGGTCTGTCAGAATGGGAAATGCGTATTTGTCCATGGTGGATAGACTATCCATTGGATGACATTCCACGACAAGAGATTGAATTAAGAGAGAGTAAGTACTTTGAGAGCCAAACATAGTAAATATGTGGTAACTCTTGCTCTTAGCTATTTGTTTTAGTAATACTTGCCTTATATGCAGGATTTCTGGAATAAAATAGAGTAATTTCTATGCACAAAGAAGAGGATGAAGGAAATGGTACTTTCTAAAAATGTACTTGTTTAACATGAAACTTATCATAACTTTTTAGACTTTTGTGTTTTCTTAACTTTGTTGTTTTTGCAAATTAGAAATGTCCAATACAATAGACATTGCCCCTCATGTCGTGGGGATAAAGGCGACTTGTGGTGGTAGCATGGCAAAGGGTATATTGGATGGAATGCAAATTTTTAGTTTGATCCAAGTAGCCTTATTTCTAATTTGCATGAATATGATATTATATTGTGATGACTTCACACTACTTAGGTGCCATTAGTGATGCAACTGTTGATACTACAATGAAGAAAAAGTCCATGGGAAAACAAAAGAATATCCCCACGATAGATGATGCGTTGAAGCATAGCAAGGGTAAGCCAATTTTCATGAATGATAGAGTTTAGGATTTTCATTTGACGAGTCAATTTATTAAAGTATTATTTTATTGTCTTTATATTGCGTAGGTAATATAAGTGAATCAAATGAGGTTGGTACAACAAAGCGAAGGTCTAAACACAAAGAGAAAGTTGTTTCATTGGATGAAGAATTAGAAGGTGAATCAAGTATCATTTTTTGGATTATTGGAGTCATGTTAAAAGTACTTTTTTTTAAAGATAATATAAAATCTAAACATTAAACACTAAATAATTTTCTTTCCTTCCTATTTTTCTTTACAACTTTAGGCAAAAAAGATGGTTTTGACATGCATAGCATTTGGAAAGAAAAGGAAAAATGTAAGGGCCACTTTGAGGGATCTTTGCAACATACTACACCTTCTCGGGCTATGTTGTTCATGACTCTTATACAAGAGTCTTATAGACGTCCCGCTATACGCAAGACAGGTATGTAGACTTCTAGCTTTACATTCTGAGTCTTAACATTTAGCCAACATCAACATTTGTAAGTAAACTTTATTTTGATGATAGGATTTCAATACCAAACTATCGTAGATGCTCTGTTGGTAGATGTGACATCGATCGACGATTTTGCATTGAATGGGTATATTTTATCACCATTCTCTATATACACATCTATTGTAATGGTTACTTATGCTTTGTTATTGTGTTTTCAATTTTAGCATTAAGCGCTTCATGGAGGGAAATACCATCAACTCTTACCAGTGTAATAGTGTCCCATCATGTGAGATTGCTAAGTTGTTGTTTGCAGATTTTCCTACATCTTTGCTTGTTGTTGGCCTTGAGGCAGAAGGTATATGTGCTTGCATTAGTTTTTTTTTATAAACTCATGTGATATTTCATGGTCTTATACATCTTTACATTTGAAAGGGATTCCCGAATGGAATACATTTTCTAGTGCACTTGTCAAAGGTGTCATGGACCTAGCCCATAGATTCTTGGCAGATGAGGGGTTCTTGGTGACTTTGGGACTTGCACAACACTTTGGAAAAGTGCTTAGAGGAGCTCGTGCCATTGGATTGAAGCTCCATCGCACATGGACTCTCATGTGTGAGGGTGGATATAGACACCCTAATACTCGAGAGGAGGTAAGTGTGTTGAAGACAAACTTGTAACTTTTTAAAATAAAATTTTAAGTAGCTAACAAGATGATTCTGCATTGCTAGGTCATGGACCTTACTATTGGCTTGTTTTATCGAGGGATGCATGTCCCTTCATATGATAGAGAGGCTGGCGAGAGGGTTAGCTCATACAGGTTTCCTACCTCTCGTAGCTTCCTCTTCGAGACAGACCTCCAGGGCACATCATTTGAGCACACTTATGTGGATGGTGTAGAGGTTCGAGGGGGTGCAAAAAGATCACTAGTTTTTTATAGGTGTGTTATACACTCTTAGACTAGTTTATACTTTGCATTGAGATATGTCATGCTTTTGTTATGGATGTTACTAAATGGTTTCTTTTGTAGGTGGCTCCTTGCTACGTTCACAGAGGATCTCGACTATGTGCTGGATATTTTTTCAAGTTGTGGCGGCCTTGGTAGAGCATGCACAGAGATGCATCATTTTTGCATGTGCCTTGAGGGTGACTTTAGCATCTACAACCAGTGCTTGGTTGATGTGGCATGTGGACCACCATCTGTTCATCCTAGTGACGATGATGATTTCACATGATTTGTAGTTGTATTATTTTTTATATGATGCCTTGTATTGGTAGTGCATGCCATGGGGCTTGATGATGCTCGGGAATTATGTATGACTCTATGGATTTTGGATCTCACTTAAATTGTGATTACTTCATAAACTTATAAAATTATGCTAAAACTTCATGCTTTAGAAGTAGTTGCATACCTATTTTTTGTTAGAGATCAAAGCATTCAATAGTTTGCGATTAGTTTGCAATTCAACATCCTAATATAATTGATCTAATTAGTTTGCAATTGCAAAATAATTAAATTCAAAGTGATAACATAATCAAACAAAAAGCTCCATAAAATAACCAAAAAAATCCAAGTGATGAGGTGACCAAAAAGCTTCAAGAAGCACTTAAAAAGCTCCAAATGAAGAGCTTGCTAAATAATAGCACTCATTTTAGCACATCTTTGGCTCTTTTTCCAACTTAAAATACCATTTTTAGAGAGAGAGAGAGAGAGATGGATAGAGTGTAAATGAGGGTGAGAGGAAGAGACTGTTTTAATTTCACATTATGTTAAAAATATGCAAGAGAGATAGAGAGAGAACACACACGTGTATGCAAGCATGTACACACATATGTATGCACGCTTGTATACACATGTATGCATATTTGGATGCACATGTTAGATACACAAAGAGAGAAGAGAGAGTAAGAGAGAGTAAGAGAGAGTAAGAGAGAGTAAGAGAGACAACATGTTTATCCATGTTAAATAAAAAGACAAAAGGACCATGTTTATACATGTGAAATCAAGTGAATATGATAGGAGAAATATGCAACCCTTAAAATCTAGAAAGAGGATATCAAACATTGGAAGTCCAAGAAAAAGAATGCAATAAAACAATTCAGCCATCTACTAAGGATCACCTAACGTCTAGCAACAACCATGCGCAACTTTTTGTTCATCGTCGCCAATAGAGCTATCAAATGCCCTAGGATTAACTTGAACTCTATAACCTCCCTTCACAATAACTGCACATTCTCCATCAATCGAAGAAACACGCAATAGCAATCATTGATGCATTGAAGAAGCAACATCTCAATGGACTTGGTTTGAATCATATTATCCACATCATCACAAAGGCATGGATATTGTTTCTACTAGCACCACTGGCAATGGCTGGTGCGCAGATCGATCGCAGATAGCTCACGTGGTGAATCCTGGAAGGTCCCCAAGAACAAAGTACTCTACCTTTTTGCACAAAAATCCATGTAAAAGCATGCACGACAAGAGGCAAGAGACAAATTGGGTTCAATCTCCCCCATGCCTTGTGTGAGCGCTTCACAAAGCATGTATTTTATGTATATTTCCAATCTTCATGCTCAATAATAGCCCAATTACAAAAATATGACAAGCTTTTAGCTTTTGAGTTTGCTTTCTACAAAAATAGGAAAATAAAGCTAATGGACAGTGCCCATAGAGTCTGGCACGCCCAATCTCAATGTCCAAATAGAAATAACATATCCGGGCGCATAAGCGCATACAAAATAATAATCGATAATCAATGTCTCAATAGACATAACAAAATATAGGCGTGGCGCCTATCAAAATATAGTCCAAATGTCGAATACCCGCTAGACTCCAATGCTTTCCTCCGCCACTGCTGCTATCTCTACACATCAACTGAAGCATTCACAATCGTTAGTAAAATAATACAATTAAACCGACAAAAGTGAATACCTAGCAGTCTTCAGCTACATAAATAAATCAACTGGTTAGAAATAAATCCTAACCTTAATTTATTACGAGTGCGCACTCTAAACTCATAAACGTTTATTAATTTAATATGCATTTTGCGGAATCACCCGCTATGGAATCACCCATGTACACACTAAATTAATGAAACGCCCGAAAAGGACAGGCATCCCCATCAACTTCTCGCACAAAGAATCCTCTTTGTGTATGAGCCCCGGACATCTAAGTTTACAGAATCCACCATAAAACCTCACGGAATCCACCGTGGAATATGCCTCCTGGCATCATACCCCCGGGGTGGGATAGCAATTGACCTCAATTGCTATTAGCTCAATGTGGAGCTAACAGAGTGGGGAAAGCATTTAAGTCTCTAGCGTGCATCCATTGTGCTTCCTCTACAGGATGGTTCTTAAATTTCACTAGATATCTAGAATACCTTCGGCCAATTCTAGTGGTCATGTAGTCAGTGTCTATGATGGCTTCGGGTTCAAGTATTTCAGTCTCTTCTTCTAGTAAAGGTGGGTTTTCATAGATAGGGTGGATAGGTAATTGGCCTCTAAATGGTCTCAATAAACTAATATGAAATGTATTATGAATTTTCCAATGAGATGGCAGTTCTAACTTGAAAGCATTATCATTAATCTTATGAATGATTCTAAATGGTCCGTAGAATCTAGGAGCTAATTTGACAACTGGATGTCTATCTACACTTTGCAGTCTACGCTTTTCTATTCTAAGCCAAACATAATCATCAACTTTGAAATTCATAGCTTGTCTTTTCTTGTTGGCTTGTTTGGTATATGATTGTTGGGCTTTAGCAATCATATCCTTGACTTCATCAAAAATAGTGTTATGCATAACAACAATATCATCGGCACCTTGTATTCTATTAGACAAAGATGCAACAGGTGTAGATAATCTATATCCATAAATAACTTCAAAAGGTGCTTTCTTTGTAGATGTGTGCGGTGTATTGTTATATGCAAACTATAATAAATGTAAATGAGTATCCCATGTCTGAGGTTTAGAGATAGTGTATGCACGTAAAAGATCTAAAATAGTGCTATTTGTGGCTTCTGTTTGTCCATTTGTTTCTGGATGAAATGCAGATGAGAAATCAATCTTTGTGCCTAGATTTGCAAACAGTGTAATCCAAAAATTATTACAAAATCTAGAATCTCTATCTGAAATAATCACTTTCGGCAATCCATGGTTAGTAAAAATAGTTTTCAAAAATAACTGTGCTGCTTGTGATGCTGTTAAAGTTCTCTTACATGCAATGAAATATGCTTGCTTACTAAATCTATCTACAATTGTCCAAATCATGTCATGGTTAGATTTAGTATTTGGTAAGCCAGTAATGAAATCCATAGATATATGTTCCCAAGGTTTAGATGGAATAGATAAAGGCATTAATAACCCATACTGTTTACCATGATGTCTCTTTATTCTTTGACAAATCAGACATTCAGAAACAAAATTAGATACATCTGCATCCATATGCGGCCAATAAAAATCTTCAGTTAACATGCGTAATGTAGAAATGATACCTCTATGACCTTGATATGGAGGACAATGAATTTCATTCAAAACAAAAGATCGGAATGGAATAGTAACACACAGTCTCTTTTCAAAGAACATGAATCCATCATTATATGACAATGAATCAACAGGAATGAAATTATTTTGAACTAATTTTTGCCAATCAGAATGAAAAGTAATATCCTGGTGATATGTGTCTTTCATAGCAATCAAAGAATCAAAAGATATGATAGAAATGTTATGAATTGCAGGTCTTCTACTCAATGCATCGGCAACTACATTTTCTTTTCCAGGTTGGTATTGAATGATAGGATGGAAACTTTGAATGAATGAAGCCCATTTGATATGACGGTCAGAAATTTGGGGTTGGCTAAGTAGATGTCTAATGCTTTGCTGGTTGGTCTTTATCATGAATTCTGAACCCATTAAATAATGCTTCCATTGTTTTAATGCTTGTACAACTGCTAAGAGTTCCTTGTCATAAGTGGAATATTTAAGCTCAGAGGGTTTCAGCTTAGAACTAGAATATGCTATTGGATGGTTGTCTTGCATTAGCACGGCTCCTATTCCTGATCCGCTAGCATCGGTCACAACTAGAAAGAATGGTCTATTAAAGTCAGGCAATTGTAGAACAGGGGCATTGGTTAATGCACGTTTGAGTAAGTCAAAGGATTTCTGCTGATTTTCAGTCCATTGATAAACAATGCCTTTCTTAAGAAGTTTGGTCAATGGTAAAGCAAGTAATGAGAAATTACGTACAAACTTCCTATAGAAACTAGCAAGACCAAGGAATGAGCGTAATTCATGTACATTTTTAGGAACATGCCAATGCAATATTGTGTCAATTTTCTTAGGATCAACTTTTATTCCTTCTTTTGATACAATATGACCTAGATATTCTATTTCTGTCTTAAAGAATTCACTCTTGTCAGGATTTGCAAACAATTGATTTTCTTTCAGTAACTGAAAAACTAATGATAAATGCTCATAATGCTCTTTTTCACTTTGACTGAACACCAAAATATCATCAAAGAAAACAATCACACAATACTGATATTTTAGAAAAATACGGTTCATCATTCTACTGAAAGTAGCAGGTGCATTAGTTAATCCGAATGGCATGACTAAGAATTCGTAATGGCCAAACTGTGTCCTGAATGCAGTCTTAAATATGTCGGATCTATCTAGCCTCACCTGATGATATCCAGACTTAAGGTCAATTTTACTAAATATAGAAGATCCTTGCAGTTTGTCCATAAGGTCATCAACTCTAGGTATAGGATACCTATTCTTTACAGTGATCTTATTTAATGCTCGGTAGTCAATACACATCCGATAAGTATTATTCTTTTTCTTGACTAAGAGCACAGGTGCACCGAATGGAGAACTGCTAGGTCGAATTAAGCCTCTATTTAGTAATTCTTCAACTTGACTCTAGATTTCTTTTTGCTCTATTTGATTGTGGCTATATGGGGCTTTGCAAGGTGGTTGTGTGCCAGGTATTAGGTCAATCTTATGGTCTTCTGGACGTGATGGTGGTAAACCTGGTGGTAGGTCTTCTGCAAAACAGTCCTTAAAATATGCGAGAAATTCCTTATGCCTAGGGTGCATATTATTTTCCTTTGCATGCAATTCATTCACCCAAATGAAATATGATTTAGTATTCTTGCGTAGTGCACGTTTTGCTTGAGTATGCGAAAGCAGTGGAAAAATATGAGATGCATGCATACCAAATAATGTAATAGATTTTCCTTGAAAATTAATATTCATTGTGTGTGTGGAATAATCTATATTGGGATTATGTTGGTGTCTCCATGGCATTCCTAGAATAATGTCGCTTGACTGTAATGGGACAACTAAGAAATTTCTTATTTCAATATATGGACCAATTTGAATTTCTAAATCTTGAACTTCTTGTGTGCCATTGTACCTAGTGCCTAAAAATGCAACTTTTATGCGATAGTGCGTAGGTACAGTATGCAATTTTAATTCCTTTACCAATTTTGCTGAAATAAAGTCATGGGTACGACCGTCATCATGCAATATAGTTCTTTCTTTTCCATGCACCATACATTTCATAGTCAACAATGAATGTGAAGTAGGCATACCTGGTAAAGTGTCGGAAGTAGTAGTAGGATCATCCTCATCTTCAGTAAAATCTGGCATATCCTCATGCTCATCTTCGTCCTTAGCTCCAAGGTAGTTGATATGTACTGATGGCTTCTTTGAATGACAATTTGCTGCGAGATGCCCTGGCTGGTGACACTTGTAGCATACTATTGGCTTGGCTTTGGTCACATTATTTGCAATGGCTGGGAGTCTGGGTATATTTGGATTTGCTTGTGGAATAGGCTTAGGATTTGAATTGACAGTGGATGGTAATGCAGGTGGTTTAGGCCAATTCTTGCGGAAAGATGGTGATGAAAAATGACCTGGATTAAACCTTCTGAAATTGGAATTGAATTGTTTAGATCCATAATTACCGTTTGCTTGGAATGGTTGTGGTCGTCGATCTCTTCCGCGTAACTTATCTTCAGTGTCGTGAGCTAAGGAGATGGCGTCTTCAAGGGTAGCAGGCTTGAACATGTTCACTTCAGCGTAGTAATGTCCAAGAAGTCCAGACATGTACTTCCGCTTATGTGTCGTCTCTGGTACGTCTTCAAGCATGCGTAACTGTAGGAGTGCATTCCAAAAACGCTCTGTATATTGTGGAATAGGCTCACGATCTCGCTGTTGAAGTAAATCCCATTGCTTGATAGCCTTCTCATGAAATTGCGGTGGAAGGAAATTTTGCATGAACTTCTTCTTAAAATCTTCCCATGTAGCAGGACATTCTATGCTCTTGCGGACTACAGTCCACCAAAGTGATGCTCTGTCTATCAAATGATTAGTAACACACTTGATTTTATCTTTTTCGGGATAAGTTTCCTCATGGAAATAGTCATCAAACTGGCTAATGAATGATAAAACAGTCTTTCCTTCTCTTATGCCATTGAAAGTGCGAAACTTGAAACTTTGTTTACTTATCTTGGATTCCTTGCGAATGGTTTGTGCTTTAAGGGTGGCGTCGATGGTACGGCGAATCAAATCTTCAGCTTGAGGTTCTTCTTTATCGGTGGACGCTCTTTGTAGCTTTGTCAATTGCGCTTGCAAGGCTTGCCTAGCTCTTCGCTCTTATTCCAATTGCAGCATGATAAGATCCAGCTTTTGTTCCATTGTAGGCTCGGGTAGATCGTCTTCAGCCATAGGATCATCCATATGTGGGGTAGTCATCCTGTAAAACTCAACAAACATTTCTCACTCAAAATCAGTTAGCGGGATGAGCGTAGCTCAAATTTGGGGTTACAAGGCTATGTATTTTTGGGTATTTTCTTCTTCAATTTTCAAAAATTCTGTAATATTTCTGTCTCCGTTTGCTGAAAGTACTTCAACGAACTTGTAGATAGGTAGAGCAGCTTGCTGCGAACAACTTTCCAGTTCAGAGTTTTTGCATACGAACAAGTCTTCTATGAGTTTTAAGCACTAGTCAGTTCTGATTTAGTCTGACTTGCAGAGTTGCTGATTTAGCAGACTTGCAGAGTTGTTGACTTGCTGGACTTAGGTCGACTTGCAGAACTTGTAGAACTTGATTAGAGTCGACTTACAGAACTTGACTTCAGAAGTGCGAGACCCGGAGTTTGCCGATTTATCTGACCTGTGTAACTTGCAGGAAGCCTTAAGCTTAAATGATTAAGCTTAAGCTTAAGTGATTAAGAAGCTTAAGGAGGACTAGCAGAGGCCGCCGTTTTTTTTTGTGAGGGGGGGGGCCGTTTTTTGCGCCGGATTTCACGGGATGATGCCGTCTTGCAACGATTTTGAGGATTAGGCCTTGCTAAGCTTAAAATTAAGCTTTCTTATGATAATAAACTTGATTATGAAGAGAGTTTATCTCTGTAACTCCACGACTTGATGATGGAAGTGTATGAGTGGTCCTCCGCCTGCAGAGCTTGGTCCTTCGCGATTTGACAGTGGAAACAGGGGTTCTTGATCGCCAGAAGTCTGCCTGTATCGACGGTTCGCGACGAGATTGATTGTAGAGCCCGTTTGTTCCTGGAGCTCCGCCTTCGCCCGAGATTGGTAGCGATTGGAAGCTCTTGATCTCTGCTCCGCTCTGATACCACTGGTGTGCAGATCGGTCGCAGATAGCTCACGTGGTGAATCCCATAAGGTCCCCAAGAACAAAGTACTCTACCTTTTTGCACAAAAACCCATGTAAAAGCATGCACGACAAGAGGCAAGAGACAAATTGGGTTCAATCTCCCCCATGCCTTGTGTGAGCGCTTCACAAAGCATGTATTTTATGTATATTTCCAATCTTCGTGCTCAATAATAGCCCAATTACAAAAATATAACAAGCTTTTAGCTTTTGAGTTTGCTTTCTACAAAAATAGGAAAATAAAGCTAATGGACAGTGCCCATAGAGTCTGGCACGCCCAATCTCAATGTCCAAATAGAAATAACATATCCGGGCGCATAAGCGCATACAAAATAATAATCGATAATTAATGTCTCAATAGACATAACAAAATATAGGCGTGGCGCCTATCAAAATATAGTCCAAATGTCGAATACCCACTAGACTCCAATGCTTTCCTCCGCCACTGTTGCTATCTCTACACATCAACTGAAGCATTCACAATCGTTAGTAAAATAATACAATTAAACCGACAAAAGTGAATACCTAGCAGTCTTCAGCTACATAAATAAATCAACTGGTTAGAAATAAATCCTAACCTTAATTTATTACGAGTGCGCACTCTAAACTCATAAACGTTTATTAATTTAATATGCATTTTGCGGAATCACCCGCTATGGAATCACCCATGTACACACTAAATTAATGAAACGCCCGAAAAGGACAGGCGTCCCCATCAACTTCTCGCACAAAGAATCCTCTTTGTGTATGAGCCCCGGACATCTAAGTTTACGGAATCCACCGTAAAACCTCACGGAATCCATCGTGGAATATGCCTCCTGGCATCAATGGCTAACGTTGGATTGACCTCACTATCAATGGCCCATAAAGCTATCTGGAAATCTTTTTAGTGAAAAATAGCTCTTTCCTAAAGCACTCCCACTTTGTTTAATACTACACATATCAAGGAGGGATTTTGATTTATTTATTTTTGCTTGGAAGATCCACACATCAACACACACACAATGCATGCCTGACTATTTTGCGCACAATAGAGTTGTGGCAATTCTACACAGCCATGTTTGCCACAAGCGTGCTAAAATCCACATCTTGAAAGGCATCTCCATACTCCATTGCCATCATGTCCATGCAATCCATCTCAAAAAAATATATTAAAAATGAAATGAACAATAATATTCTAATGAACCACACCCCATTACAAATAAGAAAATATACACAGCTCTAAAATTACACATCATCCCATGAAGTCACCATAATAAAGAACTCAAGGAAATGAAGCACAATCATTAATTTAGAATAGTCAAAAAAACAACATAGGATATATCTTAACCTCTGCATATAATTTTTTAAGGATGCAACCTCATCACACAAAGTCCTCACATCCTCTCTCAACTGGGAGAAAGGCAAGTGCATCTCCTCATGGTTGGCCCTCAAAGAGATTCCTCTCCCCAAAGGACCTTCCACATATCATTAAAGATTATATGTGCAAACCAATTGGTTTCTCCAATTGTGTCTCACAATTCCTGTCTCCCACCCCACTTCAAATACCACATATTAAATATGGTCTCCACATAGGCATTCAAGTATCCATAGTCCTTGGCCAAAAACTTGTAATTGTTTTCTAAATATTTCAAGCACCTCAAACAATTAAGGTACTTGGCATTGCCAAGGGAAAGCACATCTAACATGATAATGATGTCGTTTCATGGGCCCCTCATTACACGCTTTCAATATCTTGCATGCGTTCATGCATGCCTTCTTTGAGCATGCAAGCTCCATTGGAACCCCATTGACATCCTTAGCACTAGAACATCTAACGTTTTCCATTCCTCCATAACTACATAAACAAAAACAATAAGTACACCAACATAAGGAAACCAAAAAAGAAAGAGAACACACACCCAAATAGAGATTAAAGCAACTATTCATGAAAAAAAACAAACATAAAATTGTTTACATCCATATAAACAATGAAAACAATGAAAATGTGTGTGTGTGTGTGTGTGTGCGTGTGCGTGTGCGTGTGCGTGTGCGTGTGCGTGTGCGTGCGTGCGTGCGTGCGTGCGATCGATAAAGATAGAGGGAGAGGGAGAGGGAGGGAGGGAGGCACTCGAATTGTGTGACTTTCAATAGCCCAAACAACAAAAATATCATATTCAAAGTAATCCATCAACATTGACATATTGATAAAACAAATTTATTTATTCTTGATTTTTTGTACAATCCACATTTCATCCAACATATTACTTAAAAAATCCAGATAACGAGAGATATATATATGTGTGTGTGTGTGTGTGTGTGTGTGTGTGTGTGTGTGTGTGTGTGTGTGTGTGTGTGTGTGTGTGTGTGTGTGTGTGTGTGTGTGTGTGTGTGTGTGTGTGTGTGTGTGTGTGTGTGTGTGTGTGTGTGTGTGTGTGTGTGTGTGTGTGTGTGTGTGTGTGTGTGTGTGTGTGTGTGTGTGTGTGTGTGTGTGTGTGTGTGTGTGTGTGTGTGTGTGTGTGTGTGTGTGTGTGTGTGTGTGTGTGTGTGTGTGTGTGTGTGTGTGTGTGTGTGTGTGTGTGTGTGGGTGGAGAGAGAGAGAGAGAGGTGCTCAAATTGTGTGACTCTCAAGAGCACAAACAACTAAGAGAATACACTCAAAGTATGTACATAAAGAGGAACATGCAAATCACATCTCTAAGAAAAATTACATAACTAAATTTATATAACTGAGGAACTAAAGACATATCACAAGATTTATATATATATATATGTAGAGAGAGAGAGAGAGAGAGAGAGAGGTGCTCAAATTGTGTGACTCTCAAGAGCACAAACAACTAAAAGAATACACTCAAAGTATGTACATAAAGAGGAACATGCAAATCACATCTCTAAGAAAAATTACATAACAAAATTTATATAACTGAGGAACTAAAGACATATCACAAGATTTATAAAAGTAAAGTACTAAAGACGTATCACAAGACAACATTCACATCAATGGTAACATTAAAATAATCGACAACATTGAATATCCACAGCATTGAAGGGTCCTTCTTGGATATTTTCAAATATTTTCATATGTGCCCTAGGTTTAGATAGTATAGTATTTTCACATATGTGTATCTCTTCAACAAAAATTATTAACTTACAATACTAAATTTCAATCCACTGAAAATGGTAACAAATAATAAGGATGATGCATAATGGATAGTATGCGGCATTGTGCATTGCAAACAACAAAGATATTTATTAGTCCATTCCAAAACCCTAAACATTGTGAACAACAAAGATTTTTACTAGTGTCTTGGATTTCCAATCAAAAAACATTGCAAACAACAAAGATTTCTAGTAGTGTCCTAGGTTTGCTGGCATAGGGTCAGATTCGCATTTAGGCCTCCATTCGAGAGTTTGAGGTTGTTCATATGCAACTTTGGTAAGATTCACGAACTCCACAAACCTTGTCATTTCACAAATAGGTTGCAAGTATTAGGTGTGGTAGATAATATTTGGATATTGTCATATACTACATGTGTTTCTCAATGTATGCTTATATACTAAGTTCAGTAGTTTACCTAAATTAGTAAGTTATTGATAAAAGAAAATTTGTTGGTTCTGCTACAAAATGTCTAAGGAACTTAATCAGATTGACAAATTTACTGATATGTAAATGTTATTAACACTACATTGAAGGAGATAATGCTGACGCTCCAAAGTTACCAAAGGGTGCTTGAAAAGTTATGTGCTAGCTCTCCACCAATGTTTCAAACAACATGATTGGGTATATACAAAATGTAGATAGTACTATAGAAGCATAAATAACTTGGTTGAGCTCTTTGTTACAAATACCAAAGCTTGAAAGTTGTAGTTGAAGTTTGAGTTGAACAATGTCAAGCATGGAAATTTTTCTATTAATGGCTATGCATTGAAGATAAAGAGCATTGTCGAAGCTTTTGGATCTATTAAAGTATAGGTTGATGATGATGATGATGATATAGTGACTACATGTTTGGATGGCATGGGTAAGGAGTACAATTATTTTTGAACATGAGAGACCCCATGCCTAATTTTGTAGATCTAATATATCTATATTGATATTAGAAGAGAAAATTTTAGGTATTGATGTATCTTCATCACAAAGAAAGAGTAGTTCAAAACATGAGCTCTACTCTAATACAAGTAGAGATTGAGATCATGATAGTAGAGGCCACAGTGGTGGCTTTATGAGAGAAAGATCAAGGATAGTCTCACTAACAAGAGCAGTCACATATAGGTGGTAGAAGCTAGCCTCAAGGCAAAGGGAGCCATAGAGAACATGGCAAACAGAATGCAACTTATGATAATAGAGAATGCTATAAGTATATTCAAAAATGTCATATTTCATATGACTGTCTAGAAAAGAGAAGAGGTGTAAATAACAAAAATGGGAGAAGACAGCATAACAATTATGCATCTACTAGTAATTAGGTTGATAATGAAAAGTTGTTTGTTATGTAGCACATGATGAATGCAATAAATGTAGATACATCAATAGTAATGACTCATGATGTATGGTATGTGGACTCGTGTCTCTAACCATATGATGTCTCATGGAGAATGGTTAAGAGAAATAAAAAATCATAAATTTCAAGTTTTGTTGAAACAAGTAATAATACAATGCATCCTATTGCTCATGTTGGGAGTATCCCATTGTCTATGCACAAAGGAAAAATTAAGCATTTGGTTCATGTGTTGCATGTGCCTAATATCACAAAGAACTTGGTTTCTATTGGGAAAATGGTTAAGCAAGGATTGCAAGTAAAGGTCAATCAAAATGGCAACTTTGTAGAAGATTTCAAAAATGGATGTAAATTGGTTGCAAAAGGCAAGCATGTGGAAATGATGTTTACCTTATATATAAATGTACCCAAGCTAAAGGCTGCTATGTTTGCACAATGTGCAAGATTTGTGGCTTATATTAACATTTGGCATAAATGTGTTGGCCATGTAGATGTGCGATGATTGAAAAATATGCAATCACATGACATTGTAACATGTTTGAATAAGTTCAAAGTGGCATAAATGTATTGGCCATGTAAATGTGTGACGTTTGAAAAATATACAATCACATGACATTGTAATGGGTTTTAATAAGTTCAAAATGGCTAATATGCAGAAAGTGTGTGAAACATACCAATTTGGAAACAAGAAAGACACTCATTTTCCTCATGATAAACATGCAAGCAACTTAATGTTGTACAGTCAGATGTATGGGGTCCTATAAATATTATATCAATGGCTAGATGTAAGTATTCTATAATGTTTATTGATGATCATACAAGGAAGACATGGGTGTACTTCATGAAGGAGAAAAGTGAGGCATTCTCTCACTTTCAAGATTTTAAAAATTTGGTTGAGGAAAAAACAGATGTGTAAATCAAGTGCCTAAGGTCAAATGGAGAGGGAGAGTACCTCTCCAATGAGTTCGGAAATAGTATGGAATTGAAAGGGAATGGCTAAAAAGAATAAGCGTCATTCTTATTGGACTAAAGCTACCTCTATAGTTGTTGTATATATTATGAAAAAGACTCCCATTACTATAATGCATGATGCAACACCAAAAGAGAAGTATTTGTTGAGAATAGCAAATGATGCTTGCCCATAGAGGCTAGATGTATGCCCTTGAAGAGGCTAGAAGATAGAAAAATAAAGTATGCTCTAGGAAGAGATGTTCATAATCCCATATACACAGTGAGCAGAGTGGTACTATCCAAAAAGTTATAAAGGCATGTACTTGGTTGACACTCATTACAAGGTAATGGTACTATCAGTTTGAGTCATTGTCAGTGTCATTGTCCATCTTACATAAGAATGTATTTATGAGTCCAAGCTAATCTATCTTGGAACCTAATTCACTTGTGTAACAATTAGTCTATCTAAGTCTATGTCATCATGAGTTGTATATTCATTTTTCATCCTCCATAGCTCCTGCCATGCTCTAGATCCGCACTTTTGACATGGTATCAGAGCCCAGTCGGGCATGGCACTACTCATCCAGCTCTGTGTCACTCTCATCTAGCTCAGCTTGAGCATAGTCCCAACTCAAGACAAGTCTAGAACCCCATCTCCTAATTCATCTTCACACTCTCTACTTCTGTTTGCCATAGCCAGCCAGACCTTATCATCTTTGAGCTCCTAGATCTCACACTACATGCTATATCTTTATAAACTTTTTTCTGTGGCTAGCTTCCTTAACTCTAGGTTCTTCTCGCTAGCATGTTGAACCTCGAATTGGTCTTCCCAGAAGGTGGTATGTGCGATTTCCAAAAACACCGCAGTCTGGAAATGGCATGATAGTTTATACAGTTGTGCTCGCAGTACATAGCACAATTGTGGCAGCCACCATAGGGCTTTCAAAAGGTCACTAACCAAGCTACCTTCCACTGAATTTTCATGCCAAATGATCCCTTCCTCTATTTGTTGTAAGCAAAAAACCATGCTACTGCAAAAACCCTAGAACTGGAAGCCATAGCTTTCAACATCAAGCTCCTTCCCCACTTCAATTTCTCGTCCTTCTTAGTCAACTAAAGCCTCTGACACTCAAATATGATTGGTTCTAGCAATTTTAGACCTTCAAGAAGAATATTTGGGGCAGCTTGAAGATCAAGCAGCCCACCTGACATCAAGAATCATCAAGCTTGACATCAAGTACTTCAAGCTCATCTTTTACCCTTACTTCCTTCAGCAGCTCAATCTTGTCAATGCCACTCAATATCCAACAAGGAAACCATAACAAATCAGCAAAGCAAGTGCTCCAATATCAAGATTCAATATCGAGCTAGTATCTCTTGATACTATTTTGCATGTGTCTCTTGACACATTGAAGTATAACTCCTTTTACTGGATATTTTTAGTTATTTGAATATGATTTCCATTATGGAAATAACCAAAATCAAGTCTTTTATGAGGATGCTTCTCATGAACAGTGACACAGTCATTGTTGCTCACTTCAACTACATGGAAGACTTATCTCATGAACAATGACACAGTCATTGTTGATCACTTCAACTACATGGAAGACTTATCTGACCTACTTGTAGGAAGAAATGTAGCTACCCATACTAAAGTGCAATCAATAATCTTATTTGAATATCTTGAAGACATTTTTGCTACCTCAAAGTTGGTATCTTTGCTTGAGGGGAGCAAGAAGAGCAAAGTCAAAGTCAAAGAAGATGCAAGCAAAGTAAAGAGTGACAAAGCAAGTAAAATGAAGGACAAGATATTGTATGATGTCAAAAGAAAATCCAATGTAATAACAAGCCATGAGTCAAAGCCATATTCCCAAAATCTATGTATCCCGTGATTTATGAAATAGTTCAACAAGTCATGTTAAGTCATAGTAATGTACCTATTTGTATCCGTCTCAAACTCACTGAGAAAGAAGACCAAAAGGACCTCACAAAGAAGACTAGAGCCCAAGATAATGAACAACAAGTCAAAGATGAAGAGCATAAGTCCAAGAAGATCAAAGACACCCAGAAGATCAAGAAAAACAAAGGATGCCAAAGAAGCATGAAGAAGATAAAGAAATCTCCATTGTTGACAACAATGAATATTCCCTTAGTGGATCATGTTTTCCCAAAGTGGATATTGTATTCCCTTAGTGGATCTTATTTCCCATAGTGGATGTAAAATCAATTACCAAATATGTCAAGTTTCAAGCCTTAACTTGACTAGGCTGCCAAAGAGCTAGTCTCCCGAGCCATGTCAGCATGTAGGGGGGGCAAAAGACAGCATGGGTAGAGACTCATCATTTGAGGGGGGGTGTTGATAATAGCAAATGATGCTTGCCCATAGAGGCTAGATGTATGCCCTGAAGAGGCTAGAAGATGGACAAATAATGTATGCTCTAGGAAGAGATGTTCATAATACCATATGCACAATGAGCAGAGTGGTACTATCCAAAAAGTTATAAAGGCATGTACTTGGTTGACACTCATTACAAGGTAATGGTACTATCAGTTTGAGTCATTGTCAGTGTTATTGTCCATCTTACACAAGAATGTGTTTATGAGTCCAAGCTAATCTATCTTGGAACCTAATTCACTTGTGTAATAGTTAGTCTATATAAGTCTATGTCATTATGAGTTGTATATTCATTTTTCATCCTCTATAGCTCCTGCCATGCTCTAGATCCGCACTTTTGATAGTATTTTGGTAAGAAACCAAATTTGTCACATGTTAAGGTATTTAGATGCATGTTCCTGATGAGCTAAGAAAGAAGTTAGATCTAAAATCTGAAAAGTATGTATTTGTGGGCTATTCTCTTGAACAAAAGGGTTACAAGTATCATAATCTATTTTTACACATAAGTTACAATTGAGTGGAAATGTTGTGTTTGATGAGATGAGCAGTTGGTATGCTATTGAAAATTAGGTTATTGTAGATGATCCAAAAGAAAAGGTGGTTGCAAAAAATTTGGATCCATAGTCTCACAAACATTGAGTGGGCTAGAATAGTCCTCTCCTAATAGGTCTATTGAGAGACCATGGAGTGGTAGGTTGAGTACAAATAGCTCTCTTACATGTGCCAAAAATGTATCACACAAGCGAAAAGAAAATGCAGTTGAGTCATTTGGTGTGCCAAATGGGTGTGCAAACTATTCACATATAAATGCTAAGTTTGATAGCTCAAATCAAAGTATGGATGGGAATTTTGGTATTCTAGTTGTTCGTACGCCTGGTGTAAGAAAAACTAAGGTTGATATAAAAGGATCACAAAGTGCTCTACAAGTACGGAGATCAATGAGAGTAACATATATGTAAACAAGTTGACATATGATTGTTACGTTACTCACCATTATGTGTATCTGGAGAAGGTTATAAAATCAATTGAGTCCACTTGATTTGAAGAAGCTATTGATCATATGTTTTAGGAGAAAGCCATGGATGAAGAAATTACTCCATTGGATGTAAATCAAACTTGGGATTTGGTGCCACTACCCAAGGGGAAGAAAGCTATAAGCTTCAAGTGGATTCACAAAGTAAAATATAATGTAGATAGTACTATGAGCAGGTATAAGGCAAGACTGGTTGCCAAAGGTTATGCACTAACTTATGGGATTGATTATGAGAAAACATTTGCTCCAATGGCAAAGATGGCAACTCTAAGCCTTGGCATTGCGGTGATAGCAACAAAAGGTTGGGTTTTGCATCAAGTGGATATAAAGAATGCATTCTTGCATGGAGAGTTGCAAAAAAAAAAGTGTACATGGAGCAACCACAAGGTTATGAGAGCATAGTTCACCCTAATTATGTGTGTAGGCTATGCAAAGCCTTATATGGGCTGAAATAGGCACCAAAAGCATGGCATGACAAGATAGCACCGTATCTTGTCTCTATTGGTTTCCACATTGGAAATGTAGATCACTCACTTTATGGCCGTCAAAGTGATAGAGGCATTGTTGCAATTACCTTGTATGTGGATGATTTGATTGTCAAGATTGTGGGAGAGAAGGAAGGAGTCTCACTTGTAGCTTTCTTGCTTGCACAATGGGGGAATACACACAAAGGTGGAGGCTGCAAACAGTTTTCCTCTTCTTAGTTGTGTAAGCCAAAAGAACTCAAGTACAAAGAAATAGAAGAACCCTCTATATGGGTCTCAAACCAAACTCAACTAACTAAGG
Organism: Lygodium microphyllum; assembly: GCF_053477565.2. Classification (NCBI taxonomy): domain Eukaryota; kingdom Viridiplantae; phylum Streptophyta; class Polypodiopsida; order Schizaeales; family Lygodiaceae; genus Lygodium; species Lygodium microphyllum. The sequence continues at coordinate 117,781,966 of NC_141145.1, forward strand.
TGGCATACTAACTGAGCCACGAACTAGAGTAGATAAGGATAGCTATCATGTAGCTATTATTCATGGGCGGTGTACCAACCGCGTCTGCAACTGACAAGTCGGTGACATAAATACACAACGGTCACCCTGGCGTATCACGAGTGGAGCTCGATATCTCAACACTCCCCCTCGAGCTCAATCCCAATTCCTGCACACCAAGCAGGTCTCTGAACTTGCGCAGCTTCTCTGCGCCCAATGCCTTCGTGAATATGTCAGCTACCTGATCCTCTGTGCTGACATAAACTAGATCAATAAGACCTAGTAAAACCCTCTCTCGCACATAGTGATAATGCACCTCAATGTGCTTTGTTCTAGCATGATAGACTGGGTTATTTGCCAAGTGTATACTGCTCATGTTGTCACAATAAATGACAACTGGCCCATCTGTAGGCTGATGCATATCATAAAGTAGCTTATGCAACCAAGCTACCTCACATGCAGCCATTGCTGCGCCCCTGTACTCAGCCTCTGTGCTGGATAAGGCAACTGTAGGCTGTTTCTTGCTGCTCCAAGTGACTGCAGCACTCCCAAAAGAGAACACATATCCACTGGTAGATCGTCTATCAGAAATGCTACCAGCCCAATCAGCATCAGTGTATCCATGCAACTGTATCTGAACCCCAGTCTCATAAAATAGTCCATACTGCAATGTGGACTTCACATACCTGAGTATGCGTCTAGCCGCATCCAAATGTGGTTTCCTTGGAGCCTGCATAAACTGACTTACCAATCCAACAGCATAGCTCAAATCTGGCCTGGTAATAGTCATATAAATCAAACTTCCTACTATGCGTCTGTACATAGTAGGGTCTTCTAGAAGCTCACCTGCATCTGTGCTCAGCTTCACATTCTGCTCCAAAGGAACTGAAATAGGCTTACAGCCTGTCATCCCATATTTGGACAGCATGTCCAATCCATACTGCCTCTGCAAGAGCTGTATCCCACTTGGTGATCTAATCACCTCAATGCCCAAGAAATAACGCAGCTCTCCCAAATCCTTCATCTCAAACTTCTGCTTCAATAGCATTTTCACATGAAGGATATCTTCATCACTGTCACCTGTCATAATCAAATCATCAACATAAATGACAAGTAGCATAATACCTTTCTCTGTTTTTCTCACATAAAGTGAGAAATCTGCCTTAGAAATCTGAAAGCCAATAGTGACAAGATACTGTCCTATCTTGTCAGACCATGCTCTAGGTGCTTGCTTCAAGCCATACAAGGCTTTCTTCAACCTGCAAACAAACTCAGGATGAACAGCATGCACATAACCTGGTGGCTGCTCCATATAGACCTCTTCTTGCAAATCACCATGCAAGAAGGCATTCTTTACATCCATCTGATGTAAAGACCATCCCTTTGATGCAGCCATAGCAATGACTGCTCTTACGGTTGCCATCCTTGCAACCGGACTGAATGTTTCTTCATAGTCAATGCCATATGTTTGTGCATACCCCTTGACTACTAATCTTGCCTTGTATCTGTTTACAGAACCATCTGCATTGTGCTTCACCTTATAAACCCACTTACAGCCAATTGCATTCTTACCTTTAGGCAAAGGTACTAACTCCCATGTAGCATTTGCTTCCAAGGCATCCATTTCTTCATCCATGGCTTTCTCCCATTTTTCTTTTCCCATGGCTTCCTCAAAAGAAGTGGGTTCTGGTTCCTGTATCACTTTAACCATATATGCATAATGAATGGCTGTAAATCCATCATATTTCAGCCTATCCACAGGATACCTAGCTCTGGTAGACCTGCGCAAAGTAGGTTCACTCCCAGGTGCTCTCAAAACATCCCTGGTCTTCCTTACTCCAGGTGTAACAATAGAAGGAATACCCAACTCATCATCAATGCTCTGTTCTGAGCCACTGGATTCACCATCCACATAAGAGTGACCTGCATTCACATCAAACATGGGCTGATCAACCTTCTCTTTTCCTTTTCGTGATACCTGCATACCACTATCTGCATTGCTTTGAGAAGATTCTCCTGATCTCAATCTGCCTGTCCATGGCGAAGAATGTGAACCACTGCTAGAGGATGCTCCAGGTCCACTAATATTTTGTGACTGCTGCTGTGAATTCTGTGCAGCATTACCATTTTGTGCATCTATATCATCAATCACATTTACTGGTTTATACCAGCTACTCATCTCATCAAAAACAACATCTCTGCTCACTGTAAACTTACGAGTAGAAGGGTTATAGCATCTATACCCTTTTTGCTGCAGAGAGTAACCAATAAAGATGCACTTCTCAGCTTTTGGATCCAACTTGGATCTCAGCTCATCTGGCACATGTACATAGGCAATGCAACCAAAAATTTTCAAATGAGAAATATCTGGTTTCCTACCAGTATACCTCTCCTCTGGAGTCATTCCATGTATTGCTGCAGTGGGAGTCCTGTTCATTATGTAGACTGCTGTAGCAACTGCTTCAGCCCAATAAAAATCTGGCAAGTCTTTTTCATTGAGCATGGCACGAGATACCTCTCCAATATGCCTGTTTTTCCTTTCTGCAATTCCATTTTGTTGTGGGGTATGACTGCATGAATATTGCTGCTTTATGCCATGCTCCTGCAAGAACCTTGCAAACTCATTTGAGAGATACTCTCCCCCTCCATCTGACCTTAGGCATTTTACTTGCAGACCTGTTTCTTTTTCAACCATAGCTTTAAGAGTTTTGAAATGCCCAAAAACTTCACTTTTCTTTTTCATAAAATACACCCAAACTTTTCTGCTATAGTCATCAATAAAACTGACAAAATAATGACAGCCTCCAAGAGATGTAGCTTTAGTAGTCCACACATCAGAGTGGATTAATTCCAATGGCTTCTTACTCTCTTGAACATGTCTAGGAAATGGTTTCCTTGCCTGTTTTCCAAACTGACAGGCTTCACATACCTTATGCATTTCTGCAACCTTGAATTTGGGCAATCCTGCAACAATATTTTGGGCCTGCATTGATTTAAGTCGCTGTACATTAACATGACCAATGCGTTTATGCCAGATATCAATATCTGCAACTACACCGGTCCCATGTGCAAACATTGCTGCACTCAATTCAGACATGTCTGCATCCAATGTAAACATTCTGCCCTTCTTCTTTCCTTTTGCTACCAAGCGACCTTTATTTTTCATATCCTCAACAAAGCATCCATGAGGATTAAATCTGACCTGCAAGCCCTGTTCAACCATTTGACCAACAGAAACCAGATTCTTGGTGATATTTGGGACATGAAATACATCGGACAGGTATTTCTTTTTCCCATCCTGCATAGACAAAGGAATTTTTCCAATCTGCACAATAGGATGTGCAGTATCATCACCAGTCTCCACAAATCCTGGTTTTTCCATTTTCCTTGCATCCTCCATCCATTCTGCATGACCTGTCATATGGTTTGATGCACCTGAGTCAACATACCATACATCGTTGCTTTCTTCTGCACTTGTCACAGAATTGTTCATGTGCTGCACCATAAACAGATGCTCATTTCTGTCATCACCCTGTCTACTAGAGGATGCATAATTTCCTTGTTGCAGTTTTCCATTCATGATGTCATTCTGCTTTTTATAACAGTCTTTAGCCATATGACCCATTTTACCACAATAGTAGCATTCAACATTACTGTTTGCATTTTGGCCTCTTTGCCATCCACCACGACCTATTTGGCTCCCCCTGCCTCTAGAGTTACCACGTCCTCCTCCATAGGACTGGTTTTCTTGAGTTTGCTGCATATTCTGATTTCTACCACGGCCTCCAAATCGTCCTCCTCTACCTCTGCCTCTACCTCTTCCAGCATTTGAGTAGAAGACAGCTTCTTTTGAAGTTCCTCCTAAAGAAGATGCACCACCATTTCTCTGTTCCTCAGAAATTAGAAGAGCAATCAACTCCTCAAAATCAGGAAATCTTTCACGAACTGAAATGGATGTCCGAAACTGTGCATAATCCTTTCCTAGACCATTCAAGGTCACAGAAACTAAATCATCATCTTCCACTGGTGACCCAATGGAAGCAAGTGCATCTGCAATCTTCTTTACCTTCATGTGGTAGTCGTTGATGCTCATATTTTCTCTTTGCACATTGTGCAACTCTTGCTTGAGCTGCATTTTCCTGGCTTGCGTATTTGTGCTATACATCTTTGACAGAGTATCCCATGCCTCCTTTGGCGTACTTGCATCCTGAATATGCACAATCATGGAGTCTGAAATGCTGATAGACAGCCAATACATAACTTTCCTGGCTCTCTCATGCCATGCTTTGAATGCCTGCATTTGCTGTTGATTGGGAACATCAGGAAGAACTGGTTCTTCTTCATTTCCTGCAACAAATTCCCAATATCCTTTTCCCATAAGGAAATTCGTCATTCTAAACTTCCATGCCTGGAAGTTGTTCTTGTCAAGCTTTTCAGTGACAATCTGTGAAAGAGAATCAGATGCCATTACAAAAGACTGCAAAAAATTCTGTCACTGCAAAAAACACGGCTTCACCCTCACAAGGGCAAATCTGCAAAACTGGCGAAAGTGGTATTTGACCACACAGTCACTTCCTAGTGACGATTTTGCATAAACAAAAAACAAGGATGATTCTGTAACTCCCAATGTCTCTGCGCACAAGCATACGATGCAATTTCTGTGGTAACTTTTCACCGACCTGTAGAACAGTGGTCGCACAGCATAAAACAGGGCTTTTTCCTGAGTGCGTGCAGAAAACTTCCGCCTCCAAAACAGGCCCCGAAATGGCCTCAAATAAAAAAAACAGGGTCGCCGAGAGCTAGAGCTCTCTCCCGCAGCATATACTGCCCTCTTGCTTCAGCGCAAAGGGCGTCTCAACCTGAGACAATGCACTCCTGCAATTTCCGGCTGTGCTACCTGCAGAGATCTGCTCCCAAAACAGAAAATGAAAGCAACACTGCTCCTCTTACCAGACCACCGCGAGCTTGGCTTGCTTTCTTGAGCTCCTTACCACGAACAAGGCTCTGATACCATGTCAAGATTGTGGGAGAGAAGGAAGGAGTCTCACTTGTAGCTTTCTTGCTTGCACAATGGGGGAATACACACAAAGGTGGAGGCTGCAAACAGTTTTCCTCTTCTTAGTTGTGTAAGCCAAAAGAACTCAAGTACAAAGAAATAGAAGAACCCTCTATATGGGTCTCAAACCAAACTCAACTAACTAAGGTGGCATACTAACTGAGCCACGAACTAGAGTAGATAAGGATAGCTATCATGTAGCTATTATTCATGGGCGGTGTACCAACCGCGTCTGCAACTGACAAGTCGGTGACATAAATACACAACGGTCACCCTGGCGTATCACGAGTGGAGCTCGATATCTCAACATTGATTGTGGGGGGTGATAATGTGCAAGTGGTGGAGAATATGAAGAGTCTTCTCAAGTAGAATTTTAACATGAAATATTTTGGAGAGATAAAGTACTCTCTTGGCATTGAGTTGATATGAACATCTAAGGGGATATAGATTTTGTAAAGGCGGTACATGTTGAATATGTTGACAAAGTATGGTATGGCTAATTGTAAGCCAATCTCAATGCCATTGGATCAGAATGTGAAACTAAGTGCCAATGTAGGTGAGATATTGGAGGATCCCACAAAGTACAAGAAGATGGTGTTGATCTTCTTGTCACTACTATTATCAAGGTAGATTGTAACTACATAGTTGGCTTAGAGTGTAACGTGCTCGCCTATTGGCTATCCAAGCACGTTTTAGTGGTCCATCGAGAAATGAATCTAAGCATCGCCGCTCGGCACTCCCATGGAATGTTACAGGGTTTGTCGCCTAGGGTTTCTCGAGTCCGCCACCTTGCAACAGAACGTTCACGACCAAGAACCCACTAGGATCGACCTGAAACTTAAGTCCCTAGTGGTCAAGGTCTCCTGGCAGCATTCTAGCATTGGATCCTGAACATTCTACTTTATATAGAGATACCCAAGCCGAATTAGGCCCATGCCACACTTGGTTCAAAGACAATGGGAAATGGGAGGGATGTGTCACTCAACCTCTCTATCCATAGGGCTTAGTCCCATTCCAGTCCCCTAAAACAGCATGAATCCAGTTCTAACTTAACAATACCTAAAGTTGAACGACTGTAAAACCTTGTGAGAAGCCTCCCAGTTCTCTAGGACCACCCTTCCATAGGACAGACCCGTCATTTTACCCACCTACTTCCCTCAATAGCATTAGTTTTCTAATTAGGTCCTATCGCATTTATGTGAGACATTCAAAACCTGCTTCCTTAATTAGGCCTTTTAGGAAACAGGTTCGTTCGTGTAATTTATAGCACTGATAGGAAAACAAAACAAGTAGTCCTTTTGACAAACAAGTTCCTTAACTTATTTTTTAGTTAATCTTTGTCTCCTACCCATACAAGAGAAATTATGTATCCCCTCTGTCCAACAAAAGTACCCGGTCCAATTCACATGGCACCATAATTTCCATCCAGTATCTAGAATAGGATCTTCCAACACTTCCAAACGTTGGACTCATGGCAGTCTTCAACTCTGTTTTGAACTCGGCAAGGGGTGTCCAGAGCTTCACTGACCTCAAGTGTCCTAGGAGTGAGACACAAGTTCTGTTGGTTGGCCTTTTCACCACTTGACCTTCGGCCTGTGAATCGAGCAATGTCCTCTCAAGTTGAAACACGGCGTGACTATGGAGATGATCCACCCGCACAAAATATCCTTCCTTAATTATTCCAATTAAGAATCAAGCACGATCAAGGCAATCAGCCTAATATCATCTTCCAAGAAGAACATTCCTTTATCCCCATGGCACTTGTCATTACAAACACCTACCATGCGTTTACCATCAAACACAAGCACTTGGAATAATCATCGAGATCACATCCCAACAATCAGTTTAATGCAAAAGCATTTAGAACGTTATTTAATCAATCAACAAAAGAAATGGTGTCCTTTTCCAAACATTGTAGAGATAGTCACGATAACTATCCATCGCATATTCGCTCTCCCCCTTGGGATCAAGAGCGATTCCATATAAAAATTATTTAGTATGCTCTTCTTTCAACTAAGGCATTTGTTAAGGGTTTTAACACTATACAAGACATAAGTTCCATTAGTCACTTATATTGATCGATAACCTAGCCTTCTTTCGAAGGAGTAGTGGTCTTTCACTGTGACTCGATCTTCTCAATCCCTTAAGCTCTCTACTTGCCTTTGGGGACCGAAGTCATGTTTGGATCTAGTCCAAATAGGATTGATAAATATAGTCACTATCAGATGGATCTCAGGGCATCATAGTTATAGTCCTAATGAATGTTGTTTGTACTAGCTACGCAACTTCAGGATCCCAATGACTAATAGTTCGTGATATTAGCAAGACTTTAATACAAGATCAATTTGTGTACCATCGAAGCATGTGTTATATAATATTTCCCATGCATGTATTGCCTACGTGCATCTGTGAGCCTTAACAATATTGTCCTACGTACAGAATAATCGAGGGTTTATTAATGCTTAGTACTTTAGAATTGCTATATGCCGCTTATGATATGCATGGATTTGTCGCATAACAACTAGGGCAATTAACTTCCCTTGATACAAGCACTTCGCAAACTTCATCCGCGAATGTTTATGACGGACTTTAACCTTTTAGTTAATCTAATCTCGCGCGGTATAGTACGGCTTAATGCGATTTATGTGAAAATCGAATCAAGTAGTCCTTTAATTTGGAAATATATTACTTACGACTGGTAGTACCGTGGTTGGATTGGCAGAGATGTCCTCGCTCGAAGCTTTCGTTGCGGGATTGCCATCTGGAAGCGACAACTTCTACTTGGGTGCCATCCTCGGTCTCTCCTCTTTTAGCCATACTCTGCACAAGACTTCCGCATCGTATTTCAATTAGTGAGTGGTAGTTGAGGAGTGAGATGAGCTTGTGGTCAAGGGATAATCATGCGGAAATGGGGTATCGGTCCGCAGTCAACGAGAGAGAAGGTATGCGTATGGACACCCTATACAGATGGGAAAGGCTCCTCCTCCTTCTTCTCCTCCTTTTCTCCCTCTCCCTATCCCTCTCTCTCTTCTTCTTCTTCTTCTTCTTCTTCTTCTTCTTCTTCTTCTTCTTCTTCTTCTTCTTCTCTCTTGCTCTCCCTATCTCTCTTCTTCTTCTTCTTCTTCTTCTTCTTCTTCTTCTTCTTCTCCCTCTCTTCTTCTCTTCTTCTTCTTCTCCTCCTCCTCTTCTTCTCCTCTCTCTCTCTCTCTCTTCTTCTTCTTCTTCTCTCTCTCTCCTTCTCTCCTCTCTCCCTCCCTCTCTTCTTCTTACCCGAGTAGCAACAGGTTGCGGCCTTCCCAGCCTTCTATCCCCTTGACGATGGGGGGGTTTATATAGGTATTTGGGGGGGGACGTGGAGTGAAGTCAGGCCTAGTGATGGTCAAGTAGATCAGACTTCCAACCATCTACTTGTACATAGTCACATCCTCAATTTCAGCTCCAGTGCTCATGTCTAGCTCAACATTTCTACTCAAGAGGTGTACCTAATGGTTTGCATTCAGCCATGCCATACTGCTTTAGCATTTCCATGGCATAGTGCTTCTGCATCAGCCATAAACCATTTTCAGCTTTGACCACCTCAATGACCAAAAAATACTTCAAATCACCTAAGTCTTTCATGTCAAATTCTGATTTCAGCATTTCCATAACATGCTGTATGCCCAAGTCATCATCCCCAGTAATTATCAAATCATCAACAAATATGACAAGTACTACCAAGCCACTGTCAGGTCTTTTTCGTAAATAGGTTGTGATCAACCCTGCCAATAGTAAATCCCAAGCTCTGCAAGTAGTTACTGATCCTTGCATGCCATGCTCTTGGAGCCTTCTTCAGCCCATACAATGCTTTTTTTAGCTTGCACAGATAATGCTGAAAATCAGGGTGAACATACCCTTCGGGCTTATCCATGGAGACATCCTCTGCCAAGTCACAGTTAAGAAAGGCATTCTTAACGTCCATCTGCTGCAATTTCCAACCTTTAGCAACAGCCAATGCAATCACTATGCGTATGGTTTCCATCTTGGCAACAGGACTGAATGTTTCCTCATAATCAATTCCGTACTGTTGAGCATACCCCTTAGCAACTAGCCTGGCTTTGTACCTTTCAACATTGTCATCCAACTTGCATTTGATCTTGTAGAGCCATTTGCAGCCAATGGTCTTTTTCCCTGCAGGAAATGGCACAAGATCCCATGTTGCATTTTCAGCCAAGGTATCAATTTCCTCATCCATAGTTGTGCACCAATGCTCATCTTTCATTGCTTCAACATATGTACCAGGTTCTTTAATCTCCATCACCTTTGTCATATAAGCATAGTGCTTTGCAGAGTAACCACTGTAAGTCAACCTATCAACTGGGTACCTGACTCTCTGCGAGAGTCTAAGCTGTGGTGCACTGCTCGATTCCCCTCTCTCATGTGAGGCAGAATACCTATTGTGCCTCGTGCTCGGAATGCCAAGCTCACTGTCTAAACTGCCAGTAGAGTCATAGCCTAAAGTCATGATACTAAGTGTCATCAAACCAAATGCATCCTCAAAGGCTTTTTCCTTCCCTTTGTTGTCCAATACATCATGTCTCCCCCTCATTGACATAATGCCGTCATTGGATGGTGTTACAATCCTCCTCAATCTACTTGTCCAAGGAAACACAGGAGAAGAAACATTTGTCACCCACTGTAGGACTTGACAATGCAATACTATGCTCCAAATCAAATGTAGACACCTATGTAGAAGGCATATGGACGTTAAGAATGCATTTCTTGGTATGCCTCTTGGCCTCTTGGTATACCTTGGTATACTGAAGTAGGTGATGCATACCAAGAGGCCATTTCATCAAAAATCACATCCCTGCTCACAAGTGTCTCACGTGTAGAGGGATCATAGCATTTGTATGTCTTCTTCTCCTGCAAATATCCAAGAAAGACACACTTATGTGCTTTAGGATCCAGCTTCCTCCTCTTCTCATCAAGAATATGAACATAAGCTATGCAACCGAATACCTTCATGTGACTTACATCGAGCTTGTAGCCATATAGCCTTTGAAAAAGGCGTCACATCATGAATACCTGTAGTGGGAGTCCTGTTAAGAATGTACATGGCTATCATAACAGCCTCTACCCAATAATACATTGGCATACTCTTCTCATTCATCATCGCATGAGCAACTTCCATCAACACCCTGTTCTTATGTTCAGCCACTCCATTCTGTTGTGGAGTATACCTGTAGGTAAGTTACCTACATATGCCATTTTTAGCCAAAAATTTGTCAAATCATTTGACATATACTCACCACCACTGTCTGATCTCAAGCAAGAGATATAGCCGTCAAATTCTTTCTCTAACTACTTCTTAAATTTGTTGAAAAACAGCCTGAAAAATAGCCATCACTTCATCTTTTTCCTTCAGTATATACACCCAAGTATAGCGACTATAATCATCAATAAATGTCACATAGTACGCGGAGCCTCCCATAGATGCATTATGGGCTAGTCCCCCAGACATCGAAGAGCACTAACTGTAACGAACGTGTGCTCTACCTTACATGCTTGACAAATGGCAACCTGGACTATTTACCAAACTTGCAAACATTGCAGACATTACCAATGTCAGAATATGCAAACTTAGGTAAACCTGTAACAAGCTATTTTTTCTGCATCATTTGCAGCCTCTGCAAGTTAACATGCCCCACTCTCTTATGCAAAATTTCCAAATCTCTAACAATGCCAGAACCATGGGCAAACATAGCTGAATTCAGCTTTGGCAAAGTGGCATCAAGAGTAAACATTCTGCCATTCCTGTGATCGCGAGCAATCAACTTGCATCCATTGCCAAATTCTTCAATAAAGCACCCATGCTTATTGAGCCTAACCTGCAAGTTCTTCTTGGTCATCTCACCCACAGATAATAAGTTATCCATAATCGATGGGACATGCAATACACCATGTAAGTGCTTCTTCCTACCATCATGAATCACAAGAGGCACTTTGCCTTTATTCTCAATGCTATGATGTGTGTCATCACCTGTGCATACATAGCCATTTCTCTCATCCACCATATCAATGAACCAATCACCATGAGGGGTCATGTGATTTGATGCCCCTGAATTAATGTACCATACTGCATCATCAATTGATTTTTTAGCAGCCCTATCTTTCACATACTGCATAGCAAAAGCAAACAATCTATCTCCTAAAGCATCATCTGCCTGACTAGACAAAGAAAAGTTTCCATGTTGTTTGCCCTTCTCATTGCCCTACTTCTTCCAACAATCCTTTTGCAATATGACCATACTTTCTGCAATAATGACAATCCTTATCCTTATTCGGATTGTCAGATGGGCACTGCTGCCAAGAGCCTCTGAAGTTTCCACCTCCTCTTGCATTTAATCCTTGCTGGTTATTATTGCCATAGGATGCATTTTGCTAGCCTCCTCTACCATAACCATAGCCTCTACCATGGCTGCCATGGCCGCATTGATTGGAATAAAAGACTGTATCCTTGCTTTTTGTACTGCTACAAGTACCCAAGCCAGGTTTAACCTCCTCATGGATAAGCAATGCAACCAGCTCGTTGGAATTTGGCATTTCAGCTCGCACAAACACAGAAATATCAAAAGACTTATACTCTGGACCCAAGCCATTCAAAGTCACAGCAACCATGTCTTCATCTTTAACCTGAGTACCAATAGATGCCAGCTGATCCACAATGGTCTTGATCTCTGTCACATAGTCCTGTATGGACCTGCCCTTTCTCTCCATGTTGTTGAATTTCTACTTTAATTGTATCTTCCTGGCACTTCTAGTGGTGCCATAGTACCTAATCAAAATGTCCCATGCATCCTTAGGAGAGCTGCAATTCATTATCTGCATTACCATGGCATCTGATGAAGGGGATGCAATGGCAGTGGAGAAGGAGAAGAGGAAGATGCGAGAGAGAAGAGCACACAATGTAGGTGTTGTCCAACTGAATTGACAGTCTTATTGCACTATCATATTATATATGAATAAAGAATGGGCGGTCAGAGTGTACACGGGCAGGCCCTGGTGCGCAAATCAGATGCTATATGCTCACGTAGTGAACGCCAAAAGGTCCCCAAGAACAAAAGAACTCTACTTTTTGCACAAAACTCAAGGTAGAAAGCATGCACGACATGAACAAGAGACCAATTGGGTGCAATCTCCCCCCATGCCTTGTGTGAGCGCTCCACAAAGCATGTATTTTATGTATTAATCATCTTCAAGCTCAAATAATAGCCCAAATTACAAAATAGCACGCTTTTGGCTTTTGAGTTTGCTTTAGCACAAAATAGAAATAAAGCTAATGGGCAGGCGCCCAAAGAGTTAGGCATACCCAATACAATGTCCAAATACAAATATCATAATCATATGCCCATGTGTATACAAAATAATAAATAAATATCCAACGCCTCAATAAATAGACGCGACAAAATATAGGCGCCATGCCTAAGGTATGCGCCCATCAAAATATAAGTGATAACTCGAATACACGCTATCCTCCAATGCTTTCCTCCGCTTGCTGCTATCTCTACACATCAACTCAAGCATTCACAATCGTTAGTAAAATAATACAATTAAACCGACAAAAGTGAATACCTAGCAATCTTCAGCTACATAAATAAATCAACTGGTTAGAAATCAATCCTAACCTTAATTTATCACGAGTGCGCACTCTAAACTCATAAATGTTTATTAATTTAATATGTATTTTGCGGAATCACCCGCTATGGAATTACCCATGTACACACTAAATTAATGAAACACCCAAAAAGGATAGGCGTCCCCATCAACTTCTCGCACAAAGAATCCACTTTGTGTATGAGCCCCGGTCAACAAAGTTTACGAAATCCACCGTAAAACCTCACGGAATCCACCGTGGCACAGAATCCACCGTGAAATATGTCTCCTGGCATTAGGCCCAGAGGCCTTTTACCCCAACAACCTCCCACTAAAAGGCCAATGTGGCTGGGGAGTGAAAACAAAGAAAAGAAAAAAAAAAGACAAGGTGAGGAATCATGACATCTCACCCAACACTCAATTGAAAATAGAGTTGTGCAAGAAGTGTCAAGAACCTCTACAAAAGAAGAGTCAAGCATCCTTGAGTCCATGACATCCAAGAGATAAGTGATCCCGCAACTCCATACAATGGAGCAATCCAAGAATGCTTCTCATGAAGCAAGCACAACTCATCCGTGCACGGCTGTAAAGCATCAGAGTCATGCATAGCATCAGTGTGGCGCATGCAAGACAGTGGAGAGCAGTCAGACTCTCCGAAGTCAATCACTGAAAGAGAGCCAACATCCCGGACAGTTGTCCAATGGGGTCTCAAGACTACATGTGGCCTTAGCAAAGAGGAAGACTAACATATGGCTGGCAAAACTACAAGAAAACGGCTCTCATGAACCTGCAAGGGGTCTAGCAACCTGACCACCTACATCCTGACCCTGACTGCTATGCATAGCTATCTCATCTAGGCCAATAAGTGCCTCATTTTTAGCATAAATAGCTTGTTGTAATGGCATTGTAGCTGTTGTAAAATCAGACATAAAGCGTATTGAGCACTCATCAAGAGGCCTGAGAGGTGTCTGTGTCTCATAGAAGACAGCATGACGACTGTGTATGACCTGCTAGGCATCCAAATCCCATAATCTGTAGGCCTTAAAGTCACCATCTCCATAACCAAGGAGGATACATCTATGTGACATAGGCTCATGTGGCATACGTACAGATGTGTGGCAGCCAAACATCATCAAGTAATCATAGGAGGGCTGCATGCCACTCCATGCCTCATGGGGTGTAATACGATGCAAGGTCAAGCACGGTGTAATACGATCCAAGGTCAAGCATGGCGTCTTGTTAACCAAATAGACTACCGTCATAAGGGCCCCAACCCAAAAGCCATAAGACAACCCAATTGTGGTAAGCATAGAAGCAACCTTTGCCTATAAGGTCAGGCACATGCTATGAGCAATCCCCTAATACTGTGGGCACAAGAAATCAATGCCATACTACTGACAATAGGTCCGAAAGCTGGGAGAGAGGCAGGACTCTCATAATCCATTTGCAAGCACCTAAGCCTGCTACTAGCAAAATCCATGAACCTGTCAAGCATATCTGCAGCATCCTCAATTTGCACCAAGGGAAAAGCCCAAACACGATGGGTAGCATAATCAACAAAGGTCACAAAGTACGACACTCCACCAAGTGACTGGGAAGGCAAAGAAATGCATCCATCAAACTCCCCGTAAGTAGAGAACCATGCTCTATGTGGAGTAACATGACAAGATGCCATAGAATCCAATAGCCAATCTGAGGCGTAGGCCGTATCATTGAGCAAGAATGTTGTAGGGAAACTAGATGACAAGAGTACATGCTCAACTGCATCATTATGGGTAACAACATATACCTCACCACTGGTAAGAGTGGTAACACCTACTGCATCTGTTGTATCTCTAACTCTCTGCTCATGTCGAGTCCGTCTCTGTCTCTGTTTCTCTCTAATCCATCTAAAGCATTTTCTTTTAACATGCCCAAGATTCCCACAATGGAAGCATACATATGTAGAAGAAGAATCTGTAGAAGACGACAAGGAATCCAAGTCATCATGAATAGGGCTATCCATAGCATCCACAAAGCTCAAGGAGTTGAGGGCTATCCCAACGTAGGGAACCTGCTCATCAAGACAACTGTTAGTAGAAGCACACGTGGTAGAAGCATGCTATTGCAAGTACTCTTCCATTCTCACTGGAGAGGGAAGCACAGAAGCATCAACTAGGGATGCATAAGCTCCCACATGAAAAAGACTCGTAGCTAAGTGCATGACATAACCAACTACAATAGTGTAAAAGCCAAGACATCTGCCAAAAGAGCATACGGTATTTAGCCATGAAATCAGCCCATAACCATAATGGCAAACATGACTCTGTAGTACATCAGACCACATAGTAGCATCCAAGTCAGTGCAAGACCGGTAAGTGGCATAAGATCCTGAAATGGTCAAGCTCCAGGAGAAGCCCAAGTATCTATACAACAACATCCAAATAAGTGGCTCTGTAAAGTACATGACAGTAGACAAAGTGCATAGCTGGGTAAGCATCAAGACCAACTGCTCTCTGACCTGTATGGGCAAAAGCAACCCAACTAGCATAGAAGCTAGGCAATATAGAAGCAACAAAGCCATAACTGCTAAACCCGAGCATTGTCAAGAAGTCCACTAATCAAGGAGTAACCTGCAAAGAACCAAGCATCAATGAGCAATGAAAGTTCAATAACTAACTGCCAAGACAATGGAGCAAGCACTGCTCAAACATGTATCTGCATCCAAGTAAATCCAAGATCCATAATCAGGGCATTAAGGGCCAAATAGCATCCAAGCTGCATAAGTGATAAGCCGACCAAATGCAAATTGCTCTAAAAATTTCTCAAATGCAATTTGATTCAAGCCCAAACATTTGCTATACTGCAATCGAACCCAAAAGCATCCACATCAGACATCAGACCCATAATGGGTAGCATGGGGCATAAACCTTGTCAAGTGAAATGCCAGCTACAAAGAAAATGATAGTGAACCAAGAATTGAGCTCTGCTCTTTGCTCAAGAAGCATCCAGGACCGTAAACATCAAAGCGGCATCATCCAAATACATCAGTATATCATCCCGAGTAGTCGGGAGCACCCGTAGACCATAGCCATAACGAAACTGGAGGTAAAATAACCTGTCAACCAAGGTAGCATAAATCCCAACCAACAACGAAGTGTCCACATCCAAATCAAGGCTCAATAGCTCTCAAATAGCATATCTGGGCATAAACCATGATGACCAAGCATCAATACATCCAACAGGACACCCGAATCTCAACAAAGAGCATTATGCATAAGTCCTCCCTGATAAAACCTTGCTGCCTAAACAATGTACATCAGTAAATCCCTACATAAATCAAGCTATGGAAGCTCAAATCAAGTCCCAAAGCATCTCAAAACATTGGGTAAACATCCCCGAAGCATTTGGGCATCAAATACCAAGCCTCGGGAGCATCACATAAGCTAAGAGCATGATATTTTCTTACTATAAATTAACTTAGATCTTGCCTAAATTGGGTTCCGAATGCCCGAGATATGAGAAAAAATGGGATTTTTTAGCAGATTTTGAAACAAGTGCAAATAGGGGCAAATGGGGGCAAATGGGGGCATACAAGGTGCCCAATGAAGCCAAGGAACACCTGCAAAGAGCCTATGAGGGCCAGGGAGAGGCAGGAGATGAAATCTTACATCGGGGGGAAGAAGCCATGGATGGCATTGAAGCTCCAAGCTCTAGGTCTTCAATTTGGCCTGAAGTAATGTCGGGCCAAGCTCCACGATCAAGCTTTGATCCAAAACTCTGATACCAGTTGAAGGGGATGCAATGGCAATGGAGAAGGAGAAGAGGAATATGTAGGAGAGAAGAGCACGGAAAATGTAGGTGATGTCCAACTGAACTAATAGCCTTATTGCACTATCATATTATATATGAATAAAGAATGGGCGGCCACAATGTACACGAGCATGCCCAGAGGCCTTTTACCCCAACATCTGATATACATAGGGATAGCTAGTGCAAAACCGTGCATGCTCTCTCCGTCCATGCTCAATGAGCTCGTAGCTGGTCTTGTGTCGAATGCCTGTCACCTCCTATAGGCAGCTTGGGCTCAACCTCAACTCCAGTCACTAGCTCCCAATAGCCTTTCCCTATCAAGAAGTTCTCCATGCGGAACTTCCATATGGCATAATTGTTGTTGTCGAGCTTTTCCCCCACAATCTGGATAATATTGTCTGTCCTCTCAGTATTTGCCATAGTGTAGACCTTGGCTGGCTACCTGCAAACTAAATCTTTTTTGGCATTTCAGTTTTAGCCTGAACTATTTATGACAATTTTCAGCACACCCTCTGCTCAGACAAGCAATGTTTCAGTCCAAAAACAATGGTATATTCACCTCCTGTCAGTTGGGAATCACTTAGGTATTGAAGCCTGCATATATAGATTGCATTCACTGCATAACCAGCATGTAATCAAGTAGATTGTTCATGTACAAACAAGTAGTCTGTAAGCATCGAATGAAAGTGACCAGAAGCTTCTCTTCCAGTCAAACAATAGAGTGTATGTGCCTCAAACAGCCCCAAGTCATCTCAGACAGTTGCTATTACATGCAGGTATCCATACATGTCCAATTGGGCACACTATAGTGCATGTACATCATGTATGGAAGCTAAATATCCTTCCAACTAATAAAAACAGTCGATACCCTACTATAACCAATAGTACATCAGTCCAAACTTTGGGCATTTAATGCTCACAGTATCCCACAACACACCTATAGCTCCAATGGCATGATTCAAGCCTTGCAGGTACAAGTGAATGTCAAAATGCTTTAACCTTCAAGTGATAACTGTCATAAATTCAATTACGAATTTTAGCCTATAATTTTCAGATATGTAAATGCATTCCAAAACTGAAGTTTTAATTCCTTTTGGTCATGTCCAGGTGTATATGGCTGTTGTACAAACATTTACCAAGCATTCTTGATGATCATATATGCATCATTCCAAAGGCATTTGTGGACCAAACGGTGCCCTATAGTAGTGTTGGAAACTTCTGGACAAATTTCAACCTATTGTTCCCTTCAAAATCTGAGCATTTGACACTCCAAACCCAAGCTCAAAAGCATGAGAAATAACACTTGTACCTTGCCAAGTATGCCTATGCTTCAAAAGAGCCATTGTACATGTCAGATAGCTTCCAAACTTCAAGAGTATGTTTCCCTAAAAGTTTAGCAACAGGTTTGTCCCTGTTTTCATATATGTACATAACCATGTAGCTCAAAAATGAGCTCAAGACAAAGCATCAATACCATGGGTTCTTGCATACCTCTTGACAAGTGATTCATCAAGTAGTAGAGCACTATCCACCCTTCCTATGCCTTGGGTTATAGACCAACAGAGTGTAGGTAGCAACCAGGCTCAAATACGTGATCTGTCTGAAGATATTTTTACCTCAGACCCGCT
Source organism: Lygodium microphyllum (assembly GCF_053477565.2). NCBI lineage: Eukaryota > Viridiplantae > Streptophyta > Polypodiopsida > Schizaeales > Lygodiaceae > Lygodium > Lygodium microphyllum. Next base: position 117,800,092 of record NC_141145.1, read on the forward strand.
CATTGTGAAGATTAGCATCCACTTTACCATGCTCAAACAAGCTTCTCCAAGCTTTAGATAGCATTGCTCCTCCTTTATGAGCAATAGAGTGCACCATTAGATGACGTAAGCTATCCAATCCTTCCCAAAAAAAAAAGGTGCAAAAATTCCAACTCCACATCTGTATTCAGCTACTCATGCTAAGCATGGATGACATCATACATGAAAGGTGAGAAGGATCGAAGCTTGCACGCGAGCTATGGCGGGAGAGCAAGAGCAAGAAAAGAGAGAGACAAGAAATGGGAACTCCAACAGTCACAATGTGTGACTGGGCCTTCCTTTATTTAAACTGTCACTAAAAGAATAAAGAATAAAGTGACGTGACGGGCGCCTGCCACCTGCAGTGTGTAGTGGCGGGTACTGTCAGTGTAGTAATACACGGGGCGGCACAGCGGAGGTGCCTTTACCCCCAACAACCTCCCACTTAAAGGCGAATCTGCCCTAGTGAGAGAGAAAAGAAAAAAGAAAAGACAGTACAAATGTACATAGGTACAAGGGATGAGGAAAGGCGACATCTCATCCAACGCCCATCAACCTCCTGAGGAAGGCAAAGCGCTCAGTAGTGAGGCTCTTCGTGAGTAGATCTGCAGGATTCTCGTCAGTGGAGATCTTGACAAGGTCAACAGACTTGTCCTCCACGACACCACGTATGAAGTGATACCTCACCTCAATGTGTTTCGTCTTTGCATGGAAGACCGGATTCTTAGCCAACTGAATGGCACTCATAGAATCCGAATGCAGTGTAGGTGTAGCATCAATCCCAAGGTCAGCAACTAGATGGCCTAACCATATGGCCTCCTTGCAAGCCTCAGTGGCTGCAACATACTCGGCCTCAGTGGTAGACAAAGTCGTACACTTCTGAACCCTGGACATCCAAGAGACAGCCCCTCCAGCATAGGTGAATAAATAGCCAGAAGTGGACTTCCTACTATCTACATGGCCTGCATAATCGGAGTCAGTGTACCCCATGACCCCTGTATCCTGGCTGCCATAGCAAATACACATATCTGCTGTGCCCTTCAGGTACCTCATGATACCCTTCACGGCATCCCAATATCTGCTGCCAGGTGTAGCCATATAGCGTGCCACAACACCAACTGCATGCGCAATATCTAGACGAGTGGCTATCATGGCATACATCAAACTGCCCACGGCTGAAGCATAAGGGATCTTGGCCATCTCGGCCCTCTGCTCATCTGTCTGCGGACAATCGGCCTGTGATACCTTCACATAAGAAGGTAATGGACAGCCAATAGGCTTTACGTCCTGCATGCGGAAGCGCTCAAGGACTTTATGAATGTACTCCCGCTGTGAGAGATACAAAAGCCCCTGATGCCTATCGCGCTTAATGCGCATCCCAAGTATATGTGAGGCCTGTCCCAAATCCTTCATCTCAAAGCTCTTCTTCAGCTGAGATTTAAGAGCATCTAGCTCATCATGAGCTTTCCCTGCTATCAGCATATCATCAACATAGAGTACCAAGATAAGCAAACTGCCATCACGGGCTTTCTTCGTGTAAAGACACGGATCCATAGCACTCCTGCTATAGCCCTGTGACTGCATAAAGGTATCAAACTTATGATACCATTCCCTAGGTGCCTGCTTCAAGCCATACAAGCTCTTCTTCAACTTGCACACTAGTTGCTCCCTGCCAGGTTCTGCAAAGCCCTTAGGCTAATCCATATAGATCTCATCATGTAAGTCCCCATGTAGAAAAGCCGTCTTGACATCCATCTGATATAGATCTAAGTCAAGCTATGCAACCAAAGCCAAGACTAAGCGTAGGGTGGTTATCGTAACCACAGGAGAGAAGACCTCATCAAAGTCCACACCATGTTCCTGCTTAAAACCCTTTGCTACCAATCTAGCCTTGTATGCCGGCTTGGGGTGTCCAGGGGTACTTTTCAGCTTGTACACCCACTTGCATGGCAAAGCCTTCTTGCCCTTAGGCAAGGCAACCAAATCCCAAGTCTCATTCTTATGCAGGGAGTCTATCTCAGACTGCATAGCCCTCTCCCAGGAGTGACTGTCACCCCTGCGCATAGCCTCATCATAAGTGAAAGGCTCTCTTGCATCTGTAACCAAAACATAATGTATAGAGGGCTGAAATCTGTCAGGTGGACGTCTGTCTCTAGTAGACCGTCTCACCGCAGCCTCTGCTGCCTGTCCAACACACTGGCCCTGTGGAGGAACTGCTGCAGGCTGTACTCCTGGCTGTGCTGGAGCTCTAGGCTCCTCTTGAAAGATCACTCTGCGGATCTCAACCACCTTCTCAGGCTGCCTGTGCAACTTGTCTTCATGGAAGACGACATCATGGCTGTGTACTATTTTCCGCGCCTGCGGATCCCATAGGCGATAGCCCATCTCTCCTAACTCACCATAGCCAAGGAATATGCATTTAATGCTCTTTGGATCCAATTTGCTCCTCTTGTCCTTGGGCACATGGCAGAATGCCTCACATCCAAAGACACGGAGATGCGCATAAGAGGGTGGCTTACCAGCCCAAACTTCCTCTGCAACCTGGAAATCCAATCCACTGGAAGGCGATCGGTTTATGACATGCACTGCCGTACTAACTGCCTCAGCCCAAAAACTCTGGGGTAGGCCTGCATGGCTAAGTATAGAGCGCACACGCTCCTGAATAGTCCTGTTCATACGCTCAGCCAAACCATTCTGGGGTGGGGTGTAAGGGGCGGTCAACTGATGCTTAATACCCCTGTCATCACAAAACTGCTCAAAAGCACGTGAGACATATTCTCCCCCATTGTCAGTCCTAAGGCATTTCAGCCTATACCCAGTCTGGTTCTCAACAAGAGCAAGCCATCTCTGAAAAACTGCCAAGACATCGGACTTCTGCTTTATGGGATAAGCCCACACTTTCCTAGAAAAATCATCAATGAAGGTAACGAAGTACTTCGCGCCACCCATAGACATGCAAGGCATAGGCCCACAAACATCGGAATACACCAAAGCCAAGGGCTCACTCATGCATGGCCTACCCGATTTCTTATGCGTAGACCTATTCTACTTACCATAAAGACAATGATCACACGAGTCAAAACATGCATAATCCAAAGGCGGAAGATACTGCAAACCAGATAACATTTTCATTCCCTTCAAAGACATGTGCCCTAAACGAGCATGCCAAAGTGATACATGTGGGATAGAACCCACTGCCAAAACATGGTCAACTGAGGACCTAGATACAACAAGAGGATAGAGGCTACTAGACTTGGCGCCTCTAGCAAGCACAAGTCTGCCACGAGTAATCTTCCAGGCAGAATCCCCAAAACATACATGAAATCCTGCATCATCCAGCTGTCCTGCAGACATAAGACTGCGCGTAAGCGCAGGTACATGACGTACATCCCTAAGCAAAAATAAACTGCCAGTGGAAAACTGCAACTGAATATCACCCATGCCCACAATGTTAAGAGACCTGTCGTCTCCAAGTCTGACTGAACCAAATATAGTGCGGTAAGAGTGGAACCACTCACGGTAAGGCGTCACATGGAAGGATGCTCCGGAATCCAATAACCAGCACTGTGCATACATACTAGATGTCTCAGTCAAGTGTGAAGCATCAGAAGAACTAGCTGCAAGTATAAACTCATCACCACCATCGGACTCCTCAGTCTGCGTGACATTAATTTCCTCAATCTTGACACTGGACTTCGCAGGTACTATGCTGCGATCAGAGGACTTCTCCTGCACTTTATCTTTCCCCTTATCCTTGCGCTTCTCATTGTGCAACTCATGACACTGTGGTCTAATATGGCCCTTTTTCCCACAATGATGACAAGTGACATTTGCATTGCGCCCACGCGACTTACTACGCGACTTGCCACGAGATTTAGACCGACCCTTCTGCGAGTCATGGCCTCGGCCATTACCACGGTCATACCTGTCATTCCTGCCTCTAACTGTCAAAGCATGACTACCACGATAGGCATCCAAGTTTTTGCGATTCACCTCTTCCTGAAGAAGAGCACTCTCAACATTTGCCAATTTTAGAGTAGCACTAGAGGCACATAGGGCAGTGCGGAATACATCCCATGACTCATTTAGAGTCACAAGCAAGAAAAGAGGAGTTACTTCCTCTCCAAAGGTGATATCCTGCGAAGTCAGGTTCTTCAGTATAGCATGGAACTGGCTCAAGTGAGCAGACATAGTCGCATTATCCTTCATGCGTAGATCCATAAGCTGCTTCAACCAGTACATCTGACTTGCCGGACTTTTCTTATCATAAAGATTTTTTATCTTATTCCATAGATCCCATGCACTCTGTGCTTCCTCAAATACATTATAATGTACCTGTTCAGTGAGAGACAATACAATCGTGGACTTGCATAGCTCATCAAGTTCAAGCCAGTCGTCATTATCCATAGTTTCAGGCTGCTCCCCACTCAACCAAAGTGGCTTAATCTGAGATTTCTGCACCAAGACCTGCCAAATTTGACTCTTCCAATAAGAGTAGTTGGTACCATCCAACTTTGTAATGTTAAAGATGGCACTATCATGCGAAGATGACGCCATTATGCAGGCTGGAAATGCCCAAACAGTCCAAAACTGCTTGCTGTTTTACTGCAGAAACTGCCCAAAAATGACCAAAACGGGGTCCAAAGGGCGAGCAAAGTGTGCCAAAAGTTGTTGCCCACTTAGTACTAGGTGCGGTACACCAAATCAGGATATTTCAGCATGAAAAGTATACCTCAGTCCACCAATAACTGCTTGCTCTAATAAATTGCATGTATGCAATCTAAAGAGCAAACTGTCCCAAAATAGGATCCAATGTCAAGCAAACAATGCTAGGTCCAAAGCCGGCATGAAACAGACATAAGCAAGGCCAATGACAGTGAAAAGAACATGAGCTCAACACCAAAGCATGTCAAAATAACATCTGCCAGTGAAAGGCACACCCCCAGACACTCTAGGCAAAGTGTTCCTGTAACTGCCAAAACCTGACACAAATAGGTGTCTGCTCAAAGAGAAAGATCCAAATATGAGACTTAGCTCATAAGCATCCTGTGAACCAAGAGTACATCAATGCATATCCATAAAGATCGGAGTATGATCCCAAAGTCTCAATGTGTATGTAGCTGCTCAAGACATAAACTGCTCCAAATACATGTAAGTGCTCCAATAGCATGCAACTGTCAAAGGTCAAGCAAGCATGTAAAATGCTCCCACTGGCACAAAAGGCGTACAAAGCAAGCTCAAAAGCTCAAACAACCCAAGAGAAAGCACCAGTGATAAGTGACCCTGTCAATGCATCAAGCGCATCCAAGAGAGCATGACATACATGAAGCACCGGTCGTATTAACCATGAAGCAATACATAAGCCCAAATAAGCTCTCGGTCAACTCAATGACATCCAAATAGCAACCAAGATCAGTGATCAAGTAAGCCGGGAATGCTCAAATACATCCAAATCCAAGCTCCAAATGTCGGTATGGCATACACGAACCAAATAGCATATGTCACGAACCAAAGCATGTAATGCAAAAGCCTAACTGTCAAGCAGAGACATGAGGCATAGGCGGTCCACGAGCATGCCAAGTCGGTCCAAATGCCAGTGAAGACGGAGCTAATGCAAAGCTCAAAAGCATCCCATAATCTCATACATATGCTCCAAGTCGTCCCCAAATGTCAGAGACATCATGCCAAAGCTCAAAGCATACATCCGGTATCGGTAGGTAAGTGCCAAAGCATGTAAAGTACCTTCAGCCCACTGTTATTCCAGCATGTATTTACTATTCTAAACAGTAGATTTCAGCCCCGAATTCAAGCCAAAATCATGGTCAAACCAAATGCATACATCCCCAATACATCCGGGTAGGAAGTAGACCGCATACGGGCATCAAATAAGGTAACCGGAGTAGAGTATAAGCATCAAATGCCAATGCCAAGTGTGGCTGCCCTATTTCTAGCACTGTATAACAGTAAATAACAGTCCCAAATCAGCCAATATTTCAAGCCAAAATCATGGCATAATCATGTGCATACATTCCCAAGGCACTAGGCATCATGTAGACCGCATACGAGCATCAAATAGCACAACCGGAATGGAGTATAAGCAACAAATGCTAATGCCAATGGTGCTGCCCTGTTTTCAGCCTGTTATGACAGTTTATGACAGTCCCAAATCTGAAGAAATCAGCCCCGAATGATCAAGACCAATGCCCAAAGCTTGAATGACATCAAACATGAAGTCTATAGCCCTCTTGATCAAGGTAGAGAGCAAGAAGCAATGGCCAAGTGTGGAGCTGAAGTAGATGAGTGCTCACAGCCTGGAAAAAAATGATGCAATCTGCCCTGTTGGTGCTGAACTTGCTGCTGCTCCACATGGGCTGAAAAGGGGGTAATGGGGAGCTCAAGAAGGGCCTATCAAAGGCCTATGACAAGCCTCTTTGAGCCTTGATAGGTGTAAGGCACAATATGAGGGGAATAAGCTTCAATGGTTTGAAGCCATGGCTGCCCTTGCTGTTTCAACCTGTAGACTGAAATAAAACCCTGAAAGAATGATCAAATACCTCAGTATCAATGCCTTGAAGGTGCCTCAATAGGCTGGGAAGGCGCTCGGGAAGCCGAGGAGTGACGGGAGCTCGGGGAGATCGGATATGGTTGCCGGGATGGAGATCCAATGTGTGAAGCGAGTCGATGCGAAGGTCGGGAAGCACCGAGTCGAGCTCGAGCAAGGGAATGCCAAGCTCTGATACCAGTTGAAAGGTGAGAAGGATCGAAGCTTGCACGCGAGCTATGGCGGGAGAGCAAGAGCAAGAAAAGAGAGAGACAAGAAATGGGAACTCCAACAGTCACAATGTGTGACCGGGCCTTCCTTTATTCAAACTGTCACTAAAAGAATAAAGAATAAAGTGACGTGACAGGCGCCCGCCACCTGCAGTGTGCAGTGACGGGTACTGTCAGTGTAGTAATACACGAGGCGGCACAGCGGAGGCGCCTTTACCCCCAACAATACATAGGCTCTAATACATGTTCTTGATCCCTTGAGCAACCCCCAACAAGCTCTAACAGTTCTAGAGACTCAAACTGAAATGCATACCTTTCACATGAGATCAATGGCAACCTACTTCTTCAAGAGACATACTTTGTCTTCAAGCTTCAGGGTCTGATCCACCAATGCCATCCTCCAAAGAGCCCATTCATGGCTCTGATACCATGATGAAAGTGAGAGAAGGGTTGGAGCCAACAGTAAAGAGCAGAGAGCTCACACACATTTCTTCATTATCCATTAACACATAACTAAAGAGAGTGCTTACAACCTAAGGTCACAACAGGACCATTCACACCAAAGATATCTAAGCTAAATACCGACTTATTCAATGTTAGCATGTGTACAGTTGGACATGCTAAGTGTCGGTACAATTATACCAAAGATAGAGAAGTCGAGCTTGAAGTCTAACACAAGTTTATTCCTAGATGTGATGTCTTTTACTGAGTATTTTTCTATAATAAAGTGAGAGAGGACATTGTTTATCAAGAATTCAAGGTTTCAAGTGTGCAAGTTCATTCCCAAATGTGATGTCTTTTACTGAGTATTTTCAATGTGATATATAGTCAATTACATATATCTTCTTTGTCCTATACACATTGGAGGCATCACAGAGAGAGAGAGAGAGAGAGAGAGAGAGAGAGAGAGAGAGAGAGAGTGTGTGTGTGTGTGTGTGTGTGTGTGTGTGTGTGTGTGTGTCCCCAATTCACATGTAGAAGTACAATATTCTTATGCCAATCAAAGTCATGGACAATATTGATATCATAATACACATTGATTACATGCTAGATTGGCTACAAACATTCATGGCAATAAACTAACCCTAAAGTTTTACTAAGAATGTAACTTTTAGAGAACTTTGAATCCAAAGCCACATTTTTGGAATTATGCAAGTCACTTTTGTTTAATAGAAAAGACTATGATAGCATATGTTTTGAACATAGTATGATTGCTTATGGAAGCTTGTGACTATGATGTGTTTAACATAGCATGATTGCCTATGGAAGTGTGTGACTTTGAATAATATCAAATATAAACATAACATAGGCATGGCTTTAGATTGTTAAATCCTTTGAGCATATAGGATGGCCATGCTTCTTACCATCTAGAAGGAAATGGTAGTAGGATAGTAGTTATTGACAAGGATTACTATAGCACAAATTTGGCATCTTGCGTGAGGATTTGACAAAGGAAGATATATGGACACATCATGGCCATGAATTAGAGCTGCTTATCTCAAGTATATAGTATGTTCATCTTTCTTTTAAATAGGAGTAACTACTAACAAAAATAACACTAACGCAAGATTGGCAACCTGAACTAAATAGTTAGATATTTTAAGAGAGAGAGAGAGAGAGAGAGAGAGAGAGAGAGAGAGAGAGAGAGAGAGAGAGTGTGTGTGTGTGTGTGTGTGTGTGTGTGTGTGTGTGGAGTTGTAATGTACACACAAATATATACCCACAACAAGGTCTAATAAATGTGAATAATTTGTGGGTATATTATGTAAATGTTAAACATACATTCCACAAAGTGCAACATGATGGTGTGCGAACTATGCCATTAGTTTCCCTTTAGTTGCATTGAAAGCATGCATAGCCAACCTTGGTACAAGCATAAATTCTTTCCTTCTCAAACTGCCTCACACACTCCCCCCTAAATCTCTTAAAACATGCTCATCCTTATCCCCCTAAAACATTTCTCAATGTTTAACCGCATTGAGTGTATGTATATGCTAAGGTGAACATTGTCTTGAAGAGTGAAGTGCCAACCTTGTGAGTTCTACAATGATGCAAGCTACATGAAGTGCACCTAGCAATAGCTTTTGATAATGTAGGCCAAATTGCAAACAAGAAAGATAATCCACTATAAAAGCCTTAAGATTGGTGGGCTTTTACACAACATATAGCCCATTGTTTGTTGTGCAGCATGTAAAAGATAAATATATCATGATGGGCAAGGGGAGAGAAAAAGTGGCATAACATGATGAGATGGCAAGAAGATTGCAACCATTTGTTCTTTAGGTGTCAAGAGGGGCAACCATTCATTATTTAGGTGTCGAGATGGGCTATGCTGCCAACTGTGTCACCATTGATGACGCCAAAGGGATAGGTGCCACATCAACCACATAAAAGTGTGCGCGCGTGACCGCTTCCTAAATAGGCCGAGGGGGGCTCAATCAAAATGCAAGTGGGATGATTAAGGGTGGGTTCAGACCCGGCACACAAACAAGCATCCCAAATACAGATGGCCAATCAAATTTCAACATGGAAAACTGTATGTTCACACACATGGTGGAAGGCCAAAAAAATTTGGGGCCTTTTTTGACACGTCATGACCAAGTTTTTGCTCCTCTCTTCCGGCCTGCCCAGCACGGATACTTCTGCTTCATGCCATGTCTTCTCTTTGGCTCCTTTCCTTGTCCACCACTAATGTGAATGAGATGGCGGACAACTCTTGGGAAATCCTTGTAGATGGGTGGAAAAGGGGATTTTTTACCCTTTTGTCCACCGTGCAAGTGTGAACCCACCCTAAATCGTTGAAGCGAGTAGGAGCTTTCATTCATGACGCAATCAGACACATGAATTGTCATTGATTATTTGTTGATTTGCACCCTTACGTGGCCGACGGCGATATCTATCAAACTCTGGCACCCCACATATGTAGAATCAAAATAGATGGATCTCCTGTTTCTCACCAAAAATATTTCAGATTCCAGTCGTTAATCGATATCGTTCGTATTGGAGCGCTTCTCTATTGCAAACGCAATCGCAAAGATTCATCGGCCCTCTTTCTTTAAGTGGCTTATCTGTAACTAATTGCCTCTCTCATCATCTGTATCATAGGTCCTGCAGCCTCCCCCTTGAATGCTTCAAAATTCAGCTTCTGCATAGGCTGCTTGCTTCTTGGATCATCCCAAACCAGACTCAAATTTCTTTGCAGAGGCTCACTCCTTCTTGGGTCATCAAAAAACAGACTCAACTCTTGTTCTGTCATTGAGAATTGATCAGTGAGGATCACTCTGCTGTGATTTTTCTTCAATCAGGGGTAGATTACCAGTGATTCTGAACATTTTTTTTATCATTTCAAGCAGGGACCGATCGTTCAAGCGACCATTCATTCCAGCCTTCAATCAGACTTCAGGACTGTGTACTCTTACGTGATTGATGGATTACAGGCGCTTTAAGGGAGCCCGGATGCTTAGCAGTACGTTGCTGACAGGTGCTTATAAGCAATCTAAATCTAATTTGGGTGCTTGTCCCAAGAGTTACATCAAATCAAAGGAGATTGCCCATGGAGTACACAGAAGATTTTTGGGTAGCCCCAATTACAGGATGTCGGCCTGTGCCGCACAGCAACTAGTTTGGCCTCAGCTTTGTAAACACTTGAGCTCAAACCCAGAGAGAGTTACAGCTGATGAACCTGAGGTGAGTTCTATAAACACCTTTGAGTTTAAGACCTTGTATTGCCTATTCTCTAGGTTGTAAATCAAGTATACGTTTCGTTTAGTATAACGCCTCAATTAAAACAGTTGGCCCTTCGAATGATAATTTTGGCGGGATTGTGGAAACAAATCTAAAGACAAGTGCCCCTACTAATCAAAGAGTGTCATGGTGCCTTCCCGATACATTCATATTCATATAGACAAGTCCTCTATTGGTTTAAAAAATCAGAAATTTTTTGCTCGAGACAGGTTCTAGTTGATAAGTTAGCTAGCCAAGTATCCTGAAATGTGCGACGCATTATATGGACACTGGTATCTTCATTTCATTGCTAATCGGCACATTATTTCCCTCCACAGATCACAGATGCTTTTTAGGTCCTAGTGTCGTAGAACAGGGGATGTCACTGTACTTACGTGATTCTCTGATTTCTGAATTCATGGTCTGACTTATTAATTGTTTCTTACCTTTTTTCACGTTATATTGCAGATCTCTAGCTTTACAACTTCAAAAGTACACTATTCTCCTCAGCTGAACTTCATCCCTGAGAACGTGGATGAGAGTATTGCATGCTTTAGACTCCTTACAGAAGATGGCCGAGCTTGCCACCATTCACATGTTACTGAGGTGAGGTATGGTAGTGTACATCATGGGAAGGTTTCAATTGAAACTTCATAAACTGAACTTGAACAATTTAATGCGTTTTTTTTCTGACAGTTAATTGGTCCTTTGATTGTTTATGCTGGTTGTAGTTTGATCAGCAGCTGTGTTTGGAGATGTACCACAAAATGGTTACCCTGCAGGTAATGGACACCATTTTCTACGAGGCGCAGAGGCAAGGTAGAATATCTTTTTATGTGACAACAATTGGAGAAGAGGCTATCAATATAGCTTCAGCTGCTGCCCTTAGTGGCAAAGATGTTGTATTTTCTCAGGTATTACGAAGTGCCACCTTTTATTATGTTTTTATCTCAAATTTCAATTATGTATGGATGATTATTGTATCTGATTGTTCAATGTTTTATGGAACTTTAGTACCGTGAGCCAGGTGTACTTATGTGGCGTGGATTTACACTTCAGCAATTTGCACACCAGTGCTATGGAAATGATTGTGATCTAGGAAAGGGACGGCAGATGCCTGTGCATTATGGAAGCAAACAACTTAACTACTTCACAATTTCATCACCCATAGCGTAAGATAAACTTTTTTGAAATTATGTTTGTTTGAACTTTTTTTGTCAGTTCTAGTAGATCAGTTCAGTATACCATAAGGAAGATTACTATTATAGGACTCAAGTCCCCCAGGCTGTAGGAGCTGCTTATTCTTTGAAAATGAACAAAGAAGCAGCTTGTGCGGTCACTTACTTTGGTGATGGAGGAACTAGTGAGGTATGCAACTATTAGCTTGCTGCTAATGCGTGCTTTGTTGTTGGATAATGGTTTGGTTGATTATGCTAGTAAAACTAACGGTCGTTTTTGCAAATGCTGCAGGGTGACTTCCATGCTGCTCTGAACTTTGCTGCAGTGTTAGAGACACCAACCTTGTTTATTTGTCGAAATAATGGATGGGCAATCAGCACTCCAAGTTCAGAGCAATTCAGAAGTAATTTTCACACTTAGCCCTTTTGGTTAGTTTTTAATTGTGGGGTAGTGAATCATTGATACATTGTGCAGGTAATGGAGTGGCTGTCAAGGGTCAAGGCTATGGGGTTCGCAGTATTTGTGTGGATGGAAATGATGCTCTCGCTGTCTATCTTGCTGTCAAGACGGCTCGAGAAATGGCAGTGCAGGAATGTAGACCCATTCTGATAGAGGTAATTGAGTAGCATTATTTATTTGAGGGGTAATACATATTACACAAGTCTGTTCCTAGTGATCAATTTTACCATTGTATGTTTTGTAGGCACTCACATACCGTGTTGGCCATCACTCAACTTCAGATGATTCCTCAAAGTATCGTGTGAAGGATGAGATAGAGTACTGGCGGACCAGGTGCAACCCTGTTACAAGGCTGAAAGCATGGATTGACAGCAAGGGTTGGTGGACTGATGAGCAAGAAAAGGATTTTCGAGAAGAAATCAGAAGCCAAGTATGATGCCTGATATGCTGGTTTGCTGTTATAGCAATCTCCCTGCATGATCTCCCTGCATGATCGAACATTGTTTGCTTTTCAGTTGGCCATCTTATCATGTACCAATTTATGATACACATTAGTAGAACATGTCAAAAGGTCCTCACAATGCAACAAAAGAAAAGCTTAGTCCAACTAGAGAGCCAAGCCCCCTAATCCTGCCAATGGAGTGCACTGTCAATATCTTTCATCCAACCTAGTCTAAATCAATCTGTAATTCCTAGGAATCTGAAACTACTGGCAAATACAGTAAAAGGAATAAACCTTAGACCAGTAAGGAATCATAGTGGCTTGCACTGTTCTCAAACCCAATCTTTTCATCTTAAGAGCTATTAACTTTGGGGCTGTACATATCACGATCATTGCATTGTTTTTACTTGTATTTAAACTTCTGGTGAAGTACTTTTCGTGCAGTTCATTGATTATTGCTGTTATGACTTTTTGAATTTTTTTGTTGAGTGTAGATGCTGACAGCTCTGAGGACTGCTGAGCTAAGGAACAAACCTAGCTTAACTCAACTCTTTGAAGATGTATATGACTCCATGCCTTCAAACCTGAGAGAGCAACAGAGAAATGTCCAGTCTGTAGCTGAAAAGTATCCTGCAGACTATCCAAGAGATGTTCCTCTGAATTAGATTATGGAACGTGTTGTACAGCATGCTGTGTAAAAATTGTAACAGTGGCATTTGTTCCTGTATATACATTAACTATTGTAAAGCCTCTCACAAACTGTATATATATGTGTATATACATTATGGCTTCCAAAAAAGTCAGAAGCATGAGAAGTTGATGTTTCATTATTATCTCCAGCAAGGAAAGTCTGGGGACTAAGGTCGATGCAATGCAATATCAAAGTTCATCCAATTAGTAATATTAAATTCGGTTTGAAGTGATTATGGTTGTCTGTGTTGTATGATTTATCAGAAACTTGTTGAACTGATGCAATCATTCCAAGTGTTTGGCTAGAGACAAAGTAGACAATTTAAATTCTTTTTCTTAGAATTGAAAAAGAAATCAAACAAGCAACCACAGTGGTGATTGAATGGTGGATTATGTTAGGTACGCAGTTACAAGAAACAGAGTTTATTTTTATGGTTGAATGGTATGAGTTTAGCAACGCCTAATTTGTGGGAGTGTGTTTAGATTATAAATAGACTAGCAAACACAATTTTGTCAATATGCAAATGAATTTCATGAGGATCATGGACTGTCATTGGAGGGGTTGATCCAAGATCATTGCATGTAAGTAATGATAATGGGCTCGAGTGTTTCCTTGCCTAATGGCAGCTCCTAGGAGCACTAAGAAGGTGAAGGCCGACTATGTCATGCATGAATTTACAGAGGCATTGCTGCCATAGTTGCCAAGAAATGTATTTCATAAGTTCAGGAAACTTAATCCATACCTGGACATTTCATAGACGTATGACACACACATTTTAAACTTTAGAAGCCCTACCCTAATAATGTGTTTGAACTTTTGTAATCAACATCTACCATGGATTCATATAAAAACTAACACGGATATTGACATTGATTGCAGGAATTCGTTCAAGTTGTTGTCCATGATACACGTCACTTCTATGGCTGCTTCTCTAGTTAAGTTTAATGTTGGTCATAGATAATGGACTATGATGCAAGTAGATATTTATGCTATCTTGCAAGTTAGTTTGCATTGCATAGAATCATGAATGATAATGAATCTGTGTTTGCTGCATTGCATGAGCCACATTTTATCTATGTATTATGTTTTATAGTTTTTCCCAATCGTGAATTAAACCCATTTTTAACATGTTACAAAAGTCACATAGAACCTATGGAACCCATTTCTTACCTCCCATTTTAGAAACCCTTGGTAGGAAGTGCCCTTCATGTATGAGATTGGGCAACATTTTGCTAAGGTTTTTGCCGTGGAAATTTGTACTGCAGCTGGCAAAGGGGAAACCATAAAGACTATATTATATCATGTAGCCATTTTGCAGAGAGGGCAATGAAAATTTTGGAGGAATGGCATTATTTGAAAACAAAAGAAAGAGGTGGGAGGAACATATGTGAGAGATAGTAATCCAATCCAATGGGCAGTTGAGGTTAAGTGTGCCAGTCTAAGGATACGCCAGCACAATTTGATGCTGCTGAAATGAAGTTGCTGCCGAAGATGAAGGATAGAGCTCAGGAGAGTCTGACAGAATTCAAGATCTCTTTGTCAAGTGCAAGCTGCTTGGTTCAAGATTTGTGTGAGGAATATGCATAGGGTCAAGGGTCAGAAGTCATGGACTAGGGCACTTTAGCCTGCCAAAATCAGGAAGTAATGCAGTTGAGCTCAGAATCTGATCAGCAACAGCTTTTGGGCTCGATGGAAAAGAAGCGTGCATCAGCTGCAGAGGAGATCATTGAATTACAGGACATGGTTACAATTGCTAAGATATGGCATGTAATTGTGCCTACATTATCATGACTATGTATTACCCTATTCCCCTATTGGTATATGTCTTAGTGTATTCGCTGATTTGTGTATATAACTTGATTGCATACCTTCTCTGGTATATGCCAAGTATATTTGTGCATATGATGTTTATGTGAATGATTTCAAATGCTATATAATAGATGAAATGTGTCATATGTTATATTTATATCTGATCTGAATGTGCTATGTAGCTAAGAGAGAGAGATATAAATCTGAGTATTTGTGTTGCATAGCTAGCTGTTGTTCTATGTAACTGAGAGTGCACGTTTTATCTTAGAGTGGGCCAGTTGTGCTATGTAGCTAAAACTCCATGTCTGTTTTGTCACAGTACACTACTGTGCTGTATAGCTAGAGGGGATTGTCGCTTATGTTACATTTGGGTTTAACTGCTAAATAGCTAAAATAGAGATATATAGCTGGTTGGCAAAGATGAATAGCTACCTGTTTGCTCTATATGGCTGTAAGAGTCTGTCTCTTTTGTCCATAGGCTATTTATGCTACATAGCAAGAATGAATTGTCACATATTTTGCTTTTCTTGGTGCCAAATATGAGAAATTTCCTTGCCCTGTTGCCACATATACCACATGCTCTACTTTGCTTGTGCTTGCAGGCAATATGGAGTGCTTGTGGCACCCCAGTGCAAGCATGACATCGCTACAAGGGCTATGCAAATCACAGTGGCCTACTTTTCAAAGGTCATAATGAAGAACAGAGTGATGATAAGGAGATGCACATGTGATTATGTTCGTTATTTTGCAATGATGCTTTGCATTTAATATCTGCCATGTTTATTTCAGGTACAAAAAAAGAAACATATGTATCTGTACATGAAAAGCCTGCAAGAACCTCACTAGCTTCACACAGGCAATAGGTGACTGAAATATGTCACACTTAAACTTCTCTTTTAAGTCATGAATTCAACTTTTTATCTTGCTTTCACATGCTTTTATGTAGAAAAACTCCAGCATGCTAGCGTAACAAAGTTGGAATACTCTAAAGTCTAAGATGGCTTGACACCATCGCTAGTGCAATGTGGTAGGGAAGGTGAGGCAGGGTTAACCATTGGAGCTGATTTGCAAGCAACCCTAGCTAAGATATGTGCAGAGACAGACAATATGTCTGAAACATGATCACCAGGTCAGGATTGCCAAAGAGGAAGATGCCATCATCATTGCCACAGTAGAAAGATTCCATTGTCGAGAGGCAAATGCTGAAGCGCACCAAAACAGTGCCTACAATCCCAAGTGGGAATAAGTTATATATGCCCCTTAGCAGTTTTGTAAAGAAAAGAATAACAATCTGTCAAGCAGAAGCTTTGTCTGCCAATGTGCATAGCTTGGGCATGTTGGTGTGCTTCTCGATTAAGGCATGAGCGCATTTTTGTCTTTTCTATAGGTCAAGTGATGCAAGATCACATGAATTTCTACTTTGTGGCCCAATCTCCAAATTGTGAGGACAAACTTTAGTACTATTTTGTCTTCCATTCTTGTGCATTTTGTTTATTATTGTTTTCCACATTCAAACACCTATACCTTTTTTGTATGTGTTGCAAGGGCGTGAAATTGTAATGCTTTGCTTAGCATTTGATTAAAAGTCAATCAAATGTGAAAAGGTAACTTGCACGTGAGGTCCAAGTCAATTATTTCATCACGTGGGACCTAGGACCCCGAGATATCAATTGGTGCCAAAGAAAAAGTTGTAATAAGCTATGCTTGTCATGTTCTAAACTTCTAGGTGGTACATGTTGTCAGACTTGGGTCTAAACCAATTTACTGGCCACTAAATGTCAATGGTGGTGACCTTAGAGACTAGAATTAATGCCGATCCAAGAGTTAATAATTGCTCAAGGATACTTGTAAGACAATTTGGCCTAGCCAATTTAAGTATTGGCTCGTGAAATTTATTTTCTAGGCACTAAAATAATTATTAAATTAATTTTCAGATTTAACATTCTAAAAACTAATTTAATATTCTGAAAACTAATTTAATAAGCTAGATAATATTGGAAAATAGGATAAGAAGGCTGCCAATTGGCAAAACTTATCCATGCAAGTGGAAAAAACGTTTTTTAGGCCGAGAGAGAGAGAGAGAGAGAGAGAGAGAGAGAGAGAGAGAGGGGGTTGCAATTGCTACTAGAACAGTTGGCATGCAACCGGTCTATGACTCACATAAAGCGGTAGTTCCTTCAGTTAACACCTGGACTTTACATACACACACATAAATAGAGACCTCTCTCCCTCACTCAACACCAGATTGGCCCCGAAGACCGGCGCTCCTCTCGATATTTCTTTATCAATTAAAAGATAGAAATTTACAAAAATGGTAATGTTCCAAAATACATAACCTGTGAACAGTTGGTTTTCATCTCTTCTAAGTAAATCCCAGTTGCATAGGAACAGTACAGCATGTCTAGATCAACATCCCTTACTGTCCAGCATGTGCAAAATTCACTGTTCTTACTGTCCAGCACACTGTTCTTACGATTCAGCATGTGCAGAGTTCATTGTTCTTATTCAGCATGAGCAGAGTTCACTGTTCTTATTCAGTATGAACAGAGTTCACTATTCTTATGATTCAGCATGTGCAGAGTTCACTGCTCTTATTCAATATGAACAGAGTTCACTATTCTTATGATTCAGCATGTGCAGAGTTCACTGCTCTTATTCAGTATGAGCAGAGTTCACTGTCCTTACGATTCAGCATGTACAGAGTTCACTGTTCTGATTCAGCATGAATAGAGTTCACTGTTCTTATGATTCAGCATGTGCAGAGTTCACTTTTCTTCGATGGAATCAATCCATCATGCAAAGCATTTCTTTTGAGAATAGAGAGAGAGGTGATCAAAGGGAGCAAGCTCTACCTCAGTGCTTAAGTCAGAGACGTAGAAGTACTCTCTATGGCTAGTTTTCTTGTAGCAATCTGCCCTCAGCTCCTCCAAATGTCATTCTCCCATCTGCCCCTTATGCCTATTACGTTTTTTTTAATGCTCTCTCTCTCTTTTGGGAATTTGTGCCACATGGCATGTAACAATTTTCCCGTCTAAACCTTCCGGTCTAACATTCTCCATGTTCGATGCAAAATTTGACCTCGGCACAGATCAGAGAATTAATCTTCGTGTAAAAAAAAAGACAATGACACGAACAGATTCTGGGGTCCAAAAATAGTAACTGCCTAAATTTTATGGATGGTGACCCTTGCATTCCTCAAGTTGTTTTGTGCAACTTTTATCATTGCAACCACATCAAAAGTGTAATGTGACTCAGTTACAGTGACTTTTATTCCGTCAGCATTCTCACATGTGCATCTTCTATCTTGGCCAGGTTCATTGTCCTGCACCATCTCCAATGGTTAAGCACACAGGCCCAAACCACTGGCATTCTATTCTTTAGTGCCCATTCAATATGGAATTGGTCTTAAGGCTCAGACAAACCATTAGTCCAATTTGTCCCAATGGCTACCTCTTCTGGCCATCCAAAGATCCCGCTTATTCTAAGAGAACTCTGGGGGTAAAAAGCAACATCAACAAAAGAAAAGAAAAATAAAATATTTATATAAGTAAATAAAAAAAATAGCTGTAAAAAGTATCATCACCTGGTGACATACCCCCCTCATCGCATGTATCACTTGCTAACAGATGACACGGGGCGATGGTAGGAGTTTCCCCACTACCATTTGTGTCACCGCAAGTTCAAATCTCACATAGATGAAGGATTACATCCTGTATCCAACTATGATTATTAGGAGCCTTTCTAATATACATGTTTCTGGATGCAACACAAGGCCATAGCATGTATGCGCGAACTATTAGTGTCACAACATGCATATTCATTCAACTAAAGTGTAACAAATACAACTTCAAAGCATTGAGATTTCATTCAATGATACACATGTTAATGCTAAATGTAAGCCATACATTATGCATTATTCAATGAGATACAATATTCAACTGTACAATAGAAAATGTACATTTTGCTTCAAAAAGCATTCTAAGTCACTGTAGATTCCAGTAAGAAAGCTTCTCGGTAAAGTTGCAATAACTAAGGCGAATTTGCCAATTCAGCCTCTTCCATCCATTTAGCATCCATTGGTGAATAGTTCTTGAACTTCACCAAAACTTTTCTAATAACTCTACCTTTCACTTTCCTATCCTTATGTGCCAGGATCTGCTCAAGAACTAGAATCTCATCTAATTCCTCTACTTCAGGCTGTTCCTCTTGAACCAAATCTTCTAGCACTTCACCAATAAAAGGCCTCAATAGGCTCACATGGAATGCATTATGAATTTTCCAATTCTCTGGCAATTTCAGCCTATATGCTACGTCATTGATCTTCTCTGAGACTTGAAAAGGGTCAATAACGCATACTCAACTTTGAAAACAAACGTTCCTTAGCCTTCTGTTTTCTCAAACGTACCTTTTCAAAATGCAATAAGACCCAATCATCCTTTTTGAACAAGAGCTCCCGACGATGACTATCAACAGCTCTTTTTTGTTTAGCTTGTGACTTTTCTAGGGTATACTTGACCTTTTTATATGCTTTTTCCCAATCTTTTACATAACGATCTTCTTCAAAGATGTTATCTTTTGTCTGCAAAATGGGAGGCAATTTCTTTCCACCTTCCACAATCTCAAAATGTGCTTTGCCAGTAGATGAGTGCACTGTATTATTGTATGCATACTCAACCAATGGCAAGTAGTGTTCCCAAGAAGTCTTATGATCTGAAACATAACACTTCAATAAATCTAAAACAGTCAAATTTGCTTCTTTAGACTGTCCATCAGTTTGTGGATGGAAAGAAGATGAAAATTTCAGCGTAGTGTCCATGTTTTCAAACAATACTTTCCAAAACAAGCTAGTCATTCTTGGGTCTCTATCACTGACAATTGACCGTGGCATTCCATGGTACTTGAAGATATTTTGCATAAATATCTTTACCATGTGTTCTGACTTAATCTTTTTCCTTACAAGAATGAAATGTGCCTATTTGCTGAATCTGCAAATGATAGTCCAAATTCCATCATTCCCTAAAGAAGTTCTTGGAAGATCAAAAATGAAATCCATGGCAATACTTTCCCATGGCCTTTTTGGAATAGGCAATGGTTGCAATAACCCTGGTGCCTTCTGTCTATCAAATTTGACATTTTGACATACAAGGCAAGATCTGACATATGCATCAATATTAGATCTCAAGGCTGGCCAATAGAAGAAAGTGTCTACTGCTTTGACTATAGCATCAATACCACAATGTCCTGCATATGGTGGAGCATGACTTTCTAATAAAACTTTTGGCCTTAGCTGTTTTGTAACGCATAGTCTTCCATGCATCATGATAAAGCCTTCTTTGAACACATAATGGTCATGATGTTGGCCATTGATCAACTGTTCATAGATTTCAGAGAAATCTTCATCATCAACATACTGCTCTTTCATATCATCCAATTCATGGTGATAAGGAATTGAAACAACTGACACGTGGTTTGCGAGATAAAGCATCTGCAATTACATTCTTCTTGCCTTCCACATGCACTATCCGAAAATGAAACATAGATAGTAAATTTTCCCAACGCATGGTTTCTCTGACAATTTAGCCTGTGTGAGAAAGTATCTAAGTGTTTGATGATCCGTTTGCACTACAAAATCAGCACCAAGCAAATAGTGCTTCCAACTAGAGAGTGCATGGATCACAGCCAATAATTCTTTCTCATAAATTTGGTAAGTCCTTTCAGCGATAGAAAGCAATCTACTCTCGTATGCCACAACTCAGCCATTCTGCATTAATACAATACCAATGTTGTTTCCACATGCATCACACTGCACTACAAATGGCTTAGACAGATCTGGCAAAATAAGTATTGGTTCTGTAGTCATTTTTCCCTTCAAACATCTAAATGTTGATTTCTCTTTGTCAGTCCATTGCCATTTGATATCCTTCTTTTCAAGCGTATGTAAAGGAGAAGCAATCTCTGCAAAGTGTCTTACAAATCTTCTGTAGTAAGAGCATAGGCCAAGAAAACTGCGGACATCATGAACAGTTTTCAAGTCTGGCCAAGAGACAATTGCTTCTATCTTTGCAAGATCCATCTTCATACCATCTTTAGAAACGATGTGCCCAAGGAAGTGAATCTCTTCCAAAAAGAATTCACTCTTCTTACCATTAATGAGCAAACTGTTACCCTTAAGCTCATTAAAGACTGCAACTAAGTATTTTCTATGCTCCTCTTTATTCTTTGAAAAGATAATCATATCATCAAAGAATGTGCCAACGAAACTTCAATAAGGATGGAAAATTCTATCCATCATCTTGTTAAACATAGCAGGAGCATTGGTCAATCCAAACGGCATGACTAAAAATTCATAGAGACCAAATGTCGTTCTAAAAGTAGTCTTATGGATATCCTCTGGCCTGATTCTGATCTAATGGTATCCACTTTTTAAATCTATCTTGCTAAACATTCCTACTCCCTGTAATCAATCAAGAATGTCATCTATCCTCAAAATCAGAAACCTATTCTTGATCGTGTTCTTATTCAAGGCTCTGTAGTCAATACACATTCGCCAAGAGCCGTCCTTTTTCTGAACTAACAACACAGGTGAACAAAACAGAGAACTACTGGGCTGAATTAGTCCTTTCTCTAAAAGCTCATTAACCTGTGCCATAATCTCTTTCTGTTGCGCTGCACTGACCCTGTATGGTGGCCTATTGGGCGGACTAGTCCTTGGAATAAGATCTATGGTATGATCTTCAGGCCTCTCAGGGGGTAACTCTCCTAGTAACGAATCTGAGAAACAGTCTCACTGAATTTATCCAAGAAAGCCCTTCTACTTTCATCTAGTACAGACACATTACTGTCAACTTCATTAACTTGCTTTGCCAAAACCAAGTACGCAGAAATATGATTTTTCATTACAAAAGTAATTGTAGAAGCAGAAACAACTGGGATAGACTCTCCTTTAAGCTTCACATCTAACACATGAGTCTTGCTCCTATGTACAAGAGTAATCGTTCTATTGTAAGTATCCAAGATACCATACTTCCTGTGGCACCATGGGATACCCAACAGAACATCACAACCCTCTAGAGGCATAATATGGAACTCCTCTGTGTCCACATAGCTCTGAATATGCATATGAAGTTTGCCAAGAATGGGAGTGACAAGTTTAGTATGTCCTGGGCATGCCAAATCAACCTGTCCAATTGGTCCCATTTCCTCGGGACGTATACCCAATTTAGCTGCCAATGCTGGTGAGATGAAGTTTACACGAGCTCTAGGATCAAAGAAAATAGGCACTGTGGAATCTCTGATCTTTCCCCAAGCTCTGCACAGTTCTGTAGCATCATCAACTGATTAATCTCCCACCATATCAGGCACTAAGCCAATGCTGGGCTTCTTTTTACTTGGCGCATCTTTATCCTCCGCATCTTTAGAAAATTGTTGTGGGCACTTAGAAGCAATATGGCCTTTCTGTTCACAAATAAAGCATTTTCCAGTCATCATTAAAGCCTTTCTTTCTTCAAATGATTTGCCAAAAAGTGGCCTCTTTTGTCCTTTACCCTGTTTAAAAGAAGTCTGAGGTTGCTGCTGGAATCTTTTCTTCCAAAAAGACTTCTTTGTAAAATTGGTCCTTTCTAGAACTTGCTACTTCTTCTTGCCAGGATCCCGCTTAAACTGAGAATCCTTCTTTTCAATGCCTTTAAAGCTGTCAGCTTTTCCTTTCAACAATGCATTTGCCACACCAGTATTTTCAATTAACTGTACCATATTTGTAACCCTAGTCTTGGTACAATAATCCCTGATGGCTTCTGGCAAACCGCAACAGTACTTTTCAATTTGTTCTGACATGGGCATTGTCCTGTAAGAACTCACGGGAAAAAGTGCTTCCCAAAATTTCTTATTATACTCTTCTAAATCCGTACAATTTGCCGCGTCCAATTTATGCCATGCAGTCATGACATCTACTTCAAACGTGTTAGTTAACCATGAGGCTGCAAACAACTATTTGAAATGAACCCAAGTGACAGGTGCATATCCTTGCATCAACAATATGTTCCACCACTGCAAAGCATTACCTTTCAAAAAAGTTGCAGCCTTCCGCACCTTAGAAGTCTCAGTAAAATTCCCTCCTGTGTAAGCTACATCAAACTGCTGTATAAATGTCAAACCTTTCAGCTTATCTTGTATACCACTGAAGGTTTCAAACTTTATTGCCTGACCACCCTCTTTATAGTCTTTAGGCTTTGCACTTTTTGGTGTCAAGTTGTCATAGACAGGTGACTGTAAAAAGGGGAGTTCCTTAGGTGCATTATCAACATTCATTTCACATGTCTTAGCTGCCATATACCCACTAGGCTGAGAAGAACTAGCGGCTGCATTTTGTACTCCAGGCATCAAATAAGGACTCTGCAGAGTCTAATAACCGGGCTGTAGACCAATATTAGCATAAAGTGGGTTCACTGCCTCAATAGGCATCATTCCTAGTGGCCCTCTAGGCAAGTATCCCTGATAACCCGTGGGTAATCTAGCCATTGCTTGAAAAACTGACCCACCACCAAAGTAACCAGGATAAGTAGCAAACTGAGGAGGAATAGTCTACTGTGCCACTTGTGCATAACTGCCTTGACCATTCACTCCCTAATCCTGTGCTTGTGCTTCTTGTTGCACTAGACCTGTCTCCATGTTTGGTGTCTTTTCCACATGCTCACCCACATTAGAGGTTGGTATGATGTGATGACTCAGCCTGAGAATCCTCATTATGTGACTTCAAAAATTTTTGCATCCAAGGATTCTTTACCGACTGTTGGAAAGAGCCAACCGTACTGAGGAGTTGTGCCATAAACAAGTCCTCCTGTTCTTGCTCCTCATCATGTGGTTTAATCTCGGTTCTAGAAAGTGCTAACACCTGTGCACCAATACTCTCTCTTCGATGTCTATGAGCAGAAGAAGAACTCTCTTCTTCATGGGGGAGTTTTCCTTTGCCTTTATCCATGTCTGTAATCTCTCTAGTCCTGTAATCTCTGTAAAACCTGTGTGTATGGCCTTTTCACCCAAAACTATCCGAGCTTAAATTCTTACAGAAAAGAATTCAAATCCCAGGGATGGAACCATGCAACCGGTCTATGACTCACATAAAGCAGTAGTTCCTTCAATTAATACCTGGACTTTGCATACACACACATAAACAGAGACCTCTCTCCCTCGCTCAACACCAAATTGGCCTCGAAGACCGGCACCCCTCTCAGTATTTCTTTATCAATTAAAAGATAGAAAATTACAAAAATGGTAATGTTCCAAAATACATAACCTGTGAACAGTTGGTTTTCATCTCTTCTAAGTAAATCCCAGCTGCATAGGAACAGTACAGCATATCCAGATCAATATCCCTTACTGTCCAGCATGTGCAGAATTCACTGTTCTTACTGTCCAGCACACTATTCTTACTGTTCAGCATGTGCAGAGTTCACTGAGCAGAGTTCACTGTTCTTACGATTCAGCATGTGCAGAGTTCACTGTTCTTATTCAGCATGAGCAAAGTTCACTATTCTTATTCAGCGCGAGCGGAGTTCACTGTTCTTACGATTCAGCATGTGCAGAGTTCATTGTTCTTATTCAGCATGAACAGAGTTCACTATTTCTTATGATTCAGCATGTGCAGAGTTCACTGCTCTTATTCAGCATGAGCAGAGTTCACTGTCCTTACGATTCAGCATGTGCAGAGTTCACTGTTCTAATTCAGCATGAACAGAGTTCACTGTTCTTATTCAGCATGAGCAGAGTTCATTGTTCTTACAATTCAGCGTGTGCAGAGTTCACTGTTCTTCGATGGAATCAATCCATCATGCAAAGCATTTCTTCTGAGAATAGAAAGAGAGGTGATCAGAGGGAGCAAGCTCCACCTCCGTGCTTGAGTCAGAGACGTAGAAGTACTCTCCATGGCTGGTTTTCTTGCAGCAATCTGCCCTCAGCTCCTCCAAACTTCATTCTCCCATCTGCCCCTTATGCCTATTACGTTTTTTTTAATGCTCCCTCTCTCTCTTTTGGGAATTTGTGCCACATGGTATACATGTAACAATTTTCCCGTTTAAACCTTCCGGTCTAAAATTCTCCATGTTCGATGCAAATTTTGACCTCGGCACAAATAGAGAATTAATCCTCGTGTAAAAACGAAGACAATGACGCAAACAGATTCTGAGGTCCAAAAATAGTAACTCCCTAAATTTTAGGGATGGTGACCCCTGCATTCCTCAAGTTGTTCTGTGCAACTTTTATCATTGCGACCACATCAAAAGTGTAATGTGGCTCAGTTACAGTGACTTTTATTCCATGAGCATTCTCACATATGCATCTTCTATCTTGGCCAGGCTCATTGTCTTGCACCATCCCCAGTGCCTAAGCACACAGTCCCAAACCGCTGGCATTCTATTCTTCAGTGCCCATTCAATATGGAACTGGTCCTAAGGCTCAGACAAACCATTAGTCCAATTTGTCCCAATGGCTGCCTCTTCTGGCCATGCAAAGATCCCGCTTATTCCAAGAGAACTCTGGGGGTAAAAAGCAACAACAACAAAAGAAAAGAAAAATAAAATATTTATATAAGTAAATAAGAAAAGCAACTGTAAAAAGTATCACCACCTGGTGACATGGCAAGCCATTTCCAACCAATAGGAGACCCTCCATGAGCTAGTGGCATGCCCAAAAGAGACTACAACACCACATGACAGTTGTTTGAGGGTTATTTGAACTACACAACATCATATTTGGAGTGTTCCATCACTGGAGGCAACTTTCATAACTGTCTAGACTCAACAACAGCTGATTTCTTCAATTTTCTCGTGATGGAAGTCTGAATTGTCTCTCTTCAACATTCTCTCTTACCCTCAAGCCATCTCTCAAGTTATCTCAGTAAAATCCAACCATTTGAATCATTACAGGTGAAAATTTTGATTAATCTTTACTGTAAAACCCAACTTACAACAAAAATTAGGATTTGGCACAACTACCTCGAGATACGTGCTCAAAATTAAGGGCCTATGTCGCAAGACTGTGGCAACTATTACCTTTTTGTTGATTTCTTTATTACATATTTTATTTGGTTTTTCTTTTTGGAAGGAGCTCTCTTGAAATCTAAACGCCTGAGTTGCATGGCCAGTTTGTGAAACGGACAAGAATGTCTAGTGAGTCAAGACTGGACAGTTAAGGTCCAGTATAAGTCTGGAAGAGACTTGTAAAAGTGTATATGGACAAGTGTGTTGAAGAACTAGCCTGGAAGAGACTATTTCAAAGTGAAGATGGACAAATCTTCAAGAGATTAGTCCATGTGGGGTCATCAGTGGAAATTCACTTTCAGTTGAGCTACATTACAGATTTGGATGTAGCCATAGTCTGCAAATATGGTCAGAAGACTAGTGGGATACAATGGAAGCAACTCCTAAAATTTAGGGAGTTACTATTTTTGGACCCCAGAATCTGTTCGCGTCATTATCTTCGTTTTTGTACGAGGATTAATCCTCTAGTCTGTGCTGAGGTCAAATTTTGAACCGAGGATGGAGAATTTTAGACCGAAAGGTTTAAACAGGAAAATTGTTACATGTATGCCATGTGTCACAATTTGGGCATAAATTCCCAAAAGAGAGAGAGAGGGCAGCACAAAAACGAGTTTCAATGCATGGGGGGATCATTTTTGTGAAAGGGAGATGGATTGCTGCAGATGGAGAGCTCTTGAGAGCTGGTCTACCTTGTCTATGATGCACAAACGGCTGAACTTGCTTCCTACTCGCTCTCTCTCTCCCTGACAGTATGGTTATGCTGCAGAATCAAGGGCCTTTCTTCTAATTCAGGTACAGCTGTGTGGAATATGTTGTTTTTGCATGAAGCAAGAGCCTCCTTTCTTCAGGAACAGGAGCAGTTGTTTGCAGTTCCCAGCAAGGACAGGTGAGGGTGGTAACCTCACCAAGTAAGTGTCTGAAACAGCACTGAATCAGTACTGTTTTTGGACTGTTCAGAGGTTATTTCAGAGCCCAATTGATGCCAGAATCAAGGGGCATTTGGCCCAAATGATGCAGGACAGTGCAGGGAACAGTAAGAGTTGAAAACAGGTGTCTGAACCAGTAATTACAGTGGACTGAACAGTCCAGGGAACAGTATGAGTTGTAAACAGGTGTCAGAACAGGTCTGAACCAGTAAATACAGCAGGCTGAAATGGTCAATTCTGCACTCCAACCAGAAGATTCAGACTTGGATAGAGTTTCCCCTCCTGGTTGGCTTGTTTTGGGTCAGTAATTGTACTGTTATACTGTCCAATTTCACCCAGAATAGGTGAAAGACAGCCCATTGTACTTTCTCTCTTTCTAAAGATAAAGAAATACCGCAAGGGGCACCTAACTTAGGGGCCAACAGGGTGTCTGTGTGGCAACAGGAGCATTCTAGCTTCCTGTGTTTCTTCTTGATTCTGTGTCTTTAAGTTCAGGTAAAGTGGACGACTGTTAAATTGGGTGAAAGCATTTATTTATTTTGGTTGTACACTACCACCCTTCCCAGTGAACAGGCCGGTTACATGGTTCCGTTGCCGGGACCGAATCACTTTTTCCCTAAAGAGTGAGCCAGGGTTTGTTTGGGTGTAAGACACAGAATTGTGCATTATGGCTGATAGAAAGGAAGACACCAGAGAGGAAGCGTCTTCAGCACAGGAGATCCCTGTTGTTCATGAGGTGGGAGAGTCTTCTAGACCTCCACAGTTTGTTACTCCTCCTGTTATGGTTGAGCCACAAGTTCCTATGGCTTCTTCTATGGATGAAGACACTTTCACGACTCCGTTAGTTGCTGCTGTGAGTATGTTTACTCAAGTGATGCAGAATCCGAGGTTTTTGGCATTTTTGCAGCCCTCCCTTCCTTCACAGCAAGTTGGGCAATTTGCAAAGAGTTCGGATCCAGTAGAGGTCCAGGATAAGGGTAAGCATGCTGCAAATTCAATGGAAACACCAAGGCAGCTTGCGGAGTCAATGGAGACTCCAAGATTGGTTCCGACTGTCCAGGAACAGGTGGCGGAAACGCTAGTTACACAGGGCATTGCCAGTTCAGCTTGCCACTTTACAGCAGCCAAATGTTGGTTTAAATGGACAGGGAAGCAGTTTTCAGGCTTTACCACAAGTTTTCCCACCGACCTTGTACATCCTGGGTACTTTGGAGGTGGATCTGTATTTCAGAGTATGGCTGGTTATGCACCTGGAAACCAGATTTATGTACCAGGAACAATGTTTGGGGGTACATAGGGTTTTATGCCAAACCCCATGTATGGCAATATAGGCATGCAGCCTGGATTTCAAGGTGTTCAGGGCAGTTTTGGCATGCCACAGGGCACTTTTGGTATGGCTGGTTATCAAAATCAGCAAGCAAGTATTGTGTCTACAAGCCCTGTAGTCAGTGGTCCAGCAACTTCCATGCCATCTGTTAGTGTTCCTATGTTACAGGCATATCCTATGGATCCCTTGATGGCTCATGAAAAGCCAAAGCCATAGAAGGAAGGGGGTGCAGCCGTACAGTTTGATATCTTTCGAGGGTTTGAAGATAGGACTAAGGCTCTCTCTTTCTTACAACAGTTTGATGCCGCATTTGCAGGAGGGAACTTTACAGAGCCTTCTAAGGTCCGGAAAGCTGCCACTTTTCTTAAGGATAATGCTAGTCAGTGGTGGAGTACATTGTTGATGCAAGGACAAGCTCCTACCACTTGGACTTGCTTTAAGCAAGTATTTGCTTCTGCTTGGTTGACCAATGAATTTGAGATCGATGTTATGTCAGCTCGGCACAATTTGGATGCATCTAAATGCAAGGATCTGGAAGATTATAACAAGAAGTTTTGGAAGGCTTTGCTTCCAGTCACTTCTTACAGGGTTGTGCCATTAACCCAGCAGATAGAGAAATATTGCGGTGGGCAGCCCAAGGAACTTCGGAATTATTGTACAAAGACAAAGGTCACCACTTTGACTCAGTTAATTGAGAATGCCACCACAGGAAATGCATTATTGTTGGGACAATCAAGTGGTTTTGGGGGCAGCATTAAACAGGGCAGTTTTGGCATGCCACAGGGCACTTTTGGTATGGCTGGTTATCAAAATCAGCAAGCAAGTATTGTGTCTACAAGCCCTATAGTCAGTGGTCCAGCAACTTCCATGCCATCTGTTAGTGTTCCTATGTTACAGGCATATCCTATGGATCCCTTGATGGCTCATGAAAAGCCAAAGCCATACAAGGAAGGGGGTGCAACCGTACAGTTTGATATCTTTCGAGGGTTTGAAGATAGGACTAAGGCTCTCTCTTTCTTACAGCAGTTTGATGCCGCATTTGCAGAGGGAACTTTACAGAGCCTTCTAAGGTCCGGAAAGCTACCACTTTCCGGACCTTAGAAGGTTGCCCCAAAGGACTTGGCTGGTTTTGGGGACAGTCAAAGGACCAGAAGAAACCTTTTGTGCGCAAGTCTCTTGAAGAGAGAAAGGCTTTAATGGCTGAGAGGAAATGCTTTATCTGTGAGCAGACTGGTCATATTGCGTCTAACTGCCCGGACAAGAATAAGAGATCAGCTGATGATGATAAAGAGGACAAGAAAGGAAAGAAGCCCAAACCTTCAGCAGGTTTAGTGCCAGATATGCTGGGAGACAAGCCACACTCGGATGCTAATGAGCTTTGCAGAGCTTGGGGTAAAGTTAGGGATCAACATGTACTTATTTTCTTTGATCCTGGAGCTAAGGCAAACTTTATCTCACCAAAGTTGGCTTCTACTTTGGGCATCAGAGCAGTTGAGATGGGCTACACAGCAGAGGCAGGGTTGGCATGTCCTAGTCACTCAGAGTCTGTGACACCCATTCTTAGAAAGCTGCATCTTCATGTACAGTCTTATGTTGATGCAGAAGAATTTTATATCATGCCACTTGAAGGTTGTGATGTCTTGTTGGGAATGCCATGGATGTACAGAAAGCATGGTGTGTTGGATGCCTTTAACAAGACACTGACTTTGGAACATAGGGGAAAGACTCATGTGCTTGATGTGAAGCTTAAAGGAGAGTCTGTACCTGTTGTATCGGCTTCTGCCATTACATCTGTAATAAAGAATCATCTTTCTACGTACTTGATTTTTGCACGTGATGTCAAGGATAATGATGAGTCAAATTTTTCTATGTTAGATAGAGACAAGTCTGCTTTCTTGTCTTAGTTCAGTGATTGTTTTTCTGACTCATTACCATCACAGTTGCCACCAGAGAGGTCTGAGGATCATGCAATAGATTTGGTGCCAAGCAGTAGCCCACCAAATAGACCTCCGTATAGGGTTAGTGCAGCCCAACAGAAAGAGATATTGAGCCAGGTGAATGAGCCGCTAGAAAAAGGGCTGATTCAACCAAGTTCATCTCCCTTTTGCTCACCAGTGCTAAGGAGCGTCAATTTTCAGCAGGATAGATTTGAAGAATGGATACCATCAGATCTAGATTAAGCAAGAGGATGATGGACAGGATTTTTCGTCCATACAGGCAGTTTGTTGGTACATTTTTTGATGACATGATTGTCTTTTCAAAGAATGAACAGGAGCATAGAGAACACTTGAAAGCAGTCTTTGATGAGCTTTGCAGTAATAGGTTGCCTATCAATGGCAAGAAGAGTGAGTTCTTCTTGGAAGAAATCCAGTTCTTGGGGCACATAGTGTCAAAGGATGGTGTCCGAATGGATCCTGCTAAGGTTGGAGCAATTAGAACATGGCCAGATTTGAAGACTGTCCATGATGTTAGAAGCTTTTTGGGTTTGTGTTCTTACTACAGGAGGTTCATCCGCAATTTTGCAAAGATTGCTTCACCTTTACATGTTTTACAGAAGAAAGGAATCTCTTTCCAGTGGACACAGAAAGAGATTTCAGCTTTTAATCTTCTTAAAGGAAAGATGACTTCTAGTCCAGTGATCATTCTGCCAGATCTTAGGAAGTCATTTGTTGTCCACTGTGATGCTTGTGGCAATAGCATTGGTGCAGTGCTAATGCAAGATGGCCGGGTAGTGGCTTATGAAAGCAGAATCTTGCGAGGGCCAGAGAAGACTATGCAGGTCTATGAGAAAGAATTGTTGGCTGTGATTCATGCGCTTTCTTGTTGAAAACACTACCTACTTGGGGCAGATTTCGTTGTCCAGACAGATCATCAGACATTGCGTTATTTCTTAACTCAGACTAAGTTGTCAGAAAAGCATATGCGTTGGGCAAACTTTTTGTCAAAGTTCCATTTTCAAATTATGCATGTGAAAGGCAAAAAGAATGTTGTGGCTGATGCTTTGTCAAGGAAGCCACAAATTTCAGCTGTGTCAATTCCTTATCATCATGAGCTTGATGATATGAAGGAACAGTATGCTGATGATGAAGATTTTGCAAGGATCTTTGATCAGCTTGTCAATGGACAACATCATGAGCATTATCTTCTCAAGGATGGTTTCATGTTGATGCATGGTAGACTATGTGTGACTATGCCTTTGAGACGGAAAGTTATGACAGAGAGTCATTCTCCACCGTATGCAGGGCATCGTGGTATTGATGCAACAGTCAAAGCAGTAGAGACATTCTTTTATTGGCCTACTTTGAGAAGAGACGTGGATGCTTTTGTGCAGCAGTGCTTGATTTGCCAAAAGGTCAAGTTTGACAGGCAAAAAGCACCAGGGCTTTTACAGCCATTGCCTATTCCAAATAAACCATGGGAAAACATAGCTATGGATTTTATCTTTGATCTTCCAAGGACACAGACAGGAAATGATGGGATATGGACTATTATTTGCAGGTTTAGCAAACAGGCTCATTTCATTCCTGTCAGAAAGAAGATAAAACTAGATCAGATGGCACGTTTGTTTATGTGCAATGTCTTCAAGTATCATGGTATGCCACACTCTATTGTCAGTGACCGTGATCCACGGATGACAAGTCTATTCTGGAGAGGCATATTTGAGAACATGGGCACAACGCTTAAGTTCTCATCGTCATTTCATCCACAGACTGATGGACAGTCAGAAGAGGCAAATTCTACTGTCTTGGATTTACTCAAGTGCTATGTGTCAGAACACAAGTCAAAGTGGGAGCAATATTTGCCTTTGGTCGAGTATGCATACAATAATACTGTGCATTCGTCAACAGGCAAAGCCCCTTTTGAAATTGTTGAAGGTGGTAAAAAAGTTCCTCCCATTTTGCATACAAAGGATAAGATCTTTCAGGCAGATCAGTAAGTGTAGAGTATGGGTGAAATGTATCAGAAAGTTAAGCATGCCCTTGAAAGGACTCAGGCAAAGCAAAAGAAAGCTGTTGATCATCACCATCGTGAATTGATATTTTCACTTGGTGATTGGGTATTGTTGCGGTTTGAAAAGGCACGCTTAAAGAAGCGGAAAGGCAAGGAAAGTCTTTTCACTAAGCTTAGTATGCGATACTATGGGCCTTTTCAAGTAACAGAGAAGATTAGTGATGTCAGCTATAGGCTGAAATTGCTTGACAATTGGAAGATTCATAATGCTTTCCATGTAAGTCTTCTTAGACCTTATGTGGGTGATGTGCCAAAAGATATGTCAGCTAAGGAACAGCCCGAAGTTGAGGAACTTGATGAAATTCTTGTTCCAGAACAGGTATTGGCACACAAGGAAAGGAAAGTGAAAGGCAAAGTTGCTAGAAGGTATTTAGTTAAGTTCAAGAACTATCCAGCTATAGATGCTAAGTGGATGGACGAAGGTGAACTTGCAGAATCACCTAATGTATTGGAACTTTACCTTGAAGCATTTCGCTTGCAACCTACCTTGACCCCTTGTATCTCTAAGCTGAAATAGATTGTCAAAGTGACAATTGCTTAAGAAAGAAAATATGTACAGAAACAGATTTTGTACAGGTTAACACTTATTGTGTCCATATGGTTTTCTCAGTGCTAAAGAAGTAAGTATTGCTTGCAAGCATACAGTTTTTACTTATATTGAATTGAATACATGTTGTAACAATGGTTACTCGATCAGGCATGTATTTTGTGAATTGACTCAATGGGGATATCATTTTGATGTACCGGCCACTAGATCTCTAGTCAGGGTGATGTGGAGTCATCAAATGAGAATCTGCCACTATGGGGATTTCATTGTGGTGTACCGGCCACTATATCTAGAAACAATGATGTGGAGACACATGATGATAATCTGCCATGTTTCACACTTAGAACATACATGCGTTAGCAATGTGTTTAGTTCACAATGTTGACTGATAGCATGTATGTGTTGTACATGTGCTATCAAGTGTAAGTTCACTAGGTTAGTTGGAAGCATGTATGACATTCATGCAAACGAGGACGTTTGCGATTTCGAGAGGGAGGTATGTCACAAGACTGTGACAACTATTACCTTTTTGTTGATTTCTTTATTACATATTTTATTTGGTTTTTCTTATTGGAAGGATCCCTCTTGAAATCTAAACGCCTGAGTTGCATGGCCAGTTTGTGAAACGGACAGGAATGTCTAGTGAGTCAAGACTGGACAGTTAAGGTCCAGTATAAGTCTGGAAGAGACTTGTGAAAGTGTATATGGACAAGTGTGTTGAAGAACTAGCCTGGAAGAGACTAGTTCAAAGTGAAGATGGACAAATCTTCAAGAGATTAGTCCATGTGGGATCATCAGTGGAAATTCACTTTCAGTTGAGCTACATTACAGATTTGGATGTAGCCATAGTCTGCAAATATGGTCAGAAGACTAGTGGGATGCAATGGAAGCAACTCCTAAAATTTAGGGAGTTACTATTTTTGGACCCAGAATCTGTTCGCGTCATTATCTTCATTTTTGTACGAGGATTAATCCTCTGGTCTGTGCTGAGGTCAAATTTTGAACCGAGGATGGAGAATTTTAGACCGAAAGGTTTAAACAGGAAAATTGTTACATGTATGCCATGTGTCACAATTTGGGCATAAATTCCCAAAAGAGAGAGAGAGGGCAGCACAAAAACGAGTTTCAATGCATGGGGGGACTCATTTTTGTGAAAGGGAGATGGATTGCTGCAGATGGAGAGCTCTTGAGAGCTGGTCTACCTTGTCTATGATGCACAAACGGCTGAGCTTGCTTCCTACTTTCTCTCTCTCTCCCTGACAGTATGGTTATGCTACAGAATCAAGGGCCTTTCTTCTAATTCAGGTACAGCTATGTGGAATATGCTGTTTTTGCATGAAGCAAGAGCCTCCTTTCTTCAGGAACAGGAGCAGTTGTTTGCAGTTCCAAGCAGGGACAGGTGAGGGTGGTAACCTCACCAAGTAAGTGTCTGAAACAGCACTGAATCAGTACTGTTTTTGGACTGTTCAGAGGTTATTTCAGAGCCCAATTGATGCCAGAATCAAGGGGCATTTGGCCCAGATGATGCAAGACAGTGTAGGGAACAGTAAGAGTTGAAAACAGGTGTCTGAACCAGTAATTACAGTGGGCTGAACAGTCCAGGGAACAGTATGAGTTGTAAACAAGTGTCAGAACAGGTTTGAACCAGTAAATACAGCAGGCTGAAATGGTCAATTCTGCACTCCAACCAGAAGATTCAGACTTGGATAGAGTTTCCCCTCCTGGTTGGCTTGTTTTGGGTCAGTAATTGTACTGTTATGCTGTCCAATTTCACCCAGAATAGGTGAAAGACAGCTTAGGACTTGAATTTTAACAACTAAAATTGAAGAATTTCAAAGAGATTCAAAAGGCATGTTTGAAAATGCATATGCATCCCCAAGTACTTATGGGGCTCAAGTAATGAGTGGAATTGATCATGTAAATGCTTCTTTTGGTATTAGTCATGATACAAATATAGCAAATGCATCCTGTTTGCAACAGCCAGTATATAACAATGTAGCGGTGGTCCACACTCTTTAATGCAAGGTTGAGCACCATCAACATGGGTACAATTCATGTAAATGTTTGCATCGATTTGATTGACTAGTACATTTGAGATGGACACTATGACAACTATGAACAAGTTTGATGCAATGCAATGCAAGAACTTGGAACGGTATAAGAAGAAGTTTTGGGATGCCTTGCTAGTTATGACTTCTTATTGTCCGATTCCTCTTTGAGCAAGTGGAAAAGTATATGCGTGGGCTGCCAAAAGGAATAAGGGATCTTTGCATTAAATCTAGTGTCTAGAATGTCTCAACTCATAGAAACTGCTACTACAACTGATGCATTGCTGCATGGAAAAGATTCAAGCTTTCAAGACAATGAAGAGAAGCCGAATTAGAAGTCGTCAAAGGCTGAGAAAATGTGCAAATCTGAAAATCAAGCTGAAAAGAGGTCAAAACAGCAAGGAGAAGGGTTGGAAATCTATTGCACAACGTAGAGAATTAAGGGCTACAAATAAATACTTTGTTTATGAACAAGAGGATCATATGGCTAAGAACTGTCCCAGTAGGCAACAAGGTGGAAAATTGAAAAATTTAGGAGATCCTAAGGAAAAGAAAAACCAAAACATCAATTGGATTAGTGCCAAATGTTATTACAATTTCCTCTAGCTTTCCATAAGTGAGCACATCATTTTCCACTAGGATAGCTATGATGGACATCCCCCTCATTACCCCCAGTCACACACATCCTTTGACCTCTTAAACACAAGGATTCCCATCCTTTGCTTATGGTGCGTCATCACACTTTCCATGGGTCACTCCTATGCGGGGATTCCTATCCTCTTCTCCACGTGTCCCTATCCCTCCATCATGGGCTCCTCATGCGATTACCATTCCCATGCCTAGTCAGCCCATGCCCACCTTTTGATCCACGATGCACTTCTTGTATGCATGGTGGGCATAGTAGGACCCAATCCCAAGTGTACTCTATTCCCCCACCCTATCCATCTTCTTTGAGCACTACTACTATTGCAGTAGCCAAGAATGCCTTGATGAGTAAGACGCATTTTAACAGGTCGAATTTCACCACTTGGTTGAACATCATCCAACAAGTGCTTGAATCTCAAGGGCTTTGGGACCTTGTTGTTGGTCCAAAGCCTATGTCGGCCTTGATTAGCTCACCCTGATCACATCCATCAATGGAGAGATTGCAATGTAGGAAGAGATCACATTTCATTGACCGCTATGTAGCAAAAGATTGCACTCGACGTATCAATCTCAATTTTAAGCTTCAAGAGTTTTTCATTAAGGGGATGATCTAAAAGTCAAGTTGGCCGAACATCGTCGGTTACTCGCAAAGCTTGCCACTACTAGCTCCTCGAAGTCAAATAGACAATCTTGAATCAGGTCATGTTCTTCTTGAACAAGTTGCCCAACAAATACTTGCATTTTATCTAGCACATTATCTTCCAATCTAGATTGCCAACCTTCTACGAGTTTTTAGCGTCCGTTTTTGCATTATGCAAGGCTGCATGGCCAAGTCCACATGAACTCCACACATACTCAATCAAACAGAGGACTGGTGGCATCTACTTCGCAAGGTAACACAGTAATTCAATAGTTCCTAGCTGTAGATGATGTGGCTGATCAGTAAATGTAGCAAAGATCGACGTAAACTATGCAATGGAGACTAGAAACAGATGCCATACTAATGTGGACAGCAATGGGCAACTTCGGATTAGATGTCCTCTACAAGAGGAGTGTAGGCACCGAAGTAGAGAACCTGAAACCTACAAAAATGAGATTGAGGGAGAGTGGTGGGCTGCATGCCTATTTATAAAAAGTAAGGGGCACCCAAATTAGGGTTTTGTATATGGGACACAGTAACTCTCTAGGATCATGTTACTTTTAAATTAATAAGATTTATTCATTAATTCAGCGTGTTTTGAAATTGTTGAAGTCAGGCTAATGCATTTTTAGCTCAATACCCCCTCTCACACCCAAAACTGGGCCATGAGATATAAGCCCTTGTATTTATTTTTCTTTTATCCCAAGGCGTTCCACCCCAATGCAACTAGGGTATCGAGCAAAGGGTGCATGTCGACTGCCCAGTGACCTACCAAGACTATAGAGGCGATGGTTATCTTACCAAGGGAGACCAAGTGATCACCCCAAAGAGGCCACGGCATCGGACCAAGGATGCTCGTCGACTACCCATGGGCCTACCAAGTTCTACAAAGGCAGATGGAATCAACAATGGACTTTTTTTTTAGGACTTTATTTTAGTGTATCACACGATTTAGTGTAAAATGAGGATTTCAAATTAGTGTTTGAACTACTGAGTCACTGTGTCCCAAAGTACAAGAAATAAGGTGAGACAACCCCATTACCTTCATAAAACTAGCAAAACAATCCCATACACTACTAGAATAAGTGCCTAGGGATTCCTAATGATGTGTGTGTATGTGTGTGTGTGCACGCGCGTGCATGCGCACACGTGCCAATCATATAAAGAATATGCGGAGAGGCAAGAAATACAGCTGCGAAAAAGCAAGACGAGCAAAGAAAGCATACAAGTATGGGGAATTGCCTTTTCAGAGACTACCAAGGGAATGTTACGAATATAGTGAAGCCATGACCACTTCAAGGGTGACTGAAAAGAGATAAATGCGCATAGATACATGTTTACATGAACAAAATGCCAATGCATAGGGTAATGCAAAGGAAGATGCAAGATTGCATGCTCATACAAAATGCAAGACAACCGTTCCACTTAGACAGTGCCCTCGTAGGGAAATCAATCACTTGTCTAAGAGCCCTTTTACAATCATGTCATCCTAACAGTGCGGATGAAGTTATCAATATCCATAATATACATACAAAGTAAATAAATGTTTAAGAGCGAGAAATTGTATTGTCACTATC
This sequence comes from Lygodium microphyllum, assembly GCF_053477565.2. Classification (NCBI taxonomy): domain Eukaryota; kingdom Viridiplantae; phylum Streptophyta; class Polypodiopsida; order Schizaeales; family Lygodiaceae; genus Lygodium; species Lygodium microphyllum. The sequence continues at coordinate 117,837,938 of NC_141145.1, forward strand.
ACCCCTTCTCAAAGTGGAAGGGAAAACTGTAGATCACCCTCTCTCATCATCGAATGGTGGAAGGAGAAGTAAGCACTTCCTCTGTCCCTAAAATATCGATGTCACTAGGGAAAAGGAATAGCACGTAAAGAGAGTAAGAGACATGACCACCAAAAAACCTGAGAAATGAATAGCCTCCAAGGTGGCCTCCAAAGAGGCAAATACACAATGGAAAAAAGTGGCATGATCCAAGGCTTCGCTCCAAGCTAGGCGGTAAATCCTATAGAAGCACACGTCGACCTACAAAAGGAATAAAAAACAACTATATAAGATCATAAAACATGCAAATCTTGACTTCAATGTTAAGTGCAATCCAGTGCTATGGATAAAGGTGAATGGAACTCCCACTACCAAAAGGTAAACAAGCTAAGAATATAAGAAAGTAAAAGGAGAAATGTGTAGCAGAAAAGAGAAGACAAACTACAGTGTGCCCTACAAGGTCAAGTGATGTGTCGATGGGGAGGGGAAAGAAATCACAGGTGGTATCACAAAGATCTGAACCAGAGGAAGGCTCCACAATCTACTGAAGACAAATGGTCTCTAGAGAAAGTGGGCTCAAGTGCTTCTAGCTACGAACTTGAAGAAGAGGGCAACTCGAAGCGGGACTTATCAAGTCCTTAAGAGAGGCAGCATACGCCCGAGGATAACTAAAGTCCACAACAACAGGATGGGAAAACATTTCTAACAACTCCTCGGGTGAAGAGGGAGCAGAAGAATCAGCTGCCATATGAGCGGTAGATCTACCCATGTTGCCTCAACTGTGGAGGGGGGACGAGAGTACCCTCACAACTCGAAGCGGGACTCATCAAATCATTAAGAAAGACAGCACATGCCCGAGGATAACTAAAGTCCACAACAGTAGAATGGGCAAACAATTATGACAACTCCTCATGTGAAGAGGGAGCAGAACCAACTGCCATGTGAGTGGTGGGTCAACCCCTAATATCTCAGCTATGGAGAGGAGGACATGATTACCCTCACTAGATAGGCTCAAGAAGACAAGTCTTGGGCGGACTACTCTTAGCCTTTGAACGACACTCGTCGTCAAAATGACCAGCCTTTTAACAATGTTGACAATACCAATTATCCTTTGGTACATTCTGCCACCTTTGAGTTTTGACTAGGAAATGTTTGATGACTCACTAGCTTGGTTTGGATGTGGATTCTTGGTTTGGATGTGGATTTTAATTGGAAGGTTAAGTTTGCTTATCCTTCCCTTGTTGCCCCTTTGAAGAAGATGCAACAAAGGCCTCCTCCGTGGAGGATATCCCATGAAACCAATCAAACAATCAAGCGAACTGCAATAGCTAGCACTCAAATTCATAGAGCATAGGCATCTAAGGCTATGAGATCACCTGCTGCACAAAATGGAAATGTTTTTGCAACAGCTTACTAAGGAAGCATGTAAACTAATCGTCTGGAGATTTAGGGACCCCAATGGTTGAGAACGCATGAAGTAAACGTTGATACTCAACCAACTTGACTTTCAAGTCATCCTTATCAACAATGGTGAAGTTTGCTTATCCTTCCCTTGTTGCCCCTTTGAAGAAGATGCAACAAAGGCCTCCTCCGTGGAGGATATACCATGAAACCAATCAAACAATCAAGCGTAACGCAATAGCTAACACTCAAATTCATAGAACATGGGCATCTACTGCACAAAATGGAAATGTTTTTGCAACAGCTTACTAAGGAACCATGTAAACTAATCGTCTGGATATTTAGGGACCCCAATGATTGAGAACTCATGAAGTAAACGATGATACTCAACCAACTTGACTTTCAAGTCATCGTTATCAACAATGGTGAAGTTTAGAAGCTCATGATCTAAGTAAATGCGATGAGTCCAATCCCACACCGCATAGTGGTCAATGAGATAGGCTCAACACTCAAGAGGCAAGGTCAAAGTGTTGGAGCTATGAGTGAAATTCAAGAAGGAGACCTTGCACCAACTGACGATGGCTATGGCATTTACGCTTTTCCAAGAGTGACAAACCTCATATGGATACCAGTGGGGGTCAGAAGGCTGAGGTTCTTATCCAAGGACAAGTTCCCACAAACCTTGGCAATCCAATACACGCCTTATCCAATTGAACCAAGTCATTAAATTTGACGCGTTAAAATAAGTCTTGTCTGAAAAAGTATGCTTTATTGATGAGGATGAATGGAAAGTTAGAGGTGGATAAGGTGGATTTGGTGGACGATGAGACAGATAGGCAAAAATAGGCTATGAGTGACCAACGGGTGCTAATTGAGGCGAAGGCACCGGAATATGAATGTTTCCATAAGGTGCCAATGGGAGAGGTGGAGGCACCGAGACACGTAAGCCATCAACTAGGGCATACTCGAATATGTTTGGGATGCACTCCCAAAGGGAGAACCTAAAATTGTGTGGGGGGAGCTCTAACCTCCATCACAGGTGCGCTACTCGGGTAGGGGAAGGGAGAGGTCCTAAAGGCAATGCCTAGGTGGGTGGGACCCCCCAAAGCGGTGGGTGGTGGTATGAGAGTGCCCAACGAAAAAAGAAACTTGAACACAGAGGAAGAGAGAGAGACAATCTACAAGAGAAAAAGAAAAAAAAACTTGCACCGAACAAGGAACAAATGCTAAATACAAAAGAAGGATTGATCACTCCCTACACGCAGCCCACAGCATCAATGAGGGCACTAGATCAGGCTGATGATGACAGCAACACTAGAGACGGAGGAAGATGACAGAGTTGAAGTGTGTACCTGCCAAAGGAAGGAAGATGACCTGATGATCATGAACTGTGGAGAGGAGCAAGCTATAAATAGCCAATAATCCCCAAATCTGACCAACCTGCCCTAGAAGGATGCCAAAAAGCTGGCCGACCAGCATTTAATGCTGGTCATGCTGGTAAAAATGCCACAAAAATACAAGTGGAACAGAAAAAACCCCGAAAGACATGAACAATGTCTGACAGGCAAGGACAGCCTGGAAAATATGCCCCCCTTCCGAACCTGCAACAAAAGCTTTGATGGAGGTGGATCCACTTGCTACCTCTATGGCGCACTCGTTATGCTCCAAAACAAGCAAGGCAAGCTTCTCCCATAGAAGCTTCTCACATATCCTCGATGTAAGAAGGTTGGTGTAAAAGACATCAAATCGGAGAGATGGCAACTGAGTCAAAAGAATCATAGCCATATCTTGTAAAGAGATCATCCTACCAAGGGACGCAAGCTCATCCCTCATATCCTCTATCCTGTTGATATGATCCTTCATGGAAGAAGAATCATCAATAGCGAGCATCCGTTATTTCTTCTTGAGAGTAATCTGGAGAGCAAATGTCTTCTAGTGGTACAAAAAAGCAAGCTTTGTCCACACTTCCATTGCTTTCCGCAACCTACACACATACACTAGAACAGAATCCTATAAGCTCGTAAAAAGGAAAGATCAAGCTCTAGAGTTGAGCCGATCCCATAAGGCCGCACGATCCATCAATAATCCAATGGTGAGATCCTCCACTAGATGGGGAATAGGGTGGGTAACAAACTCCCAAAGATCAAAGGTATTAAGGATACACTCAACTTTACATGACCAAAGCGAGTAGTTGGAACCATCAAGCCGGGGTTCTCTTTGGGCAAAGAAGGGAGTACGGCCACCTCTACAAAGGGTGCCGTGAAAGGCATATGAAGGCCAACAAAACGAGCCTTCTATGAAACATGGAGAGAGCAAGGAGGAGAGGAATCCCGTACAAACGGGCTAGGAGACCTCCATTCATCACTTAAACTAGCACAAAAATCTCTCCATCTCTCAAAGGAAGGAGTAGAGACCTCATCCTTTGAGTCACAAAGAACTGGTGATGAGACATCTTCGATATCCTACAAAAGAAACACCCACAGAAATTGCATTTGGACGAGACAAGCCCTCGAATAGTGGAAAGCAACTATAGGATCTCGAAAGATTCGATGTAGATGGTCCGCCTAGAGGAAAATAACTGTCCCCTACAACCATAGAAGTGCCGCCGCCTCCAAAAGATGACAATCAGCAATAGAAGCTAACGTAGCAGCAATAAATGCTGCCGATTAGGTAGGAAAAGGGTCGCCTAACTGAAAACACAGTTGTTGACCACCCAAATGCTGCCAACTCCTCCTCAAATGGCTGCATTTGCAGCAAACACAAGGGATGTTGGCTGCATTTGATGGCTGGGTGTGCTTCTCTGCAAAAAATCTGCACTCTATGTTCTCACTTAGGCTCTTATACCATGTGAGAGTGCGAAACGGAAGAAGGAACTCGAACACAGAGAAAGAGAAAGAAAATCTACAAGAGAAGAAAAAAAACCTGCATTGAACAAGAAACAAATGCTGAATGCAGAAGGAGGACTGATCACTCCTTGCACGCACTCCACAACGTCATTGAGGGCACCAGATCAGGCTGATGATGACAGCAGCATCGGAGGAGGAAGATGTCAAAGTCAGAGTGTGCACCTGCCAGAAGGAAGCAAGATGACTTGATGATCATGAAGTGTGGAGAGGGGCAGGCTATAAATAGCCAATAATCCCCAAATCTGGCTGATCTGCCCCAAAAGGATGCCAAAAAGCTGGCCAACCAGCATTTAATGCTGGTCGTGCTGGTAAAAATGCTAGAAAAATACAAGTGGCACACAAAAAATCCCAGAAGGCATGGACAATGTCTGACCAGCAAGGACAGCCCAAGAAATGCAAAAACTTCACAACAAAAGCACACTTGAACTCGACAACTAAAGGAAATGCATCGAAATGCACACAAAAGGCCACTCTAAAATGAGTAGCCTCCCCCATCAAAACACACAATAGACCTGTCAGAGCTCCAGAAGTCCTCGTCTAACTCAAACTGAGACTCATAGGCAAGATATGACAAGGCATGACAAACAGGACTGCTAACAAGTGGAACATGTGGTGCACTAAATGGAGGCTAAAAAGGAAGATGCAACGGAATGCGAGGGTGGGAGCCCAAAAAGATTTGTGATAGGACTCATAAAAAATGCTAGAAAAATGCAAGTGGCACACAAAAAATCCCAGAAGGCATGGACAATGTATGACCAGCAAGGACAGCCCAAGAAATGCAAAAACTACACAACAAAAGCACACTTGAACTCGACAACTGAAGGAAATGCATAGAAATGCACACAAAAGGCCACTCTGAAATGAGTAGCCTCCCCCATCAAAACACACGATAGACCTGTCAGAGCTCCAAAAGTCCTCGTCTAACTCAAACTGAGACTCATAGGCAAGATATGACAAGGCATGACAAACAGGACTGCTAACAAGTGGAACATGTGGTGCACTAAATGGAGGCTAAAAGGAAGATGCAAAGGAATGCGAGGGTGGGATGGGTGGGAGCCCAAAAAGATTTGTGATGGGCGTGGAAATGGGAAATAAAGTGGGTTCCTTTTGTCCATTAAATGCATGAAATTGAAAAGATGGTTGTGATGAGGATGTGGATGCATCTACTTCAGTTTGACCATGAGAAACAAAATCATTTGAAGAAAAAAGAGGTGAAGGGATACTTATAGCTTCTACTTTCAATTGGATACCTTCTTTTGACTTCAAAAAGAAATATATGACTTCTTCATTGCTCATAAACCAAAAATTATTATGGATAGTCTCTTCATTAAGAGGATCTTCCAACATTTGAGAAAAGAGGAATTAGTATGAATAGATGTGTTCATTCCTGACAGTGGAGCAAAGATTGATGATGGAAGTGGTATATAGTTCATGCCAATTTCCACTTGTGGATGGCTAGTGCGTAGTGGAGATTCCGTCTTTCCTACATGGTCATAAGTCCTATCCATCGAATTTGAAGGAGAAAAATCAGTCTTACCTTCAATCTTTTATTGAGCCCTACGCATAAGAATAAGGTCGTACTCCATAGCTGAAATCTGGTATGGCTGGTGGACTCTGCAATAGTCTGAAGTTTCTCCAACCATGCCAAATCTATCAGAGGCAAGCTGGGAGATCCACGACTAATTGTTTCTCGACATGTTTGGTTGTGGAGACTAAAGCGGTGTGAAAGTGTTCAAAGTCATTTGACCCTTCTGTTGTTCTTGCTTTTGCAGATGAGCTTTCCAATCGAAGTCCTAGGTATCTCAAAGAGAACTTGGCTTTGATAGCATGTGAATAAAATTATACGACAGAGACAAAATGATAAACACAGAACACAATTAGGGTTAGGGTAACTCAAAGATAATGAACCCAATGAATAATGAATTGAATGACTATTGAATATACAATGCTTGTACAGTAAACACACTATGCAGTGAATATTAAACCTTAAACTCTCGTATCTCTGGGATCAAGGCGGAGGTTATGAGTTGGAGAGTGTGTTGTACTCTGAATGGATTCCGAAACGTAGCAAGGCAACCTCCGTGTGTCAAACAGCAAGTAGCAAACGCAGCTAGAGAGGCTAGATCTAATGCAAACAGGCAATGAGGAGAGAGAATAAAAACGTAGGTAATTGAGAAAAGAGAAAAACTACAGCAAGCTAATGATGACATGGCAAGTTGACCGCAGCAAAAACGCAGGCATGAGGATGTGGCAAGCTGATGGTAGCAAAAACGCAAGTATGATTACGAGGTAGTCTGTACAGCAGCTGTAGGTCATAAATGTAGTAGTTTAAGAGTTCACTGGTTATAGACAATGAGGTTAATCAATAAATGCAGCATAAATCAACATAGACTACGCGATGGAGGCTAGAAACAGGCACCAAACTGATGTAGACAGCAATGGGCAACTTCAGATGAGATGTCCTCCACGGACGACGTGTGGGCAAAGAAGCTAGAGGGCTTGAAACCTGCAAAAGTAAGATTAGGGAGAGTGGTGGGCTGCATGCCTACTTATAAAAAGTTTGGGGCACCCAAATTAGGGTTTTACATGCGGGACATAGTAACTCTCTAGGATTGCATTTCTTTTTAAAATAATAAGGTTTATTCATTGATTAAGTGTGTTTTGGGGTTGCTTAAGTCAAGCTAATACATTTTTAGCTCAACACCATCCATATCTATAAATAGACATGCTGTCCTTGTTCAAGTCTTATCCCTTTTGTGCAAGTCTCTCACCCTTGCGTGCAGATTTCGGCCTTCAATCTTCTACCGCGTGGTGTCTAGTCTTTGCAACTCCTACCATTACTCCGTCCACCCCTCCAGCTAGCTAGCAACTTCTTCAATTCTACCACCTACTGCCTAGTGACCATCCACTACTATGTTTGGACCTCCACTGCCATCACTAGATGTCCGACAACCTGTTGCTACATGCATTTGCACTCCACCTGCCCAGGTAACAAGTGTATATCATCAAGCGACTACTCCACTGCTGCGTTTGCAGCTTCTGGCTGCCGCTTGACATCATCACCCCTTCTATTGCTTGTTCTCCAGCATCTTCTCTACTATCGCCAGATTCTCCAACCTCCACTAGAATTTGCATTTGACAGTTTCTTCACTTCAACACTCCGATTGGTGGTCATAGTACTTCAAATCTGTCCCCAGTGGACATCACTCTCCAACGCTCTACCACTCTACCCTTGGGTACTCTGTACACTCTTCATTCATTTACAATTTTCATTCACTTAAGAGTTGCCTTCTTTCTTCCTCTTGTTGTGTTTGTTTCTATATTTGTGTTTTGAGTTTTACTTTTAGGATTTGAGTTTTGTACGTCTGTGTCTATATCGTTCTATCTATGTCGTGGTCGTATACTCTATGTTTCCTCAGTGCAAAACCTAGCAGCTACTCTACAGTTTTCTTCACAAAGCATGGGGCAAAATCAGAGATCAGCATGAATTAATCTTCTTTGATAATGGGGCACAAGCCAACTTTATCTCCACAAACATGGCAGCCCGTCTAGGCATCAAAGAGAATGAGATGGGACCCATGGGAGAAGTTGATATGTTATACAAGGGCCATGTAGAGCCTATCACACCGCTCATTAGGAAGCCTTGCTTGCACATTTAGGGATATGTAGTGAGGTTATGATGCTTTGCTTGGTATGCCTTGGTGCCATCGTATGCACGCAGTAATTGATTCGCATGCTTAAGTGATCACTATTCAATATAAGAGCAAGGCCCATACTTTGGATGTAATGTTGAAAGGGGAATTATCCCTATTGTATTGGTTACTACCATTTCTAAAGTAATGAAAAGTCACCTTTCAACATACTTGGTTTTCACTAAGGATAAGGTTGATAATGAAAACGTCAAAAATATGTCTAAGTTAGAGAAGGATCGCATTTCAGTTTTGAAAGTGTATGCTGATTGCTTCTCTCAGTCACTTCTGAGGTAACTACCATTGAAAGGCTGGAAGATCATGGCATAGCTCTTATCCCTAGGAGTAGCCCTCTTAATAAGCCACCTTGCAAGGTAAGTGTAGCCCAATAGAAGATAACGAGGCAAGCAAATGAGCTGTTGAGAAAAGGGCTGATTCAGCCCAACCGATTTCCCTTTTGTTCTCCAATGCTCTTAATGCAAAAAAACGATGGTTGATAGCATATGTGCATTCACTATCATACTCTAAGTAAAATCATGAAAACGATTCAATTCCCAATCCCTTGGATTAAAAATGTTATGGATAGATTTCAAGGGGCAACCATATTCAGCCATATTGATTTGAAAAGTAAGTATTATCAAATTCGCATTAGACCAAAGGATGTGCCTAAGATAGCTTTCAAAACATCTTTTGGGTCGTATGAGTTCTTGTTATGCCTTTTGGGCTTATGAATGCTCCTTCTACATTTAATTGGATGATGGATCGCATCTTTAGGCCACATAGGGGATTTATGGACACATTCTTTGATAACATGATTGTCTACTCAAAGAATGAGACAAAGTATAGAAATTTTTTGGACATTGTATTCAATGAGTTGCATATGCATGGGTTGGTTGTAAATGACAAAAAGAATGAGTTTTTCTTGCATGAGATCCACATTTTGGGGCACGCTATATCAGCTAATGGCATTCATATGGACCCTACAAAGGTTGAGGCAATATGCACACGGCCATCTTTGGAGAATGTGCATGAGATCCACTTTTTGGAGCATATTGTATCAACTAATGGCATTCATATCAACCCTACAAAGGTTAAGGCAATACGCACATGGCCACTTTTGAAGAATTCACAATATCTTGGGTCTATGTTCCTATTATAGGAAGTATATGTGTAGTTTTGTTGAAATCGCATCCCCATTGCATGCTTTGCAGAAGAAGGGTGTATCTTTTAAGTGGACAACTATGGGAATTTCCACATTTGAGAAGGAAAATATGACTTTGCTTGATCTAAGGAAGTCATTTGTCATTCAATGTGATGCATGTGGAAACAGTATAGGGGTTGTTTTAATGCAAGATGGCCAAGTCGTGGCATATCAGAGTCGTGTTCTCTATGGTGCAAAAAGGAATTCGCAAGTCTGAAAATTTTTGCTTGCTCTAATTCATGCACTTCCGACATGGAACACTATCTTTTAGGGGTTGATTTCAGAGTGCACACGGACTATCAAACATTGCGCTATTTCTTCACTCAAACTAAGTTGTGTCAATAAAAGCTTGCTACCTTTTGATTATAGCAAAGCCCCAATTTCCAAATGCAAAACTTCTTGAGAGAGAGAGAGAGAGAGAGAGAGAGTCCAGGTTTAATTGTGCAGAATGATTACATTGCACATAGCAATCTTTGAAGATTGAAAGAGAGTGAGTGAGTGAGTGGAAAAAAAAAACATCAAGTTTGAAATGTGTTTTTCAGACATCTATTTTTCAAACATCTACAAACGTCTGAAATTTTTATCGTGTTCAAGCATCATGGCATTGCCACGATCGATCATCAATGATTGAGACCCTCAGATGACCGGTTTGCTTTGGAAGGGACTATTTGAAAATATGTGTAACACCTTGAAATTTTCTTCATCCTTCCATTTGCAAACAAATGGTTACTCAGAAGAAGCAAATTCTACAATGCTTGATTAAGGGAGATGCAATGTGCCTAAGCATAAGTCACAATGGGAGTAATATTTGCCTTTGGTGGTATTTGCATTCGATATTATGATGTATAGTTCACTACAATTAGTATGCTTATGTTATGATTTTCCGCCTGTACCTCTAAAACTATACATTTGCCTCGGTTTCCATCAATGTATAATTATCAAAGATTGATTATTAATTGCTAGTTTTCAATGGGTGGATAATCATCAGTTCTCAATGGTACTCGGCTGATATTGTGGACAGCAACATGTTTTATGAATGCCATTGATAGTTCAGCATGGTTTATGCTTTGTTGTTATGGTTGTTTGGCTAGAAAATTTGAGATATACTCATGGGAAATGCATTCTATGAATTTTTTGCAACAATTTTGGATTCTATATGAGTCTTACATTATATTTATACTACCCAGAAATTTTCAATAAGTGTTAAGCATTAGCATAGGTAAGCAACAATAACCAATGTTGTTTAAACTATGATGCTTTTTGGAAAATTCCAGTGTGGTATGTTTTGCTTTGGCACATTACAATGCAATCTAGGACGATTGCGAGGATTTCAAGGAGAAGGTTGTGAAGATATGCTAGGATTTGTATTGAGGGAACACAGACAGAGAAAGAAGAGAACTCCGAAGTGAATGGATCAATGCAATAAGTGAATGTAAGAGTGTACAAAATGCTCAAGGGCAAAGCAATGAGTGTTGGAGTATGACGTCCACCGAAGACAAATCCCAAAATGTAGCAAGGAAGCCTCCAAAGATGTCTGGCAATAGCAAACACAGTAGTAGATGTTGGATCTGTGACAAACGGAGCACTAAAATACCATAATAAAATACCATAGTAAAACAGCAAGAAGTGGCACATACTATGAGGTAAAGGCTAGAAACAGACACCAAATGGATGAAGAAAGTGTGGCGAGGCTTTGGCTAAGATGTCCTTCGCAAATGGGATATGGATAAGGAAGTTCTAGCACCTGAAACCTACAAAAACAATCTTGGGTTGCATAGTAGGCAACTTGTCTACTTATAGACATGAAAGGATCCTTCCAAATTAGGGTTTTTCAAGTAGATATGGTATGTGGCCTTTCAAGCAAATGTGCCTTGTGGGGAGAATGAAAAGGGATGGTTAGATCCAACACATCACAAAACAAACAAGCTAACCCCACTCAAGGGTGTCGATGATGAGGTGGGTGAAAGGATGGATCATGGTGGTGAGAACTGTTATAGATTGTCATCCCCTAGACAGGCATTTTTCTCAGTTAAGGTGTGTACATATGCAGTTTTCCAGCCGGGCAGTCATCTGAGAGAGTTACGGTGTGTGAGGCAGGTTTGCCACATCGGCAGTGCCATGTCAGCACAAGCCACATAGGATGCAGTCGGACTGCCACATGGCAATCCAGTCGGACTGCTGTACAGTCAGCCAGTTTTTTCTGCACAGTCGACTGCATTTTATTCAGTCGACCTGATTATTTCTTGGCATTTTATTCAGGCTATAAATAGCCTACCACCAGCGCACTCTTTCATTCTTGTAGTTGCAGATTTCAGGGCTGAGATCAGGCAGATTGCAGCAAACTTTGAGGTGTCCAGTAGGGAGGCATTGTCGAGGTCGAGATACGCTGACATACGGACTGCACCCGTGTACATATCTGCATTCCTTGGTATTCAGCATACTTTATACAGCAGATCTTCATGTTCTTTTGTCTCTCTCTCTCTCTCTCCCCTCTCCGTGTTCACTCTACTCTCTGAGTCTTGGTCCCACGCTTCCACACCGCTGCACTCTGACATGGTATCAAAGCAACGAAGACAGACTGACTAAGTGTAGAACCCATTTGAAGAGGAGATTTCAATGCGACACAAGGTTGTGTTTCCAGCATTCGAGGGCGAGTGGGAGGGCGAGCATCGGAACAAGGCTGAAGCGAGTGTGGGCGTGCAGGAAAGGATCAAAGTTGGTGAAGTTACTGCTGTTCCAAGAGGAGGAAGGCTGAGTTTTTGGCCTTCAAGTGCAGATTTTACCTTTTCATTGCCTCCGGCGGGTGAAGGAGTGGGAGGAGTGAACCATAGTCCTAGCAGGCTGTATTTTCACAGTCAGAGGGGGCTGTTTTTGTGTTTTGAGCAGGCATTGTAGGTGAAGATGTCTTCTGAGACCGAGACAGTTTTAGGCGATCTTGGACTGGAAAGTGCCTATCCTACCAGCTCTTCCATCAGATCAAAAGCTCAATGGCGGGAACTACCGCATTTGGCAGGTCATGATGCTTGCCATATTGGAGTCCTATGATTTGGCATAGCTTGTTACACAGGCTATCCATCATCCTTCTTCGCGTGACGAGTCCAAACTCTCTTCTAGTGAGAAGGTGGAGTTGGCAAAGGCTCAGGCACATTGAGATAAACTCAATGCTCGCATTCGTTCGTTTTTATTTCTCTCATGTACTAAAGATATTAACTCTCATATCGAGCATTTGACGGTGGCTCGGGAGATATGGTTGGAGTTGGATCAGATGTATAATTGGATGACCGTCATGAAGCGAGTCTCTTTGGAAGCGCAGATGCAAACCATGAGTGTCAACAAGTCATCATCCATGCGGGAGCATATCAACAAGTTAAGGCGGCTTCAAATGTAAGTTCAAAACACAATGTGGCCACTTCTGAAGACATGGCGATAACTCTCCTTTCCCAATTACCGCCTCACTTCAGTGGTTTTTATTCCACCTTGATTGCTTCAGGGCGATTTGAGACTCTTCGGTGGGAAGAGTTGGTTCCTATGGTCTTGGACCAAGAGAAGCAACTGAAAAGAACCAATGCCAATACAAACACCCCTCAAAAAAATAGCATCTTGAAGCATAAGAATCACAGTGTGATCGAGATGGCCCGTACTATGATAGAGCATCATCAAACACCTCGGTGTCTATGAGATTGTGGCTACTGCAGTTCACATCCTTAATCGTTCCCCTACTTCCGCTATTGTTGGCATGACTCCTTATGAGGCGTACTTTGGGTCAAATCCAAATGTTTCTTATTTCAGGGTCTTTGGGTGTGATGCCTATGTTCATATCCTAAAGACATAGCGTGACAAATTTGAAGCAGCTTCCAAAAGGCAAGTATATGTGGGCTATAGCTCGCAATCTCAAGGCTATCGATTGTATGATCCTTTTAAGCAGAATGTCTACACAAATATGATCCTGTTAAGCGAAATGTCTACACAAGCCATGATGTTCAGTTCGTGGAGATTCCAACTCCAGAGGCAGGGTGAGGACCACCCTGTTCTTGGAGATCTTGATGATAGCTGGGCCACCCCAATGATTGTTCCTCTCAAGATTGTGTCTCTTGAGGACTCTTCTTCGGATGAGGAGCCTAGTTCCTAGCCACTAGATTCACTGATTGCTCCTACATTGTCTGTGGACCTTCTAGAAACTTCAGCAGATGGAGAGCACCGAGGCGAGATCCGGCATCCTCCTTGTTGGGCCCATGACACGCTCCGAGATTCAAAGATCGAGGGGATTTCCTAAGGAGTGGCAACCACAGGATGGAGCGCAGAGGTCACAAAGGCACCAAGCACATTCTATGGAGCTTGTTTGCTCTAACTACTGTTTGATGTCCCGTGTTATGCACGATAGAGAGCCTACCTCCATGAAGGAGGCTTTCCAGTCTGATCATTGGTGGAAAGCAATGGAGGCCGAGTTGGAGGCTATTGAGTGGAATGGCACTTGGTACCTTGTGCCTTGTCCCTCTCATAAGAAGGTGATTGGTGTCAAATGGGTCTTCAAGACCAAGTACCATAGGGATGGCTCTTTGGACAAGCACAAGGCTTGCCTTGTTGCTAAAGGTTTTACTCAGCACCAACAAATACTAATAGGTTTTGGAGAGATCCTCGACCAGGGGCATTTCAAATTTGATTGCCCTAAGTAGATAAGAGTACATGCAGCTTACACCCATGTTAACAAGCAAGGTAGTAGTGTTGGGGATTGTCATATAGTGTGCACCACAGCCATGTTTCCCCTTATATCTGTAAGTATGTTCTCAGTCACATACATTGGCTTGGCGCATTTCAACAGGTAGAAGTAAACAGCCTTTTCATTGCATTCCTCCACATTTTATGGCATAATTGACACCCTCAACAACTAGTTTACTCGGCACATTTCAGCACCATCACACAGCAAAATTGGCTTGAACCTCATCTTCTATGTATCATAAAGGGACTTTGGTTTAATTGTGACACGTTCCCAATGTTTAACAAACACCTTATTATGGCAAGACCTCCAATGCCTTTAGATGCACGCGTTGCAAAAACATGACAGCACCCTGGTCTTCAGTTGCATTACACCTTGACAAGAAAACCCACAAATGCTATGCAGGGATCAAGACCCCTGTATTGTCACACACCCCCAAGCTTTGGACCTGTCTACATCTCAAACATTTGCCAGCCAAAATTTTCTACATGCAACAACACAAGGTTCAATTTTTCAACTTTCTTACAAACCAGGGTTTCAGTCTCTCAAAGGTTCTCTGCCCAATTTGCAGTGTTGAGTACATCTCTCGGAACATCAAAAAATAATGTGTCTAAACACCACACAAAATAGAGCACTACATAGCTTAGTGTCCTTACAGAAGAAGACTGTCATAGCTATATAGCAGAAACTAATAAACATTGCACAAGGATTTAGGAAGACGTGTGTATCTCAATAGGCCCTAAGAATATATGCTATACACCACCAATCTTGCAGGTTGTACAACTATGTACCCCAGACAATGCTTGCAGGTATTTGCAGCTATATATCTCAGACAACTAACTACATACCTCTGACCAAGCTTGCATAGTTGTGCAGCTATATAGCTCACAGAGAAAAATACTCTGTAAGCACAAAGTTTGCAGGCATGAGCAGCTATATTGCTTAATACAAAGCTTGCAGATATGTGTAGCTATATAATTCACAAAGATAACTAAAGCAAAAAGCATGACCTTTGCAGTTATGTGCCACTACATAGCTCTCACAAGCAACAAGCAAAAAGCATGACCTTTGCAGATATATGCCACTATATAGCTCTCACCAGCAACCAGTTTAGCTATATAGCTCACACAAATAACTATATACCTAAGACCTAGGACAAAGCCTGCACGTATGTGCAGCCATATGGCAGACTAGAAAATTTATATAGCCCATAGTTGCAGACTGCAAGAGCTATACAGCAGACTGTAAACTGATACATATCAGGCTATAAAAAATACATAGCCCATGTTTGCAGGCCTTTTCAGCTATATAGCTTGATACCGTTAAGAGTACATGCCCATACAGTGCATGTTTGCAGACTATATGAAGTACATAACAGTTTATAAAAGTTATATAGCCCATGTTTGCAGACTTAAAAAATGTATATAGCAGACTGAAAGCTATATCGCCCATGATTGCAGAATTTAAAATGCATATAGAAGACTAGAGAAACTATATAGCCCATGTTGGCAGACTATTAAAGCTATATAACCCATGTTTGCATGCCTGTACATCTCTATTGATTGAGACACTTAGAAAAGATGCTATATACTATGGTATTGTACAGAAATAATGGAAAAGAAACCTACATAGCCAGCTCTGTCTGTTATAGAACTCGAAAACGAGATGTATATATGAATTCCCTAATATGTGTGCAGGATAGCCATTCTCAAATATAAAGCATTGGCCAAGAAAATGTGCTTGCCATCAATAACTGCTCATCAGTGGCATAATGCTGAAATTACAAAATGAGAAACTTATTACCTCAGATTCATCTAGCAAGTGCACTGCATGCTCTTGGTATTCCTTACAGCCAATGCCTTCAACATACATCTTTCTTGTTTGGGGACACCCTGGTTGGATCTGTCCAAAACTTAAAAACTATCTCCTCGACTTCCTGAGATAATTTGCCATTTACAGATCATCTCTTACACAAGTCCAATGGTAGAATGCCTGAAGCTCTAGCATCAGTATCAGTCTATGCATTGCCGCAGACAGATTCCTTGAATAGATATCAAGTAGGTTCAGATACTTCAAGAAGACCAATACCTCTATTTCCAGTGGCCGCTACTTCCATTAAACCATTGTGCCTTTCAAAACAAACCTCATCCTTAGATTTCGGATTCTTTTGGCGCCTCTAGAGAGGTAGTGATACAAAGGGCCTTATCATAGAATTTATCTTGTGTGCACTATAAACACGATTGTCCTTCAGCACTTCCTGCATTACATCTCTCTTGCCTTCTTTCCCATAAACTTCAACTCTGATAGAATGCACGGAACAATCTTCTCAGGAGAAACCTGTTTCCTTGATTGAATGTCCTCTCTTGTGATGACTTACTTCCGCATGCTCGCGACTTGTCTGTCTTTTGTGACTCTTGCTTCACCAAGGCTTCATACTGCCTTCCTAATGCGATTTCATTGTCGTCAAGAAATTGGTTTCTTATGAAATTGCCTTACCAATGCTCTATTCGGATCAGAGGAAATGCCTTAGAAACCAATGTCTCCGAAATATGTGCTCTCTTTGGTACAGAGAAAGTGCCAGGGTCACTGGCGTAGTCTGCAGAGTGATTGAGCAAGGCATGAAGTGGTGCCCCTTTCAAGCTCTTGCAAATCCATTCGTAGCTCCTCGCAAAAACCTGCACGTCTGAATGATGGCGTATTGATGGCAGATCTTCCATAGATATACAGCGCCCCTCCATTGTGTTCCCCTCGCCCCAGACAGTGGAGAGATAACGCCACCTTTGTCTGCGGGGCAACCTTTGTCCCCGGTGACAATTTGCAAACCCTTGATTTTAAAACATTAAAAAAATGGTTTTTTTTTAAGAAAATACCTGTTGTTTGGTTTATTAAGGGGTTTTCCATGGTTTATTCAAGGGACTGTTCTCGTGGGGAGGTTTCCAAGAAAGCAAGAAACCCCACATGGGCCACTTTGAAAACCCCTTACTCTTGTTTTCCAAAGCAAAACCTTTGACTAAACATAGCTTCATATCTATTGCACTTTATCCTTAGCCTTACTTTTGAGTAATAATGTCCTCATGATGCTCCCTAAGACCACCTTCCACATAATAAAAGTGTTAACAATGTCGGAAAATAATAATAATACGATTTGAAAAACCAAAAACCTTCTAGAAAATTGTTTCCAATTGGAAACGGACTGCTCCAAGGGGTTTTCTAATGGTTTTCTTTGAAAATTGGAAACCAATCCATGTCACATGAAGTTTTTAGTTTTTTCAAAATAAAATATCCCTAAGGAGTTTTTCAAGGAGCTTTTTGTGAAAACCATCGAGTGGATTAGTTTTGGGATTTCAACAAAAAACCCCCCAATTTTTTCCAATCAACCCAATGTTTGAAGCAAAAAGCTTTCTCTTAATATAGGTGTAGGTTTGAGGGAGAAATCTTCACGAGAACTAAGTCTACCGGTTTTCTAGATAAAGCCATTTTACAACAAAAACCCACTTTTCTTTTAAGGAAAAGTGGCAAAGGAGTCCTTCTTCCCATTACGTGGAGTGAGACCCCTCTTTTAAGGGAACAAGGGTTTTTTCAAACGCCTAGGTTTGGCACTTCGCACTATTGTTCAACTAGTGCTTCGCTTTGGTCTTTAGTAATAGTTAGAATACTTCACATCCTAAGGCACGCTTTGTTGCAAGAGGGTTCAAACAAAGGTTTTGTATTTTGATTCTATGCCTCACATACAAAATCACACTATATGCCTTCCTAATCCTTATAAATTATTCGATATTGTTGAGCAAATATTTGAGTGAGCAATGGAGTACTAATTAGTGACTCTCTTGTCAAATTAGGGCAATCTCTTCTCATTGTTTGCCATTGAAATTCTTTATCTACCATTTTTGGAAAATATCGTCACTATTGTTCTTCATAAGTCTTATAGCAAATAAGGATTTCATTCCCTTTATGTTCTACTCTTGTAAACAGGACTTTTTAAAAACACTGCCAAAATAAAGGCTTGCAATGAACACATTCCTTGTTTTGCCTAAAGTATTTATCATAAACATCTACTAATTCTAATGCACACGTGCCCAATATTGATAAATATTTTCCAAATATTTGCTCAAAAAATGTTTCTTTCACCATGGCTTTGCCATATCTTGGAAGAGGTATTGTGTCTCTAGTCAACTAAGAGTGTCTCCGTAGATGTGACACATAAAGTCTTGTGCAACTATAATCTAATCATAATCTCATGTACCTAGCTAAAAAAACATGTTTACTAATTATATACACTCATATATAGCTAGATCATGGGATGTACCTTTCCATACTTCCATCTTTTCTAGAGAAACATGCATTGACACATTAAAAGTATATTAGGCCTATAACTTTAGTCAAAATTTAATGTTTTTTAAATCTAGGTTATAACATGCCTTCCTCTAGTAACTTCAAATTGAATCTTTTAGTATAACTTCCCAAAGTATCGCTCTATTTAAAGAGAGTATTTACTAAAATACTTAAGTATATGAACTAAAAATCTTAACATTTTCTATAATACAAATTAACACTTTAAATTGACTTTTAAGCTTCAAAATGTTTTGATATTTAACAAACTTGTTTGTCATCAACTTACAAAATAAAGGTAGAAACCATTTAAGAAATATCACAATTTTGTGATGAAACCATGTGCACCATGATGGGTCATCAAAAAATCTCTTGAGTGCCAACAAACACAATCTAACCAAGTCATCAAAGATGGGTAGAAGAAACTGTAACAAATAAATACATCATTACAAAGGACTTGGAAAATGGTGAGGCTCAAGCCTGTGTTAGATTCTCATAGCCTAGACAAATGTATTCAACAACAAAGCATAGTGCACACACATACGCGTGCACACACAAATTAGATTCTTTGAGCCTAGACAAAGGTATTCAAAAAAGCCTTGCACAATGAGAGAGAGAGAGAAAGAGAGAGAGAGAATTACACTCGACATTACAACCCTACCTTTCTACAAAAAAATTCTTGGTTGTAAACGAATTCATCTAAAGTTTTGTTTTCTTATTTTTCCTCACATACAAATATTCCTCACTTATTCACACACACGTGCATACATGGATGCATATACACAAAGATGCATGCACAAATGCATCCATGTGCACACGTTGACACTCACTCAAGAAAAAGATGCATCATAATCTCAAACCCTAGCGTTAAATTGTATCCAAGCCATGAATCCATGTTTGGAAAGATCTTTGAATATAAAAATAAGGTCATGAATTTTTTAACTCAATTATTAAGGATGACCTAAGCAATTTCAAGTAACAATCAACACTCAAGCTACATCACTGGATAACTGATCAACAACCTTACCATGATATTCCTAGATCAATCATCTATTGAAGATTCTCATCATAAGACAACCATTGCGAATAATTACTTCTCTATGCTTATGTTTGTTATAAACTCAATATAAATATCAATCTTCCATCTTTATTCAACATGCCCCAACAAATCCTTATTTCATTGACTAATGACTCTTGCAACCCATTTCTTTGGATAGAAGTGTTACAAAAGGTTTAACACAATTAGGCTTAGCACATGTGTAAAATGCTCGCAATTGCAGTCCTACACTTCACATATCCACGTTATCATGGGATTTTATGTTTACAGTGTGAAAAATGGAGATGTTGTGAATCATGTAGATCTACATACTTGATCTACAGGAGCTTCATGATAGGTTATAGGACATAACGCAGTGACTCTTTAAGTTCATTTTTGCTTGGGTGTCACTAAGTTCAATAAGTCCACTTGGTTTGAGCCCAATACATGGTATATGCCTTTGTTAGTGACTTAGGCAACTTGAGTATGCCTTATGAAACTTAGGAGTTAGGTGAGAGAGAACAGGGCCTTTCGCGTGAAATGTGCCGCGAATCACGGGCGTGAGCTACAAGGAGAGTGATGGACCATAGGGGGGGAGCTTTCGAGGGCATGCAATTGAAGCTAAACTCAAGGGGAACGATCAAGATTAATGAGAAGAAGGTAAAGTGTGTCTTTGTTGTGCACTTTTGGGAGAGAGGAAGAGAGCTATGGTGTTGTCATGAACAAGGAAGAACAGGGAATCCATGACCATCAAGGTCTCTTCTGTTAGATATGATCAATGCCCCACCCTCATTAGGTGCCACCAATGATCCATGGTGCTCAAAGTTGTAAGGCCCCCATTATGAGGAGAAGCCAAATGTGAGCCCGGACATTGGTTGAGTCCTGACTTGTATATCAGATGAGGTCTATGTGATCGGATGGCAAAAAGGTGACCGTTGTGGGTCTAATCTTTGGGTTAGATGGAGTGGTTAAGCTGGTAGCAACTCGAGGCACATTTCATCGAGTTTCGGGATAAGGGAGTTAAAAGGGGCCCCTATTTTGGGGTCTGGGGGCTGTGAAAGCGGCCCCTGGCTAGGGGGTCCCAGGGGGGCCAGCGGCCCCCTTGGCGGGGGTCTGGGGGCAGTGCCCTCGGCTTGATGGTAAAGGGAATATTCCTTGGCCGACTAGTGGAGGCTCATATGGTAGGTCGGTCAGGCCGATCTAACGACCTTCGCGGGCTATAAAAGCTAAACCCCTTCACAGCCATTGATCATTCATCTCTCACCCAGTCAGAGTTGTTGTTCCAGGTAGCCTTAAGCTCTTCACCTATCTTCTGTCTAGATCGCCATCTAAGCTTCACACAGTGGAAGCACACGGGTGGACAGAGCCATCTTTGTATCAGTTGTTTGGAGCTAAAGAATTTACTGATTCTCCTCTTATCTGTTGTGTACTCTCTATCTCTTTCTCAGATTCTGTTTGCTGTGCCATGTAATTTTTACATCTTCTTGCTTCATCTTCATTCTCAGAGCTTTTTTGGATGCTAAGAGCTTGATTCTTGCTCTCGGGATCTAGTGTACCACTTGGGACAGCCAAAGCTATGGTTTTTCTTTGTTTATGGAATATTTTGGACTGTTAAAAATTGTCATAAACAGGGCAGCCCACAGTCCAGTCAATTTGGGAGAGCTTGCCCACGTGACTAAGTGAATGTATGTATTGAATATGGTCCCTAAACAGCAGAGCAACCTTGGGCATTCATTAGAGAGGTTTATTCTTGGATTTTTATGCATTTTGGAGCTTTGATTAAGGGCTGGAATACACTGTTATTGACAAGGCTAAAGTGCTTATTTAGTTTTGACAGGAGTATTTGATATATGTCTTAATTGTAAAGGCTTCTACCACTACTAGAATAAAGTTTATATATAATTTTGAGGTGAATACCTCTAGTAGTCAATGGATGGCAGCAACGTGGAACATGGATTATGTTATGTATTTGTGTATGAGCTAAGCTATTGTCTTAGTGTGTCTTGGCTTATTTGGATGTATTTGGTTATGAGTTGATGTCTTCCATGTATGATAGGATGATGAAATAAATTGACAGGTTTCACCTCTGTCTGTTTTCTTCTACATCTTCTATTCCCTCAAACCCCTTCTCTTTCATCTACTACTCTCCTGAATCTCCCTTCACCCTATTGTCTCTTATCCACATGGTAGACTTTCGACCCCAAATGCTATGACAGTGGTGAACCCGACATGAAAGTCGACAGCAGGTGTGTAAAGATGGGGGATTATGTAGGTTCAAGTGGTGGTGATGATTTACAATAGATGATTGCTTTGTTGCAGTAGCAACAATAACAACAGCTGTTGTTTCAATAGTAGATGCAAACTCAACAAGAAGCGGAAAGAATTGATTCCTTAGTTTGAATGCATTGTAGCCAGTTGGACAAGAATTAAAGTAGTTTAAGGGTCAAAATGTTTTAGCCTTCATCTGGTTGTATGAGAAAAGATGTTGTTTCATGGGATACCGCAGTATGCATGGAGTCGATATTTCTCCCATTTGGCCATGCATGCATTGCATGATCGAATTAATGAGTTATATAGAAGAGATGTTGATTGGGTAGCTTTTAAAAAAGCTTTGAGAGAAGAGTTTTTCTTGGAAGATTCATGATTGGTAACAAAAAAGACATGTATAGACTGGATTGAAAAGCCCAATAAAGGGTTGGTTGCTACAACTTTGCTCCATGAATTTGAAAGTCGATATGCACAGTTGGATGCCAATGAGCAACAATCATTGGAGAGCCAAAAAATTGATTTGTTCTTGAAGGTTGTAGATCCTATATTGCAAGAGAAGCTGACTGATCATTTAGAAGATGCCTAACAAGGCTGAAATCAGATTGGTGGGCCAATGTAATTAAGGTAGTGCATATGTGTGTAAAGAGAGAGCGCATGAAATTAAGATGGGTACAAGCACCACACCTGCCAGTGCTCAGAAGGGGGATAAAATTGTAGCCAAAGCACCTATAGCTATGGTGGAACAGCTGGCTATTTTTGTTGGCGTAGCTCTTAAAGGTGATGTTGTGGATGAATTAATCAAGGGCATGCATGATCTGAGGCTGAATTTGACTGAAATCAATGCAAAGGTCAAAATTTTGGATGTCAAGGTAGAAGAGAAGGGTCGAGCAATAGCCCAAAGGCCATATAGAGAGGGATACAAGAGGGGATGCATTTTGTGCGACAGTTTACAGCATGAAAAGCGAGATTGTACATCCTACCGTGAAGCGGCAACTAAAATGTTAGTCTTTTGGAAAGATGGCAAAATACATGCAACATAAACTGGCCTTTCAATAGAGCCAAATTTTGGAAATTGTGGTATGCAGAAGAGGTTGGAAGAGATAGATGCAATGACAACATTTGTAGCCATAGATGTAGCCACATATGGTTTGAGAATTGAAAGGGTTGATGAAGCTCGTAACGGATGCATGGCTAAAGCAAAATCTAGCATTTGGATGCAAGCATTGGATTGCATGGAAAAGGGCAAAATAGCAAAGGCTGAATTGGTTGATGCAAGTCAAAGTATACGATGGAGAACATGATGGAGTGCACCAATGGATTCATTTTTAGCCTATGCTTATTTGGCTAAAATTCATAATCAAGAAGCTCTCATGGAATAAAAGAGAAGAAGAGAAGAGGACATTGCTAGTCCTTCCTCTTCAGGTCCATCTAAATGCATAGCATGAAGTAAAATGGAGCAATAGAAAGAGGCTGAAAAAGTCATACCAAAACATGTTATGGAGGATGCATCTCAAGAGAAGAAACAAGAAGGGAAGAAAAGGGGCAAGCAGCCTGGTTACAAGCTACAATTGGATCTTGAGTCTGCTACAAACCTTAAAAAAGTCTTGGAAGAACGCATACTTGGCAGTAGAGTGAAATTCACACTTGGTGAAGTTATTGGAATCGTGAAGTGTGAATTTCATAATGCAATCATTGATATGCTGAAATGAAGAAGGCAGTTTGATGGTGAAGTTTTGCAAGCATTGCTACAGGTTGACAAAGACATAGAGAAACAACTTTAGAGGGAGTATGATGATGCATGCAATGTTCTTTTGGAACAGGCTGATGTTGAAAATGGACTGAATGATAGTGTAAATAGCAAGCTTGTGGTTGAAAATGGTATTGCAGGTAGTAGTAAGCATAGAGAGAAGGCTATGTACAATGGGGATGTTCATCAACAAGTACATGAAGAAGAAGATGCTCATTTTATTCCAAGTCATTATTTATGAACGCATTGCGCTCATGCTACAGCAGAGACAATTGTTAAAGTGGGAGAAAGAGAGACACCTTGCATAGCTCTCTTGGATCATGGTTCTGAAATCAATGTTATGGCACGTAGCTTGTATAAGAATGGAGGTTAGCCTATTGATGTAGATCCACTCAGATGGCACATGCAGGCATCAAATAATTCATCAAAGGATCTTTATGCAGCTTGCCCGAATGTACCCATGACTATTGGAGATGTTAGGGATTAATGTCATTTTTTTGTGCAGGATTCATATAGTTATCTTGTGATTTTGGGGTAACCCTATATTTCAGAATCAAGACTGGAAACAAAAGCCTTGGATGATAATTCTTCATATGCTCGGGTACGAAGTAAAGACAATACAAAGGTCGTATAGTTTCTCATTGTTTGTGTGAATCATCCCCGCAATCGGGTTAGGCTGTGGGATAATCTCATGCCACCTAATGCACGAGAGTTTAAGGGTTTTTAGATAGCACTGATATAAGTGGAGGCTATGGCAATGCCTCTAGGAAGATAATTATGCCTCCAAGAAAGGGAGAAGTTGTGTTTGTGTCTGGATTACACGAATGGACTGCATGTAGTCTTGGCAGTTTTAAGAATATTTCAATCATGTGCATGGCTGAAAAGAAATATATAGGTTGGGCTGAAAAAGAGCTAAAGAGATATGGTTTGATGGCTACAAATGAAGGTATTTCATGGTTGTTTTCAAGGCTACTTGATGTTGATACAATGGTTGAAATTTCTACAAAGTTTAATGTTGAAAATAGGGCTAACAAAGATGTTATTTATTTGATATGTTAGAGATGTATGAAGTCATTCAAGAGTGATTTATATTCAGTATATGATCGGTTCAAGATTGCATTGGAAAGCCAAGATATCACTACCATGAAGGCACCGCTTGGATTGGTTAGGATGTGTATACTTCCACAGGGAGCAACCAATTTAGTGGTGAATATGATGAATGCTATGCATAAAGTTTTGAGGGAGTATATTCCTCAATTGACCTTACCCTTTCTTGATGATGTGTTGACCAAAGGGTGTGATATCCATGAGAAGAATGAAGAGTTGAATGATCATGGACGTAGAAGATTTGTGGTTGATCGTATTGTTGATTGTGATAGGATTTTGAGCTGTCTTAAAGAAGTGCATTTGACTTTGTCAGGAGAAAAGTCAGTTTTTGGAGTGGAGGACGTATTGATTGTTGGGCACATGTGTGGACCATATGGAAGAAAGCCCTCGGTAGTGAAGATTGATGCCATAAGCAGGACGCGGGAGACATATTCGAATGTATTCGAGTTGAGAAGATTTTTGGATGGATGTGTTTTTACTTGATATGGATTCCGCATTTTGCTCATGTGGCTAAGAGTTTATATCAGATCTTGAGAAAAGGGCAAAAATTTTGGTGGAGTAAACAACATATGAAGGCAGTTCAGAAGTTAAAGAGCTTATTGATTTCAGCCCCAACACTAAAGAGGGCAAATTATGAGAATGGATAGCCTATTATTCTCACCGTGGATACAAGTCCAATTGCAATTGGTTAGGCAGTAGGTCAAGATGATGCTGATGGGAATAGGTATGCCATTTGATTTGGAGCAAAGGTCCTCAATGAATGGCAATGGTTGTATTCTCAAGTCAAAAGAGAGCTTTGGGGTATAGTGATAGTCCTTAAGTGTGATAGGGAGTATTTTATGGGAGCTCATGTAGTGGTAGAGACTGATTCTCTACCTCTATTTGGCATGATAGTAAATTGCTCAACTCCTAATATTGCCATGTTACATTGGATTGCATATATAAAGTCACTTAACCCTTATTTCCAGCATATTGCAAGTAGAGAAAACCTCGTTAAGGACTATCCCTTATTGGCTGACATGCTTTCACGAGCAAGGTTTGAAGATGAAGAGAAGCTGATGGAAGATGAAGAGGATGACATGATAGGTGCTAAAAATGACTTTATGACAATAGGGAATGAGTATGCAGCTGCTGTTATTTCAAGTACAAATCTGAAAACATCAAGTATAGCTATCAAAAATGCAAATACAATAGTCATTAATGCAAGCACAACTGTCATAACAACAAATACAACAGGTACAATTGTTGTAACAGGGATTTCAACAATAAGAAAAGAGCTTACAACCATGGAGAAGAGATGGGTAACAAAGAGAAAGCACCATCAATGTTATGCTTCAGTGAGAACACTATTTTTGGAAGAGTTGTATGAGGATGATTGGCTAAAAATAGACCAATATCTTAGTCTCATGACAAAGACGGCTAAGTGGTCTGAAGCTGATTTCAAAAGGATTAAAAGGAAAGCTTATGGGTTTTTCTTGAAAGACAAATATTTATGGAAGCATGCAAAGAAAAAGAGAGGAGCTCCAGTACGTGTATTGGGAGATACGGCTTCTCAACAAATAGGTAATGCAAGAGTTTCATGAGAGTTTATGGGCTAGACATAAAGGAGTTTGGGGCACATTTGCCAAGATCAAAGAGAAGTATTGGTGGTAAAACATGGACAAAGATGTGGAGCATTATGTGGAATCATGCAGTGTCTATCACAAGTATTCCATGGTAAAGCATCCATTGTCTATGCATTACAAATGGGTAATTGATTTGGTTACCATGCCTACAGGTTTATGGAATATGAGATATCTTGTGCTTGCATGAGAAGACTTGACAAATCAAGTGGAAGGTTGAGCTCTTAGTACAAAGACTACTCAAGCAGTTTGCAAGTTCTTATTAGAAGAAGACTTTTGCAGGTATGATTGTGTTGGTAAAGTGGTTGCAGATAGAGGAGAATTGGATGCATATGAGGCTCATGACTTCTTTTCACCATTGGGTATCAAGCTAGCTTTAACTTCCGCCTACAATCCTGAAGCAAATGGCAAAAGTGAAAGAGGTCATCAGTCTATCATTAAGGCATTAGCAAAGTCATGCAAGGGCAGGATGAAAGAGTGGCCAAGAATGTTACCCTTTGCTTTATGGGCTGATAGGACCACTCAGTGTGCAGTTACATGGTATGTGCCTGCCAAATTAATGTATGGACAACAATGAATCATGCCTAGGAGACTATTTCTACTTGAAGTGTTCTACCATGGGAAGAGGGTTTGAATAGAGAGGAGTTGTTGGTCCTATGCATTAGATAGTTAGAAAGAAGGCCTGAAGATATTGAGATAGCCATGAAAAAGCTGAAGATTGCAAGGATCAAGAATAAGAAGATATTTGACAAATGACACATACTTCGACCACGAGCTATACAAGAAGAGGATTGGGTGCTAGTTTATGACAATAGCTTGGAGAATCAACATAGTGCCAGTTGGAAGATGGCAAAGCAATGGTTTATTGGTCCATATGTGGTAAGGTTTGTTTTTGACAATGCTACCTATGCATTAAATGAGATGGATAGGACAACTCCAAGGATTCAAGTGGATGGACAATGTATTAAGCTCTTTAAATGTAGGGAGTCTTCAACATATGGGTTTTAAGAGTTGGATACTAACCATGAACATGAGAATATGAAAGAAGAAGAGGTAGAAGATGAAGACATTGACATGGCATAGGATACTTCTTCTGACACTACAAATCCATAAGACTTTGGCACATGCCAGAGGATGTGCAGGTTAGGAGGGGGTGGATATCATGGGATTTTATGTTTACAGTGTGGAAAATGGAGATGTTGTGGATCATGTAGATCTACATACGTGGTCAACAGGAGCTTCATGATAGGTTACAAGACATAATGCAGTGACACTTTAAGTTAATTTTTTCTTGGATGTCACTAAGTTCAACAAGTCCACTTGGTTTGAGCATGAGACATGGTATATGCCTTTGTTAGTGACTTAGGAAACTTGAGTATGCCTTATGAAACTTAGGAGTTAAGTGGGAGAGAACAGGGCCTTCAGTGTGAAATGTGTTGCAAATCATGAGTGTGGGCCATAGGGAGAGTGCTGGTGGACCATAGGAGGAGCTTCCAAGGGCATGCAATTGAAGCTAAACTCAAGGGAATGGTAAAGATTAATGAGAAGAAGGTAAAGTATGTCTTTGCCATGAACTTTTGGGAGAGAGGAAGAGAGCTATGGTGTTGTCCTAAACAAGGAAGAACATGGAATCCATGACCAACAAGGTCTCTTCTTGCTTCATCTTCATTCTCAGAGCTTTTCTAGATGCTAAGAGCTTGATTCTTGCTCCTGGGATCTAGTGTACCACTTGGGACATCCAAAGTTATGATTTTTATTGGTCTATGGGCTATTTTGGACTGTTAGAAATTGTCATAAACAGGGCAGCCCATAGTCCACTCAATTTGGGAGAGCTTGCCCAAGTGATCTAAGTGAATGTATGTATTGAATACGGTCCCTAAACAGCAGGGCAACCTTGGGCATTCATTAAAGAGGTTTATGCTTGGATTTGTATCCATTTTGGAGCTTTGATTGAGGGATGGAATACACTGTTATTGACAAGGCTGAAGTGCTTCTTTAGCTTTGACAGGAGTATTTGATATACGTCTTAATTGTAAAGGCTTCTACCACTACTAGATTGAAGTTTACATGTAATTTTGAAGTGAATACCTCTAATAGTCCATGGATGGCAACAACATGGAACATGGATTATGATCATGGATTATGTTATGTATTTGTGTATGTGCTGAGCTATTGTCTCAATGTGTCTTGGGCTTCGGCCCACCACCCTTATTTGGATGTATTTGGTTATGAGTTGATGTCTTCCATGTATGATAGGATGATGAAATAAATTGACAGGTTTCACCTCTATCAGTTTTCTTCTACATCTTCTATTTCCTCAAACCCCTTCTCTTTCATCTACTACTCTCCTTAAATCTTATCCCCATGGTAGATTTTCAACCCCAAATGCTCCGACAACGTGGTACACAACTTGTGTAAGGATGACAATATTATATCTAATATTAAAAACTTCATTTCTATCTTAGTCCTCTCTCCTTGCTTCACCTCCTTCTTGCAAGTGATAAAATAAAACATCCCATAGGTATCAAAAAGAAGGGAAGGTATCCATGAGAGTGGAAACATGTATTGGCTCCTCGCTACATAGAACAAATGTTGAAACTATTACTTAGGCAATGGATAGCCATGGTGGTTATTGATTTGATGACTTCCTTATGAGGCACATTTGTAGGTGCACATGGGCTGAAGAGAGCATTGAAGGAGGCAAGGGAGAGGACATGAGCAATAACTTTGTATTTGTCCCTAAAGAAAACCCTTGTGGTGGTTTGGACATTGCAGGTGGAGATGCTTGGGATGATTTCCATCAAGTTGCTGTTGTTGTTGCTCATGATGAGAGGGTGAGCTAGCATTCCACTCCTCTCTTCTAAAGGAATGACCAATTGCTATGTGTTATATAGATACCATTAGGTGCTCTGTACCTAGTGTCCTCCTCCCAGTGCTCCGTGTGCCAACTTACATTTGGTGCTTCAAAGTTTGGCATCAAACTTTGGAGCACCATTGTTACTATTGGTTAACACATTTCACATCTTTATGCATGTCTTATGTGCCTGGTCTCTGTCAGCACCGCATTGAGGTTAGCACTACACTCTTGCTCATATTTGGTATTGCAAAAGCACCACTATTATTATTGGTTAACACATTTTATATCTTGATTCATGTTTTACATAGCAATAGATTCATAGCTAGTTGAGTATCTAAAAAATAAAGCACAAGAGACCCCAAAACCATTGTGAAACACTTGTATTATTAGTAGTTAATGTACTGCACTCCCATGTCAATTACTGAAAGAATAACTTGATTTTTAAAATTATGTACTCTTGTAATTTATTAATTTCACCATTAAAAAAATGTTTATGTTATTTATTGTCATCCAACTACTCTTGCCATTTATTAACTTCACCATACAAAAGAATGAAACCAATAACATTATTTATCTAAACCATATGAATACAAAAAGATGCATGAAGAAAAGGTGATATTCTAGTATCCCAATAATAAGAGAAGCAAAAATATGCAAGAAAGAATGTAATGTTCTAAATCCTTTATTGAAAAGAAAGCTTTCTCTTCTTAGTAGAGTTATTCAAAGTGGATGTAGCACATAGAATATGCAGTGGTGAAGCTATGGCATGCCCTCTCCCAGACTATGTTGCAACACTGGAAAATAAGAAGCATTTTAGAAAACACTATATTAAAGTCATCAATTTTGTATAATAAAACATTTACAAAGAAATTGAGTAAGTACTACCTAGGGGAATGAAACAATTAGCTCACATCCATAGAGCAATCATTGGAGTTTAGATGAAACTGGTGTAAGGTAACCAAACATGACATATCCTTGAACTCCCGCTTGCTCCAGTAGTTTGGTATACATTTAGTGTGGTAGCAAAATATGAAGTAATCATCTTTTGTTTGTCTAACATAATAGCATTGGATATATCCAGTGCGTAGAATTTCTATATACAAAGGAGTATTTGCATTAGTAAATCCATCATATGGCAATCTTTCAATTACTTTGTCCAAACTTCTATGGATTATGTCATCCTCCGTAGTGCGTAATGCCTCTTGAATTCCCATTTAGTAAGGTGATACATGATAAAATTCAAAAGTTGTTTGAGCCATCTAATAATTATGAAAATATAAAAAGTAAAAATATTTTTCAAAATTATGATGTTATTTAAAGAAGCCAATACACCTTACAATCCAAAAGCAAATCCTAAGAACACAAGAAGTTAATACACACTTTAAAATAAAAAAATAAACCCTTAGAACAAATAAGAAGTTAATATATCTCACAATTTTAAAAAAAAATCTAAGAATAATAAAAGAAAAAATAATTAAAATAATAAATAATTTATATAAATATTATATTTATATTTAAAAATCAAAATAAAAAAATTAAATATGCTTTTATTCAAATATCAATATACACATATAGATTAATACATATACATATATAAATAAAGAATTTCTACACATAAAGGACTACTTCCATTAGCAATTCCATCATACAAAGTTGTACGGATAATGTTATCCCTAGCCACAATAATGCGCAATGCCCCTTGAATTCTCATTTGGTAAGCTTGATGCTAGCATTTATCATATCCTCTCTCTCATTGAGTAAAACTTTCAAATTATTTGGTGACTTTACTCTTGATAATGCAACATATAACTATCTATGAGTAAAGATTGAGGTTTTCAAATACAACCCCAAATATGACAGTGTTTGTCCTTGAGATTTGTTAATCATCATTGCAAATGCCAAACAAAGAAGGAATTGCAAATGTTTCATTGAGAAAGGAAGTTCCAATATAGTTGGGATGAAAGTTATTGTTGAAACAAATACTCTATCCCCAATATTGGTACATGTTATTATCTCTACCTCAATGATCTTGTTGTTAAGTACCTTACATATAAACCTTATACCATTGCATAAACCTTTTGAAGCATTCAAATTTCTGAGCAACATTATTGGAGTATTTATCTTTAGAAGTAATGCATGAGGAGAAATACTACCACCAAGGTTAAGGGAATTAAGATATTCGACATTATACAAGAAGGTGTTTTCTTTTGTCTTATCAACGGAATCAACATTGTAGTACTGTTTAACCTCTCCCGACATCAATTGCAATGTATGGTTATTCAAAATTTCCACATCATTGTTTTGAGGTGCAAGAATGGCACACTCACTAAAGAATGACTAATAATCATGTATGCAATGCACATTTTGATAGACAAATTGTATTAAGTCATGTGTTGATCCTCCCTTCAATCTCATTGTGGATGGAATCTGCAATATGTTATTACTACATAACGAATCTTTACCATCAACGGTACTGTGAGGTGCCCGCCCATCGGCGTTCCAGGCACTCTTTTAGCGGTCTATCGAGAAACAAATCTAAGCGTCGCTGCCCGGCACTCCCAAGGAATGTTCCGAGTTTTGTCGCCTAGGGTTTCCCGAATCCGCCTCGCAACGGAACGTTCACGGCCGAACCCACTAGGATCGACCTGAAATTTGGGTTCCTAGTTGTCAAGGTCTCCTATTAGCATTCTAGCATCGGATTTTGGACATCCTACTTTACGCAGAGATACCCAATCCGAAGCAGACCCATGCCGCACTTGGTTCAAAGAGAATGGGAAACGAGAGGGATGCGCTGCTCAACCTCTCTACCCATAGGGCATAGTCCCATTCCGGTCCCCTAAAACGGCATGAATCGGGTTCTAACCTATCAATACCTAAAGGTCGAATGACGATAAAAAAAACTTGTGAGAAGCCTCCCAGTTCTCTGGGACCACCCTGCCGTAGGACGGACCCGTTGGGGGTTCCGCCCACCCGCTTCCCTTAATAGCTTTAGTTTTCTAATTAGGTCCTACCACATTTATGTGTGACACTTAAAATCAGCTTCATTAATTAAGCCTTTTAGGGAACAAGGTTCGTTCGCGTAAATTATAGCACAGACACAAAAACATAGCAAAGCAATCTATTGACAAACAAGATCAAACAAGTTCCTTAACTTATCTTCAAGTTAATCTTTGTCTCCCGCCCATACAGGAGAAATTATGTTTCGCTTCTGTCCAACAGAAGTATCCCTTCTGCCATGCAGAAGTAACTGGTCCAATTCACATGGCACCAAAACTCAATCCTTTATCTAGAATAGGATCTCCCAACATGCCCAGATGTTGGGGGCCACGGAGGTCTTCAACTCCATTCTAGACCTAGCAAGGGGTGTCCAGAGCTCCAACTGACCCACAAGCTGTCTAGGAGCGAAACATCATTCCCGTGGTTGGCCTTTTCACCACTCGACCTTCGGCCCATGAATCGAGCAGTGCCCTCTCGGGTTACTACGCGGTGCGACCATGGAGGTGATCCACCCGTACAATATATCCTTCCTTAATTAAATCCTTTAAGAGTCAAGCACAAACAAGGCATTCAGCCTAATAACATTTTCTAAGAAAACATTCCTTTGTTCCCATGGCGACTTGTCATCACAGACCCTTGCCATGCATTTGCCATAAATCACAAGCACTTGGAATAATCATCCAAACAATAACTAACAACCAATTGAATGTAAAAACATTTAGGATGATGTTCGATCAATCAACAAAACCAATAGCATTCTTTCCAAACAATGCAAGAATAGACGATATAACATTTCTATCGTATATTTGCTCTCTCCCTTGGGATCTAAGAGCAATACCATGCAAACATGTTCTTAACACTTCTTTCTTTCGGCTAGGGCATATGTTAAGGGTTCAAACACTATTCATGATGTAAGTTCTATAGGTCACTTACCTTGATTGATAACCCAACCCTGAATTTGGATTGGCAAAAGTCATCCTTATCCAACGGATCTCAAGATATCTTAGTTTTAACCCTTATGATTAATTTATTGTACTAGCTCTTAGTCAAGTCATGAGGCAAATAGAAATTTATCCTCATATATCAAACATGTTATAGGCATAACATATAAATACTTGATAAGATAAGTGCGAGATGATCTCAAGTAATTAGACTCCTAGGCTCTTAGACTAAGTACTTTTGAAGTATCTAAACTTTAAACTAGTACTTCTCCATTCATGATTCTCAATGTCATATTCTTTTAGTAATTGTGCTATTTATAACCCTTGACTATACTTTAATCTAGCACTCATATACCCAATCTTTTAATGTCATTCTTTTGACGACTATGCCATTCATAACGCTTGACTAATTCTTCCTTGTAATTGCTCTACTAGCAAATAAGTCATATGTAACTAGGTGCAATTATCTTCCCTTGATATATGCACTTCACAAACTCCATCTTCCGAATAGGTGAGATGAAATTTATCCTTTCCCATTACCTATACTCGTGCAATAGTATGGGGCCTAACATATCTCATACGAGAATCAAAGCAAGCATCAATCAATTTGAAAATACATTACTTACGACCGGAACCGCAGTTGGATTGATAGTGATGCCTTTGCCCGAAGTCTTGTTGTTGGTTGCGGGATTGTCATCCGCACGCGACATTCCTTGCTTGGAGGACATCGTCCGCAGGTAGACTCAAGAGATTAAGAAGGTGGAGTAGATTCAAGATGGGAGAGCGTAAGAGAAGATGGTTAAGTCAAGGATCGAGATAGAGGGAATTGAGCCAATTCTCTTCCTTGTAGCCTCTTGGGGTGACTCTTCTCTCTCTCTCTCTCAAGCTCTCTTTCAAGCTCTTCCTCACAATCTCTTGGAGGAGTATCCTCCTCTCTACCTCTCTCTCGCAGCCTCTCGGGGTCTCCTTATGCTTTCCAATGCCTCTCCCATGCCTTATATTTATAGTGAATTGGAGAAGAGGGCTTGTGGTTGAGGAGTGGAGCTCTTTGTGGAGGGGGATCTTGGAAAGATCAGTGATCTGATGCTCAGATCATAAATCTGATGGTTCCATTGGCTCCGAAAGGGGGGTAAAACCCCAAGACACTTGGTTAGAAAGCTCTCAGTTCACTCCTTCTTCTTTTCTCTGTTCGAAGTGCTGTCTACTGCCTGTAAACTGCGATCGCTGCGCGCGCGATTTCACCAGTCACTTTTCTTTATTTTTCTTTTTATAAAATCTTCAAATTAACTAAAATATCACTTGTCTTTTCTTTTTAAATGACATCCAGTTCTAAAAATCTCCATATCTTTTTCTTTTAGGATAATATCTAAAGTATCTAAAATATACTAGTTTTATCCAAATTCTAATGTTTTTTTGGACCTTCCAAACTATACACATGAACTTAATGATTAATATAACTCATAAGTCTCGTTCACGTTGTAATTTACGTGAAGGGTAGCTACGGTCTTTGCCAATTCGAGAAAAACATCGAATTTACGACTCTTGATTTTTCTAAATAAAATATCTTTAAATTAAATAAAAATTATCAATAATTAATGTTAGTTAGTTTTTACCTTAGTTAGTCTTTAGTTAGTAATCTTACTAACTTATTAATTGACTAACTAACTTATGAACCAACCAACTAACTTTTATTGTGCGGAGATATTACATCCTCCTCCCCTTAGAGAAATCGAGATGTCCTCATCTCGAGAGAAACAGGGGGTATCATCTTGGAATATGTGGATTATAGAACACCATGCTGCTGCTGCGCTACTCTGATCTCTCACAGACATACGGTCTTTTGGAAAAAACAACCTATGGTATTTGATATGTTTGAGTCTTGGTTACAATAGAAAAATTATTGTAATTACATCTCATGGATATCTTTCTAGGTTTTTCCTAAGCACTTGGTATATTCTAGATCATTGGAGCTTGTACGGCTTATTTCTTGTAAGCTTAAGTTCTCTTTGAGCTCTGTTGGGACAATTGATATAGTTATGTCCAATGTTGTGGCACTCGGAGCATCGGTGTTTAGGGTGCTTTGGACATTCCCTTTTTGAAATGACCTAACTCCCTGCAATAGAAACAACGCGGAGCTTTATCACTTGTGGTCACAAGATTTTTGGTTGTCCTTGGTAGGATTTTCTTCTTTAGACCAAAGTGTTCTAGGATTCTTTTAGTAGATTGGAGTGGTCCTTTATCTTGGAAACTACATTTCCAGATTGTCCTGCCCTTAGTTCGGGACTGGGCTCCATGGACAATTGGCTTTGCTTGTAATACTAAAGAATACTTCCAAGCTTCAACATTCTGGTAAGACCCAATCTATATTAGTTGAGAAGAAATGACTTTAGAGAAATTCATTGCATATTATGACTATCATTCCTTGCCAGAGTATCTCTAATCATTCGCAAGTTCTAGGCTCAAAATAGACACAACTCATATTACTCAAGTTAACTGTAGTTACAAGAGTAAAGTTTATTCCAATACAAGTTGTATTTCATGTCGACAAAATTTCTAGGATTTCTAATAATCCTAAAGTGGTGTAGTAGGTTCTAAGTATTCGTCTTCATCTGATTCCTCTATATATCCAAAGACTGCACTTGTGTAACTTCGTTTTCTTGGAGACTCCGTATCTTTTGGACTTAAGTCAGGGCAGTCTACTTGGACATGTCCTAGCTCATTGCAATGGAAACATTGACGGTAGGGACATCTCCTACGGATGTGCCCTATCTCTCCACATGTATGGCATCTCTTACCCAGATCTCGGGAGTCATCTTTACTAAAATTTTCAGATTTATATTCTTGGACGATTGGATTCGCTCGGAGTAATGCGTCTTGCAAGTCTGTTGGACGCATTGCTTCAAGACGGTGGTTCAGAGGAGTGTTTAGGCCATGGCAAAACTTGGATACTTGCTGCGCAATATCCATAGGTGGTGCGTATTTTAGTAGGGTTACAAACTTTGAGTAGTAAGCTTCCAAAGTTAATTCTAGTTGCTTTAGCCTGAAGAATTCATTCATCTTCATAGTCTGGTAGGTTGGTGGAAGGTATCGTCTGCGTACAGCATCTTTCAGCTGAATCCAAGTAACAGCGGCTTCAAAAACACCTTGATCTTTGCACCATTGCTTCCACCATAATCGAGCCTGGCCAACTAACTTAAGTTTGGCTATCATTGCTTGATTGGTAGAGGCAGTTCCCGAAGCAAAGAAATAGTCATCCATCGCCTCAATCCATATCTCTGCCTCTGCTGCAATGTCTATCCCTTCTCCATCAAACTCGGGTACCTTAATTTGCTTGAGAAGGAATTTCTTCTCTTGCATGTCAACATTCGTGGGTGCAGAAGGTGCCTAACAATCAAGCCATACTGCTTAGATTATTTTGTTTAGGATATGTCTACAAACCATACATTAATCAATCACGTATCATTACAAAATTTCGCTCTGATACCAACTGTGAGGTGCCCGCCCATCGGCGTTCCAGGCACTCTTTTAGCGGTCTATCGAGAAACAAATCTAAGCGTCGCTGCCCGGCACTCCCAAGGAATGTTCCGAGTTTTGTCGCCTAGGGTTTCCCGAATCCGCCTCGCAACGGAACGTTCACGGCCGAACCCACTAGGATCGACCTGAAATTTGGGTTCCTAGTTGTCAAGGTCTCCTATTAGCATTCTAGCATCGGATTTTGGACATCCTACTTTACGCAGAGATACCCAATCCGAAGCAGACCCATGCCGCACTTGGTTCAAAGAGAATGGGAAACGAGAGGGATGCGCTGCTCAACCTCTCTACCCATAGGGCATAGTCCCATTCCGGTCCCCTAAAACGGCATGAATCGGGTTCTAACCTATCAATACCTAAAGGTCGAATGACGATAAAAAAAACTTGTGAGAAGCCTCCCAGTTCTCTGGGACCACCCTGCCGTAGGACGGACCCGTTGGGGGTTCCGCCCACCCGCTTCCCTTAATAGCTTTAGTTTTCTAATTAGGTCCTACCACATTTATGTGTGACACTTAAAATCAGCTTCATTAATTAAGCCTTTTAGGGAACAAGGTTCGTTCGCGTAAATTATAGCACAGACACAAAAACATAGCAAAGCAATCTATTGACAAACAAGATCAAACAAGTTCCTTAACTTATCTTCAAGTTAATCTTTGTCTCCCGCCCATACAGGAGAAATTATGTTTCGCTTCTGTCCAACAGAAGTATCCCTTCTGCCATGCAGAAGTAACTGGTCCAATTCACATGGCACCAAAACTCAATCCTTTATCTAGAATAGGATCTCCCAACATGCCCAGATGTTGGGGGCCACGGAGGTCTTCAACTCCATTCTAGACCTAGCAAGGGGTGTCCAGAGCTCCAACTGACCCACAAGCTGTCTAGGAGCGAAACATCATTCCCGTGGTTGGCCTTTTCACCACTCGACCTTCGACCCATGAATCGAGCAGTGCCCTCTCGGGTTACTACGCGGTGCGACCATGGAGGTGATCCACCCGTACAATATATCCTTCCTTAATTAAATCCTTTAAGAGTCAAGCACAAACAAGGCATTCAGCCTAATAACATTTTTCTAAGAAAACATTCCTTTGTTCCCATGGCGACTTGTCATCACAGACCCTTGCCATGCATTTGCCATAAATCACAAGCACTTGGAATAATCATCCAAACAATAACTAACAACCAATTGAATGTAAAAACATTTAGGATGATGTTCGATCAATCAACAAAACCAATAGCATTCTTTCCAAACAATGCAAGAATAGACGATATAACATTTCTATCGTATATTTGCTCTCTCCCTTGGGATCTAAGAGCAATACCATGCAAACATGTTCTTAACACTTCTTTCTTTCGGCTAGGGCATATGTTAAGGGTTCAAACACTATTCATGATGTAAGTTCTATAGGTCACTTACCTTGATTGATAACCCAACCCTGAATTTGGATTGGCAAAAGTCATCCTTATCCAACGGATCTCAAGATATCTTAGTTTTAACCCTTATGATTAATTTATTGTACTAGCTCTTAGTCAAGTCATGAGGCAAATAGAAATTTATCCTCATATATCAAACATGTTATAGGCATAACATATAAATACTTGATAAGATAAGTGCGAGATGATCTCAAGTAATTAGACTCCTAGGCTCTTAGACTAAGTACTTTTGAAGTATCTAAACTTTAAACTAGTACTTCTCCATTCATGATTCTCAATGTCATATTCTTTTAGTAATTGTGCTATTTATAACCCTTGACTATACTTTAATCTAGCACTCATATACCCAATCTTTTAATGTCATTCTTTTGACGACTATGCCATTCATAACGCTTGACTAATTCTTCCTTGTAATTGCTCTACTAGCAAATAAGTCATATGTAACTAGGTGCAATTATCTTCCCTTGATATATGCACTTCACAAACTCCATCTTCCGAATAGGTGAGATGAAATTTATCCTTTCCCATTACCTATACTCGTGCAATAGTATGGGGCCTAACATATCTCATACGAGAATCAAAGCAAGCATCAATCAATTTGAAAATACATTACTTACGACCGGAACCGCAGTTGGATTGATAGTGATGCCTTTGCCCGAAGTCTTGTTGTTGGTTGCGGGATTGTCATCCGCACGCGACATTCCTTGCTTGGAGGACATCGTCCGCAGGTAGACTCAAGAGATTAAGAAGGTGGAGTAGATTCAAGATGGGAGAGCGTAAGAGAAGATGGTTAAGTCAAGGATCGAGATAGAGGGAATTGAGCCAATTCTCTTCCTTGTAGCCTCTTGGGGTGACTCTTCTCTCTCTCTCTCTCAAGCTCTCTTTCAAGCTCTTCCTCACAATCTCTTGGAGGAGTATCCTCCTCTCTACCTCTCTCTCGCAGCCTCTCGGGGTCTCCTTATGCTTTCCAATGCCTCTCCCATGCCTTATATTTATAGTGAATTGGAGAAGAGGGCTTGTGGTTGAGGAGTGGAGCTCTTTGTGGAGGGGGATCTTGGAAAGATCAGTGATCTGATGCTCAAATCATAAATCTGATGGTTCCATTGGCTCCGAAAGGGGGGTAAAACCCCAAGACACTTGGTTAGAAAGCTCTCAGTTCACTCCTTCTTCTTTTCTCTGTTCGAAGTGCTGTCTACTGCCTGTAAACTGCGATCGCTGCGCGCGCGATTTCACCAGTCACTTTTCTTTATTTTTCTTTTTATAAAATCTTCAAATTAACTAAAATATCACTTGTCTTTTCTTTTTAAATGACATCCAGTTCTAAAAATCTCCATATCTTTTTCTTTTAGGATAATATCTAAAGTATCTAAAATATACTAGTTTTATCCAAATTCTAATGTTTTTTTGGACCTTCCAAACTATACACATGAACTTAATGATTAATATAACTCATAAGTCTCGTTCACGTTGTAATTTACGTGAAGGGTAGCTACGGTCTTTGCCAATTCGAGAAAAACATCGAATTTACGACTCTTGATTTTTCTAAATAAAATATCTTTAAATTAAATAAAAATTATCAATAATTAATGTTAGTTAGTTTTTACCTTAGTTAGTCTTTAGTTAGTAATCTTACTAACTTATTAATTGACTAACTAACTTATGAACCAACCAACTAACTTTTATTGTGCGGAGATATTACAGGTACCTTGCAACCATGTAATAAAATGGTCCTCTTTCATAGTCACTCGCATATTCAATGTAAGTTTCAACATCTTGTATGTTGCCACAAATTGGAATAGCATAGAGTTACACCAACAACATTCTCACGCTTACCCTTTTTCATAACATGCAATATCTACCTAAAATCTCCACCCAACAAAATAACTTTACCACCAAATGGCTTATTGCACCATATAATATCCTTGAGAGTTCCACCAAGTGCTTCAAAATTGTAATGATGCATCGTTGGAGCTTCATCCCACAAAATAAGACTTGTCTCTCTTAGCAATGTTGCAAGGTTACTTTGAACAAGTATATTGCACATGGAATTATTGTCCACTTGCAATGGTATTTTGGATTTTGAATGGGTTGCGTGACCATGTGGCAAAAGCAATGCTGCAATACATGATGATGTGTAGCTATGGCAATGCGACCTTGACTGTGAAGCCTTACAAGCACACATTTGTATAGAAATGTTTTACCTAAACCTCCTAGTCCATCCAAGAAAAAAGTCATGCCTAAACCAATATCAATAGCATTCATTATCATTAAGAAGGATTTTCTTTGAGTATACATTCTACATGTGAGAATATTCTCTCTTCTTCAACTATGTCATAAGTTTTTTCATCAAGGATATAAGGATTTGCATGGACATGCATTCTTAGAGCAGGGAGGCCATGATAGTTTGTTAAAGCATGACCATGTTCATATAGAAGCCCTTCAATATGCATCAAAGCTTCATTATTGGCAACATCTTGTAGGCAAATGGACTGGTGATTTTGCAAAGACAATCAATGCAGTATATCCTCTATTAATGGTCCCAATAACTCTTCCCAAACAACCTATGGTTGGGAAGGTGAAAAAAACCCCAGAATACTCATAAACAAAGTCCTCAATTATGCACATGTTTGCATTAATGTAGCCTCATACGCAAACATATTTTCCACTCATCATCAGTCTCTAACAAACCCTTGGCCATGCAAGCCTCTTTAAACATGGCATAGACTACATTGTCAATTGTATGCAATGCCTTAGAGGAAGTGCACCCCCTACATTTAGTGAGGAGTAGCTGCAAGTAGTACTTCCTTTCATATGTAGAAGCCACAAAATATATTCTACTACACATATTTTTTTGCTTTATCTTTGTCTACAAGTTTTAAAAAACATTCCAAACCCAATATATTGAAAAGTCTTGATTCAAAATAGTGTTCACCTTAGGATGTAACCAATTGCAAGTAAACTGCTTTGTGATGGTAGTTTTTTTTACATTTTCACTCAGTATCACATCTTGAATGTTACCATTGTCACAAAAAGCAACATTATCCTCTCCAAGTAAATGTATTTTCAATCATTAAATATCAAGTTTCTCATCATGAATTTTATATTTAAATATCCACCAATGTGGTTCACAAGTAGAAACATATCGTGCATCTAAGTATCTCTCAATTTCATCAACATCCACCCTATCATTTCTATTAGAGGTTGATTCATGCATGCTTGTAAATCTAACAGTTGCACGATCATGGCCCTTGCAAATGTACTCACATAAATACTTTACTATAGCAATTGTTGAGCATACCTCTACATTTATATGAGCATTGTACTTGGAACTCAAGTAAGGATTGTAGGGTATTATCCATTGATTGTCTAAGTTATTACCCTTCACATTATGCTTCCTCCCATCATTTTGTCATCTATACATAGGATAACCACTTTTATCAACTATAGTTTTACATTTATATGAGCATTGTACTTGGAACTCAAGTAAGGATTGTAAGGTACTATCCATTGATTGTCTAAGTTATTACCCTTCACATTATGCTTCCTCCCATCATTTCGTCATCTACACATAGGATAACCACTTTTATCAACTACAGTTTCATGCATAAACTTCTTTGGGTAGCCCTTTGTACACCTACCATCAATCATGGAAGGACTTTTTGCATTGAAAGCTTCGCATGGATCATGTATATTGCATCTAGCAATAGTCTCACATAAAGATGGAAATCTTTGTTTATTAGGAAACTCCACACATACAAATATGTCATAATGTTGTGGTTCCAAGGGCTTAAACCGTGCTTCTAATATCAACAATGTTTGTGAATGAGGTAAGCCCCTCTTTTGAAATTCTACAACAGATACATACCCAACAACTTTCCCAAATAGTTTCTTCTTGATTAATGATTCCATCATATCCTTATGTTTCTCATAATGAAAAACTCGTGCAATCAAATTTGGTCGATCATATGTAGATTGTCTAGGCAACAAAGCATCTACAATTTCCTGCCACTTAGGATTACATGTCATGGTGATAAATAAATTAGGCTTTCCTTTACTATGTACAATTTCCATAGCATCTTGATACAATTGGTACACGAATCTAGGTCCACCTATGAATGAGGATGGCAACCCTATTCTCTTATCCACATCAATTCCATTAATGTTATTGTCATTTTCATCCATTACATTTATCATATCACTCAATTCCCCATACATTTTAGTTCTCAAAGTTGCCTAATTATGATGACACCAAGCCAATATGCAAATCTCAATATTACAATAAGTATCAACAATGTATTGATGTAGCAAGTGGCCACAATGTAAGAGACATGCATTTGTGTCATCACGAATTTAAAGTCAATAAGCATAGTATTGCAATTGAGTAACACAATGTTTGTGAGACTTTGAACATCCAAATGAGGATCCACATAGCTATAAGAAACATGAATATGCCATCCATCCTCTCCATTTGGAAAGAGAAGTATATACAACAAAGACATATAGGCCTTACGCAAGTTCAAAATAGTAATCAAATACCCTTGCTAGTGCAAATTTGAATGTCGTGATATTCAAGAGTATCATCATCACCTTGTCCATGAATAATCACTACAACTTCACTAATTATTGGGACAGAATACTATCTAAGAGTGGATCGATTCTCAAATATTGTCATTCTTATTTCAACATAAGGATTGTCTTGCAGATTGGCACCCATTTCTCTAAAAATTTGAGCATAAACATCGTGGTCATGCATAATTTTTTGAAGCCCCTCTAATAAGTCAGGCAGACATAACCCCCATGCAATTTGATAACTTATGTTCGGTATGGTAAATATAAAGTTGTGCAAACTTTGGCATTTGACCTCCATTCTCACTTGGCAATATGGAACATATGTGATTGTATATTGAACCATGGACCTAAAAAGTATAGTTACTTCCATATTGAGGCAAAAGCTCATCAATTTTGGCACCCATTAAAACAAAAGCCAAACTGCTATTGTATTGATGTATGTTTTTTCTAAACTATGTACTCTATGGATGCAAGCCACCCAACAAACTATGTAAAGGTTGTGGTGGTTGTTGCAGGGGTGGTAAGAGATCTTTTCTACCTCTACAACAATGTTTTCCAATTGGAATAAAATGCATAATTTTTGTTTTAGAGCATCAAAGCTTTGCCAAGCAATGCTCACAAGCCTTAGAAAGCATACCAATATTATGCACACTTGGTTGTTGAAAGAGCAAAACAATTATCAATGGATGAATTTCCAAATTTTGTGTCATTTCATGAAGGATAGAACAAAGTCCATCACTTTGAGGAAGAAAAATTAGAGAATTATTTCCATGAGGCACTTCTTGCATCTCAATATTTGTATTGTTTAAGTTTGCATTGCTTTGTTGACCAATTGCAAGTACAAAACTTCCACACGCATGAATTCATG
Source organism: Lygodium microphyllum (assembly GCF_053477565.2). Taxonomy (NCBI): domain Eukaryota; kingdom Viridiplantae; phylum Streptophyta; class Polypodiopsida; order Schizaeales; family Lygodiaceae; genus Lygodium; species Lygodium microphyllum. Next base: position 117,881,170 of record NC_141145.1, read on the forward strand.
GAGGGTATAATTCTATTGTACACTATGTAAATCTTCTTGATGATGGATAATGCTATATCCATCTACATTCATTACATGTTGTACTTGTACTCTGACTCTTGATGCATGCCTATGCTTAGCCCTAGTAGTATTAAGTAATTATAAGTGTGGATTTAACCCATCACATGGATCCTTTGTATTTGGATTGTATTGTTGATGTGGCACTCCTAGTCTTTGAACACTTATATTGCTCCTATCTATCTCATCTTGATGTACACCAAGCATAGTAGCTATCGATATCAGATATTGCATTGTATTATACTCATGTCTATCTCTTGCAAGGTGATGTACTCATTATAATTGGGTTCTAACCCTTGCGGTGTGCCTTTGCTCACCTCAAGTAAATTTGAGTTTATGTGTACACATACTTAATATATGATTGGTAGTTATAGAACATATTAGGTGTACCATTGTAGTGGACAACCTAAAATAACAAGACATAAAAAGAACTTATCGATATTAGTTTGAAACAATTAAAAAAAAACATATAATGGCATTGTCAAATAGCACATCAATCTAGGAAATTGGAGTCACCTCAAAGGAAATAGAAAAGGACTTGAAGAGATACTATATTCAAGTGTTTGAATGGATATCCAAGATAAATTACATTATCAAATGTATTTTCTAAAATTGAAAAGCTTAAAAAGGCCAGAAAAAATAATAAATTTGAAACACCAATATATATAAAATAAGAATAAAATTATAAAATAAAAAAATACAAAATATAGATATAAGTGAGAGAGAGTGTGCAATCACATGAGTGTGCACGTGTATATGTGCGTAAGTGTATGCATAATTGTTCATCATAAGTCGATATTACGAAAGGTATTTCAAGAAATGTATAAAATACATTTGGTAAAATCTTTTATTAAGAAGAACACACTTTTTATACCATATGAATTTAAATATAAAAATCACAAAATCAAATATATGTACATATTATAAATATACATGAAAGAGTATGTCTATATGTGTGTGTGAGTGTGAACATGCATATGTGTATATTGTCATGGATTCTCAAGGGGGAGGTGTAGTGTGAAGGGTCTTTAGACGCCAACCACCTAGTCTTTAGCCCTTTCCAAGAAAGGTGTAATGGATTGAGTCTTGTTGTGCACTTCTAAGTAAAGAATATAAGGAAGTAGAATCTACATGAAAGGCATGGTGTTTTGGGTAGTTCTCTATGAGCACATAACATTGGTGGAGATGGCGGGCACAATCTCTCTTAGTGTTCTTTCGGGATAACCTCTTAGCATTACCACCATGAGCAGAGTTACCTCCCCTCACCATCATCCAAGCTCTCCTCCTTTTCAGGATGCCTCTATGAACCTAGAGTTTTTTGCAAAAACCACACACACACACCTCTAGAACACATGTTCTTAGCCATGTCTAACCTTCTTCTACAAGTCAACCACAAAAATCAATCACTAGTAGGGTTTCTGACAAACCAACAACTATGGGAACAAAAATCCAACCCCAAGGTTCACCCATGATAATTCTTAGGTTTGCCTATAGAAGACATTTTGACTTGGATCAACCGCATTGAAAATTTTGCAAGCTACCATCATTGGACGATGGAAATCTTTAGAATTACGCATGCTACTTGAGGGCATAGAAACAACATGGTTTGTCCAACAAAGCAATGAGGTTAAGATCAACTGGAATTTACTAAAATAACTCTTAATTCAAAATTTTGCTCATCAAAATGTAACACAATCGACTTTGCAACAACTTAATGCATTAACACAAAAAGTACATGAGCCAATCACCCAATTTTCTGTCAAGATGAATCAAATGCTCCTCAAGACTAACCCATCTATGTTAGAAGAAATGAAGCTTTACTTTCTATGGCCTCGATTACAACATGATATTTCGAGGTGCATTAGAGACTAGGGACCAACAACATTTCATGAAGCAATTTAGATAGCACAATGAATTGAAGTAAGCACATAATTTAATAGTCAATTGCAACAACCATTGTTTCCACCCTCACAACCACAATGGCAATAGGTGGATTTCCCAACTCCAGTGGAAATAGATGTCCAAAATACTCAGTATGTAGATCGTCGAAGGCTCCCTGATCGAGATTCCCAAGGTAGGCTGAAATGCTTTTATTGCAACATGTATGGTCATGTTCAACACCATTGTAGGAGATTAAGAGCAAGGCAACAAACACAAAATGTCTAAATTCAAGTGGATGAGTCAACAGCAACAATGGCAGTTTGGAAAACATCTAAGTGGATGGTTAATTGAAGGAAACCATTTGCACATTCAAGTAGCAACATCTTCCGATTGCATGGTGTGTTCTACTTTACATTTGCGAACACACCCCATGAAGCACTCTTAGTTTCTAGCAGTGCCATTTCTTCCATCAGTCAAGCAATTGTCACACAGTTAGGTCTACCCACAAAAAAAGCCTAGCCTATTTCTGTCCTTTTTGGCGACAATAAACAATTGTATCACTCTAGCACAATCACATAAGTGTCCTTTGTATTAGATCACACGACGTTTTTTCATAATTTTTATGTTCTACCCCGACAATTGTTTTCTTTTACTCTAGGGTGTGATTGGTTTCTCAAAACTAGAGCACATTTGAACTTTGATCACAACAATTTGGTTCTTCCAAATCAACTTCCTATTCCTTTTTTACATTCAGATAGATTTACCAATTTTATTTGTACATAAACTCATCATATAGATGCCACGACTCGCACAACTGATGTTAGGCACATTCTAAGCCAATTTCCAACACTATTTAGATCACTGTCTAAACCTTCTATAATTGACCTTCCTATTCATCACTCCATTAGAACCGGTGATGCTCATTTGATTTGGATCCTACTTTGCAGAAGATCCCCCAAAGAGACTGAAAAAATAGATAGAGCTTTAGAAGACATGTTACAAAAGGGAGTAATTGTCCCCTCTAGTAGTGATTGGGCATTTGAACCTCACATGGTATGCAAGGATGATGGCTCTTATTACTTTTGCATTGATTTTAGACTTCTCAATCAAGTGACACAACATGATGCCTTTGCTAAGGCTCGATGACATCCTAGATGATTTACGGCAATCAAAGTACTACTAATGACTATCTCTCACCTAGCCACCTACTTGCTTCCGATCCTACAAGTGTAGTGAGCTTACCTTGATGCCCGAATGAGTGGCCTCCTCCCTCAAGCACTCTGGTAGCTCCACGATCCTAGATGCAAGCTCAAGTAACCTCAAGCCTCCTCCCTTAAGCTTCATCCTCCATAGCCGTGCACGAGACAAGACAAGACAAGACAAGAGAAGGATAGAGAAGAAGATGGAGAGCTTCTCCTCTGTGACTCATCCTCACACAATCACTCCCTCACACTCTCACACTCCCTCTCTCAACACAAGCACACACAAGTAATGAGAGAGAAGACAAGAGAAGAAGCCACTTTAGCCACACACAAAGAATGAGCTTTTCATTCACTTTTTGAGTTTACATACAAGCCCTAAATCCCTTGGGCATCCAGAGCATCTTGCCAAGGTCCTCTTTTCCTATTCCCTTCTAGTTGCCTTATCCCTTCACTTATGCTCATCTTGATTTTACAATTTTCATAGGAGGGAGCCTGGCACTCTTTTACAAAATTATGGTGACGCCTTTGCATTTTAAAATGCGCCTTTACCTTCGACTTGACCTTTTGCGCTTTTGGCATTTTCTCTCTTATTTGTTTGTAGGTCTACCTTTGCATGATTTCATATTTTGAATTTTCTTTTTTTCATCTCGCATCAGGGTTAACATCATCATATTATTTTGTATTGTGCATTGCTAAGGGTATCGAAGTAGCAGATACTTCAAGGTGGGGTACCCTTTGCCCTTGGCAGGATTCCACATATGTCCATTGTCATTCTCTTGGCTTCAACCATTGGGGCTCCTTCCAATGCCATAGGTGCCAACTCATGTACTTTTCCCAATAGATATTGCACCCACATAATCATGTTGCTTTCATTAACCACTTATGTGGCTTCTTATGCTGGGGTGATTATCAAGGAAATGACTGGTGGGATTGTATGCATGGGGGCATTTTCCTTCCCTTCCACCCCACTGGTCTTTGCTCAGCTCCTCTACAACAACAATTAAGCCAGGCACATCCTCATATGTAGGGCTCATCATGGATAGCTCTTGAGATTGAGAGGGTTACTCCATTGATCTTCTTATAGCCATGGCCACTTGCTCCTCCTCCTCTTATCTTAGTCTCTCTTCCTCTTTCTCTAGTTTCTTTTAACATTCTTCTTCAAATCTGTTTGACTTCTCTTCTACTGTCCGAAAGCTCTCATCTTCTTTGTCCCATTTCTTTTTGTGTTCTTCTTCCAATCTCCTTAATTCTGCTTGGACGGCTTCTAGGTCTTTACCCCCCTCTACTATGGCTCTGGTCTTTTTGCTTGGGATTCTCAACATGATTCTTCTTCTTTCTCCCTAGCTTGATGATGCAGAACCATGCTCCCCTTGTTCACTAACTTTCCTCTTGCTTGAAGTTTCTTGCCATTGAGTTTGGCGGCGGTCAATTTCTCTCTTCTAACAACTTGTTTTCCTCCTCCTCTACTGAACTCTATTGAATTTTTCTTTCTTGAATTCCCTTTTGAGAAGGAAGCAAGAGGGCTCAATAGATCGGGAGAGCAATGCTCTTCTTGGATCGGTGATCGTTCAAGGGTCTTCTCCACTACTTCTCTTTCCATCTTTCCCACGGCTTCCTATATTATGGCTATCAAAGCACTTCTCCGAACCCTATGGTCGACACCTTGGATGCATGTATTTTCCTCTCTGATTTTGTTGTTGTAGTTGGAGACTTTCCTCTTGTTGCCCTTGGAGCTATTGCTAATACCTTTGTTGATGCCTAGATTATTTTTTGGATATAAGCATTTAGTTTACCTCATCTAATGTATTCGCTACAAGGCTTTCAAGTAAGGCACTCCTATTCTGTTCATAAGGACATTATATGTTTGACTTAAGAAGAGAAAGTGGACCATCTTTGCTTGCAGTCTAATGGTGGGCTTGAGAATATCAGTCAAGTTGATTCTGTCATTCTTCTAAAATTTCTTCTTATCCATTCCTAACAGCCCATAAATATCTCCCTTCGGCCTCTTTTTCAGCTTGTCCACTAACCCCAAGGCCTTCCCCACAACCTCGGGTTAAGTTCGACTTCCGCCCTCCTAGTGGCATCTCCCTATCTCATTATCACTATACCATTGTTCTTCTGGACAGCAAATTTTTTTGAAACTTTGGTACATTTTCTATGATCTATGTCGTGGACCACCTTCTCTAGGTGCTTAGCAAGATTGCACTGTTCTATTATTTGTCTAACTGCCTCTCTTCTGATATCACCAGCTCCTCTAGGTTATGGATGCTACATTATTTTAGCTGATTGAAGACGTGTAACTCAGTGGCTAAGCACTATTTTTTGTGTTCTTCCTCTGAGAATGGGAGATTGTTGGTTTTATCTGGCTGCTCTACCATTTGGGTTCCTGTCACCATCTAATAGTCCACAATAAGTTCTCTTTGAAGAACATTTCTTACATAAAATGCAAAGTGATTGGAGCCCCAAAAGAGACACCAAGGAAAAGGGGTTTCTACTGCAAGAAAATCTATCTTGTAACATCAACAAGCTTTTGTTTAATTCTTTAGAGAACCACAACAAGGAAAAGAATAAATCTTCACGTAGCATCATAGAAATAAACTCCCACGGATCTGATAGAATCAACCATAATCTTCAACATCTTTATAGAATCCATAAAAACTAATAAGAACACAAAAGAATATACCACTTTTGAATGGAAATAACCACATATGATTCATCTTCATTTTCTTCATAGTTTTGTCTCAAAATCTCTCATAGATAGACACATTGTTTTGATAGGATTGGCTATCTGTGACTCTCTCTTTCTCTCCATTCAATAATACATCATCTCCTCTCTACAATACTCAATAATCACTCGTAATAATCCTTCTTAGGTCGTGGATGCCCCTTCTAAGAGGTGTGTTTTATATGAAAGGTCACCAGAGCCACTAGAATGACTTTTCACAACTCATCATTGTCACTTCACTCAAGTCTTCTTTTGAGTCTTTAAAAGCTACTTCTTCCACTTTCTTGAGTTCTTTTGAACTTATATTCACCTCTTTCCAAGGCTAGAAAACTTTTCCAAAGTCATACATACATTCCACAACCCTTATAGAAGCATACAGAATAGAACTCATTATTAAAATTCTTTTTAAAAAAATATAATTGAAAAACAAATAAACAAATAAACATAAATAATATTAATCACAACACACAACACTAATCACAACTAACCAAACTAAATAGGACCACACTAACCTTACCTTGGTATTTCCTTTAAAAAAAAGGGTGTTCTATTTTTTTCCAGTTAGTGGATTTTACTTTTTTTCTTTTACTCATTGCATCTTGGGACTAATCTGTGCGCCCTTAGTTTCTTATATGCACACCCCTGCCAGGTATTTATTTTTTATATTTTCCGCTTTATTTATTTTGGTCGCCCCATAACCATGGTTAATTGTTAAAATGAACTTTAATCACCCACTTTCCCACGTGCGCTCATGCCAAACACACATTTTTTTAATAAAATAAAATAAACCAGTCGTTCACTTAACATGCGCTTCGTGTGCTACACAGATACATCTAAGTTTGTTTCAAAATGAACTCGCTATCACAAGTGCACGCACTATACAAAAAGTGATAAACACACACTTAATTTTTAATCAATGAATTTTCATTTAAAGACCTCAGTCTGGGTATCGGAGTCTGGGTTTTGTTTAAAGCACCGTTTCACTCTAATAATTTGTAATTAATATTTTAAGAAGGAACTGTCATTTTCCTGTTAAGGTTTAACACCTAACACAATTTCACCAATTTTTAAATAGTTTATTAAAACAAACCATTCATTAAAACTGATTCCTCTCATTGCACTTATTTTCCTTTTTAATAAATGCACTTCGTGGGATGGGCACGTGCAATCTTTTCGATTTGTAATTGCTTAACGAAGTTCTGGTCATGTTATGAGTTGGTTCTTGTTGTGTTATGGTTTGGTTTCTATGATACAATTACAGGTACGGTTTGTAGTTTTCTTTTTTGCCTAATATGGGGAGAGTCTAAGACAATAGAGTATGACACGGACAATCGAGTGATTGAACGGATACAAGAGACTCCAAGCCACAGAAAGCGTTTAGAAATCGACAAGGAAAATGGGACAGAAGGAGTATGAAAGGTTGCACAGTTGAGGGTGCATTCATGCATCCAATCCCGTCTGGCATAGGTGCAAGCATGAAGGCCAAGGAGCCTTATTGTGCAGTGTACAGAAGAGGATGATGTGTCCTACGATGATGTAGAGACCCATCCATGGGTGCATAGGAAAAAGAAAGCATACCTTACTCCAATGTCGTAATGTCTCTCAATCCTCACCTCTCAATGATTGTTTTGAGGACACACCAGTCACACTCTGACCCCCCTTTGTCGCACACTCTATTTGAGAATACATGAGGGCAACCCGTTCCTTACACCCATTGATGTAATCCTCACTTGCGCTTATGTAGAGGTTGTATGTCATGTGCACATTTGATGGTGCAACTGTGCATCCCGCCCTGTGTCAGCATATAGTGTGAGAAGGAAGGCCATGGAGCCTTATAGTGCAGTGCACAGGAACAAATCGTGTCTTGTGCATTGAGAGGCCCAACCCGTGTGTGCAACACTCCATTCCACATAGCTCACCTCTCATTTGAATTGAAGGGAAAGGATTGGTCACTCACCCCACCCTCTATCTGTCAAGATTGTGGGAGAGAAGGAAGGAGTCTCACTTGTAGCTTTCTCACTTACACAATGCGAGAATACACACACAGGTGGAGGCTGAAAATAGTTTTTCTCTTCTTAGTTGTGTAAGCCAAAAAGAACTCAAGTGTACAGAGAAATAGAAGAACTTTATATATGGGTCTCAAACCAAAACCAACTAACTAAGGTGGCATACTAACTGAGCCATGAACTAGAGTAGATAAGGATAGCTGTCATCTAGCTATTATTCATGGGCGGTGTACCAACTACATCTGCAGCTAACAAGTCGGTGACATAAATACACAACGGTCACCCTAGCATATCACGAGTGGAGCTCGATATCTCAACACTCCCCCTCAAGCTCAATCCCAATTCCTACACACCAAGCAGGTTTTTGAACTTGCACAGCTTCTCTACGCCCAATGCCTTCATGAATATGTCAGCTACCTGATCCTCTGTGCTGACATAAACTAGATCAATAAGACCTAGTAAAACCCTCTCCCGCATATAGTGATAATGCACCTCAATGTGCTTTATTCTAGCATGATATACTAGGTTATTTGCCAAGTATATACTGCTCGTGTTGTCACAATAAATGACAACTGGCCCATTTGTAGGCTGATGCATATCATAAAGTAGCTTATGCAACCAAGCTACTTCACATGCAGGCATTGCTGCACCCTTGTACTCAGCCTCTGTGCTCGACAAGGCAACTGTAGGCTGTTTCTTCTCCAAGTGATTGTAGCACTCCCAAAAGAGAATACATATCCACTGGTAGATTGTCTATTAGAAATACTACCAGCCCAATCAGCATCAGTGTATCCATTCAACTGTATCTGAACCCCAGTCTCATAAAATAGTCCATACTGTAATGTGGACTTCATGTACCTGACTATGCGTCTAGCCGCATCCAAATGTGGTTTCCTTGGAGCCTGCATAAACTGACTTACCAATCCAATAGCATAGCTCAAATCTGGCCTAGTAATAGTCATATAAATCAAACTTCCTACTATGCGTCAATACATAGTAGGGTCTTCCAGAAGCTCACCTGCATCTGCGCTCAGCTTCACATTCTGCTCCAAAGAAATTGAAATAGGCTTACAGCCTGTCATCCCATATTTGGATAGCATGTCCAATCCATACTGCCTCTGCAAGAGCCGTATCCCACTTGGTGATCTAATCACCTCAATGCCCAAGAAATAACGTAGCTCTCCCAAATCCTTCATCTCAAATTTCTGCTTCAATAGCATTTTCACATGAATGATATCTTCATCACTATCACCTGTCATAATCAAATCATCAACATAAATGACAAGTAGCATAATATCTTTCTCTGTTTTTCTAACATAAAGTGAGAAATCTGCCTTGGAAATCTAAAAGCCAATAGTATCAAGATACTGTCCTATCTTGTCAGACCATGCTCTAGGTGCTTGCTTCAAGCCATACAAGGCTTTCTTCAACCTACAAACAAACTCAGGATAAACATCATGCACATAACCTGGTGACTGCTCCATATAGATCTCTTCTTGCAAATCACCATGCAAGAAGGCATTCTTTACATCCATCTGATGTAAAGACCATCCCTTTGATGCAGCCATAGCAATGACTGCTGTTACGGTTACCATCCTTGCAACCGGACTGAATGTTTCTTCATAATCAATGCCATATGTTTGTGCATACCCCTTGACTACTAATCTTGCCTTGTATCTATTCACAGAACCATTTGCATTGTGTTTCACCTTATAAACCCACTTACAATCAATTGCACTCTTATCTTTAGGCAAAGGTACCAATTCCCATGTAGCATTTGCTTCCAAGGCATCCATTTCTTCATCCATGGCTTTCTCCCATTTTTCTTTTCCCATGGCTTGCTCAAAAGAAGTGGGTTCTGGTTCTTGTATCACTTTGACCATATAGGCATAGTGAATGGTTGTAAACCCATCATATTTCAGCTTATTCACAGGATACCTAGCTCTGGTAGACCTGCGCAAAGTAGGTTCACTCCGAGGTGCTCTCAAAACATCCCTGGTCTTCCTTACTCCAGGTGTAACAATAGAAGGAATACCCAACTTATCATCAATGCTCTGTTCTGAGCCATTGGATTCACCATCCACATAAGAGTGACCTGCATTCACATCAAACATGGGCTGATCTACCTTCTCTTTTCATTTTCGTGAAACTTGCATACCATTATCTGCATTGTTTTGAGGAGATTATCCTGATCTCAATCTGCATGTCCATGGCGAAGAATGTGAACCACTGCTAGAGGACACTCTAGGTCCACTAATATTTTGTGACTGCTGCTGTGAATTCTGTGCAGCATTATCATTTTGTGCATCTACATCATCAATCACATTTACTGGTTTATACCAGCTACTCATCTCATAAAAAACAACATCTCTGCTCATTGTAAACTTACGAGTAGAAGGGTTATAGCATCTATATCCTTTTTGCAGAGAGTAACCAATAAAGATGCACTTCTCAGCTTTTGGATCCAATTTGGATCTCAACTCATCTGGCACATGAACATAGGCAATGCAACCAAAAATCTTCAAATGAGAAATATCTGGTTTCATACCAGTATACCTCTCCTCTGGAGTCATCCCATGTATTGCTGCAGTGGGAGTCTTGTTCATTATGTAGACTGCTGTAGCAACTGCTTCAAGTCTTTTTCGTTGAGCATGGCATGAGATACCTCTCCAATATGCATGTTTTTCATTTCTGTAATTCCATTTTATTGTGGGGTATGACTACATGAATATTGCTGCTTTATGCCATGCTCCTGCAGGAACCTTGCAAACTCATTTGAGAGGTACTCTCCCCTTCCATCTGACCTTAGGCATTTTATTTGCAGGCCTGTTTCTTTTTCAACCATAGCTTTAAGAGTTTTGAACTGCCCAAACACTTTCACTTTTCTTTTTCATAAAATACACCCAAATTTTTCTGCTATAGTCATCAATAAAAGTGACAAAATAATGACAGCCTCCAATAGATGCATATTTAGTAGTCCACACATCAGAGTGGATTAATTCAAATGGCTTCTTACTCTCTTGAACATGTCTAGGAAATGGTTTCCTTGCATGTTTTCCAAATTGACAGGCTTCACATACCTTATGCATTTTTGCAACCTTGAATTTAAGTAATCCTGCAACAATATTTTGGGCTTGCATTGATTTAAGTCACTGTACATTAACATGACCAATGCGTTTATGCCAAATATCAATATTTGCAACTACACTGGTCCCATGTGCAAACATTGCTGCACTCAATTCAGACATGTCTACATCCAACGTAAACATTCTGCCCTTCTTCTTTCCTTTTGCTATCAAGCGACCGTTATTTTTCATATCCTCAACAAAGCATCCATGAGAATTAAATCTGACCTGCAAGCCCTGCTCAACCATTTGACCAATAGAAACCAGGTTCTTGGTGATATTCGGGACATGAAATACATCCGACAGGTATTTCTTTTTCCCATCCTGCATAGACAAAGAAATTTTTCCAATCTGCACAATAGGATGTGCAGTATCATCACCAGTCTCCACAAATCCTGGTTTTCCATTTTCCTTGCATCTTGCATCTATTCTGCATGACCTGTCATGTGGTTTGATGCACCTGAGTCAATATACTACACATCGTTGCTTTCTTCTGCACTTGTCACAGAATTGGTCATGTGCTGTACCATAAACAAATGCTTATTTCTGTCATCACCCTGTTTACTAGAAGATGCATAATTCCCTTGTTGCAATTTTTCATTCATGATGTCATTCTGCTTTTTATAGCAGTCTTTAGCCATATGACCCATTTTACCACAGTAGTAGCATTCAACATTGATGTTTGCATTTTGGCCTCTTTGCCATCCACCACGACCTCTTTGGCTCCCTCTGCCTCTAGAGTTACCACATCCTCCTCCATAGGATCGGTTTTCTTGAGTTTGCTACATATTCTGATTTCTACCATGGCCTCCAGATTGGCCTCCTCTACCTCTGCCTCTACCTCTTCCAGCATTTGAGTAGAAGACAACTTCTTTTGAAGTTCCTCCTAAGGAAGATGCACCACCATTTCTCTGCTCCTCAGAAATTAGAATAGTAATCAACTCCTCAAAATCAGGAAATCTTTCACGGACGGAAATGGATGTTCGGAACTGTACATAATCCTTTCCTAGACCATTCAAGGTCACAGAAACTAAATCATCATCTTCCATTGGTGGCCCAATGGAAGCAAATGCATCTGCAATCTTCTTTACCTTCATGTGGTACTCATTGATGCTCATACTTTCTCTTTGTACATTGTGCAACTCTTGCTTGAGCTGCATTTTCCTGGCTTGCATATTTGTGCTATACATTTTTGACAAAGTATCCCATGCCTCCTTTGGCGTACTTGCATCTTGAGTATGCACAATCATAGAGTCTGAAATACTGATAGACAGCCAGTACATAACTTTTCTGGCTCTCTCATGCCATCCTTTAAATGCCTGCATTTGCTGTTGATTGGGAACATCAGGAAGAATTGGTTCTTCTTCATTTCCTGCAACGAATTCCCAATATCCTTTTCCCATAAGGAAATTCGTCATTCTAAACTTCCATGCTTGGAAGTTGTTCTTGTCAAGTTTTTTAGTGACAATCTGTGAAAGAGAATCAGACGCCATTACAGAACACTGCAAAAAATTCTGTCACTGCAAAAAACACAGCTTCAGCCTCACAAGGGCAAATCTGCAAAACTGACGAAAGTGGTATTTGACCACACAGTCACTTCCTAGTGAAGATTTTGCATCAACAGGCAACAAGGATGATTCTGCAACTCCCAATGTCTCTACGCACAGGCATACGATGCAATTTCTACGAAAACTTTTCACCGACTTGTAGAACAGTGGTCGCACAGCAAAAAACAGTGCCTTTTACTGAGTGTGTGCGAAAAACTTCCGCCTCCAAAACAAGCCCCAAAATGGCCTCGAATAAAAAAAAACAGAGCAACTGAGGGCTAAAGCCCACACTCGCAGCATATACTGCCCTCTTGCTACACCGCGAAAGGCGTCTCAATCTGAGACAATGCACTCTTGTACTTTCCGGCTGTGCTACCTGCAGAGACTTGCTCCCAAACTTGAAAAATGAAAGCAACACTGGTCCTCTTACCAGAACGCCGCGAACTTGGTTTGCTTTCTTGAGCTCCTTACCACGAACCAGACTCTGATACCATGTCAAGATTGTGGGAGAGAAGGAAGGAGTCTCACTTGTAGCTTTCTCACTTACACAATGGGGGAATACACACACAGGTGGAGGCTGAAAACAGTTTTCCACTTCTTAGTTGTGTAAGCCAAAAAGAACTCAAGTACGGAGAAATAGAAGAACTCTATATATGGGTCTCAAACCAAAACCAACTAACTAAGGTGGCATACTAACTGAGCCATGAACTAGAGTAGCTAAGGATATTTGTCATCTAGCTATTATTCATGGGCGGTGTACCAACCGCATCTGCAGCTAACAAGTCGGTGACATAAATGCACAACGGTCACCCTGGCATATCACGAGTGGAGCTCGATATCTCAACACTATCTCACACTCATGATAGATACAGAGGGCATACCATACTCACAGCCCATCCTGTTAGGATGAAAGCTCGCATCACTCAATTGTTTGTTGATAAAGATCACTTTGTCTATTATTGTCATCAGGGTGTTGAAGATGATGCATACCCAGGGAGGTAGCCCATATATTTAGTATTATAGATTTTTTGGAGATCATGTTGTTTGTGTGAGGGAATCACATGTTATGCGGGGAGTACAGAGATAGCACACCAAGGGAGGTGGATTTGGAATTTCTTCTGAAAAAGTGTTTGCTAATGTGGGGTGTTACGATCTTTTCCATAGCCAGCTTCCTGCCCAAGGGTGTTTACCACCTTTGCGCGGAATGCGGCCTACTATGACAAGGAATTGCTTCATTTTCTCCCATAGTACTTTGTTTTTTTTTTCTTTCTTTTTTTGTTTTTTTTTCTCTTTTTTCCTACTCTCAAGGGTGTTTCCAGAAAAATAGGTTGGCATGAAAGGGACCTAAGGCGTTTTCTCCCATGATCGATATAACTTTTTTAAAAAAATAAAGAGAATGGTAGAAATACCATGTGTTGGGACCATCCTCACCACCACTGCTGGATCAAATGAGAGGAGAACACAGTAAGAATGGGAGGTATCTGGGAGGGGCTAGCAAAAGGATGTCACCTCATAAATAAGAGCATAATGGCTATTAATAGCATAAGGAGAAGGGTAATGTGACTCCCAAAAGGGAAAGGGTGAGTCAACTGTGATTGTCAAGATCCCTAGGGAAGGAAGTACTTCTTCAGGCGATAGCCATTGATTAGGAAAGGATCACATCAGAGGTATCAACTGTCTGGACTTGGACTAAGCCATTCAGATTGATGGTAAGTACCTTATAAGGACCCATCCATGTTGTTGAAGCTTGCATAAAAACTTGCCAAATTAGGAATCATAAGTGAGAACTAAGTCACCTTCCTTGAACTCTTTCTGCTTGATGAAGCTATCATGATAGACCTTTCTACGAGCTTGTGTGGTTTCCATGCACTGTAGGGACACTCTCCGAATCTCATCAAGACACTCCAAGAGCAAAAGATGGCGTTGTAGGGACTTCGGCATCTCCCAAGTGTTCATTGATGGCCATGCGCAGAGAGGGTAGCTCGAGTTCAAGAGAAAAGACGGCTTCTGTTCCATACACAAACTGGAAAGGAGTTTGTCCATTAGCTGCCTTATGGGAGGTTCGGTACACCTAGAGGGCCTCTGTAAGTCGATCATCCCAATCACGGTGATGTGTGGCAATTGCACTTGTCAGGACAAGCAAAGGATGCGATTGCTAACTCCAACTTGGTTGTTGGCTAAGGGGTAATAGGGGGTGGACTTGCGGTGGCGGATCTTATACAATTCTTTCGATTCTTCCATAATCTTGTTAAGGAAGTGCATACCTCTGCTGATAAGCTTTAGGGGACAACCAAAATGGGTGATGATATTCTCATACAAGAACAAGGACATGATATTACCATCATCCCACTTCATAGGTTTAGCTTCACACCACTTGGTTATGTAGTCTGTACATACCAGGATGTATCTATTCTGCTTCCTTTTGGTGGGTGGATCAATGGGGCTGATGAAATCAATCCCCCACTTCTCGAACGGCTTTAGGGGAAGAATGGGTTGTAAGGGCATGGCATTGGATTCGGTAGGCTTTCCCATTCGTTGACAAGCGTCACACCGTTTGCACTAATCATAAGCATTCTTATGGAGGGTTTTGGTCACCAATATCCTACAAGTAAGGCCTTTCTAGCTGTCACTTCTCCTGTGAAGTGTCTACCACAGGGCTCGTCATGGCATGCTTTCAATACTATGCCAATTTATTCTCTTGCAACACATCTTTGCAAGACTTCGTCCTTGCCTTTCTTGTACCTAGCGCCACCTAATAGGGTGTAGTGGGATGATTCCAATAGAAACTTCTTCTTCTCACAGCTCGAGATGCCAGGGGGATACTGTTGGGTTGCCAAGAGGTTGTTGGCTATGTCTGTGTTGTCGTGCCACTACGCGGGCACAGTGTGAAAAACTCTAGAGTGCATAATCATCCGACTTTCTTATTGATCAAGAGAGTCAATGTGATTTGAGTCATTAGTACTAGTGTGAGTCGCATGGATTATCCAAAAATACTAGATTTTTGGATAATTTTAGTCTATTTTTGATATTATTTATTGTAAAAATCCAAAAAAGTCAAAAAAGCTTCTAGATTAGGCTGGCATGCAAAAAGCAATTTACTTTTTCAGCCAGTTATGAGATTTTTCATAAAAAAGATAGATTCATGAAATCGTGCACGTCGCGATCACGGTAGATAGACTGAAAACTACACTTTGAATTGGAAGAAGAAGGAGTGATATAGGAGATCTGTGAACAGGTGTCCTAGAGTTTTACCCCCCTTTCGGAGCCAATGGAGCCATCAGATTTGGGTTCTGAGCAGTAGAGAAGGTGTTGTTATTTTGATCCACGTTTTTTATTCTACGAGGGAGCTCTAGGAGATCTAATGCTTAGAGAGTGCTTCTGAGTAGTGCCAGACAAAGGATTTTAGGTTCTGCCAATACATATTGATTTGATTCATTGTACTTTGTCATTATTGTATTTACCTCTTGTGTATTCTTTATCTTCTCTTCCATCTCCTATCTCTACTTCCTTCTACCTTTGATCCTCGGTGGATTCGACCTTTCGACAAAAACCCCTTCGACATTGTTAAACCCAACGTGAAAGGTTGTCAAAAGAAGGAAAGACAAGATGGAAGAACCTTCGAATACAATCTTGAGTGATGTTTTAAAACAGTTGGTGCAAAATATGAATATGCTTATGCAGGTACAACAACAACAACAATAGGTGATGCAAGATTTTGCTCAAACAGAAAGTATTGTGATGAATGCTTTACAAGCAGTTGAGCGTGAGGTGAAGTTATTCAATGGCAAGAATGTATTTGCATATGTACATACATGTGCTCAAAAGATAGAATTCTTTGGAGTGGCTTAACTTGAATGGAGCTGGTATTTTGTACATGTTACTGTACATGAATTGAAAGCGCAAATTATTGAATTATACATGTAGGATGCTGACTGGGTAGCCTTCAAGAAGACACTTAGGGAAGAATTTTACATTGAAGATACTAGTTTAATTATGTGCAAGACTTTTCAGGAGTGGGTTTTACAACCCAATAAGGGTCTTGTGGCTATAGAATTGTTAAGAGAAATTGAAAGTCGATTTGAGCAGTTGGATCTTGTAGAACAACAAGCTCTTGTAAGTTAGAAAATTGAATTGTTTCTACAAGAAATTGATCCTGAGCTTCAAGACAAGCTTGATGATTTGTTGGAGGATCAGACTATAGAGACAAGTTTGAAAATAGAGTGGAGACATGCCAATGAAGTTGTTACTGCACTTGTGAAAAAGCATAGAAGAAGAGAAAGATTGCATGTCTCTAGCTTGCCCACTGCTACGGGGAAGACAGTTGATGTATCCAGTAAGTCACCCAATTTTGTGGCTAACCCTATGGTTGTACCTGCTATTGTTTCCTCTATTAGGGAAGATGTATTGGATGAATTGGTCAAAGGTATGCATGAGCTTTAGTTGAAGGTTGCAAAATTGAATGAGAAAGGACAAGAGTGAAGGGGACGGGCAATAGTCCCTAAGCCAGGAAAAAGATGTTGAAGGGGAGCTATGGGGCTCTACCCTGAGACCTACAGACCGCTTATTGATCAATTGTTTCAAGCCAAGAAGCCATGGCTACCTCTCACATAGCCGACGTGCAATGCCTACCTTACGGGTGTAGTGAGCTTACCTTGATGCTCAATTGAGTTTCCTCCTCTCTCTTGCACTCCGGTAGCCCACGATCCTTGCGGGGCAAGCTCAAGCAACCTCGAGCCCTCTGCGTCAAGCTCCATTCTCCATAGCTGCGGGAGAAAAGAGAAGAGAAGAGAATAAGAGAAGATGAAGAGAGAAGATGGGGAGCTTCTTCTCCACGATCCCTCACTCTCACACACTCACTCCCTCACTCCCTCACTTCCTCACACTCCCTCAATCCCTCACTCAAGCACAAGCAAGAAGGCAATAAACAAGAGAAGAAGAAGAAGAAGCTTTGGCCACACACAAGAATGATATTCTCATTCACTTTTGAACTTTATATACATGCTCTACTTTTTGGGTGGTCATCCCCACTTTTTACATGGACGGCCATTAGCCTAGGCCCTCTTTTTCTATTTCCCACTATTCTAACTTATCCAATTTCCAACTAGTGCATACAATTTGCACAGGAGTGAGCCTAGCACTCTTTTACAAGGATTCGAGAGCGCTTTCACAATTGATGGTGTGCTTTACCCTTTTCTTTTCTCGAGGTGACATTGAGGCCTTCTGGAGAGGTCATCATTCAAAATTTTCAGGGTCTTGACTTCCATCCGGGGCGCCTTTTCCTTCCTTTGTCATGTGCCCTTTTGATTATCTCATTTTTCCATTTTCCCGCTCCTCTGCTCCATTTTCCCACTCCTTTGTGCTGCGTAAACATTATCCCCTCCTAGCTGAGTGCCAGTCCCATGGCGTTGTGGTGGGGAGTAGTGGGGTAGTTGGGGTTGTTGCTAAGTGGAACTGTTGGGTAGATAACCACAATCAAAAGGTGCTGTTGTGAATGATGTTCAAAGAGTAGAGAGAGAGAAAGGGAAAGACTCCATATCCATGAGCCTTCAGGCTCTCAAGCTCATTCCTTCATTTCCACACACTATACTAAAAAGCACACTCACTCTACAAGATAAAGTGACCTAGTGTAAATGTAGACTACGGGTTAGTAGTCACTGACTGACTACTAACCCGATTTATTTAATGTAGTCACATGTAGAAAGCTATACACACTAGCTGTCATAGATGTCGGTCATAGATGAAGACACACTGACGGTGAGCTTGATTTCTAACACTCCCCCTCAAGCTCAAAAACAAAACTCAAATCATTTGCATCACTCCAAGTAGCTGTCTAAAGTGAATGAACTTATCTTTACCAAGTGATTTGGTAAAGATGTCTGCTACTTGGTCTTCAGTCTTCACATGCTCCAAGTCAATTTGATCTGCTAAAACCATTTCCCTGATGAAATGGTAGTGAACCTCAATGTGTTTTGATCTTGCATGATAAACATGATTGCTTGCTAACATAACACTGCTCAAATTGTCACAGTACAGCTTGCCTTTGCTATCCAAGTGTACTCCCAAGTCATTCAGCAACTTCTGTAACCACTTAGCTTCACAGGCCGCTAAGGCCGCACCACGATACTCTGCTTCCATACTGGACAATGAAATTGTAGGCTGTTTCTTACTCTGCCAACTGATCATGCTACTACCCAATCCAAATGCATAGCCACTGGTTGACCTCCTGTCATATGTGCAACCAGCCCAGTCAGCATCAGTGTACCCCATCAAGTCAAGGGGTTTCCCATATGCATAAAACAGCCCATGATCTGTGGTACCCTTTACATATCTCAGAATTCTTCTGACTGCATCCAAGTGTGGATTGCGAGGCTTCTGCATGAACTGATTGATCAGCCCCACAGCATAACTCAAATCAGGTCTAGTGATCGTGAGATAGATCAAGCTGCCTACCATCTGTCTGTACATAGTAACATTCTCAATCTCTGTCCCAACATCAATCTGCAGCTTGACATTCTGCTCCAAAGGCGTATCCATAGGCTTGCAATCAGCCATACCATATTTCTGTAACATGTCATGAGCATACTACTTCTGTAGCAGCCATATGCCTTGAGGTGTAGAGACAACCTCAATCCCCAAAAAATATTTCAGCTCTCCAAGATCCTTGACCTTAAACTCAGCCGGTAAACATGTCTTTATTTTTGCAATCCCATTTTCATCATCTCCTGTAATGATTAAGTCATCAACATAGACAACTAGAAAAACATAGCCACTATCTGTCTTCTTCGCAAACAGACTATGATCAGCATCTCCCAATCGGAAACCATGTTGCTGTAAATAACTGCTGATGCGAGCATTCCATGCTCTGGGTGCCTGTTTCAACCCATATAATGCCTTTTTCAGCCGACATACATGTGCTGGAAATTTTGGATGTACATAGCCTTCAGGCTGTTCCATGTAAACCTCTTCCTGTAATTCTCCATTGAGAAATGCATTCTTTACATCCATCTGCCATAGTTTCCAGCCTCTAGCTGCTGCCAAAGCAATCACAGTTCTAACTGTAGCCATCTTTGCTACAGGGCTGAAAGTCTCCTCATAATCAAGACCATACTGATGCGCATACCCTTTTGCAACCAGCCTGGCCTTATATCTTTCCAATGATCCATCTGATTTACATTTTACCTTATACACCCACTTGCATCCAATAGGTGTTTTGCCCTCAGGCAATTGTACCAAATCCCATGTACCATTTTCAGCCAAAGCTGAATATTCCTCATCCATAGTAGCACGCTAATTCTCATCTGAAATTGCCTCATCAAACTTACTTCGTTCTCTAAAACCTATTACTTTCGTCATATAAGCATAATGACAGGCTGAATATCCAGTGTAAGTATACTTGTCAACAGGTCGTCTGACCCTCTCTGATCTCCTAAGCTGTGGCTCACTGTGAGCTTGCCTCTCATGAGGCAGCACATAACGGCTCTGTCTAGCACCTGGCGTCATAATAGACGGAATCCCCAATTCACTATCTAAGCTGTCATTGCTAGATGAATCATAACCTGCAGTGAGTGGACCTGTTACATCTTCAAAAACCTTTTCTTTTCCCTTATCTGTTCTCCCCCTCACTGACATATCCGTGTCAGTGGATGCAATAGTGCGACTCCGTAATCGTCCTGTCCAAGGACTCGCTGTAGATGATACATCATCTGTCTAACCAGTCATGGAAGTACTCTCTGCAAGAGTATTTTCAGCATGACTCATACTGGGTGAGCCATCAGTAGGCATTGCAACAGGATTCCCATACCAAGATGCTAACTCATCAAATACCACATCTCTGCTTATGAGTGTCTCGTGCGTAGAAGGTACATAACACTTATAAGCTTTCCGTTCCTGTGCATATCCAATAAACACACTTTTCACTGCCTTAGGATCCAATTTCTTCCTCTTCTCATCCGGTATATACACATATGCAATGCTGCAAAATACCTTCAAGTGTGAAATATCAGGTTTATGACCATACAGCCGTTCATACGGAGTGACATCATGAATCCCTGTTGTAGGGGTTCGATTCAGTACATATACAGCAGTCACCATTGCTTCAGCCCAATAACCATTTGGCAGACATTTTTCATTCAGCATAGCTCTAGCTGACTCCATCAAAACCCTGTTTTTCCTCTCTACAACACCATTTTGCTGCGGTGTATAACTGCATGTGAGCTGTCTTTTGATCCCATGTTTAGCAAGATACCTGTCAAAGTAGTTTGAGATATATTCACCTCCTCCATATGATCTCAAACATGATATGTAACAACCCAATTCATTTTCAACATGTTTCTTGAAGTCTTTGAACGCATCAAACACATCATCCTTATGTTTCAAGATATAAAGCCAAGTGTACCTGTTGAAATCATCAATAAATGAGACATAATATCGTGCACTGCCAAAGGAAGCATTATGTGAAGGACCCCAGACATCAGAGTGTACCAACTGTAAAGGCCTAGTGCTGTTTTTTACATGTCTCATGAAAGGAAACCGTGCCTGCTTCCCAAACTGACATGCAGGGCATACATGACCAAAATCATTATACTTGAATTTAGGTAATCCAAGTACTACTTCTTTCTGCTACATAGATTTCAGCTTTTGTACATTGACATGTCCAATCCACTTGTGCCAAATCTCTACATCCCGAATGGCACTCTCATCATGTGCAAACATGGCTGCCTTGAGTCCCAGAATGGTCGCATCCAATAAACATACTGCCATCCCTTCTGCCCTTGGCAATTAGCTTGCAGCCATTTCCATACTCCTCAATGAAACATCCATCCTTGTTAAACCTCACTTGCAGATTCTGTTCTGCCATTTGACCCACAAATAACAGATTCTTTGTTATGGTTGGTACATGTAATACATCATGTAGGCCTTTCTTCTTTCCATTAGGCATCATAAGAGGAACAATCCCTTTATGCTTTATGTCATGTTGGGTGTCATCCCCAGTACATACATGACCATGTGTACCTGCAACCATCTCATCAAACCACTCTCCATGCGAGGTCATGTGGTTTGACGCTCCAGAGTCAATGTACCATCTGTCATCTCTATCATGTCTCGATGCATTTTTAGATACATGTTGCATGGCAAAGAGTCTATCAACTGACTCATCATGAGCACCACTAGAGGATGCATAATGCCCATGCTGTCTGCCCTTTGCCTTCATATCTCCTTGCTTCTTGTAACAATCCTTTGCAATATGCCCATACCGGCCACAATAATGGTAGTCCTTGTCCCTGTTGGACTGATCAGACAACTGCCATGAACCAGAACCACCACCTCTACCTCGGGGTGATCTCCCCCTACCTCTAAAACCACCAGATCCTCGCTGGCCCTGTGTATTGACACCATGCCAATTACTCTGCTGCTGCTGCTGTCCATAAGTGTTACAAGTGTCACCACGACCTCGAAATGAACCACGACCTCTAGATCCTCTGCCACGCTGGCTAGAGTACAACACAGTGTCTCTACTCTAAGATGCCCTAGAACCTGTATTCAAACCAAGTTTGACTTCCTCATGCAGCAACAAAGCAACTAGCTCTTCCCAGTTAGGGGGCTCTTCTCTGACAGAAATGGAAGTGTCAAAAGCTTTGTACTCTTTGCCTAAGCCATTCAAAGCAACATCAATCATATCATCTTCTGATACACTTGAGCCAATAGTAGCAAGTTGATCAGCTATGGTCTTAATCTCCGTGGTATACATCTGGATGCTCTTGCCATTCCTAGACATATTATTGAACTGCTGGTTCAACTGAATCTTCCGTGCATGTGTCATGGTTCCATAATTTCTCATCAGTATATCCCAAGCATCCTTTGGAGACTCACATCCAGCGATTTGAATTACCATAGCATCAGATATACATAAGGAAAACCAATGCAACACCTTGCATGCTCTTTCATTCCATAGACTGTAGGCTCTTTTCTGTTCATTTGTTGGATTGTGTGCAGGCAACTCAGGAGCAACTTCATCTCCTGTACATAAATCCCAATAACCTCTGCCAACCAGAAAGTTTCTCATTCTGAATTTCCATAATGTAAAGTTCTTATTATCCAACTTCTCTCCAACTATCTGAGTGATATTGTTAGTCCCATGTGCATTAGCCATGATGCAATAGACTGTCTATCAAGTGCCTGACTTCCTACAGTCCAATAAGTATGACTGACTAAGTTCAGTCCGTAACAGTTTATGACAGTTTTCTGCACTAAATTGCAGAAAAAAAACCAGGGTATTTCAGCCCACTGACACCCCAAAACAACCCTCAAACAAGTGGTCTCAACTATAGATATAACTGTCAATACATAAGCTATGTGTTTGCTTCAGCTTAAGCTTATGTAACCTTACTGCCAGGGTACATACATGCAGTCTGAAAACTGTAAACTGTGAGTAACCAGCAGCAATTTCAAGTCCAAAATTGAGTGGTAATCATGTCATACATGTTCCAAAATCTCCCAGGTAGCTGCTAGTACATTTGGCAGTCAAGACATGATCATAAGGGCACAGAACAGTGCATAACCAGCACATACAAGTGTCAACAAATTCAGTTGCAGGTTGCAGTCAACTAGAATTCAACATACCAAGCTCCAAGCAGCTCCAAAATGTCTTTTGACCATGTCATACATTTACTTTGTAGTGGCAAGCTCAATACATGAGCATCTGAGTAGGCATAGACAACCTGTCTTCATTGACCAATGGCATAAACCTCATGAGCTATTTGTAATTAACCAGGACAGTGTAACTGCATTTATTTTAGCTTCAAAATTCAGTTTTCAATGATGCTCATTGCTTGCTTCAATTCTCCATGCATTCAGCATGTATGGGCCAGTTCATATAGATGATGGAACCCCCAAGATGACCTGTATTGCTTCAGTAATGCACAGTACTTGTCATTGACTGTGTATGACAGTTTTCAGCCTGTCATTGATTTTCAGATCTGAGTATTCTGAGCAACTATGTATGAGAGTTTTCAGCCTGTCATTGATTTTCAGATCTGAGTATTCTGAGCAACTGTGTATGACAGTTTTTAGCCTGTCATTGATTTTCAGATTTGAGTATTCTGAGCAAAAGATCTCAGCTCCAAGACATTTGATCCAATGTATACATGCTTTGACACATTCTTGTGCTCCAAAGATGCCTTCTGAGTGTAGTACAAGGCTCATGTGTGTCAGTAATGACTGAATGCATGCTGTCCATTCATGTTTACAGCAGTTCAGAAATGATTACAGGTCTGTGTCTGTCACTCCAGCTCATAACAGAGCTCCCACACAAGCATTTACTCCTTGCACGCTTCAAATACCTTCAATAGTGAGCATACATGCTCTATGAACCTTGTCCAGGTGCTCCACTGAAGATTGATAGGTTGTTGTCCACTCAGATCAGCAGGCGCAGATTTTCAGACCAGGGGGCGCAGATTTTCAGGCACACGTTGCTGTCCACTCAGATTAGCAGGCAGATTTTCAGACTAGGGGGCGCAGATTTTCAGGCACAGGTTGCTATCCACTCAAATTAGCAGGCAGATTTTCAGATCAGGGGGCGCATATTTTCAGGCACAGGTTGCTGTCCACTCAGATTTTTAGGAGGCAGTCCACGCTGATTCAGATTTTCAGGCCAGTCCATGCTAATTCCTTCCTTTGACTATGGCTTCATTTGCAAGTGTCCAGCTTCTTCCTCATTCCTTACTTCCATCTCCTTTGCACTGCAAGTTGTCATGCCCATTCTCCCACAGCCTCACGGATGAGGCTCTGATACCATGTTCAAAGAGTAGAGAGAGAGAAAGGGAAAGACTCCATATCCATGAGCCTTCAGGCTCTCAAGCTCATTCCTTCATTTCCACACACTATACTGAAAAGCACACTCACTCTACAAGATAAAGTGACCTAGTGTAAATGTGGACTAGACTAACTAACTCTAGTCTAGTCATGTCACTAACTACTAACCTGACTTATTTAATGTAGTCACATGTAGAAAGCTGTACACACTAGCTGTCATAGATGTCGGTCATAGATGAAGACACACTGACGGTGAGCTTGATTTCTAACAAATGAGAGGTGATGGAGTTTGATTAACGATGACCGGGAGAGATTCCGGCGTGCTTTAGACTTCATGAAGATGCTCGACATTTCTCACATAGTTGTAGCTCCCATTTTGCGATGGCTGATAAAGGTTTTGCATGGGCATCTCTAATCCTTTTCATTGCCAGCTGGCTGTTGAGAACCATGTAGCCATGCATCCCTTGTTGCTGATCCGAAAGCACTTAATCAATAAGCAATCCGTAGGTCTAGGGGTTTGAACATACATTTGGAGAATACGAGGTTCCAAAATCTATGCCAATGGTGGGTCCATCACTGAGTTTTCCTTCTGCTTGATTTGGTTCAGTCATGGTAGCCATCAATAGGCAGATGGTCGGCTACATCAAGCATGTTGGTCCATCCAACCATCGGAGTATGTAAAAGCTCATGAAGCTGTTGTAGTGGTGTCCTGTCCGACTCAGGTAAAAATTCCTGGTCATTAGCGGATGTTGTGGATGATCTTCTTTAGCTGGGTAGCCATTCACTGAGTCACGATCATAGCCTACAAGAGAAAGTTGTGCACTCCCTAAGGGGTGTATCTCTCTCAAGGTGTGGTGTAAAAGCATGTGTAGTGGAACTGGGAGATGGGTCTAACCTTGGGTAAGCCCTTGGTAATGTCCCACACTTGAGGACCCAGTTCGTGTGTTGTTGGATGTGCAGTGCAAAACTTAGGGTAACAGGTTTGGAAGTCCTGCCCTTGATGTGCCCTAAGCGTGAAGTGGGGGAGGGGCTAGGTGTAAACCCTAGGTGTAGTGAGTGAAGTAAGCCCTCGTCCTTTTTTCTTTTCTCTTTTTCTTTTTCTTCTCTTTTTTTTTGAAGATTTGCATACAAGGAAGATGTCCGGGCTAATGCCTATCACCTTCAGCTGGATTACGAGGAGGTCACAAGCATTGGGATAGGAATGTGTGACTTTGTAGATATTCTTTAATACCGGCCTGGGCCTTTAGAGGTGTGGATGACAAGAAAGGATGATTGCACCTCGTGAAGCAGGTATCACTCATATCCTCTAAGATTTCTAGGCAAAAGGAGGGAAGCAGGGTTGCCCTCATCATTAGTCTAGTCATGGCTCTACTATCTATCCCTAGGTTGATGTCAAAAAAGAGTGGAGGGAGGTGGGCTTCCTCAGCTGTGGGTCTCTGTATTAGTAGGAACTTGATAAGCCTAAGATAATTACAGGTAGTTAAGAAGGTTGAATCTGGGCAAGAAGAAAATTCTGCGAGGAAGCGGTTGATAGATGGGAGGAGATCCTCTAACCTAAAGACTAGACATTCCTCGGGTCTCCGGGCATTAATATTATATATCTTAGGAAAGTCTAAATCCCCATGAATATTTCCATCATAGTCAACTCCATGCCTATGGGGGTAGGGCATGTAGATGGGGTCATTGCATTCTTTAGGGAGCGAGCTACAAAAGGCGGTCTAGGCATCAAAATTGGTATCCCAAATCCTCCTCCGCCACTTCGACTGTGCCTTGTAGCCTTGGACGATTTTGGGAACCCTGTTTACCTTGTCTTGCTAGTAGTCTTCAGGCTCTTGCCTCCATCTAGTTATTATGAGGCTTCTTTCCTCTATCCACTTGTTTGCAAGATCATTAACCAGATCCTTGATCTTGGCTAGAATGCCTAGAGGCAAAGCACGGTCTAGAGAGTGTGGATAAGCAAATGAAAGTTCAAATGACCTCGTCTGGAACTCTTGTTGACACCATATGACCAATTTGTGAGGCCAATCGATAGGATGGGGATCCCCCCGTAGTGGCACATGCTCTTCAAGGAATTGTCTTGGTAGTGATCATGCTCTACGTTGGGCTTCCTCTGCTAGTTCTTGTCTTCTTCTTCTGGCTGCCACAATGCGCTCGGGTATATGCGCATCTTCGGGCTCTTCAAGCGGGAGGTCTGGTAGAGGTGGACTAGGCATTCTTTGTTGCTCTTCTTCAGCATCCTGCTCAAAGTCTAGACCCTCTTTAACATTCTGCTCAACAACTGATGGAACTGCTTGTGGTGGTGGTGGTGGCTGCTCATGCTCTTCAAACCCAATTTCCTTAAGCTCAACAGTGGAGAAGCCGGCACGGCGTAGGTAGTGAAATTGCTGCTCTTTTGTGATTCCTGTGCTTGTTGGAAGCTCCCGTACTTTAGTTCTTGGGTGATCAGTTCTAGATTCCTTCTTACCTTCTCCACTGAATCATGGCCCTCCGCCTGGGTGATGTGTAGTATTGTGCTGAGGAAGGCTTGCCTTTGTGTGTTGGCACATACATCAGTAGCTTCTGCCCTTAACTCTGCAAGCACTCTCTCGCACTCAGCCCACTGCCAAGCGTTCTGTTAAATCCCTAACTCTTTCAAAATTGTTTCTTTCCCACTCACTGGCTCTCTCGTCCATCTCCTTTCTTCCCTCCTCCAGCTCACTTGCCAAGGTTTTCACAACCTATTGCTGCTCATTCGTTAAGAACCAGAGTTTGTTCCTTTCCCTGGATTTTCAAGCCAACTGTTCTTCAGCAATTTCTTTTGCCTGATTTGCAATGCTGAATCTTTTTTCTACCTTAGCAAATAGCTTTGACTTTTCTTACACAAGTTGCTCGTGACTTTGGATCTTTATGAAGTGTAATCTTCTTTGGGCGAAGGCCATGGGCATGAGGGCCTCTATGTCTCCCTTGGTAATCTCCAATGCATCTTGTAGCCGTCGTGCCTCATTCTGCAGCTTTTGTGCTTCTGCTACGGGAACTCTTGGCCTTTCCTATTCTAGGAACTATATTTCTCTCTCTAATCTGTCTTGTTCTTCAAGTTCATACCATAGCCGGAAAGCCATGGCATCTTCTCGTTGCTCATTTGGCTCGCCCTCCTAAGCTTCTATCTATTTGTACCTTTCTAGTTCTGCAGTTCTCTGTTACAACTCAGCATACTGCTGCACTAGTAACTTCAAGCTTCGTTGTTTTGCCACCAGGTTTTGCTCTTCATCTTCCAGCCTTTGTCTTAGGCGGCTCTCATTGTCCTGGGCTTCCTTGGTATTTGCTTCCAGCTGATCTTGTAGAGTTTTCACTTCCCTTCTTCGGTCGGCTCCTTGCTTTGAAACTTCCAGCCTTAAGGCTATCGAAGTTTCATTTTCTTTCTCTAAATCTACCAGGGCTATCTTCTTTTTTTCTTTTGCCTTGTCCAATTGTGCTAGAAGCTCAGCCACATAAGTGTCATAGTCTGCACCAGATGGCATGGGAGTAGGGGCTTAGTGGTTGATGCCTCTAGCTTCTGTCATTTTGGATCTTGCTTAGACTCGACATTTGCGGCAGCAGGCCTTTTTGCTCTGGCTTCTGGTACAATTTCAGCCACTTTACTAACAAGTAGTTACATAATGTTCATCAATTGGGCCGTGTTTAGAGAGGGCATGGGTTGCGGGGTGGTTGTGGTTGTGGTGTCAGTTGGTACTGGCATAAAGGAGGAGGGCAGGGGGTGCAGTAGGGACTTGCCCTTGCCTACAACTACTGGGGATGTTTCCACACTGCCACTTGCTTTAGCTTCATGGCAGGGACTCAAAGGATCGATCTCTCCTCCCCCATGGGTTTCTTTGACAGATCTATGAGTGGCCTCTGCCAACTCAGCAAGTTCTTTCATTCTTAGTTCTTCGGCTTCCTCCTCTATCCTTCTTTGCCTCTCTTCTTCTGCCCTCTTTGATTCTTCTCTAATTTTTTCGAGTTCTTCCTCTTCTTTTTTCCTTCGTTTCTCCTCCACCCTTCTTGACTCTGTTTGAGCCCTCTTCATCTCGGCTCGCTCTTCTTTGCTCAGTCTTTCTTTCTTCTCCTTTTGGCTCTTGTCACTCTTCTTTTGCTCTCGTGGTTTAGCCGCTTGAGTAGGTGGTACCTCTAGCTCTCCTTTGTCGCTTATTGTCCTTTCACTAATCGAGCCTTCTTCCTTACGGTGAGGTGAGCTTTGATACACAGCTTGCTCTTCATCTACACCATCATCCTTGATAGCCTCATGGATGATTGCCATCAAGACACCGCCATGTGTGATTGTGGAGGCTTTCGAGGCAGGATTTTTCCTTGTGGATCATGCAGTAGAAGCAGGAGACTCCCCACCAACTGGTGCTGCGGCTGGAGCTAGGAGCGCGGCTGAACTCTTGATAGTTTTCTACACAAAACCATTCCAATCCACCTCCTCTGAAACTCCTATAGCGATGCTCTTTAGTAATGGCACCTCGATTCTATTCATTAAAGCGTTGTACCTCTGTCTTGAGAAAAGGGCGTGGACCATTTTAGCTTGCATCTTTGTTGCGGGGTTTGGAATATCAGCCAAATTGATTCCATCCACTATGTGCACACCATCTTTTTTGACTCCCATCATGGTATATACATCTCTTCTTGGGTGCCTCTCCTTCTTGGACATAAGCCCCAGGGCTTCTCGACGATAGTTGCATTAAGGGACACTTGCACCCTTCTTTCATGGTCACCAGTCCTTATTGTGATCGTGCCACAGCTCCTATCTTCATCAAAGCTCTTTAAAAAGTCAGCGCATATGCTGTAATCTACAGCCTGTCTGACCTTTTCCACATACTTTCGGAGGTTTCATTTATCCACCAACTCCTTCACTGCCGGCTCTTCCAAGATGGCATCGTCTAAATTCAGGGTATGTTTGAACGTGAACTCGCTAAATCCATGTGTCTCAACACTGATCCCATACTTTGTCAGCTCCTCTTCAGTGAATGGAAGTTTACCCCCCTTTTCTTGTCCTGCCATGGTAGGTGCCTGTCATTACACCATGCCAATATTAGCATTATGAATTGACTCATCACTAACAAAAACCCAAGAAAGAATACGTGTGACAATTTGCCGTGCTGCTTCAGAGGTATGAAACTTGGAAATAATTCAAAAGCAACATCTATTTCCTTGCATTCTTTCCTATTTAAATTCAATTGATCATTTTCATCCATCACTACACATTGCTACATCATTTTCTCCCATTGGAGTCGCAAGGCATACCACATTTGTAAGAATGAAGAATCAGAGCTGGCAAGCTACGTGAGCTCCTCCAGTTCTTGTTTAGGTAGCGAGCAAGCTTGTGGTATGAGGTAATTAGTCTTCTGAGAATGGCTTGCTCCTTTGAGATTTCTCCATTAGCGATTAATTTAGCGGCAATTTTGGGGAATTTGACGGTCATAAATTCGTAGTCTTCCCAAGTGCATGGCAACACACGAACATCAGAAGCAAGGGATTCATCGAGAAGTCCTAGGTCAAGCCTCTCATAGCTCCTAGAGAATGTGGTGAAGGTGTTATCTAACACCTTGATGCATGTCACTATGTCATCTCCTGAGGTCTCAGCAAGATCCATGGCCACTAAAAGGAAAGATCGTCTTTCATACGAAGGCCTGAGACCTGTTGGTGGTGATGGTGCAATCGGGATGGACGGTGGTGACTCCATTGATGGCATCACAAATGGGACTTTGCACTTAGAAGCACTTTGAGATGCTGCAGGGGGCTCCAATGGCATAGGAGGTGTGCTGCATTTTATCTGAGCCCGCATGGTGGTGCTCAACTCCTCTGACTTGGATAATTCTGGGGCATCTAGCTTTGGACGATAAATGTGTTGGGATTCATTAATCACAACCGATGCTGGTCTAGCTTGCTTTGCAGCTTGGGCTCCATAGTGAGGTTGCTTAGAGTTGAGCCTCTTGAATGTCCACTCTTAGGCACCCATATCTAGGGGTTGCCCTCATAATATCCTTGTGCTCACAAGATATTTTTGGGGATCCATCGCGGCATGGTCGTGTGCCTACGTCGATAGCGTCAAAGCTGCCTCTTAGACTGATAGTTTTTGCATTTAGAAGCACGGTTCTACGGTTTACAAGGAGGTGGCTCTTGTCATTTTGGCACCCACATGAGCGTGGAATCCTTGGCCTTGTGAATGGCCTTGGTGGGCTTGGTTCTAGCAATTTTAGCGTGGGGTGAGATATCACAACCCTTCTCCCTAGGCTTGCTCATAGGCATGGTCATAGGGGTCTCTATCGGTGGCTTTGCACTTGTAGAAGGATCAAGATAACCCTTGCTGAAAGTAGTCACTATGCGCACATTGCCTATAGCAAGATGGATGCGATCTAGGTTATAGTCCACATTGCAGTTCGTCTGCTTTTTAAAAGTGCGACCTAGTAGTGACTTATTAACAGCCCCTTTAGTGTTTGGCAACACATAAAAGAAGACTAGTATACTTTCAGACTCGATAGAGATAGCCACTTTGCATTTTCCTAAGAGTGAGTAAGTGTTGCCCCCAAATAGGTTGAGTTTAGCGTTTGTGGGCTGTAATTTAGGTTGACCAATGTGTGTCCAATGGTCATGGGTCAAGATATTATAGTTGGCAACTTCGTCGATCAAGGCATCAAAAGAATACGTCCGTTCTGTAGTGACCGTGATTCGTAGGTAGGCGGGTGCCACTGCTTCTTCATCTTGATCTGTCAGTTTGGTAATATTGGCCACGCAGACATTGACAGGGGCTTTAAGGATAGGTGGCTCGTGCAACGGATGGGAAGGAGGATAGTACTTTTTCATGCGATTGCCATTGAAAAAGCCTATTCCTTCACCTTTGAGCATCTCCAATTCAACATTGCCTGTTCTACTAATTGTACGTACTCGGAAAGATCCTAGTCCTCAAAATTTCATTTTCTATTTGTGACCCTTCACAGAGTATAGTAGAACGAGGTCCCCCTGATCAAAGTTGTGCTGTTTGACATTCTTGTCAAACCACATCTTTCTTCGTGCCTCCTCACAAATCAGAGCGTGGGTGGCTAAGAGTCGAGTCTCCGTGAGATGCTCTAACTCCACTAAGTGGTTAGTCCAAGCCTCTCTTCCCTCCCAATGCTCCTGGGTTGCTATCCTTAAGCTAGGGACAAAGAACTCTTAGGGCAGAATGGCCTCCGTTTCATAAGTCAGTCTAAAGGGCGTTTGTCCTACAGCCGTCTTATAAGCTGTATGATAGGCCCACAAGGCCACCATTAATTTGTTATCCTAGTCACTTCGTGATATGTATACCACCTTCATAAGCACATTGACTAGGATTTTATTCATGGATTCTGCTTGGCCATTTGCTTGAGGGTAGTAGGGCGAGG
The DNA here is from genome assembly GCF_053477565.2 of Lygodium microphyllum. Classification (NCBI taxonomy): domain Eukaryota; kingdom Viridiplantae; phylum Streptophyta; class Polypodiopsida; order Schizaeales; family Lygodiaceae; genus Lygodium; species Lygodium microphyllum. The sequence continues at coordinate 117,912,900 of NC_141145.1, forward strand.
AACTTCTATGAATGATTAGGAAGGTCGAGAGCAGGTGGGATATCACTTCATTAATGAAGTGCGTGCCCTGATCACTTACTAGTTCAATTGGACAACCAAAACTTGAAAGGACATGCTCCTACAAGAACTTTGCAATGGTTCTAGTATCGTTTTTCCTAGTGGCTCTTGCCTCTGCCCACTTTGTCAGGTAATCAGTTGCCACAATGATGTAGCATGCGTGGGAGTACTGTGTTGCAGGACTGATTGTTGAGATATTGAGCTCCACTCGTGATATGCCAGGGTGACCATTGTGCATTTATGTCACCGACTTGTTAGCTGCAGATGCGGCTGGTACACCACCCATGAATAATAGCTAGATGACAGCTATCCTTATCTACTCTAGTTCGTGGCTCAGTTAGTATGCCACCTTAGTTAGTTGAGTTTGGTTTGAGACCCATATATAGGGTTCTTCTATTTCTTTGTACTAGAGTTCTTTTGGCTTACACAACTAAGAAGAGGAAAACTATTTTCAGCCTCCACCTATGTATGTATTCCCCCATTATGCAAGCAAGAAAGCTACAAGTGAGACTCCTTCCTTCTCTCCCACAATCTTGACATGGTATCAGAGCCTAGTTCGTGGTAAGGAGCTCAAGAAAGCAAACCAAGTTCGCGGTGTTCTGGTAAGAGGACCAGTCTTGCTTTTATTTTTCGAGTTTGGGAGCAAGTCTCTGCAGTAGCACAGCCGAAAAGTGCAAGAGTGTAGCGTCTCAGATTGAGACGCCCTTCACGGTGTAGCAAGAGGGCAGTATATGTTGTGGGAAAGGGCTTTAGCCTCGAGTTGCCCGGTTTTTTTGATTCCAGGCCATTTCGGGGCCTGTTTTGGAGGCGAAAGTTTTCCACAAGCACTCAGGAAAAGGCCCTGTTTTTGCTGTGTGACCACTATTCTACAGGTTAGTGAAAAGTTACCGTAGAAATTGCATCGTATGCCTGTGCGCAGAGACATTGGGAGTTGCAAAATCATCCTTGTTGCCTGTTGATGCAAAATCATCACTAGGAAGTGACTGTCTGTTCAAATACCACTTTCGTTAGTTTTGCAAATTTGCCCTTGTGAGGCTGAAGCTGTGTTTTTTGCAGTGACAGAATTTTTTGCAGTGTTCTATAATGGCATCTGATTCTCTTTCACAGATTGTCACTGAAAAGCTTGACAAGAACAACTTCCAAGCATGGAAGTTTAGAATGACGAATTTTCTTATGGGAAAAGGATATTGGGAATTTGTTGTAGGAAATGAAGAAGAACCAGTTCTTCCTGATGTTCCCAATCAACAGCAAATGCAGGCATTCAAAACATGGCATGAGAGAGCCAGGAAAGTTATGTATTGGCTGTCTATCAGTATTTTAGACTCTATGATTGTGCATATTCAGGATGCAAGTACGCCAAAGGAGGCATGGGATACTTTGTCAAAAATGTATAGCACAAATACGCAAGCCAGGAAAATGCAGCTCAAGCAAGAGTTGCATAATGTGCAAAGAGAAAGTATGAGCATCAACGACTACCACATGAAGGTGAAGAAGACTGCAGATGCACTTGCTTCCATTGGGTCGCCAGTGGAAGATGATGATTTAGTTTCCATGACCTTGAATGGTCTAGGAAAGGATTATGCACAGTTTCGAACATCCATTTCTGTCCGTGAAAGATTTCTTGATTTTGAGGAGTTGATTGCTCTTCTACTTTCTAAGGAGCAGAGAAATGGTGGTGCATCTTCTTCAGGAGGAACTTCAAAAGAAGCTGTCTTCTACTCAAATGCTAGAAGAGGTAGAGGCAGAGGTAGAGGAGGTTGATTTGGAGGCCGTGGTAGAAATCAGAATATGCAGCAAACTCAAGAAAACCAGTCCTATGGAGGAGGACGTGGTAACTCTAGAGGCAGGGGGAGCCAAAGAGGTCGTGGTGGATGGCAAAGAGGCCAAAATGCAAACAGCAATGTTGAATGCTACTACTGTGGTAAAATGGGTCATATGGCTAAAGACTGCTATAAAAAGCAGAATGACATCATGAATGAAAAATTGCAACAAGGGAATTATGCATCTTCTAGTAGACAAGGTGATGACAGAAATGAGCATTTGTTTATGGTGCAGCACATGACCAATTCTGTGACAAGTGTAGAAGAAAGCAACGATGTGTGGTATGCTAACTCACGTGCATCAAACCACATGACAGGTCATGCAGAATGGATGCAGGATGCAAGGAAAATGAAAAAACCAGGATTTATGGAGACTGGTGACGATACTGCACATCCTATTATGCAAATTGGTAAAATTCCTTTGTCTATGCAGGATGGGAAAAAGAAATACCTGTCGGATGTATTTCATGTCCTGAATATAACCAAGAACCTAGTTTCTGTTGGTCAAATGGTTGAGCAGGAGGTCAGATTTAATCCTCATGGATGCTTTGTTGAGGATATGAAAAATAAAGGTCACTTGATAGCAAAAGGAAAGAAGAAGGGCAGAATGTTTACATTGGATGCAGACATGTCTGAATTGAGTGCAGCAATGTTTGCACATGGGACCGGTGTAGTTGCAGATATTGATATCTGGCATAAACGCATTGGTCATGTTAATGTACAGCGACTTAAATCAATGCAGGCCCAAAATATTGTTGCAGGTTTGCCAAAATTCAAGGTTGCAGAAATGCATAAGGTATGTGAAGCCTATCAGTTTGGAAAACAGGCAAGGAAACCATTTCCTAGACATGTTCAAGAGAGTGAGAAGCCATTGGAATTAATCCACTCTGATGTGTGGACTACTAAAGCTGCATCTCTTGGAGGCTGTCATTAATTTGTCACTTTTATTGATGACTATAGCAGAAAAGTTTGGGTGTATTTTATGAAAAAGAAAAGTAAAGTGTTTGGGCATTTCAAAACTCTTAAAGCTATGGTTGAAAAAGAAACAGGCCTGGCATCTGTCTCAAAGTCTCGCACTACCGGGCATCTCCAAAAGTCCCTTTTGACAGTCAAAAAATTTAGGAAAATTTCCCAACCGTCGCTCTATAAGTCTTTAAAGCACTTTTGGGTCATCGCCACTTAAAATCGTACTGATTGCAGCTGCCGTCTTCTATGAAGTCTATTTTTTCACTAAAATTCAAAATTTTTGGCTATTTTTAAGCACTTCTCAACGTAAAAAATCATCTATCATTGGCAACCACGTGATAGGGCGACTCAACCCGTCGAATATTCTATGAACAGATTTGCACAAAAACAACCAAAGGAAGCATCAAGCTGATACAAAATAGATACGCATCAAAACACATCACAGCTCTCACCCTACCCCCTGACAAAACCAAGGCATGAAATCCACGAGGAGTAGACCTAGCATAATCTGATAAAAAGCCTAAAGCTAGTCACTAACTTGCTATTCCAACAATACAGCCAAGCTAAAAAGAACTATCAAAGAGAGCATCCTAAGTGGTGGTTTGAACTAGCTACCTAAGGACAACTCAACTAGGAGCTCTGCTCTAATAGGAAACTGGCGGTTTCCTTTGCATTGTCTTTCCATGTTGCATGTGCTTCCAACCACTTAGTAAAATAATCAGTCGCTACAATAATATATCTTTTCTATATAGTGGACGATAGAGTAATAGGACCCACAAAGTCGATTCCCCACTTCTCGAATCGAAGGATCGCCATAATAGGAGTGAGTGGTCGATTCCTATTCTCTCAGCTATCATGTCGTTGACAAATGTCACATCTTTTAATGTACTCGAATGCATCCTGGAAGATGGCCAACCACAAATATCCCACCCTCAAGGCTTTTTCGCAGTTAGCCGCCCAACAAAATGACCTCCGCAAGCAGAGTCATGGCACTCTTCTAAGATGAAAGGACCTCGTCAGGCATTATGCATCGGCGATAAATATTGTCTACCCCTTTCCGATACAACGTGCCTGTAATTACTATGAATTTTAAAGCCTACTGCTTGATCTTTTGCTTTTCTGACTTTGATAGACCAGCTCCAGTATCTCACGTCGATAAATAATGCGTTATCGCTGCATACCAAGAGGGAATAGATGGCATGTCAATCTTGAACAATGAGTCCCAGTCACTCACTGCCTTCGGCTAGAGCTTCCTTTGGCTCCCCAAAGTCCACAAGGCACTCTACGATACCCTGCAATTTGGGTGGCTTGCTCTTAACCTCATAATCAAACTCCTGCAAAGTGATTAACCACTTTGCCAAACGGTCAGGCAGTTGTAGCTTATTCATCAGCAATCATAGCCCTTCCACCTTCATATAAAGGACAACCTTCTCATAAAGGATGTAGTGCTTGAACTTTTTAGTCACAAAGACCATCGCAAGGCACAACTTTTCCATATAATTATAATTAATTTCGGATACACCCATCTTATTGACTGGTAAAAGTAATCGGGTGATGCCACTTCTCTTCCCACATCTGTGCTAAACATCAACTAATGCTATGCATGGTAGCTGCTGTTGAAAAGATATAAAAAATTTCACCCCTCTTCGGTGCTTTTAGTACAGGTGCTCTTGCGAGTTTCTGCTTTACATCCTCGAAAGCCACCTTACAAGGGTTACTCCACATAAAAAAATAGTTGAAGGATAATAGATTTGTCAATGGCAATGTTCTTTTTGCCAAAGTGTTTATGAACTGTCAATAATATCCAACTAATGACAGAAAGGTGTGGACTTCTTTGGGGGGGTGTGGCAGACTCATGGTGACTATAGATTTGATCTTTTCAGGATCGGTCACAATCCCTACCAAGCTAACTACATGGCCCAGCAGGAGCCCATAAGGTATGCCAAAAATGCACTTCCTCAGATTGAGAGCTATGCAAAATTGTCTGCATTGCTCAAAATATTTTGGTAAAATAATCAACTACCTTTCTCTCACGGTGGCTGCCCCTAAATCGTCAATAAATACCTTCATCTCCTCAGGGAAAATGTCACCAAAGGTCTTATCAGCAGTTCGTTGCCAAGAATCAGGCGCATTGCATAGAGCAAATGCCATCACATGATACGCAAAGCTCTCGAAGACTGTTATGAGCATCATTTCAAGCCTGTAATATAGTCCATGAACGAATATATCTCCCTACCTGCCAATTGATCCAGAATCTAGTCGATAAAGGGCAATGGGTAGTAATCCTTAACGGTTTGCTTGTTCAACTCTCGAAAGTCCACACACAGCTAGCTTTGATTATTTTTCTTCTTCCTGATCACAACTGGTGAACACCATTCAGTGTGCTGCACAGGGAAGAACAAACCTACTTTCCATAATTTCTGTAACTCCTCGAACAGCCCGTCCCGCAACTCAAATGGCATATGCCTGACTTTCTGTCGCATAGGACGGCTTCTTTCCTTCAACAAAATTTTATGGACAGTAAAGCTAGGAGGAATGCCCCTAAGTTCATCGTAACTCCAAGCAAAAATATCACAGAACTCTTGGATCAGAGTGACATAATCCTCATGTTCCTCTGCACTAAGCATGGACCCTAGCTTTATTGGCTGCTCATCGTCTGGCATACCAAGGTCTAGCTCGATAACATCTACGTACCTTATTCTATCTTGAGCTTCTAATGGCTCATTCAGCATTACTTGATATACATCTTTTGTGGTTGATCTCTCTTTAGATTCGTCGATCCATGATGTCTCACTTGCAGACACATCTTCCATTGTCTCTAACTCTGTAGAAGACAGGGGAGCTTGCTCACTTTGAGGTGATTCAGGATATGCATCGACTACCACATGTCTAGCACCTTTGCCAAATATCAATCTACCAGCGAGTATATCTACTTGAAAATCTGCTTGCAAAATCCAAGGTCGACCAAGCAATACTTGGTAACTCGGACGCCCTGCAAATCGGATTACCCTAAAGTCCAACATGCATTCTATGTTGGCAACTGTCACATGGACTTTAGTAATGCAGCCCTCTGGCTGTCTCAGACTATCGTCAGCCATTCTAAGGATTGTGGAGGCATCTTTCTGAATCGCAAAACCCAACCTCTCCATCAATTTAGAACTCATAATATTAGCCAATAATCTTGTGTTGACAATAGCATTATCCACTAGAATTCCATCAACATAGGCTGCAACCCTTGGGCAGTTCTTTTCGACATGTTCAAACCAATCATCCCCTACCCGCGCTATTTCCAAGGGTTCTACGATATGACCCGTATGCAATATCTTTTTAAATTCTTTGCATACTCATGGCGACAGCTTGATTAGCTGCAAGAGATTCATGTCTGGTTTAACATCGCAAAGGGGGCTAGCTAAATCAAAATCGTGATAATTTGCTAAAGCTCGCTTCTCGCACCAAACCATCCGCTCTTTAGGATGCTGCACTGGCTTAATTGCCTCTTTTTTAACTCTCACCTTCTTTCTCGACACCTCTTTATCTCTCTTGGCATCAAGCTTACTCTCTATAGGCTTCAGAGGTCCCCCTTTCTCATTAGGATTTAGAACTTGCGTTCCTTTATCATCCTACCTAGGGTTTTCGTCGACAGGTTTTACATTATCTTTGTTGCCTTCTCTATTTTTTTGGCCTCTTGTTATGGCACGTAGGCTAGAATCTTTAGTGCCATTAACTTACACAACCTTGATGAGGCTTACCCCACTGCCACCTGGCAGTTCTTTGACAGTAGCCTTACCCCTTTGGAGTATTTGTTTCGGCCCATCATCCTTCTGAAACTTGTTTCCTTGCGCACGATGATTAACCGGTCCTGGTTGTTGCCGATTGCCTTGCTGGAGGGAATTGATCTTACTCCAACAGGTGGCTACTGAATGGCCGACTTCCCGCAAATGTCGCACTTGACATTTGGGAAATTACGTGGATAATGTTTCCCACCACACCATTTGCAGCTGAATCTAGAGGGTATACCCTCTTCGAGGCCTCGATTCCCTATCATATTTTGTTGTTTCTTTAAGAAATTAATGTCAACGGCTATTTTTCGATATTGTTCAGAGATCATATCCATGTTGTGATTCATCATGTCCTTGACTTTGCTAAGGACATTTGATGAACTCCACTCATAGCGCTGATTGTCTACTCGTTGTCCACACAATTTAATTAGGCATTGGTTGCATTGGTTTGCTGACCCATAGGAATGACATTAGGGTTCATTGCTTGGCCTCCCACATTTGGAGGCATCTGACTAGCCATAGACATAGTCACACTAGGCAAAGCTAGCAATAAAGACACATTCGGCACCATAGGCATAGTCACACTAGGCAAAGCTAGCAATAAAGACACATTCAATACCATGTTCCCTCTCCTGTTAGGGTTGGCCATCCCTATCCCTTAACTTCCACTGCCATTGATCAGTTGCAAATTATTTCCCGATGCTAGACCCATATTGGGATTGGTTCGAGAAGCATAGGCCGCTTGCAGTCGGGATTCTATTTCTTGCGCTCGTCTAATGGCAATGTCTATATTCGCCAAGGGGACACTACTTAGCTACACCTGGATGTTAAAATCAAGACCATGTAAGAAGTATTGTAACTAGGCAACATGTGGGATAGGGATAGAGGCATCTAGTTTATGGAAAACCTCTTTAATCTTCTTGGCATATGCTCATATATCTTCATGTGATTCTTGGCATGTCAAATTCAACACACGTAGCCAATATTGGTCACCCCTCTCAAGGGAGAACTCCCTTCGGAAGGCTTGTTGAGATATCGAGCTCCACTCGTGATATGCCAGGGTGACCGTTGTGCATTTATGTCACCGACTTGTTCTGCAGATGCGGTTGGTACACCGCCCATGAATAATAGCTAGATGGCAGTTATCCTTATCTACTCTAGTTCGTGGCTCAGTTAGTATGCCACCTTAGTTAGTTGAGTTTGGTTTGAGACCCATATATAGGGTTCTTCTATTTCTTTGTACATGAGTTCTTTTGTCTTACACAACTAAGAAGAGGAAAACTGTTTTCAGCCTCCACCTGTGTGTGTATTCCCCATTGTGCAAGCAAGAAAGCTACAAGTGAGACTCCTTCCTTCTCTCTTGCAATCTTGACATGGTATCAGAGCCTGGTTCGTGGTAAGGAGCTCAAGAAAGCAAACCAAGTTTGCGGTGTTCTGGTAAGAGAACCAGTGTTGCTTTCATTTTTCGAGTTTGGGAGTAAGTCTCTGCAGGTAGCACAACCGAAAAGTGCAAGAGTGCAGTGTCTCAGATTGAGATGCCCTTCGTGGTGTAGCAAGAGGGCAGTATCTTAGCCGTTAGTTGACCTGTTTTTTTTATTTGAGGCCATTTCGGGGCCTGTTTTGGAGGCGTAAGTTTTCCGCACGCACTCAGGAAAAGGCCCTGTTTTTGCTGTGCAACCACTGTTCTACATGTCGGTGAAAAGTTATCGTAGAAATTGCATCGTATGTCTGTGCGTAGAGACATTGGGAGTTACAGAATCATCCTTGTTGCCTGTTGATGCAAAATCGTCACTAGGAAGTGACTGTGTGGTCAAATACCACTTTCGTCAGTTTTGCAGATTTGCCCTTGTGAGGCTGAAGCTGTTTTTTTGCAGTGACATAATTTTTTGCAGTGTTTAGTAATGGCGTCTGATTCTCTTTCACAGATTGTCACTGAAAAACTTGACAAGAACAACTTCCAAGCATGGAAGTTTAGAATGACGAATTTCCTTATGGGAAAAGGATATTGGGAATTCGTTGCAGGAAATGAAGAAGAACCAATTCTTCCTAATGTTCTCAATCAACAGCAAATGCAGGCATTTAAAGGATGGCATGAGAGAGCCATAAAAGTTATTTACTGGCTCTTTATCAGTATTTCAGACTCTATGATTGTGCATATTCAGGATGCAAGTACGCCAAAGGAGGCATGGGATACTCTGTCAAAAATGTATAGCATAAATACGCAAGCCAGGAAAATGCAGCTCAAGCAAGAGTTGCACAATGTGCAAAGAGAAAGTATGAGCATCAATGACAACCACATCAAGGTGAAGAAGATTGCAGATGCACTTGCTTCCATTGGGTCGCCAGTGGAAGGTGATGATTTAGTTTCTGTGACCTTGAATGGTCTAGGAAAGGATTATGCACAGTTTTGAACATACATTTCCGTCCGTGAAAGATTTCCTGATTTTGAGAAGTTGATTGCTCTTCTAATTTTTGAGGAGCAGAGAAATGGTGGTGCATATTCTTTAGGAAGAACTTCAAAAGAAGTTGTCTTCTACTCAAATGCAGGAAGAGGTAGAGGCAGAGGTAGATGAGGCCGATCTGGAGGCCGTGGTAGAAATCACAATATGCAGCAAACTCAAGAAAACCAGTCCTATGGAGGAGGACGTGGTAACTCTAGAGGCAAGGGGAGCCAAAGAGGTCGTGGTTGATGGCAAAGAGGCCAAAATGCAAACAGCAATGTTGAATGCTACAACTGTGGTAAAATGGGTCATATGGCTAAAGACTGCTATAAAAAGCAGAATGACATCATGAATGAAAAATTGCAACAAGGGAATTCTGCATCTTCTAGTAGACAAGGTGATGACAAAAATGAGCATTTGTTTATGGTGCAGCACATGACCAATTCTGTAACAAGTGCAGAAGAAAGCAACAATGTGTGACTCAGGTGCATCAAACCACATGACAGGTCATGCAGAATGGATGCAGGATGCAAGGAAAATGGAAAAACCAGGATTTGTGGAGACTGGTGATGATACTGCACATCCTATTATGAAAATTGGAAATTTTCATTTGTCTATGCAGGATGGGAAAAAAAAAAAACCTGTTGGATGTATTTCATGTCTCGAATATCACCAAGAACCTGGTTTCTGTTGATCAAATGGTTGAGCAGGGCTTGCAGGTCAAATTTAATTCTCATGGATGCTTTGTTAAGGATATGAAAAATAAAGGTCGCTTGATAGCAAAAGGAAAGAAGAAAGGCAGAATGTTTACGTTAGATCCAGACATGCCTGAATTGAGTGCAGCAATGTTTGCACATGGGACCGGTGTAGTTGCAGATATTGATATCTCTGGCATAAACACATTGATCATGTTAATGTACAACGACTTAAATCAATGCAAGCCCAAAATATTGTTGCAGGATTGCCTCAATTCAAGGTTACAGAAATGCATAAGGTATGTGAAGCCTGTCAATTTGGAAAACAGGCAAGGAAACCATTTCCTAGACATGTTCAAGAGAGTAAGAAGCCATTGGAATTAATCCACTATGATGTGTGGACTACTAAAACTACATCTATTGGAGATTGTCATTATTTTGTCACTTTTATTGATGACTATAGCAGAAAAGTTTGGGTGTATTTTATGAAAAAAAAAGTGAAGTTTTTGGGCATTTCAAAACCCTTAAAGCTATGGTTAAAAAAGAAACATGCTTGCAAATAAAATGCCTAAGGTCAGATGGAGGGGGAGAGTACCTCTCAAATGAGTTTGCAAGGTTCTTGCATGAGCATGGCATAAAGCAGCAATATTCATGTAGTCATACCCCACAGCAAAATGGAATTGCAGAAAGAAAAAACATGCATATTGGAGAGGTATCTCGTGCCATGCTCAATGAAAACGGCCTGCCAGATTTTTACTAGTTGAGGCAGTTGCTACAGTAGTCTACATAATGAACATGACTCCCACTGCAGCAATACATGGGATGACTCGAGAGGAGAGGTATATTGGTAGGAAACTAGATATTTGTCATTTGAAAATTTTTTGTTGCATTGCCTATGTCCATGTGTCAGATGAGTTGAGATCCAAGTTGGATCCAAAAGCTACGAAGTGCATCTTTATTGGTTACTCTCTGCAGAAAGGCAGTAGAAAGGGTATAGATGCTATAACCCTTCTATTCGTAAGTTTACAGTGATCAGAGATGTTGTTTTTGATGAGATGAGTAGCTAGTATAAACCAGTAAATGTGATTGATGATGTAGATGCACAAAATGGTAATGCTGCACAGAATTCACAGCAGCAGTCACAAAATATTAGTGGACCTCGAGTGTCCTCTAGTAGTGGTTCACATTCTTCGCCATGGACAGGTAGATTGAGATCAGGAGAATCTCCTCAAAGCAATGCAGATAATGGTATGTAGGTTTCACAAAAAGGAAAAGAGAAGATAGATCAGCCCAATATAGGACAGTATCTTGTCACTATTGGCTTTCAGATTTCCAAGGTAGATTTCTCACTTTATGTGAGAAAAACAGAGAAAGGTATTATATTGCTTGTCATTTATGTTGATGATTTGATTATCACAGGTGATAGTGATGAAGATATCCTTCATGTGAAAATGCTATTGAAGTAGAAGTTTGAGATGAAGGATTTGGGAGAGCTACATTATTTCTTGGGCATTGAGGTGATTAGATCACTAAGTGGGATATGGTTCTTGCAGAGGCAGTATGGATTGGACATGCTGTCCAAATATGGGATGATAGGCTGTAAGCCTATTTCAGTTCCTTTGGAGCAGAATGTGAAGCTGAGCGCAGATGTAGGTGAGCTTCTGGAAGATCCTACTATGTACAGACGCATAGTAGGAAGTTTGATTTATATGACTATTACCATGCCAGATTTGAGCTATGCTGTTGGATTGGTAAGTTAGTTTATGCATGCTCCAAGGAAACCACATTTGGATGCGGCTAGACGCATACTTAGGTATGTGAAGTCCACATTGCAGTATGGACTATTTTATGAGACTGGGGTCAGATACAGTTGCATGGATACATTGATGCTGATTGGGCTGGTAGTATTTCTAATAGACGATCTACCAGTGGATATGAGTTCTCTTTTGGGAGTGCTGCAGTCACTTGGAGCAGCAAGAAACAGCCTACAGTTGCCTTGTCGAGCACAAAAGCTGAGTACATGGGTGCATGAATGGCTACATGTGAGGTAGCTTGGTTGCATAAGTTACTTGATATGCATCAGCCTACAGATGGGCCAGTTGTCATTTATTGTGACAACATGAGTGGTATACACTTGGAAAATAACCCAGTCTATCATGCTAGAACAAAGCACATTGAGGTGCATTATCACTATGTGCGGAAGAGGGCTTTACTAGGTCTTGTTGATCTAGTTTATGTCAGCACAGAGGATCAGGTAGCTCACATATTCATGAAGGCATTGGGTGCTGAGAAGCTGCGCAAGTTTAGAGACCTGCTTGGTGTGCAGGAATTGGGGTTGAGCTCGAGGGGGAGTGTTGAGATATCGAGCTCCACTCGTGATATGCCAGGGTGACCGTTGTGCATTTATGTCACCGACTTGTTACCTATAGAGGCAGTTGGTACACCGCCCATGAATAATAGCTAGATGACAGCTATCCTTATCTACTCTAGTTTGTGGCTTAGTTAGTATGCCACCTTAGTTAGTCGAGTTTGGTTTGAGACCCATATATAGGGTTCTTCTATTTCTCTGTACTTGAGTTCTTTTGGCTTACACAATTAAGAAGAGGAAAACTGTTTTCAGCATCCATCTATGTGTGTATTCCCCCATTGTGCAAGCAAGAAAGCTACAAGTGAGACTCCTTCCTTCTCTCCCACAATCTTGACAAGGCTTCATAAAATAAGTCCACGGTGGTTATGGTTCTGACCTCAATGTTGTGATACCATATAGCTGCCCTTCCCTTCAGGGTCATGTTGAAGAACATCATTAGATGCCCTTCCTCTTGGATGCGGTAGTTTAATATCAACTTTTGGAACTACAATTATATAAAGCTTCCCATACTCTTCCACTAACCCATTAAAAATGGGTAGGGGAAAACCTAAGGCTGGCAAATCCACCATTCTCACAGGGATTGTGATAGGTTGTGCCATGGCAATGATTGGATTTGCTAATGGAATCGGGACAAGCAAAGCTGTCATACCACTCCAAGTAGGCATAATAATTGGGAGGCGGGAAGTACTAGAACTTCCACCTCCTGACGGACTCAGGCTAAGGTTACTAAGACCTCACCCTTGAATAGCTTCAGGACTACTTCTTTTAGGAGAATAACACCTATTGATTTTGGCCCTCTGTCTAGTCCTCTTGGCTCTCTCGTGTTTTTGGAGTTCGGCTTGATGGATCTCTTCAAAGGACATCAACTAACAAGTAGGTCCCAAGAGACCCTAGATTTGGAAACCACCACTTTGAGGCAGCTCCTAGCAAACGCATCATTGATGCGACCAAAAATGGGCCGGCACTGGCTATGGCACTAGCCAGACCTCATGCACACAATAGACAACTCCACCACCACACGGCCTCACGGGTCAGGAGCATTTGTAATAACTAAATACACACTAGATACATCTAATATTGTGTTTGTAGTTGGATAAGAGTCCAACCGCACCTTCTCCAAAACCCCTCAAAGGGGGTATCCCACACATATTGGCAATAAGTGCCACGTATCATAGACAGAGGAGGCACCCTATAGGCTGATTGTCGTGGCCCCACTACAACTCTCTTACATCTTGGGGATTGGCCTCTAGATGCATTGCTTTCACATATAAACACATTCATACAAGACTCCCCTCTTTTTTCAATGAGATCTAGGAGATACCATGTTTCTGTTGAGATATCGAGCTCCACTCGTGATACGCCAGGGTGACCGTTGTTTATTTATGTCACCGACTTGTCAGTTGCAGACGCGGTTGGTACACCGCCCATGAATAATAGCTACATGATAGCTATCCTTATCTACTCTAGTTCGTGGCTCAGTTAGTATGCCACCTTAGTTAGTTGAGTTTGGTTTGAGACCCATATATAGGGTTCTTCTATTTCTTTGTATAAGAGTTCTTTTGGCTTACACAACTAAGAAGAGAAAAACTGTTTTCAGCCTCCACCCTTGTGTGTATTCCCCCATTGTGCAAGCAAGAAAGCTTCAAGTGAGACTCCTTCCTTCTCTCCCACAATCTTGACATGGTATCAGAGCCTTGTTCGTGGTAAGGAGCTCAAGAAAGCAAGCCAAGCTCGCGGTGTTCTGGTAAGAGGAGCAGTGTTGCTTTCATTTTCTGTTTTGGGAGCAGATCTCTGCAGGTAGCACAGTCGGAAAGTACAGGAGTGCATTGTCTCAGGTTGAGACGCCCTTCGCGGTGAAGCAAGAGGGCAATATATGCTGCGGGAAAGGCCTTTAGCCCTTGGCGACCTTGTTTTTTTGATTTGAGGCCATTTCGGGGCCTGTTTTGGAGGCAGAAGTTTTCTACATGCACTCAGGAAAAGGCCCAGTTTTATGCTGTGCAACCACTGTTCTACAGGTCGGTGAATAGTTACTGTAAAAATTGCATTGTATGCTTGTGCGCAGAGACATTGGGAGTTACAGAATCATCCCTGTTGCCTGTTGATGCAAAATTGTCACTAGGAAGTGACTGTGTGGTCAAATACCACTTTCGCCAGTTTTGCAGATTTTCCCTTGTGAGGGTGAAGTTGTGGTTTTTGCAGTGACAGAATTTTTTGCAGTCTTCTGTAATGGCATCTGATTCTCTTTCACAGATTGTCACTGAAAAGCTTGACAAGAACAACTTCCAAGCATGAAAGTTTAGAATGATGAATTTCCTTATGGGAAAAGGATATTGGGAATTTGTTGTAGGAAATGAAGAAGAACCAGTTCTTCCTGATGTTCCCAATCAACAGCAAATGCAGGCATTCAAAACATGGCATGAGAGAGCCAGGAAAGTTATGTATTGGCTGTCTATCAGTATTTCAGACTCTATGATTGTGCATATTCAAGATGCAAGTACGCCAAAGGAGGCATGGGATACTTTGTCAAAAATGTATAGCACAAATACGCAAGCCAGGAAAATGCAGCTCAAGCAAGAGTTGCATAATGTGCAAAGAGAAAGTATGAGCATCAACGACTACCACATGAAGGTGAAGAAGACTGCAGATGCACTTGCTTCCATTGGGTCGCCAGTGGAAGATGATGATTTAGTTTCCATGACCTTGAATGGTCTAGGAAAGGATTATGCACAGTTCCGAACATCCATTTCTGTCCGTGAAAGATTTCCTAATTTTGAGGAGTTGATTGCTCTTCTAATTTCTGAGGAGTAGAGAAATGGTGGTGCATCTTCTTCAGGAGGAACTTCAAAAGAAGCTATCTTCTACTCAAATGCTGGAAGAGGTAGAGGCAGAGGTAGAGGAGGCCGATTTGGAGGCCGTGGCAGAAATCAGAATATGCAGCAAACTCAAGAAAACCGGTCCTATGGAGGAGGACGTGGTAACTCTAGAGGCAGGGGGAGCCAAAGAGGTCGTGGTGGATGGCAAAGAGGCCAAAATGCAAACAGTAATGTTGAATGCTACTACTGTGGTAAAATGGGTCATATGGCTAAAGACTGCTATAAAAAGCAGAATGACATCATGAATGGAAAACTGCAACAAGGGAATTATGCATCTTCTAGTAGACAGGGTGATGACAGAAATGAGCACTTGTTTATGGTGCAGCACATGAACAATTCTGTGATAAGTGCAGAAGAAAGCAATGATGTATGGTATGTTGACTCAGGTGCATCAAACCACATGACAGGTCATGCAGAATGGATGGAGGATGCAAGGAAAATGGAAAAACCAGGATTTGTGGAGACTGGTGATGATACTGCACATCCTATTGTGCAGATTGGAAAAATTCATTTGTCTATGCAGGATGGGAAAAAAAAATACATGTCCGATGTATTTCATGTCCCGAATATAACCAAGAACCTAGTTTCTGTTGGTCAAATGGTTGAGCAGGAGGTCAGATTTAATCCTCATGGATGCTTTGTTGAGGATATGAAAAATAAAGGTCGCTTGATAGCAAAAGGAAAGAAGAAGGGCAGAATGTTTACATTGGATGCAGACATGTCTGAATTGAGTGCAGCAATGTTTGCACATGGGACCAGTGTAGTTGCAGATATTGATATCTGGCATAAACGCATTGGTCATGTTAATGTACAACGACTTAAATCAATGCAGGCCCAAAATATTGTTGCAGGTTTGCCAAAATTCAAGGTTGCAGAAATGCATAAGGTATGTGAAGCCTATCAGTTTGGAAAACAGGCAAGGAAACCATTTCCTAGACATGTTCAAGAGAGTGAGAAGCCATTGGAATTAATCCACTCTGATGTGTGGACTACTAAAGCTGCATCTCTTGGAGGCTGTCATTATTTTGTCACTTTTATTGATGACTATAGCAGAAAAGTTTGGGTGTATTTTATGAAAAAGAAAAGTGAAGTTTTTGGGCATTTCAAAACTCTTAAAGCTATGGTTGAAAAAAGAAACAGGCCTGCAGTTAAAATGCCTAAGGTCAGATGGAGGGGGAGAGTACCTCTCAAATGAGTTTGCAAGGTTCTTGTAGGAGCATGGCATAAAGCAGCAATATTCATGCAGTCATACCCCACAACAAAATGGAATTGCAGAAAGGAAAAATAGGCATATTGGAGAGGTATCTCGTGCCATGCTCAATGAAAAAGACTTGCCAGATTTTTATTGGGCTGAAGCAGTTGCTACAGCAGTCTACATAATGAACAGGACTCCCACTGCATCAATACATGGAATGACTCCAGAGGAGAGGTATACTGGTAGGAAACCAGATATTTCTCATTTGAAAATTTTTGGTTGCATTGCCTATGTACATGTGCCAGATGAGTTGAGATCCAAGTTGGATCCAAAAGCTGAGAAGTTCATCTTTATTGGTTACTCTCTGCAGCAAAAAGGGTATAGATGCTATAACCCTTCTTCTCCTAAGTTTACAGTGAGCAGAGATGTTGTTTTTGATGAGATGAGTAGCTGGTATAAACCAGTAAATGTGATTGATGATGTAGATGCACAAAATGGTAATGTTGCACAGAATTCACAGCAGCAGTCACAAAATATTAGTGGACCTGGAGCGTCCTCTAGCAGTGGTTCACATTCTTCGCCATGGACAGGCAGATTGAGATCAGGAGAATCTTCTCAAAGCAATGCAGATAGTGGTATGCAGGTATCACGAAAAGGAAAAGAGAAGGTTGATTAGCCCATGTTTGATGTGAATGCAGGTCACTCTGATGTGGATGGTGAATCCAGTGGCTCAGAACAAAGCATTGATGATGAGTTGGGTATTCCTTCTATTGTTACACCTGGAGTAAGGAAGACCAGGTATGTTTTGAGAGCTCCTGGGAGTGAACCTACTTTGCGCAGGTCTACGAGAGCTAGGTATCCTGTGGATAGGCTGAAATATGATGGATTTACAGCCATTCACTATGCATATATGGTCAAAGTAATACAGGAACCAGAACCCACTTCTTTTGAGCAAGCCATGGGAAAAGAAAAATGGGAGAAAGCCATGGATGAAGAAATGGATGCCTTGGAAGCAAATGCTATATGGGAATTGGTACCTTTGCCTAAAGGTAAAAATGCAATTGGCTGTAAGTGGGTTTATAAGGTGAAGGACAATGCAGATGGTTCTGTGAATAGATACAAGGCAAGATTAGTAGTCAAGGGGTATGCACAAACATATGGCATTGACTATGAAGAAACATTCAGTCCGATTGCAAGGATGGCAACCGTAAGAGCAGTCATTGCTATGGCTGCATCAAAGGGATGGTCTTTACATCAGATGGATGTAAAGAATGCATTCTTGCATGGTAATTTGCAAGAAGAGGTCTATATGGAGCAGCCACCAGGTTATGTGCATGCTGTTCATCCTGAGTTTGTTTGCAGGTTGAAGAAAGCCTTGTATGGCTTGAAGCAAGCACCTAGAGCATGGTCTGACAAGATAGGACAGTATCTTGTCACTATTGGATTTCAGATTTCCAAGGCAGATTTCTCACTTTATGTGAGAAAAACAGAGAAAGGTATTATGCTGCTTGTCATTTATGTTGATGATTTGATTATGACAGGTGACAGTGATGAAGATATCCTTCATGTGAAAATGCTATTGAAGCACAAGTTTGAGATGAAGGATTTGGGAGAGCTGCGTTATTTCTTGGGCATTGAGGTGATTAGATCACCAAGTGGAATACAGCTCTTGCAGAGGCAATATGGATTGGACATGCTGTCCAAATATGGGATGACAGGCTGTAAGCCTATTTCAGTTCCTTTGAAGCAGAATGTGAAGCTGAGCGCAGATATAGGTGAGATTCTGGAAGACCCTACTATGTACAGATGCATAGTAGGAAGCTTGATTTATATGACTATTACCAGGCCAGATTTGAGCTATGCTGTTGGATTGGTAAGTCAATTTATGCAGGCTCCAAGGAAACCACATTTGGATGCGGCTAGACGCATACTCAGGTATGTGAAGTC
Source organism: Lygodium microphyllum (assembly GCF_053477565.2). Taxonomy (NCBI): domain Eukaryota; kingdom Viridiplantae; phylum Streptophyta; class Polypodiopsida; order Schizaeales; family Lygodiaceae; genus Lygodium; species Lygodium microphyllum. The sequence goes on from NC_141145.1 coordinate 117,931,041, forward strand.
CACATTGCAGTATGGACTATTTTATGAGACTGGGGTTCAGATACAGTTGCATGGATACACTAATGCTGATTGGGCTGGTAGTATTTCTGATAGACGATCTACCAGTGGATATGTGTTCTCTTTTGGGAGTGCTGCAGTCACTTGGAGCAGCAAGAAACAGCCTACAGTTGCCTTGTCGAGCACAGAGGCTGAGTACATGGGTACAGCAATGGATGCATGTGAGGTAGCTTGGTTGCATAAGCTACTTTATGATATGCATCAGTCTACAGATGGACCAGTTGTCATTTATTGTGACAACATGAGTAGTATACACTTGGCCAATAACCCAGTCTATCATGCTAGAACAAAGCACATTGAGGTGCATTATCACTATGTGCGAGAGAGGGTTCTACTAGGTCTTATTGATCTAGTTTATGTCAGCACAGAGGATCAGGTAGCTGACATATTCATGAAGGCATTGGGCGCATAGAAGCTGCGCAAGTTCAGAGACCTGCTTGGTGTGCAGGAATTGGGATTGAGCTCGAGGGGGAGTGTTGAGATATCGAGCTCCACTCGTGATACGCGAGGGTGACCGTTGTGTATTTATGTCACCGACTTGTCAGTTGCAGACGCGGTTGGTACACCGCCCATGAATAATAGCTACATGATAGCTATCCTTATCTACTCTAGTTCGTGGCTCAGTTAGTATGCCACCTTAGTTAGTTGAGTTTGGTTTGAGACCCATATATAGGGTTCTTCTATTTCTTTGTATAAGAGTTCTTTTGGCTTACACAACTAAGAAGAGAAAAACTGTTTTCAGCCTCCACCCTTGTGTGTATTCCCCCATTGTGCAAGCAAGAAAGCTTCAAGTGAGACTCCTTCCTTCTCTCCCACAATCTTGATAGTTTCCTCACCAATAATTTCCCCCAAGAAACGCATGGCTAACCTACGGCAAGGGGAATCTCACCCTCTCAAGTGTGATTCAACTATAATTCAAACAATTGCTATGCATTTCCATGAATTGATACCATATGTATGATCAATGCAATAGTGGATGTCTCATCGTGCACAAATAGTTATGTTTCAAAATCAGCCTATTTATGTGCTAGTACGAAAATAATATTTTCATGAATTCCAACTAATATGCATATGCTTCATTGCAAGAATCTAGCACCAAGGTGAACCTTGTGTTACTAGATCCCCTATTTCCAAATAGGCCATTTCCTAAATGCTATGTATAGAAAAAAAATCCGAATTTGTATTATTTCAGCCCTCAAACTGTTGCACAAAATCCTCCCACCCCTCATCGTTTAAGTTTTTCTTCGTTGCATAGGTGTATAAAGGTTGTTTTGTCATGGTTTAATGTATAAAAAGCAATAAATCACACACTAATAAAAAGATAGGGGAAACTGAGGCCAAACCTCATGCTTTGCCCCTACCATACGTCCACGACCACGTATTATATTTTTCTAAGGCGTATTCCTATTTTTTTCATTTTCTCTATTTTTCTAATAAAAAATATTGATATATTTTTAGATTTGTGGCTCTTAATTCTTAGAATAGTAGAAATATAGATTTTATTGGCATTTTATCTCATGGGTATTGGTTTATCCCACCCAAAAACACCAAAAACCCCATTTTTCTCATAAAAATCGTGTTTTATGGGTTTCTAAAAATTATTTCTAGCATTTTGACTTTATGTTTTCTAAATTTTTTACTATGCAAGCATAGAACAAACATTAAACAACATGTCTACCAATTTTCACTCCATAAGAACAACATTGGCTCAATCAAATATAAAAAACAAGCAATTTTCCGTTGTAAAATAGAGTGACCGATTTTTTCATTCTTTGTGGGTTTTAAAATATGATGCATGAATGCAAATTAGCCCTCATTCAAGGCTCAACCCACCTCCAAATAGCCAACTCTATCCCTCCATCGATTCGGAAGTGATCCGGTACCATGTCGGAGAAGCATCCTTCAACCGGTTCTCTTCTTGATTCTTCCCACATGAATTGCCTCTTGGAAGAGAGAGAGAGAGGAGAGAAAAAGACTAGTTTTTGTTCATCTTCAGGAAGCCATTAGAGGAGCAGAGATCGGTGATGGAGAGCATACGCATCAAGCATCAGGCAGCTATGATCAGATTACATGGTTATTCTCAGGTTGAAGATGGCCTATAGCCCCCCCCTCATAAAATCGTCGTCGCCTATCAATGGCATTTCCATTTTCAGCATGTGCCCGAAAAAAATCCCCCCCTCCCCCCCATTTTGTCAAATTTTCAGGGGGTGAGACCCCAAGGGTCACCTCCCTTAGCCTAAAGTCTTTTTTCAATTGACATCCGTTGGATCTTGGCCTCCCAGGCATCCCCATTTCCCCGTCCGGCGTCCGAATTACGATTTGAAAATTCTTGGGTGTCGGTCTCAAAGTCTCGGACTGCCAAGCATCTCCGAAATTCCCTTTTGACCATCAAAAAATTTATGAAAATTCCCCAACTGCCACTTGGTGGGTCTTTAAAGCACTTTTGGGGCATTGCCGCTTAAAATCGTACTGATTGTAGTTGCCGCCTTTGACAAAGTCTATTTTTTTCCTAAAATTCAAAATTTTTGGCTATTTTTAAGCACTTCTCGGTGTCAAAAATCATTTGTCAAATAGCTATGCAACAAAAGGAGATCTTTGATCTAAAATAGGAACTAAATGCCAAAGATGACAAGGAGGAATGCTGTTGGCAAAGGCTCGAAGATGAAAATCAAGAGCTTGTGAAAATGCAGAGAGAGTATAAACTTTTAATCATGCAATATGAGGATTTGGCAGCAAAAATAGATCGAATCATACGAGGGATGGAAGAGTTTGCTGCTAGGGAAGAAGAAAGGAAGCAATAAGAGCAGCAACACCATAGAGAGATGGAAACCATGATCGAAAAGTTGAGCCTTGAAAGAAAAGAGCAGGAGAGAATGAGCAGGGAATTGAAAGACTAGGAGTAGAGACTCATGGCCCTGGTACAAAGACAAGGAGAAAGTATGAAGGAGATGAAAAAGAGAGCCAAAGAGTGGATAGGCCAAAATGAAGAAAGAGTGAAGACCTTGGCACGTCGCCTGGCTCTCGTGAAAAAGGAGAAAGTCCTAGTAGAAAGTAGAGTAGAGGTAGCCCAACTGGATTTCAATACTCAACAACGAGCTTTCCTGAATACTCTGATGGATGACACTCACACGGAGGAAGGGGAATCCCTTGAGGTGGTAAAGAAGAAGCTGAGCATCGCATGCAGAGCTCTAGAAGCAGGGCTACACATGCCACCACAACCCGTTGCAGTTGGGTTGAGCCTTGATGAACAACACAAGTACATGTTATTGGCCGGCCTAACCCCCCAAGGGATTAATGCATTGGGGTTTGTAGAGGAGGTACAGCAAGAAGATTGCCGAAGGGTGAAGGTGAACTACAATTTGGCGTGGGCAAATTCAAAGAAGAAGTAATCCCACAACCCACTCTAAAGAACAACAACAGTCAATAGACACATTCGCGAAAAGAAATACCACCCTAAGGGAAAAGAGAAAGAAAATGGTGGAAGAAGCCAGACAAATATTGAGGGCCAAGCCTATGGCACAACTATCTGCACCTCTTCCGCCATGCCCAGGTGACTTGCCAGCAAGCTTCCATGCAGAACTCATAGTCTGGGAGAGATAAGAAAAAGAGAAGCAACCCTTTAACTTCAGCTTCCTCCTCCCCAATGGCCTATGCAAAGTCCTTCCCCTTAAAGAAGTGGAAGAAGTAATCGACGTTGGAAGCTGGCTAGGCCAATAATGGCTAGAAGAAAGAGAGAAGAATCCCACCTCTGGGGCACCGAGGATGCAGAGTATTAGCAAAATAAGGTTTTTAAAGTACTTCGGTCTATGCCCCTTGGATACGAGTACTAGCCACTATGGCGGAGACTCATTTGCGATGACAATGTGTTCTCTTGGATGGCTTTTTGTAATACCCTCCCCTCTAAGAGAAACAAACCCACCTTCATGGCGTATCCTCGTAGGGTAGGAGTAGATTTTGCTACAAACACCCATGGTCACTATGACTTTCCCATCATATATAACCCCCGTACTACTACCTTAGCACAAGCCCTTACTTTCACCTTGGATAGCCTAGATGCTACCATGAACTACTTCATTGTTTACTTCTTCTCATGTCCCCATCCGACCTTCATTACCACATGCAACTACCTTAGGCTATTAAAAATCTTACTTAAGCAGGATCCCACCTCGATAGAGCGTGGTCTCCCCCCACTCTTTTTTTATACTAACACCATAGATACATGCGCAATGACCCGCCTAATGATGTGAGCCAGCCTTCTACCTTCCTTCTGCCTAGCCATTCTCAAGGATATGAGTGACAGCTAATTCACCCGCTATAACCACCCATTCCTCTCCACTACCTCTTTCCATGTTCGCTCAAACCTTAAGGGTTACATGCAGAGTTGGAAATTCTTGAGTCAGTCCATTAAATCCTCTTCCCCACCACATTCTGATGATGATAACTAGCAATTAGCTATTGCCCGAATCATGTAACTTAGTGAAAAAAAAGGACCAAACATAAAGACAGCAAACAAATAACAATGAAAGGAGCACACGACACCTCCAGACACAAGTCACAGCACATAGCTCACAGTCACTGCACCTAGGGATCCTCAAGTTAGGCACGTCCGGTGGCCTCGATCAATCGGCTCTGTTCCCAACCCTCTAGCCCTTTTCGACTCCCCACTTCACGCTTAGGGCACCTCAAGGGTAGGACATACCTAGGGAGGTAACACTCGCCTATGGTTAGGACTTTTCTCACGTTGCATAACATTGATCTCTTCAATTTTAACACTGGACTTTGCAAGTACTATGCTGCGATCAGAAGACTTATCCTACACTTTGTCTTTCCCCTTATCTTTGTGCCTTTCATTGCGCAATTCATGGCATTGTGGCCTAATATGGCTCTTTTTTCCACAATGGTGATAAGTAACATCTGCATTCCTGCCATGGGATTTGCTTGATGATGATTATATCATAGCAGCTTCTTCTAGTACTGTCAAGATTTTGGGAGAGAAGGAAGGAGTCTCACTTGTAGCTTTCTTGCTTGCACAATGGGGGAATACACACAGACGTGGAGGCTGAAAATAGCTTTTCTCTTCTTAGTTGTGTAAGGCAAAAGAACTCTCATACAAAGAAATAGAAGAATCCTATATATGGGTCTCAAAAACCAAACTCAACTAACTAAGGTGGCATACTAACCGAGCCACGAACTAGAGTAGATAAGGATAGCTATCATGTAGCTATTATTCATGGGCGGTGTACCAACCGCGTTTGCAACTGACAAGTCGGTGACATAAATACACAACGGTCACCGTGGCGTATCACGAGTGGAGCTCGATATCTCAACACTCCCCCTCGAGCTCAATCCCAATTCTTGCACACCAAGCAGGTCTCTGAACTTGCGCAGCTTCTCTGCACCCAATGCCTTTGTGAATATGTCAGCTACCTGATCCTCTATGCTGACATAAACTAGATCAATAAGACCTAGTAAAACCCTCTCCCGCACATAGTGATAATGCACCTCAATGTGCTTTGTTCTAGCATGATAGACTGGGTTATTTGCCAAGTGTATACTGCTCATGTTGTCACAATAAATGACAACTCGCCCATCTGTAGACTGATGCATATCATAAAGTAGCTTATGCAACCAAGCTACCTCACATACAGCCATTCCTGCACCCCTATACTCAGCCTCTGTGCTCAACAAGGCAACTATAGGCTGTTTCTTGCTGCTCCAAGTGACTGCAGCACTCCCAAAAGAGAACACATATCCACTAGTAGATCGTCTATCAGAAATACTACCAGCCCAATCAGCATCAGTGTATCCATGCAGCTGTATCTGAATCCTAGTCACATAAAATAGTCCATACTGCAATGTGGACTTCACATACTTGAGTATGCGTCTAGCCGCATCCAAACGCGGTTTCCTTGGAGCCTGCATAAACTGACTTACCAATCCAACAACATAGCTCAAATTTGGCCTGGTAATAGTCATATAAATCAAGCTTCCTACTATGCGTCTGTACATAGTAGGGTCTTCTAGAAGCTCACCTGTATTTGTGCTCAGCTTCACATTCTGCTCCAAAGAAACTGAAATAGGCTTACAGCCTGTCATCCCATATTTGGACAGCATGTCCAATCCATACTGCCTCTGAGAGAGCCGTATTCCACTTGGTGATCTAATCACCTCAATGCCTAAGAAATAACACAGCTCTCCCAAATCCTTCATCTCAAACTTCTGCTTCAATAGCATTTTCACATGAAGGATATCTTCATCACTGTCACCTGTCATAATCAAATCATCAACATAAATGACAAGTAGCATAATACCTTTCTCTGTTTTTCTCACATAAAGTGAGAAATCTGCCTTGGAAATATGAAAGCCAATAGTGATAAGATACTGTCCTATCTTGTCAGACCATGCTCTAGGTGCTTGCTTTAAGCCATACAAGGCTTTTTTCAACCTGCAAACAAACTCAGGATGAACAGCATGCACATAACCTGGTGGCTACTCCATATAGATCTCTTCTTGCAAATCACCATGGAAGAAGGTATTCTTTACATCCATCTGATGTAAAGACCATCCCTTTGATGCAGCCATAGCAATGACTGCTCTTACAGTTGCCATCCTTGCAACCGGACTGAATGTTTCTTCATAGTCAATGCCATATGTTTGTGCATACCCCTTGACTACTAATCTTGCCTTGTATCTGTTCACAGAACCATCTGCATTGTCCTTCACCTTATAAACCCACTTACAACCAATTGCATTTTTACCTTTAGGCAAAGGTACTAATTCCCATGTAGCATTTGCTTCCAAGGCATCCATTTCTTCATCCATGGCTTTCTCCCATTTTTCTTTTCCCATGGCTTGCTCAAAAGAAGTGGGTTCTAGTTCTTGTATCACTTTGACCATATATGCATAGTGAATGGCTGTAAATCCATCATATTTTAGCCTATCCACAGGATACCTAGCTCTGGTAGACCTGCGCAAAGTAGGTTCACTCCCAGGTGCTCTCAAAACATCCTTGGTCTTCCTTACTCCAGGTGTAACAATAGAAGGAATACCCAACTCATCATCAATGCTTTGTTCTGAGCCACTGGATTCACCATCCACATAAGAGTGACCTGCAGTCACATCAAACATGGGCGGATCAACCTTCTCTTTTCCTTTTCATGATACCTGCATACCACTATCTACATTACTTTGAGAAGATTCTCTTGATCTCAATCTGTCTGTCCATGGTGAAGAATGTGAACCACTGCTAGAGGACGCTCCAGGTCCACTAATATTTTGTGACTGCTGTTGTGAATTCTGTGCAGCATTACCATTTTGTGCTTCTACATCATCAATCACATTTACTGGTTTATACCAGCTACTCATCTCATCAAAAACAACATCTCTACTCACTATAAACTTACGAGTAGAAGGGTTATAGCATCTATATCCTTTTTGCTGTAGAGAGTAACCAATAAAGATGAACTTCTTAGCTTTTGGATCCAACTTGGATCTCAACTCATCTGGCACATGTACATAGGCAATGCAACCAAAAATTTTCAAATGAGAAATATCTGGTTTCCTACCAGTATACCTCTCCTCTGGAGTCATTCCATGTATTGCTGCAGTGGGAGTCATGTTCATTATGTAGACTGCTGTAGCAACTGCTTCAGCCCAATAAAAATCTGGCAAGTCTTTTTCATTGAGTATGGCACGAGATACCTCTCCAATATGCTTGTTTTTCTTTTCTGCAATTCCATTTTGTTGTGGGGTATGACTGCATGAATATTGCTACTTTATGCCATGCTCCTGCAAGAACCTTGCAAACTCATTTGAGAGGTACTCTCCCCCTCCATCTGACCTTAGGCATTTTATCTGCAGGCCTGTTTCTTTTTCAACCATAGCTTTAAGAGTTTTGAAATGCCCAAAAACTTCACTTTTCTTTTTCATAAAATACACCCAAACTTTTCTGCTATAGTCATCAATTAAAGTGACAAAATAATGACAGCCTCCAAGAGATGCAGCTTTAGTAGTCCACACATCAGAGTGGATTAATTCCAATGGCTTCTCACTCTCTTGAACATGTCTAGGAAATGGTTTCCTTGCATGTTTTCCAAACTGACAGGCTTCACATACCTTATGCATTTCTGCAACCTTGAATTTGGGCAATCCTGCAACAATATTTTGGGCCTGCATTGATTTGACTCGCTGTACATTAACATGACCAATGCGTTTATGCCAGATATCAATATCTGCAACTACACCGGTTCCATGTGCAAACATTGCTGCACTCAATTCAGACATGTCTGCATCTAATGTAAACATTCTGCCCTTCTTCTTTCCTTTTGCTATCAAGCGACCTTTATTTTTCATATCCTTAACAAAGCATCCATGAGGATTAAATCTGACCTGCAAGCCCTGCTCAACCATTTGACCAACAGAAACTAGATTCTTGGTGATATTCGGGACATGAAATACATCGGACATGTATTTCTTTTTCCCATCCTGCATAGACAAAGGAATTTTTCCAATCTGCACAATAGGATGTGCAGTATCATCACCAATCTCCACAAATCCTGGTTTTTCCATTTTCCTTGCATCCTCCATCCATTCTGCATGACCTATCATGTGGTTTGACGCACCTGAGTCAACATACCATACATCATTGCTTTCTTCTGCACTTGTCACAGAATTATTCATGTGTTGCACCATAAACAAATGCTCATTTTTGTCATCACCCTGTCTACTAGAAGATGCATAATTCCCTTGTTGCAATTTTCCATTCATGATGTCATTCTGCTTTCTATAGCAGTCTTTAGCCATATGACCCATTTTACCACAGTAGTAGCATTCAACATTAGTGTTTGGATTTTGGCCTCTTTGCCATCCACCACGACTTCTTTGGCTCCCCCTGCCTCTAGAGTTACCACGTCCTCCTCCATAGGACTGGTTTTCTTGAGTTTGCTGCATATTGTGATTTCTACCACGGCCTCCAAATCGGCCTCCTCTACCTCTGCCTCTACCTCTTCCAGCATTTGAGTAGAAGACAGCTTCTTTTGAAGTTCCTCCTGAAGAAGATGCACCACCATTTCTCTGCTCCTCAGAAATTAGAAGAGCAATCAACTCCTCAAAATCAGAAAATCTTTCATGGACGGAAATGGATGTTCGGAACTGTGCATAATCCTTTCCTAGACCATTCAAGGTCACAAAAACTAAATCATCATCTTCCACTGGCGACCCAATGGAAGCAAGTGCATCTGCAATCTTCTTCACCTTCATGTGGTAGTCATTGATGCTCATATTTTCTCTTTGCACATTATGCAACTGGAAAACCTCCCTCTTATGCGCATCTCCGTGTCTTTGGATGTGAGGCATTTTGCCATGTGCCTAGGGACAAGAGAAGTAGGCTGGATCCCAAGAGTGTCAAATGCATTTTCCTTGGTTATGGGGATGCAGGCGAGATGGGTTACCGTCTCTGGGATCCGCAAGCGCGAAAAGTCATCGGCAGTCATGATGTAGTTTTCCATGAAGACAAAATGCATAGGCAGCCTGAGAGAGTTGTTGAGATCCGCAGGGTCATATTTCAGGAGGAGCTGAGAGCTCCCGCACAACCAGTTGATAGCCTATAGCTGCAGCAAATGCTCATGGTCAGGGTGTTGGACAGGCAGCTGGGCAGGCAACAGAGCCTGCCGTGAGACAGTCTACTAGAGACAAACGTTCACCTGAAAGATTGTAGCCATTGATGCATTATGTCTTGGTTACAAATGCAGGAGAGCCTTTCACCTATGATGAGGCTATGCACATGGGTGACAATCACTCCTTGGAGAGGGCTTTGCAGTCTGAGATAGACTCTCTGCATAAGAATGACACTTAGGATTTGGTTTCCTTGCTTACAGGCAAGAAGGCTTTTCCATGCAAGTGGGTGTACAAGCTAAAAAGTACCCCTGGACACCCCAAGCTGGCATACAAGGCTAGATTGGTAGCAAAGGGTTTTAAGCAGGAGCATGGTGTGGACTTTGACGAGGTCTTTTCTCCTATGGTTAAGATGACCACCCTGCCCTCAATCTTGGCTTTGGTTGCTCAACTTGACTTGGATTTATACTAAATGGATGTCAAGACGGCTTTCTTACATGGGGACTTGCATGATGAGATTTATATGGAGCAGCCTAAGGGCTTTGCAGAACCTGGCAGGCAGGACCTAGTGTGCAAATTGAAGAAAAGTCTTTATGGCTTGAAACAGGCACCTAGGGAGTGGTATCATAAGTTTATGCCTTTATGTAGTCACAGGGCTACAGCCAGAGTGCTATGGATCCGTGTCTTTACACAAAGAAAGCCCATGATGATTCTTCATTGATTTTGGTACTCTATGTGGATGGTATGCTGATAGCAGGGAAAGCTCATGATGACCTAGATGGTCTTAAGGCTTAGCTCAAGAAGAGCTTTGAGATGAAAGATTTGGGGCAGGCCGCTCACATACTTGGTATGCGCATTAGACGTGACAGGCATCAGGGACTCCTCTACTTGTCACAGAGAGAGTACATTCATAAAGTCCTTGAGCGCTTCCGCATGCAGGACGTAAAGCCTATTGGCTGTCCATTGCCTTCTTATGTGAAGGTATCACAGGCTGATTGTCCGCAGACAGATGAGCAGAGGGCCAAGATGGCCAGGATTCCCTATGCATCCGTAGTGGGTAGTCTTAAGTATGCCATGATAGCCACTCATCTAGATATTTCCTTTGCAGTTGGTGTTGTGGCACGCTATATGGCTACACATGGCAAGAAGCATTGGGATGCCGTAAAGGGTATCATGAGGTACCTGAAGGGCACTGCAGATATGTGCATATGCTATGGCAGCCAGGATATAGAAGTCATGGGTTACACTGACTCTGATCATGCAGGACATGCAGATAGTAGGAAGTCCGCTTCTGGCTATGTATTCACATATGCTGGAGGTGTTGTTTCTTGGATGTCCAGGGTACAAAAATGCACGGCCCTTTCTACTATAGAGGCCGAGTATGTTGTAGCCACTGAGGCTTACAAGGAGGCCGTTTGGTTGGGTCATTTGGTTGCTGACCTTGGTGTTGATGCTATCCCTACACTCCATTCGGATTCTATGAGTGCTATTCAGTTAGCCAAGAATCCTAGCCAAAAATCCGATCTTCCATGCGAAGACGAAACACATTGAGATCGGGTATCACTTCATACGTGGGTCGTTGAGGACAAGTTTGTTGATCTTTTCAAGATCTCAATTGACCAGAATCCTGCAGAACTGCTCAAGAAAAGCCTCTCTACAGAGCGCTTTACCTTCCTCAGGAGGTTGATGGGCGTGGGATGAGATGATGTCTTTCCTCATCCTATTGTACATGTGTACATGTTGTACTGCCTTTTTCTTTTTCTTTTCACTCCTAACTAGGGCAGATTAGCCTTTAAGTGGGAGGTTTTTGGGGGTGGTAAAGGCACCTCCACCTAGCCACCCGTATATTACTACACTAATAGTCATCGCCATTGCACACTGCAGGTGGCGGGCGCCCGTCACCATCACTTTATTCTTTATTCTTTTAGTTACAGATTGAATAAAGGAAGGCCCGGTCACACATTGTGACTATTGGAGTTCCCATTTCTAGTCTGTCCCTTTCTTGCTCTTGCTCTCCCGCCATAGCTCTCGAGTCCAACCTTCGATCTGTCGCTCCCTTTCATTGTCAAGCAGTTTGAGCAGGTGTGTGAGACTAACAACCTCATGGATCCTACTCAATAAAAACAAGCATTTGGTCTTTGCTTAGGAGACAAGGGATGGACTTCGTTTACCGGACTAGATAATTTTGAACATAATAATTCCAATGATCTAAAGGATCTCTTCACCAAGAGATTCTCAAAGGCATGATAGTTTGACAACATCATTGTTAAGATGATGAATGTCAGCCAAAAAGATAAAGAGGACACATGAGACTATGTCACTCATAGGAGGTGTCTCTACAAGAGGGTACTTGCAACTAAGCGACCCAAGGAGAGAGTGGTCTCCATCGTATTCATCCAATGGGATATGCAATGAAGAACACTATAAGGCCTTAGCGATCAACTCAAACCTACAAAGGGATGTGCTGGCAAGAGTCTTTGAGAAGCTCTAGGGCTATGCAACAAGAGAATAACACGTTCAAAAATGTTGAGAGAACCACAGTAGTTAGCGAATATCAGCTCCTAGAAAGCAAGATAAAGGAAAGAATATCAACCAAACTTAAGCGATAATTGATCTAAAGTAAAGCTAACTAGACCACAGAAGTCTTTGTGAAGACCAATGTGATCTCATGTGCAGTGTGTGCATTGTGGGGAGGGAACCACTTACCATCCGAGTGTCTCGATCCTAGGACCCGTTCTTATGCCAAGTGTGGAAGATTTAGGCATAATGGTATGCATTGTTGATTACTAAGATGGTTTCCATACCAACAATCCTATGCTTAGCTATACTATTCGGGAGTTAGGTAGCCTAAATTTGGAAAAGGAGCCTTTTTATCTTTGCCCGCACCTAACTATTCAAAGCCAGCCTACACTAAGGATCGACATCAAGCCAATAGAAATCCATAGACCACTAGAACCTATTCCCATCTACCAAGCGATGTCCCAATGCACTTTGTAGATGAACCATTGGAGGAAGACTCATACATGAAGCATTATGTCTCTTGTGACAAGGAGGGTAATCCCATACTTATGGACTTTAGGCCTGTGCTGGTCATGGCTTTAGGTAGAGAGAGAGAGAGAGAGTCCTAAGAGAAGGTCAAAACCATAGCATGTTGGACGGGTGGCCATCCGAGGCATATCTCATTCTACTACCCTAAAAAGGAGCAAGAAAATAGAGAGAAGGTTGACTTGAGGTGTCCCGAATGTGAAGTTACACACCTATTCATCAATTGCCTTAGGTAGAAACCCTCCACTAGTTTGGCAATTGTGCCATATGTGCAATTCAGACTCTTTTGTGTTGAGTCACTTGACAAAAATGCCACACACATCCCCATAAATATCATGACACGAGCCCAAATGAAGTAGGCTGGTATTTCATTACCTAAACCTAGCAACCTAGATGCAGCCTCTATAGGGAAGAAGAGCAAGCAAAGGAGAAGAAAGAGGACTAATGCAAAGATAACACTCAAAAAGGAGAGCACGATCACTTTAACAAAGGGAAAATAGGTTACTAATGTAGAAGTAGAAACATGTGCTCCTAAGACAAGGGAGAAGGGAATGCTAAGGCGAGAGTACCCTAACCCCAACTAGGAACTAAAGGTTGTGGATATGGTCAAAGAATGGATAAAAGAAACACAAGCTCATTTGCAAGATGATAATCCTATCATTGAGGACGAGATCAGTGAACTCTCAACTAGGAGCCCACTAGTTTCTCCCACATACTTGAGAGAAGGAGAGGTACCACATGCACTGTTGCATATGCACAACATGAATGCCATGAATAGATGAACTATCCAAGAGCATGGTTAGGAAGACCATGATGTAGAGGAGGGAAAGACATATTGCGATTTTCTCACCACAGTTATATCAAATCATGTAACATTGCCATTGGGTTCTAGAATTGCTTAGGAAAAACCTTGCACTATGGCAGATGTTGAAGCAATGGGTAGAATGAACTGATAGACATGAATCACAAGACTTGCCCACCGCATACCAAGCCTAATGATGAACTCAATGTTTAAGACTCCACAAGTGAATGCCTTTTGGGAAGGCACTAAGATGCACAAGACACATGAGCAAGAGGTAGTGTACTTAGCCATGTAGATCTCAAGCTTGGGAAAATCCACAGATAGAAATTGCATGGTTCAATGTCACTCTAGCAAATGGGATGAAGGTCAAACCTATCAAAATCCTAAAGATTTGGCCTTTAAAGATAGTATTAGGAGTTAAATTCTCTATGAACTTCATAGTCATGAAGGGAGTGGATTATGATATCTTGCTAGGTAGACCTTGGATGAGGAATGCCCGAGTGATAGAGGATTGGGGTAATGACCTGATTTTTGTAGGAAATAGATCAAAAGTAGTTTGAGTAGAGATGGACACTTGGAAAACCTCACTAGTGGACCTAGATGCCATCTCTTCCATGTTGAAGGGTGACTCAAAGGCCAGAAGCAATTATGGACCTCCAATTAAGTACATTCCTTGTCTTGAGAATGAGCCTAATTTGCCATACTCCAATGATGAGGATGAATATAAGTGAGTAGTAGAATCAACTGGGCAAACCCAACAAAGCCACAACTTCTAACCTATCCATAGTGCCCCTATGCATGATGGCCAAGAGTTCCATCAGGTGACTGACACCAATCACCTATCATGTCCCAACTAACAAATTGGAACTCCATAGAATCCTTAGGAACCTATCAAGTGAGCTAGCTGGCAACCCATCTATAAACTTAAAGCTCCTTAAGGATCTCATAGAGAGTAAGGAGTGGCCTTGATCGACTAAGTTGCATGACTTAAACATGTTATACAATTGGACTCTCATTACAAGTGAGAAAAAACTTGAGGATAGGAACCCTGGAAACAACACATAGTTTAAGTATGAGGATTTCAATGATGAGTACAAAGGTTGTTGTTCCATTCGTGAAAGCAAAGAGGAAGTGGAGACCATAGAATATAACATGGATGGAAGAGTGATTGAGAAAATTAAAGCAGACTCTAAACCCCAAGAGATCAATTCTTTTAGAGTGCACGAAGGAGTTCAGGCCGAATTTGGCTAGAATACCTAGAGGTAGTAGATTATGAGCAAGTAGGATTAATCTAGCTTGGCATCACATCATTATTTGGAGTGGAGTTAGCCTCTTAGAGAAATGACCACTAGGGGAGATAGCCGCTTCTAATGAGGATTGTGTGTACAACTCCGAGTCAGAGGTAGGCTTTGATAGCAACCTTGAAATGCCTCAACCACCTACGACCAAACATATGAAGGGGGACCTCCCAGTCCATCTAAGGCTCAAGAGGCTAAAGGAAGAGAGAAGGAAACAATCGAAGTTTTTAGAAGCTAATTGACAGAAGAAACCCTAGGATTTGCCCAAATGCTTCACGAAGTTTAAGAAGGGTCATCAAATAGTGGTGTTAGTAGGAGCCAAGTGGAAAGGGTAGGAGATTGAATCCATTGAAGGACTAGCCTAAGGAATCCAAATCGGAAAGGAAAGGGGACAAACCTCAACCCGTGTACATAGTGGATGACCTAACTAAGATGGAAGAGACTAATCTCATAAATCTCTTAAGAAAATTCTTTGATGTGTTTGCATGGTCCTTAGATGAGCTAAAAGGAATAGATCCGAGTATTGTGACCCATAATATTTCCATGACCCTCAATGTAGTACTACTTAAGCAAGCACCATATGCAATGAATCCTTAGCATGCACATGTAGTGAATGAAGTCATTGATAAGCTACTAAATGCAGGATTCATTTATGAGATAAAACACATGGACTAGATATCACCCACAGTGATAATCATGAAAAAGAATGGAAAGATTCAAGTGTGAATGAACTATGAAAAGGTCAACGCAGCTACAAAGAGAGATAACTATTAATTACTATACATTAAGCACATGCTAGAGAGAGTGGTAGGAAAGAAAGCCTATAGTTTCTTGGATGGCTTCTCAAGCTATAACCAAGTGTAGGTCCATCCAGACAAAAGGCACATGATGGCATTCACCGTTGAATGGGGGGTGTGTGCCTATATAGTCATGCCATTTGGAGGACTTTGACCAATGCCCTTGCCACCTTTTGGTGCCTTATGTGTGCCATCTTCAAGGACATGCTCAAAAAATGGTTGAAGGTATTCGTGGATGACTTGTGCATCCATACTAACAATTGGAAAAAGCACTTAGAAAAGCTATGAATAGTCTTTGAATGGGTGGAGACAACACAGTCTCTTACTGAACCACTTAAAGTGCCACTTTTGGGTAAAGCACAATTGTATTTTAGGGCACGTTGTGTCAAGAAATGGGATAGCCACAGACTCCTTGAAAGTCAAGGTAATTGTAGACCTTCCCCCAAGTTTGACCAACTTCAAGGGAGCTCAATGCTTCTTGGGCCACATAGGGTACCACCGACGGTTTGTGTTGAAATACTTATTGATTGCTAGACCTTTGTACAAGCTATTGATAGTATTTAAGTGGACCGAAGAATGTCAACAAGCCTATGAAAGACTTAAATAGTCTCTAACTTTAGCTCCTATCTTAAGAGCCCTAGATTGGTCCATTACCTTCTAGCCTTACACACTGATGCATCAACTTTACCGTGGGGGCAGTGTTGTGTCAACCTGGTGAGTATAACCTTGATTATCTAGTGAGCTCTCGCTAATGTACAACTCATTGATATGGAAATGAACTATTCAACGATAGATAGGGAAGGGTTATCCATGGTATTTGTTGTAAAGAAGTTTAGATATTATCGTCTAGCGACACCCTTTACCTTTTTTATGGATCATCAAGCATTGTTTTATCTTGTGAACAAACCCTATGCAACAGGACACATTACGCCCGATGGTTACTTCTACTTTTGGAATTTGACTTCTTTGTGGTAGTACACAAAGGAAAATAACACTATATGGCAGATCAAATGTCATGCATACCCATAGGTGAAGTGGCTGGATAGGGCATCATTGATGACCTATCGTATGCACATCTTTTTAGAATGTCTAGCAAATGAGACTTGTTTAGTGCAGACCTCACACCATATTGGGCAGATGATATAGTCCATATCTTAGAGAATGGATTATCTAAATGACCTATAGAAAAAGCTAGATTAAAGATACTAATTTTGAAGATCCAACCCTATCAATTGATTGTGAATCAATTATATTGGGTAGGATAAGATGGGCTTTTAAGGAGATGTGTCTGTGAACACGAAATGTACTATGTGCTCATGGAAGCACATGGTGGGATTGCTAGAGAACATTTCAATGGTGGTGACACTACAACACGCAAGGTGCTCCAATCTCACCTATGGTGGGTAACGCTATTCCACGATGCAACTAATTTTGTGAAGCATTGTCATGAGTGCCTATAGGAGTGCCAATAGACTAAATTTCCCACTTGTAAGGATAAAATGGAGTTAACCCCAATGATCGCATGCCAATCATTTGAGAAATGGGAAATTGACTTCATTGATCCAATCATCCCTATGCACAGTACTCACAAGCCAAGTACATCATTGTTGCCATAGACTATCTCACCAAGTGGACAAAAGCTCAAACAAATCACAAAAATGACACTAGGACCAAGACCAAGTTTCTTTGGGAGCAAGTAATCTCATAGTTCAATTGTCCTATAGAGTTGGTTAGTGATCGAAGCACACACTTCATCAATGAAGTGATTGCTCACTTGTTATCCACCTTCTTGATAATCCACAAAAAATCCTCACCATATTATCCTCAAGCTAACAATCAAGTTAAATCCATGAACAAGATCTTAGTGTATGTCTTAACAAAGGTAGTCTCTGCTTCATGCAATGACAAGGATAACAAGCTCATGGAAGCTTTATTGGCATATAGGACAACCTACAAAATGGCCATCATACAAGACAGACCCCATTCAAATTGACCTACGAAACTAAAGTAATTATATTAGTGGAATTCTTTGTTCCAAGCTTCAAAATAGAAGTCCAACACAGATGGGAGGGAAAAGAAGCATGGACAAATCATTTGGTAGATCTAGAATGCCTATTTGAGACTCGTCTCATTGCAATCCATGCTCTAATCTATGAGAAGGCACAATGAAAGAGTTGGTTTGACAAGCACGTCAAACAATGAGACTTTGAGAAAGGAGACCTAGTCTTACTATACTTTGTTAAGGGACAAAAGAAAAAGATGAAATTCAAGGGATTGGGACCTTTCAAGCTTCACAACATTAGTAGAATAGGTAATGCAGAATTTGAAACCTTAGAGGGGGAGGGCATAGACTTTTTCAACGGAAGTCGCATAAAAAAGTATTAGTCTCTATCACATCCACCCCATGAACCTCCATGATAGAACCAACAATGAATGTGAAAATTGCACCTGTCACCACTAAAATAGAGGATGAGGATATGGAAGCAGTAGCACCAGCCTACTTGCATATAACAGTGACCACTCAAAAGGTATACACCTTTGATGTGCTAATTGATGAGGGAGCTGACTATAATATCTTAATGTATGATCATTGGACTACTATCAGTCAATCCCAATTGCCATCAACCAATGCAAAACTCAGCCCATTTGGGAGGAAGTCCTATCCACTCTTGGGCAAGTGAAAACTAATGGTTTCTATCGAGACTGAGAGCCTACCCATCATCTTTTGTGTACTACTACCTAACAAACAAAGTGTTAGCAAGGAATCACTGCTGGGTTGTGTGTTCAAAAAACAAGTTCATTTAATGTTGACTATGACTCATAGCACATCCACCTTGCCATAGGCGATGTTTGAATAGTAACGACTTTCAGCAAGGGCACCATAGCCACCTAAAAGCATGTAGTGCCACCACTGCTAGTTAATACTAGTGTCAACCCTAAGGAGGAGGTTAGTGTACCACAATGTACACCAATTATGAAGTCCCACCAACATCTAGAAACCACACCCAAAGCTATGGATCAAACAATCAAGTGGATCTCCAAGCATAGACCACACACTCACAAAAGTCAATCATTAGAAACTCATAGTTTTCATGCCTCACACTCTAGACCTAAATGGAGGAATTGGTGCTTCTATGGTATACAAGTGACTAGGTCATGCTGGGTCCTAAAAACCTTATTGCATATCCATGGTTACTATGAAGGTGACACCTTGGTGTGACTACCCAAACTCACAAGTGATATGTATACCCCTCAACCCCAGGCTCCAAAAAATAATGCCCAAAGTGCTCCAACCAAAATCTCAACTAATCATCAATGAGCTCCCACCTAATACCTCTGATGTGATCACCACTACACAATTTGACGACAAAGCATCAATCAAAATTCAAAACCAATTAACTTCTCAAACCATGCTCACCAAACCTATGAAAATCCCAAAGTAGAAACACCATGTATCAACCTATCCAGTCCAATCAAAGCAAAACCATTAGTAGGCCTTAAGCCATCACATCAATGATAATACATTCTTAAATTGGCTTCCAACATGGCCATGGACATAGGAGATGACTTAGTAATGTGCATCTGATGATTGAATTCAACTTTCACATTATTTCTTGGAAGTTAAGAATGCTTGGACCTATGTCTACTTGACAAGCACATAGCAAATGAGGTACATTTCTTGTCATATTCTTGGGAAGAATATGAATTCATCTTCACAAAGGCCTCCACCATTGTAGAAGAGTTTATTGCCAATGGAATTTCAAGAGAACATGCCTTAAGCCAATGCTTAATCACATCCTTCAAGAAGAGCAAAGTTCCCATACCATCACAGGAACTTGATGAGGCCCAACAATTAGTTGAATCTGATTTCTTACACAAGTGGTTTAGTTTGCACATTCAATGGACACAAGATGGTTATCAAATCATGACTAATATGGAGCAAAAATGTGCCTTTAAGACATTCAAGTATGACCAAATATATGTGGCCAACTTCATTTACAGTATTAGCAATGACAAGAAATCGACCATCAAAAGACAATATCATGCTACATCCATACTTGGATAGGATCCTAACAAACAGAGGAGAAACTCCACATTGCAAGCCGAATTGACTCAGCTAACCTCTTGATTGACGTATTTGCTTATATCACACATGTGGGTATTTATTTTTCCACAGGATATGGACTGTCATGTGATATTAGAGTATAACCCAACCTTTTATGACTAGCTCTTGAAATAGTGAGGCACACCAAGGACCCACTCAAGTCCTTATACCTTTACTTCCACAATCCCAGGAAGGATTTTCATCATTTCTAAGGAGGAGGGGGTAAAGTGTAAGGTGAATGGAAAGTTGAAATAAGAGTTGAACTTCAAAAGAAAAAGATGAAACAAAATTTCTTCTTCTTTTAGTAAAAAATGAGTAAAAAATTCTCCATGACGTTCTTGTGTGGAATGTATGGACTAATTGATGTGGAAATTTTTCTTCTTCGTTTTATGCATTTCACCATCTGATAGTGTTTCTTTCTAATCACTGTTGAATGTTGAAATGACTAGGTTTTTTTGGTTCATTTTTGTTGTTTTTGAGGCCTGAATGGTTGATTTTTTATGGATTTTGAGTGATGTTTAGTTGTTTTGGAAGTATTTGAGAGTGTTTTGGATTATACTGATTATGTTTTGGAAGCTCATGATGATTCTCAATAGAAATATGAGGTTATGTGATGTTCTGATAGGTTCTGTTGAGGTTGTGATACCTTCTGTTTAGCTTCTATTTTGTTCTGATTTTCTTCTATATGAAGCATGGATTGATGATTGATGAAGGTTGGGGTATTTTAAAATCTTATTAGATAGTTTTTGAAAGTTTGAAATGGTTAGTATGAGTTATGTGGTTTTGATGTTTTTTATTGACCTTCTATAACCCTTTGATGAGCTTCTGTAGAGCTTCTGTTCCGTGGTATGTTTCTATTCTATTCTGTTCTGTATGCTTCTATAAGTGTTCTATGGAATGTATGTGTGAATTTGGGAAAGTTTTCTTGCCTTGGAAAGAGGTGAATATAAGTTCAAAAGAGCTCAAGGAAGTGGAAGAAGTAGCTGCTGAAGACTCAAAAAAAAATTGGAGTGAAGTGGCAGTGATGAGTTGTGAAGAGTCACTGTAGGGGCTCTAGTAACCTTAAGATACACCTCTTGGAAGGGGCATCCACGACCTAAGAAGGATTATTATGAGTGATTATTGAGTATTGTAGAGAAGAGATTATGTATTATTGATTGAGAGAGAAAGAGAGAGTCAAAGATAGCCAATTCTATCAAAACAATGTATCTATCTATGAGAGATTGAGAGAGAGAACTATGAAGACAATGAAGTTGAATCATATGTGACTATTTTCATTCAAAAGTGGTGTATTCTTTTTTGTTCTTGTTTTTTTTAATGGATTCTATGAATATGTTTAATATTATGGTTGATTCCATCAAATCCATGGGAGTTTATTTCTATGATGATGCGTGAAGATTTGTTCTTTTCCTTGTTATGGTTCTCTAAAGAATGAAACAAAAGCTTTTTGATGTTACAATATAGATTTTCTTATAGTAGAAACCCCTTTTCCTTGGTGTCTCTCTTGGGGTTCCATGTTTTTGGTGCCCAGCTGGGAAACTTGCCATCAACAAGCATTAGAAGAGGCTAAAAATGTTCAAGGAAATGGCATTGCCAAGAATAGAAGAATTCAATGGGTGTTTGCAAAGTTCCTTCTTCCACTGAAGAATTGAAGTTTCTCATTGCCAAAGCCACTTTCTACAAGAAGTTCATCCCACAATGGTGGAAACATATTACCATCATGATGAAGTTCTATGTGGTGGACTATTTTCTCTTTCAGTTAAGCAACAGAGACATGCATCTTGGTGGCAAATTGTTTGGGAACAAACTAAAGTGCAGAAACAAAGAGAATGAGCATCCATGGAAGATTTGGCATTCATTGAGAATTTTCCAAACATCATCAAGTGGGCGATCATGAAGAAGCTTCAAGAGTCGTGGTCAGTGGAGGTTCACGAAAACAAGAAAGAAAAGAGTTGGAATTTGTTCATGGATGCTCAATAGTAGGACATATGGGATGCCTGGTGCACTGACAATCTCCTATTTGTTCAATTAGCAACACATTGGAAGTTGGTGGATAGATTATTCTTCACAACATACACTATTGAAACCATTAGAAGATAGCATTATTATGATGATGCAAAAAAAAAGATCCTGAGAAGAATTAGTTTTGATACCTTCAGAATGGAATATCTCCCCCTTTGTAGTGGCATGAAAGTAGAATTCAAAGATGTTGAAAAGAAAGAAGTAGAAGAAATGTTGGCAATAGAGTCCTCTAGAGACTAAAACCTTTTGTGGAGCACTAACAACTTAGTGGAGTCAACCCCCTCATGAATTATGCCATAAGGAGACAAGTGCAGAACGAGTCTAGAGGTACATGAGAAGAAAGAAGGCAAAAATCAAGGCTGAGAATGAGCTTGCACAACAGAAGCCTTCTTTGACGCCTTAAAAGCACTCTTTACAGAAGTCCCCATGGCGACTCAAGGTCCCCTTCCTAGTCAGATTTGTTCTAGAAATATTGATGACAGGCTAGCAAATGTAATCCCATTGCCAATTTTTAAGGAAGAGTACAATGAAGACCTTGATCTTCATATAGTAGAGTTTATGGTAGCACGTGTGGCTAACAATGCTAGAACCCTTGAGCATTGGTTAGCAATATTCCCCACCACTTTCAAGGGCGCAACGTTTCATTGGTATGAGAGACAAGCAACAAGAACCTTTGGCACATGGGATGAGGTTGGCCTTTCTTATGAATTCAAGCATGAAGGTTTTAAACAGCGGATGCGAGAGGAGCTCATGAACCTAAGTCAGGCAGTCCTCTAGAGAAAGAGTAGAAGCTTATGTCTCATGAATGGAATCCATCCTGAAGAGATGTACCAATCATCATTTGGATTAAGGTATCCAGAAAGGAGTGTTCCTCAAAGGCCTACAACCAGAAGTTTACAAGTTCGTGGAATTGAGAAGACCAATCAATCTGCAAGCTGCATTGGAAGGTTTGAGACTATATGACGAAGTTGAAGCAAAGTTGCCAATGACCTTAGGAAGAGGACTCTTACCTCCTTCCATCCCAAGAATGGTATACCCACCAAATGCAGTCCCAGGGACAGTCCCCTACCCCTACCCCTAGATGCAAACAATGCCGTAGTACAATGCATCTAATCCACAATGGCCGTAGACAACAGTGCCTCAAATGATGGTTCAACTACAACAGCAGTGGTCTCAAACAATTCCTCCAATGGCGACTCAACAACAGTGGAATCCTACCCACTGGAATCAACAACGCCAAGTCTCAACAAGAGCTTTGAATCAAAACTAGAATAGAGGACCTCCTGGATCAACCCAACCCATGTATGCAATAATTACACAAGCTTCCCAAAACCCTACTACAAGTACTTCAGGAGGTGAAATTTTGAAGGACTACCTGTCCAATTCAGTGGTGGCAAGTATCAAGAAAGAGCTTATGGATGTGATTATAGAGCACCTACAAATGCTGAAGGTGAATACTGCCAATATATCCACTCCTGCAGGAGGTGGGAGAGATGTGATGCATTCTAATACATGGTGCAGAGAGTGCCATCAAGCGGGACATTTAGTCATTGAATGTACATGAAAACCAACCATTCCTAGAGCTTTCTGTTCATACTGTTTGAGGAAGAACCACATAGAGGATATTCGCTCTCTAAAAGAGATGCATGAAAGAAGAAAGAAAGATGAAGATGCAAGATTCAACTTGCTGGAATCCAAAATGACAATGCAGGACATTGGACCAAAGCCTAGGGAGTTTGGTCCTAATTTCGGTCCAAGAAGACTTCCCTCTCAAAGTTACAAAGCACGACAGTCTACTAGTAGTGGTCAAAGATCAAAGGTGGAATGTTACAGATGTGGAGAAAAGGGTTGTATCTCATCAAATTGTCCAAACCCTAGAAGATCTGTGGATTGCAAGCCCTTATGTAGTCGATGCAAAGGAGAAGACCACACTGCAAAAGATTGTCCAAGTCCAGCCCCTGTGAAATCTACTTCTGATATCCAATAGAAGACCCAATAACCTACTTCCAATTTGGTGGAATTGGAAGTGGACCCAATAATGTGAGCAAAGAAAGGAGAACCCACAGTTCCAAAAGAGAACATTCCTTCTGCCAGGACTGTGAAGTTCAACCTTCCTCGGGAAAATCTGAACAATGCAATCCAGAATAATGTAGTACAGAGCACTACAAAGCCACAAAGAGCTACAGAGATAGTGCAGAGACACGACCAAAGGTCCAGGAAATAGAGGATGCAAAAAGAAGAAGCACGGATGTTGCCACTCCTAGAAGAAAAAGGAAAGATAAAACTGGGCATGGCCCCATTTCCCAGTCGATTGGAAAAGCTTATGGATCCTATCAAAGAGTATGATTTGGTGAAATACCTAGACACCTTTAAACCAAACCTAACCTTTCGACAGTTTCTAATGCTATCTCTCAGTTGTCTAAAAAGGTTTAAAAGCATATTGACAAGAAGATGCGGCCTAAGGATTACTCCCCCAACAACAACAAAGTCCAACAGAGCCTCAGAACCCGTGAAGGAAGTAGACGTGGCTAATGCGTTCCTGGATCCTGGAACCCTAGAGATTGGTGTATGGATAGAAGGATGCTTTATTGCAGATGCATTGATTGATGGAGGCTTATCAATAAACATAATGATGGTGTGATAATGAAGGATCTAGGCTTGCAAGGAATGCAACCTATACATTGGCTTATCAGATTGGCAGACCATCATTGGGCATCCTCCAATATGTAAAAACAACCCTTGCGGGAAGAGACTATTGGCTGACATATTTGGTGGTCAAACCAAATTCCTAGAGGACCTCATACCCTTTGTTGTTTGGAAGACCTTGGATTTTTGAAGCAAGAGAAAGGACGAGCTGGTTCAAAGGAACCCTAACCCTAGGCAAAGGACCCAACAAAGTGATGTTAAAGTTGTATGGATCACAAATAGATAATGGATTTACATCCATCGAAGTCATAACAGACTCCTCCAATGAAGTAACAGATGGTACATTAGGGGACGAAGAGGCTATCAAACAGATCTTTCCCAAGTAAACAAAGGCACAATCCCTAACATTGGGCACTGTAAGCCAACTATCGAAGGAAGCCAAGTCTTTGTCCATGGGAGAATACCTCCTGCCTAAACCTAAGTTGACTTCTGAAATCACCTCTAACAGCAAAATAGAAGCATGGATGTACTGTTCTCCCTGTTACATGGCAGTCGTAGAGTCAGAGACAGAGACAGAGTCAGAGACAGAGATAGAGTGAGTCAGAGATAGAGACAGAGACAAAGTCAGAGATAGAGATAGAGTCAAAAGCAGAGACAGAAGCAAAAGAAAAAGCAGAAGTAGAGGACATAAGAGAGAGCTTGTTCTTCTCTTACAGAATACCCACAGATGTAGAAACAAAACCTGAAGAGGACGAAAGTGATAATGCAGACAAAGATTATGAAAGTGAGCTAGAAGGATCTATCCTTCTTATAGAAGGTAGAGATGAGGAAGATGTTCATGACGTTCCGAAAGCCTCAAAAGCAGAAGATTCCTTTTTGTGTGACATAATGATTGTGATACCCTTTAGATTGATCCATGAATCATGTCATACGCAAAGCTTTTATAAGAAATGGATTAAGAAGAATAGGCCTTCCTTCAACAGTGGCTCTTGTCATCCAAAGTTACCCTTCCTTAAAGAAGATGATGACGATGCACCTTGCCAACAGCCCCCAGTCTTGCAGTTTAAACAGAACACAAGAAGTTCCTGCTATGTGACGTTCTTGGATGCATCTTTAGAAGACAAATTCTCGAGCCAAAAGGTAACTCATTCCCAACCCAAACTCGAAACTTTAATGATATCCTTTCAACCTCCCAAAGAGCAAGCTAAGACTCCATTAAAAGACAATAGTAGTTCCAGTACATTATCAGAAGATGAGACCACTCCCTTGAAGGAGTCGGATCTTTACCCAGAAGTAATCCGTGGGACATTTATCCATGAAGTGAAAGGTGAAAGGTAATTGACGTTCCTGGATGTTGATGGTACTGAACGTCACCTAAAAGTGGGTCTAAATCTTCTAGAAGAAGAACTAGTGGTCCTATGAGGCCTACTAAAGGAGAACTTAGACGTGTTTGCATGGTTGTATGAAGATCTAAAGGGGATTGATCCCACAGTATACCAACGCCACATCGATCTAGAGCCTGATGCCAAACCTATGAGGCAAAGACAGAGGTGTATGAATCCCAATTATTATGCTTTGCTGAAGGTTGAATTATTGAAGCTCCTTGAAGCTGAGTTCATTTATCCTGTGGCTAACAATGAATGGGTTTCACACATTGTGGTTGTATCCAAGAAGAATGGGAAACTTCGAATATGTGTGGATTTTCAAAAGTTGAACTCGAAGACAAAGAATGATCATTTCCCTATCCCTTTCACAGACCAACTATTAGACATAGTGGTAGGCCATGATCTCTATTCCCTCTTGGATGGATTTAGCGGATACAACCAAGTCCAAATCGCAGAAGAGGACCAATCCAAAACAACCTTCACAACATAATGGGAAACCTATGCTTACAAAGTGATATCATTTGGGCTGTGTAATGCTCCTACTACCTTCCAATGAGTGATGATGGCTGCTTTCCAAAACCATCTACATGATTTCATTGAGGTGTATCTCGATGACTTCTGTGTCTATAGCCTAATCCGTGAGCATTGGGGACACCTAGAGTAATGTTTTGATAGATGTCGAGAGTATGGGATTTCTCTCAACCTCGACAGATGTGTTTTTGGCATCTCATCAGGAGTTCTATTGGGCCACATTGCCTCTACACAAGGGATAGCAACAGATCCTTCTAAGATTAAGAAGATTAAGAAGATTCCTTGGCCATGTGGGCTATTACAAAAGGTTCATTGCACACTTTGTGATGAAGGCAGCTCCTTTGCATAAACTCCTAAGAGAAGATGTCTAGTTTACATGGACCATTGATTGTGATGAGGCATTTAATATCTTGAAGTAGTGTTTGATCGAAGCACCCATCTTGCAGCCTCCTGATTGGGAGAAGGAGTTCCATGTTCACACTGATGCATCAGTTGAAGGCCTAGGTGTAGTCTTATGCCAAAAGGGCCCCTCTAAATTAGATCAACCAATCTATTATGCAAGTCGGAAAGTAACCGATAGAGAGCAGAACTACACAATGATAGAGCTTGAGTGTTTGGCAATGGTGTTCACTTTGGAGGAGTTTTGACATTATCTGTTGTCGATGCATTTCAAATTTTATGTGGACCATGAAGACCTTTCCTTCTTGATGAACAAGGCCCACGTGAAGGGAAGAATGGTGAGATGGCTACTTCTATTTTAAGATTTTGACTTTGAAGTAGCTACCAAACCCGGTCGCTCTCATGTCCTGGCTGATCACCTTTCACGAATCCCTCAAAGTGATGATGAAGAAGAGCAAGATGATCCAGACCTTCCTGATGCTTTCTTATTTCTAGTCGAAACAGTTACCCCATGGTACACTATTAGAGGGGTTTTTGTCGAAATGTCTAATCCATCGAGGATTAGAGGTAGAAGGAAGTAGAGATAGGAGATGGAAGAGAAGATAAAGAATACACAAGAGGTAAACACAATAATGACTAAGCATAATGAATCAAATCAATATATATTGACAGAACTTGAAATCCTTTGTTTGGCACTACTTAGAAGCACTCTCCAGGCATTAGATCTCTTGGAGCTCCCTCGTAGAACAAAAAACGTGGATTAAAATAACAGCACCTTCTTTGCTACTCGGAACCCAAATCTGATGGCTCCATTGGCTCCAAAAGGGGGGTAAAACTGCAGGATACCTACTCACGGATCTCTTAGATCACTCCTTCTTCTTCTTCCAGTTCAAAGTGTAGTTTTCAGCCTGTTTACCGCAATCGCAACACACGCGATTTTGTCAATCTGTCTTTTTTATGAAAAATATCATAAATGGCTGAAAAAGAAAATTGCTTTTTACATGTCATCCTAATCTAGAAGATTTTCTGAATTTTTTATATTTTCACAATAAATAATATCAAAAATAGGCTAAAATTATCCAAAAATCTAGTATTTTTGGATAATCCATGCAACTCACACTAGTACTAATGACTCGGATCACATTGACTCTCTTGATCAATAAGAAAGTCGAATGATGATGCACTCTAGAGTTTTTCACACTGTGCCTGCATAGTGGCACGATATCCACCCCCTCTGAACCTGCACATCCTTTGGTATGTGTCATCGATGCATCACCCGTGTCAAATACCCATAGTATCAACTTATTGCTTATCATGCATATAAGAAGGCATCCCCTTGGATCATAGATCAAAATACTCCGCATTTGTACAACTCTTGAGCCATACTTAGTACCCCCTCTAGGGTCATAAGGCCTTGGGTGCATATCATACATTAGAGGTTGTTGAATCTCCATGTACATGCTATCAATACAGCCATCAACAAATACATAGCAACACTCCTACTCTTTCAAAGTCCATCGCATGGGAAGTTGCTTCTGATAACCTTTTTGCTTCTCATCCAACATAAACTGGGTCTCACTTGCATTCAACACATTCTCACCATCATTGAAAATAGTAAAATAATCCATACCTTGAAGCATCTTTGATTTGTCTATCAAGGCCTGTGATAAAGCATCTGAAACAGTTTCCAATTGTGGAGCACCATATCTAACATCCTCTAATATAGGCATATCCTCAAGCTCATTAATTGTCTCATAGGTGATAACTTTATCCTGCAAATCATGTGCATCCAACAAGTCATCAATCCCCCTTTGACTCCCTGCATCAAGTAAAACATGATCTTCGAAATCTCTTTAGATACATTAAGAAAATCTATAGATGCAATGGCTGAATCTTCTAGTATAGGATCTTCCAAGGCATCTATTCCTGTCTTAATATCAGACTGCAGCTTACATCCCAGTTGTTTGTCCTCTTGCTCGCTATCCTATTTTTGTCCTACCCAATCTCTTCCATAACATGCTCGGGAGGTGGCTAATTTACATTTTTAGGCAAATCCACATCTCTTTTTGTCACTTCCTTAGATATCCCTGCATTATCTTCATCTCTCTTCTATTTCTCTTCCACAAATACATTTGTGTTTTGCCCTTTTGCTAAATATGCATCCACTGAATATGCAACTATCGGTGATTCCCAGCCAGTTATGTCATAAATTTCTTGCCCTGCATGAGATATTTCACTATTTGTAACTTTTCTCTTCTAAACTGCATGCAAATTATGTGTCCATATTTCAGCCTTTGGACTACTTGGCCATGCATTCTATCCAACTGTAGAACAAAAGTAGAAGCATGTACTGCCGCATAAGCATTTTGCAT
Organism: Lygodium microphyllum; assembly: GCF_053477565.2. Taxonomy (NCBI): domain Eukaryota; kingdom Viridiplantae; phylum Streptophyta; class Polypodiopsida; order Schizaeales; family Lygodiaceae; genus Lygodium; species Lygodium microphyllum. Next base: position 117,960,112 of record NC_141145.1, read on the forward strand.
GGCCAAGTCTTCCAATAACTTCTGCATACCTCCCTTTCCAAAATTTAAAGCAAGAGGCAATCCCATTTCTTATGCATGGATCTTGCCATCTTTCCAAAAGATGGCCTATCGTGCCAAGGCCTCCTGATAGGCACCACAATCCTTTCTCTCATGCTGCAAACTATCACACCACATACATCTATTTACCACAGCACAGAGGATCGGGAAAATGGAGCAAAGGAGTGGAAAAATGGAAAAATGAGATAACGGAAAGGGCACGGGACAAAGGAAGGAAAAGCCGCCCCGAATGGAAGTCACCCTAAAAATTTTGAATGATGACCTCTCCAGAAGGCCTCAATGTCGCCTCGAGAAAAGAAAAGAGTAAAAGTGCACCATTAATTGTGAAAGTGCTCCCGAATCCTTGTAAAAGAGTGCCACGCTCACTCCTGTGCAAATTGTATGCACTAGTTGGGAATGGGATAAGTTAGAATGATGGGAAATAGGAAAAGAGGGCCTAGGCTAATGGCCGGCCATGTAAAAAGTGGGGATGACCGCCCAAAAAGTAGGGCATGTATATAAAGTTCAAAAGTGAATGAGAAGATCATTCTTGTGTGTGGCCAAAGCTTCTTCTTTTTCTTCTCTTGTTTCTTTCCTTCTTGCTTGTGCTTGAGTGAGTGATTGAGGGAGTGAGGGAATGAGTGTGTGAGAGTGAGGGATTGTGGAGAAGAAGCTCCCCATCTTCTCTCTTCATCTTCTCTTCTTCTCTTCTCTTCTCTTTTCTCGCACGACTATGGAGGATGGAGCTTGACGGAGAGGGCTTGAGGTTGCTTGAGCTTGCCGCAAGGATCGTGGAGCTACCGGAGTGCAAGAGAGAGGAGGGAACTCGATCGAGCATCAGGGTAAGCTCACTACACCCGTAAGGTAGGCATTGCACGTTGGCTATGTGAGAGGTAGCCATGGTCGCTCAGCTTGAAACACTTGATCAATAAGCGGTCCGTAAGTCTTGGGGTAGAGCTCCGTAGCTCCCCTTCATTTTGGTTCCATTACCGGGACTGACAGAATCGATTCTCGAGCACCGCGCGCATCGAATCAAGCATAGAAGTAGGGTTTTTAGCCCGAACCGGTGCTCGAGATAGTTAGGAGATTTAGGAGGTTTTAATCCTTGGAGCAAGTAAGTATTTTGATTTGTTGTTGAATATTAGAGTAGGACCATCTATCTCCATCTCTATTTTTTATTTTTGTTGCATTAGGTTAAGATTAGGATAGGAAAAAGAAGGAAAACAGAAAGGGTTCTGCTGTTGCTGGAAATAGAGAAATAGGGGCACAAATTCTAGAGTGCCGTTCGATTCGAGCACCACAGTGATTCCAGGTATGTCTGGCATTTCCTTGTAGTATTTTGCACCTATCTGGAAGGCACTGGATGATTCCATGGAGTAGGCACTGAGCTTGAGTCATCACGCACAACCCGTGGGCTGTTGTCTCAGCAGTCGCGGACCAAGTTGTCTGGATCTGATTCCCAAAATTGGACCACCCGATTTCTGGAGTCGGACCGTTCGACTACGAGAATCCGACCGTCCGACTGCGAGAATCGGACCACCCCGTCCGATTCGATTCTAGCAGTAGTGCCAAAATCGGACCACGTGTCCTAGTCTCAAAATCGGATCAACTGCAAGGATCGGACCACTTTTCCTAGTGTGAGAATCGGACCATTAGTCCTAGCGCCACAATTGGACCACTCGTCCTATCGCAAGAGTCAGACCCCCTGCCCGACTAGGGAAATCGGACCAAAGTAGAAATTTGACTGTCCAATTTTCACAATTGGACCACCCTATCTGATTTTCACAATCGAACCACCGTGTTCGAGTCTCAAAATTGGACCAATTCGTCCGATTCCTAGTATCGGACAGGTCTGATTCTGAGAATCGGACTACTTCACCACAACTTAAAATAGAGGGTTTTTGAACCTACCTAACAGTCTTGGCCACCCTGTTCACATCTCTGACCCCCCATGGAAACCCACTTTAGCCCTTAGAAGCTAGAGACCAGACAGGATAACCGAGGATTCACCCCAAATAGCTAGACACTGAGCGGACTGAATTTAGAACTTGACTTGACTTTCGGTAACCAACCAACCAACCTTGAAGTAGAATAGAGAACGCAGCATGGACTTTTAGTAAGACCTTAGATCACCCAGAACCTGTCCTTAGAGCCATATCAGGCTACGAACGTGAGGGGAAGAGTGGAGTTTGCAATGAGCATTTCCTGCATCCACACCTCACTTTTGATTTTATCACCAAAGGTGCACTACAAGAAAAGAAAAAGCATGTTTTTGCACTGAGCACTAGAAAGCACAAAGCCCAACTTGTGAATAAGATTGACAATTGCTTTCAATAACAAGGAACTCATCACGAGATATAATAACATCAAGGAACCCACTATTAGGAGAAGATCCCAAAACATAGTTGGGTGCCTGAGAACCCCATCAGTAGGACCTTAAGAGGACATGAAGATCCAGAAGGCGACAACATAGAGGATCGAACGCTGCCAGAGCTACTCAAATTGATCAACGACCTTGTGGAGCTGGAAGTGGGAGCAATGTCAGTATCACGAGGCGGGGACACTGCTGGACTTGGGAGAATTCCTAGTCTTAGTGCAGGAGTTAGTCAATGAGTACGACTTGTTGACTAGGACGGTAGTTCAAGGCAGACCAGTAGAGGAAGTGGTAGCAAGCCTAGAAGAGGAAAGAAAGGTGATTAGAAAGGCGCTAGAGAGCATAATTGCCTATAACCACAAGCAGAAGGATAGGAAACTCCAACAAGATGTAGACATGTACGAGGCTAGCCTTGGCTGGTGTAGCCAAAGTAGGGCCAAATGCAGAGAGAGAACCAACAGCAGAGGCTGGCTTATCATTGAGTGAACTCGTAGCCAAGCGGCTCATGGACAATACATCCGCTGAGCAGAGCGCAACAGCCTTAGCCATCGCATTACTCTAGGGATTAGGGGTCATGCAAGGGGCAAAGGGGCAATCTAGAATCCCTATTGTAGCAAAGCAGCTAGACAAGTATGAACCTAGCAATGACCCATATAGCTTTGTGGAGAAATTTGAACAAGTTTGCGAAGCAAACGGTCTCATGGACCTTGCACAACACTCTCAAGCTTTCGGTTTGTGCTTAGGTGATAAGGGGAGAATTTGGTACACTAGTTTAGATGCAGCTAAGTGCACGAACTTTGCCTATCTTAAGGACCTCTTTATCAAGAGATTCTCTAAGGCAAGGTACTCTAACAATCTCATCGCCCGGTTGATGAATGTCAGTCAGAGGGAAAAGGAAGACGTAAGGGACTATGTTACTCATGTGCATAGCCTCTTCAAGAGGATCCCTGCAAATGAGCGACCTAAAGAGAAGGTTGTGTCTACTGTATTTATAAATGGAATTCGAAGTGAGGATCTCTACAAGGCTTTGGCTAGTAGCTCCACTCTACACCAAGACGTGTTAGCTAGAGTCTTTGAAGAGGCAATAAGGGTGGATGATCAGCTTAGGGAGTGAAGCATGAGGAACACTAGTCGAGACAGTATAAGTCAGAGAGCTCCAGAGCGGTCAACAGCTTTAGGAGAGAGAGAGAACTCTAGCATACAGGATAAGGGAAAGAGTGTTGACCAAGGCTAGGAGCTGGCTGAGGTGAGAATGGAGCTTGCACGATTGCAAGACCAAACGAGGAAGCCTGTGCGGTCGCATGTGCAGTGTATACACTGTGGTGGTAACCACCTCCCAGCCGAGTGCCAAGATCCTAGATCTAGGCCATGCTCGAACTGTGGTAGGTTCGGTCATGACGCATTATATTGCAAACTGCAAAGGAGATTCCCATATGCGCAATAATACAACCCTCCATGCTTAGGCAACAGGCCACCTAACCTCTTTGGCAGGGGATCCCAATTGGCACTTCCATCACCAAATGATGCAAGACTGGCCATTCCTAGCCTAGAGATGAACCCAATAGGCATACCCAGACCACCAGGGCCCTATGTAACCCATCCACCGAGTGACACTCCTGTTCACTATGTGGAAGAACCTAGTGAAAAGGAGACCTACGTGAACCCATACATATCCTACGATGAGGAAGGCAATCCAATCCAACCAGTACCGATGATGGCACTGGGTAGAGGAAGAGGCCGAGGCTTTGGAGGACCAAGCCAAGATCCAATCTCATGCTAGACTTGCGGTCATCCAAGCCATATTTCATCACGCTGCCAGGAAAGGGAATAGGCAAACAAGGACAAAGCTGACCTTCGATGCACTGAGTGTGGAATCACATACCTATTTCCTGATTGTCCTAGATGAAAGCCATCAACTAGTTATGCCAATGTGCCCTCAGTACCCTTGGGGTTGTTCGGTGTGGAGACCTTTGACAGTGAGGATACGCCCATCCCACTCCATGTCATGATGCAAGCACAGACAAAACAGGCAGGCATCTCATTGCCTGGGCCAAGTAACCTCTATGCAGCCTCGTTGGGAAAGAAAAGCTGGAGGAGAAGGAGAAAGAGAACAAACGCAAAGATTACCCTTAAGACTAAGGAAGCTACAACGCTAGTGACCGGAAAGAGGGTCACTGATGTAGAGGCAGAGACCTTAGCTCCTAAGATAGCAGAACTAGGGAGTGCCAAGGTAGGGGAATACCCCCATCCCAAATGGCAACTCGAGGCTATAGCCAAAGTCAAGGAGTGTATCAAGGATGCCCAAGAACACCTTAAGGATGTAGAGCCCATAATGGAAGACCAAATTGAAGACCTCTCTAGTGTGAGTAAACCCGTTTCACTGTCGCAACCTCAAAGGGGGGAATGCACCCACACCACATGAGATGCTACCAAAGGCAAGATCAGGAAGAAGCATGTCAACAAGCTAACCAAGACATATGGCCAAAGAGTGCTGACCAAGGAGGAAGGCAACCACCCAGCAACCTCCTCACCACTTTAGTGGCCATGCCATTAACCTTGAGCCTAGGAGATATGCTTTGGCAACACCCTTCCTTATGGCAAGAATTGAAGCACTGGGTGGAGGGAAAAGAGGAGCACATTACCACTGACTTGCAAGAGCAAGACCCAGTCATGCAGATTCCAAGCCTAACGCTACACTCAGTTCCAAGGTCACTGCATGTCAATGCTTTCCGTGAAGGCACTGAGATGCATACAGTCTTACCTATCTTAGCCTTGGGAGATGTAACACGAAAAGGAATCGTAGACACAGGCGCCGGTGTCAGTGTCTTGAGCCACACAGTTCTATAGGCCTAGGGAAACCCACCCCTGGAAACGGCTAGATTCAATGTCACATTGGCCAACGGAATGAAGGTCAGACCATTCAAGGTCCTAAAGAGCTGGCCAGTGAAGGTCGTAGGGGTGTAGTTTTCCATGAAATTCATTGTCATGAAGGGAGTGGACTATGACATACTGCTAGGCCGACCCTGGATGAGGAACGCTCAAGTTATTGAAGATTGGGGTAACAATCTCATCTTCTTAGGGAATAGAACAGAAGCGGTAAGGGTTGAGATGGATACTTGGAAGACTACCCCAGCCGACTGTGATGCTATCTCAACCATGCTAAAAGGTGATACACAGGCAAGCAAACCCTATGGGTCATTAACCAAGTACATCCCTTGCCCTGAGGATGAGCGGGATTGGATGAACGTCTTGGCAACCATTGACCTACCGTTCTCAGATGAGGAAGAGCTATATAGGCAAGCTACTAAATCCCCAAGCATGCCAGCAAGGGAGCCCATCGTGCCACTCTGCATGATGGCAGGAAGCTCATGTAACCCAGGGAAACTGGTCTCGTTCCATATCTCCACCAACAAGCTCGAGCTTCAAGAAATCATAGAGTACCTGACCGATAAACTAAAGGGCAACATGGCTATCAATCTAAAACCCCTAAGTGATCTTTTGGCTAAGCCAGAGTGGAAATGGACCAAAATTGACAATCTGAACCTATTATAATCGGGCTTTAGTCATTGATGAAAAGGAGATTGGAGAGGAAAGCCTGGGGGATGACGAGCAGTCAGAGGGGCAAGACTCTGATGATGAGGAGTACAAGGACTGCCACTCTATTAGAGACGAGAGTGAAGAAGAGTTAGACACGATAGAATATGACATTGAAAGGAGAACGATCAAACAGATCAAGGTAGACTATAGGCCTAGAAGGGAAAGGGTAAGCTGGAATGAAAAAGGAGTCATGCAGATGGAGTGTGATAGATCCTGGTTGGAGCACATAGGAGCCATGGATTATGAGCAGGCAGAAGTGGCGCAACCATTGGTAATTCTAGTGCTTAAGATGAATACACCTACTGAATTATGACCCCCTGGCAAAACTCCTTCCTCAAGCGAGGGATGTGAGCTTAACTCGGAGTCAGAAGTCAGTACGGAGAGTGATCCCAAAATACCCCAACCCTCTAAGGTTAGATGCACCAAAGGGGACTTTCCAGTCCACCTAAGGCGCAGACATCTAAAGGAGGAGGCTAGGAAGCGAACTAAGGACTCAGAAGCAGAGAGGCAAAAGAAGCCACATGATCACCCCAAATGCTTCACAAAGTTTAAGAAGGGTGACAGAGTGGTGATTCTGCTAGGAGCAAAGAGACAAGGGCAAACAATTGAGCCAATTGAGGGACCCGCCAAGGTCAAGGAAGTTAACTTGGCACGGGAAGGCGAGAAGCCTCGACCTGTGTTCATTGCTTATGACTTGACCAAGGATGAGGAGGCTAAACTTGTTGCTCCTCTATGAGAGTATGTCGATGTGTTTGCCTGGTCCTTGGAGGAACTTAAAGGAGTCGATCTTAGGGTTGTGACCCATAACATCCTAATGGTTCTAGATGTGGTGCCAACAAAGCAACGACGTTACCCTGTGAATCCCAAACATGCCTATGCAGTGAAGGAGAAAATCGATAAGCTCCTGAAGGTGGGATTTATATATGAGATTGAGCACACAGATTGGGTATCACCTATAGTGATCATTATGAAAAAGAATGGTAAAATTCGAGTGTGCATGAATAACAAGAAAGTTAATGCTACTAGAAGAGGGACAACTACCCCTTACCATATACCAAGCACATGCTAGAGAGGGTAGCAGGCAAAGAAGCCTACAGCTTCCTGGATGGCTTCTCTGGCTATAATCAAGTGCAAGTGCACCCTATCGACACATGCACAAGACTGGCTTCACCACGGAGTTGGGTGTATTTGCCTACATCGTTATGCCCTTTGGGCTAATGAATGCACATGCGACCTTTCAACGATTAATGTGCACCATCTTCAAGGATATGCTTAGACGCGAGCTAGAGGTGTTCGTAGATGACTTATGCGTACAGTCTAGTTGGGCCGAATACTTAGAAAAGTTGAGAGCTGTCTTTGAACAGTGTCGGTTATACAACCTCTCGTTGAACCCCTTAAAGTGCCAGTTCTGGGTGAAGCACTGATGTATCCTAAGGCACGTAGTGTCAAGGAACGGCATTGCCACTAACTTCTCTAAAGTCAGGGTCATTGTCGACTTACCACCACCCATTAACTACAAGGGCGTTCAGTGTTTCTTAGGCCATACGAGATACTATCGACGTTTTGTACTGAATTACTCACTGATTGCTAGACCATTGTACAAGCTGTTGATCGTATTTGAGTGGACTGAGGAATGCCAGCGTCCATATGAAGAGTTGAAGAAGGCTCTCCCCACTGCACCAATCTTACGAGCCCCAGACTGGAGCATAACGTTTCATGTACACATAGATGCCTCTAAGTTTGCTATTGGAGTTGTTCTATGCCAGCCTGGTGAGCATAACCTAGATTACCCCGTGAGTTTTGCCAGCAGGCAGCTCACTGAAACAGAGATGAACTATTCCACTACAGAAAGGGAAGGGTTAGCCATGCTGTTTGCTGTAAAGAAATTTAGGCATTATCTGTTGGCCACCCCCTTCATCTTTTTCATTGACCATCAAGTCTTTCTTTATCTCATGAACAAGCTGTGCGCTAGAGGTCGCATAGCTAGATGGTTACTTCTCTTGTTGGAATTCGATTTCTCTGTGGTTATACGTAAGGGAAAGTAGCACTACATGGTTGATCACATGTCTTACATACCCACATGAGAAGCTATTGGACAAGGCATACCTGACGACCTATCGGACGCTCATCTCTTTGGTCTGTCTAGCAAAAGAGACTTGTTTAGAGCTGATCTGATGCAATATTGGGCCGATGATGTAGTTCAAGTACTAGAGAACGGTCTACGTGAGAGACCTATTGAGAAAGCTAGGCTAAGGAGACTTATCTTAAAGATCCAGCCATACCAACTGATCGCCGACCAACTTTATAGGCTAGGACAAGATAGTTTGTTGCGTAGATGTGTGTGTGTGCACGAGATGTATGATGTATTGAGAGAAGCGCATGGTGGAATAGCTGGAGGACACTTTAGTGGGATACAATAGCCCCTAAGGTGCTACAATCCTAACTATGGTGGCCCACCCTATTCCGTGATGCTACTAAATTTGTAAAACACTGCGATGAGTGCGAGAGGACTAAGATGTCTCTGCGCAAGGATAAGATGGAGTTGACCCCTGTAATAGCACGACAGCCCTTCAAAAAATGGGGCATTGACTTTATTGGACCTATGAGTGTCAAGATTGTGGGAGAGAAGGAAGGAGTCTCACTTGTAGCTTTCTTGCTTGCACAATGGGGGAATACACACACAGGTGGAGGCTGAAAACAGTTTTTCCTTCTTAGTTGTGTAAGCCAAAAGAACTCTAGTACAAAGAAATAGAAGAACCCTATATATGGGTCTCAAACCAAACTCAACTAACTAAGGTGGCATACTAACTGAGCCACGAACTAGAGTAGATAAGGATAGCTATCATCTAGCTATTATTCATGGGCGGTGTACCAACCGCATCTGCAGCTAACAAGTCCGTGACATAAATGCACAATGGTCACCTTGGCATAGCATGAGTGGAGCTTGATATCTCAACACTCCCCCTCAAGCTCAATCCCAATTCCTACACACCAAGTAGGTCTCTGAACTTGCACAGCTTCTTTATGCCCAATGCCTTCGTGAATATGTCAGCTACCTGATCCTCTGTGCTGACATAAACTAGATCAATAAGACCTAGTAAAACCCTCTCCCGCATATAGTGATAATGCACCTCAATGTGCTTTGTTCTAGCATGATAGACTGGGTTATTTGCCAAGTGTATACTGCTCATGTTGTCACAATAAATGACAACTGGCCCATCTGTAGGCTGATGCATATCATAAAGTAGCTTATGCAACCAAGCTACCTCACATGCAGCCATTGTTGCACCCCTGTACTCAGCCTCTGTGCTCGACAAGGCAACTATAGGCTGTTTCTTGCTGCTCCAAGTGATTGCAGCACTCCCAAAAGAGAACACATATCCACTAGTAGATTGTCTATCAGAAATACTACCAGCCCAATTAGCATAAGTGTATCCATGCAACTGTATCTGAACCCTAGTCTCATAAAATAGTCCATACTGCAATGTGGACTTCACATACCTGAGTATGCGTCTAGCCGCATCCAAATGCTGTTTCCTTGGAGCCTGCATAAACTCTTACCAATCCAACAGCATAGCTCAACTCTGGCCTGGTAATAGTCATATAAATCAAACTTCCTACTATGCATGTGTACATAGTAGGATCTTCCAGAAGCTCACCTGCATCTGCGCTCAGCTTCACATTCTACTCCAAAGGAACTGAAATAGGCTTACAGCCTGTCATCCCATATTTGGACAGCATGTCCAATCCATACTACCTCTGCAAGATCCATATCCCACTTGGTGATCTAATCACCTCAATGCCCAAGAAATAACACAGCTCTCCCAAATCCTTCATCTCAAACTTCTGCTTCAATAGCATTTTCATATGAAGGATATCTTCATCACTATCACCTGTCATAATCAAATCATCAACATAAATGACAAGTAGCATAATACCTTTCTCTGTTTTTCTCACATAAAGTGAGAAATCTGCCTTGGAAATCTGAAAGCCAATAGTGACAAGATATTGTCCTATCTTGTCAGACCATGCTCTAGGTGCTTGCTTCAAGCCATACAAGGCTTTCTTCAACCTGCAAAACAAACTCAGGATGAACATCATGCACATAACCTGGTGGCTGCTCCATATAGACCTCTTCCGACAAATCACCATGCAAGAAGGCATTCTTTACATCCATCTGTTGTAAAGACCATCCCTTTGATGCAGCCATAGCAATGACTACTCTTACGGTTGCCATCCTTGCAACTGACTGAATGTTTCTTCATAATCAATGCCATATGTTTGTGCATATCCCTTGACTACTAATCTTGCCTTGTATCTGTTCACAGAACCATCTGCATTGTGCTTCACCTTATAAACCCACTTACAACCAATTGCATTCTTACCTTTAGGCAAAGGTACCAATTCCCATGTAGCATTTGCTTCCAAGGCATCCATTTCTTCATCCATGGCTTTCTCTCGTTTTTCTTTTCCCATGGCTTGCTCAAAAGAAGTGGATTTTGGTTCTCGTATCACTTTGACCATATAGGCATAGTGAATGGCTATAAATCCATCATATTTCAGCCTATCCACAGGATACCTAGCTCTGGTAGACCTGCGCAAAGTAGGTTCACTCCCAGGTGCTCTCAAAACATCCCTGGTCTTCCTTACTCCAGGTGTAACAATAGAAGGAATACCCAACTCATCATCAATGCTCTGTTCTGAGCCATTGGATTCACCATCCACATAAGAGTGACCTGCATTCACATCAAACATGGGTTGATCTACCTTTTCTTTTCCTTTTCATGATACCTGCATACCACTATCTGCATTGCCTTGAGAAGATTCTCCTGATCTCAATCTTCGTGTCCATGGCAAAGAATGTGAACCACTGCTAGAGGACACTCCAGGTCCACTAATATCTTGTGACTGCTGCTGTGAATTTTGTGCAGCATTACCATTTTGTGCATCTACATTATCAATCACATTTACTGGTTTATACCAGCTACTCATCTCATAAAAAACAACATCTCTACTCAATGTAAACTTACGAGTAGAAGGGTTATAACATCTATATCCTTTCTAGCAGAGAGTAACCAATAAAGATGCACTTCTCAGCTTTTGGATCCAACTTGGATCTCAACTCATCTAGCACATGAACGTAGGCAATGCAACCAAAAATTTTCAAATGAGAAATATCTGGTTTCCTACTAGTATACCTCTCCTCTGGAGTCATCCCATGTATTGTTGCAGTGGGAGTCCTGTTCATTATGTAGACTGTTGTAGCAACTGCTTCAGCCTAGTAAAAATCTGGCAAGTCTTTTTCGTTGAGCATGGCACAAGATACCTCTCCAATATGCATGTTTTTCCTTTCTGCAATTCCATTTTGTTGTGGGGTATGACTGCATGAATATTGCTGCTTTATGCCATGCTCCTGCAGGAACCTTACAAACTCATTTGAGAGGTACTCTCCCCCTCCATCTGACCTTAGGCATTTTATTTGTTGTAATTTGAATGCTGGATGGGGAAATGGGGATGCTCGGGAAGCCAGGATCCAAAGATGTCAAGTGAAAAAAGACTTTAGGCTAAGGGAGGTGACTCTTGGGGTCTCACCTCCTAAAAATCTGACGAGATAGGGGGGCTTTTTTTTCAGGCACATGCTAAAAATGGAAATGCTATTAATAGGCGACGATTTTATGGGGGGGCTATAGGCCATCTTCAGCCTGAGAATAACCATGTAATTTGATCATAGCCGCCAGATGCTTGATGCCTATGCTCTCCATCACCGGTCTCCGCACCTCCAATGGCCTCCTAAAGATGAAGAACAAAAACCAATATTTCTCTCTCCTCTCTCTCTCTCTCTCTTCCAAGATGCAATTCATGTGGGAAGAATCAAGAAGAGAATCGGTTGAAGGATGCTTGTCTGGCATGGTACCGGATCACTCCCGAATTGATGGAGGGCTAGAGTTGGCTGTTCGGAGGTGGGTTGAGCCTTGAATGAGGGCTGATTTGAATTCCTGCATCAGATTTTAAAACCCGCAAAGAAGGAAAAAATCGGTAACTCTATTTTATAAAGGAAAATTGCTTGTTTTTTATATTTGATTGAGCCAATGTTGTTCTTATGGAGTGAAAATTGGTAGACATGCTGTTTACTATTTGTTCTATGCTCAGATAGTAGAAAAACTAGAAAACATAAAGTCAAATTGCTGGAAATAATTTTTAGAAACCCATAAAACACGATTTTTATGAGAAAAATGGGATTTTTGGTGTTTTGGGTGGGATAAACCAATACACATGAGATGAAATGCCAATACAATCTATATTTCTGCTCTTCTAAAAATCAAGAGCCACAGCTCTAAAAATATATCAATATTTTTATTAGAAAAATAGAGAAAAGAGGAAAATAATAGGAATACGCCTTAGAAAAATATGGAAAAATATAATAAGTGGTTGTGGACGTATGGTGGGGACAAAGCATGAGTTTTGGCCTTAGTTTTCCCTATATTTTTGTCACAATGTGTGATTTATTGCTTTTTAAACATTAAACCATGACAAAACAACCTTTATACACCTATACAACGAAGAAAAACTTAAACGATGAGGGGTAGGAGGATTTTGTGCAACAGTTTGAGGGTTGAAATAATACAAATTCGGATTTTTTTTCTATGCATAGCATCTAGGAAATGGCCTATTTGGAAATAAGGAACCTAGTAGCACAAGGTTCGCCTTGGTGCTAGATTCTTGGAATGAAGCATATACGTATTAGTTGGAATTCATGAAAAGACTGTTTGTGTACTAGCACATAGGCTGATTTCAAAACATAACTGTTTGTGCACGATGGGACATCCACTATTGCATTGATCATACATATGGTATCAACTCATGGAAATGCATAGTAATTGTTTGAATTATAGTTGACCCACACTTGAGAGGGTGAGATTCCCCTTGTCATAGGTTAGCCGTGAGTTTCTTAGGGGAAATTATTGGTGAGGAAACATGGTCTCTCCTGGATCTCGTTGAAAAAAGAGGGGAGTTTTGTGCCAATGTGTTTATATGTGAAAGTAGTGCATCTAGGGGCCAATCCCCAAGATGTAGGAGAGCTACAGTGGAACCATGACAATTAGCTGATGGGGTGTCTCCTATGTCTGTGATACGTGGCACTTATTGCCAATATGTCTGTGACTCTTATCTAGCTACAAACGCAATATTAGATGTATCTAGTGTGCATTTAATTATTACAGATGCTCATGGCCCATGAGGTTGTGTGGTGGTGGAGTTGCTTGTTGTGTGCATCTGTAATAACTCATTTTCAAGATGGAAGGTTGCCGTCGACTCCTTTTCCGGTTCCAAGTTAGCCATCGCTATCTTTCTTTTCTCCTTTGCCTTCTCTAGCTGAGAGAGCAGTTCAACAACATATTCATCATGGTTTGCCAGTGGCATCATAGTAGTAGGGATTAGAGTGGTCAAAGCTTCCACCTTTTGGTGTTTCGGATCTTGCCTAGACTCGGCATCTATGGCCGCTGTTTTTTGCCCAGTGGCCGTAGTCTCCACACTTTTTCTTTGGGCTAGTTCCTTATTAATGAAGTACTACATCTAGGCCACAAAATTGTTTACATCGGTGCTAGCAGGGATGCTTGGATTGAGAGTGGTTGCATTGTTGGTGGCCACCAAGAGGGGCGGGATGGAATGAATGGGAGCCTTTCCCTTGCCTCCGATGAGACCACAGGCAGTATGACTTCAGGTACATGAGTGCTTGAGCCAAGTCTCTCATCCCTGGGCGGGGACTTAAAGCCCCTAGGTCATTGAGTCGGCTTTACTATTCTATGGACCGGCGAATTGCATCGGCCATGTCTTCCTCCTCCTTTCTCCTCAACTCCGCCTCCTTTTTTGCAGCTGTTCTCTCTCTCTCTTCCTCTGTTTTCCTTGATTCTTCTGCTAGCTTTTCAACTTCTTCCTTCTCTTTCTTCTTCCTCTCTTTAGCCTCTTTTTTTGACTCCTTCTTGGCTTTTTTGCCTTCCTCTTTCTCCTCTGCCTCTTGCTTTTTCTTCTTCTCCCTTTCTTCAGCCTCTCTTAGGGATTTTGTTTTGGCTCTCTCTAGATCTTCTTTTTCCTTCTTCTTGTTTCTTATTTTGAGCTATCTTTTTAGTTGGCTTCTTTGCCTTTTTCCTTCTAGATTAAGCCTCATGATCCTCCTTCTCTATCTCAGTTTCAATCCTGTCGCTCGATGGATCTTTCTCATGGTGGATCGATGACCTATTTGGAGTCTCATCTGCTCCTTCTCTTTACTGAGCTTCTTTTGTAGCCTCTTGGATGATGGCTGTCAGCACACTTCCATATTCGATGAAAGAGGTTTTCGAGGAAGGTCTCTTCCTCTTGGTACTTTTAGAGGTTGGGGACTCTCTGCTTGCCTACGGGCTAGTGCTTTGGCTGCTTGGTCTATAGTCTTGTGCATGTAGCCATTCCAGTCTACCTCATCCAAGGTGTGGGCTGCCACATTCACCAGCACATTCACACTGATTCGATGCATGAGGGAGTTATAGTGTTGGCTAGAGGTGAGTGCAAGAATTTTTTCTGCATGCGGGCCTCAACATTGAGGATATCCTATATGCTGATGTCCTCATTTGTCAAAACATTCTCCCTCTTCATCTTTTGCATAGCATACACATCTCTCTTATGTTTCTTCTCCACCCTAGGTTCCAACCCCAATGCCTTCTCCACCAAGGCCTAGTTCAATGGCACCTATGTCAAGATTGTGGGAGAGAAGGAAGGAGTCTCACTTGTAGCTTTCTTGCTTGCACAATGGGGGAATACACACACAGGTGGAGGCTGAAAAAAGTCTTTCTCTTCTTAGTTGTGTAAGCCAAAAAAAGAACTCAAGTACATAGAAATAGAAGAACCCTATATATGGGTCTCAAACCAAACTCAACTAACTAAGGTGGCATACTAACTGAGCCACGAACTAGAGTAAATAATGATAGCTGTCATCTAGCTATTATTCATGGGCGGTGTACCAACCGCATCTGCAAACTGACAAGTCGGTGACATAAATGCACAACGGTCACCCTGGCATATCACGAGTGGAGCTCAATATCTCAACACTCCCCCTCAAGCTCAATCCCAATTCCTCCACACCAGGCATGTCTCTGAACTTGCGCAGCTTCTCTGTGCCCAATGCCTTCGTAAATATGTCAGCTACCTGATCCTCTGTGCTGACATAAACTAGATCAATAAGACCTAGTAAAACCCTCTCCCGCACATAGTGATAATGCACCTCAATGTGCTTTGTTCTAGCATGATAGACTGGGTTATTTGCCAAGTGTATACCACTCATATTGTCACAATAAATGACAACTGGCCCATCTGTAGGCTGATGCATATCATAAAGTAGCTTATGCAACCAAGCTACCTCACATGCAGCCATTGCTGCACCCCTGTACTCAGCTTTTGTGCTTGAAAGGCAACTATAGGCTGTTTCTTGCTGCTCCAAGTGACTGCAGCACTCCCAAAAGAGAACTCATATCCACTGGTAGATCGTCTATTAGAAATACTACCAGCACAATTAGCATCAGTGTATCCATGCAACTGTATCTGACCCCAGTCTCATAAAATAGTCCATAGTGCAATGTGGACTTCACATACTTAAGTATGCATCTAGCCACATCCAAATGCGATTTCCTTGGAGTTTGCATAAACTGACGTACCAATCCAACAACATAGCTCAAATCTGGCCTTGTAATAGTCATATAAATCAAACTTCCTACTATGCGTCTGTACATAGTAGGATCTTCCAGAAGCTCACCTACATCTGCGCTCAGCTTCACATTCTGCTCCAAAGGAACTAAAATAGGCTTACAGCTTGTCATCCCATATTTGGACAGCATGTCCAATCCATACTGCCTCTGAGAGAGTCGTATTCCACTTGGTGATCTAATCACCTCAATGCCGAAGAAATAACGCAGCTCTCCCAAAAAATTCTGCTTCAATAGCATTTTCACATGAAGGATATGTTCATCACTGTCACATGTCATAATCTAATCATCAACATAAATGACAAGTAGCATAATACCTTTCTCTGTTTTTCTCACATAAAGTGAAAAATCTGCCTTGGAAATCTGAAAGCCAATAGTGACAAGATACTGTCCTTTCTTGTCAGACCATGCTCTAGGTGCTTGCTTCAAGCCATACAAGGCTTTATTCAACTTGCAAACAAACTCAGGATGAACAGCATGCACATAACCTGGTGGCTGCTCCATATAGACCTCTTCTTGCAAATCACCATGCAAGAAGGCATTCTTTACATCCATCTGATGTAAAGACCATCCCTTTGATGCAGCCATAGCAATGACTACTCTTACGGTTGCCATCCTTGCAACCGGACTGAATGTTTCTTCATAATCAATGCCATATGTTTGTGCATACCCCTTGACTACTAATCTTGCCTTGTATCTATTCACAGAACCATCTGCATTGTGTTTCACCTTATAAACCCACTTACAACCAATTGCACTCTTATCTTTAGGCAAAGGTACCAATTCCCATGTAGCATTTGCTTCCAAGGCATCCATTTCTTCATCTATGGCTTTCTCCCATTTTTCTTTTCCCATGGCTTGCTCAAAAGAAGTGGGTTCTGGTTCCTGTATCACTTTGACCATCTATGCATAGTGAATGGCTGTAAATCCATCATATTTCTGCCTATCCACAGGATTCCTAGCTCTGGTAGACCTACGCAAAGTAGGTTCACTCCTAGTGCTCTCAAAACATCCCTGCTCTTCCTTACTCCAGGTGTAACAATAGAAGGAATACCCAACTCATCATCAATGCTTTGTTCTAAGCCACTGGATTCACCATCCACATAAGAGTGACCTGCATTCACATCAAGCATGGGTTGATCTACCTTCTCTTTTCCTTTTCGTGATACCTGCATATCACTATCTGCATTGCTTTGAGAAGATTCTCCTGATCTCAATTTGCCTTTCCATGGCGAAGAATGTGAACCATTGTTAGAGGACACTCCAGGTCCACTAATATCTTGTGACTGTTGCTGTGAATTCTGTGCAGCATTACCATTTTGTGCATCTACATTATCAATCACATTTACTGGTTTATACCAGCTACTCATCTCATCAAAAACAACATCTCTGCTCATATTAAACTTACGAGTAGAAGGGTTATAGCATCTATACCCTTTCTGTTGTAGAGAGTAACCAATAAAGATGCACTTCTTAGCTTTTGGATCCAACTTGGATCTCAACTCATCTGGCACATGAACGTAGGCAATGCAACCAAAGATTTTCAAATGAGAAATATCTGGTTTCCTACCAGTATACCTCTCCTTTAGAGTCATCCCATGTATTGCTGCAGTGGGAGTCCTGTTCATTATGTAGACTACTGTAGCAACTGCTTCAGCCCAATAAAAATCTGGCAAGTCTTTTTCGTTTAGCATGCCACGAGATACCTCTCCAATATGCCTATTTTTCCTTTCTGCAATTCCATTTTGTTGTGGGGTATGACTGCATGAATATCGCCGCTTTATGCCATGCTCCTACAGGAACCTTGCAAACTCATTTGAGAGGTACTCTCCCCCTCCATCTGACCTTAGGCATTTGATTTGCAGGCCTGTTTCTTTTTCAACCATAGCTTTAAGAGTTTTGAAATGCCCAAAAACTTCACTTTTCTTTTTCATAAAATACACCCAAACTTTTCTGCTATAGTCATCAATAAAACTGACAAAATAATGATAGCCTCCAAGAGATGCAGCTTTAGTAGTCCACACATCAGAGTGGATTACTTCCAATGGCTTCTTACTCTCTTGAACTTGTCTAGGAAA
This sequence comes from Lygodium microphyllum, assembly GCF_053477565.2. Classification (NCBI taxonomy): domain Eukaryota; kingdom Viridiplantae; phylum Streptophyta; class Polypodiopsida; order Schizaeales; family Lygodiaceae; genus Lygodium; species Lygodium microphyllum. Next base: position 117,977,925 of record NC_141145.1, read on the forward strand.
TGGTTTCCTTGCCTGTTTTCCAAACTGACAGGCTTCACATACCTTATGCATTTCTGCAATCTTGAATTTAGGCAACCCTGCAACAATATTTTGGGCTTGCATTGATTTAAGTCGCTGTACATTAACATGACCAATACGTTTATGCTAGATATCAATATCTGCAACTACACTGGTCCCATGTGCAAACATTGCTGCACTCAATTCAGGCATGTCTGCATCTAACATAAACATTCTACCCTGCTTCTTTCCTTTTGCTATCAAGCGACCTTTATTTTTTATATCCACAACAAAGCATCCATGAGAATGAAATCTGACCTGCAAGCCCTGCTCAACCATTTGACCGACAGAAACCAGGTTCTTGGTGATATTCGGGACATGAAATACATCCGACACGTATTTCTTTTTCCCATCCTGCATAGACAAAGGAATTTTTGGAATATGCACAATAGGATGTGCAGTATCATCACAGTCTCCACAAATCCTAGTTTTTCCATTTTCCTTGCATCCTGCATCCATTCTGCATGACCTGTCATGTGGTTTGATGCACCTGAGTCAACATACCACACATCGTTGCTTTCTTCTGCACTTGTCACAGAATTGGTCATGTGCTGCACCATAAACAAATGCTCATTTCTGTCATCACCTTGTCTACTAGAAGATGCATAATTCCCTTGTTGCAATTTTCCATTCATGATGTCATTCTGCTTTTTATAGTAGTCTTTAGCCATATGACCCATTTTACCACAGTAGTAGCATTCAACATTGCTGTTTGCATTTTGGCCTCTTTGCCATCCACCACGACCTCTTTGGCTCCCCTTGCCTCTAGAGTTACCACGTCCTCCTCCATAGGACTAGTTTTCTTGAGTTTGTTGCATATTCTGATTTCTATCACAGCCTCCAAATTGGCCTCCTCTAGCTCTGCCTCTACCTCTTCCAGCATTTGAGTAGAAGACAGTTTCTTTTGAAGTTCCTCCTGAAGAAGATGCACCACCATTTCTCTGCTCCTCAGAAATTAGAAGAGCAATCAACTCCTCAAAATCAGAAAATCTTTCACGGACGGAAATGGATGTTCGGAACTGTGCATAATCCTTTCCTAGACCATTGAAGGTCACAGAAAATAAATGATCATCTTCCACTGGCGACCCAATGGAAGCAAGTGCATATGCAATCTTCTTCACCTTCATGTGGTAGTCATTGATGCTCATATTTTCTCTTTGCACATTGTGCAACTCTTGCTTGAGCTGCATTTTCCTGGCTTGCATATTTGTGCTATACATTTTTGACAAAGTATCCCATGCCTCCTTTGGCGTACTTGCATCTTGAATATGCACAATCATAGAGTCTGAAATACTGATAGAGAGCCAGTACATAACTTTTCTGGCTCTCTCATGCCATCCTTTAAATGCCTGCATTTGCTGTTGATTGGGAACATCGGGAAGAACTGGTTCTTCTTCATTTCCTACAACAAATTCCCAATATCCTTTTCCCATAAGGAAATTCTTCATTCTAAACTTCCATGCTTGGAAGTTGTTCTTGTCAAGCTTTTCAGTGACAATCTGTGAAAGAGAATCAGACGCCATTACAGAACATTGCAAAAAATTCTATCACTGCAAAAAACACAGCTTCAACGTCACAAGGGCAAATCTGCAAAACTGACGAAAGTGGTATTTGACCACATAGTCACTTCCTAGTGACGATTTTGCATCAACAAGAAACAAGGATGATTCTGTAATTCCCAATGTCTCTGCGCAGGCATACGATGCAATTTCTACAGTAACTTTTCACCGACCTGTAGAACACTGGTCACACAGAAAAAAAAAGGCCTTTTCCTGAGTGCGTGCAAAAAACTTCCGCCTCCAAAACAGGCCCCAAAATGGCCTCAAATAAAAAAAACAGAGCAACCAAGGGCTAAAGCCCCTTCCTGCAGCATATACTGCCCTCTTGCTAGACCGCGAAGGGTGTCTCAATCTGAGACAATGCACTCTTGCACTTTCCGGCTTTGCTACCTGCTATAGAGACTTGCTCCCAAAACAGAAAAATGAAAGCAACACTGGTCCTCTTACCGGAACACCGCAAACTTGGTTTGCTTTCTTGAGCTCCTTACCACGAACAGGGCTCTGATACCATGTCAAGATTGTGGGAGAGAAGGAAGGAGTCTCACTTGTAGCTTTCTTGCTTGCACAATGGGGGAATACACACACAGGTGGAGGCTGAAAACAGTCTTCTTCTTCTTAGTTGTGTAAGCTAAAAAAAGAACTCAAGTACATAGAAATAGAAGAACCCTATATATGGGTCTCAAACCAAACTCAACTAACTAAGGTGGCATACTAACTGAGTCACGAACTAGAGTAGATAAGGATAGCTGTCATCTAGCTATTATTCATGGGCGGTGTACCAACTGCATCTGCAAACTGACAAGTAGGTGACATAAATGCACAACAATCACCCTGGCATATCACGAGTGGAGCTCGATATCTCAACATTCTACACATGTTTAGCATTCTCCCCTCTTCCCACAATAACCATTTTGCATTCTTGATCGGGGTTGTACGTTCTTAGAAATTCCACACACTTTGTGTGATCAGGCTCCTGCGCAAACTTCTCTAGGTACTTCGAGAGGTTACACTATTCCACCACTCTCCTTGCAGCCTCCTTGGCTAACACCTTCTCAAGGTTGTGGATACTATGGAATTTCAGCTGATTGTAAGCACAGTTTTTTAAGCTGATGCCATATTGCGTCCTCTCCTCCTCCATGAAAGGGAGTCGGTGAGCACGATCTTGCTGCGACATCTTTAGTTCGTGTCATGAACCATCATTCCCATTAGTGCTTCCAAAAGAGTTAATTGCTGAAAAGGAAGACTTCATGTTCATTGAATGAAAACATTTAAGCTCCAACATAAACTTTCCTTTAATACTTTTCACCCTTTATTTCAAAATTTTTGTGACATTTTTCCTCAATCGCAAGTTAACATGTTTCTTTTCTTTTTGTGTTTAAGTGTAGACTAAGGTTTTCACAATGGTGTGTTTTTCCTTATGTATTTATGCATTTGCTTGATTTTGATTGGTTTTGATTTTTGATTTGAGAAGAATCCTTCCTAGGATTGAAGTCTAGCGGGTCAAGGGCATTCATCGTATGGATCGAGTGCTTACTTTCGCATGAGCCAAGCATAGAAGTCTGGATTGTACTCCAACTAAGATTCGCGGTCCATATCGAAGGGTCGGCTACCTATGTGTGTGATATAAGTAAGGACATCTATTAGGAAGTCGTCAAAATCGATACGGCTAGTAATATGTAACTCTTCCTTGGTCAGGAGAGGCGATCAAGGTAAGGGTGTCCTTTGATGTGCTCTTCCATGGGTCGGCCACAAATAGTTGTTAACACCCTATATGAAGTTGGAGCAACATAAGTTGGGTCATACTCCGATGTCTTGATTGCGCGTTGCTGCTCAGTGTTGGTGATTATTTGGCATCCTTTGAGTTCCCATTGCAATCAAAGAGCGTACAAGTTCCGTAAGAACGGGGATTTGGTTTCAATAAGATGTTTCAACTCCTTGATTTCTTAATCAGTGATAGCAGAAGTAGCTCGCTTATTGTATGACATAATAAGACACTATTTGATCGCTTGCTCTCTAGTTATCTCAGTGCTAAGCAACTCTGTAGTTGAGTGGGGTGCTTTAACAAATGCAAATTTGAATGTGTCCCATGAACAAGGCATTGTATAAACTTCGGTCGCTAGAGGATCTTGCAACAGGTCCAAGTCCAAGTAGTCATAGCTCAGAGCTAGCAACATGAATGTGGCATCTAAGAATCTAAGGCAAGCAATCACATCATCCCCTATGTCTTCCGCTAGATTTGCCACCAGTGTCAATAATGATTTCCACTCATAGGAGGGTCTAAGGCATGTGGGTGGTTGGGGTTTGACAGAACTAGAGAGTTTGGCAGCAGATGGTTGCGGGTTTAGTTATGCTTGAGATTGCAGTTGGGTCTCTTGCACAACAGTGGATTGCTAATGGGGCAATGCTACTTGCAGATGCGACTTCCTAAGTCTTGGTAGAGTTACGTGGTACTAGTTTGGGAGTAGCAGGTTGAGATTTGGGCTGATAGACTTGATCGGTCTTCATGGGCATAATCAATTGTGAGTCTATGGGCTTGGTGTCTCGAGGCTTATGCAACTTTAGGCCTTGACACATTGTATGGATGGGTACGGTTAAGCATGAGCATAGTGTTTGATCGGTGCCTTTGGCTGTTTTAGCCTTAGGGATCCATATCCAGGCATTACCCTCATAATAGCCTTGAACTTGCAATAGGGTCTTAGGAACCCATCGCGGCTTGAATATACATCATTGTCTGTAGCTTTGTCTTGGCCTCCTAGGTTTTGAGGTTGTGTACTTAGCTTTGCTAAGGAGTGGCCAATTGCTCCTCGATGGCAGGAATTGATGTTTAGGTACCCATCTGAACTGGGTTCATGGGCATTGGCTTTGGCCTTAGTGGGTTGTTGGCATAGAGGCTTGGTGGGTTGTAACAAGTCACAATCTCCCTCCTTAGACATGGCTGCAGGTGTTTCTATCAGTGGCTTTGCGGATCTCGTAGGAGTCACACAGCCCTTGTTGAAAGCTGCTACTATGCGGACATTGCCAATGGCTAGGTGGATACACTGCAACTCATAATCGACATTGCAGTGAGCTTTCTTTTTAAAGGTTTGTCTTAGTAGCGACTCCGTGCCTACATCTTTAGTGTTTGGCAATACATAAAAGATCATTGGTATGCTCTCAGACTCGATAGAAACTGCGGTCCTGCACTTCCCTAGGAATGCATATGATCGACCCCCATATGGGCTTAGTTTGGCGTGTTAAAATACTAAGAATGCATGCTATGGAGGATCAATGATGAGCAAATAGACAATCATAATGATGCAAAAGCATTGACGAGGAAGAACAACTAATATTATCCAGGCATAATGCAAGTACAACTGATTGATAATGACTGATTGAATGAGTGTGGGGATGAGTGCCTTTTATAGGCTTACAATAGGTGGTATTGGTAGGTGGAGATAGGTGGAAAGGGACCATGGTATTCAACAACCGTGGTTTTAATAAACCGTGCATACATGACCTAGTCTAAGGATTTATTTGTAGTTTGTTTCTTTGCCTTGTTTGTCCCATACAAAGAGGCTATGGTGGATGTGATTGCACATTTCTCAACACCCCTCCTCAATCACAACCGTAAAAGACACTGAGTATACAAAGGTTGTCATGAGTAGAGCCTTGCTAAGTGTAGACATGGAAGAGACAAAAAACAACCATACAAAGCTAGAGGCTGTTACAAGGCCTCACTAAGTGTGTAGAGGCTGTAGTGTGCAGAGGCTACATGAGGAGTTTAGGAGATTATGGTGGGAACATAAGGCAAGTTCACATGTTAAACTTTAAAACAGTCTATCATTAGAAAATGAGCTACAAAAGAGGGACTGGTGAGTCTTATCATTTTTGATCTTGGATTTTTTCTTCTCCTTCTTCTTCAATGTTATCTTCATCTTCTTTGACTATAGCAAGATATGCTCTTTGAGACTTTTTCTTAGCATAGCAGAATTTCTCAATATGCCCAGGTTTCTTACAAAAGTCACAGACTACGCTCTTCTTCCCTTTCACATAGAGGAGTTGTTGGTCTCCTCTTGGGTGCTTGTTTCTCCTTTGTTCTTGATCTTCTTTTCCTCTTCCATAAGAGAGGCTTTGATGCTGAAAAGCTTCGGCTTTGGCATGTTGATTAATGTGGTAGACACATTATCAAATTCAGGTGGAAGACTTTTGAGAAGCACTCCAATGAAAATGTCTTCATCCATCTTCAAGTTGATTCCTGCAAGTTGTGTCAACAAACTTTCCATATAATTCAAATGAGTTGTAAGTGAGGTATTACTTTGCATGTCGAGCCTAAAAAATTCAATTAGTAAATCGTATTTTGAGGATTTGGAATGAACTCCAAATAAGGTTTCTAATCGATCCCATGTCGCGTAAGAGATTTCACAATCATCAACATGATGAATGTAGCTGTCATCAAGTTCAAGCTTGATAATCTCTTGAGCTTTATCATTATTTTTTATCCCATACAACTGAAAATGCAGCTTCCCTTGGTTTCTTCTATTGACCACTTGTGATTGACCACAAGCCTTTCTTCATTAGGATCAATTTGATCCTAGTTTGCCATGTATGGAATCCAACGCCATTGAATCGGATGTCAGTGTGACAACACCTAAAAACATGCCATTTATTGCAACAATTTTTTGGCAAAACTGTATACAATTGACACCTTATTACTAAACTTTTACATGAATTCAATGCAGATGCGGTGTTCGTTGTTGCTGTCTTTGGAGGCTGTGTCCTTGCAGTCTAACTAGGAGATGTGGTACAAGGAAGTTCTTATACGAGAGGAAGGTGGAGTTTTAGATAAAAATTTGATAGGTCTACTTAGTGAATCTCAGCTATGACTATTTAAAATTTTACTGTAGGGATTATTACTACTTAGAGGAGATAAGACCTTGTTATAAATTAGGGGTTTTCGGGGGAATTTTAGACTTGACAAGGTCTTGACAAGTTGATAGGATATCTTAGTATTAATCTCAGGGATGGAGGATTTCATTAGTTATGCTACCTCCTACCTCCTACCTCCTAATGATGAAATTCTTTATGAAAAATACATAGCATTATGATTGTGATTATTGTCTACACTAATATTGTAGTGATGATCAAGGGGTGATCATTAGATCATTGATGATTATTATGAAGATTTCTTTGGGGAGGTGTTGAATATTAGATTCAAGAGGATGACTCTTGGCAAGGATGATGTGATCCAAAGGGACTTACTCGCAAAAGGAAGATCGGATGTACCGCCTAGGATGTACTCTTGGTGTTAAAGGTTATAAGGATACACTATGTCATATGTGAATTTATCCTTGTGAGATCCAAAAGGGTGCCAAAGGAAATTTTGCAATATCAATCCAAGATATGCAGTGGTTAGGGGTAGGGCAGATTTCTACTTGGAAACGACTTGATGATCATGATCTATCTACGATTGATTACTAAGTATTGTGGTCCTCATCAACTAACACTTTTATACAACACATGTGGTAGTCTCTTCATATTTCAACGATCCTTATTATTATTTAAAAAATAATATACATTACCACCATGGATTACACCTTGTCACAAGTATATCCAAAAGAAATTAAACACCATGATGTACAGGGTGGTAAGGGGGATGAAGAATTCAAGCAATAAACTCGTCACTCACATAGATGTATTTGGTAACTACCACTTAGAGGTGCAACGCCCATTGGGGTCAGAGCATGGAAGAAGAAGTGTCTTAAATCTTTACATGTTTGATAGTAGGGACTACTCCAAGGATAGAGGATATATGGTTATGGGTGGATTCAAGAAAGCCAAAAGAAATGGTTTAAAAAGCTATTTATCGAACATCGAACTGCAGGAACGAAACAAAATCAATGCATTTACATCAATGGATAAGATTCCTGCCTTGGCTTATTTTCACATTTCTCTAGTTGAGACACGTATAGCAAGTCTTTGCTCAATAATTAGAGTTGAGCAAGAGGGAATTGGTTGTGCACAAGTGAACTCTGGCTTCTGGTCGACGTTGCATGAAGCAAGAGATGATCGTATGGTCTATAATGAACATCATCATGTCAATGATTTTTGCGGCAACCTTCGAGGAAATACAAAAAGTTTGTTGGCTACCATGCATATGGTAAAGTTGGTCGGACTAGACGAGCAAAGGTTGTCCTTCTGTCATTGAGGTCATCAATTAGTAGCAATATCTCACACATTGACATTCCCAAAGGGGTGTAAAGGTGCCTATACTACCTTATGTGGGCTCTTGATATCAAGGAGAGGAGGGGCAGTTACGTTCATGTGACGCCTCTTGTCTAAAAAGAAAAAAAACGAATTTGGGGAGTCGACGGTCTGCAAGAGAGGGAGCGAGACGGAGAAGTAGCCAGTCGTTTTACCTACCCCCGCCAAGCCTCCATCCCTGCTCACCCGCGCAGTCGACCTCGTGTTCTCTTTCGTCCGCCTCGCCGAGTTCGAGATCCTCTTCGTCCTCTTCTTCATCATCGTCTTCATCATCTTCAAGGACCTATAGCTGTGACCTATAGCTGCCGTGAAGGCTGTATAAATTTTGTGGCCAGAGATTTGTGTGAGATTGCTGGTTTTGAACGAGGAGTTGGATTGGCTTACAGTTTAGTACTGCCTTCATACTTCCAGGCCAGAATTCAATCAGATTCTTGTGAAAAGTAAAGAGCGTGGCGGTCATTTTCCTCTTTAAAATGTTCAAAAATGCGCTTCAGTCAGGCTTCCTTTCAATACTGTAAGTGTTGGGAGCAAGCCATTGCGAATTTGGGATAAACAAGTGAAAAATGGACACATCAAGAGATTGACTGATGAAGACATTCAATCTTGTGCCGTGGAGATTATGGGTACCAATGTTACCACAAACAAGGTCAATTCACACAATACTTAGCCTCTTCTCTTTCCCACAAAAAAATATGATAATAGTTAAGTCTAAGCTACAATCAAGCTCATGTCTAAGACAAAGTGGCCATGGGAGGAGATCTTCATCGACCAAATCTTAAGTGAGGGTATGCTGCAATGTAAAATCATTGTATGGGGCCTTTCTTGCACAAAGCTTAAAGGTGGCAAAGTCATTTTTACCATGTTGTAGGGGTTGTTCTTTTTGTGGATCAAAGGCGGATGGGAGATCCTTCTTGTTTTCTATGTAACATGGAGTTTGAAGAATAAGTGTGGGAGTCATAGGCAGGAATAGCATCTGGGGTAATTGTGGGGAAAAGAAAAAAAATGATGAGCTTCCATTTGAATCGACTGGATAGAAGACAAACAATGGCTGGATAGTGGTTAGGCAGAAAGAGGACACGGTCTCCAAGGACGTGACGACGACCCGCGGGTTTTCCAAGTAAGTGTCTAACTGATTTATCTAAAATAAATGATATGGCATGATAATTTCTTTAGTTTAATATTTTTAAATATGTCTTTAAACCTGTTTTCTCATGCTCCATGGTTGTTTGCATTTATCTGAACTGGTTTTTATTTATTAAAAATAAAAAACAGTCGAAAACACTAAAAAATGACTCAAAATTATCATAAATAAAATTTTATAAAATTACTGACTGAAAATTTATAAGTTCTGATATTTTTCCTATAAAGCTTATGAGTCAGGGAATTTACTAAATTTCTATCAAGATTTTTAAAGATGTTTTGTTATATTTAAAAATTAGAAAAGAGTTATATTTAGGGAAAAAGCATAGTTTTCCTTTACGTAAAATGTGTTATTTATTGATATAAACTATGGATTCTTAGTGAAATATTGAAAACAAAATCTTTGATTTGTTAGTGCATTTTTGTTGTAAGGGTTAAAGAAAAGAAATAATGATTTAATAATATTTTACTTAAGAAATGCTCGTATAAAGATATGGTGTTTTGGTTTTGAAAGGAGAGATTATACACGGTATGAGCATTTAGGAAACATGGGAAATTACAAATAAAAAGTTTGACAATACTTTATAATGATTTATAATGTTAGGTTGCAGTTATAAAATTTAGTTTAAATTAAAACCAAAATAAAATCAAACAATTTGATGATTGGATGGCATGAGAAAAAACCTCAGCATCTATATTAAATTTTTATATGTTTTTTATTTTAAAACCAATTTCTTAAATATATGGAGTGGAGGGCCACTAGGATAATTTAAAGAAAACTAAGGGGATATACGGGATTTAAAATGAACGTTGTATGTGAACCATAAGAGTGTGGAAAGAATTTGTTTTATCATGCTGATACTGGTTATAGAAGAGGAAAAGAAAGGACGTGATTTTCGCAGAACGAAAAATTTATTTAAAAATTAAAAGCAACGACGAAGTTTATATACGGAGTGGGAAACATCTACCAAGGGAGATTAAAATTTAGGGGTTTATGGTATGCCAGAAAATTTGATTTGAATGTTTGTTTAAAATTAAACAAATAAAAAGAATTAATTTTAATCAGGTGGAGAAAAACATAAAAAGGAATTTTAAATGGAGAGATACAAATAGATCTAAGAGATCTATATCCCTGAAACAACCTCTCCAAAGTCAAAAATTAAAAACATTTCCTGGATAAACCGCCACTAGCATGGCAGGAGTACATTATGAGGAGCTGCCTCTGAGAGATGGGGAGAAACCATAGTTATCTTAGGTTTAGCAATTTAGTGCTCAGTATAATTTATTGAAGTTTAGAATCTTTGCAGTTGGACTACTACAAACAACGTTGTAGATTTTAGGGAAGGCTAAGTTGAGTCAAATTAAAACAATTAGTGCAAATAATCACTTGTTTAGTGCAACAACTCTTAGGAGTTGGCTTGTTAACCTGGGTAAAAGTGGCTTGGTCTTTGACCAGTCACAGTGAATCCTTGCCCATTTTGAGATTTGCAAGATCAGCAACAAATCAGCTCCAAAAAATTCTAGTTTCAGTTGAGCACAAGTGCTAAGAATCACTAGGTGATTAGTATCAAGAGATACTAGGCAATTTAGTGACGATGATGCCTTGAAGTTGAAATCTTCAAGATCTGATGCAAGTTCGGGTCTTCCCTCCTTGATTTGATGCTAGAGTTGCACAAAAAATTAGTTTTGATTAGAGGCAAAGCTGATTGTGTTAACTGACATTAGTGCTAAAAGCACTAGATGAGTGTCAATGGACAATGTTTCTTGAAATGCTTGAGAATCATGTTAAGATCTTCTCTCCTTGTTGATAAATAACTTGAATACTTGCTGAAGATTGAGTACTGGAGCAGATTAGAGAGTCAGTGACTTGATTTGAGCCACAGGAGTGAGAGAAGGAAGTAAAACAAGATCTTGAAGCTTGAAAGCTATGGAGTCTGCATTAGGGTTTCAGGGGGTAGCCTGGTTTTTCACCTCCTGTGAGTTGAATACTTGATCATTTCCAAAACTTTTTTTGATAGAAATGAAGCTTAGGAAGTAGGCTATCAAAGACCTATGATGCTCGTTAGCATTGCGATGTGTATAGGTGAAATTCGACGTACGAACAACAGAAGGCGCAATCTGGATAGTGTGCCATTGTAGGCGCAATGCTGGAGCAGAGAGGCAGCAATGTTGGACTTTGAAGTGATAGGGGGAGCTCCTAGAGAAAATGAAGAGTTCTCCAGAAGAAAGTATGAGCTGAAATGGCCCGGTTTGAGAGATTCAAGCCCTCCACTGAAGATGGGTAGCTATGGAGGTAGGTGAAAGATTCATGGAAAAGTGGAGGGAGCCAAAATTTCAAACTAGAATGACTCAATTTGTGGGATAATGAATCATTGACTTAAAACCCACTCTGATACCATGTTAAAATACTGAGAATGCATGCTATGGAGGATCATTGATGAGCAAATAGACAATCATAATGATGCAAAAGCATTGATGAGGAAGAACAACTAATATTATCCAAGCATAATGCAAGTACAACTGATTGATAATGACTGACTGAATGAGTGTGGGGATGAGTGTCTTTTATAGGCTTACAATAGGTGGTATTGGTAGGTGGAGATAGGTGGAAAGGGACCATGGTATTCAACAACCGTGGTTTTAATAAACCGTGCATACATGACCTAGTCTAAGGCTTTATTTGTAGTTTGTTTCTTTGCCTTGTTTGTCCCATATAAAGAGGCTATGGTGGATGTGATTGCACATTTCTCAACAGGAGGTAGTGGGCTATAATTATGGTTTGCCAATGTGGGTCCAATGATCGTGGGTTAAGACATTGAAGTCTGCTCCCTCATCGATCAAGGCATTGAAAGTACATGTTTGCTTGGCAGTGACCATGATGTGGAGGTAAGCACGTTCTACGGCTTCCTCATCTTCATCATCAATCTCCATGATTTTGGCTACTTGTACCTTGATAGGGGGTTCTAACATAGGTGGTTCATGCAGAGGATGCATGGGAGGGTAGTACTTCTTGATGCGACTGCCATTGAAGAAGCCTATGCCCTCACCTTTCAGAGTCTCGAGTTCGACATTACCAATTCGGCTGATGGCACGAACCTTGAAAGGCCCTAGACCTTTAAACTTCATTTTCTATTTATGCCCCTTAATAGAGTACAAGAGCACTAAGTCTGCGTGTGCAAAGTTGCGTTGCTTGACAATGCTTATCAAACCAGCTTTTGCATTGTGCTTTCTCGCATATGAGTGCATGGGTAGCTAGAAGTTGAGTTTTTGAGAGGCATTCAAGTTCAACTAGATGTTCCGTACATGCCTCCTTCCCTTCCCATCGTTTGTGAAGTGCGATCCTCAGGCTAGGAATGAAGAACTCTACAGGTAGAATTGCTTCAATTCCATAGGTCAACCTAAAAGGCATTTGGCCTACGATCGTTTTATAGGCTGTGTGGTAAGCCCACAAGGCTACCATCAACTTGTTATCTCAGTCACTATGCGAAGCCGAGACTACCTTGGTTAGGATGTTTACTAGAATTTTATTTGTGGATTCCGCTTGGCCGTTTGCTTTGTTGAGAATAACAAATGATGCTTGGACATAGAGGCTGAATGAATGCCCTGAAGAGGCTAGGAGATATGACAAATATGTATGCTCTAGAAGCTCTAAGAAGAGATGTCCAAAATCCCATATGCACAGTGAGTACAATGGTACTATCCCCAAAAGCTATATAAGTATGTACTTGACACTCATTTCAAATACGGAACTATCAGTTTGAGTTACTCAAGACTGTCTTTATGAGTCCAAGCTAATCTATCTTGGAACCTAATTCACTTGAGTTACAATCTCTCAATCTGATAATGTATCGTGTGTTTGATTTGCATCCACCATAGCTAACTAGCTCTAGATCCGTGTTTATCAACATGGTATCAGAGCCATGGCTGAGCTAGATAGTTCTAGATTCCTAACATTCCCTTCTTCCTTGCATATTCTAAACCCTTTCCATCTCGTTCTTCTCCTTGTACATGCCTGTGCCTATTCCAATTTTTCAAGCCAACATCTAGTGTTGTGTATGAGGTGAAGAAGCCCAAGAAAGAAGGTGTTGCTCAAGAAGCTCGGTTTGGAGTTTACATTAGAGGTATTAAGGTTCATTTCCCATTTCAGAAGCTGTCATTAAGAAGAAGAGGGGCCTTCTTAAGACCAAGCTGAGGGCTTGCTTTCAATTGCAAGCAAGGGCTTTTTCCCTGAGGAAAAAGGAAAGGGTGAGTGGGTGTGTAGAGAGCTTAGAGCTCTATTTTCAATTGAATGGTACCAGTGGTGGGGCTGCAACATAAGCGAACAATAAAAAGCACTCAGCAAGATCGAATAGCTGCTCTGCATGGCTTGATCTAGTTTGCAATCTTACCAAAGCACTCAGCAAGATTGGATCTATTGCTAATGTTCTCTGTTGATGGGCATGGTGAAGAAGGGGAGATGAAGAATCGACAGCTACCATAGCTGTCCACAGATAGCCGCTCACAGAAGGAAAAAGAGTAGACACAAAAAATTTCGACAGCCAACATCACAATAGGTAAGGTAGTGAAGGGCAGCGTTGGCGATCGAGAGGGAGTAGAGGTCCCTGTGATCTAATGTCATCTCCTCCATTGAGCAGAAGAAGAAAAGGAGAACAAAGCAACGAGGTTGACGGCCACTTGTGGCTCCTCTTGCAACACCACCAAGCAAAGAAACAGATCACTGCTTTTGTACACACGCAAGTAGATACACTCAGGACTCCTTGAGATTCGTAAGCCTTGCTAAATCCAATGCAAGGATAGATCTGACGCTCTGGCTAATAGCATTTTCATTTTCCTCATGAGGGGGTGAGGATGCCATTGCTTCTGGTCTCGGCTACCAATTCAAAATTAGAGGAAGAAGACGAATGGAGAATAAGAGATCTGCACGCGGGCATGAAGAGGCCGCCGACAGGTTGTTATAGCAACGTATTTTTAGTTTCTATTATCCTGTTTTTTTTTCTTTAAATTCTAAGGGTTTAGGTTGACCTAACTAAATCTCCCTTTTCACACTCAAGCTAAGTTTTTTAATGTGTGTTCACACTATTGCTCTCTAAAGTGGTACAAGTACCCCTATTCACACACTATCCTTTGTCTGAACTTGGCTTGAACTAAAAGAACGGATTGTTAATACGCTTGGCAATTAATTATCAAAAATCCTAAGAGGTTACTTGTGATTAGAATTTCTATTCTTGTAAGGGATTAGACACTGCTCGAGTATACTCGTGGTAAGACCTTCCCATATCCCAAAATCAAAATGATTTGCTTATACCATTCCATGTCAAGCCATGTATCCCAAATCTGACAAATATCCAAAGAGAAATATGTTCATCTTGTATGCCAAAAACATTGCAACATCCATGCTAAGCCAAAGGCCAATCCTATGTATGGCAAAGAAAGCTTGTCAAGAGAAAGCCATGTACCTATAAAGTACAAAGATCATGTCAAGAAGGATGGAGCAAAAAGCATGTACCATGCATCAACAAAAGGGATAAAAAACACAACAAAGGAAAAGAGCATGAAGACAAAGATAACTAAGAAGACCCAGAAGATCGAGAAGACCAAATGATTTCAAAGTAGCAAGAAGAAGATAAAGAAATTTCTGCTGCTAACAACAAAGAATGTCCCATAGTGGATCTCCCTTAGTGGATCTTGTCTCCCATAGTGGATGTAAAAACCCTACCAAGATGTAAAGTTTCAAGCCTTAACTTGACTAGGCTGCCAAAGAGCTAGTCTCCTGGTCCATGTTTGCATGCAGGGGGGCAAAAGCCAAGGGTAGGAACTCATCATTTGAGGGGGGGTGTTGAGAATAACAAACGATGCTTGGACATAGAGGCTGAATGAATGCCCTGAAGAGGCTAGGAGATATGACAAATATGTATGCTCTAGAAGCTCTAAGAAGAGATGTCCAAAATCCTATATGCACAGTGAGTTCAATGGTATTATCCCCAAAAGCTATATAAGTATGTACTTGACACTCATTTCAAATACGGAACTATCAGTTTGAGTTACTCAAGACTGTCTTTATGAGTCCAAGCTAATCTATCTTGGAACCTAATTCACTTGAGTTACAATCTCTCAATCTGATAATGTATCGTGTGTTTGATTTGCGTCCACCATAGCTAACTAGCTCTAGATCCGTGTTTATCAACATGCTTAAGGGTATTATGGCGAGGATTTTCGATGGATAATTAGAAAGGTGGATAGAACATGCGCAATCACTTCATTAATGAAGTGTGTGCCCTAGTCGCTAACTAGTTTGATGGGGTAGCCGAATCGTGAGATTACCTGATCCGATAGGAACTTGGCAGTCATTCTAGCATTATTCTTTCTTGTAGCTCTTGCTTTTGCCCATTTCGTTAGATAGTTAGTGGCTACAATGATGTACTTGGCTTGTGAGTATTGTGTCGTAGGGCTAATGGGTCCTATGAAGTTGATTCTCCATTTTTGAAAGGATTGTCGTACAATTATTGGGGTTAGCTCCATATGATCCTTGTGAATCGAGACCTTTATTTGTTGACACTCGTCATAGTGCTTAACAAATCGTGTTGCATCACAAAAAAGCATGGGCCACCATAGTTGAGACTGCAGCACCTTGTGGGCTGCCATATTTATGCTAAAGTGTCCTCCAGCAATTTTGCTGTGCACCTCTGAGAGCACATTGTGCATCTCATGCTCACATACACATCTACGCATTAATCCGTTTCCCTAGCCTATATAGCTAGCATGCTATCAACTGATAGGGTTGGATCTTGAAGATAAGTCACCTAAGTCGGGCTTTCTCTATCGGTCATTCAGGTAGTCCATGCTCAAGGACTTGGACTATGTTGTGTACCCAATATGGCATCAAGTCGGCTTGAAAAAAATCTCTCTCACTGGATAGGCCAAACAGGTGCACATCTAGCAACTCATCGATGATGCCTTGTCTAGTGGCCTCTCCCATGGGGATGCATGGCATGTGGTCGGCATGTAGTACTGCTTTCCTTTTCGTACAACCACAGAGAAGTCGAATTCTAAAAGTTAAAGGAGCCATCGAGTTATGCATCCGGTAGCACAAGGTTTGTTTACTAAATATAACAAGGCTTGATGGTCCACAAGGAAAGTGAAAGGCATGGCTAATAAATAATGTCAAAATTTCTTCACGGCAAATACCATGGCCAGACCTTCTCTTTATGTCGTCGAGTAGTTCATCTCGATCTTAGTGAACTGTCGACTAGCAAAGCTCATTGGATAGTCAAGATTGTGTTCACTAGGTTGGCACAACACTACCCCCACAATGAATTTTGAAGCATCAATATTCACGTGGAAGGTAATGGTCCAATCTAGGGCTCATAGAATCAGTGCTGTGGTCACAAAATTTTTCAATTCCTCATATGTGCATTAGCATTCTTCAGTCCATTCAAATATAATCAACAGTTTGTATAGAGGTATAGCAATCAATGCATAATTTAGCACTAACCATTGATAATACCCCATATGACTTAAGAAGCATTGAACTCCCTTATAGTTGGTTGGGGGTGGAAGATCAACAATGACCCTGACTTTCAAAAAGTCCATGGCAATGCCGTTCTTTGACCCCACATGCCCTAGGATGCATCCGTGCTTTACCCAAAAGTGGCACTTTAAGGGATTTAGAGAAAGACGATATAGGCAACACCGTTCAAAGACTGCTTGGAGTTTGTCTAAGTGTTCTCTCCAGGTTGAGTGAACACACAAGTCGTCTATAAAGATTTCTAAGTATTGCTTGAGCATGTCTTCAAATAGAGTGCACATAAGGTGTTGAAAGATGGCTGAAGCATTAGTCAAATCGAAGGGTATGACTATGTAGGCAAAGACCCCCCACTCAATGGAGAATACAATCTTATGCCGATTGTCAGGATGCACCTACACCTGATTGTATCTAGAGAAGCTGTCTAGAAAATTGTAGGCCTCTTTGCCCACCACTCTCTTGAGCATATGCTCGGTGTACGACAATGGGTACTTGTCCCTCTTAGTGGCAGCGTTCACCTTCTTGTAATTAATGCACACTGTAATCTTTCCATTTTTCTTCATTACAATGAATATGGGTGACACCCAGTCTATGTGCTCAATTTCGTAGATGAATCCTACTCTCATCAATTTTCCAATCTCTTCCTTGACCGCATGAGCGTGTTTTGGATTCATAGGGTACGATCTACTTGACCAGCATTGCGTGTGGCGCTATGGGTATGTTATGAGTCACTACATTCGAATCTACCCCCTTAAGCTCTTTTAAGGACCAAGCAAATACGTTTATATACTCTTGCAAGAGAGCAATGAGACTTGTCTCCTCTTCCTCTGTGAAGTCATCAACAATAAAGACAGGTTGGGTGTCTCCCTTTCCTAGGCTAGGTTTACCTCCTTGACTTTGGCAGGTCCCTTGATGGGTTCACTGGCTTGCCCTTTATGTTTCGAACCTAGCAGGATCACTACCCTATCACCCTTCTTGAACTTCGTAAATCTCTTAGGGAGGTCGCGTGGTTTTCATTGTTTATCTGCTCATGCGTACTTAAGCTATTTTGCCCTTTCTTCCTTTAAACGTCTACACCTTAGGTAGACATGTAGGTTTGTCAAGATTGTGGGAGAGAAGGAAGGAGTCTCACTTGTAGCTTTCTTGCTTGCACAATGGGAGAATACACACACAGGTGGAGGCTGAAAATACTTTTCCTCTTCTTAGTTGTGTAAGCCAAAAGAACTCTCATACAAAGAAATAGAAGAACCCTATATATGGGTCTCAAAAACCAAACTCAACTAACTAAGGTGGCATACTAACTGAGCCACGAACTAGAGTAGATAAGGATAGCTGTCATGTAGCTATTATTCATGGGCGGTGTACCAACCGCATCTGCAACTGACAAGTCAGTGACATAAATACACAATGGTCACCCTGGCATATCACGAGTGGGGCTCGATATCTCAACACTCCCCCTCGAGCTCAACCCCAATTCCTGCATACCAAGCAGGTCTCTGAACTTGCGCAACTTCTCTGCACCCAATGCCTTCGTGAATATGTCAGCTACATGATCCTCTGTGCTGACATAAACTAGATCAACAAGACCTAGTAAAGCCCTCTTCCGCACATAGTGATAATGCACCTCAATATGCTTTGTTCTAGCATGATAGACTGGGTTATTTTCCAAGTGTATACCACTCATGTTGTCACAATAAATGACAACTGGCCCATCTGTAGAGGCTGATGCATATCATAAAGTAGCTTATGCAACCGAGCTACCTCACATGCAGCCATTGCTGCACCCCTGTACTCAGCCTCTGTGCTCGATAAGGTAACTGTAGGCTATTTCTTGCTGCTCCAAGTGACTGCATCACTCCCAAAAGAGAACACATATCCACTAGTAGATCATCTATCGGAAATACTACCAGCCCAATCAGCATCAGTGTATCCATGCAACTGTATCTAAACCCTAGTCTCATAAAATAGTCCATACTGCAATGTGGACTTCACATACCTGAGTATGCGTCTAGCCGCATCCAAATGTGGTTTCCTTGGAGCATGCATAAACTGACTTACCAATCCAACAGCATAGCTCAAATTTGGCATGGTAATAGTCATATAAATCAAACTTCCTACTATGCGTCTGTACATAGTAGGGTCTTCCAAAAGCTCACCTACATCTGCGCTCAGCTTCACATTCTGCTCCAAAGGAACTGAAAAAGGCTTACAGCCTGTCATCCCATATTTGGACAGCATGTCCAATCCATACTGCCTCTACAAGAGCCGTATCCCACTTAGTAATCTAATCACCTCAATGCCCAAGAAATAATGCAGCTCTCCCAAATCCTTCATCTCAAACTTCTGCTTCAATAGCATTTTCACATGAAGGATATCTTCATCACTATCACCTGTGAGAAATCTGCCTTGGAAATTTGAAAGCCAATAGTGACAAGATACTGTCCTTTTGTCAGACCATGCTCTAGGTGCTTGCTTCAAGCCATACAAGGCTTTATTCAACCTGCAAACAAACTCAGGATGAACAACATGCACATAACCTGGTGGCTGCTCCATATAGACCTCTTCTTGCTAATCACCATGCAAGAAGGCATTCTTTACATCCATCTAATGTAAAGACCATCCCTTTGATGCAGCCATAGCAATGACTGCTCTTACAGTTTCCATCCTTGCAACTGCACTGAATGTTTCTTCATAATCAATGCCATATGTTTGTGCATACCCCTTAACTACCAATCTTGCCTTGTATCTGTTCACAAAATTATCTGCATTGTGCTTCACCTTATAAACCCACTTACAACCAATTGCATTCTTATTTTTAGGCAAAGGTACAAATTTCCATGTAGCATTTGCTTCCAAGGCATCCATTTCTTCATCCATGGCTTTCTCCCATTTTTCTTTTCCCATGGCTTGCTCAAAAGAAGTGGGTTCTGGTTCCTGTATCACTTTGACCATATAGGCATAGTGAATGGCTATAAATCCATCATATTTCAGCCTATCCACAGGATACCTAGCTCTGGTAGACCTGCGCAAAGTAGGTTCACTCCCAGGTGCTCTCAAAACATCCCTGGTCTTCCTTACTCCAGGTGTAACAATAGAAGGAATACCCAACTCATCATCAATGCTCTGTTCTGAGCCATTGGATTCACCATCCACATAAGAGTGACCTGCATTCACATCAAACATGGGCTGATCTACCTTTTCTTTTCCTTTTCATGATACCTGCATACCATTATTTGCATTGCCTTGAGAAGATTCTCCTGATCTCAATCTTCGTGTCCATGGCAAAGAATGTGAACCACTGCTAGAGGACACTCCAGGTCCACTAATATCTTGTGACTGCTGCTGTGAATTTTGTGCAGCATTACCATTTTGTGCATCTACATTATCAATCACATTTACTGGTTTATACCAGCTACTCATCTCATAAAAAACAACATCTCTGCTCAATGTAAACTTACGAGTAGAAGGGTTATAGCATCTATACCCTTTCTGTTGTAGAGAGTAACCAATAAAGATGCACTTCTCAGCTTTTGGATCCAACTTGGATCTCAATTCATCTGGCACATGGACATAGGCAATGCAACCAAAAATTTTCAAATGAGAAATATCTGGTCTCCTACCAGTATACCTCTCCTCTGGAGTCATCCCATGTATTGCTACAGTGGGAGTCCTGTTCATTATGTAGACTGCTGTAGCAACTACTTCAGCCCAGTAAAAATCTGGCAAGTCTTTTTCGTTGAGCATGGCACGAGATACCTCTCCAATATGCATGTTTTTCCTTTCTGCAATTCCATTTTGTTGTGGGGTATGACTGCATGAATATTGCTGCTTTATGCCATGCTCCTACAAGAACCTTGCAAACTCATTTGAGAGGTACTCTCCCCCTCCATTTGACCTAAGGCATTTTATTTGCAGGCATGTTTCTTTCTCAACCATAGCTTTAAGAGTTTTGAAATGCCGAAACACTTCACTTTTCTTTTTTATAGAATACACCCAAATTTTTCTGCTATAGTCATCAATAAAAGTGACAAAATAATGACAACCTCCAATAGATGCAGCTTTAGTAGTCCATGCATCAGAGTGGATTAATTCCAATGGCATCTTACTCTCTTGAACATGTCTAGGAAATGGTTTCCTTGCCTGTTTTCCAAATTGACAGGCTTCACATACCTTATGCATTTCTGCAACCTTGAATTTAGGCAATCCTGTAACAATATTTTGGGCTTGCATTGATTTATGTCGTTGTACATTAACATGACCAATGCGTTTATGCCAGATATCAATATCTGCAACTACACCGGTCCCATGTGCAAACATTGCTGCACTCAATTCAGGCATGTCTGCTTCCAACGTAAACATTCTGCCTTTCTTCTTTCCTTTTGCTTTCTATCAAGCAACCTTTATTTTTCATATCCTCAACAAAGCATCCATGAGAATTAAATCTGACTTGCAAGCCCTGCTCAACCATTTGACCAACAGAAACCAGGTTCTTGGTGATATTCGAGACATGAAATACATCCGACAGGTATTTCTTTTTTCCATCCTGTATAGACAAAGGAATTTTTTCAATTTGCATAATAGGATGTGCAGTATCATCACCAGTCTCCACAATTCTTGGTTTTTCCATTTTCCTTGCATCCTGCATCCATTCTGCATGACTTGTCATGTGGTTTGATGCACTTGAGTCAACATACCACACATCGTTGCTTTCTTTTGCACTTGTCACAGAATTGATCATGTGTTGCACCATAAAAAAATGCTCATTTCTGTCATCACCCTGTCTACTAGAAGATGCATAATTCCCTTATTGCAATTTTCCATTCATGATGTCATTCTGCTTTTTATAGTAGTCTTTAGCCATATGAACCATTTTACCACAGTAGTAGCATTCAACATTGCTGTTTGCATTTTGCCCTCTTTGCCATCCACCATGACCTCTTTGGCTCTCTCTACCTCTAGAGTTACCACGTCCTCCTCCATAGGACTGGTTTTCTTGAGTTTGCTGCATATTTTGATTTCTACCATGGCCTCCAGATTGGCCTCCTCTACCTCTGCCTCTACCTCTTCCAGAATTTGAGTAGAAGACAACTTCTTTTGAAGTTCCTCCTGAAGAAGATGCACCACCATTTCTCTGCTCCTCAGAAATTAGAAGAGCAATCAACTCCTCAAAATTAGAAAATCTTTCATGGACGGAAATGGATGTTCGAAACTATGCATAATCCTTTCCTAGACCATTCAAGGTCACAGAAACTAAATCATAATCTTCCACTAGTGACCCAATGGAAGCAAGTGCATTTGCAATCTTCTTCACCTTCATGTGGTAGTCATTGATGCTCATACTTTCTCTTTGCACATTGTGCAACTCTTGCTTGAGCTCCATTTTCCTGGCTTGCGTATTTCTGCTATAAATTTTTGACAGAGTATCCCATGCCTCCTTTGGTGTACTTGCATCCTAAATATGCATAATCATAGAGTGTGAGATACTGATAGACAGCCAGTACATAACTTTTATGGCTCTCTCATGCCATTTTTTAAATGCCTGCATTTGCTGTTGATTGGGAACATCCGGAAGAATTGGTTCTTCTTCATTTCCTACAGTGAATTCCCAATATCATATTTCCATAAGGAAATTCGTCATTCTAAACTTCCATGCTTGGAAGTTGTTCTTGTCAAGCTTTTGAGTGACAATCTGTGAAAGAGAATCAGACGCCATTACAAAACACTGCAAAGAACATAGCTTCGGCCTCACAAGGGCAAATCTACAAAACTGATGAAAGTGGTATTTGAATACACAGTCACTTTCTAGTGACGATTTTGGATCAACAGGCAACAAGGATGATTCTGTAACTCCCAATGTCTCTGCGCACAGGCATATGATGCAATCTCTACAGTAACTTTTCACAGACCTGTAGAACAGTGGTCGCACAGCAAAAAACAGGGCCTTTTCCTGAGTGCGTGCAAAAAACTTTCGCCTCCAAAATAGGCCCTGAAATGGCCTCAAATAAAAAAAACAGGGCAACCAAGGGCTAAAGCCCTCTTGCTACACTGCGAAGGGGGCCTCAATCTGAGACAATGCACTCTTGCAGTTCCCGACTGTGCTACCTGCAGAGACTTGCTCCCAAACTCGAAAAATGAAAGCAACACTAGTCCTCTTACTGGAACACCGCGAACTTGGTTTACTTTCTTGAGCTCCTTACCACGAACCAGGCTCTGATACCATGCCAAGATTGTGGGAGAGAAGGAAGGAGTCTCACTTGTAGCTTTCTTGCTTGCACAATGGGGGAATACACACAGGTGGAGGGGCTGAAAATAGTTTTCCTCTTCTTAGTTGTGTAAGCCAAAAAGAACTCAAGTACAGAGAAATAAAAGAACCCTATATATGGGTCTCAAACCAAACTCAACTAACTAAGGTGGCATACTAATTGAGCCATGAACTAGAGTAGATAAGGATAGTTGTCATCTAGCTATTATTCATGGGCAGTATACCAACCGCATCTGCAGCTAACAAGTCGGTGACATAAATGCACAACGGTCACCCTGGCATATCATGAGTGGAGCTCGATATCTCAACAAGGTCCCCCTTGGTACGTCTAGTCTTAGGAGGCCTAGGTATTTCTGGGTCGCTCTCCAAACTCACTTTCGACTAAGAGTCAAACTCCCCATCTTTGCTAGAAGAGGTAGTCTCTCCTAGTGGTCGCAGCTCAGAGGGTGATACAAACGATATCGTAACAAGGAATTATTGATGTTTAACCCGAAACTATTAATTCTATTTGTAGCATTGTTCTGTTGAGTTGACACTCTTTCCAATTTGATTTAATGCTTTGCTACTTTAAACCAAATAAGGTGACTCTATTCTAAGCAATGGCGTGGTACATGGTTGGGTTAGGCCTGCTTGTTCAAAGTCTATGGATCCTATATGTTCCAACCAAGCGAGGTCACACTCCATGTGCATGACCCCTCGCTCTATCCTGAAGGCATTCTTTCTCTGTGGCTTAGAGTCTTCTTGTATCTATTCTATTTCTCTTCCTTCAGTGTCGTATTCTATGGTATCTATCTCACCCTCACTCTCGTCACTGAAGGAGCAACAGTCTTCGTGTTCATCATCGGAAGCATTTTTGTCTGACCGCTCGTTGTCTACTAGGTCTTGGTATGTCTCATGTCTTTGATCAGGGTCTAGGGCCCAATTGTACATGAGGTTTAGGTCATGCACCTTGGTCCGTTGCCACCTTGGTTCATTTAAGAGATCTTGGAGTGGCTTGAAATTTGCTGCTCAATTGCTAGCTAGCTTGCTGGTCAAATACTCTAAAATCTATTGGAGTTTCCTCTTGTTGTTTGGCTCTTTGAAAGTGACAGGGTTGGGTCTTTTGCAAAAATTTCCTACCATCATGCAAACCGGCACCGAGGGTGTACCCTTGGGCTTGCTGATCATTTTAATGGCCTATTCATACTCCTCATTGTCTGAGAATGGAAAGTTGATAGTAGCAAGGACATGCATCCAATCTCGCTCATCTTTAGGACATGGGATATACTTAGTCAGGGGCCCATAGGATTTCTTAATCTGAGCATCACCCTTAAGCATCACGAAAATGGCATCAAGGTTGACTAGTGTAGACTTCCAGGAGTCCATTTCTACCCTTATGGCTTCTGCTCTATTGCCTAGGAAGATGAGACCATTCCCCCAATCTTTGATCACTCTGGCATTGCACATCCAGGGTCGGCCCAATAGGATATCGTAGTCCACTCCCTTCATGACTATAAAGTCAACTGAGAATTGGACTCCTGCAATTTTCACTGGCTAGTTTTTTTAGCACCCCAAATGGCTTCACTTTCATTCTGTTAGCTAATGTGACATTAAACCTAGCAATCTCGACCGGTGGGTTGCCCCAAGTCTGGAGCACTGTGTGGCTCAATACACTAACTCCTGCCCCTGTGTCTACAATCTCTTTCCTTGTGTCACCTAGGGCTAAGACTAGTAAGACTGCATGCATCTTGGTGCCTTCCCAGTCAAACTTGGTATCTGCGTCTCTGCATCATGTTCTTGTAGGTCTGCCAAAAGCTTGCTCTCGTGATTCTTCAACCCACTGCTTCAAGTCTTGCCATAGGGTTGGATGCTGCATAAGTAGATATCCCAGGCTTAGCGTCACAGGGGTGGTCACTAGAGTGGTGAGGAGGTCATCGATTGCTCATCTTTCTCCTATTTCAGATTGTCATGGTCGACGACCGTGATTGATTTGCTGGCCCATAGCATTAAGTTGCATTTCTTGATTTTGGTCAAGGGGGTGAGAATGGTGTGCTTATGCTAAATAGATCCTCGATCTCGTACTCTAAGATGGGCTCAAAATCTTTTAGGTGTTCTTGGGCCTCCTTTACCCACTCCTTCACCTTCTCGATGGCTTGTAGTTGGTGCTTCGGGTTGGGGTACTCCCCGACCTTAGCAGTTCCCCTTTTCAGCCGTCTTTGGGGCTGATGTCTCTGCCTCAATGTCAGTGACTTTCTCTCTAGCACGTAGCATTGTGGCACTCTCAATTTTGAGTGTGACTTTAGCTTTAGGTCTCTTCTTCCTTCACCTTCAACTCTTCTTTCCTATAGAGGCTGCATCAAGATTGCTAGGACCTAGCAGTGATATGCCGACCTGCTTTGTTTGTGCACGGGTCATGACATGCCATGGGATAGGTGTAGCATACCCATTGTGATTCTTGACACGGAACAGCCCCAATGGGACAGATTGCATGTTAGCCAAACTCGAGGATGGTTTTTGCTTTGGATAGTCAACGAAGAGATGAGTGATTCCACACTCAAGGCACCTTAGGTCAGCCTTGTCTCTATTTTGTTGCTCCCTTTCAGGACAGTGTGATGAGACCTGTCCTAGGTGACCACAAGTCCAACACATGATTGGTTCTTGGGCCTGCCCTCCTAGGCCTCTACCTCATCCCCTACCTAACATCATCACTAGTACTGGTTGATAGTCCATAAGGACTGCGTTGCCCTCATTGTCGTGTGAGACGTAAGGGTATACGTAAGTCTCTTCCTCAGTTGACTCTTCCACGTAGTGGATTGGAGCATCACTTGGTGGATGGGTCACATAGGGACCAGGTGGTCTAGGTATTCCAGTAGAAATGTCCATTCTAGGAACATTTGGCTTAACATTGTTTGGCGCAAGAAGGGCCAATGGGGATCCCCTTTCGAAGAATTGTTGCAGCTGGTTCACTAGATAAGGTTGACCATATGGTTGTGAGTACGGAAGTCTTCTAGGTAATCTACAATGCAAAACGTCATGACCAAACCTACTGCAATTAGCACAAGGTCGTGACCTAGGGTCTTGACACTCAGCTAGTAAATGGTTTCTGCCATAGTACACACATTGAATGTGTGGGTGCATTAGTCATCTTAGCATCTCCTGCATCTTTGCTATTTCCATTTTCATGTCAGCCAATTCCTAGTTGGTGTCCATGGCCTTTCCCTTATCTTGGGTACTTGTGCCTGATTACTTGCTGGATACTAAAGCTCTCTCTGAAATTCTAGAGTTTGTCTCTTCTTGATTTGAGTTTGTGGAGCTCCTCTCCTTCAGCTGGTCATCTACTTGAATGGCTTCTTCGAACACCCTAGCTAGTGCATCTTTTTGCAAGCTCGAATTGCCAGCCAAAAAGGCTTTATAAAGCTCCTCATTTCGTATTCCACTGATGCATATCGTCGACACTGCTCTTTCATTTGGTTGTTTGCCCATCAGGATTCTCTTGAAGAGACTCCTTATGTGGATCACATGGTCGCAGATGTCCTCTTTTTCTTTTTGCTTGACATTCATAAGTCATACTATCAGGTTGTCAGAGTATCCGGGCTTTAAAAGTTTATTAATGAAGAGGTTTTTGAGGCTATTGAAGTTCACTTGCTTTGCGGCATCTAAAATTGTGTACCAAGTCCGACCCTTGTCACCTAAGCAAAGCCCGAATGCTTGAGAGCACAAAGTCAAGTCAGTGAGACCATTGGCCTCGCAGACCTACTCAAACTGCTCTATGAAGCTATATGGATCATTGTGGGGCTGGTACTTATTGAGATGCTTAGTGAAAACTGGTATCTTAGGCTGGCTCTTGGAGCTTTGGTTTACCCATAATCTTGCTAGTAGTGACATTGCTCATACTACATTGCTCTGCTCTACTGCTGTGTTGTCTAGAAATCGCTTCATGAGAAGCTCACTTAGCATCAATTCTCCCTCTAGCGCTTTCTCATGGTCAGTTCGTTTCTTGCCTGCTAGGTTCAACACTTACTATATCTCTTGCATCTCTGTGTTCTGCCTCAAGCTCCTAGTCTGCTGTTCATTCCACTATGCCTTGCAGTGCTTTGTGGGCTAGCTTTCTTTCCTCCTCTGGGTCAGCTATGATGGCTTCTACCATTCTACCACAATGCTCATACCGAGCATGAGAATCGTAGCTGTTCGCTTCTGGGAAAACTCCTAAGTCAAGTTCCTCGTTTTGCCTATGGTTTGAGCTATCTTCTGACATGGTTGCATTCTTGTGCTCCACCAAGCTATTGATAAGGTTAAGCAGGTCGGATAGATCCACGTCTCTGTCGTTTTTTGCTTGGTCCTACACTAGGCTTCGATTGCCCATTTATGTCTTGGGATCTTCTCCTATTGGTGGGTTCCTTCAAGTTCTTTTATCTGACCGAGTTTCTTAATTATTGCATACAATCCTGAAATTATCTCCACTCAGTGTGTGTGCATGTGTGTGTTCTTTTCTGTGCACTAGTGCTCAATCAGGCTTTCGGCTATTTTTAGGTGTACTTCAAGTGTTGGAAGTCAAGGTGAGTGCGAAGAACAAGTGTCTAAGTGTCTTACGCACTTTTGTTTCATCTTAGGCCTGATAGGCTTCGATCAATTTCTGGTCGTCTTAATAGGTTTTAGGGTTCCTTGCTGTATCGTCTTACTTGTTTTAGGTTCGTTTCGAGGGCTATGACTCCACTAGCTGCGTTAAGGCACTGACTCTCTCAATAGTCTACTCAAGCTACTAAGCAGCTACATCTCACGAATTCACCTATTCCTTGAACCATAATCAAGTTTTGGGCATCGGGATGGCTCACCACGGTTTGTGCGGTTGAGATCTAGCTAGGTCTGGTGCAATTCTCCAAAAAATTTGCAAAAATTTGACTTGGTCCAACTCGTCCAAATTGCAGGGACCGAGTGGTGGACTCGGACAGAGGCTGAGGGCCAAATGGGAACAATGGCCAAATTTGTGGCTCAGACGGCCGAATGGACGTGGTCGAGGGCTGAGTTAGATTAGTGGGTTGAGTCGATTGTTCGGATAGGCTGAGTCAAAAAGGGCCGAGTGGAAATGGTCGAGTGGTTTGGGTCGAATGGAGTTGGCTGAGGGCCGAATGGGATGTTCGGATGGGCCAAGTTGCCCAAATGCAAGAGGGCCGAGGGTCGATTCTGGGACTCAGCCTAGAACCAAGTCACTCGGATGGGCCAAGTCACGCCGGACGACAGCAACGCTGAGGATGACTTTGTTAAATCTAGCGATCCATGCAATCACAAGACACACAAACTTCCATATCCCAACAAGGACATAGGAGTAAGGGTTTGATATACTTGACGCATGCGAAGAACTCCCCAATGGTAAGATTGAATCGAATCACCAATGGAATCTCTCTCTCTCTCTCTCTCTCAATGCTCGGGTGAAAATTGAGCTCTTCTATGGTCTCTTGGCCCTTAAACCCCTTCCCAGGCAAGGTCTTGCTATCCCCAATCACTCACTTGCCAACATTAATCATTTCAAACACTCTTTTTTCCCCATTTACCACAATTTATGCCATGTTTTTCCCTGTTTTATAATAGTAAACCCTACCCTTTTCCAATCTTATTTCTTAATCCTAGCCTTCGGCTAAATGCAACAAGAATCAAAATCAAATAACTGAAATTATTTTTCCTTCTTTTCCAATCATCAAACAACCAAAAAAACCAAAATACTTGTATCGAAGATAAAAAATCCAAACATCCTACCTATCTCAAGCTCCGTTTCGGGGATGAATCCCTTACTTTGATGCTCGATATGAGGCATGCAAGTGCTCAAGCTTGAATCCGTTGTCCCGACAATGGAACCAAAATGTAAAGGGAGCTCATACTTAACCACCAAGACCCATGGACCTCCTATTGTTTTAAGCATTTCAAGCGAGCTTTAATGGCTGTCTCTTACCTAGCTGCCGACGCGCCTTCAAACGTACAAGTGTAGTGAGCTTTCCTTGATGCCGAAATGAGTTTCCTCCTCCCTCGCACACCCGTTAGCTCCATGATCCTAGATGGTAGCTCAAGCATCATCAAGCCTCCTCCATTGAATTCCATCTACCATAGCCGCGCGTGGGAGAGAAAAGAAAAGAGAAGAGAAGAAGAGAAGGGGAGATGGTGAAGAGCTTCACCCTCTTGATCCCTCACTCCCACACACTCACTCCCTCACTCCCTCTCTCAATAGCACACACACAAGTAAGGTGAAGAGAAGAAGAGAAGAAGAGAGGACTCTTGTTAGCCACACACCAAAAGAATGAGCTTCCATTCACTTTTTTAACTTTATATACAAAACCCTAAAATCCCATGGGAACCCATCCCTTTTTACATGATCGGCCATTGTGACAAGGTCCTTTTTCCCATTTCCCTATTCTTGCTTCATTCCTTAAGTCTACACTCATCTATTCTTTTACAAATGGCACGGGAGGGAGCATGGCACTCTTTTTCAAGATTTTTTAGAGTTGGTACCAACTTTGGTTGCTCAACTTGACTTGGATCTTTATGAAATGGATATCAAGATAGATTTTATTCATGGGGACTTGCGATAAGATTTACATTAAGTAGCCTCATGGCTTTGCAGAACACCTAGTGTGAAGATTGAGGAAGAGCCTTTATGTCCTTCAACAAGCACCTAGGGAATGGTACCACTAGTTTGATGCTTTTATGCATTCATGGGATATTCCTACAGTGGTATGGATTTGTGGTTATATACAAAAGAAGGCTCATGATAGCAGCCTTATGATTTTGATCCTCTATGTAGATGATATGTTGATTATTGGCAGTATTCTCGATGAGTTGGATGTCTTAAAAGGTCGGCTCAAGAGGAGCTTTGAGATGAAGGACATGGGATAGGCCTCAAATATGCTTGGGATGCACATTACACACGATTGCTCTAAGGGGATCCTCTACTTATCACAAAAGAAGTACATCCAAAAGGTCCCGGAGCAGTTTCATTTGCAGGATATTAAGCCTATTGGTTGTCCTTTACATTCTCATGTAAAGGTTAGTCATGCCGATTGTCCATAGTCCAATGAGTAGAAGGCCCAGATGACCAAGATCCTTGATGCATTCGTAGCATGTAGTTTGATGTATGCCATGATAGCCACTTTTCTGTCAAGGATATCATGAGATTTCGAAAGGGCACAACAGCTATGGGCACCTATTATGGTGGCCAAGATACAGAAGTTTTGAGATACATTGACTCTAATTATGTAGGACATGCAGACAATAGGAAGTCCACCTTTGGCTATGTCTTCATCTTTACTAGAGATGATATTTCTTGGATGTCTAGGGTGCAAAAATGCATGGCCCTCTCTACTATAGAGACAAAGTATATTGTAGCCATTGAGGCTTGCAAGGAGGCTATCTATTTAGGTAGACCTTGGCATTATTGATGTGGTCTCTACATTGCATTTAGATTCTATGAGTGTTATTTAGTTGACCAAGAATCCAGTCTTCCATGTGGAGACAAAGCACATTGAGGTGCATTACTACTTCATCAGAGAGGTCATTGAGAACAAGTCGGTTAACCTTGTCAAGATCTCAACTGACCAAAATCATGTATGTTAACCTCAATTCGAGATGGTGGAAATATGAAGCAAAGAGCGAAAAAAGGACAAAAAAATAGCTAAGGCGCACATGTGGCCCCTAAAGTTTAAAGCAAAAACTGGGCAGGACGGCAAGGGGAAGATAGGGGAAATGTGCAACGGAGGTTCTGGGGGAAAGACATGGTGTTTACATGCAAAAAATGTAAAAAACGGGTCCAAAAACGCAATTAAAAATTAATATCGAAAGATCCATGCATTGGAACGAGGTGCAGGAAAAAGAAAAAATGTGCAGAAAGACGTGCCTGACAATCCGGTCACAGCAAAACATGGTTCCGACTGAGATAAGACGCGTTCACGTGGGAAAAACCCAAAAAATAGACTCGAAAATGGAATCAGAAATTAATATTGGACGAACTGCTTGCCGGAATGACATGCAGTAAAAAGGAAAAATGTTTGCAGGAAGGGGTGGCACAGGGTTGTCATGTCAAAATGCAGTTGTGGTGGATATAGGAGGGGTTCTCATGCGAAAAACACCAAAAATACGTCCAAAAATACATTTAAAAATTAATAATTAAAATTCCAGAAGTCGAAAGTGGATGGAGGAAAATAAAAAAAAGGTGGGGGAAGGCAGGATGGACACGTCTGTCAAATCAGATGGGAATTCCGATGCAAACAGGGCAGGTTCACATGGAAAAAATGTCAAAAAAACGCACGAAAAAGTCTTAAAAAACCGCAAAAATATTGGACAAATCGTGCATCGGAATGACACGGAGTAAAAAGGAAAAATGTCAGGGAGAAAGTGTTATCAGGGCTATGATGTCAGATCATGGTTCCGAAGCAAGAAAAGCGCGTTCACATGGAAAACCGACTAATGGACGCAAAATGCATCAAAAATTAATAACGCGAGAACCGTGCATCGAAACAGGGGTGGGTAAAAAGGAAAAATGGTAAGTTCAAAGGGAGGAAGAGGTTTGTAAAGTCAGATTGGAAGTCCGCTGAATGTAGGGTGCGTTCACATAAAAACACAGCAACATAAGGGAATTAAGGAGAGCTGCAAGGGAACAGCCCCAAGGGTGGGTGGAACATAAATGGGTGGGTGGGAAGGGACCCCATCAGGGTAAAAGCAAGTCATGGCATAGAGGTATTAGCAAGTTGAGGCATATGCAGAAGGGTATGCAATGTAGACACGCAGGGACGTGTCCCCACACTTAAAACCTTAACGGACAGGGTTAACCGAGCAACAGGGACCTAGGACCACACAACAGAGCATCCACTAACATCCCCACACTTAAAACATGAACATCACTGAGAAACATAAGGTGTAGGGTTAGAAAAACTTGGCCCATATTGTTGAGAATCAAGGTTGATTATCGATGGCACGTCCGGTGTCGTTGTCGGCTGCAGGAGGTACCAAGGTATCTTTACAGCACACGTCCTTCGTGGCAGGGACCACACAGCAGTACCCAGGGAGGTAGCTAGTTGAAGGAATCGCAAGAAAGTCACCGATGGCGAGGAATATTACACTCAACTCACAGTCACTCAAATGAAATGAAATAACTGTCATACGCCCCATGACTAATATCACTCGAGGAATAATGATTGAAACCCATATCTCGTACCCGGTTTAGAAATCGACAAGGGAATGGTGCAGAGGGAGTATGCCAGGGTGCACAGTTGATGGTGCATTAGTGCGTCCAACCGGTCTGGTATAAGTGCAAGGAGAAAGGCAAGGGAGCCTTACAGTGCAGTGTATAGAACAAGGTGACGTGTCTTGTGATGACGATAGAGACCCATCCCAGGGGTGCATAGAGAAACGGGAACATACCTGACTCCAAGTGTCGTAACGTCCCTCAATCTCACCTCTCAGTAATTGATTGAAGAAACTCCAGTCACACTCAGCCCACCCTCTGTCTCACGTTCTGTTGATAGATACAGGAGGGCAACCATGTTCTGAAACCCATTGATGTAATCCTCACAGTCACTTGTGCAAAGGTTGTATGCCTTGTGCGCATTTGATGGTGCAATTGTGCATCCCGCCCTGTGCTGGCATACGGTGCGAGAAGGAAGGCCAGGGAACCTTATGGTGCAGTGCACAAAAAAAAATCATGCTTTGTGCATTGAGAGGCCCATCCCATGCGTGCAACACTTCATTCACACTTCTCACCTCTCATTTGATTTGAAGGGAAAAGATTGGTCACTCGCCCCACCCTCTGTCTCACTCTCTGTTGATAGTTATAGAGGGAAACCCATACTCACTTCCCCATCCGGTTAGGATGAAAGCTCGCGTCACTCGATTGTTTGTCGATGAAGATCGCGTCGTCAGTTGTTGAAGAGGCATACCCAGGGAGGCAGCCATCAAATCGAAGATTGTGTTGCATAGGCCATCTCGTCTGCTAGAGGACAGTTAGACGCTCTGCAGAAAGATCCAGGACACAGCGTACCAAGGGAGGTAGCTTCGGAACTGGATCCTGGGGATATCAATTGATGAATCCACTTTCTGGACTGCTGGGTGTTGCCACCTTTTCCACAGCCAGCTTCCCACCCAAGGGTATTGACCACCTTTTCTTGGAGCGAGACCTGCTATGACAGGGAATTGCTTTCTTTTCTCCCATAATCGATATGTATATTTTTTCTCTTTTTTTTTTCTTTCGAATTAAGCAAGGGAATGGTAGAAATACCACTTGTTAGAACCCACCTCGCCACTGTCGCTGGTGAAAAATAGAGGATAAGAGATCAAGACTGGAAGGTGGGGCTGAGGGGAGAGAGGGTTGCGTCCACCTTATCAGGAGTGGCTGGAGAACTGCTATCAGAAGTAGCATCATAAGAGTGATAGTGCCACGCCAACGAGAGAAAGGATCAAGTGACCGTGATTGTCAAGATCCCCAAGGAGGGAAGTACTTCTTCAGGCGATATCCATGGATCAGGGAGGGATCATCAGAGGCATCAACGGTCTGCACTTGGACAGAGCCATTAGGGTTGACAGCAAGTACCTTATATGGGCCCATCCACCACTGTTGAAGCTTGCCAAATCATGAATCATAGACTAGGACCAAATCACCTTCTTTGAACTCCTTGTGCTTGATGAAGCTATCATGGTAAGCCTTACGTCGAGCTTGCGTGGCTTCCATGCACTGTAGAGCCATCCTACGAGTTTCTTCCAAACATTCTAGGTGCAAGAGATGGTGTTGCAGTGAATCATCGTCCCCCAAACGCTCTTTGATAGCCACTCTCAAAGAGGGTAATTCCAGTTCAATAGGGAAAAATAGCTTCTGTACCATACACCAGCTGAAAGGGTGTCTGTCCTGTTGCTACTTTATGGGAGGTTCTATACGCCTAGAGGGCCTTTGTAAGTCGATCATCCCAATCACAACGATGTGCGGCAATCGTCCTTGTCAGGATCGAGCAGATGATGCGATTGGTGACTTCGACTTAGCCATTGGCTCTGGGGTAGTAAGGAGTGGACTTGCGATGGCAGATCTTATACAGCTCTGTCAACTCTTCCATGACTTTATTAATGAAATGAGTGCCTCTGTCACTTACCAGCTCTAAGGGACTGCCAAAACAGGTGATGATATTCTCGTACATGAACAGGGCCACGTTGTTACCATCGTCCCGCTTTAGGGCTTTAGCTTCACACCACTTTGTGACGTAATTCGTACATATGAGGATGTATCGGTTTTGCTTCCTTCTGGTAGGAGGATCAATTGGGCCGACGAAGTCGATGCCCCACTTCTCAAACGGCTTCAAAGGAAGGATAGGTTGCAGTGGCATGGCACTTGTCTTCATGGGTTTCCCCATCCTCTGACATGCATCACATCTTTTACAGTAATCATAAGCATCCTTATGAATGGTAGGCCATTAGTATCCTGCTAGGCAGAGCCTTCCTAGCTGTGGCTTCTCCTGCAAAGTGGCCTCCACATGGCTCGTCATGGAAAGCCTTCAGAACAATCCCAATCTCATCTCCTACAACACATCTTCTGAGCACTTCATCTTTGCCTTTCTTGTATAGTGCACCACCTAACAGGGTATAGGGGGCTGATTCCAACATAAGCTTCTTCCTTTCCCGACTAGAAATGCCAGGAGGGTACTGTTGGGTTGCCAGCAGATTGGCAATGTCTGCATACCAGGGAGCTATAGTTTCTACCAGGAATAGGGAAGCATTAGGGAGGTTTGGATCATCCTGCTTCTCGTCTGCAGTCTGTGGGATACGTGACAGATGATTAGCCAGAACATGGGAACGACCAGGTTTGGTAATTACCTCAAAGTCAAATTCCTGGAATAGAAGGAGCCATCTCATCATGCGTCCTTTCACATATGCTTTGTTCATCAGGAAGGACAGGGCCTCATGATCCACATAAAATTTAAAGTGGGTAGACAGCAGATAGTGGCGAAACTTCTCTAGGGTAAACACCATTGCCAAGCACTCCAGCTCTGTCACTATGTAGTTCCATTCCCTATCAGTGACTTTCGGCTTGCATAATAGATGGGTTGATCCAACTTCGAGGAGCCCTTCTGACAGAGAATTGCGTCTAAGTCTTCAATTGATGCATCAGTGTGTACATGAAACTCCTTCGTCCAATTAGGAGGTTGCAGAATGGGTGCCTCAATCAGACACTGCTTCAGAGTGTTGAAGGATTTGTCACATTCTTCCATCCAAGTAAACTCTGCATCTTTCCTCAGAAGCTTGTGCAAGGAGGTTGCCTTTGTTGCAAAATGAGCTATGAACCTTCTGTAGTAACCCACATGGCCTAGGAATCCCCTCAACTGTTTGAGGTTGGTGGGTGCTGTCAGAGTTGCGATCTTTTCGATCTATGCAGGGTCTGTTGATATCCCTTGTGCAGAGACAATGTGGCCCAGCAGAACTCCTGAAGAGACCCCAAAGATGCATTTGTCGGGGTTAAGGGAAATCCCATACTCCTGGCATCAGTCAAAGCATTGTTCCAAATGTCCCCAGTGTTCCCGGATCAAAATATAGACACAGAACTCATCGAAATATACCTCAATAAAGTCGTGCAGATGATTTTGGAATGTGGCCATCATGATTCGCTAGAAAGTAGCAGGGGCATTGCAGAGTCCAAATGGCATCACTCGGTAAGCGTAGGTCCCCCATTCTATGGTGAAGGTTGTTTTGGATTGGTCTTCTTCTGTGATTTGGACTTGTTGTATCCACTGAATCCATCCAGAAGGGAATAAAGCTCATGTCCTGCCCACTGTGTCCAACAGTTGGTCTGTGAAAGGGATAGGAAAGTGATCCTTCTTTGTCTTGGAATTCAACTTGCGGAAATCCACACATATACGAAGCTTGCCATTCTTCTTGGGTACAACCACGATGGGTGAAACCCATTCACTATTTGCCACTGGATAGATGAACTCGGCTTCCAGAAGCTTCAGCAGCTCTGCTTTCACCAATGTGGAATAATTCGGGTTCATTCGCCTCTATCGTTGCCGTACTGGCTTGGCATCAGGCTCCAAGTCAATATGATGCTGACATATTGTGGGATCAATCCCCTTTAGGTCTTTGTAGGACCAAGCAAACACATCCAAATTCTCTTTCAACAAGTTGTATAAAGTTGATAACTCCTCTTCTGGTAGGTTGCTACCCACCTTCAAGTGGCATTCAATGCCATCTGCATCTACAAAATTTAACTGCCTTTCACCTTCTACTTCACGGATGAAGGTCCCACGGACTGCTTTTGGATACAGACCCGACTCCTTCAAGGGAGTGGTGTCCTCTTCTGATGTCCCACTAGAACCAACTTCTTCTTTTGGTGGAGACTTAGGTTGCTCCTTAAGATATTAAAATGGGATTAGAGCCGTTTCGGGTTTGGTTTCAAGATTAGTTACCTCTTGGCTTAAAGACTCATCTTCTGATGACACGTCTAGGAACGTCACATAACAGGGACCCTCTGATGCCCGTTGGAATCGTGAGACTGGTGCTTGTTGGCACGGTGCATCATCATCATCTTTCTTTGGCAAAGATGGGTGAGGGTGGCAAGAGCCATTGCTGAAAGATGGCTTAGTCTTCTTAATCCATTTCTTATAAAAATTTTGCATATGAGAAGATCCATTTACCAGACCAAATGGTACCATCGCCATTCTGTCCCACAGCATGAGCTCGTCTGCTTCTGATGCCTCTGGAACTTCTTCTTCTTATATATCCTCTTTAGGTGGGATAGACTCTTCCATCTCGCTTTCATAACCTTCTTCTTCCATATCATCTCCATCCTCTTCTGTCTCTGTCTCTGTCTCTGTCTTTGTCTCTGTCTCTGTCTCTGTCTCTGTAGGAGCTCTGCAAGAGAAGAAAAGGTTCTCTGATTCATCTTCTGCCTCTATCTCTGGCTCTGCTTTGGCCATGTAATAGGGAGAGCAGTACATCCATGCTTCTATCTCATTGTCAGAAGTGATTTCGAAAATCATTCCTGGTTCAAGCAGGAAGTATTCACCCATTGATAATGGCTTTGCATCTTTTGGGAGTTGGCTTACAGTATCCACTGTTAAGGAACGTGCCACTATTTTCTTGGGAAGGATCTATTTGACAGCATCTTCGTCTGCTGATGTGCCATCTGTAGCCTCATTAGGGGAGTCAGAAGATAACTCCAAGGAGGTGGATCCATGTCCTTTTTGAGCACCATATAGCTTCAGCACCACTTTGTTGGGTCCTCTACCCAAGGTCAAGGTTCCTTTGAACCAATCCATCCTTGCTCTGGCTTCAAAAAACCATGATCTGCCCAGTAACAGAGGGTAGGATGTACCATAAGAGTTTGGCTTCACCACTAGATAGGTTAGCCAATAATCTTTTCCAGCCACTGTAGTCTTCACATATGGGAGAATGCCCAAAGGCTTGATTCTGCTCTGATCCGCCAGTGTGATGAGCCATTGGGTTGGTTGCACATCTTGTAGACCTAGATCCTTCATTGTCACATTCGTCATAATGTTCATTGATGACCCTCCATCAATCAGTGCATTTGCAATGAAGCAGCCTTCTATCCACACGCTAGTCTCTGGGGTACCCGGATCTAGGAAGGCGTTAGCCACGTCCACTTCTTTTACAGGCTCTGGAGCTTTGTTGGACTTTGTTGCTGTTGAGGGAGCAATCCTTAAGCCACGTCTTCTTGTCAGTATACTTTTGAACCTTTTTCGGAAACTGGGAGACAACATCAATAATTGTTGGAATGTGAGGTTTGGTTTAAAGGTATCTAGATCTCTAACCAGATCGTATTCCTTAATAGGATCCACTAGCTTCTCTAACCGGTTAGGAAATGGGGCAACACCCATTATCATTTTCCTTTGTTCTTCCAAGAGGGGCATCATGGGAAATTCTTCTGCCACTTATGGCACTTCCTCCTCTTCTATCTCCTGGACCTCTGGTCCTGTCTCTGGAATTGTCTCTGTGACTCTCTGTGGCATTGTGGTGCTTTATACGGCACTGTCAGGCTTTGTTCTGTTCTGTTCTTCTAGTGGAAGATTGAACTTCACTGTTCTGGCAGGAGGATTATTTTCTTTCTAGATATGTGGTTCCTTCTTCTTTGCACGCGTGATGGCAGCAACTTCCAATTCCACTAAATTGGAGGTAGGCTCTTGGGCCTTGGCCGGACTATCAGTAGCACTGTTTTTCACTGGGGCTAGGCTTGGACAATCTTTTGTAGTGTGGCCTTCTCCTTTGCATCGACTGCATAAGGGCTTGTAATCCACTGACCTTCTGGGATTTGGACAATTTGGTGAAATGTGTCCCTTTTCTCCGCATCTGTAACACTCTACTTCTGATCTCACCACCGCTAGACTGTCTTCCTCTGTAACTTTGGGATGGAAATCTTTTGGGTACGAAATTAGGACTAAACTCTCTAGGCTTGGGTCCAATATCCTGTGTTGTCATTTTGGATTTCAACAAGTTGAATCTTGCGTCCTCTTCCTTCCTTCTCCTATCATGCATCTCCCTCAGAGAGCAAATATCCTCTGTATGGTTTTTCCGCAAACAGTAGGAACAGAAAGCTCCGAGGATGGTTGGTTTTCGTGTACATTCTGTGGCTAAATGGCCTGCTTGATGACACTTACCACACCAAGTATTTGACCGCATCACATCTCTTCCTGCTCCTACCACATTGGATATGCTAGCGGTATTCACTTTCAGTGTCTGTAGCTGCTCTGTAATCACATCCATCAACTCCTTTTTGATATTTGCAACTGAGTTGGATAAATAATCCTTCAAGCTTTCTCCTCCTGAGGTACTGGCAGTAGGGTTTTGAGGAGTCTCTGTAATCACTGCATAAACAGGTTGGGATGGTGCAGAGGGATCTTTGTTCTGATTCTGATTCAGATCTCCTGTTTGAACTGTTGGCTGTTGGCTCTAGTTGGTAGGGTTCCACTGTTGTTGCTGATTTGGCATTGGGAAAATTGGTTGGGACCATTGTTGTTGTGGTTGAACCATCATTTGAGGCATGGATTGTGGCCACTGTGGATTTGGTGCACTATACTGTGATACTGGGGGCATCTGTTGGTAGGGGTAGGGGACAGTCCCTGGGACTGCATTTGGTGGGTACATCATTCCTGGCATAAGAGGAGGTAGGACTCCTCTTCCTGGATTCATCGCCAATCTAGCTTCCACTTCATCATACAGTCTTGCACCTTCTGTTTTGCAGCTTGCAGTGTGGCTGGTCTTTGCAGCTCCACAAACTTACGGACTTCTGGTTGTAACCTCTGAGAAACACCCCCTTCTGAATGCCATCATCTAGATTATGGTTAGTCCATCTCTTTAGGTTGGATTCCATTTGTGAGACATAAGCTTCTACTCTTTCTCCAGAGGACTGACTTAAATTCATAAATTCCTCTTGCATCCGCTCTTCAAAACCTTCACGCCTAAATTTAGTGAGGAAGGCCAACTTCAGGTCATCGTCCCATGTGCCAAAAGTTCCTACTGCTTGTCTCTCATACCACAGAAACGCCGCGCCCTTAAAAGTGGCGAGGAATATTTCTAACCAATGCTCAGGGGTTCTGGCATTGTTAGCCACACATGCTACCATAAACTCTGCTACATGAAGATCGGGGTCTTCATTGTACTCTCCCTTAAAAACTGGCAATGGAACTACATTCGCTGGCCTGTCATCAATATTTCCAAGACGGATCTGGCTTGGAAGTGGACCTCTAGCAGGAGGAGGAAGGGCTTGATGTGCCATTGGGACTTCTGTAAAGAGTTCCGCAAGGGCGTCAAAGGTGGCTTCTCTTGCAAGCTCGTTCTCAGCTTTGATTTTTGCTTTCTCTCTTCTCATGTACCTCTGGACTCGTTCTAACGCTTGCCTCTTTATTGCGTCATTCATCAGGGGGTTGGCTCCACTATGTTGTTAGTGCTCCACAGAGAGTTAACAGAAGGCTTCAGTCTCTGGAGGACTCTCTTGCCAACATTTCTTCTACTTCTTCCTTTTCAACGACTCTGAATTCTGCTTTCATGCCACTGCAAAGAGGAAGGTATTCGGTTCTGAAGGTGTCAAAATGCATACGTCTAAGCATTGTGGTGGTGCCATCATCATAGTAATGCCAGCTTCTGATGGTTTCAACAGTGTATGTTGTAAAGAACACTCTGTCTACCAACTTCCAGTAGGTTGCCAATTGAACAAACAGAAGATTATCAGAACACCAAGCATCCCATGTATCTTGCTGTTGAGCATCTACAAACAAATTCCAACTGTTTTCCTTCTTGTCTTTGTGAACCTCTACAGACCAAGACTCCTGAAGCTTCTTCAAAATCTCCCACTTGATGATGTTTGGAAACTTCTCAATGAATGCCGAATCTTCCATGGATGGTCATTCTCTCTATTTCTTCTCTTCAGTTTGTTCCCAAACAGTTTGCCACCAAGATGCAAGTTTCTGCTGCTTCAACAGGAAGAGGAAACTGTCCACCACATAGAGCATGCATCATAATGGTGATGTGTTTCCGCCATTGTGGGATGAACTTCTTGTGGAAAGTGGCTTTGATTATGAGAAATTCCAACTCTTCAGTGGAAGAAGGAACTTTACAAACATCCATTGAATTCTTCTCTTCTTGGCAATGCCATTTCCTTCATTTTCAGCCTCTTCTAGTGCTTGTTGATGGCAAGATTTCCCGGCTGCGCACCAAAAACATGGAGCCCCAAGAGGAACACCAAGGAAAAGGGAATTATCTTGCAAGAAAATCTATCTTGTAACATCAAAAAGCTTTTTTTATTAGGTTTTATATGATCACAATGAAGAAAAGAACACCAGGCATAACAAATCTTCATGCAACATCATGTAGATCTCCCATGGATTTGATAGAATCAACCATATTCTTCAATATCTTCATAAAATCCATCAATATAACAAAGAAAGAAAAGGAATACACCATCTTTGAATGGAAATACATCACATAGTATTCATCTTCAATGTCTTCATGGTCTTCTCCCTCAATCTCTCATATACAATCACTTTTTTTAAGTAGAATTGGTTATCTCTGACTCTCTCTCTCTCTCTCCATCAATAGTACATCATATCCTCACTACAATATCGCATAATCACTCACAATAATCATTCTTAGGTCGTGGATACCCCTCCCAAGAGGTATGTCTGATATGAAGAGTCACCAGAGCCACTACAGTGTCCTTTCATAGCTCACCACTGTCACTTCACTCCAGTCTTTACTTGAGTCTTCAGCTACTAGTTCTTTCACTTCTTTTAGCTCTTTTGCACTTGTATTCACCTCTTTCCAAGGCTAGAAAACTTTCCCAAGCTACACTCTCATCCATCAGAACACATACAGAAGGTCTACAGAACAATCACAGTACAGTACCAGAACAACTACAGTACATTTACAGAGCAGAGACAGAACAGAGACAAAAGCTCTACAGAAGATCTATAGAAGATCTACAAAAGGTTATCAAAACCTCATAACTCATACTCAAACCATTCCATTTAACCTCTCAAAAACTATTCAATAAGCTTTCAAACAATCTCAAACCCTATCAATCAATACTCCATCCCTCCTTACAGAGAGAAAACAGAACAAAACAGAAGCTCAACATAACCAATCAGGACCTATCAGAACATCACATATCTATTGAAAATCATCATGAACTTCCAAAACATAATCAATATCATCCAAAACACTCTCAAACCACTTCCAAACCAATCAATCATCTCATAAAATCAACCATTCAACTCTCAAAAATAACAAAAATCAGCTAAAAAAACAGGTCATTTCAACACTCAACCGTAGGGCATAGTCCCATTCCAATCCCCTAAAATGGTATGGATCAGGTTTTTAATTTACAAGTTCTAAGGTTCTTGTCTATCTAATGTTCGCATCAAATAAATTCCATTGAGGAAAGATCTTGGCTAACCCAGACCACCCTGCCGTAGGATGGACCCGACGGTCACATCCACCATGCTTCCTTCGGGGGTTGTTTTAGTTATCTAATTACCTAGCACATTATGTTTGACACATAAAAGTAGCTTCCTTAATTAACCCGTTAATCACAAGTTCCTTTACGTAATTTAGGGCACAGACACAAAGACAAGATAACACGGTCAAACACTTCCTTAACTTATCTTCAGATTAATGTTTGTCCCCCGCCATATAGGAGAATTAAGTGTCCCTTTCTGCCTTCGCAAAAAAATCCTTCCAGCTTCTGGCAAATAAAAACCCAAAGGTTTATCCTACCAAGATTCTGCCTTGTAACTAGTATCAAGGCCTGGAGATCCCATCTCGAGTCACATAGAACACTCGTGTAGGGTCCGAAGGCATTAGGATTTACGGCCAGAGCCCCCTAGGCACCCAAGCGTCCTCCTACGCTAAGTAATTTCCACGGAGATATCTCTCGCGGTGGGTTCGGTCCACATTCTTGGCGCGGATTCATAACCCCCTTGGTTAGGGTTTGGCAGTTCGCGGGGGGTAGGTAGCGCCGTCTTTCCTTAATTATCCCTTTAGAAAATCACCCACAGCTGAAGCAACCAGCTTAATAACATTTACTAGGGAAAACATCCCTTTTGTTTCCATGGCAATCAGTCATCTCATGCAATCATCAATCACAAACAACTTGGATTAGCATCCAAAACCACATCAAGCAATCACCTTGCTTATGATCCACCTATCCTTAGTAAGATTCTCTCCTCTTACCAACACAAGCAATCGACATTCACTTGGAGATACCCTTTTCAAACAACCAAGCATAACTTGGGTCAACAATCCATCTTTAACAAGATTAATGTTCGTTAAAACCATTTCAATAGTTCCAAACAACATGCTTAGCATAAATCAACTACCCTAAAGTTCGCTCTCCCCCTTGGGTTAGGGCTTCGCAAGGTCGATTTAACAAATTCTTAGTACAGAAATTGCAAGTTAGACCACTCAAAAATGGGAGTGTCAAACCCAAAAGCATTGCAGCTAAGGAGTGGATGAAGTGGATGAGCTATACAAGTCCACAATTATTTTATTACTCTCTAAAAAAGTTCATTGCAATGTTTAACTGGAAATTAGACTAGATATAAGCTTTGGACACAAATTAAGAATCTTTATGACAAGCAGAGTCCTACATCTTAAATGTATTGGCTAAAATAGTTGATGGACCTTCACATGAAGGAAGGGGCTTTTATGTCTGCATAGTTGAATGAGTTTCACTCCATCATCAACCATTTAGCTTCATAGGAGATTGAGGTCAAGGATACTTTGCATCCTTTATTTTTGCTTAGTACTCTACTTGAGCCATGTGACATTTTCCATATAGCTCTATGTGCTAAGAAATGACTGAAATTGTAGGATGTTGAGAGTGTCCTCTTAACAGAAGAGGTAAATAGAAAGAATGTGGATGTTTCTCAAACATCGCATGTATTAATTGTGAGAGGTCAACAAGATGGAAATTGAATGGTAGAGAAACTAACAAATCTCAATCTAGGACATGTGGACATAGTCATGCAGTAAGTCTCATAGCTGTAAATTCAATATTAGTTGTCATTATTACGGGAAAGTAGATCATATTTGATCACAATGCCATAAAATGCATGAAGGCAAGTGTAAGGGAAATGAAAATGGTAAAGTTTAGGACAAGAATAATGATTGAATCATTGTGCCTATCAAGTCTAGTATCAAGATTGAGGAGATTAATGAAGTGTAGCGCCTGATATATTTGATTATCTTATATTGGCAGCTTCTACTTTGGATGCTTCATAGCTAACTGATGGCTATACTCACTGTTGGTTGATAGATTCATGGGCTTTCTTTCATGTGACCCCTCATAGAGAGTGGTCTCGCTCCTATCGTGGTATGATTGAATCTATCTATTTGGATACTGACCTAGAATTAAAGATAGTTGGTATTGGTGTGATGTTCAACTGCATTTTTGTTTAGGCAGCATGTTCACTCTTCATTATGTACGTCATGTATCAGCTCTCATGAGGAGCCTTATCTCTACTGGCACCTTGGATGATGCAAGTTATGTTGTCTCTTTTGGTGATCATGTTTTGGCTGTGGTTAGCTATAGTTCCACATTATCTCTTTGGCATCATTGCCTTGGATACATGTCTTTGAAAGGAATGAAAATGCCTACTAGTTTTTGAGTCTTGTGATTGTTGTTTATATGGCAAACAAATATATAGTATGCATAAGAAGTTTGACATTAAGCACATGGGTCAGCCTTTGGCTCTTTCTCATTCAGATGCATATGGTCCCATGCATTGTCAAACACTAGGTGGTGTGAAGTACTTTGTCACATTCATTGATGATTACTCACATAAGGTTTGGTGGCTTGCTCTTGTTGAAAACTAGTCTAGTTTTGATAACTGAAATGCCTAAGGTCACATAACGGGGATGAGTATGTCTCAAAATATTTTGAGGATTTTTGCAAAATGAGTGGGGTATTAAGCATCAGTTGACCACCCCCTACATCCCTCCCAGAATGATATAACTAATAATGCATAAATAGGATGATTTAGGAGAGAGTTTGCAGTTTGCTTAGTCATGTAGGCTTATCCCAACACTTTTTGGCTAAGATAGTTACTACTACCATATACTTGATTCGCCCGTCCCCTTGCATTGATATTAATTGCCAAGTTACAAAGAAGGTGTGGACTAGGAAATCTCCATCCTATGCTCATTTATGATCTTTGGTTGTGAGGAATTTTTCCATGTTTCCAAGGACAAGCACAATAAGCTAGATCCAAAGTTTGTGAAATGCACTTTTTTAGTTATGGGTATACATGTAAGATGGACTATCTTCTATGAGATCTATAGGCTCACAAGGTTATTCGCAACCATGATGTTGTTTTCCATGAGGAAAAGATGCATAAGCAGCTTAAGCGAGTGGTTGAGGTATGCAAGGTGATCTTTCATGAGGATCCTCTTGCTTCCATACGACAGCTAGACAATGTGTAGCACACCTAATGCTCTAGTGGCCCAAGCCCCACCTGCTGTGTAGGAGTATCCTTCTTTGAGATGATCTACTAGAGCTAGACATCAACTTG
Source organism: Lygodium microphyllum (assembly GCF_053477565.2). Taxonomy (NCBI): domain Eukaryota; kingdom Viridiplantae; phylum Streptophyta; class Polypodiopsida; order Schizaeales; family Lygodiaceae; genus Lygodium; species Lygodium microphyllum. The sequence continues at coordinate 118,022,721 of NC_141145.1, forward strand.
AGCACTTTACGACCTCCATGGATTGTGTTATAGTGATAGATGTGGAACTTTATGAGATGGATCTAACAATGAATTTCCTCCATGGGGACTTGCATGATGAGATTTATATGTATCAACCTAAGGGCTTTGAAGAAAAAGGCAAGGAACACCTAGTGTACAAGTTGAGAAAGAGCCTTTATGGCCTTAAGAAAGCACCTAAGGAATTGTACCACAAGCTTGATGCTTTTATGAATTCACAAGGATATAGCCATAGTGCTATGGATTCGTGTTTATACATGAAGAAGGCTCATGTTGGTAGCCTTATGATTTTGGTACTCTATGTGGATGATATGCTTATTACTGAGAGAGCTCATGATGAGCTAGATACCTTGCAAACTCAACTCAAGAAGAGATTTGAGATTAAGGATATGAGACATGCCTTGCATATTTTTGAGATGTGCATCATGTGTGATCACTCTCAAGGGCTCCTTTATATGTCACAAAAGGAGTATATTCAAAAAGTCATTGAGCAGTTTCATATGCAAGATGATAGGCCTATTGGCTATCCTCTACCTTCTCATGTGAAGGTTAGTCGTGCCAATTATCCATAGTCTAATGAGTAGAAGGCCGAGATAGCCAAGATTCCTTATGCATATGCCATGAGTAGTTTGATGTATGCCATGATAGCCATTCATACTCATTAGCATTTGCAGTGGGAGTTGTGGCATACTATATGGCTATATCAAGTAGACGACATTGGGATACCGTCAAGGGTATCATGAGGTACCTAAAGGGCATGGTAGCAATGTATATATATTGTGGTGGCCAAGATACAGGAGTCATGGGGTACACTAACTCTAATTATACAAGACATGTAAACAATAGAAAGTCCACCTCTTGCTATATCTTCACATTTATTGGAGGTGTTGTTTCGTGGATGTCCAAGGTGTAGAAATGCATGGCCCTCTCTACTACCAAAGTCAAGTATGTTGCAACCATTGAGGTTTGAAAGGAGGCTCTTTGGTTAGGCTATTTGGTGGTAGACCTTAGTATTACTGATATGGTCCCTACATTGCATTCAAATTTTATTAGTGCTATCCAATTAACTAAGAATCTAATCTTCCATCCGAAGACGAAACACATTGAGGTGCATTATGAGTTTATCAGAGAGGTCATTAAGGAAAAATCTGGTGACTTTATCAAGATCTCAACAAACTAAAATCCTATAGATCTGCTTATAAAAAGTCTCTCTGCGGAGGGTCTTACCTTCCTTAGGAAGCTGATGGACATTGGATGAGATGAAATCTTGTTATACTTATGTACATTTGTACTGTCACTTTTTTCTTGTTCTCTCCTCATTAGGGGCACATTCGCCCTTTAAGTGGGAGGTTGTTAGGGGTAACAACACCTATTCTTGGCTGACTCTATATTACTACACTAACAATACTATCTACACACTTGTATACTATAGGTGGTGGCCGCCTATCGTTGTCACTTTATTCTTTATTCTTTCAATGATATTTGAATAAAGAGAAGGTCATTCACACATTGTGACTATTGGAGTTCCCACATCTTTATTCTTTATTCTTTCAATGATATTTGAATAAACAGAAGGTCATTCACACATTGTGACTCATCTTGTGTGTCTCTCTCTCTTGCTCTTGCTCCTTCCACCATAGTTCTTACTTCTACTCACGTGCTTTCACTCCAAGCTCACTCCCTTTAGTTTACATTGTATTGTGTGTAAAAGAAGAAGAAGAAAGCAGTAATAAAATATTTTGGCCTCCATCTCTCTTCTTTGTTCTTGATTGAGCTTCATTTTGTGTGTATAGTGTGTTTGCCATAGTAGCCTCAAGCAAGTCCCCCCATCACGCGATTAATGACATAGTATTAGAGCAGCACCACTGAGAGAGGTTGGTTTTGAAAGCTAAACTCAAGGAGAAGAAGCAAGGATTCTGACAAGCAAGTAATTTGTAAGAAGCTCCCCCATTCGTCCACTCTTTCTCTTTGATAGTGCCTATGGAAGTATCGAAAGCATGACAAAGCAAAAATCTCATGTTATCATGAGATTTGTTGTGTGAGCAGAGTAGCCTTTAGGACTAACCGCTACTTTTTTTTCCATTTGAGGTTGTTTTGGGCTCTGTTTTAGAGCCCAAGGTTGTGGACAACAATTTCAAGGTATAGTGCGATTTTGATTATATTGATCGAAACTAGATGCACATGTTATAGATTTTGAATCTGTAAGTTTTGAGGTGTTTCCAAGAAGGAAACACAAGTTTTATCTATAAAAAAAGGTTGTAGATTACATGTACTATTGATAAATTGGTGAGAAAGGTTGCTTCATGTATTGTTATGCACTTTGTAAAAGGTCGCAGAAGACTTGCTTGTTGCTGTTTTGCATCAATTTTGTGAAAATGGTAAAGAACAATGGAAACCCAATCATTGAGAAGATGGATATGAACAATTGTCTATCATAGAAGTTTCATGTGATGAAATTTTCTATTGGAAAATGCCTTTACAACTTGTTTTAGGTGAAGAAAAGGAGCCAAAGCTGAATGACCTTATGCCTATAGATGAATTAAATGCATGGAAAAAATGGAATACAAAGGACAAAAATGTGATGTATTGGCTATTTGCTGTCATTGAAAAGACTATGTTTGGGCATATAAAAAATGCAAAAACTTCACATACAACTTGGATAATCTTTGAGAACATGTTTTCAATAAATACAAAGATATGGAAGATTCAACTCAAGAAAGAGTTGAAACTTTTAAAAAAGGAAAGATATCTATAAATGAGCGTGTTTTGAAAGTGAGAAGCATTGTAGATGCCTTAGTAACTATTGATGCAATGCTTGATGATGATGATTTGATTTCATCTACTTTGGGTGGCCTCAATAATGAGAAGAACTGGAATGGAATCCATTTCCAATTTTTGATGAGTTGGCGTCTCTTATGATCAAAGAGATCAATTTGCAAGGTGAATCATTTGAAAAAAGTGGTGAGCAAGTCCAAGCATTTTACTCAACTTTAGAAAGAGAACATGGTAGATTCTCTTGAAGAGGTGGTATGGGACATGCTGGCGATAACCATTGTAGCAAAATAGGTCATATTTCAGCCCTTTGTTATGCTAAAAAAGATTATATCCATAGTGGTAAATTGTAGCAAGGAAGCCATGTATCATCTTCATGATAGAATGAATATAAAAATGAGTGTTTATTTGTTATGTAGTATATAATAAATGTTGTTACAAGAAAGGGAACACATGATGTATGATATGTTGATTTAGGTGCATCTAATCATATGACCAATATGTTGAATGGTTTGAAGAGATGAAAGATTTACAAAATCCAAGTTATGTGCAGACAAGTGATAATTTATGCCTTTCAATTTCACACATTGAAAAGGTATCATTATCCTTGCATGATGGTCAGGACAAAGAGTTTATTAGATGTATTACATATGCCATTAATCACAAAGAGTTTAGTGTCTGTTAGCCAAATGGTAGAGTAAGGATTGCAAGCTTGGTTTAATGAAAAAGGTAAATTTTTTTGTAGAAGACTTTAATAATAAGTGTACATTGATCACAAAAGAAAGTAGATTTAGCTACGTATTCACTTTAGATATTGGAATTCCTACTATGAATGCTGCTATGTATACTAAAGGAAAATGAGTAGTTATAGACATTGAAATATGGCACAAATATAGGACATGTAAATGCGCAAAGGCTGAAATTAATTCAATCCAAAGAGTTGGATACAAGGTTCCTTGATTTTAAAGTTGCAGAATTTCATAAAGTATGTGAAGCATGTGTGTTTGGCAAGTAGATAGGCAAGTAGACAAGACAACCTTTTTCGCATGACAAAGATGTGAGAAAAAATGTACTTGATGTTGTGCATACAGATGTTTGGGATCCTACACAAAACATATCTCTTGGTAGTAGCAAATATTTTGTCACATTTCTTGATGATTATTCAAGAAAGAGATGGATATGTTGCATAAAGAAAAAGAGTAATGTATTTGAGCACTCCAAAACTTTCAAGGCTTCTGTTGAAACAAAAATAAGCTTGAAAGTTAAGTGCTTGAGGTCAGGTGGAGGAAAATAATACCTCTCTAATGAGTTAGTGACTTATTGAGGGAATAAAGAGATTGTTTACTTGTAGGTATACCCCAAAGTAAAATGGAGTTGCAGAAGGAAAAATATATGTATATTGCAAAAGTTGCATGGGCATTGATGGTTGAAAAGAATATGTCAAAATATATTTGATCTAAATGTAATGGATCCATTTTTTTACTAACAAATTTCAACAAACCACCATGCAAGAGATTTCTTACACGGGTACATTTTTTTCTCTCCCCAATGCTCATGTGAATTCTCCCCCCTCACGGCTAGTAAAATTTCCCCTCTACACATGCATAAGAATCCCCGCTCCCCCTCAAGAAATCAAAATAAAATCTTATACAAGTTTCATAAGGGAGATGGAGATAGGGTAATGGGAGGGGAGGGGGCAGGGGGGGCTAGCGGCCTGCCTACCCCCCTCCCCCTCCCCAATGATTAAGTAGGAGGTGTGATAATGAGGGGAGTAGCCAATAATTAATAATATTAATTAATTAACTAGCTTACTCCCCCTCTTACCTCTCTACCATCCCACATCCCCTTCCCCCCCCGTCCCCCCCCCCCCCACCCAATCAGTATTGTAAGAAGCTGGTGGGAGGAAGAATAAGGATTTAGTGTGTAAATAATAGTGATACCATGTCACACTGACATAGCTATAAAAGGACAAAACACATATTTTTTCGCATCTTTTGACACATTAATACATTACTATCTTTCTCCTCATTACCTTGCTCTCAGCTTCAATGGTTTCTTCCTCTTTTTTCTATCTTTCTCTCTCCTATTCTAGTCTTTCTCTCTCCACATCACTCTCGTTCTCTCACTTCTACATCTCTTCATCTCTCTCTTTTACTGTCTTCTCTCTACTTCACTTCTTAATGGTATCAAAGCATTGGTCTTTGATCCATTTTTTCTCTATTTTAGTTCAAATTTTCTCCATTAAAAAAAACAAATTCAGACAAGTACTACAGGTACTTGACATAGACAATCTAGAAGAGGTTTGGAGGACATCTACAATTAGATGAGGATTATATCTAAAGATCTTCAAGGATAGATATGGCGGTGGAAGGCAAAAAAAGCAGGTCATCTCACCAAATTTTCATGTAATTTTGAGGTAACTTGGTCAAATGGGAGTTAACCAAGCTTAGAAGGAAAATAAACTGTGGTTAATTTTCAAGTGGAGCTTCTCTTTCTCTCTCTTCCAGGCTTTTGGTTGAAGCTTCAATGGTGGCTGCTAAGAAATCCTTCAATCTTGCTCTCTAGTGACGATTTCTTTCAGCCAAACCATGGGGCAAAGATTCTTCATCTCCTATACATCACATAGAGCACCTATGTGAAGCAATTTATGTAGAGAATGGACCAAGCTGCATCCCAAAATTTGCGTTGAAAAATGTGTTGATCTTCCTACTCTTGGTTCACACTTCTCCTACTGCAAATCTCTTCCAAATTGGCTAAACACTCTTGGCACATTCAATGGGAAACATCTTCAACAAGTTTTGACAAGATTTAGCCCTGTTGTTCCTTCCCTTTGCTGAAAACCCCAAAACAGAGTAGCAAGCCATAGCCACAAACCTGGAAGCTTACATTTCTTCAATATTTGGGCCTTCCTGACCGCCAAGGCTTCTCTACCTTCATTTTGAAGCTGAATGGAGTCTAGGATTGAAGGCTTTGCAATGATTTCAGCCTATTGAGGATCTTAAAGCTCATATTGAAGGTTTATTTGGGGCTTTTCTTCAAGACGCTTGAATCTTTGACATTCAAGTGCTCAAGCAAGCCTAGGGCATTGATTCTTCATGGATTCAATCATATTGGAGCTTATATGGGCCGATCTTATGGATCTTTCGAGCTTTATGATGGATTCATAGTGGATTATGGAGAACTTTCCTATTATTTGGATTGGAGCTGACATTAATCATCTTCATCAAGCTTAATCAAGGTATTCCACTTGCTTAATCTTTGAAATCTCTCAATAATCAACTTTCTTTAGCTTTTGTACTTGTTGATGAGAGATTATTGATCAATTAATTCTCTGAATTAATCAATACATCAAAGATTAGTGCTCCTTTTATTAATCAAATCCTATTACATGAAATGTCAACATTTATTAAATGCTGAGATTTATTTCAACAATACCATGTGTGAACATGAGAATAGGGATGCCCTCATGTGGACCTATTATCAAAAGTGGAGTAGAGGTGTTGTCGACTAGTCGAGCAAAGTCTTCCATTGAGAAGTTCATGGATTCCACTATCGAAACAAAGGCTTCCATTGACAAGCTAGTAGAATCTATTGCTCAAATAATGGCTTAATTCTCCCAATGGATGCAAATGAAAATGGGATCCAAAGAATCTAAGGAGAAAGCTCATTCAAACAGTGAACCCTTAGTCCCACTTCAGCCACCTAACCAAAATGGTCAAGGTAATGGTATCATTGGGGGGTATTCCAAATAGCCAATATGAAGTAGGTGAGATTTCACAAAGATATGATGATTATTTGGGTAGTTTGAATGGTGATAATTCCCAAGATTTTGGGATGAATACCCAACTTCCTAGAGGTCCTCTACCAAAGACAAGATTTCATACTAATTCTCTCAGCCACCTATTGGGAGAGTTCCATCTTCTTTTGGGGGTTCTATGCCTAATACTCATGACTAGTCTATTTTGGGGAAACAACCCTTCCATAAAAGAGAGCTGAAAGATAAGATCATCTTGGAAAAGTACAATGGTCAATCATCTTCACCATTCGATCTAGAGGAATGAATTTCCAAATTGGAATCTTACTTTGATATATTTCCTAGAACTGATGATATGAAGATTCATTTTGCTTCCTTGCATTTGGAGGGATTTGCACATACTTGGTAGAGATACATTAAGAAGGAGAGAATACTTGTAGAGAATTGGGATGCATTCAAGGCACTTATGGGTAAGGTTTGTTGAGATATCGAGCTCCACTCGTGATATGCCAGGGTGACCATTGTGCATTTATGTCACGGACTTGTTAGCTGCAGATGCGGTTGGTACACCGCCCATGAATAATAGCTAGATGACAACTATCCTTATCTACTCTAGTTCGTGGCTCAGTTAGTATGCCACCTTAGTTAGTTGAGTTTGGTTTGAGACCCATATATAGGGTTCTTCTATTTTTGTGTACTTGAGTTCTTTTTTGGCTTACACACAACTAAGAAGAGGAAAACTATTTTCAGCCTCCACCTGTGTGTATTCCCCCATTGTGTAAGTGAGAAAGCTACAAGTAAGACTCCTTCCTTCTCTCCCTGAATCTTGATATGGTATCAGAGCCTGGTTCGTGGTAAGGAGCTCAAGAAAGCAAACCAAGTTTGCGGTGTTTTGGTAAGAGGACTAGTGTTGCTTTCATTTTTCGAGTTTGGGAGCAAGTCTCTGTAGGTAGCACAGCCGGAAAGTGCAAAAGTGCATTGTCTCAGATTGAGACGCCTTTCCCGGTGTAGCAAGAGAGCAATATATGCTGTGGGCTAGGGCTTTAGCCCTAGTTGACCTTTTTTTTAAATTCGAGGCCATTTCGGGACCTATTTTGGAGGCGGAAATTTTCCGCACGCACTCAAGAAAAGGCCATGTTTTTTGCTATGTGACCACTGTTCTACAGGTTGGTGAAAAGTTATTGTAGAAATTGCATCGTATGCCTGTGCGCAGAGACATTGGGAGTTACAGAATCATCCTTGTTGCCTGTTGATGCAAAATCGTCACTAGGAAGTGACTGTGTGGCCAAAATACCACTTTTGTTAGTTTTGTAGATTTGCCCTTGTGAGGCTGAATCTGTTTTTTTTTGCAGTGACAGAATTTTTTGCAGTGTTTTGTAATGGCGTCTGATTCTCTTTCACAGATTGTCACTGAAAAGCTTGACAAGAACAAATTCCAAGCATGGAAGTTTAGAATGATGAATTTCCTTATGGGAAAAGGATATTGGGAATTCGTTGCAGGAAATGAAGAAGAATCAGTTCTTCCTGATGTTCCCAATCAATAGCAAATGCAGGCATTTAAAGGATGGCATGAGAGAGCAAAAAAAGTTATGTATTGGCTGTCTATCGGTATTTCAGACTCTATGATTGTGCATATTCAGGATGCAAGTATGCCAAAGGAGGCGTGGTATACTTTGTCGAAAATATATAGCACAAACATGCAAGCCAGGAAAATGCAGCTAAAGCAAGAGTTGCACAATGTGCAAAGAGAAAGTACGAGCATCAATGACTACCACATGAAGGTGAAGAAGATTGCGGATGCACTTGCTCCATTGGGTCACCAGTGGAAGATGATGATTTAGTTTATGTGACCTTGAATGGTCTAGGAAAGGATTATGCACAGTTCCGAACATCCATTTCCGTCCGTGAAAGATTTCCTGATTTTGAGGAGTTGATTGCTCTTCTAATTTCCAAGGATAAGAGAAATGGTGGTGCATCTTCTTCAGGAGGAACTTCAAAAGAAGCTATCTTCTACTCAAATGCTGGAAGAGGTAGAGTCAGAGGTAGAGGAGGCCGATCTGGAGGCCGTGGTAGAAATCAGAATATGCAGCAAACTCAAGAAAACCAGTCCTATGGAGGAGGACATGGTAACTCTAGAGGCAGGGGAGCCAAAGAGGTCGTGGTGGATGGCAAAGAGGCCAAAATGCAAACAACAATGTTGAATGCTACACTATGGTAAAATGGGTCATATGGCTAAAGACGGCTATAAAAAGCAGAATGACATCATGAATGGAAAATTGCAACAAGGGAATTATGCATCTTCTAGTAGACAGAGTGATGAACAGAAATGAACATTTGTTTATGGTGCAGCACATGACCAATTCTGTGACAAGTGCAGAAGAAAGCAACGATGTGTGGTATGTTGACTCAAGTGCATCAAACCACATGACAGGTCATGCAGAATGGATGCAGGATGCAAGGAAAATGGAAAAACTAGGATTTGTGGAGATTGGTGATGATATTGCACATCCTATAGTGCAGATTGGAAAAATTCCTTTGTCTATGCAGGACGGGAAAAATAAATATGTGTCGGATGTATTTCATGTCCCGAATATCACCAAGAACCTGGTTTTTATTGGTCAAATGGTTGAGTAGGGCTTGTAGGTCAGATTTAATTCTCATGAATGCTTTGTTGAGGATATGAAAAATAAAGGTCGCTTGATAGCAAAAGGAAAGAAGAAGGGCAGAATGTTTACGTTGGATGCAGACATGCCTGAACTGAGTGCAACAATGTTTACACATGGGACCGGTGTAGTTGCAGATATTGATATCTGGCATAAACGCATTGGTCATGTTAATGCACAACGACTTAAATCAATGCAAGCCCAAAATATTATTGCAGGATTGTCTAAATTCAAGGTTGTAGAAATGCATAAGGTATGTGAAGCCTGTAAATTTGGAAAACAGACAAGGAAACCATTTTCTAGACATGTTCAAGAGAGTAAGAAGCCATTGGCATTAATCCACTCTGATGTATGGACTACTAAAGCTGCATCTATTGGAGGCTGTTATTAATTTGTCACTTTTATTGATGACTATAGCAAAAAATTTTGGGTGTATTTTATGAAAAAGAAAAGTGAAGTGTTTGGACATTTCAAAACTCTTAAAGCTATGGTTGAAAAAGAAACATGACTGCAAATAAAATGCCTAAGGTCAGATGGAGGGGGAGAGTACCTCTCAAATGAGTTTGCAAGGTTTCTGCAGGAGCATGGCATAAAGCAGCAATATTCATGCAGTCATACCCCACAACAAAATGGAATTGCAGAAAGGAAAAACAGGCACATTGGAGAGGTATCTTGTGCCATGCTCAACGAAAAAGACTTGCCAGATTTTTACTGGGCTGAAGCAATTGCTACAGCAGTCTACATAATGAACAGGACTCCCACTACAACAATACATGGGATGACTCCAGAGGAGAGGTATACTGGTAGAAACCATATATTTCTCATTTGAAAATTTTTGGTTGCACTGCCTATGTTTATGTGCCAGATGAGTTGAGATCTAAGTTGGATCCAAAAGCTGAGAAGTGCATCTTTATTCGTTACTCTCTGCAGCAAAAAGGGTATAGATGCTATAACCCTTCTACTCGTAAGTTTACAGTGAGCAGAGATGTTTTTGATGAGATGAGTGGCTGGTATAAACCAGTAAATGTGATTGATGATGTAGATGCACAAAATGGTAATGCTGCATAGAATTCACAGCAGCAGTCATAAAATATTAGTGGACTTGGAGTGTCCTCTAGCAGTGGTTCACATTCTTCGCCAGGACAGACAGATTAAGATCAGGAGAATCTCCTCAAAACAATGCAGATAGTGGTATGCAGGTTTTACGAAAAGGAAAAGAGAAGGTAGATTAGCCCATGTTTGATGTGAATGCATGTCATGCTTATGTGGATGGTGAATCCAGTGGCTCAGAACAGAGCATTGATGATGAGTTGGGTATTCCTTCTATTGTTACACTTGGAGTAAGGAAGACCAGGGATGTTTTGAGAGCACCTGGGAGTGAACCTACTTTGCGCAGGTCTACTAGAGCTAGGTATTCTGTGGATAGGCTAAAATATGATGGATTTACAACCATTCACTATGCCTATATGGTCAAAGTGATATAGGAACCAGAACCCACTTCTTTTGAGCAAGCCATGGGAAAATAAAAATGGGAGAAAGCCATGGATGATGAAATGGATGCCTTGGAAGCAAATGCTACATGGGAATTGGTACCTTTGCCTAAAGATAAGAATGCAATTGGTTGTAAGTGGGTTTATAAGGTGAAGCACAATGCAGATGGTTTTGTGAATAGATACAAGGCAAGATTAGTAGTCAAGGGGTATGCACAAACATATGGCATTGATTATGAAGAAACATTCAGTCTGGTTGCAAGGATGGAAACCGTAAGAGAAGTCATTGCTATGGCTACATCAAAGGGATGGTCTTTACATCAGATGGATGTAAAGAATGCCTTCTTGCATGGTGATTTGCAAGAAGAGGTCTATATGGAGCAACCACCAGGTTATGTGCATGCTATTCATCCTGAGTTTGTTTGCAGGTTGAAGAAAGCCTTGTATGGCTTGAAGCAAGCACCTAGAGCATGGTCTGACAAGATAGGACAGTATCTTGTCACTATTGCCTTTCAGATTTCCAAGGTAGATTTCTCACTTTATGTGAGAAAAATAGAGAAAGGTATTATGCTACTTGTCATTTATGTTGATGATTTGATTATGACAGGTGATAGTGATGAAGATATCATTCATGTGAAAATGCTATTGAAGTAGAAGTTTGAGATGAATGATTTGGGAGAGCTACATTATTTCTTGGGCATTGAGGTGATTAGATCACCAAGTGGGATACAGCTCTTGCAGAGGCAGTATGGATTGGACATGCTGTCCAAATATGGGATGATAGGCTGTAAGCCTATTTCAGTTCCTTTGGAGCAGAATGTGAAGCTGAGCACAGATGCAGGTGAGCTTCTGGAAGACCCTACTATATACAAACGCATAGTAGGAAGTTTGATTTATATGACTATTACCAAGCCAGATTTGAGCTATGCTGTTGGATTGGTAAGTCAGTTTATGCAGGCTCTAAGGAAACTGCATTTGGATGCGGCTAGACGCATACTCAGGTATGTGAAGTCCACATTGCAGTATGGACTATTTTATGAGACTGGGGTTCAAATATAGTTGCATGGATACACTGATGCTGATTGGGCTGATAGTATTTTTGATAGACGATCTACTAGTGGATATGTGTTCTCTTTTGGGAGTGCTGCAGTCACTTGGAGCAGCAAGAAACAGCCTACAGTTGCCTTGTCGAGCACAGAGGCTGAGTACAGGGGTGCAGCAATGGTTGCATGTGAGGTAGCTTGGTTACATAAGCTACTTTATGATATGCATCAGCCTACAGATGGGCCAGTTGTCATTTATTGTGACAACATGAGTAGTATACACTTGGCAAATAACCCAGTCTATCATGCTAGAACAAAGCACATTGAGGTGCATTATCACTATGTGTGGGAGAGGGTTTTACTAGGTCTTATTGATCTAGTTTATGTCAGCACAGAGGATCAGGTAGCTGACATATTCACGAAGGCATTGGGCACAGAGAAGCTGCGCAAGTTCAGAGACCTGCTTGGTGTGCAGGAATTGGGATTGAGCTCGAGGGGGAGTGTTGAGATATCGAGCTCCACTCGTGATATGCCAGGGTGACCATTGTGCATTTATGTCACAGACTTGTTAGCTACAGATACGGTTGGTACACCGCCCATGAATAATAGCTAGATGACAGCTATCCTTATCTACTCTTGTTTGTGGCTCAGTTAGTATGCCACCTTAGATAGTTGAGTTTGGTTCGAGACCCAGATATAGGGTTCTTCTATTTTTATGTACTTGAGTTCTTTTTTGGCTTACACACAACTAAGAAGAGGAAAACTGTTTTTAGCCTCCACCTGTGTGTGTATTCCCCCATTGTGTAAGTGAGAAAGCTACAAGTAAGACTCCTTCCTTCTCTCCCACAATCTTGATAAGGTCTTTGTCTCTTCTCTTGAAAAAGAGGAATTCACACAGAGGTGGTATGGATTAGAGCAAAGAGGCCTAAGTACATTAGAGTATACCAACCAATACCTCAATCTTACCATGTATGCAGAGAGCATTAGTGGTGAAGCTAAACTCCACAAGTACATGTATGGGTTAGAGCCATCCTTATCAGCTGAAGTTATAGCGCAAAACCCTACTACTCTTTTCAAAGCTATTGAGCTTGCAGAGTATTATGGAAGGAAATATAGAAGGGAGTCCTCATTTTAGCTTAGTTATGGATAGCCCAGCACTATTTCAAAATAGGGACAAGTTGGCAATGCTTAGGGAAGCAATCATGTGCCGAATGGGAGTTTAAGAGTGCCAACTTATCCATCATTCAATGCTTCAAGATCTCAAAGCGATTTCAGGACAGCAAATAGTCCAAGTGTAGATTTCAAACAAGGGGACAACAAGTCTAAATCTATTTCAACCCCAATATGAATCCAAAGTCTATTCCTATGGACCTCTACAAAGAAAAACAGGGAAAAGGTTTATGCTTCAAATGTAGAGAAAAGTATACATCTGATCATGCCACAAAGTGTGTATACAAAAATGCAAAAGCTAAGGTTCATAGTAAGTTAGTCTTTGAGGATTTTGAAGATGATATTAATGAGGCTAATGCATTTGTACCTTGACTGAAAATGAAGATTTTGAGAAAGAAGTTGGGCAATAATATTTTTATGATCCGATTGACTCTTTTCCTTTTGACCCAGGTGGGAATGTTCCTTTTGACCCAGGAGGGATTTATGATGAGCCACTTGCTGCCACTAGTTGTTCCATTTCCATGGATGCTTGGACAAGTTCTAAGAGCCCTAATACACTTAATATAAAGAGTAATATTCATGGAAAGGATGTGTTCATCTTGATAGATAGTGGTAGTACACACAGTTTTGTGAATAAGTCCCTTAGGGACAAGCTGAGTTGTCTTTCCACTGACTTAAAACAGCCCATAAGATTTTAGGTGGCTAATGGTAAAGAAGAAAACAACACTCAAATGTGCCCTCAGGTCTCTTTATAGCTAGCTGAAAATTATGAAGCAAAGTAAACCTGATAATCTTGGAAATGGGGCCCATAAGTATTGTACTCAGTTGTAATTGGTTGATGATATTAGGCAAAATCACTATGGATTTCTCATAGTTGTATATGGAGTTTATCTTTGATGGACAGCTCATCCATTTACAAGGAATTCCTAGTAAATCAGATTTTCAGCTTACCACCATTCAACAACTCAAAAAGGAGTACAAGAGGCACTCACAAATATTTATCTTACACTTGAATAAAGAGATTGAAGATCAATCCATAAATTTAGCAAGTCACTTGCCTTGAAAGCTCTTCTTGAGAAGTAGTACAAGGATTTGTTTGAGGTGTCTACTTCATTGCCTCCCAAGAGAGTAATAGATCACCCCATTGATTTGAAGCCCAACTCAAAGCCAGTAAAAAAGCCACCCTACAGATTATCCAAGTGTGAGCAGGAAGAAGTAGCCAAGAAAATCAAGGAGCTCCTTGAAATGGGATTCATTGAATCTAGTTCTTCACCCTATGTATCTCTGGTCTTGTTAGTTAAAAAGAAAGTGGATCATTCAAGATGTGTATTGACTACAGGGTTCTTAACAATATCGGCTCTACCATTTTCTAGTGATGTCATTTGGGCTTATAAATTCTCTAGCTACCTTCCAGAGTCTAATTAATAAGATTTTTTAGCCTTTCCTATTTCATTTTATCTTGGTCTTCTTTGATGACATTTTGATTTACACTAAGACCCTTTAGGACCATCTATCACACATGAGGAAGGTTTTTGATGTATTGAGACATTAGAGACTCTTTGCTAAGGAGAAGAAATGATCTTTCATGTAGATTGAAGTGGAATACTTAGGACATATTATCAGTGAAAAAGGGATACAAACTGCCCCAAGAAGGTGTAGTGTAGTAAAGACCAATAGCTACTACCACTACTTCACTTAGAGGATTTCTTGGTCTATCTTCAATTGATCACCGATTCATCAAGCATTATGCGGCTATTGCAACTCCTTTGAATGATAGGTTAAAGAAGGAAGCTTTCTTTTGGGATCTTCTTGCAGATAGTAGCTTCAATCAGTTGAAGCAATTCCTTACCTCTACTCTTATTCTAGTATGCTCGGATTTTTTGAAGAAGTTTACCATACAGTGTGATGCCAATGGCCGAGGCATTGGGGGTAATTTGTTATAAGAGCATGGAGTGATTGCCTTTGAAAGTCACAAGTTTACAAATAAGAAAATGGTTATGAATGTTTACGACCAAGAGATGTTGGTTATCTTGCATGCAATAAAGAAATGGCACATTATTTGTATGGCAACCACTTTAGAGTTGAAAGTGATCATAGGGTCCTTAAGTATTTTCTCACTTAGTCCAGTCGTACTCCTAAGCAACATAGGTGAGTAGCTACATTGCAAAATTATGATTTTGACATCACTCATGCGAGGGGCAAAGACAATGCAGTGGTTGATTTTCTTTCTCATTTGTGGGATTGCAAAATTTCAGCACTGAGCTACATAGTGACTAGATTGAAGAATTACGGGAGGCTTATCTTTTAGATGACAAGTTCAGCTATATTTTTCAGAAATTACAACACAGTCTCATAGAAGATAACTTGCATTATCAACCTAATTTGATGAAATGGCAAGATTTTCATTCCCTCTACTTATTCTTTTACATGGAAAATTACAGAGGAGTTGCATTCTTCACCTTTAGCTAGACACCTTGGAGTTTTCAAAACCTATGATAGGATTAGCAAAAGCTTTTATTGGAAAGGACTATGGAAAAATGTCAAAGATTTCATCATGAAGTACATGCCTTGTCAGTAGAATAGGGACAATACCCATAAGCCAAGTGGTTTGTTGCAGCCATTACCCATTCCTACAGGCAAATGGACACATATTACCATGGACTTCATCACTAGCTTGCCTACTACCAAAGAGGGATGGAATAGTATATGTGGTGGTAGATAGACTCACCAAGGCAGTCCATTTCATTCCAACCAAGACCTAGTTTACTACTTCTCAAGTGGCTAGTTAATTTATGGAGCAAATTTTTAGATTACATGGACTACTGCAAGTGATTGTTCATGATAAAGATTCAAAGTTCACGAGCAACTTTTGGTAGGTGGTATTCACATCCACGAGCACTAAATTGTCGCCCTCTACGGCCTATCATCCAAAAATTGATGGACAGACAGAAAGGGTGAATAAGTGGTTGGAAACTTATCTTCACCATTTCTGTTATGATGTCCAAAATTCATGGGATTCTTGGTTACACTTCGTTGAGTTTGCCTACAATAACTCCACTCATGCTAGTATTGGAGTTTCACCCTTTGAGGCTATGTATGGTTATAAGGTGCCCTTACCCACAATCATCTTCAATGAAAGAATTAATAATCATGGGAAAGAAGAATTGGAAAGAATGCATACCCTTCTTTAGCAAAGTAAGATGAATCTTAGGAAAGCCCAAGACCAAATGAAGATGTATGAAGATGAGAAGAGGCGACCTTTAGAGTTCCAAGAAGGAGAATTGGTTTTGTTGAACGTGCCCAAGTCTCAGTATTCTACTCTGAAAGATGGATCTAGTAAAAAGCTCGCTCACAAATTTTATGGCCCCTGCTAGATCTTGAAGTGCATTTGAGACTTGGCATATAGATTGGAGCTACCCTCTTCCACTAAGATTCATAATGAATTTCATGTTAGCTAGCTCAAGTCTTTATATGGTAATCCTTTGATACAATTAATGAGTTGCCACCTATTGATGAAGAAGGTATTATTCAGTACATTTTAGAGGCTGTCATAGGTCAACGTGAGAAGAAGATTTAGTATTGTTCTATCATTGAATATTTGATCAGATGGAGAGGTTTAGCGCATGAGGAAGCTTCTTGGAGGCGTGATTCTATATTAGATGAGTTTCCTTACCTAAGGGACACATTGGTGGCTGAAGCTTACTAACTATGGAGCCAATTATGGTGTAGACAAGGAATTGATAGCAGATTTTTCTAGAATAGTTTTTATTATACCTAATTTTTAGAATTATGCCACCTACATAGGGTCAAAGTACTCTTCAAGAGATATGTTTTGACATGTGGTACACTTCATTTGGATACTTCTACAAGAAGTTATGGCAGATTTAGTTCAACAGGGTCTATTTATACAACAAGCTATCTACTTCATTTTGAGCTCATCAATTGAAGACTTAAGGCTCCAAGTACTTTTGAAGCATTCTTGATCATGTATATAACTGAGGCCTACTTCTATTCTTTCATTTCAGTCCATATGTCTTTTATCTTTCATTCATTTTTCCATTTGTAAAGCTGAAAACAGAGTAGTACTCTATTCTATCCATCCTTTTCCAATCTTTGTAAGTTTGTTTTTAAGGACAAAAACCCTTGGGATGGGATGGATTGTAAGAAGTTGGGAAGAATAGGGATTTAGTGTGCAAATAATAGTGATACCTGTCACACTGATATAGGTATAAAAGGAGGGGACATGCAATTTTTCTCATCTTTTGACACATTAATACATTATTGTCCTTCTCCTCATTACCTTGCTCTTAGCTTCAATGACTTCTTCCTCTTTTCTATTTTTCTCTCTCCTATTCTAGTATTTCTCTCTCATCGTCACTCTCTTTCTCTCACTTTTGCACTTCATCTCTCTCTTTTGTAGTCTTCTCTCTCTAGTTCACTTCTTGACAAAAAGAGAGAAGAAGATTTTTTGACAAAAAAAGAGAGGGAGAGAGAGAAGAAATATATACAAAAGAGAAGAAGAGAGATATGAGATGATAAAGAAGAGAGAGAAGGAAGAGAATGATAGGAGGGAGAGAGGAAGTACTTGTAGTCAAAGTACTCCTCCCCCTTAACCTTTTTTTTGAGTAAAATCTTTTAAGATATTTTGTATCTCTTGTCTCCTCTATTTGCCACATCATACATTCACAGCCTTTTAATAGAAAAATCAAAAGATGAAATTTTACTCTTATTTAAAAATCCATTCTTAGTGACCTTAACCTATAAATATCTATATATTATATGCCAAATAACAATTTTATGTTTAGCTAAAAATCTAGAATTTTTACCAAATGACACACAGTAAATCTCAAAAAATTCAAGTCTACACTAATGCCACCACCTAACACCCCATAAGCCTAATGACACATGCAACATATTCCTCTCTCCACACCTATAAATACAGGGTCAAGGTGAGTTGTAGACAGGTGTGGGTTAAAAGGGGAAGCTATGTCAGTGAGTGAGTGAGCGAGTGAAAGAGAGTAAAAGCATCTAAAGCAACTCCAAGGTAAATTATTATTTCTTTTTCCTAAAAAAACTAGGCAAGGAGCAAGTCAAGGAGCTAAAAGAGGAGCAGGCAGGAGCTGGAGCTCGTGCATGCGCTATAACAAAGGAGGAATTGAACCCATACCTAGAAGATGAATATGAAAGAGGGTCTATCCATGCATCAGTAATAATCAAGGCACTGGGTAGCAATTTTCCATCATCCACACCCTAGCTAAATATCAAGGCATTAATTTTAAAATCCTCATTGACTATGGTGCAACTCTCTCTCTCTCTCTCTCATATATTAGTTGAATAGTCTCATACCACCTTCATCTTTGTAGCACACATCTCAAAATCCTTAGCCCCAAGTGCAAGTAATGATCATTTAAACCAAGCAACAAATTAGAAGCCAAGAGGCAGAGAAGAAGCACCTAAAGCAAAGCAAAGCAAGTGAATCAAGACAAAGCATCTTCTAATTATATATTATTGAAATGTGGGGGGCATGCCACATGGCATGTGCTACCTCCCTTCACCTTTTTCGTCGTGGGTGTCACGTGGCATGCTGCCCACCCACGACACTCAATGGCTCGAATCTCCTCGCGGCCTAGCTCCCTACCCACCCAAGCTCCATGCACCAGCCCACCAACTCTGATTGGCCCAAATTTGGTGGCCTAGATCCCTATTTGACCCGCCCTCTCCTTGCCCATCCCGACTCCCTACAAGTGGTCATGTAGCTTAGCCCGCTTCCCCACCATGTCAACCCACTAAGGGCCTACCCACCAGGTCAACCCAAAAGGCCACACCACATGCTCTATCCCACTTGATCTAAAGCCCCTACACATGGATCCCATCTTTTGCCACATGGCATTGCACAGAATACATGGGGCCTTAGGTTGCTGCCACTACGTTATCACCCTCATGCCACCCCACCCTTAATTGCAAGTGACTTGACTCCCTATGTCTACCTCAAGGTGAGCTCCTTGAGCTGCAGAAGGGTGACTAATAAAAAATCAATGGAGTGATGACCTTCCCTTGCTCTTGTATATAAAGAATAGCCTTGGACTCATAGCGGCTCTTTCTTTCACACTTCAACTCCTTTCAGCTCTCTCTCTCTCTCTCTCTCTCTCTCTCTCTCTCTCTCTCTCTCTCTCTCTCTCTCTCTCTCTCTCTCTCTCTCTCTCTCTCTCTCTCTCTCTCTCTCTCTCTCTCTCTCTCTATACAACATAGCAGTCTAAGAGACCTCCCCCACTACCCCACCAAACCATGGCAACCACCCCCTTCCTCTCCTCCCCCCACCCCGCCCCCAAAAATGGTGTCCACACCTCCCTCCCACTATAGGTATGTTGACTCCCCCTCCCCCCTCCATACCACAACTGTGTCGAATGCCTCTGTTCCAAAAATCAATGTTGAAACTTTCCTTCCACCATATCCATGTCAACAAATTCTTCCCCCCCTCCAAAACCATGTGAAAGTCCACCACCCAAACGCCCTCCCCCTCAAATTTTTTTGTGTGTGAATGTGTTGTGTTAGTTAAGTACACGAATGCATTGTATAGTTAAGTGTTTTAATATATATTATATTAATATTATGTGTGTTGTTATTGTGTGTGTGTGCATGCATGTTAATGTTACGTATTAATGTGCGTTCATTTGTGTGAATATGTTGTATTGGTTAAGTATGTGAATGTGTTGCATTAGAAAGTACTTTAATATATATTATATTAGTATTATTATATATATTAATAGTATGTGTGTGTTAATAATATGTATTATTATGTGTCTTTATATTAAAAATACATGTATTTATTCTTAGGAACAAGTATCCCTTCCTCATCCAAAACCACGTGAACATCCACCACCACACACCACCCAAACCCCCTCTTCCCCCAAAAAAACAAATTGTGTGAATGTGTTGTAAGTACATGAATGTATTGTATAGTTAAGTACATGAATGTGTTGTATAGTTAAGTGTTTTAATATATATTATGTTAATATTATGTGTGTTGTTATTGTGTGTGTGTGTGTGTTAATGTTATGTATTAATGTGCGTTCATTTGTGTGAATGTGTTGTAATGGTTAAGTACGTGAATGTGCTGTATTAGTTAAGTGTTTTAATATATATTATGTTAGTATTATTATATGTATTAATATTATGTGTGTGTTAATGTTGTGTATTATTATGTGTGTTTAGGTTAAGAATATATATATTTATTCTTAGTAACAAGTATTCCCCCTCCAAAACCATGTGAAAGTCTACCACCCCACACCACCCAATCCCCTCCCCCCCCCTCTTCCCAAAATTTTTAAAAAAATTGAATGTGTTGTATTAGTTAAGTACATGAATGTATTGTATAATTTAAGTGTTTTAATATATATTATGTTAATATTATGTGTGTTGTTATTGTGTGTGTTTATATTAAGAATACATATATTTATTCTTAGAAACAAGTATTATGTGTGAATGAATCTTATACTATTATTATATCTATTTATTCTTATGAACAATGTATTCTTTGAACAATACATGTTTAATTAATGTGTTAAAGGATGTTTTGTCTTTAGTCTCTCTAACATTAAGTTTGTCACAATGTGTTTTTCATGTAATTTGTACACTTTTGATATCTTCATCTATACAACATTTCAAGGTACATCTCTTTTCTTATTTTATATTTTACACAATCTCTCTTTTTTCTTTCTTTTCTTTTCCATACTATTTCAAATCTTTCTCTAACATTATTTTCATTTTACCATGCAATTATCGCACCTTTGATTTCATCATCAACATTGCTTTTCTAGGTGCATTTGTGTGTGTGTGTGTTGTGCAAAGGTTTAAATCTTAAACATTTTATTTTATTTTATAGAATTCAAAAGGTACTAATATAGAGCTAAAGGTGTGTCTCTTTTAAAGCATGAGAACATAGTGTTCATTAGTGCTTTAATGCTTAATGATTTAAGCATTTATTGAAATCTTCGTGTATGAAAGATCTAAATTAGATGTATGTTTGAATGGAAACTTAAATGCATGTTTGCTTTTATGAATGGAAGGATAATGTTTATTAAATGTAATGTCTCTCATGAGTAGTGTATTAGTGTATATCAATGCTTGAATCTATGTGTGCATATTAATATGTGCATAATATGCTTACACATACAGACACACACACACACATATATAATAATAGTATATTTTAATAATTTTAATGATGTTTATTAAAGGGGTGTGTGTATGCTTTAAGTGATGTTTATTAAAGGGGCATGTTTATTAATGCTTCTCTCTCTCAGATGTAGTGTATGGGTGTATATCAAAGATTTAATCTATGTGTACACTATATATATATATATATATATTATATACTATATGTGTCTATATTTTCATGTTTTAGATTATGAATATACATATTTTATGTATCTCAGTTTGTATATACATCATTAATGCACATCAGTAAAAGTATGCACGAATACAAACATACTTAAAACCAAGAGTATAAAATGTATACTCTTAGTTTTGAGTATGTTTGTATATTAATGTATGCTTTAATATTTTGATGATGTTCATTAAGTGTATGTAAAATTTAATGTGTGTATACGCACTTTAGTGTGTTTCAAGTGGCTCTCTTCATCTCTCAAGATGTATTGATTTTAAAGTTATGTTTTCAAAAATTCAAGTGAAAGTATCATGGTTACAAGTATATGTTTTAACACTTCTCATCATGTGACTTGGACTCGAATCCATCCATAACCAAAATTTTAACTTAACCATGCTACTTATAGATAATGATCGTTTAGATACTTTTTGGTGATAAATTATCTATTGTTTTTAAAACTAAGTTTACATGTGCCTTACTATTTTATAGCATACATTTTGTGCAGCATGGAGCATGTTGAGTTATCTAATGTGAGAGACAATGGCTTTATCCCTAATTTTGTACTTGGCACTCCTAATGATTGAATAAATGTGCGCAAAATGAAGGATATGACTAGAAAGAAAGCAAGTGGTCATGCTCTCAAACATATTAGAGGATATCATAATTGTGTTGGATCCTTTAGGATCTTGCACTGCTTAGATGCCATCGATAAGAGATTGAAGCCTTTGACCAAGAAACAAAGTGCTTTAATCTCTTTTTCATAGAACTTTGATGATGGTTTAAAGCAAGTTTAAAAAACATTACACGAGAAGAATGATAGCAAGTTGGCTTATGTAGCTTGTTTACAAAGTGAGATGGAAGAAATATAAGGGGATACATATGAGAGATATGTGAGCACATTCAAAAGTATTAGCTAATTGAAAATTTTGGAGATCAGCTATGAACTTGCCAAAAGATGTAATCATATTGAGGAAGAAGTATCCGAGTCATTGGCTCGCACATATGTAAGCTTGCATGAAACAAATAGTGAATCTCTTAATGTACATGCCGTATCATTCAAAATCTCTCTCAATAGATTTTTAGCCATATTAACCCGATCATAACAATGTGGTGTCATCCTCAATGCAATAGTTTAGCAGAGATTTGTAATCTTCCTCTTCGTTTTGGTGAATGGTTTAGAAGGATTTGAAACTTTTATAGAACTTCAACAATTGCTACTAAAATTTACAATTTTTGTTCAAAAATCTATTTGTTATTTTACCGAAGTTTGAAAGAATACATGTCCTTTAGAGGATAATGTTTTTGCATAAAGAATGAAGCATGCACTCTTTTAAAGTTGTGGGTTTCAAATTCAATGAAATTTAAAATTGAAGTTAGCTAGCTTTCCTTTTTTTGACAGGTACCAAGTTAATATATAACTCTTTTGAAGTTGTAATCCACAATAAATAAAATTTAAATTTGAGAAAGATGATTGTAATATAGCTTTGATAAAATAACTATATATTAGATTGGATTATTGCTTTACACTTTTTTCCAAAATTTCTCTTATATTGTGTATGTCATATGTATCATCATGCTCTTGCTTGCAATAGGTTATCATATTATATATTACATTTTTTTTTGCCCCATTTATATACACTCTCAGTATTCCAATCATATCATTCCTTTCTACTTTCTTTAGTGTTTTTTCATGTATGGTGATGAATCATTATCACAAATTTTTTGCACTTTATTTTCTCTTTCGTTTTTGTCAACCATGGTTTCTTAAACTTGGCTTATGATGAATAAATATGCACATACATATTGTTGAGTGCTCATAGAGAGCTACCCAAAACACCCTACCTTTCACGCAAGTTCTACTTCCTTATATTCTTTACTCGGAAATACACAACAAGACTCAATCTGCTACACCTTTGTTGGAAAGGGCTAAAGACTAGGTGGTTGGCATCTAAATACCCTTTACACTACACCTCCCCCTTGAGAATCCACGAATATATTAACTTCCTTCCTTATACTATGTAGGAACTCTGCATGCATCATATGCCTTTTTCTACTTTGCTTGTGTTGTGTGTAGGTTGGTGATGAGAGCAAGACGGAGTAGTGGTTGAGTTTCCCTGAGATAAGCATACCAATCGATGGCATGTTTTTTGGTGGGTGTTATTATTACAGTTCAGATAGAGAGAGGTGGACCAAGACATAGGCAGTAAGGGTAGTAGTCATACTCCCTTCAATTCATTCCATTCCATCATCATAGTCTCAAAAGTCAACTGTATGTACTACACACATACAAAGCAAAGTGACCTAGTACTAACCATGGTTAAGTTAGTATGACTTAACTTTATTCAACTAGGGTAGGCCTATGAGCTTGAATTTGAACACTCCCCCTCAAGCTGCTCAAGTGGGGTACTTCACTCCAAATAGTTCTCTAAAATGCACAAACTTATCTTTACCCAGTGACTTGGTAAAGATATTTGCAACTTGGTCTTCTATCCTCACATGGACCAAATCAATGTCACCTGCAATCACTTTTTCTATGATAAAGTGATAGTGTACTTCAATGTGCTTAGTCCTAGAATGATAGACATGATTACTGGCTAGGAGCACACTACTCATGTTGTCACAATAGAGTGTGACATGCCTGACTTCCTGC
This sequence comes from Lygodium microphyllum, assembly GCF_053477565.2. Taxonomy (NCBI): domain Eukaryota; kingdom Viridiplantae; phylum Streptophyta; class Polypodiopsida; order Schizaeales; family Lygodiaceae; genus Lygodium; species Lygodium microphyllum. Next base: position 118,046,667 of record NC_141145.1, read on the forward strand.
ATACCCAAATCATCAAGAAGCTTCATGAGCCATGCTGTCTCACATGCAGCTAATGCAACACCTCTATACTGCACCTCAGTACTAGAGAGTGCAACTGTAGGTTACTTCTTACTGCTCCAGCTGACCATACTACTACCAAGGGAAAATGCATATCCACTAGTAGATCTCTTGTCATAGCTACGTCCTGCCTAGTTAGCATCTGTATATCCTATAAGCTCCAAAGACTTACCATGCCCATAGAATAGACCATAATCTGATGTAGCCTTCACATACCTCAAGATCCTCCTCACTGCATCCAAGTGCAACTTCATAGGTTTCTACATGAATTGGCTAATCAGTCCAATTGAATAGCTAAGATCCGGCCTAGTAATGGTAAGATAAATTAGGCTACCCACCATTTGTCTATACATACTGACATTCTCAATCTCATGTCCAACATATGCAAGTAGCTTAACATTTTGTTCCAATGGAGTGCTCAATGCTTTGCAATCCAACATACTATACTTGGTCAACATGTCTTGGGCATATTGCTTCTGCAATAACCAATTACCATGAGGTGTAGAGACAACCTCAATCCCAAGGAAATATTTCAGTTCACCCAAATCTTTGACATAAAATTTAGCATGTAACATTTCCTTGATCTCTCCAGTTCCTGTGACATCATCACCTGTAATGATCAAGTCATCCACATAGATGACTAATATCACATAAACAACCCTTATCTTCTTTGTGAATAGGCTATGATTAGCCTTGCCCACAGTGAAACCAAGTTTCTGTAAGCATGCACTTATCTTAGAATTCCAAGCTATAGGTGCTTGCTTCAGCCCATATAATGCTTTCTTCAATCTACACACATGTGTAGTAAAATCTGGATGTACAAAGCCCTCAGGTTGATCCATGTATACTTCCTCAATCAAATCACCATTGAGAAAAGCATTATTCACATCCATCTGATACATACTCCATCCTTTAGATGTTGCCAAAGCAATCACTATCCTCACGGTTTCCATTTTAGCAACATGACTAAATGTCTCCTCATAATCAAGACCATATTGTTGTGCATACCCTTTTGCCACAAGTCTTGCCTTGTATCTTTCCAATGTGCCATCTCATTTGCACTTCACTTTGTATACCCATTTGCAACCAATAGACATTTTGCCTTCAGGAAAATCAACCAGATCCTAAGTGTCATTTTCAGCAAATGCTAAATATTCCTCATCCATTGCCTTGCACTAATGATCATCCAAGATAGCTTCAGAAAACTTTGTGGGTTCCTTGAAGCTAGTGACTTTTGCCATATATGCATAGTGCCTCACTGTATAGCCATAGTATGTAAGCCTATCCACAGGCATCTTGATCTCCTCAACTGAGGTGCAGTATGAGACTCTCCTCTCTCATGAGGTGGTACATATCTATGTCTCACACCATGAGTCACAATTGATGGAATAGCAAACTCACTATCCAAGCTATTAGTGCCAGGTGAATCATAACCACAAGTGAGTGGCCCTATAACATCATCAAGTTTGTCTTTTCCTTTATCCACATTTCTCCCCCTCACTAACATACCCGTGTCAGTGGACAAAGATGCTGAAGTCCTCAATCTACCTGTCCAAGGACTAACTAATGTAGTAGTATCTTTAGAAGACCCATAAATTTCTGCACTTTCATTTGTACCTGCATGTACATGAGTCTCCTGACACACATCATCATCATTCAGCAAGGTGATCTTCTTCTCATGCCATGATTTTAGCTCATCAAATACCACATCTCTTGAGACCAATGTCTCATGAGTAGAAGGACTGTAGCATTTGTACGCTTTTCTATCTTGTGCATACCCAATAAAGATGGCCTTTTTTGCCTTTGGATCAAGCTTCTTCCTCTTTTCATCTAGAACATGTACATATGCCAAGCATCCAAAAAACTTAAGATGACTAATGTCCAGTTTTATCCCATAAAGCCTCTCATGAAGAGTCACCTCATGTATCCCTGCTAAATGGTGTACGATTCATGACATACATTGCACTCATTATAGCCTCTGCCCAATATGCATTTGGTAGGCTATTCTCATTCAACATGGCTCTTGCCGATTCCATGATCACCCTATTTTTCCTTTCTGCCACACCATTTTGTTGTGGTGTATACTTGCATGCCATTTGCCTTTTAATCCCATGAGCTGCCAAGAAGTGATCAAAGTCTTTAGAAACATATTCTCCACCACTATTAGATCTCAAGCATAATATGTAGCAAGACAATTCTTTCTCCACATGTCTCTTGAAGTCCTGAAAAGAATCCATGACATCCCTCTTGTACTTCAGCACATACAACCATGTGTACCTACTATAGTCATCTATAAATGACACATGGTAATGTGATCCCCCAAGAGATGCACTTTGTGAGGGTCCCCATACATCAGAATGTACAAGCTGTAATGGTCTAGTAGTAGTGCTTACATGCCTCATAAATGGAAGCCTTGATTGCTTCCCAAATTGACATGATTGACATACATGTCCCAATTCGGCATGCTTGAACTTAGGGATTCCAAGTACAACTTGCTTATGGTACATATTCTTCAGCTTTTGAACATGTACATAACCGATCCTTCTATGCCATATCTCAATGTCCCTAATTGCAACATTGTCATGTGAGTACATAGCAGCATTCAATATTGGAATTTTTGTATCCAATGTAAACATCCAGCCATTTCTTTTGCCTTTAGCAATGAGTTTGCATCATTGACCATACTCTTCAATGTAGCATCCATCTCTATTGAATCTAACTTGTAAATTCTGTTCAGCCATTTGTCCCACAGAAAGCAAGTTTTTGGTTATGGAGGGTACATGTAGCACATCATAGAGACTCTTTTTCCTGTCACCATGCATCATCAAGGGAACAATACTTGTATGCATAATGTCATGCTACGTATCATCCCCTGTGGAAACATATCCATGAGAACCTTGTATCAATGTGTCAAACCACTCTCCATGAGGAATCATGGGGTTAGATGCCCCTGAGTCTATATACCATACATCATCTTCTTTGCCTTGTACAGGCAACCCTTTCTTCAAATGTTGTATTACAAACAACATGTTATCCTCCTGCATGCCACTAGAAGAAGCATAATTATCATGATGCTTCCCTCTTGCTCTCTGATCATTCTGCTTCTTGTAGCAATCCTTAGCTACATGCACGTATTTGCCACAATAATGGCAATCCTTATTTGCATTTGATTGGTGTCCATGACTCATTTGAGGCTGATGCCAATGCCTCTTCTTCTAGGTGAATAACCTCGTCTTCCATGAGTACTTAAGGCACCTTTATTTGCTTGAGGCTGCCTATTTTGCCATCCAGTAGCTTGCTGTCCATGGGCTGCATATGCATTTCCAACACCTCTTCCTCTAAAATTTGATCTTCCTCTTCCACTTCTACCCCTTTGATTGGAGTAGAAGACACTGTCCTTGCTGTTTTTAGACCCACTAGAACTTGTATTGAGTCCAAGTTTCACTTCTTCATGCAATAGAAGTGCCACAAGTTCATCAAAATCAGGCTGCTCCTGACACACTGAAATGGAAGTATCAAACTACTTATATTCTTGTCCAAGTCCATGGAGGGTAGTAGCCACCAAATCATCACTGTCAACTTCAACTCTAATTGAGCCTAGTTGTTCTACAATAGATCTGATCTCACTGACATAGTCTTTAGTAGAACTTCCATTCTTGGATATGTGGCTGAATTTTTGCTTCAGTTGTCTTTCTCGCATGAGTGACATGCTCATAATTCTTCATCAATAAGTCCCAAAGTAGCTTTTGGGGAAGTACAGTTTGCAATTTGCATAGCCTTTGTATTTGACACATATAATGACAAACAATGCAAGACATTACTGGCCGTTTCCAACCAAGTCATGTGTGCCTTTAACTGATCCTATATTGGAGATCTATCCTCTAGTAGCTTGGGCTTATCTTCAAGACATGTAACTAGGTCCCAATAGCCTCTTCCAATTAAAAAATTAGACATCCTAAATTTCCATAGAACGAAATTGTTGTAGTCCAGCTTTTGACCACAACTATCTGAGTGATAGTATCCTTCTCTCTTGTGTTTGCCATTTTCAAGGTCTTCAGCTTTGCAAAACCAGTAAATTTCAGTTTACACTGATATCATACACTTCTAAACATGTGGCAAAGCACCAATGCTTGTCTATCTCTTTAGGCACCAATGCCACATATACTTGCCACAAATTGTTAACAGTCAACCCCATTGAAAAAACTGTAGTAAATCAGTTTAAAACTAAGCATTTAATGCTTACAACATTCCACTTTTACAAAACTAGTCAATTTCCCAAAAATGCCAGCAAGCAATGTACTCCAATACCCTGTAATGCAACTAGTTTTTACAAGCAACAACCACCAGACTCAATTCAGAGAGTTTCTTTTTTTCTAACTTCAATTTTCTCAGGCAGTGCAACCCTTTTTTCTAAAGCACATCACTACCATAACCATGGTTGCTTCCATCAGAAATCATCACACATGAAGACAACCTTGCATTTGAACATTGAGTTCCCAAACTTGCTTCATAACCTTTAGCAAAAAATCTCTGTAGAGATTATCTTCAAACTCACTTTGAGAAACCAAATTTTACTTGTGATCTCAACACAAGAACATTGGGAAGGATCCCATATGCAAGTGTAGCCTAATAAAAAAACATCTAGTCATTTGAGGATCTTCTGTTACAGTTCTGTGCTATGGTGTGGAGGTCCATAAAAATTGATTGCTATCTTTGCATAGCTTTCAGAACTCCTGACCAGATACTGCATTTTACCACAATACATCATAAATGGTCATCTGAGTAAGCATTGAAATCGGCTCTACAATTGACCTTCTGTATGGTAAGAGATGAATGCTCCTCATTGTCATCCTGAGCGTGTTTGTGAGGCAGAGATTGGCCCAAGGTCAGAATGGGTTCCCTCAGGATGCAGAGAACAAGTTGCAGAATGCAGAGGTACATGCTATTCAAGAATTCTTGGAGCCCGAGAGCTTGGCTTTTGATGCACAAGGACTCAGCCCTTACACAGGCATGGCTTGCTGCATCACGTGAAGGGACAGCCCCAAAACAAATCGACATCATTTGTGAAAACTAGGAGTACACGGTCAACTTTTGTCACAAGGGGCTTGGTCAAGCCACCATTTGGACCCACTATCAAAAGCCCAAGGTAGACATTTGCAATATACAGGTTTCCATTCTTATCGAATCTTAAACCAAAGGTCTTCCACACAGGTCCTCAATCCCCAAGTTCAAAACTGGGGGTGATCCGACTTGTAAGCTACGTTGAAGTTTCTTCAAGCAGTTACGATTATGAAATCCGAAGTTGCAAATTGATGTTAAAGACCTGACATTGATACAGTCACTCTGCATCTGCATAGTCTTTGGAGATCATTGTAAAACTAAGTGTGTCAGAGGCATATCAACATTGGTCTTCTGCTTCATAGATTGAGTGCACCTACAGATATACTCCATCAAGGGAACAATGGCTGTAGTAGCTAGCACACTCACCAGCTAGAGGGCGTGCTCTGGTTGCTTCTCAGGCTGTGCTTCTAGGGAAAATCCTTCTCCAGAAGAGTCCCCTCTTACTCTACCTCAATGCAAAGCTTGCAACAGACTCCGCTCAGTATTGATTCCACTGCACTCGTGCATGTCCTAACCCTTACTCGTGTTCGTCGTGCTAGGTTGTTGTGTTTTGTACCTGTGTGTGTAGCGTTAGCTGCCTCCTTCTCTCATACTCCATTTTTCTGCAAGGCTTGGGCTCTGTACTCTCGATTTCAATTGCCAAAGTCAAGCCTAGTTCCTCATTGCAGCATACAATCTGGCCATTGTGTCTTCCTCCTCACTTGAGCAGGTCTCACAGGGGATGGAAGCTTTGATACCATATTATAGTTCAGAGAGAGGAGGTGGACCAAGACACAGGCAGTAAGGGTAGCAGTCATACTTCCTTCAATTCATTCCATTCCATCATCACACTATCAAAAGTCAACTGTATGTATTACACACATACAAAACAAAGCGACCTAGTACTAACCATGGTTAAGTCAATATGACTTAACTTTTTTCAATTAGGGTAGGCCTATGAGCTTGAATCTCAACAATTATTGCTAGCTTTGTTAAACTAGGAGGAAATCTAGGATCTCTACCATACAAAGCTCTAAATAGGCTTTATCCTTGTTGACATCTGAACTGAGTTGTTGTAGGCATGGACTACATAGGGCAATATCTCATCCCAATTTTGATGTACGGGATCAACATAGGCAGCAATAATCTATTTGATGGTCCTATTGAGTCTCTCTATAAGTCCATTGGTCTGAGGATGGTATGATGAAAAGTGAACAACTGCTTAATGCCTAAGCATTAAGTGAGTATTTCCATCACTTCACTTTTGAATTGTGTGCCTTGATCTAAGAGGATCTATTGCGGGCACCCATGGCAAAAAATGATATTATGTAGCAAGGCAGTAGCCAATGTAGATGTAGAAAAATCAGGTAAAGCCTATGCTTCACACAATCTTGTGAGATACTCTATGATCACCAATATGTATCGATTGCCTGTTAGTGAAGTAGGGAAAGGGCCTATCAAATCCCATCCTATTGATTCAAATGGATGCCAGATTGGGGATAAATAACCTTGTTATGTATTTGATGTTTTGATATCTTGGCAAACATTGCACTCTTTGATCTGCTGTGAAATGGACTGATGCATCTTGGGACAAAAGTATGAATTTCTAAGATTTGTTAGCACCTTATGGGATCCCATGTGACCAAACAATGGGTGTGTAGTAGTATTGAACATAATGATGTTCTAGTTGTTTTAATATATAGAGCCTTGCGTGCTTTCCCTGTTTGACATAGTACAATAGATTATCTTGTAAGATAAAGTCTCTATGGTTTGGATGATTTTGCTATGCAAATTGTGTGTGATTTTCTGAATCACCTCATCTTATTGTTGAAAATAGGGTAGTTAGAGTAGAGAGATTGGGAGATCGACTGTATGTTTTTCATGGTGTAGACGGGGTACCGTCCCTTTCTATACACCTTTCCCCCTTTCCGGTCTATCCTTCCAAGGATGAGCCCTGCCCCACTCCATGACAACCAGTCCACACAACTTAGCATAAGCCAATATCTTCTAATTGATGGAGAAAAAACGAACATCATCATGTGGGCCATCCCTCTACAACGAACACTGCATGCCTCACCTCTCCCCTCCTCATCATATGCGCTTGATAACCCACTGTATAATCCCTTCCATGCAAATAGTTTTATCCTGCCTCGAGGCCTAATCCTTGGTTCACAGTTTGTAGGTCCCCCTACAATAGTCGACATGGAGCACCCAGTGTAGTTGGCTTGCAAGGACGCTATTCGCCGTTGAAGGGAGCATGTAGCAAAAGCGCCTCCATCGGAATGCTATGTACCTTCCCTTAAAAGGTATGCAAAGAAAGGAAGCGACACTGGCTTGGACATAGGCCAAAAGATCCCCAGGCCAGGGGAATAGAAGCTCAAGGGAGCACACATAGGGCATGGCAACACTAGCCGTGCAGGCTCCTACCAGACACTTGAGCACCAAGTGCTTGAAAGAGGAGAGGATAGTTTGAGACAAGCAAGAATTTGACGCATTGTTTAAAAGAATTCTGGAAACAGTTGCGGCCAAGGACTACACCATCCGGGTCCTAGCCGACATTTTCCCCTCCCAGCCTCATAGGAGCCCCTCACCAACATAGCCTCAGTCGCTCGACCACCCAGACTCGCCCCGCCTTGTACAAATAGAGTAGCCCCATGTTGTATAAAAGGCTTATCAAATGCTACCTGGCCATGACTTTGTGTCGTTAAATGGTTAAGTGTTGACATGTTCCCCAATTTTACAAACTTTTCATATTCGCGTTTAATATATTTCACATCTTTAGCAAAAGAAAAAACTAATCAAGCGCAGGTGATAAGTACCTAAGTCAACACCATGGGATTCAGATAAGTGATATCTTCTTGCATTGCACTGGTTTATTATAGCTACGGCATATACCATGCATGTACTCTCATGAAGTGACAAGAATGTAGGATGATACAGGTCTTTGTGCGAAAGTGTTCAATTCCCAATCACCACAAGACCATCGACCCCACAAAGAGCTGCGACAAAGCCACACTGCCGAAAGAAAAAATCACCCTTGCCGACTGCCCACATCGCATGGCCCAAAGCATATTCAGGGGCTATGCTCTCTTTCTGGGTCAAGCTCTATATTTGGCTCATGGCAGTTGTTACCTCAATTGTACCAACATCGCATGTCACAAAGAGGTTTGCAATATCTCAAGTGTATCTCCCCATCTCAACAACTGCTTCTCTAACAACGAGACTAGGGCACAATCATCACAGTAATATCCATTTCCTGAGCCTTCGAAGCTTGGCATTTTCCAACCCATTGAAAGGCTAATAGCCTCAACATATTGCAATGGTTGTACTCAGGCAAGTCCACAAAAAAAAAAAAGAGGAGAAAAGAGAAGAGAAAGAAAGAAAGAAAGAAAAAAGCACAAGAAAAAGAAACAAAAAAGAAAATAGAAAAGAAAAGGAAAAAAAAAGAAACAAATGAAAAGACAAGAAGCACCCACGATCATAGCACAACACCTAGGGGTCCTCAAACTAGGTACGTCCAATGAACTTGGTCAACTAGCTCCGTCCCTAGTCCCCTAGCCCTTTAGCATTACCCACAATTGTTCAGGGTATATCAAGGGTAGGACATACCTAGGGAGCTTGTCTCGCCTATGGTTAGACCTGTCATCCTGACCCACTTGCACAATTCCCTCTTGCACTCTGCCTTAATACCATTGCAATCAATTGTGGTAAGCACCGCACGATTGGCCATGAAAAGTACACCGTCCTCATCAAGCAAGTCCAATAGCTTCCAGCTACCAAAAGTGTGGTGTTCCTGTATTCAATTATGCTACGTTGTGCAATCACAATGCACAGGATGTCATCTACACCTTCACGTGTACTTCTTCCCACCATGGACGACTTTGCTTCATCCACACATCGTTATGAGAAACCAGCCCACGGTCTTCTACCTACGTAATATCTAAGTATGCACGAGCACTCACATAATATCTGCACCAAAGTATATACACAGTTTGGGTCCTCAAGTGCAGGACAATACCCTCAACTTTCTTAGAGTTTGACCTATCTCCCAAACTAATTAAACTCTGTCTTGTGCACGATAAAGAAGACTCACACTACCCCTAGGGAGAAACCACCTATGAGAGGTTTTCAATTGCAGGTATTGAAGACTCCAACGAGGGTTGCATTCGCTCTTCATCAACACTCAACTTTGAATTCCTATCCTTATCACCCTGTAAGCCTGCCATTGTACTCCATTAGTGCAACCCCCCCAAAGAACAGCCCTATCACCAACTCCCATTGCCCTACCACCTACCACTTACCCCACCAACGTGCCCTCAACGACCTTCCTCCCCCACCACTACCAACACTCTGCCATGGCAACCACAGATGCCCTTGCCACCCACGTCTTCGGTGCATGCTAATGCCTGCTACCTACGACGGTGAGTGCCATGGGACTAGCACTCGTCTAGGAGGGGGGTAATATTAACCCCAACATGAAGAAAGCAAAAGGAAATAAAAAAGACGCAGGGCAAAGGGGAAAAAAGGTAGCGTGACTGAAGAAAGAAGAGGAGAAAATGCCAAAAGCGCAAGGGCAACCTTAAAAAGTCCAAGGCAAATGCAAAAGGGCAAAAAATGTGCATTTTAAAATACAAAGGCGCACCCTGAAATCTTGTAAAAGAGTGTTAGGCAGTGGAAAATCCAGAAAGCTAAAACAGAAGACAAAGACAAAGGCCAAGGCAAAGAGAAACGGAAGACAAAGGCGCACAAGGAAAAGTGCAAGTCAAAACTTTTGTAAAAGAGCGCAAGTGCATCATGGTTTAATTCAAGGAGTTTCGGGCTCTCACCCATGCAATTTGTAAATGTAGATGGGTGGTGGAAAGGAAGCTAGGAAGATAGAAGGACAATGGGAAAAAGGGCCCTAGGCTATGGCCGGCCATGTAAAAAAGGGGATGACGGCCCAAAAGGGATTTAGGGTTTTGTATATAAAGTTGAAAAGTGAATGAGAAGCTCATTCTTGTGTATAGCCAAAAGTAGCTCTCCTCTTCTTGTTCTTGTTCTTGTTCTTGCTTGCTTGAGCTTGTGCTTGAGAGAGGGAGTGTGAGAGTGTGAGGGAGTGAGTGTGTGAGGGTGAGGGACCGTGGGGTGGAGAAGCTCTCCATATTCTCCTCTCTTCTTCTCTTCTCTTCTCTTCTCTTCTCTTCTCTTGCTCGCGGTGATGGAGCTTGGAGCATGGAGCTTGAGGATGGGAGCTTGCTTGAAGCTGGCACTTGGATCATGGAGCTACTGGAGTGTGCGGGAGAGGAAGTAACTTGAACGGCATGGAGGTAAGCTCACTACACCTGTAAATATGGATGGCGCGTCAGCTATGTGAGAGGTAGCCATTAGTGCTTGGCTTGGAACGCTTGAAACAATAAGCAGTCTGTGGGTCTTGTCGGTTGAGCGAAAGCTCCCACACCTGGAATCGAAGAGGACCTAATGTATAGAGAGAGAGAGAGAGAGAGAGAGAGAGAGAGAGAGAGAGAGAGAGAGAGAGAAGGAGAGAGATAGAGAGCACTAGAGGTAGACTTAACACTTAGCAAGCTTCTTACGAAGTGGCTCATTGACAATATGTTAGTAGAGCAGAGCAGCAATCCTAGCAATCTCGTTGCTTGCAAGATTAGAAGTCACCTAGGGCTCCAAGAGCCAATTGAAGATCCCCACAGTCGCAAAGCATGTAGACAAATACTAGTTAGGCAATGACCCATATAGTTTTGTAGAGTGATTTGAGAAGGTCTGCAAGGCTAATGGCCTCACCAATCTTGCTCAGCACTCACAAGATTTTGGCCTATGCCTAGGCGATAAGGGTAGGACATGGTACACAAGCTTAGACACTGTAGAGCACAATAACTTCAACAACCTCAAGAATCTCTTCATTAAGGTTTCTTTGAGGCTGGGTACTCTGAAAATCTTATAGTTTGGCTGATGAATGTCAAGTGAAAGGACAAAGAAGAAATTAGGGACTATGTTACCCAAGTGTGGAGTCTCCATAAGAGGATCCCAACTAATGAACGAACCACCGAGAGAGCAGTCTCCACAGTCTTTATCAAAATAATATGCAGTGAGGAACTCTACAAGGCCTTGGTAGGAAACTCAAGATTGTAGAGAGATGCACTAGCTAGGGTCTTTAAAGAGGCCATATGAGTGAACAACCAACTCAAGGAGAGAAGCTTCAGGAGCTCTAATTAGGACAAAGCTAAACCTAGATCCCTAGAAAGGGCCACAACATATAGCAAATGGTCAGTCCCAAGTGCCCAAGATAAAGACAAAAGTGCTGACCAGAGTCAAGAGCTGGCAAAAATGAAGATGGAGTTAGCTAGATTGCAAGAAATGGTAAGGAGACATATGCACCCACATGTCCAATGTGTGCATTGTGACGAAAATTACCTCCTAAAGGAGAGTGTCAAGACCCTCAGTCTCGACCTTGCACCAATTGCGGTAGGTTCAGTCATGATGCCATGCATTGTAGACTTCCAAGAAGACTTCCATACTTGCAGCCTAACAACCAATCGTAGCTAGGGAGTAAGCCACCAAATTTCTTTGGGAGGGGATCCCCAGTGTCTCTTTTAGCACCTAATGACATGAAACTAGCCATTCCTAGGATGGAAATTGACCCCATAGGCATACCTAGGCTGCTCGTACCTTTTGTAATCCACCCATTGAGTGATGCTCCAGTACATTATGTGGAGGAGCCAAATGATGAAGAGGTATATGTAAACCCTTATGTCTCATACGATGAAGAGGGAAATCTGATCCTTATGGAATATCGACCAGTATCGGTGATGGTGTTAGGCAGAGGTAGAGGCCTAGGAGGAGGGCAAACCCAAGAGATGGACTTGCGGTCACCCAAGGCACATGTCCTCATGCTGCCCTGAGAGGGAGCAAGACAACCAAGAAAAGGATGACCTCAGATGCACAGAGTGTGGAATCACCCACCTATTTGCCAATTTCCCTGGATGGAAACTTCTTTAGCTTGATAATTTGCCATCAATACCGTTGGGACTGTTCGGAGTTGACACACTCGACATAGAGGCTATGCCCATCCCATTGCATGTTATGACTCAAGCATAGACGAAGTGGGCCAGCATATCACTGCCATGGCCTAGCAACATAGATGTAGCATCAATATGAAAGAAGAGCTATAGGTGAAGGAAGAAGAAAAGTAAAGCAAAGGTCATGCTTAAAACTACTTGGTACAGAAGAAAGTCATGGATGCAGAGGCAAAAACATCTACTTTGAAGATTGCAAAAAAAGGGAGTGCTAAGGTTGGGGAGTACCCCAATCCAAAGTGCCAACTTGAAGCCATAGATAAAGTTAAGGAGTGGGTGAGAGAAACCCAAGAGCACTTAAAGGACACTGAGCCCATCTTGGAGGATGAAATCAATGATCTCTCTATTGTGAATACACCGGTTTCACCTATGTGACCGAAGTCGAGAGATGCCACTATACCTCAAGCAATGAAAAATAGACAGAGATTGAATGCCACATGTTAGCAAGCTAATTAGGGCCATTACCTAAGAAACACAGAATCAGGAGATAAGCAAGAAACTAGCAATCTCCTTATGACATTAATAACCACTTGAGTAAGGTTGAGCTTAGGAGACCTACTTAGGCAGCATTCGATGCTATGGCAAGAGTTGAAATAGTGGTGGAAGGATTGCTTCAATAAGGGGTAGATGACTTGCATGACTACGACACAATGATGTAGATACCAAGCTCAATGCTACACTGAGTGCCCAAGACCCTACATGTCAAGACTTTCTGAGAAGGCATAAAGATACATGCAGTCTTGCTAGTCCTAGCACTAGGAGACACAATAAAGAGAGGAATTGTAGACATGGGGGTAGGGGCCAGTGTGCTTAGCCACACGATGCTCTAGGCCTAGGGTGTCCCACCTATTGAGAACGCTAGGTTTAATGTCACATTGGCCAATGGGATGAAGGTCAAATAATTCAAAGTGCTGAAAAATTGGCCATTGAAGATTGCAGGAGTCCAGTTCTCAGTAGACTTCATCGTCATGAAGGGAGACAACTATGATATCCTGCTGCTACGCCACCCTAGATGTAGAATGCACGATTCATAGAAGACTGGGACAATGGTTTGATATTCTTAAGCAAATTGAACATAAGTAGTGAGGGTAGAAATGGATACCTAGAAGACTAAAACAGTCAACCTCAACACCATCTTAGCTCTACTGAAGGGTGATACTCGGGTTAGAAAATCTTATGGGCCCCTAACAAAGTATATCCCCTACTTTGAGGATGAGCACGATTGGATGCACGTGCTAGCCACGATTGATCTATCGTTCTTGGACAATGAGAAATGCCAAAAAGCTACTATCACAATTAGTGAGCCCAGGGACAAAGCCCAAGGACAAACCCTCAGTGCGACTATGCATGATGGCCAGAAGCCCTAGTGAACAACCCACCCCTATCACATTCCATATCTTGAACAAGAAGCAAGAGCTCGACGAAATATTAGAGCACTTAGAGGATGAGCTAGCTAGCAACCTAAACACTCACCTCAAACCCCTCAAGGACCTCTTGGACGAACCCAAGTGGAGGTGGACCAAGGTGCAGAATTTGAACTTGATGTACAATTGGGCCCTAGTCACCGGTGAGAAAGAAACGGAGCATCTAGGCTCAGGATATGAAAAGCAGTCGAATGAGGATAGTTTGGATGATGAGTATGAAGACTGCTATTCTATGAACAAAGATAGTAAAGAGGAGACTAACATAATATAATACGACATGGATGGTCGAGTAATTTGAGCAAATCAGAGTAGACTTAAAGCCGCAGAGCACCAATGCATTTAGAATCGAAAGAGGAGTTCTCAAAATCAAATGTGATTGCACTTGGCTAGATCATTTAGGGGTGATAGACTATGAGCAAGTAGGGCTAGTTCAGTCACTTGCCATGCCTCTATTGAGAACAGAATCACCGTTAGAGCCATGATCACCAGGAGAGACTCCCTCTTCTAGCGATGAGACAGAGAATTTGATTCTAAATTAGAAGTGAGCTCAGATAGCAACCCTAAGATACCTTGGTCTCCTAATTCAAAACGCACTAGGGGAGACCTAGTGGTCCACCTAAGGTGCCAACAGTTGAAGGAGGAAAGGAAGAGACTATCTAGGGAGTTGGAAGCTAGAAAATAGAAAAAACCACAAGTCCTATCGAAATGATTCACAAAGCTCAAAAGAGGCGATAGGGTAGTGATCTTGCTAGGAGCCAAATGACAAGGGCAAGTGAGCGAGCCTATAGAAGGAATTAACAGAGGGAGGAAAGAGCTCGCAGGTATGAAAGAGAGGTCGAGAAACTAACCCAAGAGGCTACCTCGGCACAAAAAGAGCAGCAAAAGCTAAGGATAGAAATGGAAGATTAGGAACAAAGGCTGACAGTGCTAGCTCAAAGGAAGGGGGAAAGCCTCGAGGATATGAACAGGAGGGCAGAAGAATGGGCTAATCAAAACAAAAAAAGAGTCAAAGTCTTTTGGCACGTCATCTTGCTCAAGTCAAAAAAGAAAAGATACTTGCTAAAAGCAGAGCGAAAGCCACACAAGTGAGCTTCCAAACCTAGCAACATTTCTTCATGGATACCCTATTGGATGTCACCCTGATAGAGGAGGGAGAGTCCATAGAGGCAATGAAAAAGAAACTGGGGCTGTCTTGTTGGGCATTGAAAGCAAGACTGTAGATGCCACCACAACCTAGTGGAGTTGGCCCAAGCCTAGAAGAGCAATGCCATTATCTCCTATTGATAGGCCTAACCTCGAAAGAAGTGGACATGCTCGGGTTCCTCAAAGAAGAGCAATAGGGGCCAAGCCAGGAGAGGAAGGTGGATGTGAACTTTGAAATGAGATCACACGAAGAAGAGATTGTCCCACTACCTCCTTCCCCACGGACTGAAGAGCAGCAACATGCAAACACCTCCATAGAAAGAAAGGCGGTACTGAGAGAAAGAAGAAAACAAATGGTGGAGGACACAAGGAGAAAATGGAATGCCAAGGGAGTGAGGACACCCCAGGAAACTATCCCACCATGCAAGGATGATGCCCTAGTGAGCTTCCACACCAACCTTGTAATCTGGGAGAGGCAAGAAATGTCCAGGTGTCCCTTTGATTTCAACTTCAAGTTCCCCACCACCTTGTATAGGGTCTTGCCCATCAAGGTGGTGGAGGAGGTGATTAACATCAAAAGCAGGCTTAGACAAAAATGGCTGGAGGAGAGTAGAATTCCACCTTATGGACTACTAAAGATGCTGAATTTGGACAAAATAAGGTTTTTTAAGTGCCAAGGTCTATGGCCGGCTACGAATGTCAACCTAAATGGAGAAGAAGGGTCTGTGACTCCAACCTGGACACTTGGATGGCCTTTTGCAACACTCAATCCTTCAAATAGAATGACTCAACCTTTATGACTTACCCTCGAAGGGTAGGAGTGGATTTTGAATCCAGTGTCCACGGTCACTATGACTTCCCTATAATATATAATCCTCATTGTACTACATATGAAGAGGCCCTCATCTTCACATCAAAGAACTTGTATGATACCCTAATCCAATTCACTAAAAATTTCTCTTCATGCCCTGAGCCCACCTTTATTACTAGTAATTACCTTAGACTGCTTAGGATACTCCTTAGGCAAGACCCCACCCCATAGGAGTGTGGCCTTCCAGTACTCCATTTTGATCCTAATGCTATAGATAGTTGCACAATGGCTCAACTAATGATGTGGGCTGCTCTATTACCTTCATTTTTCTTAGCCCTTCTAGAGGACATGAATGATACCCCCTTCACCCACTCCAATCATCCATTCCTCTCCACTACCACCCTTTAGGTCCACCTAAACCTCAAGAGGTATCTCCAAAGCCGCTAGTTTCTTAACAAATCTATTAAGCCCCTTCTCCACCTCACTTCGATGATGAAGATTAACTTCTATCATGACTATGTAACTTGGGCAAAAAAAAAAGATATCACACTTAGACACCGCAAGCTACACATCAATCATAGTCACTATACCTAGGGGTCCTCAAGTTAGGTGCGTCCAATGGTCTCGATCGGATAGCTCCTTGTTTAACCCCCTAGCCCTTTGGATCCCCCACGACTCTTTCTCTGGGCACATCAAGGGCAGGACATACCTAGGAAGGTAATTCTTGCCTTGGGTTAGACCTGTCACCCGAAGCCCGTTGCACCGCACCTCCCTTGTGCACAAACTAGGCCCTCAAGTGTGGGACACCACCGCGGGCTTGACCCATCTCCTAGTTCCACAAGCGTAGGCACCTCACACTCCATGGTAAGGCAAACACACCCCCAGGTGGTGCACCTTCTTTTCTTTCCAGGTATGAACATAGGCCCCAACCACTAGCTCCAGAGACCCTATCATCCATGCAATGCACTCCCCATCTTATGCAATGTGCCACCACGCAAGCACAACAAAGCAGGGATGCAACAGCCCCAGTCAAAAAGTGAATGAAGAAGCTCATTTGGAACAATGCAAGAGATGACAAGTGCGGAGGGTCAGCAGAGGGATCCGTCCAACATGATACTCAATTTCAGTCTTATAAATCCCTCCAACATGAGAGCTCATTCCAAACTCAAGGACCTTCCAGTTCTATAAATCCCTCCAGCATGTCCATAAATCCCTGACCTTCCAGTTCCATAAATCCCTCTAGTATGTCCATAAATCCCTCCAACATTAGGGCTCATTCCAAACTGAAGGACCTTTTAGTTCCATAAATCCCTCCAACAAGTCCATAAATCCCTCCAACACCAGGGCTCATTCCAAACTCAACGACCTTTCAATTCCATAAATCCCTCCAGCAAGTCCATAAATCCCTCAAACACCAAAACTCATTCCAAACTCAAGGACCTTTCAGTTCCATAAATCCCTCCAACATACGATCTAGTATAGCTTGTATACAAACTCCAAAAGCCACTGGCCACTCTAGCAACATCATATAACTCATCACCCAGCAGTGCCATGGGACTGACACTCAACTAGGAGGGGGTAATGTTTATTACAAAGCCAATGAAGTAGAAAATGAGGCATCAAAAGCAAAAGCGCAAGGTGGAAAAAAGGTACCCTACAAAAAAGTGGACCTGGAAGGAATCTAAAAGCATGGGAACAACCACCAAGAGTAAAAGATGCAACCATAAATGCTATAAGAAGCCAAAAGCAAGAATGTGTTCCTTTAAAATATAGACAGCCAAAACCTCTGTAAAAGAGTTCCGGACTCCCTCTTGTGCAATTTGTAACCATGAATGGGCAAGAGGATCAAGCTATGAAGAGAGGAGGACGAATGGGTAAAAAGGGCCTAGGCCATGGCCACCATGTACAAAAGGGAATAAGGGGATGACCACCCAAAAGGGATTTAGGGTTTTGTATATAAAGTTCAAAAAGTGAATGAGAGCTCATTCTTGGTATGTGGCAAAGTGGATTCTTCTTCTTCTCTTCTTCTCTTCTCTTGCTTCCTTACTTGTGAGTGCTTGAGAGAGGGAGTGTGAGTGAGTGAGGGTGTGAGTGTGTGAGGGTGAGGGATCTTGGAGGTGAAGCACTCCTCCATCTCCTCTCTTCTTCTTCTCTTCTCCTCTCTTGTCTCACACGTGCCTATGGAGGATGGAGCTTGAGGGAAGAGGGTTGAGATGCCTGAGCTTGCAGCATGAATCGTGGAGCTATCGAAGTGCTTGAGAGAGGAAGCAACTCAATTGGACATCAAGGTAAGCTCACTACACTCATAGAGAGGGATAGCGTGTTGGCTATGTGAGAGGTAGGCATTAGTGCTCGCTTGAAACGCTTGAAACAATAAGCGGTCTGTGGGTCTTGGCAGTTTCACTTCTACAGGTGCTCTTTTACAAAATTTCGATGACACCTTTGCATTCTAAAATGTGCCTTTGCCTTCAACTTGACATTTTGTGTTTTTGGTCTTTCCTCTCTTATTCATTTTCCGAGCTACCCTTTTCTACATTATTCCATATTTTGAATTTTATTTTTTCTATCTCGCATTGGGGTTAACATTACCCCCCTCCTAGTCAAGTGCATGTCCCATGGCACTTATGGGTCTTTGTTGATGAGGGCTCGGTCATTTGAAGGGTGGTTGTGTGAGTTGATGATGGGGCCTTGTGGGGATTGGCCATGAAAGAGAAGCTTGTCAATTGATTGTGAATATGAAGGCTGAAGTGGATGGCAAGGCCTCCAATGTCTCTCGTTGGGAGCATTCAAATGTATCTACAAAGAGAAGAAAAGTGCACTACATGCCTAGGGGGTATGTCTACCTTACCGTGTAGTACATTGTGCTTGTGCTAGTGGAACTAGGAGTTGGGTGGTGTTGTCCAATACTTGAGGACCTAGTTCGTGTGTGGGAGGGAGGTGTAGTGGGTGTAGCTTAGGGAGATAGGTCTAACCATAGGTGAGGTTGACCTCCCTAGGTATGTCCTACCCTTGATGTTCCCCAAGCATGAAGTGGGGAATCAAAATGGGCTAGGGGGTTTAGGGACAGAGTTGGTCAACCAAAGCCCTAGGGGATGCACCTAACTTGAGGACCCCTAGGTGCAATGACTGTGACACTCATGAGTTTCTTGCTTTTTCTTGTGATTTTCTTCTCTGTTCTCTTGTTCTTATCCTTTCCTTTCTCTCATTTATCTTTCTTTTGCTATCTTTATTATTATTCTTCTTTCTCTTTTTTCCCTTTTCTTTAAAAAAATAAATAAATTGTAACAAGTAGCTAATCTTCATCATCGTGGTCATGCAAGGGAGAAGTGGGGGGTTTAAGGAACTTACTAAGAAAGCTTTTCCCCTACATATAGCCTTTTAGGCTCATTCAAAAATGGGTGGTTGCAACCAGCAAAGTAGCTATTACTCATGTCCTCTAAGAGGGCTACACAAAAAGATGGTAAGAGGGTAGCGCATATCATTAGCCTAGCCATTGCATAGCTATCTATGTCAGCATTGAGATAAAAAAATAGTGGTGGTAGATGGCATTCTTGCAGAGTAGGGTCTTGCCTTAATAATAATCTAAGGAGCCTAAGGCAATTACAAGTTGTGAGGAAAGTGGGGTCCGAGCAAGAGATAATTTCATTGAGGAAATGGTAAATAGAGACATACAAATCATGCTCAAAAAAGGTGAGTGCTTCCTCGGGCTTAGTGGCATTTACATTATAGATTTTTGGAAAGTCATATCAGCCATGGACATTTGGATTGAAGTCCATTCCTAACCTTCTAGGATATAGCATGCAAGTGGGAGTATTCCTATCAAAGGGTAGGGTGTTGCAAAATGACATCGAAGTTCTAGGCACCTCCATGATCTTGTTCTCCTAGTAGTCAGGAGCCTTTATTCCCCAAAAGGTAGATTCTTCTCTCTTTCGGTAACTGACTTGTCTCCCAACCTTCTTCCTACATTAATCACCTCTACCACTACCTTGGTTGATAGAACTCTGCTCAATGTAGTGGGGAATTGGAAATTAAAGTCAAAGGATTCACAACCATTCTCCTTTTTCTCCCACACTATGAGTTTTGCATTCCAATCTGCTGGGAAACAATCTTCTCCTAGAGGGATGGGCACTTGTGGGGCCACTACTGGTTGAGATCTCAACCTCCTCCATGACTAGGGTCCAGCATGTTCATTCTCCTCCTTTTGATATGTGCTTTCCTTTTTGTAGTCGTGTCTACCTCTTGTTGTACTTATGGCCATGGAGAGGGAGGCTATGGGACTAACTCCTCATCTTGCTGCCCCATTTGGAAGCTTGGTCCTGCTTCTTCAATTAGCCTTTGCATCTCCTCTCCCTTGTGCTCTTGTGGCTCTCCTTCCTTGGGCCCTAGAGAGTCTGCTTCTTGGACCATCAAGCCTACCCTTAGCAAGTAGCTTCTTTGATCCTGTGGGGGCTGTAGCTAGTTCCTGTTGATTGTGGTTGGATGTGCAGCCATGTCTTAGAGCTCTGCAGGCAATCTTTAACTTTCTCCTTAGTTACTCAATGGCCTCCTCCTCTTTCGATTGTGTGGCATCCAAGAGAGTATTGAGGAAGGCCATTGTTGGGCTTCCAAGCTTATTTGCACAGCCTCTACCCTACTTTCTGCTAATACCTTGTCACCTTCTACAAGGGCTAGTTAGCTCGTTAGGTCTCTTACTCTTCTTTAACTCCTGCCCACCCATTAATTTGCTCTTCTTTTCATCTCTTCCAAGCTTTCATTATGCTTCAAGCTAAGGCCCTTATTCTCTACTCTTGTTCCTTGATTTCTCTTTCTAGTCTCTTCTACTCTTCTAGTTCTACTACCATCCTCTTCTCCAAATTTTCCATGTTCTTCTTATGGGTGGGTGTAGAGATTGGGTTGGTAGGTACTAGGATAGGTGGAATAGGGTCAATCAACAACCCTTGCCCTTGCCTTCCATTATTGGCAATGACATAATTTTTGGCACTTTGGAACTTTTCCTTGGGCCTTCTTCTCTGTGCGGGCTCATGGCAGCCAACTCCTTTCTAGAGGGCTACTCCACTAACATGATGATGGCATTGGCTATGTCTTCTTCTTCTCTCCTTCTAAGCTCCCCAGCTTCTTCATCTACGTTTCTCTTTCTCTCTTCTTTCGCCTTCTTGGATTTCCTTTGGGCCTTGAGGTAGTAAGCTTTTTCTTTCTTCCTTCTCTCTTCTTCCACTTCTCTTTGGGAAGTTTCTTTTTGGACTTTTGGCCCCTCCATGGCTAGACCGTGTTTCCTATTCTTCTTCATTGCCCACATTTCTCTCGATGCACTATTCCTGAACTTGGTGGTGAGGTGATCTGTCTAGTTTCTCATCAACTCCTTCATTGCATTGTGCTTCCCCCAATTCCTCCTTGATGATGGTAGTTAAGACCCCACCAAATCCAATGGTCAAGGCCTTAGATGATGACTTTTTTCTTACATTGGAGGCTGAGGACTCTCCACCCATGGGTCTTCGACCTATAGCTAGTGCCTTTGCTGAGGTCTCGATTATCTTTCTAATGAATCTATTCAAGTTCACTTCATCTAAAGACTTGGCTGCAATGCTTTCTAGCATCAGCACATTGATCATGCTCATCAATACATTGTACATTTGGCTAGAAAACAAGGCATGCACCATATTTGATTGTAGCTAGACTTCTGGGTTGAGGATATCAACTAAGGTGATGCCATCATTAGTGTGGACTAGTACTTTGTCCATTCCCAACATGTTGTACACGTCCCTTTTCAATTGTCTTTCAACTTTGTTGGATAGGCCCAATGCTCTCTCCACCAGCTCCGAGGTCAGCTCAACTTCTACTTGGTGGGTGGCATCTCCTTGCCGCATATTCATGATGCCACTGTTGGAGGGGTTTTAGTCGAAAGGTCATATCTATCGGTGGGGATCTGAGATAGAAAAAAGTATAGAATAGGAGATAGAAGAGAAGAAAAAGAATAGACAAGAGGTACACAAGATAAAGACAAAGTTAAATGAATCAAAGCATTATGTATTGAGATAGAACATGAAATTCCTTGTCTAGCACTACTCATAAGCAATCACCAAGCATTAGATCTCCTGGAGCTCCCTTATAGACCAAAAACGTGCATCAAACAGTAGCTTCTTCTCTACTGCTCAGACCACAAATCTAATGGTTTCATTGGCTTCAAAAGGGGGATAAAACCCTAAGACACACCTGGTCAAAAATCTCCTAGATCACTCCTTCTTCTCCCAGTTTAGAGCAATGTTTGTTGCATGTAAACTGTGCGATCGTGGTGCGTGTGATTTTTCAATCCTTCTTTTTTGCATGAAATCTCCCCAAACTAGCTGAAAAGAGTCACTTGCTTTTTGCATCTCACTCTATTCTAGAAGTTTTCTACAGCTTTTTAGGATATTTACAAAATAAATAATATCCTAAATATAAAAAATAGGCTAAAATTATTTAAAAATCTAGTATTTTTGAACCATCCATACTATGGACATTGACACTAATGACTAATATGGCATTGACTCTCTAGATAAATAAGAAAGCCGGGTGACGTTGCACTCTGGAGTTTTTCACACTATGTTTGTGTGGCAATACGACATCCACCCCTCTAAATTTGTACATCCTCCTCATCCCCTACAACCATATCCTTTGCTTCTTCATCTTCCATATTTTCCTACCTAGCCCTTGTATCCTGGCCACTATTTTCTTCCAATTCTAGCAACTCATAAGTAGTAGATTCCCACCTCTTGAATATTTTGATTCTTTTCCTTGCTAGTGGAAGTTTAATGCATGTCCCATCCAGCTCATTTAATGCATAAGCAACATTATCAAATACATGTCTTACCACATAGGGTTCAAACCATCTTTTGGAAACTTTACACATGGCACTATGCTAGTTGTCTAAACTGCTATCATAAACCAATACACAATCCCCATCTTATATGGTTCTTTGTCTCAATCTATGTCTTTTGTCAAACCGTTTCTTGTTTTGTATCCTTGTTGTCCTTAGCTTTGCAATTGCTGCCTCTATGGCTTCTGACTTTCTTTCCAATTGTCTAACACGTAAGGCCAACGACTCTCAATTCAACTCCTCTTCCCAAGGTAGCAAGTCCATGTGACTATCATCTCTTCTATCAACATGATAGGTTCTTGACCATACATCAATTCAATAGGCATATATCCTATAATAGCACTATGAGTTGTTCTGTTAACCCACAAAGCATAAGGGAGAAATTGTGACCACTTTTTTACCTTCTCTCCATATGCTTTTGCCAATGTCGTCACAATAGGTGAATGACCTCTCTCACTTTTGCCATTTCCTTCATGGTTACAAGCTAATGTTAAAGAAAGCTTTATCCCCAACTGTGCAAAGAAATTATAAGCTTCATCTACATCTAGTTTTCACACCTATCTACTGTAATTTTTTCTACACAATCATACCAACAAAAGATCTCTTATAAGAGAAAAGTACACACTACATTTGTTATCTTAGCACGTAGAGCTCTCTCTTTCCACTTGATTAGTCAAGTCTTCATGGGAAAGTATAAGATATCTCATTTTTCAAAGACCTATAGGGATCATGATTAAATCCACCACCCACTGAAAATGAAGAGACAAGGGATATGTAGGCTGCAATCCAATCCATCCCGATGTCTCACAGATGAATAAATTTGACATGTAATACGTGTTTCCACAAAATGAGCAACATCCTTATACATACCCTACCACCGATATCTTTCTTTGATCTTTGCAAAAGTACCCCAAACACCTCTATGACCAGCCCAACGCTTCATGAAATTCTTGCATAACATTTACTTGTGAAGCTTTGTCACCCAAAACTTGCAATGGCATACCTTATTTCTTTTTAGCATGTTTCCACAAGTATCCACCTTTTAAGAAAAACCCATAGTCTTTCCTATTGATCTTCTTAAACTCCTCATTCGACCACTTGTCTCTCTTTGTTAATGTACTGAGATATTGACCAATTCTCAAGTGCTCCCCTGTATATTTGTCTTCCAAAAACACTTCTACATAATATACAAAACATCTGAAGTGACTTCTCTTTGTTGTCCAAGCTTCTATTAGTATTGTAGCAACTCCTTGCATTGCTAAATTCACTCTTACAAAGGCAAAAAGTGGAATCTCTGCAAGGACGATACATCATTTTCAGTCGCAAAAAATTCATCTTCTTTCTCTTCATCCATCATCCCATCTTCATTCTCATAGCGTGCCCCAGATAATATGTCTGCCACCACTCGTTATCCCTTCCTGCAATATGATGAAACTCAGGGTTCAAAGATTTTATGTATGCAATCCATCTGAACATCGCAATGTTCAGGGTAGCATAACTAGTAATCATACCCAATACCAGCAAACAATTAGTTTCAATGACTACATGAGTACCCATAAAATACTCCTTATCACATTTAAGGGCTGTCATAGTTCCCCATAATTCTCTTTTTACTTGTGGATACATTCGCTGTCGTTGAGTCAATACTTTAGCATCAAAGGGAATTGTATATCTTTGCCCTTCCTCATCATCTTGCGCGATTCCCCATCCAATCCTGATTATTGGGCTTGTATCAACAATAATAATGATAGGCTTTCCACGTGAATAATCAATATTTCTCAATGTAGGAGCTGATTTCAAGAGGTTCTTCAATTTCTTCATTGCTTTCTGATGCGTTCTTTCCCAATGAAATCTTTGACCTTTCCTTAAGAGCTAATATAGAGCATCAGCTACATGTGCAAAGTGAGGAATCCATATCAAATAGAACACACATGCACCCAAGAATATACGCACCTCTGATACATTTGTGCATACATATTGCATTCTATCAATCCCATCTATTTTTGCTGGTGATGGTCTTTGCCCATAGGGCCCACACATATGCTCAACAATCAAAACCACTTCAACTCCAAAAACAGACTTTTTTCTAGAAAGAGTTAAATGCACCTCTTCCAGGGATGTCAAAATCCTTTTACAATCCACAATATGGTCTACAACAAACTGTTTGCACCCATAAGCATCCATTTCTTCATTCTTTTCATCCACTGCACACCCTTTAATTGGAACATCTTCCAAGAAGGGCATTGTTACATCCATACTAACCCCAAGGGAGTATTCATGGTTGTAATATCACTGCTCCCAATTATTGATAGCCTCCAATTTTGTCATCAAAAAGGCTAAAAGCATGGGGCTCTACATCGACAAGTTATTCACTTTATCAAAAATGTTTGTGATATTGTATCTAAGTTGTACTTCATTGATATATATTATTACCATTGTAAATGCTTGGCTTGGAGTTATAAAAGCCATTGCATATGTTCTTTTATTTTAAAACCTTAGGAATCTTGCCTAGAATACATGCAGCACATAAGGGCTTCAACCTTTGCTTTTGTATGGTCAAAATATATTTGATTTAATAAAGGTTCAAAAGGGTGCAATTGGGGTTCTTGGGAAAAAGTGGTTGAGGAGGTTGGAGCACGGCAGATTGTGGTGCCTCTTTAACTTCTCTCTTCCCTCTTTACCAAAGTCTCTTTGTCCATCCTTCTTCTTGCTCTTCCTTTGTGCTGCAACTATGGATCTTGAGTGTGTAGAGGAAGAGGAGGAGCCTCTTGATCTTGTTTCTTGATTGGTGAGGGTGTGTCTTGAGTCTTTTGTGTGTATGTATTCATGGCAAGAGAGGTTGTTTGCAGGTTTCATGGTGAGGAGCAAAGTCCAAGCATATACTTTGCTGCTTGGTACCCTGGTTTTATGCGTGTTTGCCCCAGTAAAGATCACACAAAGAATAGATCACTTTGCCTGCAAAAGACTCTGCAAATTCATCAATCATAGGACACCCACATTTCTTATGTGCCGTTGTAGGTGTTGTATGGCCTCGATTTCTTCATTCACTCACGGTTACCATTCTGCTTCTAAATCTTCCTTAGCTTGTAGCTGCTCCTTCAACTCTCGTGAACTTCCCTTTGGGCCATGGCTATTTGGCGTGTTTTCTCCAACTGGGATGAAGCCATGGCCTCTTTTTCTGCTTCAAGCTCTACTACTATGATTTTCTTCTCCTCCTTGGCTTTCTCTAATTGAGAGAGGAGCTCCTTGACATACTCATCATATTCTTCGGATAGCCTCTCTGTTGTGGGGATGGAGGTTGGGGAGCCTGCCACCTTTTGCCTCTTAGGGTCTTGCCTCGACTCAGCTTCTACCACAGCTAGCCTTTTGGTTCCTACCAAGGATCTTGCCACCTTTTGCCTCTTAGGGTCTTACCTCGACTCGGCATCTACCCGCAGTTGGCCTTTTGGTCCCTTGGTTCCTTCTCCTGCTCCTTGACTCACTTCTTTATTCACAAATTATTGGACCTAAGCCATTAAATTTGTGGCATCCACCTCGGTCATAGAACTAGGAGTGGAGATGGTGGTGGTGGTGGCGGGTGTCAGGAGAGTGGGAATGGGGGTGATTGGGGCCTTGCCCTTGTCTTCTTGCACTACAGGTGGCATGAACTCTGGTACATGGGTACTTGAGCTCAACCCTTCATTTCTGATTGGGCTTGCAAGTTTTGGCTCATCCTTCCTAGACTATTGCTCAATGGACCTCCCATGGTGAGGGCCATGTCTTCCTACTCTTTTTTCCTCAACTCCTCTTCCTCCTCTTCCCACTTTCTCCTTCTTTCCTCCTCGGCCTTTTTGGACTCCCTATGGGCCTTCTGCAAGTCCACCTTGTCTTGTTTTCTCCTCTCCTCTTCCTACTTTCTTAGTGTGATTTTCTTCTTTATCTTCTTAGCCTTCCCCTGGCTAGTCTACTCCTCTTGTTCCATGTCTTTCTTCTTTCTCACTTAGTGTCCTCTCACTAGACTATGCCTCCTGTTCTTGGTGAGGTGGCAACCTACTTGGCATTTCATCTACTCCTCCTGCATCTTCTTGCCCTTGTCCCAAGGCTTCCTTGATGATCATTGTGAGGACCCCATTGAATCCGATGGTTGCAGCCTTTGAAGATGAAGCTTTTCTTTTAGCCTTGGTGGGGCAGGAGATTCTCCTCCAGCAGGCTATCCTCCCATTATCAAATATTTTGTTGAGGTCTCAATGGTCTTCCTCACAAAACTATTGCGATTCACCTCATCCAACGACCTTGCTGTGATGCTCTCTAGCAAGGGGACGTTGATACAACTCATGTTGGTGTTGTACCTCTGATTAGAGAACATCGCATGTACAATCTTGGCTTGGAGTTGGACTTCGAGATCTAGGATATCCGCCAAGCTGATGCCGTTATTGATGTGGAACTTTACCTTGTCCATTCCTAGCAAGGTATATACATCCCTCTTTGGCTTCCTCTCTACTTTATTTTCCAAACCCAACGCCTTTTCCACCAGCTCCGGGATCAACTCAATCTGCACTTGACAAGTTCCCTCTCCCTCATGCACAGTTACGGTGTCGTGGTTCATGTAGAAAGTCCTCAGGAACTCTGCATAGTGGAAGTAGTCCACCCCTTGGCTTACTACTTCCACATATTTCTACAGATTGCATTTCTCGATGATCTGCCTCACAACCCGCTCTTCAATGGCCACGTCTTCTAGGTTGAGAACTTGTGTTAAGATTCAAAGACAGAGATAAGAGTGAAGAGACAACAATCAGAGCCGAGTGCTCTCTCTTCTTCCATTATTTCATAGACTACTAACATAACATAAGTGTATACAATAGTACTAAGGTCCGTAGGACCATTCACACTGGGTCTAAGACCACCGACTTATTTAATGTCCCACACTTGTTGATACAACTGGACATAGCTAATGTCGGTCATACATACTGACAGGAGAGTAGCTTGATATTCTAACAACTTGAATTGGTTGAAGGCTCATTTTTCCACTGAGAGTCCATATTTTGCTTGTTCTTCTTTTGAAAAAGGCAATTTGCTAGCCTTTTCTTGGCCTACCATGATGGGTGCTTGTCATGAAGCCATATTCACCATTAGTATTTTTCAGAATAATTATAAGCAATAGGAACCGACTACATACATGGTGAATTGAAATGCTTTGAGTGTAGAAGTAGACTTTGTTTTTTTAGTCTATTGATTTCAAATTTTATTGATATTTTTCTCAAATACAAGTTGTTGCATCCTACCCTTGCAATGTGTGCTTTTCTTTTATTGTTTTCCTTATGTGTTTGGTTCGATTCACCTTACCCCCTCCCCCTTGAAATGAGAAGAATCCTTCCTAGGATTAAAGGGTTAGAGGATGAAGGGTCTTCAACACATAATCTTAGTGTTTTACTTGTGCATGGGCCAAGTGTAGAAATTTGAATTATATTCTAAATTAGCATAGCTATCCATATCGAAAGGACAGATGCCTACATGCATAATGTAAGTGAGGACATCAAGCAAGAAGTCATTGGAGTCTACTCGGCTAGCAACATGTAACTCCTCCTTAGTGAGGATGCAATCTAAATAAGGATGTCCCTTAATGTGTTCTTCGGGGGGTTGACTACAGAGGGTAGCCAACACCCTATATGAAGCTGGAGCTACATAGGTTGCGTTGTATTTTGATGCCTTGATTGCACGGCGTTGCTCAGTGTTGGTCACTAATTGGCATCCCTCTAGCTCCCATTGCAGTCATAGAGTGTACCATTTTTTCAAGAAAGGAGAGTTGTTGGCTGCAAGCTGTTTCAAGTCTTCTATTTCTTGATCGTTGGCACAAGCTGCACGCTTGTCATATGTAGTGATGAGGTGTTGTCACTGTTGCAGTTGTTTGCGAAAGACCTTAGTGGCAATCAGCTCTGTAGCTGCTTCTAAAGCTTTGACAAACATGAATTCCAATTCTTCCCAAGAACAAGGGAGTGTCCGTATTTCCATTTCCAAAGGTTCATCCAAGAGCCCCAAGTCTAAGTGGTCATAGATTTTAGCAAGTGACATGAAAGTTGCGTCCAAGCATCTAAGGCAAACAACCAAGTCATCCCCTGTATTTTTAGCTAAGTCTACGGCCAAATTAGTTAGAATTGATCACCGCTCATAAGAGGGTCTAAGCCCGGTAGGTAGTTGAGGTTTGACAGCACAAGAGAGTTCAGTAGTTAATGGTCACAAGTTGGTTTTCTCCTTAGGTTGTAGCTTGGCCACATGTTTGATTGGTTGGGTTTTAGTTGCCGTTGTTGTGCTACTAGATGTGTCTGATATTGGAGGGGTATCACCAGTGTGAGATTTGAGAGTCTTATTAGTGGTGGGCTACAATTTTGGACGATAGATTGGTTTACTAAACTAGGGTTTAGTGGTTCTATGGACTTGGTGGCTTGCTTCTCTTGTGGTCTGAGTGTCTCCAACTCACAGTTTTGTGTGGCCAAGCATAAGGGTTGCATTTTAGTAGCAATTTTGGTTGTTTTGGCTTTAGGTAGCCAAATCCATGGATTACCCTCATAGTAGACTTGCACTTGCAACAAGATTTTGGGGACCCATTGCGGTTTGATCGTGCATCGTTGTTTACAGTTTTGTTTTGGCTTCCTAGGTTTCGAGTGTGGGCCCTTAGAGTTGCAAGGGTGTGGGTGTCTACTGAGAGGGGCAGTCCTTTAATGCTTAGGTACCCATTTGAACTAGGGTTTCTCTATTATAGTGTTGGGTTCAGCGGGTTGCCGACTGTGAGCCCTCCTTAGGCTTGACAGTGGGGTCTTCTACCAGTGGTTTTGCAGACTTGGAAAGAGTCACACTGCCCTTGCTGCAAGATGCAACTATTCGAATGTCACCTATGGCTAGTTGGATACGTTGTGATTCGTAGTCAACAATACAACGAGCTTGCTTCTTGAAGGTTCGTCCTAACAACGATTCTGTGCCTGCACTCTTAATGTTGGGCAACACATAGAATATTATCGGCATGCTTTCAGACTCGATAGAAACTACAAGCTTGCACTTTCCCAAAAGTTTGTAGGGTTGGCGTCCTTCATAAGGGTTGAGCTTAACATTAGTGGGTTGCAACTGCGGTTTACCAATTTGGGTCCAATGGTCATGGGTTAAGACATTAAAATCAACTCCCTCATGGATCAATGCATTGATGGTGCATGTGTGCTTAGCAGTGACCGTCATTCTTAGGTAAGCTGGTGCTACTACTTCCTCATCCTCACGTCCATCTCAATGATAGTGGCTACTCGTACGTGGATAGGGGGTGCTAACATCAGGGGCTCGTGTAATGGATGCGTGGGAGGGAAGTACTTCTTTATGTGGTTGCCATTGAAGAAGCTTATGCCCTTATCTTCTAGGGTTTTGAGTTCTACGTTGCGAGTTCGGTTGATGGTTCGGACCTTAAAAGGTCTTAACCCTCGAAACTTTAGCTTTTTCTTATGTCCTTTGAGACTGAGTACAGTAGTACTAAGTCATCCTATTCAAATTTGTGCTGCTTGACATGCTTGTCAAAACAATGTTTGTGTCTTGCCTTTTCACATATTAGCGTATGGGTGGCTAGAAGCCAGGTTTCTAATAGGCGTTCAAGTTCAATCAAGTGTTCTATCCATGTCTCCTTCTCATTCCATCTTGCTTGAAGGGCTATCCTGAGAATTGGTATCAAGAATTCCAGGGGAAGGATTGCCTCTGTACCATATGTCAGTCTAAAGGGGGTTGACCTACAACTGTCTTGTAAGCCATGTTGTAGGCCCACAAGGTCGCCATCAACTTGTTATCCCAATCACTACGTGAAGCAGATATGACTTTGGTCAAGATGTTTATCAAGATTCTATTTGTGGATTTGGCTTGACCGTCCGCTTGAGGGTAGTAGGGCAAGGATTTTTGATGGATGATTAGAAAGGAGGACAAGAGGTGAGCTATCTCTTTGTTGATGAAGTGTGTGCCTTGGTCGCTAACTAGTTTGATGGGGCAGCCGAATCGTGAGATCACTTGCTCCCATAGGAACTTAGCAGTGGTCCTAGCGTCAATCTTTCTTGTAGCTTGTGCTTCTGCCCATTTTGTTAGATAATTGGTGGCCACAATGATGCATTTGGCTTGTGAATATTGTGCCGCAGGACTAATGGGTCTGATGAAGTCAATCCTCCATTTCTCAAAGGGTTGTTGTGTGATAATTGGGCTTAGCTCCATGTGATCCTTACAAATCGAAACTTTAGTCTGTTGGCACTCATCACAATGCTTCACAAATTGTGTCGCATCTCAAAAGAGGGTAGGCCACCACAGCTAGGGTTGCAGCACTTTGCGGGCTATTGCAAATCCATTGAAATGTCCTCCTATGATTTTGCCATGTGCCTCTGTCAGTACATCATGCATCTCATGCTCACACATGCATCTGCGCAGTAACCCATCTTGCCCCAGCCTGTAAAGTTGGCATGCTATCAACTAATATGGTTGGATCTTCAGGATGAGCTACCTAAGTCAAGCTTTTTCTATTGGTCGTTTTGGCAATTCGTGCTCAAGCACTTGAACTATGTCATCTACCCAATATGGCATCATGTTAGCTCTCTAAACAAATCTTTTTCACTGGATAAGCGGAATAGATGCGTGTTCGGCAGTTCATCCACAATGCCTTGTTCAACCACTTCTTCCATGGGGATACGAGATAGATGGTTGGCCATGTAATGTTGCTTCCCTTTACACACCACCACGAAGAAGTCAAACTCCAAAAGTAAAAGAAGCCATCTAACGATGCATCTGTAGCGCATAGTTTGTTAACAAGATACAATAAGGCTTGATGGTAAACAAAGAAAGTAAAAGGGTAGCCAAAAGATAATGTTGAAATTTCTTTACAGAAAACACCATGGCGAAGCCCTCTCTCTCCGTTGTCAAGTAATTTATTTCAGTCTCAGTGAGTTGTTTGCTAGCAAATCTCACTGGGTAATCTAGGTCGTGTTCACTAGGTTGGCACAACATAGCTCCTACAACAAATTTTGAAGTGTCGATGTGCACATGAAATGGGAGTGTCCAATCTGGGGCTTGTAGAATTGGTGCTACGGTTAGAGCATTTTTCAGTTCCTCATATGCACTTTGGTATTCCTCAGTCCATTTGAATATGATCAAAAAGTTGTATAGAGGTCAATCAATGCATATTTCAATACAAACCATCGATAATACCTTGTGTGTCCTAAGAAGCACTGAACACCCTTGAAATCAATTGGGGGGTGGAAGATCGACAATGACCCTAATCTTTGAGACATCTGTGGCAATGCCATTCTTCGACACATGTGTCCTAAGATACACCCATGCTTCACCCAAAATTGACACTTCAAGGGGTTCAATGAGAGATAGTATAGCTGACACCGTTCAAAGACCGTATCTAAGTATTCTTGCCAAGTAGAGTGAATACACAAGTCGTCCATGAAGACCTCTAACTCTTCCTCAGCATGTCTTTGAATATTGTACACATTAGTTGTTGGAAGTGGTTGGCGCATTAGTCAACCCAAAAGGCATGACTATGTAGGCAAAGATGCCCTATTCAATGGCAAATGCGGCTTTATGCCTATCGTTAGGATGCACTTGCACCTGATTGTATCCAAAGAAGCTATCTAGGAAAGTGTAGGCCTCTTTGTCATCCACTCTCTCTGATGCCATGAAGCATATTTCACTGTGGATTTTGTAAATCTATTTATTTTTCGGGCTCGTATACAAGGAGGATTCCTTGTGCGAGAAGTTGATGGGGATGCCTATCCTTTTTGGGTGTTAGATTAATTTAATGTGCACGTGGGCGATTCCATAGCGGGTGATTTTGTAAAATACATATTAAATTAATGGATGTTTACGAGTTTAGAGTGTGCACATAAATTAAATTAAGGTTAGGATAGAGTTCCAACCTATTTAATTATTTTATAGCTAAAGACTGCTAGGTATTCACTTTTATTGGGTTTTATTTAATTATTTTCTAACAATTGTAAATGCTTCAATTAATGTGTAGAGCAACTTTTGGTGGCATTTGGTAGCATTGGGCGATGGCATGAATCCAAACACCTAGAAGAATTACTATTTTTGATAGGTGTGCACCTTATCACTAAAGGCATGGTGCCAATATTTATTCAAGCACGCTTATTTATTAAAGCGCTTGACAAAATATTTATTATCTTATATGCACATATGTGCTCGATTAAATAGTTTATTATTTGATATTTGTATTTGGGCACAACCTAGCTTTTGAACGCCAAATGCCCTACTTTATATTTGGGCAAACACAAACACAAAAGCAAAAGCATGCTATTTGTAAAGTGGGCTATTTTTTTAGCTTGAAGATAAATAAATCTATAAATAAATGCCTTGTGAAGCGCTCACGAAAGGCATGGGGAGAGGTTGCACCCAATTTGTCTCTTTTGTCTCATATCGTGCTTTTTTTTTTGCTTTGTACTTAAAATTATGAAGGTTTGTAGAGTTCTTTGTTCTTGGGGACCTTTCGGCTTTCAGTATGCACGCATCTAACATCCGATCTGTGCACCAATGGTATCAGACTGGAGCTCAGATCAAGAGCTTCCAGTTGCTTGCCATCTCGCACGAAGGCGAAGCTCCCAGAACGAACTGGATCTATAGGTTGTCTTGCGACGAATTGACAACACATGCATGTTCTTGGCGGTGAAGAACTCCCTACTATACCGTCTGATCATGAAGGACCACATGCAGGAGGTGGATGGCCACTTGGGAAGTCTCTTTTACTAGTGTTTTTTTTAGAGAGGAGATATAGAAAGCAATTTAAGTTAATGGAAATTCTAAGCTTTATGTTTAAGCTTAGAGAGCTTAAGCTCTAGACTCCTCACACTAGTACTTCACCATGTACTCATTGATGTTGACTCCAACAAACACATGCCATGGGCCTGCATTGATTCAAATAAATTACTTAAGCTTTTTTAAAAAATCTTTAATCTATTAAGCTTAACTTAAGCTTAAAGCTTAACTACCAATATTTTACATAACAATTGTTCATATTGTGGTATTCTTGAATTGGTTTTGAAGCTTCAGTAAGCCCTTGTTCCCACTTGCAACTTGACTGAACGAATTTATAGCAAGTAGGCTATCATGTGCATTCTATACGGAAGACTATTTTTCCTGGAAGAAAACTGTTTTCAATTGCCATAGCCGAGAAAAGCAAGATTTTCAAAGAAAAAGCATATTACTAAATAAACCTATGTTCATGGTGGTCTCATTCACATGTGACTAGATGACGAGCGACGAATCTTCAATCAAGTCTAGGATGTCAGATCATAACATGGATGATTTTGTGGGTGAAGGCGATTTTCTAGAACCGACTATGGAACAGAAATTGGATCTACTCATGATGTAACTTCAAGAAGAGTGAAGGGAACATCAAAACTTGCAAGCACAATTGGCTGCTGTTCTTGGCTGCAGTTCAACAATCCACTGTCGAGCCAGAAAAAGCACAACTTGAAGATGTCATTTGATGTACTATTGATGCGATGCTCGATGCATAGGCTCTTAGGAAAGAGGCCAAGATAAGTAAAAGAAAATTTAAATTCCTCACTTTTAATGGGCAACATGACGGAAAAATCATTCTTTCTTTAATTAGTCAGTTTGACGACTATTTTCATGAAGAGCAATATGCTGGAAAAGACAAACTTAAATGTGCCACTAATAACCATTTAGTAGACAGAGTATCATTATGGTGGATTATTGTCTGCAAGAGTGTTGATTGTCCCTCTACTTGGGAAGCCTTTCAAAGGAAATTCTTGTAGAATTTCCTTCCGCCTCAATTCCATGAGAAAGCCATCAAACAGTGGGATCTTCTACAACAAAGAGATCGTGAATCCATCCTGCAATACACTGAGCATTTCTGAAGTGCCTTACTTCAACTTCAAATGCTTGAAGATATTTGTGAGGCGACCCACAAGCGCAAGTACATGTCTGGTTTGCTTGGTCACTTCTATGCAGAAGTGAATATGTTCAAGCCATAGACTTTGGAGGATGCAATTTCTTTAGCGCATTATGTGGAGGATAAAATTCGTGGACGAGAAAAGTGACCACAATCATTTTTGGTTAATGGCAACTTTGGTACAAATCAATTCAATTCTAATATCCAAAAATTCAATCAAAATTGCTTTGCTCCTTCTTCTTTCTGTAAACCCTGGGCTCAATCTCATGCTTTACCATCAATTGCTAATTCAAACCCTAAGCCTTTCTTCTATAGCAAAATCCCAATATACCCAAACTTCCAGCCCTTACCAACAGTGTCTCCAAAGCAAAGCTTATGGTTTGCTACAAGTGTCATCAGTTTGGACACTTAGCAGCGAACTATCAGTCCAAGAAGCAAGCTGTTCAAATCAATCACTTGGGAGAAAATGATGAAGAGGACCATGAAGATATGCTAGACTTCACTGAAGATGATGATGATATCAGCGATGCTTTACCAGGTATGCCAAATCCTTATTTTTTATTAATAATAAAATGTTTTGTACATAGTCAAGAAAAGATTGTTTTGCATGATGATGGAAACACACATGATTTTATTTCCACAAAGTTGGTAAAAGAATTGAATTTATCTACTGTTCCAACTCATTATCGCATAAAGCTTGCATTCTTAGTCACTAGATACAATGGTACACAAGAAGTGAATGATTTAGAGATTAAAATTAGTGATTATGTTGAGCACAGAAATTTCTTGGTTATGCCTTTGCAAGCTAGTGATATTATTTTAGAAATGCCATGGCGACACAAATATAATCTTGACATAGACTATTCCACACATTCTATGAAAATTCCCTTTAATGGAAACCAAATCACATTACATGGATTGCAGGCCCTTGACAATTTTCCACTACTTAGTCACACACAGGCTAAACATGCATTGAGAAAAGGTAGTAAATCATATTTAGTATGGGTGAATGAAATTGAAGCTAAGGAAAATAAGATGCATACTAGGTATGCACAATTTCTTTCATAATTTAAAGATTGTTTTGCTGATAATTTACCACCTACACATCCTGAAGACCATAAAATAGATTTAATCCCAGGTTCTCAACCACAATGTAAAGCACCTTATAGGCACAATCAGATTGAACAAAAAGAAATCCAAACACAAGTTGAGGAACTGTTGAACCAAGGACTCATTAGGTCCATTAGTTCTCCTTTTCGTGCATGTGTCCTATTAGTTAAGAAGAAAAATAATACCTATAGGATGTGCATTGACTATCATGCCCTAAACAAAATCACTGTTAAGAATAGATATTCGATCCCTAGGATAGACGACCTCATGGATAAACTTCAAGGGGCCATTGTTTTTAGCAAGATAGATCTCAAGTCTGGATATCATTAAGTACCCATGGATACACCTGACATTTTTAAGACTACATTTAGAGCTCAGTTTGACCAAGGCACCAGCTACATCCAATCATATGATGAATCGTATATTTTTGAAGTATCAAAATTGTGTGATTGTTTTCTTTGATGATATTTTGATTTTCACTAAGGATAATAATGAGCATTGTGAATATCTATATTTAGTTTTCAAATTGTTGAAAGAGAATCAATTGTATGCTAACCCTGACAAGAGTGAAGTTTTCCAAATTTAGATTGAATACTTAGGTTGCATTCACTATAAGATATAAGCCTTATATCGACATTAAAAGCGACAAAAATGTAAATAACAAAATTTTTCCCCATCGTCGCAAAAAGCGTCGTTATTGGCGATGCCATAGAACAATCGTTATCAACATCGCTATTGACGCTAATAATGACGCAAATAATGATGCGTACAGGTAAATTTGCGATGCTAATAGCGACGGTAACATGAATTTTTTTGTGTGGCAATGTGTGCTTTATTTGGGCTATACAAAATAGTTTCTGCACTGCGTACAATGCTCGTGTAAACAAAAACAAAGTGTACTTAAATCATAACACTGATACATGAAATAAATACATGATCGCATAATGAAAGCGACTGGTACAATCATGACAAGATATCACTACTACATAGAAAATGTCTACACAGATCAGGCGACCAAAAAAGAAGGGTGTGTGAGCTCCAGGGATCCAAGGGCGAGCTACATATCCTCACCATCCGAAAGCTCATCCCGCCCACAAAGGAGCATTGAATGGACTCTGCAAAAAAAGAAACAACTACACATCAATCCACCATACAATAATGCATTCTAATTAAACATGGTAACTACGGACAAGAAAGATGAGTGACTTACAGGGCCGCTGCATCTATACAATCGGTTGATCAATGGAGTGAGACCGTGCCTCTCTGCATATCGAGTCTCAAGGCCGGTCGGATCGCGATTTGTAATGGAGTGTTGCAAAGAAAATAAAATAATGATTGTTAGAAACATGATTATCAGTACAAAGGATATTGCAAAAAAACAGCAAGCAAAACAAAAGAAAAACTTAAAAAGTACTCTAGATATGTCCTGTGGTGGCCGCCACTCCCAAGATGATGGACCACTCCGACCTCTATTCGTGCCCTCGCCGCCTCACGCTGTTGACTCCAACGTCTTGGAGAATCTGTAGCCTCCTCCCTTAGTCGGCGCCAGTCGTCCACGTCTAGCCACTCAGGCTTTGCAGTCCCACTCTTGAGTGCCTTGCGTGTGTCCAATCGTCTGTGTGATATATATGTAGGCATGTAGTCCATCATCCAGCCCGTAGAAAATCTATCTGCTGTGGCTGGAATCGGAAACTCCTCATGCAAGGATGCTACTATGTAGTCCTTTCTCCCCTCCGGTATGTTTTTCCAATGATCTAAGACGTGCCGAAAAACTTGTTGGCACAACTCTCTCATGCGAGCCATCACCCTCCTCTCCTCATGATTCATGCTAATGGCTCCTGACTTATCATTGACAAGATAGGCATATCCATCTAGGGTATGCCTAAGATGGGTCCTCTCCCACCTGTGCCCACACTCTTAGGCATATCTAGGAGATCTCTATACATCCGATGTACTGATCGGGGTAGTATCTATCGGTGTAGCACCCATAGGGGTGCCACCTAAAGACGACTGAGCAAAATCCGGAGTAATTGGAGTAGACGTCCCCACAGGTGTGACAAATCCTGGAGGTGACGCAACTCCAGCAGAACGACAAGACGGAGACATTGCATCCGTGCGTCCACAGCAACCACCTAAGCCATGCTCCCCCTAGAACCGCCACGAGAGCGAGGAGTCATACCTATATCCCATGCTGACCATGGGCTCACTGCCTCTATATCTCTACAGTATCCCCCTGACCCTGAAGCACTCCCTCCCTCTGGCCCATGTCTGGAGCATCGACCTTGTCTGCTCGAAGTTGAAGCATCTGATCGTGCCAAAGTAGATCTATTAGAGCGGCCTGACGATGTTCGAGATAGCTCCTGGTCCGCCATGTCTCTGAATCTCACCATCTGATCTGGAGACATGCATGTGAAGATATCTTGCAACTCCTCATCGCTCATCCCTCGACTCATCCTAAAAAGGTCACCTACACAGACAAAAAATGATGTTAGTATAATCAATTTAAATCATGCAAAGCACGGTACTATAAATCTTAAAAAAATGATCTCACTTAAAATGCATATCTTAGGTATCCTTATAAGCGATTAGTCAACAAATTGAGTAAGTGGATGCTCCAAGTATGAAGTATCCTATGGTCCCATGTCAATCTCTTGACACAACTCTGTATACACTGGAAGGTCGATAGACATGTCACCACAAAATGATGAGTCCACCTCGTTCTCAGAGAATTCTTGGACTCCTGTATTTCCATCATTATTAGCTGATGCTAGCTCCTCTACATGCTCCAAGCTTTTGGTGGCCTCCACCCCTTGCAATATCGACCCCTCTATTTGTATATTGTCCTCATCTATGCTCAGAACATTGCTTTGATCATATACTCTCGCACTTCGGGGAGCTGAAGGTATAACATACCACCATTGAGGTTGTCCAAGGTTTGGATAGAAGATTACATGTTCACAAATATGTATAAGAGAGATTAAACTATTGTGACATGTACCATGTCATAATACAATTAACAAAAAAATGAGTTCATGCATTTGTTCACAATGGGCAGGCAACACAAAGGTGTCACGCAAATCTCGTGACCTTCAGGAGTCTAACTGTGGCCCACACAATGGATATGCATGATAACTTGAGGTAACCAAACCTGTTTCAATACCTCTATCCACTGAACACAAACTTGAACGAGATAAAATATAGATATTACCAATAAGAACGAAAGCCTATTTACCTGAGCACTCTCCGAATCCCGGAAAGCCATGCATCGTCCACATGAGAATGGCTCAAACATTGGCGGACCGTCGACCATCGCGCTTGTTCATATCTTGCATGGTGACCCCCTCCTCCCACAAAATCTTAAGCTCATCAAATAATGGACGAAGATATACGTCTATATTTTTGACTTTGTAGCGGGCGAGGATGAGTAAGCTAAGGATGAGATGTCCTTTCTTCCTAGAAAGCCATGGAGGGATATTATAGTTGATAAGGACTATAGGCCACACAATGTAAGAAGTTGAGTGCAGATCGAATGGGTTCACGCCATCCATTGCAAGACCGAGCCGAAGATTCCTTGGCTCTTGAGCAAAGTCTGGGAAGGTAGAGTCAATGTGGCTCCATGAGCGTGAATCCACCGATATTCGTTGAACTCCATCTATGGACCTATTCTACGCATGCCAAGTTGTCAAGCTTGCCATGCCCGACATAGAAACATGTGGTTTATGCGGGGGATAAGTGAAAAGTGTCTAAGAACTTTTTGAGGGATGGTTTTCCCTTGCAAGTCCTGTCGATACCTGTGAGCACCACACTTTGGACATGTCTCCATAGTCTCGCATTCTCCTCGAAATAGTATACAATTGTTGATACATGCATGGATGCTATTGTAGTCCATGTTCAATAGACAATCGACATTTTCGTCTAATTGCCAGCTTGCATTAAGAGCAAGGACATGGGACACGCTGATTAAGATACGCCTCGCAATCTTGAACAACAAGACCTTCA
The DNA here is from genome assembly GCF_053477565.2 of Lygodium microphyllum. NCBI lineage: Eukaryota > Viridiplantae > Streptophyta > Polypodiopsida > Schizaeales > Lygodiaceae > Lygodium > Lygodium microphyllum. Next base: position 118,086,151 of record NC_141145.1, read on the forward strand.
TCATTTTCCATTTTGTCTACGTTATGACAAACAATTTGTTTTTGTTATCATTCTTTTTTTCTTTCTTAAATTGTTTGAGAAGGGATTTCTTCTCTTGTAACTCAGCAAATATTAACGTATGTAAAGTCTCCACCCACTCACCCACAGATTAACATATATATGTCGGAGTGTTTCTCGTCTCGTGGTGTTGCACCGAGCCTCGCCACCACTCTCTCTTTTTTTTAAATCCATTCACTATCTCCTCTCCTTCCATCTTTCTCTCTTTTTCTATTTCTTTATTATGATGTATGTTTCTTCCCTCTCTCTCATTCCTTCTTCTTTTTTCTCTTCCTCCCCCTCTCATTTTCTTTAATGATCACAGCTATAACTACAATGAAGACCACGACCATGACTACGACTATCATGACCACGACCACGACCACGACCACGATGACCACGACCATGACTACGACCATGACCACGACCATGACCACGACCACGACCATGACTACGTATCACGACTACTACCACGACTACGACCACCACATCTACCACTACCACTACCACTACCACTACCACAACTACGGCCACTATAATAAACAAGAAAAGAAGAAGAAGAAGAAAAAAAAACAACAACAACTACTACTACAATAAACAAGGAAAGAAGAAAAAACTACTACTACTACCAAAAACAAGAAAACTAAACAACAATAAACAAGAAAATAAAAAGAAAAAAACTACTACTACTACAATAACAAACAACAACAATTCATTTCATTTTCTCTCTTCCTCTCCCTCTCACATTTTCTCTCCCTCCCTCACCCTCTCCCTCTCTTTCTCTCTTTCCCTATCAGGTTTAATGTTTTTTCTCTCATTTTCTCTCTCCTCTCCCTCTCTCATTTCCTTTTCCCTCTTTCTCTCCCTCTCTTTCTCTCTTTTCCTATTATGTTTAATGTTTTTTCTCTCTCCTCTCCCTCTCTCATTTCCTTTTCTCTCTTCCTCTCCCTCTCTCATTTCCTCTCCCTGCCTCACCCTCTCCCTCTCTTTCTCTCTTTCCCTATTAGGTTTAGTGTTTTTTCTCTCTTTTTCTCTCTCCTCTCTCTCTCACACATTTTTTCTCTCTCCTCTCCCTCTCTCATTTCCTTTTCTCTCTTTCTCTCCCTCTCTCGTTTCCTCTCCCTCCCTCACTCTCTCCCTCTCTTTCTCTCTTTCCCTATTAGGTATATGGGTTTTCTCTCTCTTGTTCTTTCTCCTCTCCCTCTCATTTTTTTCTCTCTCCTCTCTCTCTCTCATTTCCTTTTCTCTCTTTCTCTCCCTCTCTTGTATATGCTCCCTTCCTCACCCTCACCGTCTCTTTCTCTCTTTCCCTATTAGGTTTAATATTTTTGCTCTCTTTTTCTCCTCTCCCTCTCTCATTTTTTTTCTCTTTCTCTCATTTTTTATCCCTCTCTTATTTTTTTCTCTCTTTCTCTCATTTTTTTCTCTCTTTCTCTGCCTCTCTCATTTCCTCTCCCTCCCTCACCCTCACCCTCTCTTTCTCTTTTTCCCTATTAGGTTTAATAGTTTTTCTCTCTTTTTCTCTCTCTCCTCTCCCTCTCTCATTTTTTTCTCTCTGCTCTCCCTCTCTCACTTTCTTTTCTCTCTTTCTCTCCCTCTCTCATTTCCTCTCCCTCCCTCACCCTCACCCTCTCTTTCTCTCTTTCCCTATTAGGTTTAATGTTTTTTCTCTCTTTTTCTCTCTCCTTTCCCTCTCTCATTTTCTTTTCTCTCTTCCTCTCCCTCTCTCATTTCCTCTCCCTCCCTCACCCTCACCCTCACCCTCTCTTTCTCTCGTTCTCTATTATGTTTAACATATTTTCTCTCTTTTTCTCTCTCCTCTCCTTCTCTCACTTTTTTCTCTCTCCTCTCCTCTCTCATTTCTTTTTGCTCTCTTCCTCTCCCTCCCTCACCCTCACCCTCACCCTCTCTTTCTCTCTTTCTCTATTATGTTTAACATATTTTCTCTCTTTTTCTCTCTCCTCTCCTTCTCTCATTTTTTCTCTCTCCTCTCCCTCTCTCATTTCCTTTTGTTATCTTCCTCTCCCTCTCTCATTTCTTCTCCCTCCCTCACCCTCTCCCTCTCTTTCTCTCTTTCCCTATTATGTTTAATGTTTTTTCTCTCTTTTCCTCTCCCTCCCCCTCTCTCTCTCTCTCTCCCTCTCCCTCCCCCTCTCCCTCTTCCTATCTCATTTCCCTATTATGTTTAATGTCTCCCTTCCTCTCCCTCTCCCTCTCCCTCTCCCTCTCCCTCCCCCTCTCTTTCTCTCTCCCTCCCTCCCTCTGCCTCTCCCTCCCTCTTCCTCTCCCTCTCCCTCTCTCATTTCCTCTCCCTCCATCTCCCATTTCCTCCCTCTCTCATTTCCTCTCCCTCCTTCTCCCTCTCCCTCTCTTTCTCTCTCATTTCCTCTCCCTCCTTCTCCCTCTCCCTCTCTTTCTCTCTCATTTCCTCTCCTCTCTCAATACACACGAATTATACCAAAAACAAGTAAGAGAGAGAGAGAAAACACAAAAGCAAAGCAAGAATGGACAATGCACTCACCGTAAAGGCTCAAAGAAGGGTTTGGCGGCTCCTCTTCGCGACGGCGGCTCCTCTTCACCCTCCGTACACCTCCTTCTCTTCTTTGCGAACGGCGGCGATGGCGGCGATGGTGGTTGGCAAGAAGCCATCTGTCTCCTTCTTTGTCTCTTTCTCTCCCTCTCAACAAGATGCTCGCTCTCCCTTTCGCTCTCTCTTTTGTGAATGCGCGAAAAATGACACCCTCGGGTTTTTGCCCGCGTTTTTTTCTTCTAGATACCAACACAAATAGCGACACCACTATTTCTCGTCGCTAATGAGCATTGCTATACCCTCATATCCTTGTAGTGATTTTTTCTTATGATGGTATTCGCATTGATCCTAAAAAGATAGAGACAATTTTGAATTAGCCAATCCCTAAAAATGTGCATGAGTTACGTTCTTTCTTAGGCCTTGCTAGCTTTTATAGAAAATTTGTAAGAAAATTATCATTGCTTGCATTGCCTTTGACGAAATTGTTAAAGAAAGGTATTGTGTATTGTTGGTATGACAACCAGCAAAAGTCTTTTGATTTGTTGAAACATGCTTTAACACATGCACCTAGTATTGCAATTACATGATTTTAGTCGACTATTCTGCCTAGTAGTCATTGATGCTAGGAGATCAGGAATAGGAGCAGTCCTCATGCAAGATTCACATCCCATAGCCTATTCTAGTTGCAAACTTAAAACTTTTGAGTTGAAGTATTCCACCTATGATAAAGAATTATTAGCTGTAGTTCAAGTCTTATGTCAATGGAAACACTATTTGATGGGATCCGAATTTATGATTAAAATTGACTAGCAAAGCATCAAACATCTCCTTAGTCAAACATAAATTTCTAACCGCCATATTAAATGGACTGCCTTTATTCAAAGTTTTCATCCACTTATTGAATATAAGCTATCTATGACCATGATCTAGTTTTCAAGCTGATTGGAACAAATTAGTTGCTAATAACTGGATTCCAATTGATTCTTTGTCTTATTTTGATGGGTTTATATTTTATGAGAAAAGACTGTGTGTCATGGTTCAATTTAGATAATTTGTGTTGCATGAAATTCATTGTCCTCCATATCAAGGTTATAGAGGTATTATTTCCACTTTAAGAACATTGGTTAAAGATTTTTATTGGCCGCAAATGGAATCTGATGTTTCTAACTTTGTTTCTGAGTGTTTAATTTGCCAAAGAGTCAAGCGACGCCATGGTAAGTAATATGGTTTGTTAATGCCTTTACAAATTCTTGATTGTCCATGGGAACATATTTCAATGGATTTTATAACTATTTTTCCTAATACACAAGCTAATCATGATATGATTTGGACTATAGTAGATTGATTTAGCAAACAAGCATATTTTCTACCATGCAAGAAAACATTAACTGTATCTCAAGCTGCACAATTGTTTTTAAAGACTATTTTCACTAATCATGGTTTGCCAAAAGTTATTATTTCTGAATGTGATTCTAGATTTTTAAATAATTTTTAGACTACTTTGTTTGCTAATTTGGGTAGTAAGATTGATTTATCATCTACATTCCATCCTGAAACCAATGGGTAGACAGAAGCTACAAATAGTACAATTCTAGATCTTTTGCGTGCATACACAATTTCAAAACCACAAACATGGGACACATACTTACATCTCCTTCAATTTGCATACAATAATACACCACACACAGGTACTCATAAAGCACATTTTGAAATTGTTTAGGGACATAGATTGCCTACACCTGTCATATCATTCTCGAATAAAGTTAAAGTTGTTGATGATATTGCCAATATGCATGCTACTGTTTTTGATCAAGTTAAAGATATGATTGCAAAAGCCTAGCAATCATACAATAAATAAGCTAATAAGAAAAAAAAAGCCACGAATTTCAATGTTGGTGATTATATTTGGTTACACATTGAAAAGAAAAGATTGAAAAGTGTTGAGAAACACCATGTTGTTAAATTAGTACTTAGGTTTTCTGGACCTTTCAAAATAATTCACGAAATAAATGACAATGCATTTAAATTAGAACTTCCAAAACATTGGAAGATCCATAATACATTTCATATCAGTTTGTTACGACCTTTTAGAGGCCAATTACCGGTCCACCCTGTCTATGAAACTCTGATTTGTTAGAAGAAAAAACTAAAATCCTTGAACTTGAAACTATTCTAGATACTAACTTTATGACCAGGAGAACTAGCCGTAGATATTCTAGATATTTGGTTAAGTTTAAAAATCATCTTGTTGAAGGGGCCCAATGGATGCACGCTCGCGACCTAAGTGCTTACCTCTCACTGCTGGCTCCACATTGAGCTAATAGCAATCGAGGAAAATTGCTATCTCACCTTGGGGTTATGATGCCATGAGGCATATTTCATGATGGATTCCATAAAACTATTTATTTGGCGGGGCTTGTACACAAGGAGGATTCCTTGAGCGAGAAGTTGACCAGGATGCCTGTCCTTTTTGGACATCAGATTAATTTAATGTGCATGTGGGTGATTTTGTAAAACATATATTAAATTAAATGACGTTTACGAGTTTAGAGTGCGTACTCAAATTAAATTAAGGTTAGGACAGAGTTCCAACCTATTTAATTATTTTGTAGCTGAAGACTGCTATGCATTCACTTTTGTTGGGTTTTATTTAATTTTTTTCTAACAATTATGAATGCTTCAATTGATGTGTAGATTAGGCAGCTGTGGTGTTGGGTAGTATTGGGTGATGGAGTGAATCCAATCACCTAGAAGAATTAGTATTTTTGATAGGTGCTCGCCTTATCACTAAAGGTGTGGCACCAATATTTATTAAAGCATGCTTATTTATTAAAGCACTTAACAAAACATTTATTATCTTATATGTGCATAGGTGCTTGGTTAAATACTTCATTATTTGATATTTGTATTTGGGCACAACTCGACTTTTGAACGCCCAAACGCCCTACTTTATATTTGGGCAAATGCAAACGCAAAAGCAAAAGCATGCTATTTGTAAAGTGGGCTATTTTTAAGCTTGAAGATAAATAAATTTGTAAATACATGCCTTGTGAAGCGCTCACGAAAGGCATGGGGAGAGATTGCACCCAATTTGTCTCTTTGTCTCATGTCATGTAAAATTTATTTTGCTTTGTACTTAAAATTATGAAGGTTCGTAGAGTTCTTTGTTCTTGCGGACCTTTCGGCTTTCACTACGCATGCATCCAGCATTCGATTTGCACACCACTCTCAAGCATATGCTCGGTGTACAACAATAGGTAATGATCTCTCTTTGTAGCTGTGTTTACCTTCTTGTAATGGACACACACTCTAATCTTTCCATTCTTCTTTAATACCATGACTATGGGGGAAACCGAGTCCATGTGTTCAATTTTATAGATGAATCCTGCTCTCATTAGCTTGTCGATTTCTTCCTTGACAGCATGGGTGTGCTTTGGATTCATGGGATATGGTCACTACTTGACCAGTATTGTGTCAGGCGTCATGGGTATGTTGTGAGTCACCACACTTGGGTCTACCCCTTTGAGCTCTTCTAGGGACCAAGAAAAGATGTCTATATATTCCCGCAAGAGAGCAACGAGACCTACCTCCTCTTCCTTACTCAAGTCATCGGCTATAAGGACAAGTTGTGGGATCTCCCCTCCCTTGGCTAAATTGATCTCCTTGTTTTTAACGGGTCCCTCAATTGGTTCGCTTGCTTGCCCCTATCGTTTGGCTCCCATCAAGATCACCAGCCTATCTCCCTTTTTGAACTTCGTGAAAATTTTTGGCAGGTCTTGCGTTTTTTGCTATTCTTTTGTCTGCGTTTCTTTAGGTAGCTTTCGTCGTTCTTCCCTTAATCGTCGGTGTCTTAGGTGGATGGGTAGGTCCCCCTTGGTGCATCTAGTCTTGAGGGGTCGAGGTATTTCGGGGCCACTATCTGAGCTAACTTCCGATTCAGAATCGAACTCACCGTCTTTGCTAGAAGAGGGGCTCTCTCAAGTGGTCATAGCTCAAAGGGTGAGCCCATTTGCAACAATGGTGCATCACTCGATTGAACTAGGCTGGCTTGCTCATAGTCGATTGCACATGTGTACTCCAACCAAGTTTGATCGCAATCTTTGTGTCTGACTCCTTTCTCTAGCCTAAGGGCACTCTATTTATGTGGTTTGGATTCTACTCGTACCTGTTTGATTATATGTCCCTTAGTGTCATATTCTATGGTATTGATTTTCCTTTCACTCTCATCACTGAAGGAACAACAGCCCTCATATTCCTCATCAGAGCTTTCCGATTGCTCATCATTCTCTAGAATCTGACATTTCACTTCTTGCTGGTCTAGGATTAAGGCCCAATTGTATCTCAAGTTTAAATCATGCATTTTGGACCATTGCCATTTAGGCTCGTCTAAGAGATCTCGGAGTGGCTTAAGATTCATTGCTGGATTGCTAGCTAATTGGTCGGTCAAGTATCCCAGGACCTCTAGGAGCTCTTGTTTATTGTTCGAAACTTGGAATGCAACAAGGTTGGGTCTTCCATGTAGGCTTCCAATCATCATGCAGACTGGTATTGAGGGTATGTCCTTGAGTTTATTGGTTACCTTGATGGCTTGTTCATACTCAGTGTCTGAGAACGGTAGATCAATGGTAGCAATGACATGCATCTAGTCTCACTTGTCCTCAGGGCATGGGATATACTTGGTAAGAGCCCCATAGGATCCCCTAGTTTGCTGACCGTCACCCTTGAGCATGGTGGAGATGGCATCCAGGTCGACATGCATATTCTTCCATGTGTCCATCTTGTTGAGATATTTGTAATCACACCTACTTTAGTCCCTTTGCGAGAAGTAGTGAGGGCTTAGGACCAGAATCCCATATGCACAGTAGGAGAAAGTACCACCACTCAATTCCTATAAAGCATTGTACTTGCACTCTTTTTCTAATGCAATGATAGTACTCTTTTCTTTCCAGTAAAGTGTCATGTCACTGTCAATACACAAGATTGTGTTTATGAGTCCAAGTCTCAATCTTGGAACCTAATTCACTTGTGTAACAATTTGTCCTAGTCAGGGTCAATGTCCTCATGAGTTTCTTTTTCCTCTTTCAACCTCCATAGCTTTCGCATCTGCCATGCTCTAGATCCCATGTATTCCACATGGTATCAGAGCTCAGTTGAGCATGGCTCAACTCTTCTCTCACTCCTCTCAACTCCTTTCCATCTTTGCTCAGCTTAGTTTGAGTACTGGACCCTATCTCCAACTTCATTTGCATTCCTACCTTCAATGAAGCTTCCATCATAGCCATAGCCAGTAGCACCCTGTCAGCTTGAAACTTTCATATCTCTCTCCATAGGCAAAATATCTTTAAACTTCCTTCTAGAGAAGTATTTATCTACTTCTAGAGATCCCCCTTGGCACCTCAATCATTTAGATTGGGCAATTATAGCTTCAACATTGCCTCTTTTTAGAATTGTTGCCATAATTGTGTCTGTGGACAACACCTACCTACCTCTGTTGGAGCAGCCATATCTCATCAACCAGGCCATATCTCTTCAAGACTTCTTCTCGGAAGTTGTTCTTCAAGTCAAGGCACAATGTCTTGGCACAAAAATCAGGGAGATTGATGCACACCATGCCCGACATTTGTATTTTTCCAAATCTGGGCATAGTTTTGACAGTGACCAAGCTTAGATCTCTCAACTCAGGCAAAATGAGTACAACCCCTCTTAGGGCATGTTAGACCCATTAGTGAGGGTCATCCATCTCAAAGGGTTTGAGCAGATTCGACCTGTGGAGCTCATGGGAGCTCATTTACCAGTCGCTGGTTGACAAGATAGCCATAGTCAAACTTCACTAAGCTTAAAAATCTCATCATTTTCTCTCTTCTGCTGGAACAACCCATTACCACACCTAAAGGTCTCAGCATCAAATCAGGAAGGGGAAGATCTGGATCTGAAAGAAATTGAAGGATTTTTGCAAGTTTGAAAGACTCAGGGAAGAAACATAGTGTCTATTGACACTCATTTGATAAGTCTGAAGATGATTTGTTGCTGGTCTCTCAAGTTGAACATGGGCAAAGATTCTCCAACTGCCCATTTCAAAGGAGTCGGGTTTCATACTTGACAGACTCGCATCAAACTGATCCTGATGAAGGAGGGCCTCTGGGCCATTACCACTGGAAAAGAAAAGAAGCCTCGTGATGCCGATCTTGCTATCATTTGGCAAAAGAACGATGATAAGGCTCAGGGAATTATCAAACTGGAGACGATAGCTATATCCACCATGTGGATAAGTGTGAGAATTCACAGGATACATAGAAGAGACTTGACACTTTGTTTGATGCACAGTCTAAATCATCAAAGTATGGTCTCCTTATTGAGTTTTTCAGGCTTGAAATGAAGTCCAGCACATCACTTGCCACATATCTAAATTACATGGAAGGACTTCTAACCCAACTTGCAGGAATCAACATTAAAATGGAAGAAGATGTTTGCATTGGTGTTCTACTTAAGAGTTTGCCTCTTGAATATAATAATGTATCAACAAATCTAATTAATATGCCAAACCCTAAACTTGTTGATATCCAGGCATCACTGTTAGAGGAGGAAAAGAAGCTAAAAACTAAGGAAGAACCAAGTACCTCTAGAGATGAGCATGCATTATATGTTGGCAATAGGTACAAAGGCAAGAAGGATCAACTCTTCTGTGATTTCTACAGAAGGACCGGACACACAAAGAAGTTTTTCCATGCCAGAAAGAGGTCCCAAAAAGACCTATCTAGTGGTAGTCAAAGAAGAAGAAGAAAATAGAGAAAAGGAAGAAGAAGAAGAAGACCACCAGGAGAACAAACCTCATCAGTCCTTCTATTCAGATAGACTTTTTTAGTTTTGTATTTCTTAGCCCTAATACCTCAAACCGTTAAACTTGTAAACTCCTCAGTTCCCCTTGTACTACAGCCTCTGTACACTTTGCGAGGTCCCTGCTACAGCCTCTAGATGTCCATCATGTTTGTGGTACCCACACTTAGCCTTTTCTGCAACAGTCTCAGGTGTTTTTGCCATGTTTATGCTGTGCCCACACTTTGCAGGTGTTGCTTTCACTAAAGCCTGTACACACTTTGTACTTTTGGTTGTGATTGAGGAGGGGTGTTGAGATATTTGCAATCACACCTACTTTAGTCCCTTTGTGAGAAGCAGTGAGGGCTGACTAGAATCCCATATGCACAGTAGGAGAAAGTACCACCACTCAATTCCTATAAAGCATTGTACTTGCACTTTTTTTCTAATGCAATGATAGTACTCTTTTCTTTCTAGTAAAGTGTCATGTCACTGTCAATACACAAGAATGTGTTTATGAGTCCAAGTCTCAATCTTGAAACCTAATTCACTTGTGTAACAATTTGTCTTAGTCAGGGTCAATGTCTTCAAGAGTTTCTTTTTCCTCTTTCAACCTCCATTATTTCTGCATCTGCCATGCTCTAGATCCCGCTTATTTTACACATCTCCACTCTTATGGCCTCTTTTTGATTGCCCAGGATGATAAGACCATTGTCCTAGTCCTCTACAACTCTCATGTTGTGCATCCAGAGTTGACCTAAGAGGATGATGTAGTCCACTCCCTTCATGACTATGAAGTCAACAGAGAATTGGATTCCCGCAATCTTCACTAGCCAATTTTTCAACACTCCGAACGGTTTCACCTTCATTTTGTTAGCCAGTGTGACATTGAACCTAGTAGTCTCAACCGGTGGGTTACTGAAGTTTGGAGTACTGCATGGCTTAGCACACTCACTCTTGCCACTTTGTCCACAATCCCCTTTCTAGTGACATCCCCCAATGCTAAGACTTGTAGGACTACATGTATTTTTGTTCCTTCCAAAAAGGCATTAATGTGCAAGGATTTAGGTATGGAGTGCAACGTCAGACTTGGTATTTGAGTTTCTACATTGTGCTCAGGCAAGTCTGTGGTAATTGGCTCATTTGGTTCTTCAACCCACTATTTCAACTCTAGCCATAGCATTGGATGCTGCCTAAGCAATTTGCCTAAGCTTAGAGTTACAAGGGTGGTCACGAGTGTATTGAAGAGGTTGCTAGTCACTTGCCTCTCTCCTAAGTCTACAGTTCTTGGCCAATGGCCTTGATTGGTTTGTTGGCCCGGAGCATTTAGACTTTGTCTAGGCGGCCCAGCTTGTGGTGCCATTGCCTCCCTTCATCTTGGTCATGGGAGAGAGATTGGCATGCTTATGCTTGAGAGATCACTAATCTTGCCTTTTAGTATGGGCTCAGTGTCCTTTAGGTGCTCCTAGGCCTCCTTCACCCACTCTTTCACCTTCTTAATGGCTTTGAGTTGACGCTTTGGGTTGGGATATTCCCCGTTGGATACTCCCCGACCTTAGCACTTTCCTTTTCAGCCATCCGTGGGACCGATGTTTCTTCCTCTACGTCAATGACTTTCCTTCCAATGAGCAGTGTTGTGGCACATTCGGTTTTGAGGGAGACCTTAGCATCTGGTCTTTTCTTCCTTCATCTCCAACTCTTCTTTCCAATTGAGGTTGCATCAAGGCTGCAAGGCCATGGCAATGATATGCCATCTTGCTTCGTCTGCGCATGGGTCATGACATGCAATGGGATAGGCTAGCCTCCCTATCGAGTTTCTTGACACCAAAAAACCCTAATGGAACCGATGGCTCATTCCCAAACTAGAGGATGGCCTCCGCCAAGGGAAATTGACAAAGAGGTGAGTGATTCCACACTCAGTGCATCTTAGGTCAGCCTTATCTCTATTTGCTTGCTCCCTCTCGGGGCAATGCGAAGAAATATGTCCTGGGTGACTGCACGTCCCTCTTTTGGGCTTGTGCTCCTAGGCATCTACCTCTCCCCCTATCTAATGCCATCATAGGCACTGGTCGGTAGTCCATAAGGATTGCATTTCCTTCCTTGTTGTATGACACATATGGGTTTACATAAGGCTCATCGCTGCTAGGCTTGTCCACATAGTGGACTAGAATGTCACTCGGTGGGTGGGTTATGTAGGGTCCAGGTGGCCTAGGGATACATGTAGCATTTATTTCCATCCTAGGGATGGGCAGCTTAGCATCATTAGGTGCTGAGAGAGCCAATGGGACTCCCCTTCAAAAGAAGTTCGGTGGCTTGTTCTCAAGGTAGGGTTGTACCGTAAGGTTGCGTGTATAGGAGTCTCAAAGAGGTAGTCTACAATGCATGGTGTCATGGCTGCGAACCTACCACAATTAGTCCAAGGTTAGGACCTATGGGTTGTGGAACTCGACTAGCAAGTGGTTCCCACCACAATGCACGCATTGGACATGTGGGCATGATGGTTGTCTCATCATCTCCTGTAGTTTGGTTATGTCCATCCCAATCTCTGCTAGCTCTTTTCCTAAATTAGTGCCCTTTCCTTTGTCTTGTGTACTTGGGCCTGCTCTCTCACTCGGTGTTGAGGCCCTCTCAAAACTCATAGTACTAGACTCTTCTCGATTTGAGCCTCTTGAGCTTCTTTCTTTGAGTTGGTCATCCACTCTAATAGCTTCCTCAAAGACCCTTGCCAGTGCATCTCGATGTAAGCTCGAGTTGTCAGCTAAGGCTTTGTAGAGCTCTTCACTTTGTATTCCATTGATGAATACCGTGGATACCACTCTTTCAGTTGGTCTCTCGCCCATTGGGATTCTCTTAAAGAGGCTCCTCACATGGGTCACGTAATTTCAAATATCCTCTTTCTCTCTCTGCTTGACATTCATGAGCCACACTAGCATGTTATCGGAGTATCCAACTTTGGAAAATCTCTTAATGAAGAGATTTTTCAAGCTATTTAATTTGGCATGCTTTGCAGTATTCAAACTCGTGTACCAAGTCTGGTCCTTGTCACCTAAGCATAGTCTGAAAGCTTGGAGGCATTGAGTAGGATCGGTAAGGCCATTGGCCTTGTAAACTTGCTCGAGCTGTTCCACAAAGCTGTATGAGTTGTTGTTTGCTTGGTGTTTGTCCAACTGATTCACCACCACAAGAATTTTTGATTGACTCTTAGAGCGTTAATTAACCCCTAACCTCGTTAGTAGTGATATTGCTCTAACACTACAACACTTTGCTTTGCTGCCATGTTATCTAGCAACTACTTAGTCAGAATCTCACTTAGTGTGAGGTCCCCTTCTAGCACTCTCTCACTCTCTAATCGATTCTTGCATGCTAAGGCTAGCACTCTCTGAATCTCTTGCATTTCCTATCTCTAGCGCAAGCTCCTAGTTTGCTGGTCTTGGTTGCTGTATGCAACTAGGCCCTGCAGAGCCCTGCAATCTAGCTTCCTCTCTTTCTCGAGGTCTATTATGACGTCCTTTATAGGTCTACCGTGGTGTTCTAGCCGAGTTTGAGCATCGTATTTGTTCACCAACTATTGGACAGCTTCAGGAAGGTCTCCTAGGTCAAGCTCCTCATAGCTTCTTTGGCCTGAGCTGCCCTCTTCCATGTCTAGGGCTTCCTATTTTGCCAAGTTATCGATGAAGTTGATAAGGCCATGTAGATCCACTTCCACAATAGTGTTTGGCTTTTCAGCCCTGTTTCTTGCTTGGTCCTATTTTTGGGGATTCGATCACCCTTCTATGTTCTTGGGTCTCCTCCTACTAGTGGGTTCCTTCAAGGTTTTATGTCTAAGTGGACTCCTTGTTAATTGCAACCACTGCTCAACTTACCCTCACTCCGTGCAAGTGTGTGTGGGTGTATTATTTTCAGTGCACTATGCGCAACTAGGATCTGAGCTTTCCTTAAATGTATTTTGGGTGATGGAAATCAGAGTGAGTGGGAAAACAAAGTGTGTGCAACTCGGTGCTTTTGTCTACGGGTTGGCTTGAAAGGGTCGTGTGTTTGGTTTCTAGCTGTTCTCATCGGCTTCTCAGGTTTTTTACTATGCTATCCCGTTCAGCTCGTTCAAGGTTGAGTTAGGGTCTTACAATGAGCCCACAATACCAGACACTATTCTAGACTGTTCAACCATACTTTTTAGGTCTATAACTACATATGAGGCATTTAGTGGGTTTTGGGGTGCAGGCCACGGTTCTCATTAACCAAGGTTTGTCAAATTTCTAGATTTTCTTTCTCAGACAGTGTCCAATTTACCAGTGTCCAATTTTGAAAATCGGGCGTCCGATTTACCAATGTTCGATTCTAGGAATTGGACAAGGTCGGTGTGTCCGATTGTCACAATCGGACAAGGTGTGCTTGATCAGACCGCTCGAGTTGGTCCGATTGGGATATGTCTGATTCTCAGAATTGGATAGAGGTGCTTGGTCCAATTGAATGTATGTTTGATCGGATAGGATACTAGGTCCGATTGCGGGGATTGGATGGTCAAGCATTCGATTGGATGGGGTAGTGTGTCCAATTCCTTCTCGTCTGATTCTTGAAATCGGACGAAGGTGGTGTGTCCGATTAGGGAGTGGTCCGATTTGGAGTTGGTCTTTGGTCTCGATTCGGAGTTGGTCTGATTTTAAAAATTGGACGGGCACATTCGATCAAATTAAACGGGCTTGTCCGAGTCCGATTCTGGGAATCGGATCGGTCACTAGGTTCGATTCTGGGAATTAGACACTGGGAAACATCCGATTCCACTGGCCAAAAATACGTTGATCATGTTTTGCCCAAAAGTCTTCACTTAAATGTTGCTAGCACTTACAAGGACTTCCACAAATCAAGGAGGGGTGTAGACCAAGGGTATCCTATACCTGAATCTCACCAAAAGCTTTGACACGCTCCAATCAATTTGACGTAGTCTCGTGACCTGCAAGCTCTCTCTCTCTCACAAAGCCAGGATTGCAAATGAGGTCTTCCTTGGTCACTCAAGACCTTAAACGTTTGCTGGCCAACACCTTAGCCTTCCCGATCGCTCCACTTGTGAGTCCAAGGCATCTGAGCATTCTTTTTTTTCCATTTTTCCCTATTATTGGCCTATTGAGGACTATTTCATAGCAGTGAACCTTAAGCTTCCCACTCCAATTTCTCCCTCTTATCCTACTCTAAATGCAAAAAAATCAAAAGCAAAGTACTTAACTCATTTCTCCTACTCAACCAATCACCAAAAACCAAAAAATACTTACTTGTAGCACGAATTAAAAAACCCAAAACCTCCCATCTATCTCAAGCTCAGCTTCGGGGATGAAACCCTTACTTCGATGCTTGATTTGAAGTGAGCAAGTGCTCAGGCTTGAATCTGTTGGTCCTAACAACGGAACCTAAATGTAGAGGCAAACCGCCAAGATCCACAAACTGCTTATTTTTCCAAGCATTTCAAGCGAGCACTAATGCCTACCTCTCACATAGCGGATGTGCTATCCCTCTCTACTAGTGTAGTGAGCTTACCTTGATGCCCGAATAAGTTGCTTCCTCTCTCAAGCACTCCGATAGCTCCACGATTTGTAATGCAAGCTCAAGCATCCTCAACCCTCTTCCCTCAAGCTCCATTATCTATAGCCACGTGTGAGACAAGAGAGGAGAAGAGAAGAAGAAGAGAGGAGATGGAGGAGAGCTTCACCTCCAAGATCCCTCACCCTCACACACTCACTCCTCCCTCACTTAGTCACACTCCCTCCCTCAAGCACTCACAATCAAGCAAGCAAGATAAGAGAAGAAGAGTCCACTTTGCCACACACCAAGAATGAGCTCTCATTCACTTTTTGAACTTTATATACAAAACCCTAAATCCCTTTTGGGCGGTCATCCCCTTATCCCCTTTTGTACATGGTTGGCCATGGCTTAGGCCCTTATTTCCATTTGTCCTTTTCTCTTCCTACCTTGATCCTCCTGCCCATTCATGGTTACGAATTGCACAAGAGGGAGCCTAGTGCTCTTTTACAGAAGTTTTGGTTGTGCCTTTATATTTTAAAGGTGCTCCTTCTTGCTTTTGGCTTCTTGCAGCTTCCATGATTGCATCTTGTACTCATGTTGGTTATTCCTATGCTTTTAGATTCCTTCCAGGTCCACTGTTTTGTAGGGCACCTTTCTTTTTTTCCACCTTGCAGTTTTCCTCTTGATGCCTCGTTTTTTGCTTCCTTCGCTTTGCAGTAAATAGCAACAAGCTCCCTCCTGTGCAAATTCTAAAATCTAGATGAGCATAGGTGAAGGGATAACGCAACTAGAAGGGAATAGGAAAAGGGACCTTGGAAAAATGTTGGGTCATGTAAAAAAGGGGATGGGTGGCCAAGGGATTTAGGGCTTGTATATAAACTCAAAAAGTGAATGAGAAGCTCATTCTTTGTGTGTGCTAAAGTAGCTACTTCTTCCTGTCTTCTCTTCTCCCCTTCTTGCTTGTGTGTGCTTGTGTTGAGAGAGGGAGTGAGTGTATGAGGGTGAAGCACCGGGGAGGAGAAGCTCTCAATCTTATATTCTCTTCTCTTCCCTTCTCTTGCACGTGGCTATGGAGGATGGAGCTTGAGGGAGGAGGCCACTCATTCATGCATCGAGGTAAGCTCACTACATCAGTAGGATCAGAAGCACATCAGCTAGATGAGAGATAGCCATTAGAGATCTCTTGAAATGCTTGAAGAAGAAGCAGTCCGTGGGTCTTGGCGATTGAGTGTGAGCTCTCATCACATTTGATGAGCTAGTAAAAGAGCTCCAAAGCCAGTTTGAGAGGATGAATGAGGAAAGAAAAGCTACATTAACTGAGCTAGAAGTAGAAAAAGAAGCATTTGTAGCCTTTTGACTAGAAAAAATAAGGCAAATGATGATATACACTAGGGAGATGATAGCTTTGAAAGAGGCCCTAAAGGCAAGATAGAGTGAAGAAAGTCTAAAAGACTTGTATCTCGGGGGTTCCACTAGGGTTTACCATATAGTACCATGTGAGTGTAAGGGAGGGGGGTTATTTAAGGGAAGGAAGGTACATTTTATAAGGTAAGGTCCCATAAATAGGGGGTAGATAAGGGGTATTTTCATATATTTCTTGCACGTAGGTGACGTCTCTTTTTTACTACTAGTGAATCCCCTGTGACCTGTATGATGGAGAAAGGGAGAGCCACATTGCCCTAGAGACATAATGTACTCTCATATCTCGGCACATGCAACGCCTTGAGGAAGAGGTTAATAGCTTGAAGCAAGAAAGAGAATAGCTATCCAAAGAACTACGAGGGGAAAAGATGCAAGGTGAGCAAGAAGCAAGGAGAAACATGGCTAAGCTACATAATCAACTTCATATAGCACTCAATGAGTAGGGCATCCTAAGGGAATAGATAAAGCACTAGAATCGAGAGAAGGAATAAATGAGTACATTATGGCAAGAGAAAGAGTAAGTAATCACTACCCTTGCATAATACCAGAACCAAGGATTGGAGAAAATGAAAGGGAAGGTGGAAGAATGGGACACTAAAAATGATGACAGGATTAAAGATTTAACTTATTTCTTGGCACATTTAGAGAGAGAAAACGCATTATGGTAGAAAGCAAATCTAAAGTTGTGGAGACATAGATACTTGTGCATCAATAAGCCTTTTTGAACATGGTACTGAATGTCACCCAGACAAGAGAGGAGGAGATGATTGATGAACTCAAAAGGAAATTAAAGCTGGCAAAGAGAGCACTTAAACATGGAATCCATGCTAAGTCACCCAAATCTAGCACCAACTTAGGTGTGGAGGAACAAAAAGCTCATTTGGTCATGGCTGGATTATCCATACTGTAGGAACTTGAATTGCTAGGATTTGAGAAGCAAGAGTACCAAGCATAGCCTCCCCTTGGGGAGCCAAGAGAGCCAATACATGAATAGAGGCAATACTTTGAGTAAGACCATGATGAGGAAGAATAGCCACATGAATTAAGGGCCCCATTGCAAACACAAGAACAAATAGAAGAGCAAAAGGTGAGGAAACTACACTCCCTGAGAGAATGGTGGAAATGAGGAAACCATACCCCCTTGAGAGAATGATGGAAATGAGGTGCAAGTGGATAGAATAGGTAGAACTAGCACAAAGAAAAATCCAAGCCAAGACAAACAAGTTCCTAATGTGGCCATACCTCAAGGAAAGGAGTGCTATCCTGTGAATTGGAACTAGAAACTTATACTTTGGGAGCAGTGGGAGCATCATAGCTAGAGCCGTTGAATTTGTCTTCACCTTCACTCAAACATTGGATAGAGTGTTATGTCCAAGGGTAGTGGAGAAAGTGATAAAGATCAAGGCTAGGGAAGCAATGTTCAAAGGAGAGAATTAGATACCCCACAACGGAGCGTGTAGACTATTGGGAGGACAAGGTGATGGAGGTGTCTAGGAAAGTGGAGGGGTATGAAGCACAATTAAAGTGGCAAATAGACATTTGGAACTCTAAATTAGATGCCTAGATGGCATTCTATAACATACTACCATATGAGAGGAATAATCCTACCTGCATGTCCTATCTGTGAAGAACTAGAGTTGATTTCAATTAGGAGGTGCATGGTAGGTATGATTTCCCAAAGATCTACAATGTAAATGTTGCATCTCAAGAAGACTACATGACCTTCATAGAGAGGGATCTCCACCCATCTAGAGCACACTTCCTCAATGAAATCTCTTCTTGCCTAGATTTTTCCTTCATCAACACTTGTAATTATCTCCACCTCTTGATAATCATACTAAAACAAAAGCCTAATGTAGGGGAAGAGTGGTTACCACCCCACTTCTTGAGAATCTTACTAAAACAAAAGCCTAATGTAGGGGAAGAGTAGTTACCACCCCCCTTCTTTGACATTAATGTAGGGATAGATAGCTACGTAATGACCTGCAGCTCATGATGAAAGCCACCCTCTTACGAGTGTATTGTATGAGCTTATCAGAAGATATGAGCAATAGTACGTTTACTGTGGGTGCAACCATCCATTTTTATCCACCACACCCCTCAATGTAATAATCAACTTGAAGGGCTATATGTAAAGCCGACCTTTTCTAAGAAAATTTCCCAAGCTACCCTCGCCCCTGAGATAAAAAATAGACTAAAATTATCCAAAAATCTAGTATTTTTGGATAATCCATGCAACTCACACTAGTACTAATGGCTCAGATCACATTGACTCTCTAGATCAATAAAGAAGTCGGACGATGATGCACTCCATACTTTTTCACATTGTGTCCTCATAACATCACGACAACGTGCTTCCTTGTATCAAAAAAAGAGAGAAAAAAAGATATAAAAAGGAAAAGAAAAGAAAAATAAAATCTCTCAATTTATACTCTAAGTGTCACAACCACTACACCTAGGGACCATTCTAGCCCCTCCCCCACCACAACTTAGGGCACATCAAGGGCAATACATTTTGATAGACCTATGTCCCTAAGTCACACAAAGTACCTCCCTTTACACGAACTGGGTCCTCAAGTGTGGGACAACACCTTTGGCTTGCCTATGGTTCTTGACCCGTCTCCCAATTCCACTATCACTTGCACAATTCATTGCATGCTAAGATAGACACCCCCTAGGAAGTACACTTGTTCTTCTTTTCAAGTACAATGTGTAGTGGTGCAGAGCAAGCCAATAACTATGGAGGCCTTCTTCAACCAACACCAATATATCTTTGATATTAACCACCTTAATACCTACTTCACAGATCATCTCCAACATCACCAACCTTCCCAAAGGATCCAAGAATCATTCCATACTGAACCTCAATATCTTCAACCCATACCATCAAGTGCCATGATACTGGTACTTAGCTAGGAGGGGGGGTAATGTTAACCCTCAGAAGACCAAGACAGAAAATATGAAAAATCAAAAGTAGAAGATAGTCCCAAGGCAAGAAGAAGATGGAGGACAAAGGTACACTATGGAAAATTTGAAGACACAAAGCGCAAGAAAAAATTCTAAATGTAAGAGGGAGGCGCACAAGAATAAGTGCACCTATTTTGTGAAATGAGCACCAGGCACATTGCAATTTATTTTGTGAAAGATCATCGGGCTCTCTCTCATGCAAGTTTTAAATAATAAGAGGCATGGGTTAAGGCCATGCTAATAGGAAAGGAGGAGGAAAAAGAGTGGAGGAATGGACAGATGTCCAAACCAAAAAGGGGATGGCTTCACAAGGAGGAGGTAGAGCATGTATAAAAGTCAAAAAGTGAATGAAAAAGCTCATTCTTGGTGTGTGGTCAAACTTGATACTTTTTTATTTCTTGCTTCTTGTTTCATTCTTGTTTATGAGAGAGGGAGTATGAGAAAGAGAGACCGTGTGTGTGTGAGAGTGAGGGACCTAGAGAAGCTCTTCTTCTCCTCTCTTTAACTTCTCCTTCTTCTCTTCTCTTTTCTCACACACCTGGCTATGAAGCTTGAAGCTTGGATCTTGAAGATGGAGTTTGCTTAAAAGTTCATCTTGAACCATGGAGCTATCAGTAAATTCATGGGAGGAGGCAACTCGATTGGATTCAAAGCTAATCACTACACTTGTAAGAAAGTGCACATGATTATGTGAGAGGTACCTATAGCTTTCACCTTGAAACACTTGAAGCAATAAGTGGTCCGTGGGTCTTGGCAGTGTGCTCACAAAAGCATTGACACTGACCTTGGTAATGGCTTAAATAGGACTCACGCAGCCTAAGGAAGATCCTAGAGAGGGCACAAACAAGGCTTAGAAGTAATGGAGGTCAATGCTCACCTCGAATGGAAGAAGCCATGGTTACCATGGACTATGAACTGCTGTAGGTATTCGAATGGAAGCTGAAGCAATATGGGTCAAAATCTCAAGCTCTCAAGAAAGATGGCTCTAATACTAGTTGAAAGGAGTGAGCTCAGAGTGGAAGCATGTGAATGAAAGTAAGAGCTATGGTGGAAGGAGCAAGAGCAAGAGAGAGAGAGATACAAGATGTGGAAACTTCAATAGTCACAATGTGTGATTGGCCTTTTCTTTATTCAAATTTCATTGAAAGATTAAAGAATGAAGTGATAGATATGGGCACTTGCTAGCTACAGTGTACATGTGTGTGGGTAATACTGTTAGTGTAGTAATACATGGGTGACTAGGTATAAGTGCCTTTACCCCCAACACACACAAAGTATAGATAAGATATAACATAAAGAAAAGTGGCCTACTAAGTCAAACAACACATAACTGAATATACTCATCGATTGGTGCTACAAATATGTGAGTTGTAGGTAGGTGCAACAAACTAAATATAATAAGTGATAAGTTAGTGGCTATGTGTGGATCATAATGACCACGATATGCTAAGTGTAGACATGCAGACCCACCTAACTAGGTGGTCTATCATCAATGTCTGCACATGTGTTGAGCTTTCCATCTCAACATGCTTATGAGAGCATGTTCTTATCTATGTATTTCCCATTAGCCTCTACATGCAGTGTCACCAATTAGTCAAGTCCACTATTGTAGCAACGACTCCTTTGGGGTTAGGTCATCGTGAGGCTAAAGCCTTGTATTAAGAAGATGCAACATGCATGTCTAGGGGGCCCTATTGAGGATGCTAGAGTTTTGAGAATCTGATTATTTTGCAAGAGAGGTGTGACTCGATTATGGAGTGGGGGTAAGATTGGAGCTCAGAGTCTTCATTAACATGACTCTCAATGAGCTTTTGAGTAGGTCAACTTGCCCGCATATCTCTCAGAGATCATAGGGTGATAGTTAGAATGAAGAGGATCTAGGATGAGCCATAACATGTGTTTTTAGAGGGCAAGATATATTGATGTGTCGTGAAAAAGAGAGTGTTTGTGACAACACTAAGGAAGCATGGGTGTTCATAAGGAGTAGGTCATTGTCAAATTCCAAGCTTTTCTATCATCGTATATTGATGATGATGAGGAGTGTGGTTTGTATTGTGATTGGAAGGTGGACATGTAATGACTGGTGGGTGACATCATCTATTTCAGATATGCTTGTGTTAGAGAGCACATATAAAGGGATGTGGTGCTATGTGGAGTATGTGAACGGTAAGCTACTTGATGTGACAAAGATTATATGATCGTGAAGGCTTGCAATGATATCATGGCTCCAAGATTGGAGGCACTTCTCTATGTGAAGTGTGGGTAGCCAAGAAGCATGCACAGTGTTGATTAGGAGATTACTACTTGATTAGCTCAGCTTGAGAAGGAAAAAATAGTCTACAATTGTAATTTCTTAACATGATGATTATAATCTAAATCTTATAGTAATAAGTATTATTGTCATCATTAGCATAGGCCATGATTCATTGTTTAGAATGAAGGTTGAAGAATTGCTAATCCAAAGGTTTGGTTTTCATCAAAATTGTGGTGCAGAGATATTGTTCCTAAAGAGGTGGCCAAAGATAGAACTAACATTGAGCTCAGAACATGGATTAGAAAATGGAGATGGCATAAATCTAGATTATAAGGGAGTAGCCTGCTTTCAAGAGAAAAAAAATGGCACTTTTAATAAAAATAAACAACAGAAAAAAAAAAGCTTAAAGTGTTTATAAAACACACTTCTCATGTTTGAGAGAAGAGGAAAATATATAAGCATTAGAAATTAAGGAGTTAGGGGACCTTCTCTTGATTTTCAAAGTATGTTTGTGTAAAAAGAGAGGAGGGTCACATGCTTTAAAAAAAATCAAAGATGAGAAACTAAGACCGCAAATCTAGTGGATGCAGATTTTGATTCTCATGGAAGAGGTTGGAGAAATATTTTGATTAAGAATGTTTAAAATTGAACTCAAATCCTTCAACTGTGGTTTATGGAAATGTGTGTTTTGTGTTGAGATGACAAGCTCAACACATGCGGACATTGATGATGGACTGCTTGGTTAGATGGGTCCACACGTCTACACTTAGCATGTCGGTGGTCATTATGCCTCAAACATGGCCATTGACTCATTACTTATTATATTCAGGTTGTTACACCTATTTATAGCTGGCATAGTTATAGTGCCAGTCGACTAGTGTAGTCGGTTATGCATTGTTTGACTTAATGGGCCACTTTCCTTTATGTTGTATCTTATCTATACTTTGTGTACATTGTAAAGTGTATGGAAGAAGAAGAAGAAATCAGCAAGAAAACGTTTTGGACTCCATCTCTCTTCTTGTATCTTGAGTGAGCTTCTCCTTGTGCATTCTGTGTGTGTTCGGCGCAGCATCTTGAGCAAGTCCCCCACCACACGATTCTTCAAGCACATGTATGTCGGCAAAATTTCCAGAATTTCCATGTGTTGGAAATTCTGGATGTACATAGCCTTTAGGCTGCTCCATGTAAACCTCTTCCTGTAATTCTCCATTGAGAAATGCATTCTTTACATCCATCTGCCATAGTTTCCAGCCTCTAGCTGCTGCCAAAGCAATCACAGTTCTAACTGTAGCCATCTTTGCTACAGGGCTGAAAGTCTCCTCATAATCAAGACCATAGTATTGTGCATACCCTTTTGCAACCAGCCTGGCCTTATATCTTTCCAATGATCCATCTGATTTACATTTTACCTTATACACCCACTTGCATCCAATAGGTGTTTTGCCCTCAGGAAACTATACCAAATCCCATGTACAATTTTCAGCCAAAGCTGAATATTCCTCATCCATAGTAGCACGCCAATTCTCATCTGAAACTGCCTCATCAAACTTACTTGGTTCTCTAAAACCTGTTACTTTCATCATATAAGCATAATGACGGGCTGAATATCCAGTGTAAGTATACCTGTCAACAGGTCGTCTGACCCTCTCTGATCTCCTGAGCTGTGGCTCACTGTGAGCTTGCCTCTCATGAGGCGGCACATAACGGCTCTGTCTAGCACCTAGCGTCATAACAGACGGAATCCCCAATTCACTATCTAAGCTGTCACTACTAGATGAATCATAACCTGCAGTGAGTGGACTTGTTACATCTTCAAAAACCTTTTCTTTTCCCTTATCTATTCTCCCCCTCACTGACATATCCGTGTCAGTGGATGCAGTAGTGTGACTCCATAATCATCTTGTCCAAGGACTCACTGTAGATGATACATCACCTGTTTGACCAGTCATGGAAGTACTCTCTGCAGAAGTATTTTCAGCATGACTCATACTGGGTGAGCCATCAGTAGGCACTGCAACAGGATTCCCATACCAAGATGCTAACTCATCAAATACCACATCTCTGCTTATGAGTGTCTCATACGTAGAAGGTACATAACACTTATAAGCTTTCCATTCCTGTGCATATCCAATAAACACACTTTTCACTGCCTTAGGATCCAATTTCTTCCTCTTCTCATCCGGTATATGCACATATGCAATGTTGCCAAATACCTTCAAGTGTGAAATATCAGGTTTATGACCATACAGTCGTTCATACGGAGTGACATCATGAATCCCTACTGTAGGGGTTCGATTCAGCACATATACAACAGTCACCACTGCTTCAGCCCAATAACCATTTGGCAGACATTTTTCATTCAGCATAGCTCTAGCTGACTCCATCAAAACCCTGTTTTTCCTCTCTGCAACACCATTTTGCTGCAGTGTATAACTGCATGTGACGTGTCTTCTGATCCCATGTTTAGCAAGATACCTGTCAAAGTAGTTTGAGACATATTCACCTCCTCCATCTGATCTCAAACATGATATGTAACAGCCCAATTCATTTTCAGCATGTTTCTTGAAGTCTTTGAATGCATCAAACACATCATCCTTATGTTTCAAGATATAAAGCCAAGTGTACCTACTGAAATCATCAATAAATGAGACATAATATCATGCACCGCCAAAGGAAGCATTATGTGAAGGACCCCAAACATCAGAGTGTACCAGCTGTAAAGACCTAGTGCTGTTTTTTACATGTCTCATGAAAGGAAACCCTGCCTGCTTTCCAAACTGACATGCAGGGCATACATGACCAAAATCATTATACTTGAATTTAGGTAATCCAAGTACTACTTCTTTCTGCTGCATAGATTTTAGCTTTTGTACAGTGACATGTCCGATTCTCTTGTGCCAGATCTCTACATCTCTGATGGCACTCTCATCATGAGCAAACATAGCTACTTTAAGTTCAGGAATGGTCGCTTCCAAAGCAAACATCTTGCCATCCCTTCTGCCCTTGGCAATTATCTTGCAGCCATTTCCATACTCCTCAATGAAACATCCATCCTTGTTAAACCTCACTTGCAGATTTTGTTCTGCCATTTGATCCACAGACAACAAATTCTTTGTTATGGTCGATACATGTAAGACATCATGCAGGCCTTTCTTCTTGCCATCAGGCATCATCAATGGAACAATCCCTTTATGCTTTATGTCATGTTGGGTATCATCCCCAGTACATACATGACTATGTGTACCTGCAACCATCTCATCAAACCACTCTCCATGCGGGGTCATGTGGTTTGACGCTCCAGAGTCAATGTACCATCTGTCATCTCTATCATGTCTTGATGAATTTTTAGATACATGCTGCATGGCAAAGAGTCTATCAACAACTGACTCATCATGAGCACCACTAGAAGATGCATAGTGCCCATGCTGTCTGCCCTTTGCCTTCATATCTCCTTGCTTCTTGTAACAATCCTTTGCAATATGCCCATACTGGCCACAATAATGGCAGTCCTTGTCCCTGTTGGATTGATCAAACGACTGCCATGAACCAAAACCACCACCTCTACCTCGGGGTGATCTCCCCCTGCCTCTAAACCCACCAGATCCACGCTGGCCTCGTGTATTTGCACCATGCCAATTACTCTGCTGCTGTTGCTGTCCATAAGTATTACGAGTGTCACCACGACCTCGAAATGAACCACGACCTCTAGATCATCTGCCACGCTGGCTAGAGTACAACACAGTGTCTCTACTCTGAGATGCACTAGAACCTGTATTCAAACCAAGTTTGACTTCCTCATGCAGCAACAAAGCAACTAGCTCTTCCCAGCTAGGGGGCTCTTCTCTGACAGAAATGGAAGTGTCAAAGGCTTTGTACTCTTTGCCTAAGCCATTCAGAGCAACAGCAATCATATCATCTTCTGATACACTTGATCCAATAGTAGCAAGTTGATTAGCTATGGTCTTAATCTCCATGGTATACATCTGGATGCTCTTGCCATTCCTAGATATGTTGTTGAATTGCTGTTTCAATTGGATCTTTCTTGCATGTGTCATGGTTCTATAAATTTTCATCAGTATGTCCCAAGCATCCTTCCGAGTCTCACATCCAGTGATTTGAATTACCATAGCATCAGATATACATAAGGAAAACCAATGCAGCACCTTGCATGCTCTTTCATTCCATAGCCTGTAGGCTCTTTTCTGTTCATTTGTTGGATTGTGTGCAGGCAACTCAGGAGCAACTTCATCTCCTGTACATAAATCCCAATAACCTCTGCCAACCAGAAAATTTTTCATTCTGAATTTCCATAATGTAAAGTTCTTATTATCCAACTTCTCTCCAACTATCTGAGTGATATTGTCAGTCCCATGTGCATTAGCCATGATGCAATAGACTGTCTATCAAGTGCCTGACTCCCTGCAGTCCAATAAGTATGACTGACTAAGTTCAGTCCGTAATAGTTTATGATAGTTTTCTACACTAAATTGCAGAAAAAAAACCAGGGTATTTCAGCCCACTGACACCCCAAAACAACCCACAAACAAGTGGTCTCAACTGTAGATATAACTGTCAATACATAAGCTATGTGTTTGCTTCAGCTTAAGCTTATGTAACCTCACTACCAGGGTACATACATGCAGTCGAAAAACTGTAAACTATGAGTAACCAGCAGCAATTTCAAGTCCAAAACTGAGTGTGTCAACAAATTCAGTTTCAAGTTGCAGTCAACCAGAATTCAGCATACCAAGCTCCAAGCAACTCCAAAATTTCTTTTGACCATGTCATACATTTACTTTGTAGTGGCAAGTTCAATACATGAGCATCTGAGTAGGCATAGACAACCTGTCTTCATTGACCAATGGCATAAACCTCATGAGCTGTTTGTAATTAACCAGGACAGTGTAACTGCATTTATTTCAGCTTCAAAATTCAGTTTTCAATTATGCTCATTGCTTGCTTTAATTCTCCATGCATTCAGCATGTATAGGCAAGTTCATATAGATGATGGAACCCCCAAGATGACCTGTATTGCTTCATTAATGCACAGTACTTGTCATTGACTGTGTATGACAGTTTTCAACCTGTCATTGACTTTCAGATCTGAGTATCTGAGCAACTGTGTATGTCAGTTTTTAGCCTGTCATTGATTTTCAGATCTGAGTATTCTGTCATTGACTGTGTATGACAGTTTTCAGCCTGTCATTGATTTTCAGATCTGAGTATTCTGAGCAAGAGATCTCAGCTTCAAGACATTTGATCCAATGTATACATGCTTTGACACATTCTTGTGCTCCAAAGATGCCTTCTGAGTGTAGTACAAGGCTCCTGTGTGTAAGTAATGACTGAATGCATGCTATCCATTTATGTTTACAGTAGTTCAAAAATGATTACAGGTCTGTGTCTGTCACTCCAGCTCATAACAGAGCTCCCACACAAGCATTTACTTCTTACACACTTCAAATACCTTCAATAGTGAGCATACATGCTCTATGAACCTTGTCTAGGTGCCCCACTGAAGATTGATAGGTTGCTATCCACTCAGATCAGCAGGTGCAGATTTTCAGATACATGTTGCTGTCCATTCAGATCAGCAGGCGCAGATTTTCAGATATAGGTTGCTGTCCATTCAGATCAGCAGGCGCAGATTTTCAGATAAAGGTTGTTGATTTTCAGGAGGCAGTCCACGATGATTCCTTCCTTTGACTATGGCTTCATTCGCAAGTGTCCAGCTTCTTCCTCATTCCTTACTTCCATCTCCTTTGCACTGCAAGTTGTCATGCCCATTCTTCCACAGCCTCATGGATGAAGCTCTGATACCATGTTCAAAGAGTAGAGAGAGAGAAAGGGAAAGACTCCATATCCATGAGCCTTCAGGCTCTCAAGCTCATTCCTTCATTTCCACACACTAAACTGAAAAGCACACACACTACAAGATAAAGTGACCTAGTGTAAACGTAGACTAGACTGACTAACTCTAGTCAAGTCACTGACGACTTATTTAATGTAGTCACATGTAGATAGCTGTACACACTAGCTGTCATAGATGTTGGTCATAGATGAAGACACACTGACGGTGAGCTTGATTTCTAACAATTCTTTACATCCATCTGATGTAAAGACTATCCCTTTGATGAAGCCATAGCAATGACTACTCTTACGGTTTCCATCATTGCAATTGAACTGAATGTTTCTTCATAATCAATCCCATATGTTTGTGCATACCCCTTGACTACTAATCTTGCCTTGTATCTATTCACATAACCATCTGCATTGTGTTTCACCTTATAAACCCACTTACAACCAATTACGTTCTTATCTTTAGGCAAAGCTACCAATGCCCATGTAGCATTTGCTTCCAAGGCATCCATTTCTTCATCCATGCCTTTCTCCCATTTTTCTTTTCCCATGGCTTGCTCAAAAGAAGTGGATTCTGGTTCTTGTATCACTTTGACCATATAGGCATAGTGAATGGCTGTAAATCCATCATATTTCAGCCTATCCACAGGATACCTAGCTCTGGTAGACCTGTGCAAAGTAGGTTCACTCCCAGGTGCTCTCAAAACATCCCTGGTCTTCCTTACTCCAGGTGTAACAATAGAAGGAATACCCAACTCATCATCAATGCTCTGTTCTGAGCCACTGGATTCACCATCCACATAAGAGTGACCTGCATTCACATCAAACATGGGTTGATCTACCTTCTCTTTTCCTTTTCGTGAAACTTGCATACCACTATCTGCATTGCTTTGAGAATTTTCTCCTGATCTCAACCTGTCCATGGCGAAGAATGGGAACCACTGCTAGAGGACACTCCAGGTTCACTAATATCTTGTGACTGTTGCTGTGATTTCTGTGCAGCATTACCATTTTGTGCATCTACATTATCAATCACATTTACTGGTTTATACCAGCTACTCATCTCATCAAAAACATCTCTGCTCACTCTAAACTTACGAGTAGAAGGGTTATAGCATCTATACCCTTTCTGCCGTAGAGAGTAACCAATAAAGATGCACTTCTCAGCTTTTGGATCCAACTTGGATCTCAACTCATCTGGCACATGAACATAGGCAATGCAACCAAAAATCTTCAAATGAGAAATATCTAGTTTCCTACCAGTATACCTCTCCTCTGGAGTCATCCCATGTATTGCTGCAGTGGGAGTCATGTTCATTATGTAGACTGTTGTAGCAACTGCTTCAGCCCAGTAAAAATCAGGCAAGTCTTTTTTGTTGAGCATGGCGTGAGATACCTCTCCAATATGCCTATTTTTCCTTTCTGCAATTCCATTTTGTTGTGGGATATGATTGCATGAATATTGCTGCTTTATGCCATGCTCCTGCAGAAACCTTGCAAACTCATTTGAGAGGTACTCTCCCCCTCCATTTGACCTTAGGCATTTTATTTGTAGGCCTGTTTCTTTTTCAAGCATAGGTTTAAGAGTTTTGAAATGTCCAAACACTTCACTTTTCTTTTTCATAAAATACACCCAAACTTTTCTGCTATAGTCATCAATAAAAGTGACAAAATAATGACAGCCTCCAATAGATGCAGTTTTAGTAGTCCACACATCAAAGTGGATTAATTCCAATGGCTTCTTACTCTCTTGAATATGTCTAGGAAATGGTTTCCGTACCTGTTTTCCAAATTGACAGGCTTCACATACCTTATGAATTTCTGCAACCTTGAATTTAGGCAATCCTGCAATAATATTTTGGGCTTGCATGTCAAGATTGTGGGAGAGAAGGAAGGAGTCTCACTTGTAGCTTTCTTTCTTGCACAATGGGGGAATACACACACATGTGGAGGCTGAAAATAGTCTTCCTCTTCTTAGTTGTGTAAGCCAAAAGAACTCTAGTACAAAGAAATAGAAGAACCCTATATATGGGTCTCAAACCAAACTCAACTAACTAAGGTGGCATACTAACTAAGCCACGAACTAGAGTAGATAAGGATAGCTGTCATCTAGCTATTATTCATGGGCGGTGTACCAACCGCATCTACAGCTAACAAGTCGGTGACATAAATGCACAACAGTTACCTTGGCATATCACGAGTGGAGCTTGATATCTCAACACTCCCCCTCGAGCTCAATCCCAATTCCTGCACACCAAGCAGGTCTCTGAACTTGCGCAGCTTCTCTGTGCCCAATGCCTTCGTGAATATGTCAGCTACCTGATCCTCTATGCTGACATAAACTAGATCAATAAGACCTAGTAAAACCCTCTTCCGCACATAGTGATAATGCACCTCTATGTGCTTTGTTCTAGCATGATAGACTGGGTTATTTGCCAAGTGTATACTGCTCATGTTATCACAATAAATGACAACTGGCCTATTTGTAGGCTGATGCATATCATAAAGTAGCTTATGCAACCAAGCTACCTCACATGCAGCCATTGCTACTCCCCTATACTCAGCCTCTGTGCTCGGCAAGGCAACTGTAGACTGTTTCTTGCTGCTCCAAGTGACTGTGGCACTCCCAAAAGAGAACACATATCCACTAGTAGATCGTCTATCAGAAATACTATCAGCCCAATCAGCATCAGTGTATCCATGCAACTGTATCTTAACCCCAGTCTCATAAAATAGTCCATACTGCAATGTGGACTTCACATACCTAAGTATGCGTCTAGCCGCATCCAAATGCGGTTTTCTTGGAGCCTACATAAACTGACTTACCAATCCAACAGTATAGCTCAAATTTGGCCTGGTAATAGTCATATATCAAACTTCCTACTATGCATCTATACATAGTAGGGTCTTCCAGAAGCTCACGTGCATCTGCACTCAGCTTCACATTCTGCTCCAAAGGAATTGAAATAGGCTTACAGCCTGTCATACCATATTTGGACAGCATGTCCAATCCATATTGTCTCTGCAAGAGTCGTATCCCACTTGGTGATCTAATCACCTCAATGCCCAAGAAATAACGCAGCTCTCCCAAATCCTTCATCTCAAACTTCTGCTTCAATAGCATTTTCACATGAAGGATATCTTCATCACTATCACGTGTCATAATCAAATCATCAACATAAATGACAAGTAGCATAATACCTTTCTCTATTTTTCTCACATAAAGTGAGAAATCTGCCTTGGAAATCTGAAAGCCAATAGTGACAAGGTACTGTCCTATCTTGTCAGACCATGCTCTAGGTGCTTGCTTCAAGCCATACAAGGCTTTCCTCAACCTGCAACAAACAAACTTAGGATGAACAGCATGCACATAACCTGGTGGCTGCTCCATATAGACCTCTTCTTGCAAATCACCATGCAAGAAGGCATTCTTTACATCTATCTGATGTAAAGACCATCCCTTTGATGGAGCCATAGCAATGACTGCTCTTACGGTTGCCATCCTTGCAATCAGACTGAATGTTTCTTCATAATCAATGCCATATGTTTGTGCATACCCCTTGACTACTAATCTTGCCTTGTATCTATTCACATAACCATTTGCATTGTGTTTCACCTTATAAATCCACTTACAACCAATTGCATTCTTATCTTTAGGCAAAGGTACCGATTCCCATGTAGCATTTGCTTCCAAGGCATCCATTTCTTCATCCATGGCTTTCTCCCATTTTTCTTTTTCCATGGCTTGCTCAAAAAAAGTGGGTTTTGGTTCTTGTATCACTTTAACCATATAGGCATAGTGAATGGCTGTAAATCCATCATATTTCGGTCTATC
The DNA here is from genome assembly GCF_053477565.2 of Lygodium microphyllum. Classification (NCBI taxonomy): domain Eukaryota; kingdom Viridiplantae; phylum Streptophyta; class Polypodiopsida; order Schizaeales; family Lygodiaceae; genus Lygodium; species Lygodium microphyllum. Next base: position 118,117,378 of record NC_141145.1, read on the forward strand.
CATAGGATACCTAGCTCTGGTAGACCTGTGCAAAGTAGGTTCATTCTCAGGTGCTCTCAAAACATCCATGGTCTTCCTTACTCCAGGTGTAACAATAGAAGGAATACCCAACTCATCATCAATGCTCTGTTCTGAGCCACTGGATTCACCATCCACATAAGAGTGACCTGCATTCACATCAAACGTGGGCTGATCTACCTTCTCTTTTCCTTTTCGTGAAACTTGCATACCATTATCTGCATTGTTTTGAGGAACTCCCGATCTCAATCTGCCTGTCCATGGCGAAGAATGTGAACCACTACTAGAGGACACTTCAGGTCCACTAATATTTTGTGAGTCTGCTGTTGTGAATTCTGTGTAACATTACCATTTTGTGCATCTACATCATCAATTACATTTACTGGTTTATACCAGCTACTCATCTCATCAAAAACATCTCTGCTCACTATAAACTTATGAGTAGAAGGGTTATAGCATCTATACCCTTTCTGTTGTAGAGAGTAACCAATAAAGATGCACTTCTCAGCTTTTGGATCCAACTTGGATCTCAACTCATCTGGCACATGGACATAGGCAATGCAACCAAAAATTTTCAAATGAGAAATATCTGGTTTCCTACCAGTATACCTCTCCTCTGAGTCATCCCATGTATTGATGCAGTGGGAGTCCTGTTCATTATGTAGACTGCTGTAGCAACTGCTTCAACCCAGCAAAAGTCTGGCAAGTCTTTTTCGTTGAGCATGGCACGAGATACCTCTCCAATTATATGCCTATTTTTCCTTTCTGCAATTCCATTTTGCTGTGGGGTATGACTACATGAATATTGCTGCTTTATGCCATGCTCCTGCAAGAACCTTGCAAACTCATTTGAGAGGTACTCTCCCCCTCCATCTGACCTTAGGCATTTTATTTGCAGGCCTGTTTCTTTTTCAACCATAGCTTTAAGAGTTTTGAAATGTCCAAACACTTCACTTTTCTTTTTCATAAAATACACCTAAACTTTTTTGCTATAGTCATAAATAAAAGTGATAAAATAATGGCAGCCTCCAATAGATGCAACTTTAGTAGTCCATACATCAGAGTGGATTAATTCCAATGGCTTCTTACTCTCTTGAACATGTCTAGGAAATGGTTTCCTTGCCTGTTTTCCAAATTGACAGGCTTCACATACCTTATGCATTTCTGCAACCTTGAATTTATACAATGCTGCAACAATATTTTGGGCTTGCATTGATTTAAGTCGTTGTACATTAACATGACCAATGCGTTTATGCCAGATATCAATATCTGCAACTACACCGGTCCCATGTGCAAACATTGCTACACTCAATTCAGGCATGTCTGCTTTCAACGTAAACATTCCGCCTTTCTTCTTTCCTTTTGCTATCAAGCGACCTTTATTTTTCATATCCTTAACAAAGCATCCATGATAATTAAATCTGACCTGCAAGCCCTGCTCAACCATTTCACCAACAGAAACCAGGTTCTTGGTGATATTTGGGACATGAAATACATCCGACAGGTATTTCTTTTTCCCATCCTGCATAGACAAATGAATTTTTCCAATCTGCACAATAGGATGTGCAGTATCATCACCAGTCTCCACAAATCCTGGTTTTTCCATTTTCCTTGCATCCTGCATCCATTCTGCATGACCTGTCATGTGGTTTGATGCACCTGCCACACATCTTTGCTTTCTTCTGTACTTGTCACAGAATTGGTCATGTGCTGCATCATAAACAAATGCACATTTCTATCATCAGCTTGTCTACTAGAAGATGCATAATTCCCTTGTTGCAATTTTCCATTCATGATGTCATTCTTCTTTTTATAGCAGCCTTTAGCCATATGACCCATTTTACCACAGTAGTAGCATTCAACATTGCTGTTTGCATTTTGTCCTCTTTGCCATCCACCATGACCTCTTTTGCTCCCCCTGCCTCTAGAGTTATCACGTCCTCCTCCATAGGACTAGTTTTCTTGAATTTGCTGCATATTCTGATTTCTACCACGGCCTCCAGATCGGCCTCCTCTACCTCTGCCTCTACCTCTTTCAGCATTTGAGTAGAAGACAGCTTCTTTTGAAGTTCCTCCTGAAGAAGATGCACCACCATTTCTCTGCTCCTCAAAAAATAGAAGAGCAATCAACTCCTCAAAATGAGGAAATCTTTCGCGGATGAAAATGGATGTTCGAAACTATGCATAATCCTTTTCTAGACCATTCAAGGTCACAGAAACTAAATCATCATCTTCCACTGGTGACCCAATGGAAGCAAGTGCATCTGCAATCTTCTTCACCTTCATGTGGTAGTCATTGATGCTCATACTTTCTCTTTGCACATTGTGCAACTCTTGCTTGAGCTGCATTTTCCTGGCTTGCGTATTTGTGCTATACATTTTTGACAAAGTATCCCATGCCTCCTTTGGCGTACTTGCATCCTGAATATGCACAATCATAGAGTCTGAAATACTGATAGACAGCCAGTACATAACTTTTTTGGCTCTCTCATGCCATCCTATAAATGCTTGCATTTGCTGTTGATTGGGAACATCAGGAAGAATTGGTTCTTCTTCATTTCCTGCAAAAAATTCCCAATATCCTTTTCCCATAAGGAAATTCGTCATTCTAAACTTCCATGCTTGGAAGTTGTTCTTGTCAAGCTTTTCAGTGATAATCTGTGAAAGAGAATCAGATGCCATTATAGAACACTGCAAAAAACTTTTGTCACTGTAAAAAACATAGCTTTAGCCTCACAAGGGCAAATCTGCAAAACTGACGAAAGTGGTATTTGACCACACAGTCACTTCCTAGTGACGATTTTGCATCAACAGGAAACAAGGATGATTCTGTAACTCCCAATGTCTCTGCACACAGACATACGATGCAATATTTATAGTAACTTTTCACCGATCTGTAGAATAGTGGTCGCACATAAAAAACAGGGTCTTTTTTTGAGTGCGTGCGGAAAACTTCCGCCTCCAAAACAGGGCCCGAAATGGCCTCGAATCAAAAAAATAGGGAAACTATGGGCTAAAGCCCTCTCCCGCAGCATATACTGCCCTCTTGCTTCACCGCGAAGGGCATCTCAATCTGAGACAATGCACTCGCACTTTTCGGCTCTGCTACCTGCTGCAGAGATTTGATCCCAAACTCGAAAAATGAAAGCAACACTGGTCCTCTTACCAGAACGCCGCGAACTTGGTTTGCTTTCTTGAGCTCCTTACCACAAATTGGGCTCTGATACCATGTCAAGATTGTGGGAGAGAAGGAAGGAGTCTCACTTGTAGCTTTCTTGCTTGCACAATGGGGGAATACACACACAGGTGGAGGCTGAAAATAGTTTTCCTCTTCTTAGTTGTCTAAGCCAAAAGAACTCTAGTACAAAGAGATAGAAGAACCCTATATATGGGTCTCAAACCAAACTCAAGTAACTAAGGTGGCATACTAAGTGAGCCACGAACTAGAGTAGATAAGGATAGTTGTCATCTAGCTATTATTCATGGGCGGTGTACCAACTGCATTTGCAGCTAACAAGTCGGTGATATAAATGCACAACGGTCACCCTGGCATATCATGAGTGGAGCTCGATATCTCAACATTGCATTGATTTAAGTCATTGTATATTAACATGACCAATGCTTTATGCCAGATATCAATATCTGCAACTACACCGGTCCCATGTGCAAACATTGTTGCACTCAATTCAGGCATGTCTGCTTCCAACATAAACATTCTGCCTTTCTTATTTCCTTTTGCTATCAAGCGACCTTTATTTTTCATATCCTCAACAAAGCATCCATGAGAATTAAATCTGACTTGCAAGCCCTGCTCAACCATTTCACCAGCAGAAACCAGGTTCTTGGTGATATTCGGGACATGAAATACATCCGACATGTATTTATTTTTTCCATCCTGCATAGATAAATGAATTTTTCCAATTTGCACAATAGGATGTGTAGTATCATCACCAGTCTCCACAAATCCTGGTTTTTCCATTTTCCTTACATCATGCATCCATTCTGCATGACCTGTCATGTGGTTTGATGCACCTCAGTCAACATACCACACATCGTTGCTTTCTTCTGCACTTATCATAGAATTAGTCATGTGCTGCACCATAAACAAATGCTCATTTCTATCATCACCCTGTCTACTAGAAGATGCATAATTCTCTTGTTGCAATTTTCCATTCATGATGTCATTCTGCTTTTTATAACAGTCTTTAGCCATATGACCCATTTTACCACAGTAGTAGTATTCAACATTGTTATTTGCATTTTGGCCTCTTTGCCATTCACCACGACCTCTTTGGCTCCCCCTGCCTCTAGAGTTACCACGTCCTCCTCCATAGGATTGGTTTTCTTGAGTTTGCTGCATATTTTGATTTCTACCACGGCCTCCAGATCGGCCTTCTCTACCTCTTCCAGCATTTGAGTAGAAGACAACTTCTTTTGAAGTTTCTCCTAAAGAAGATACACCATCATTTCTCTATTTCTCAGAAATTAGAAGAGCAATCAACTCCTCAAAATCAGGAAATCTTTCACGGACGGAAATGGATGTTCGAAACTGTGCATAATCCTTTCCTAGACTATTCAAGGTCACATAAACTAAATCATCATCTTCCACCGGTGACCCAATGGAAGCAAGTGCATCTGCAATCTTCTTCACCTTCATGTGGTAGTCATTGATGCTCATACTTTCTCTTTGCACATTGTGCAACTCTTGCTTGAGCTGCATTTTTCTGGCTTGCGTATTTGTACTATACATTTTTGACAATGTATTCCATGCCTCCTTTGGAGTACTTGCATCTTGAATATGCACAATCATAGAGTCTGAAATACTGATAGACAGCCAGTACATAACTTTTCTGGCTCTCTCATGCCATTCTTTAAATGCCTGCATTTGCTGTTGATTGGGAACATCAAGAAGAACTGGTTCTTCTTCATTTCCTGCAACGAATTCCCAATATCCTTTTCCCATAAGGAAATTCGTCATTCTAAACTTCCATGCTTGGAAGTTATTCTTGTCAAGCTTTTCTGTGACAATCTGTGAAAGAGAATCAGACGCCATTATAGAACATTGCAAAAAAGTCTGTCACTACAAAAAACACAGCTTCAGCCTCACAAGGGCAAATCTGCAAAAGTGACGAAAGTGGTATTTGACCACACAGTCACTTCCTAGTGACGATTTTGCATCAACAGGAAACAAGGATGATTTTGTAACTCCCAATGTCTCTGCGCACAGGCACACGATGCAATTTCCACAGTAAATTTTCACCGACCTGTAGAATAGTGGTCGTGCAACAAAAAACAGGGTCTTTTCCTGAGTGCCTGCGGTAAACTTCCACCTCCAAAACAAGCCCTGAAATGGCCTCGAATAAAAAAAACAGAGCAACCAGGGGCTGAAGCGCTCTCCCCCAGCATATACTGCCCTCTTGCTACACCGCGAAGGGCGTCTCAATCTGAGACAATGCACTCTTTCACTTTTCGGCTGTGCTACCTGCAGAGACTTACTCCCAAACTCGAAAAATGAAAGCAACACTAGTCCTCTTACCAGAAAGCCGCGAACTTGGTTTGCTTTCTTGAGCTCCTTACCATGAACCAGGATCTGATACCATGTTAAGATTGTGGGAGAGAAGGAAGGAGTCTCACTTGTAGCTTTCTTGCTTGCACAATGGGGGAATACACACACAGGTGTAGGCTGAAAACAGTTTTCCTCTTCTTAGTTGTGTAAGCCAAAAGAACTCTGGTACAAAGAAATAGAAAAACCCTATATATGGGTCTCAAACCAAACTCAACTAACTAAGGTGGCATACTAATTGAGCCACGAACTAGAGTAGATAAGGATAGCTGTCATCTAGCTATTATTCATGGGTGGTGTACCAACCACATCTACAGCTAACAAGTCGGTGACATAAATGCACAACGGTCACCTTGGCATATCAGGAGTGGAGCTCGATATCTCAACACCGTTGTCATTTATTGTGACAACATGAGCAGTATATACAGTTGGCTAGGAACCCTGTGTTCCATGCCAAGACAAAACATATTGAGGTACACTACCACTTTGTGAGAGAGAAGGTACTAGTAGGTGAGATTGACTTGATGTATGTCAGGACATAGGATCAAATAGTTGACATCTTCATGAAGGCATTGGGTACAGAGAAGCTTCAAAAGTTTCGAAGCTTACTTGGAGTCGCAGAGATGCAGTTGAGCTTGAGAGGGAGTGTTGAGATGACAAGCTCAACACATGCGGACATTGATTATGGATCGTCTGGTTAGATGGGTCCACACGTCAACACTTAGCATGTCGGTGGTCATTATGACTCACACATGGCCATTGACTCATTACTTATTATATTCAGGTTGTTACACCTATTTACAGTTGGCATAGTTATAGCGCAAGTCAACTAGTGTAGTCGGTTATACATTGTTTGACTTAGTAGGCCACTTTCCTTTATGTTGTATCTTATCTATACTTTGTGTACATTGTAAAGTGTGTGGAAGAAGAAGAAGAAATCAGCAAAAAAACGTTTTGGACTCCATCTCTCTTCTTGTATCTTGAGTGAGCTTCTCCTTGCGCATTCTGTGTGTGTTCGGCGCAGCATCTTGAGCAAGTCCCCCCACCACACGATTCTTGACATTTTGTATGTTATTTATTTTGTGGCTATAGGAGGAATTCTTATTTTGTTCATATTTGGCCTTGTATTTCTTGAGTTGAGTTCTTCACTTAGACAAAGTCATACATCCCTTCTGGCACTCCTTGTCATCTCATCATAAGGTTGGGAGGTGTATTTCTATATTACTCCACTCGTGTGATATATTTTTGGTGCACCTAATAAGGAAGGTTGAAATTGACTTTGTTCTTGATTTTTTGCTAACCCATGTCTTTGTCTTAGGGTAGGAATGACTCACCTAGAACATGCCTCATGAGGTATCACACCCAATCCCAATGGTACGTGGAAGCACATCACAACATGACACGTAATATAATAAGTGAGTAGGGGCTAAAAAACAAGGGCCCTTCTTGAGGGTTGAATATTTGTATTACAATGAGCAAGAGCATACAAACGCAGCCAGGGTGCAAGAGGGGCTTGGTTGCGGGCGAATCAGGAGATATCACAACCCTTCCATCATGCCTCAATACCGTGGGTAAGAGATTGATTGATAGTGACCATTTACAATGGCCAATTCTTTTTTTGAATTTCATGGTTCAAAAGGAGAGAATCCTTGGCAATTTCTCAAAAAATTCGAGGTTGGATGCATAATCCAATGTATCACATACCTTGCCCTGATACTATAAATTTTAAAAATTCAATTATTGGATGAAGGTAGAAATCGGTTTGAGGATTATTAAACAAATTTACAATTGAGAAATCTCCTGGTTCCTATAAAGTATGAAGTGACCAAACAAGCATTCGTTGACTGATTTAAAGAGATTGGGACTTCCCAATATCTTTGGTGAAAGATAAAAAGTTTGCCAAAAAAAGAAGACCAAATCATAGAGTTTTTTTTTCCCCTAGAATTCACTTGACTTGGGGATTGTTGGAACACGTCTCTAGGCATAGGAGAGAGAGCACTTGAAATGTTAAAAGTGGAACATTTTGTGAAAATTTTCAAGGAAGAAGTGAGAACTAAACTAGAAATTAAGGAATCAAGCACTTTTGAGGAAACTGTGATGATTACAATTGAAAAAGATAGAAAAATTGAGATATAAAAAAAAGAAACTTCTAAAGTACCAAATATTGAGAATAGAGACCAAACTTTGCAAGGGAGAGAATAAAACTATTAGCTAGTAGCAAGATAGAATGCACAACTAGCTCCTTTAAGGAGGTAGATCAACTGTCCGGGAAATATAAAACATGAGGTTGGGAGCGTTGAGAGGAAGGCCTTTAGGAAGAGGTAATGGGGGATCTACATGACAGACCAATCAAGAAAATATAAGAGGAAGATAAGAAAATGAAAGAGGTTATTTCAAGAGACAATTGATTTATTATTCTTGTAGAGAGATAGGACATATAAGCACAAATTGTCCTTATGCACCTAGAGCAAGAGGAGGCATGTGTCATTTATCCCAAAAATTTTCAAACAGACAAAATGCTTATGGTATTGCAAGTAGAAATCATTTACATATTAAACACCAAGACCAATGGAGGAAGAGAAAGGTAAGGCTACCATAAATTGTATCCCTGTTGGAAAAAAGAGTGAGAAAGATAAGATAGTTGATGCAATGCTTGCAACCAAAAGGAGGAGATATGTAGAAAGACAGGAACCTAAAACTAGTAAGATTGGTGAGAAAAGAGGGAGAAAGGTGAAGAAGGGAGAGAAGAAAGAGAAGGAGGGAGAAAAAATGAGAAAACCTAGGAAATATTATCATATTGCTGACATTTCTTTAGGGGAAGGGAAAAGTGATAATGACTTAAGAAGAGATATATTGGGTAAGAAAGAATATATAACTTTTGCACAATCAATGAACCTATGTCCTAGAATGAGAGGACAATGAAAAAAGTTAGTAAATCCAAAAGAAAAAGAAAGAAGGAGAGGAACACTAAGATTTTTGAGTGTAGAAGAACTACCAGATATAATCCCTATTGTAGATGCATGGTATAAAAATAAAATATAGGGGAGGCATAAATAGATGGTGGAGCACGTTTTTTATAGAACTATTTGGTCTTTGAATAATTGCACGTTCTAGATTTCAAATTAGGCTTGCTAATCATGCTAAGGTAAAATGCATAGATATAATTCAAGACTTGGAGGTTAAAGTCTATGGCGTAGCCATGAAGATAGCTTAGCATAATAATTGGAGAAGAAAAATATGCAAAAACTTTTATTTTTGCTCAAGGATGAGGGAACATCTAAAGAAGAAAGGTTTTACAAAAGAAAGATGAGGAGGAAGAAGAAGGTTTTACACAAAAATTAGAGGTATGCAAGGGGAAGGGCTAAAAATTGAACTTAAAGAATATGCAAAACTTGTATGTAAAAAATCAAAGCCCTTTTCTTTAGAATGAAAGAAGATGTTGAAAAATTGTTGTAAGCAAGATTCATTTATCTTGTTGAACATTCTGAATGGGTAAGCGTGAAAGTTATAGCCCTAAAGAAGACAAGAGGTTCACATATTTGTGTAAATTATAAAACGTTAAATGTAGCCACAATGCGAGATCATTATCCATTTATTTTCATTGATAAGATTTCGGATTTAGTTGTAGGTTATGAAAAGTATAGTATTTGTGCTGTGGCTATTTAGGTTATTTTCAATTATCCATTGCTCCTAGTGAAAATCAAATGAAAAGAACCTTTATAACACATGTGATATGTTTTTGCTATAGAATTTTACATTTTGGACCGACAATATTAAGAAAGGGTAAACAAAGTGTTAACTCCTTTGCTAAGAAAATTTGTGGGGGATTTCATTGATGATATCTGTGTGCATAGCTCAAGACTTGGTCATTGTGAGAAATTGGAAAAGTGTTTGAGAGAACAGATAGTTATGGTTGTTAATTGAATCTAAAAAAAGTGTAAAATAGCTCAACCCAAAGTGAAACTTCTAGGTCATGTGGTTTATGAAAGTGGAATAGAGCCAAATCCTTAAAAAGTTAAAGCTTTGGTCACTTTAGTGTCACCAAAAAATACTAAGGTTCTCATACCTTGGACTTCTCAGTTGTTTTGTCAATTCTTTGCTATCATAGTAGATTTTCCTCTATATTGAGGAAGAGAAACACTTAAGTTGGAAGAAGAGTTTCTTTTGACTAAGAAGATACCATCTAGTATTCCTAAAGAAAAAAAGTATAGGTTTTTGAGAAGGGTTAGAAGGTATAAAGTAGTGAAATTATTACATTCTATTTGCAAAAGGATTGGATTTGATTCTTAAAGAGTATGTGCTAGAAGCGAGTTTTTGGAGTGAGAGACAACTCCCCTATTTTTATTCCACATAGTTCACTTATTTCACCTTTTTTTGCAACCATCTCCACTTGCATTATCACCACCATCTCCTCCTCCACTAGCACCACCACCACTTTAGCCATCCCCACCACCACCTCCATATTCACCTCTACCATCACCACTATCTCCTCCTTCCCCTTCTCCTTAATACCACCAATACTAGCACCACAACCACCTATCTCTCATTCTCTCCGCCCAACTTTTATCTCCCTCCCTCTCTCTCTCACAAATTTCTCTCTCCTCTCTCTCTCTCTATCTATCTATCTCTCTCTCTCTCTCTCTCTCTCTCTCTCTATATCTCTCTCTCTCTCTCTCTCTCTCTCTCTCTATATATATATATATATATATATATATATATATATATATATATATATATATATATGCACATTCCATAAATGACTCCTATAGTTACCGATTGAATAGCCAAACATATTATATTATAAGAATATTCTAAAAGACCACATATTCCCATGTATTTGATTTAAAACCCATTAAGTGATTTAACTCATTAAATGCCACCTTGACTACTCATTTTAGATGTATGTTGTTACAAAGTAATAGTTGTCTAATACTGGACATTCTAAGGTTGCTTTATATAGAGGGACATGTTATATTCCCCACATATAAGTAAAACAAACACACACACACACACACACACACACACACAAACTCTCTCTCTCTCTCTCTCTCTCTCTCTCTTAGTCATAGGCTTTCCTTGTGTACCTATAGCTTGTATTTATATAATATAGGGAGATATTTTATATCATAAGAATATTTTACAAGACATGTGTCTCTCTGTTTGATTCAAAACTATTAAGTGGTTTGTCTCATCACTGTCACATTCTATGCTCATTTTTTTGTATGTATTATTACAAATTAGGAGTTGTTTATAGCTTGGCATTGGCATTTTTAAAGTTGGCAATACATAACTTAATTCCAATATTCTATGTCAACATCTTTGCCTTATTATCCTCAATGTAATGGTTTAAATGAGAGGTTCAATGGTGAGCTAATTACGATATTATCAAAAATGACAAAAGATCATCCTCAAACATGGGATACTGAGCTTTCGAGTGCATTATAGGCTTATCATTATCCAAGAAAGAGGGTAATGGGTTTTCTCCATATAAGACAGTTTGTGGAAGAGAAGCTTTATTGCCTATAGAAGTAGAAATACATACTTTAAGGATGGCTGAAAAGTTGTGTGAGGATGAGGATAAAGATTGTCTAAACAAGAGATTGTTGCAATTGCAAGAAGCACAATTAAATAGGCAAGAGGCATGTGATTATTATGAAAGTAGTCAATAAAAAATATTTATATTTTTGATAAAAATTTAGAAATAAAAACATTAAAAAAGGAGATTTGGTTTTAAGATATAACAGTAAGTTGGATCACACATTTTAAAATGAATTCTAGACTAAATGGGAGAGACCATTTAGAGTAACTAAAACATACAAATCTGAATCTTATGCATGAGAAGACTTAGATGAAAAAGCATATAAACAAAGAATCAATGGGTAAAGACTAAAGAAATGTGTATTGAGATTTATGACAATCAAATTGGAAGAGTCAACCAAATATATTAAGCAAGAAGAGTAAAATAATTAGGGAATTGAATGGATAATTGATGTAGCATCACTTTATGAAGGCTAATGCCATAAATGCTTGCAGACTAGGGGGAGGGCTATATATGTCATGTTGTCGTGATGTTATGAGGACACTGTGTAAAAAAGTATGGAATGCATCATCATCCAACTTCTTTATTGATCTAGAGAGTCAATGTGATCTGATCCATTAGTACTAGTGTGAGTTGCATGGATTATCCGAAAATACTAGATTTTGGGATAATTTTAGCATATATTTGAAATTATTTATTGTAAAAATCTAAAAAAGTTAGAAAAAGCTTCTAGATTAGGATGGCTTGCAAAAAGCTAGTTGCTTTTTCAGCCAATTATGGAATTTTCACAAGAGGGATAGATTGACGAAATCGTGCATGTCGCGATCGCTGTAAACAGGCTGAAAACTGCAGATTGAACTGAAAGAAGAAGATGGAGTGATCTGGGAGATCCGTGATCAGGTGTCCTAGGGTTTTTACCCCCCTTTCGGAGCCGACGGGAGCCATCAGATTTGGTTCCAAGCAATAGAGAAAGAGCTATAATTTTGATGCACGTTTTGTCCTACAAAGAAGCTCCAGGAGATCTAATGCCTAGAGATTGCTTCTGAGTATTGCGAAGATTCCAGGTTCTTTCAATACTTATTGATTCGATTCATTGTGCTTTGTCTTTGTGGTGTTTACCACTTGGGTATTCTCTATCTTCTCTTCCATCTCTTATCTCTACTTCCTTCTACTTCTGATCCCCGGTGGATTCGACCTTTCGTACAAAACCCCTCCGACAACGCGTTTTCATGTAAATTAAAAACCCTAATAAAACATTAGGCATGTAGATTTTTTTATGCTTACTTATTTGTGTAACTATTTAAGTTGTTGCTTTCTAGATAGATTTTTTGGGTTTGATTAGATTAGGAATTGTTTTGGTTATTATTTTGAATTTTTTGTGCTTGAAAACTTGATTGTCTTGGCTGAGATTGGTGTTTTATTGGACAAACGGAGCTTGATTTTGGATGTAGATGTTAGAGAGCTTGAGTAAGGTATATTGTTTTGCCAATATCTTTGCATATCATAGGGATTGTCGGTTCATAAGCACTTCACATTGTACTTGTTGGATGCACTACACCCACGGGTCATCACCTAGTTTTTCTTTAATTATTTCCAACAATGGGTTGGGTTAATGCACTTATTGTACCACTCTTGAGCACTAGCATAGCATGATGCCCATTGTAGTTATATGCAGAAAAATTTAGATGCATGTGCACTTGAGAGAGCACCCTTCATTGTACATGCATTGTTCTTTGCACGCATAGGAATCGGGATATTCATGATTGAATTAGGAACCTCAAGCTAAGAGGAAAGGTGAGTGGGCGAGTTTGAGGGTCATGAAGGACTTCTTTAGGTGTAAAATGGATTGTCTACTTGGTCAACATCATGAGAACCATTATTTTCTCAATATTTGTGAGATTTGGGAGGGTGGAGTAGAGTGCAACAATTCTTTCTTCCATTGAGTGATGAGAGGTGAGGTTAAGAATGCTAATATAATCAAGGAATTGTATTTGCATTTGTATGACACATGGGCACTTGTAGATAGATTAGGCATGAATCCTTTCAATGTATTCATCTTTTTGTGTTTTTCATTTGCTTGTATAATTGCATGGGATAGGTTTCGACTTTCCACTTCTTGTCAAATCATGTGTGATTGAGCATGGAGTTCATGTTCAAAGCATGTTTTTTTGGATAGGACACATTGGACGATATCAAACCAGATACATAAGGAAGAGTCAACACTCTGCTGGGGACCTAAGAGAGGCTAGAACATTCCTTGGAGAAGGTTGATTGTGCATGGAGCTATATGACTTGTATCTGGATATTATTTAAGCTTAGATTTCCTTTACATATAGCTACTAGTTTGTTTGGGGTTGCTTTGCCTTGGAGGATGAGAGGAATCTTTGAATCTATGGTTCCTTGGATCTATTAGTAGGTCTTGATGGTCCCACAAATATGCTAGATAAAGTACAATATAGATTTTTCTTATGAGGAGAGGATGGTTATTGTCTACATGGATGGGACTTGGGTTTAGTAATTAAGTGTTGCAGGGATTTATAGAGTAATAGCTTAGAGGGATTTGTAGAGTAATATCTCTAAGCTCAAGCCTTTCATGTGGCAAATGATGGTGTTGGTCCTTACTCAGCTCTGAGCCAACTATTTAGTCTCGTTCAAGCCGGTGCGGATGGTACAAACAACATTGTTCCCACTATTTTGTGCTTGGGTTGGTTTTATCAACTTGAGGTATTTGAACATCATGAACTTGGGTGAAGACCAACGAACAAGTGGATTTGTAGCATGCCTCAAGATGAAGGGGCTGGTTATTGCATTGAAGCTGGCCGTGTTCTTCATAATTATCTCTACATGGAACGACAATAAGTGGTGTTGGTAGCATCAATGGGTGTTGTGAGGCTTGAGCTCATAATGAAGTCTATTATCCTAGTCGTTATGGCGAGAGTGCTTGGTGTCTATGGTCTAATGAATGCTATTATAAGTGCCAAATCAATTCTAAAAGTCAAGCATACAATTTTTTCGATGGATATGCACATCTATCCTCGGGCCTTGCATGTGGTCTCGTGGGCGTTTTTGCTGCAATGGCTATTGCTATTGTAGGGGATGCTGGCGAAGCAAGGAGAGAAAGTGGACGGTCATATCATACAAAGTTTGGTCCTCCTAAAGTTCCAAAAAGGATGATGCCTCTGGATGTGGGAAAAGAACTTAATCACCTATCTTGAAAGAGGATTACTGTTTGTATCATCTGGCAACAGGCGACATGCTTTGGTCCGCTGTTGCAGCAAAGGCTCCTTTGGGGTTGGGTCATCGTGAGGCTAGAGCCGTGTATTGAGAAGATGTGGCCTGCATGTCTCGGGGGCCTGTTGATCAGGATGCCATAGTTTTGAGAATCTGATTGTTGTGCAAGAGAGGGGTGCTTCAATTATGGAATGGCGGTAAGATCGGGGCCTCCGAGTCTTCATTGACATGAATCTCAATGCGTTTTTGAGTAGGTCAACCTACCTGCATATCTCAGAGATCGTAGGGTGAGAGTCAGCTGCTATTTTAATGAAGAGGATCCAGGACGAGCCATAGCAGGTGTTTTCAGAGAGTAGGGCGCTGTACTGAGCTGTCGTGGGAAAGAGAGTGTCTGCAACAACACTAAGGAAGCCTGGGTATTGATAAGGAGCAGGTCGTTTTCAGATTTCGAGCTTGTTTGTCAGTGTCTATTGATGCCGAGGAGTGTGCTTTGTACTGTGATTGGAAGGTGGACGTAGACTCTCAACTGGTAGGCAACGTCATCTATTTCAGATATACTTGTGTTAGAGAGCACATATACAGGGAGATGGTGCTAGCTAGAGTATGAGGAGGGCAAGTTACTTGATGCAACAGAGCTGATATGATCGCGAAGGCCTGCAATGGCAGTGTCATGTCATGGCTCCAAGGTTGGAGGCGCTTCTGGGCATGCCCTGAGGATAAAAACCTTGTGCTCCAATTTGTATTATTGACATGGTGGTGATTGGGAACCGGCAGGAGCCGGTGGGGGGCGCCTACGCGGATGTATATTTTCTTATAAATACTTACAATATCTTTGAATTGAAGAAAATAAACTGCCAATAATGTCTATTGTATTATGATGTCGTATTGGTATGATATCTGACTCATACGTGACAGGCCAAAGATTCAAATCCAAGTTTACGAATGGATTCTATATTTGATTTTAGTGTTTCGTAAGGTACCTTGGCTTTTGCTTATGCTGGTTTGGCTAATGACCACCTCAACTAAGCCATGTTTATTATCTTTGTAGAGCCACCAGCAATGTTAAATACACATGACATTTTTCATGAAGGGTTGTAGTCCCTCTCCTATTATCATGCCTCACTTGATCCAAATGACAAATGATTGCAGTGCTTCACCATGATAATTTCAAACTCCTTGTTTTCATGTTGCAATCAACTCTCAATAACAAGCTGAGCTTCTCAACTAGACAATGCTGCAAGATTTCTTCCCCAACACATAAAGGCCTCTATGTGATCACATATAATGAGCAAACGATGTATCTTTCCAATAGGTTGATAGCCATGCTATTCTTGCCTCCTTTTATGTGCTCAATTCCTTTCTTCCAAGCCATGTAGTCAACAATCATGTTGTTATTTTTTTGTGGATCAAAAAGGTGCCTCCTCTTTGGTAATTTTTGTTTGCCATAAGATGTAACAATGTGTATAGTCTCTATAGGAGAACCCATGTAGCAACCAAAAGACCTAGTCATCATGAGCATTTTCATTAATGGAATAAAGAACAAGAAATTGTACAAAGTGTTAGTGAGGAAATTGCGTATGAAGCATGACATATTGACCATCGATGTATACAAAGAGGCCGTAAGAGTTGATGACCTACTAAAGGAAAGGAACAACAAAGCTATCAAACCAACAAACATTATCACAATCCAAAGCAAGAGAGTGGTCGTTCGTAGCAAAAAAATTTATCCTTGAAGATCAAGACGAAGAGAAGGGGATAGATCTTTCTCACAAAATTTCCTATCTCAAACTCAAAGCTTATGAAGCTTCAAGAGGCTTCTTTGAAAGGGCATCCTATGAGGCCAAATGTGCAATGTATACATTGTAGAGGAAAGTAGGTACCAAAGAAATGCATCGATCCTTGACTGAGGTCATGCAAAAATTGTGGAAGATTTGAGCATGACATAGTAAACTACCAATTTCCAAGAAGAGTACCATACCCTCAGTCCTATGTTCAAAATCCCTATTTGATTAATAAGAAGTTTCACTATGGTACCTACACCAAACAATAAGTGATAAGCTACACCTAGAGTCGACATCAATCCAATAGGAATACCTAGACCACCTATCCACAAATTGATGCTTCAATTCACTACTTGAAGGAGCCACTAAATGAAGAATGGTATGTAAAATCCATATTTTTCATATGATTAAGGAGGATAACCTAGTCCTTAATATGAATTATTGACCACTTGTAGTAACGACCTTGGATAGATAAAGGAGTCTAGAATTTGGAGTTATGCAACCTCAAGACCCAGTGGTCTATTGGAATTGTGACCATCTTGGGCACATCTCATCTCTTTATCTAAAGAAAGTCTGGCTCAATAGCACGCAAGCCATGTAACCTATCAATTAGGTTAAAAAACTTTACCAATGGATTTGGATAGAATCCCTTTTTTAGCAAACCAAACTATTCAACCACGTCTCATGACAATGTGTGGTCCTGGAACGATGGTTGGACTCCGTCCCTAGTTTTTTTTCACGAAAGTGGTTTGGTTGAGGGTTTTCCCTTTTTCCTTTCTCTCCACCTCGACAACCATCATACAACAACTTAGTAGCTACAGTCTTGTGGTGAAGAACCCACTGCCACTGTAGCATAACGTAGTAAGAAAACATAGACAAGATATAACAAAGATGCCTTCAATGTGGCATCACACACCTATATGTTGATTTCCCAAGACAAAAAGCTTCTACTAGTAGGATGATCATTCTATCTTTGCCTTTATGTCTCTTTGGAGCTAAAGAGCTAAATAGAGAAGCAACCTTGATCTCGCTTAGTATAATGACTAGAGTCCAAGTGAAGAAAGTGGGAGTATCAATATCTAAACCAAGTAATTAGGATGCTTCTTCAAACAAAAAGAAGAACAAGAAGAAGAGAAACAAGAGAGCTAAGGAGAAACTCAACTTCAATAGTGGTAGTGCTGGCATGTTCATGATAGCTAGACATGCCACAAATGTTGAAGTAGTAACCTCATCTCTCAAAACATAAAATAAAGTGAGCACTAAAATTGGAAAGTGCTATGATCCCATGCAATAAATGCAAATCATAGAGAAGATCAAAGGCTGGGTAGAAGAGACCAAAGTGCACTTTTAAGGATACATAACCAATTAAATCACAATACTGAATATTCCTCAAGCCATCATTGTCCCTAATATAAATCAAATCTATCAAGAATATAGCATCTAACCTATCTTTAGCAAGAATAGGTAGTGGCTATCCCATCAACATTGACTACCATTGATAACCACTAGCAACCGTTGAAAATTTCTACATCCACTAACAAAAAGGAAAATTCAGTAAGAAGTACTTCATTGACATCAAAGAAATCATATAGTCATAACTACCAAGTAGGTAGTCCTAGAATCAAGCCATCTCCAAGACTACACCCATTGTATCATAAGCCATTGATATGTTTGCAAGTATGGGTGAAGATAGTCATGTGCGTTAAACAATTGGATTGTGTTGAGAAGTATGTATTGGATTATGTTCATATCGTATATATGCATCAAATAAAGGGAGACTATGTGTAAATTCACCTCAAGTCAAAATATACCTATCCAGTTAGAGAGATATTTAGTGTGTAGATGTGGAGAATGGAAGAAGAAGAGAACGAAGATTGAAGAAAAAGTAGATGGATTGAGCCTCCATAAGGCCCCCACATATTGTGCCTATTTTTCCTTCCATTGTGCATCTATCTCATGTCTTTTACTTTGGTATCAAAGTGGGAGTAAAGAATCGGATTGAGAAGCATGTTAAATAAGTTATACATCAAATGAAAGCTTGCTAATAGCAACTAAATTAGATATAAAACTTTAGCTAGGCAACTCAAAACATATGTATGGATTGGAAAAGCCATTGTAGCTTGGATTTGGGGCTCTATTGCCTGCTTTGGATATATTCGAGAAGCCATTGATGATGGCCTAGAAATAGAGGTATTGCAACAATGTTTCAATTTGTTTTTTATACGAATTGGTACATGTATGGATGTCAAAATCAAGGGGGTTGTTTAAACTTAAGGCATGCTTGAGCCCAAAAGCACATAGGAAACTTGCAAAATAACCACGTGGCTTGCTTATTCAAAGAAGCAGGGGGCTTTGCCCAACAATGAATAGAGAAGAGGGAAGAAGATTGATTTTTGGCTTTGCTTTGTTGAAGACAGCTTTAAGCTCATGGATCTCATCAACTAGGACTTAAGTATGCCCTCAAACAGGTCAATGGTGGGGTGAGAACAACCTTGAGGCTTGACATGTTTGAGTGCCACTAAAAACATCTGCGAGTTGATCCAATAAGCATTTTATTTAAATGTTATACTGTAAACTTAATCTAAAAGCCACCCCTCCCCAAATAAACCCTTTTCACACTTGACCAAACAAATTGGTTCAACCAACCCTCTATTAGCATAGTAGAAAGTATTGAACTAGATATCTTGTAAAGCACATTCACCTTGGATGTTCTTAAATTGGTTAAATTTGAAGTGGTTCACAAATGTGGATGTTCACACTGTACGAAAAGAGAACTAGTTGCTTTAAAGAGGAAAAAATGTGGTTTCTATACAATATTAGCATGCCATTTTGAAGGCCCAAAATTTTGCTAAAAACTTATGGTGTATTAACCTTTTGTGGACTTCATTCTCAATATAAAACATTTCAAAAATATACTAGTACAAGTGTGAATTTTAGACCCATATTTTGATGCTTTTTAGACCATACGAGCACTCTATGAGCTCTAGATGTAGTGGTTCTTGATAGAAATTACATTTATATCATATGCACATGCTATATTAGTGTTTTTTGTTACAATTGGATACATCTATGTCATTTAATTCATTGGACTTCAATTTATATGCATTTTTTGGGCCTATTTAATGGCTTTTATATTGGAACCTTTGGGGATAATGCTCAATTTGATGTACTCTTCTTGAGTAATGATTTGGCACATTGTATATTGCAACACTATATTAGGGAGTTTGGGAACTTTCATATACTTTGGGAATTTATAGAATGGTCAATATTTGGTCACTTGGTCAAATTGTTATCCCATTCCTTGAAGGTGAATCTTTTTCTAAATACTATATAGATGATAGTACCAAGTTTCATCTTTAAAAAAAAGATTAAGATTTAGCTACATGATCAAATCTTTATTTCTAATTTGAGAGTGAAACTTAGGAGATTTTTGAATTCTCTAATATAGTTTTTTGCTAGTTTTTTGAAATTACAATAGTAATTATGTCAAAAAGAGAAAAACTAATATTAATTGTTGGAGACAAGTTGACAAAGAACAACTATAGTATTTGGTCCTATTATCATCTTTTTTTTTTTGGGGGGGGGGGGGGTCAACTTAGAAGAAATCATCTATATAGTGTGAGTTTAAATGATATTAAGAAATACCCTTTCTTTACATGCTATAAGGCCTTAAAATGATCCCTTTTACTTTACTAAACTTACTCTTTTTTGAAATTATATTTTAAAAAACCCTTTAAATGTAATCATGTAAATTTTACTAAATATAATATCTTTTCTTTTGAACTCATGTGCTATCTTACATGTTCTCTAAGGTGGATCCCCTGAGATTATTGTATGGAAAATTTTCTTATGGAAAGAGGTCTTTGGGACCTCATAATAGGTAAGGACACATATCCTAAGCTTCTTAAGGAGCCAAGGGAGAAAGAGAAGAAGGTGTATAAGGATTGGATAGTTAATTATATAGAAAGGTACTACATTGAATCTCTATATACATTTCAGAGACTTTGATTTTGCACATAAAAAAGACAAGTATATGTAAGGATACATGAGAGATAATTGAAAAGATGTATGGTACTTGTATGGAGGTAAGAAAGATAAAGTTGAAGAAAAGAATACATGGTATATGGTGCAAATTGTAGAGCATTAGTAACTATACTGTATAGATTAATTAGATTATAGAGAAATTGTGAGGTGTCCACTAGTCTCAATCCACGGCACACCTTTTAGTAGTCCATCAATAGGATTTTCGAAAAATGATGCTGCCCGGTGCTTCCTTGGAACATCACAGGGTTTGTCACTTAGGCTCTACTGAGTCTACTTCACAACGGGAGAGTTTTGACCGAACCCACTGGATCGACTTGAAGTTTTGGGTTCCTAAAATCGGATGGGTCTCCTAGCAGCCAACTAGCGTCAAAATTTTTGAGTCCCACTTTTATAGGATTACTCAATGTGAAGCGGACTTGCCATTGCACTTGGTTCAAAGAGAATGGGAGATGGAGGGGAGGGCGGTACATCAACCCTCCTGCCCATAAGGCAAAATCCCATTCCAGCCCCCTAAAACAATGTAAGTCGGTTCTACCTAACGACTAGTTGGTCAATTTACCATCTTCTTATTTCTATTTTTGATTTAGAAAAGCTCCCAGCTAACCGGGACCACCCTACCATTGGACAGACCTGTCGAGGGTTATGCCCACCCACTTTCCTTTGATGATGGGTCATCTTTAGTTTTTTAATTACCTACAACACATTTATTGGAACATATACAACCAGCTTCCTTAATTAGTTCATTAAGTCACACGTTCCTTCACATAATTTATATCACCGACACGCATACAATTCAAACAGTAAAGCAAACTTCTTTATTATATTGGAAGCTTATTACAATTTCCATCTTTTTGTCCCAGCGGAAGATACACAGAATTCCATAAGGATATTCTGTCCACTAAGATTCCACCCTCATAGCTAGTATTTAGGGTTCCACCCTCATAACTAGTATTTTGGGTTCTAGGATCCCATCCTAGGTCACAAAGGGGCTCGTCAATTTCTGGGAACAATGCAGGATTTATAGCTAGAGCCCCCTCTAGCACCTACATTTCCTACTATCTGAGACTATCCCTACTGACAGACCTTTCGCCTACGAAGCATGTCCAAGCCTCTCGTAGAGATAATCATGACCCCCTTGGTGTAGGGTCTCGCTACTAGCTTGGGGGTAGCCTAGCACAATCCTTTCTTTTATTCTATTTGACAATAATTTCAATCAGAGATCTAGATTTTAGCAAACACAAACAGCCCTTTCAAATGTATATCAAATGATGCAATGAGAATCACCCCATCATGCAGTTCACATCTTCACATAGCCAAGGTAGACCTTATCCTAAGGTAACCTTACATTCTAATGAGGATTCTCCTCCCCATAATAAAGTATTGAGTACATCTCTTATAATATGTTAAACAAGGCATGAATTTCCCGTTTGGGATATCTTACCCAACATAAGCGAAATTCCTTAAAGAAATATATTGTGCCAATAACATAACAAGATGACCTATAGGACTCTTAAATCGGTAATCAGTTTCTATAACTATCTCTAGTCAACTACTAACCTTGTTGCATTTGGCCATAACTATATCGAATGCGCATAAAGACATATGTGCAATAACCTTTGGCAATTAATTCCAATATGATTTTATGACTTAGAATCTCAATTAATCTAGCTACAAATCATAGCGATTAATTGTTTATGCTTGTGCTAATATGTTTTCTAGATGAGTTATCAATTTGTGTAAGTGTAGAATCTCAGGGGGTTCACTATATATATATATTCTCTATATAATGTGCATTTATGGTCTATTTATAAATATCCTAATCTGTGAATTTTTCTTGAATAAAACACAACCCTTTTCTATTCAATTTGTAAATAACCCCTTTATATGACACCCTTGTGTATGTAAAAAATGTATAAAAATGCTATTTTAAAAACCCCTTATTTTGAACTCACGTTATATATACATATATTCATGAGTGACCCCCCCCTTCGAGTGTAGAAGACGAAAGCTAATATATTATGTAATTATCTTATATAGAAAAATAATAATCTAGTAATGAATAACCTGGTTTGGTAGCATGATGACATTAGGAATTTCATCTTTACTCATGCTTGCATTATCCACACCCGATGTTCTGTTGGTAGTAGCAACTCCCGCAACCTCGAGGACTCCCGTATCATTGGCAATACCCATTGCTTGACCGGTTGCATTGGTCCTCATGTTTTTTTCACTTCGTCGCTTTGGAGCCATTATCCACGAGTGGTTCGAGAGATAGGGAAGGTGGAATAGATTTGAGATGAGAGAGCATAAGATAATATGGCTTAGTTAAAGATCGAGACAAGGGAATTGAGCTATTCCTCCTCCTCTCTCTCTCTCTCTCTCAGCCTCTTGAAGGGGAATCCTTCTGCCTCTCTTTCTCTGTCTCTCTCTTGTAGCCTCTCGGGGTCTCCTTATGTCTCCCTAACTGCCCCCCATGCGTCTTATTTATAGTGAATTGGAGATGAAGGGTTGTGGCTGAGAAGAGGAGCTCTTTGTGGAGGGGAATCTTGGAAAGATCAGTGATTTGATGCTCAGATCATAAATCTGATGGTTCCATTAGCTCCGAAAGGGGGGTAAAACCCCAAGACACTTACCAAGACACTTGGTTAGAAATCTCTCAGCTCACTCCTTCTTCTTTTCTTTGTTCGAAGTGTTGTCTATTGCTGCCTGTAGACTGCAATCGTGGCACGCGCAATTTTTCCAGTCACTTTTATTTATTTTTCTTTTTATAAAATCTTCAAGCTAACTAAAACATCACTTATCTTTTTTTTAAATGACATCTAGTTCTAGAAATCTCCATATCTCTTTTTTTTAATAAAAAGGATAATATCTAAAATATCTAAAATATTCTAGTCTTGTCCAAATCTAATATTTTTAGGCCATCCTTACTATACACATTAACATTAGTGATTAATATAGCTCATCTCTCTTGTTTACATTGTAACTTCCATGAAGGGTGGCTACGGTCTTTGTTAATTTATAAAAATATCGACTTATGACTCTTGGTTTTACTTATTTATTGATTTTTAATGTTTGTTAGTTATTAACGTTAGTTAATTTTTTTCTTTAGTTAGTAACCTTACTAACTTATTGATTGACTAACTAACTTTTGAACTAACCAAACAACTTTTATTGCCTGAGAATATTATAGGAATGCACTCGTTGATGATAATGACTTGGTTTCAATCACCTTAAATGGACATGGCCATGCATAAAGTCCTTGGATACTTCTATTTCTATGAGAGACTATAAAAGTCCTTGGATACTTCTATTTCTACGAGAGACTATACATAACTTTGAGGAATTGATTACCTTGTTGCTTTATGTAACAAAGCTTGGGCTTAATGCATCTAGCAATGCCAAAAATACTAGTGGTGATAGTATATATTATCATAAAATGGATGGGGTAGTCCTTCTAGAGGTAGAGAACCTTATTATAGTCGGGTAGATACATTTTCTCATGGACATACCTCTTTTGGATGTAGAGATATCATGCCTACAGGCAAAGGGAGGGCCTTGTTTAGAGGTAGAGGATGCAGTCTAGTTTGCATAGAGATTGTGCATGACATTATTAGAGATAGTTTGGTTGATATGATAAGGAATGCTATGTCTACATGTCATGGAAGGAATTAGTACAGTCATTATGTAGGTGGTTATGGAGGACCTACAAGTTATGTTTCTAGAGGAAGATCGCTAGAGGATATTTGTTTGCCATGGAGCATGTACTTGGCAATATGACTCATTCACTAGTGATGAGGATTAGTTTTTGGATTCATTGGCTATGAAGAACCACATGACACATCATGAAGAATGGTTTCAAAAGAAGTAAGAAATGCAAGTGAGATGCATGTAGCCACTCAAAATGATAGTCTGTATAAAAGTATGTGCATTGGTAATGTTCCATTGGTCACTAGAGATGGGATTGAGAATAAACTAGGAGATGTATTGTATGTGCCTACTATAGTAAAAAATCTTGCTTCTATTGGAAAAATGGCCTAATTGAGTCTTTGCAAGTCTGAATTTATAAGTATGATTAATTCATTGAAGAGTTTAGAAATGGCAAACTTGATAGATTGATTACAAGAGAATAAAACAAAAGTAGATTATTTGCATTCGATACTAACACTCCCATTGTACAAAGCTCTATGTTTATAGAGATAGGGCATGGACAAGGATGTGGAAATATGGCATAGAAGAATTAGACATGTAAATTGAAGCAATTGTAGAAAGATAGATAATATGTGGCCTTTCACACTTTGGCTATGTAAATTATGAGCATGTATGTGAGGCATGTCCATTTCCAAAATAGTCTAGGCTCCCATATTCAAAGAGGAAAAATTTAATTAGTACATATCCTTTGAAAATGGTACATTCATACATATGGAGTTCATGTCAAAATATGTCATTAAGTGGAAAATCAGTTTCATTGATAACTTTAGCAAAATGACTTGGATTTACCTTCTACAACATAAAAATGAGGCATTTAGTTTTTGGACTTCAAAGCAATGACTGAAAAACAATTTGGAAAATACATAAAATGCATGAGATTAGATATCGAGACTGAATATATGTCTCACAAGGTTTTTGAGTACTTGAGAGATCATGGGATCAATAGACAAGCTACATGTCATTATACACCATAGCAAAATGTTGTAGCAAAATGGGAGAATCAAACTATTATTGAAGTTGTTAGAGCCATGCTGAATCAAATGTATATGCCATTGACTTATTGGGATGAGCTAGTACATACTACAGTTCACATTATGAACAAGATACCTAAAACACTTACACATCATATGTCATCTTATGAGAAAATGTATGGGAGATAACCATACTTCACGATGTTTGGTTGTGTATTCTATGTGTATGTCCATGATCAATTTAGAAGGAAAATGGAACCAAAGGCTATCGAATGCATCTCACTTAGGTATCTTAATGAAAGGAAGGGGTATAAGGGCTATGATCTTGTTACTAGAGAGGAGTTGATAGAAATACTTATAATAAGTAAGGATGATGGCTATGTGAAGAAAATCACAACAAACAATACTCATGGAAATCAACACATTGAGGATGTATCTAGGCCACATGATAATGCAAAAAGTAGTGTAAGTGTTAGTCTATGGAGTGATACAAGTTGAGGACCACACAAAAGAGGACTGAATTTGCAAAAGGAAAAAGGCCAATTGGTGAAAGTTGAAAAGATGAGTCATTGGATGATGAGTTTAGGATGCCTCATGTTAAGACTCCAAGCATAAAACGTATATGGAAGTATGTACCACCACATGCAAGGGGAGTTGAGACACCATCTAATGCATCTCACTTGAGAAGATAAAAAAGAGTAAGGTATCTAGTTGATAGATTGACATAAAACATGTACATGAAAACACATTATGCTTATATGGTTTCTCAACTACAGCACTGAGAGCCAACATGCTTTGATGAACTAGTGGAAAGCAAAGACTAGATAGAGGCAATGCATGAAGAAATGGATGCTTTGAATAAGAACAAGACTTGGGCTTTGGTTGAGTTATCTTATGTAAATAATGCTATTAAGTGGGTTTAAAAATGCAAATTCAAGTCACATGGCTCACTTAAAAAATATATAGCAAGGTCGGTTGCAAAAGGGTATGCTCAAACATATGGATTGGACTATGAGAAAACATTTAGTCCAATTGAAACAATGACCATAGTTAGATCAATGATTTCCTTGGCTTCGATTTATGGATAGAATCTATATCAAATGGATGCTAAGAATGCATTATTAAATGGTACCTTGGAAGTGGAAATGTACGTGGAGTAGCCATAAGGGTATGCATACCCAAAGTACCCACATTAAGGCATTGTATGGATTAAAACAAGCACCTAGAGCTTGGTGTGTCAATATTAGCAAGTTTCCATGAAGCATGGGTTTTTAGCAGAGTATGGTTGATTATTCTCCTTATGTTAGACATTCTAAGGATGGTATGGTTCTTATGATCATCTATGTTGATGATCTCATCATAATATGTACTCTTGAGAAAAAGATTGTGGAAGTAAAGCATGGCTTACACAAGGAGTCCAACGTTAAGGATCTTGGATTGCTAGTATGCTTTTTGGACATAAAAGTGATAGATATGTCAAATGGAATTTGGTTAGTGAAAATACAATATGATTTGGAAACATTGGACAAGTATGTTGAAGAAATTACTATAAAGAGCATATATATTCTTGATCCAATGTATATTTTTAAGAATGTTTGTGTAATTTAGACTAACTACTAATTCGAACTAGACAAATTGGTGCATATATTTCATGTACTCTCAATTTTTCAATTGCTTGTGATCTCTCGCCCCTTGAGCTCCAAGCCATGGCATCTACCAAACCTTCTCTAGTTGGAGAAACTATTCTCCTTTTTATCTCAATAATTAAAACTACTAGAGAGAAAAATATACGGGCAAGGAATCTTACCTCATTGTAGTCTAGATGTTGTGTATGAGTTCCATGCTTTGACAATTTTGGGCGTTGCTCCTCTTTATAGCTCCATACTTCTTGATCCCATGCATATGAAATGAATCTCCTATTCTTATTCCTTTGGCAAAGTCAAAGCAAGCTCACCTTCTCTCTCCCTCATTCTCCTTCTTTCTCTATTCTCTCTCTCTCTCTGTTAATACATCTCTCTCTCTCTCTCTCTCTCTCTCTCTCTCTCTCTCTCGTGCCATTTTTAGCTTTTTTGTAGCTTTATATGCACTTTCAATTTCAATATGGATTTTAAATATTTTGATAAAGTTATTGTACTTTTGGGTAGTCACTTTTGATTTTTTCTCATTTTCAAATTTAGCCTTTGTGTATTCATCTTGCTTTTTTAGTCTTGTTACCCATCACTTTTGTCTCTTTTTTCTTATATTCGACCTTATGAAAAAGGGTTAACATTACCCCCTCCTAGATGAGTACCAATACCTTGGCACTGAGTGTCAAAGATAATATGCTTCATTTTGTAGTGTGAACATGGAATGTTGGGGATGGTTGCATAGGGATAGTGGAAAGGATCAACTATCATGATGGATGCCATTGGCTACATAGTAGGTGGTCATTGGAGTTGCTATGGATGACAAGGTTGATAGAGGATTTGGTAACTTGCACTAACGTTCCCATTTGTTAGATATGGCTTGATAGGAATAGGGGATGGCTAACAACTCTAGTAGGTGGAAGATTTATCTTAGAGTAGAGGTTGTAGTTCTTTAGAGCGCTTCTACTTGTAGGCAAAACTTGGGTCTTCTCCTTCTAGGGGAGTGCTAGTTTTCCATTGTGTGAACAATAGATTTTGTTGAATTGGGAGATGGGTCAAACTCCAAGGAAGCATGGAATGTTATCCTATACTTGAGGACCCAATCATGGTGTAATTATTATGTGAGTACACATGCTTACATAACTATTACATAGTCAGAAGATGGCTACATGGTTTCTTTTTATCAACGATTTGATGAAGCAAGATGCATGTTGGTGGATGAAGACATAAAGCATTGTCATTGTTGGTGAGAAATTTTTTGAGAGAATCATAAAGAAAACTATAAAATGTGATGGATACACTAGAGTAGTACAGTCCCATAGATTAGATGGACATGGGTCTTAATGCAACATCAGCTAGTAGAAGCTATCCCACTTAGTGACTCTCTACCAATATGCTTGGTTAGCCTTGCATTCATGATGCTATATTAGCATTGATGAAGTGGAAGGTGAGGATAAGAGCACTAAGTTCTAACTTTAGGTGAGTTGAGACTCATTGGGCATGTCGTACCCTTGATGGACCTTGAGCAAACGTTTGATAGGTATATCTAGGGGCTAGGGGATTAAGGATGGAGTTAGATCATTGGGCATACTTAACTTAAGGACCCCTAGGTGAGGTGCAATGCTAGTGGTTGCATACTTTTCTTTCTTTTCATTTAAATAATAATAATTAGAATGCCATGTGTTAGGATTTCAGTATCCCACAAAGGAGTAAGAAATACATTGAGCTTAGGAGGCTAATTGAAAAGAATAACCATGATTGATACAATTGGTGCACTAATATAAAGCTAGTGAATACTGAACTAGGGCAATTGAAGCTCAAAACTTGGACTTTGACAAAATAGTTATAATTAGAGAAGAGATGTTTTTGTTTTTTATGAGGGCCCATCTTTACATTGGAGTGCAAAATCCTCTTGAGGAAAACAATTGATGGATTCCATGGACATTTAAAGCAATATGGCTTGAATGGGATGGGCTTTGGTAGCTGGTAATCTCGAATGTCTTTGACTCCTAGTCGAATCTTTCACTTAGTCCTCATTTGAATAGGGTTATGGCTTGTGGTCCTTCAATGCTCAATTTGAAATTATTCCTCACTAGCTACACAAAGTTCTTCCTCACTTACAATCTTGTCAATATGGATGTAGCATAATGTGGTTCTTAAACAGTCTATTTTGAGTTAAAGCAAACATATGAAATGACATTGGAGCAATGTAGGTAGGGTCATACTTATTGTTCTTTACTACACGATGTTGTCTAGTGCATTACTCATTTTTTGATAGTTGACCCTTTCCTGCTATGCACATTGTGTGAATGACTTCTATAAGAATAGGGACTTAGACTTGAAGGAGATGATTAAGTGATCATGTTGTCCTTATTCTTTTGAGACCTCTTTTGCTATCTACTCCTCTGCTATCGTGGTGTGCTTGATTAAGACAAAATCCATACTCCTCCCACACATATGAAAGGATTTCAACGTTTGCAAATGTTTTGTTATCTAAAAGACCTAAGTCCATTCAATCATAGTTATGAATTAAAAAAAGTGAAGGTGTTATTTGAAAAGACTCAAGATAGATTACCAATAGAAGGGAAATAGGCTCAATATATGGATGCACACTCTGTACACTGATTATCTCTCAAAGTGGATAGACACTCTAATTACTTACGGTCACTTTACACACGTTCTCCCTTTATTTTATAATACATAGTATATGAACATAAGCTAAGGCATATTTCTCAACACTCCCCCTCAAGCTTAGAATGAGCTTGCAAACATATACTCCAAGTGGACTTCTAAAATTCTCAAACCTATCTTTACCTAATGTTTTGGTAAATATATATGTCACTTGGTCCTTTATTTTGACATGTGTCAAGTCTATCTCTCTATCCATGACTTTCCATCTAATAATGTGATAGTGTACTTCAATATGTTTTTTCCTTACATGATAGATCAGATTCTTTTGCCATGTTTTCTCATAAGTTGCCAATACTACTCCTCTATACTCTACTTTAGTGCTTGATAATGCTATTATAGGTTGTTTCTTGCTTCTCCAACTTACCATGGCTAAACCAAATGAGAAGGCATATCCACTGGTAGATCTCCTATCCATGATACTTCTTGCCTAGTCTGCATCCGTATATCCAAACACATTGGGCTTGATTCCTTTCTCATAGAACAAGCCATAACTCATTGTCTTCTTCACATGCATCAACAATTTCCTAACTACATCCAAGTGTGATTTGCATGCCTTTTGTAGCATAAACCGACTTATCACTCCAACTGCATAAGTCAAATCTGGTCTTATTATGGTCAAGTGGATCATATTTCCAACCATCTTCCTAAATAGTCCATTTGAGTTTGATGTACAAGGATATCATCCATTTTCAACCTTTTCATTGAATTGTCATGGCTATACAAGGTTGCATAGAAAATGGTGTTTGGGTAAGAAGTGATGATGAAGATAAATATTCTTTTTCAATTTTTTTTTGTAAATTGATCTTAGCCAATTGCCACATACTAGAAAATTTTTATAGCCCTTGATAGATAAACCTACATAGAAACACTCACTTTAGTCTATGTATCATAGGTTTGAATACAAATTTAAAGTCCATATAAGCTGAATGAAAGTCATGTATTCCTGAGCAAAATCCCAACCAAGAAATCCATGGATAATCTAAGTTATGATATTGTGACTCTAAAGCTATTCTTGCCTTTGGTCTTGGACACATTGACCACATCTATTATTGAGATATCAAGCTCTAAATGAGTTGGTATCTACTGTGCACCTTGGTGATATGGTAGGATATTACTCAATAGCATGTTATGTGACTGAGAAGAGACACTAATGATTCTATAGCTAGACTACACCCATGGTCCGCCCTTGGTTATTCACATTCATTATGCCACCTCTTCTTTCCTTAGGGGGTTCATACTTAGTGACTGCATGCACATATGTTATAGTACTTTCATATTAGTCTTTTATCATGTTGTAGACTTAGTTATTTTGTGTGAAAGAAAAAGAAAGAAAAGGAAGAAGATTTCAGCCCTCTCTCTCTGTGTGCTCAAGTCTCCATTATTTTTGTGTATGTACCCTTGGTTTCTTCACCTCTCTCCCTTCTTGTCTATTTTCATGGTATCAAAGCCATCTCGTAGCTACATGGAGCTCGATTGAAGGCTAAGGTGAAAGATTTGGAGCATGAAAGTAAGAAAGAAAGTAATGGGTAAGAAGCTATTCCACCTTACCTAATTTGCCTTAGATTGTAGCTACATGAGGCTCCTAAGGATGGTAGGGCTATAGTCTCTAATTGTAGTGAAATTTGGTGAGCAAGAGTAACAATGTATATACTATAAATTAACCCTTTAGAAAAAATTTGCTATCATTTTTGGAATTTGAGGTCATTTCGGTCTCCTAACTAGACTAGCAAGTAATTCGAAAACAGTTTTTGGGCATACTTTATTTTGTTAAGAGAAGTCTGAAAAAGTGTTTCACTCTACTAGTAGATGTAGAGGTTGTGGCAAAGGCCAAGGTGGTGGTTGTGGTCAAAGTAATGATGCACAACAAAATAGAGGAGGAAATTCTCGAGAAAGGGAGAGGCAAAGAGACCAAGTGTAGTGTTAATGATATTTAGAGAATGAAAATTGAAAGTGCAAGTGCAAAATCCTATTTTTTTTGTGGATATTTATTTTGTGGAGCTTCAGTGTATTATTTTTGCACTTATTATCATGGACATCATCATAATATCATAGATGTATTATTTTGTGAGAGTCGGGCTCACTCCGGACTCACTCCCGTGCACATTGTATTTATCTCCCGTAGTTGTATTTGTTGCACCCACAAGTGTCGCGTGGGTTGTGCACATGGAATTGTGATTAGATTAGCATAGCCTTGGTCTATTTAGGCTAAGGTTGAAGCATACAATGATATTTGACTAGCCTAAAGCCCACTAACTGGGTAGGATGCCCAAGAGGATGCAAACCCTAATTCACAGTTGTGGAAAACCTAAATGCAAAAGGGGCGCAAAAACTAAATGCAAAATGCAAACCCTAACCATAAGCCTAATTCTTGGTCTATATAAGGGTGGGAGATCTCAGTTGTATTGACCCTTTTTGCACATCCATGCTGCGGAAGCTATATCAATGTGACTACTCAAGCTTTCTATTCTATCTTTCCTTTCTATCATCTTGCTTCCATTGCATTGAGAGTGACTGAGAGGGAGTGGTGAGAGGTGTGTTGAGTGAGGGACTGAGGGAAGGTGAAGCTCTTCATTATCTTCTTGCTTTTCTCATATTCTCTACTAGCTCTTCGACTCATTGGTGTGCTTGGTGGTGGATGCAAAGGAGCGATGACATTGGATCATGTTGATCGTGGTCATGGAACCATCTTCAAGCCTTCAAAAGGTAAGTTAGGTGAGTTCACTATAACTCGAGCTAGTCTTGTGTTCTTTCTTTCTTAGGTTGGAGAGGAGGATACTTTGTTAGTTAGAGTGGAGTGTTGAGAGACAAGG
The DNA here is from genome assembly GCF_053477565.2 of Lygodium microphyllum. Lineage (NCBI taxonomy): Eukaryota > Viridiplantae > Streptophyta > Polypodiopsida > Schizaeales > Lygodiaceae > Lygodium > Lygodium microphyllum. The sequence goes on from NC_141145.1 coordinate 118,149,359, forward strand.
TGAGAGATTGTCACCAAAGTGAGTTGCAGCTTCTGAAACAATAGAAATCCATCCAAAGTCCCGACGGTTGGTGTGTTTGGCTCAACATTTTGGTTCGGTTTTGGGACCTAGGACAGTGCAACCAACGAGGTTCTCATGCTCCCACCATGTGGTAGAATAGGAGGCTTGTGCATGGGTGTAAATGGGATTGATGGGGTACCGATCGTCCACATTTGTCGCTAGCATTTCAAAACCCATGAGGCTAGGTTAGAAAGGCTGAATCGAAAGGAACCAGTTCGTTGGATTGAGATTGGAATAGGGTAGAGTAGAAAAAAAACATAGAAATATAAACTCGAAAACACAAAAATGCAAAAACACAAAACAAAACACGAAACTCAAAACTCAAATGGAAAACACAAAACACAAACTCAAGCCCTTATTGTTGGATATCTTTTGTGGTAATGTAGGGTGCGAAAGGTTCATCTTATGTGGCTTTGTCATTGATTGTATGCATTCATGATCACAACCTAACCCAATGTATAGCTTGCATTGCACTCTTCTTGGTTGTTAAGCTTCTATGAAGGATGGTCAAAAGAAGGATAAGATGAAGGTAATGAAGAAGTAGAAGGGATTAACAAGTAGATGGAGAAACAGAGGAGAAGAGAAGAAGTGTAAGTGTTAGTGGAAGAAGAAGGGAGAGGAAAGAGATAAGCGAAAGAATAAGGGAAGAAGTGTAGGAAGATGAAGAGAGTAATGGAAGAAGAAGAGAAGGAGAAGTGAAGAAGAAGAAGAATAAGAGAAATACGAGGGAAGACACGAGAAGACAAGAACAAGAACAAGAGTAATAGAAAGTCAGTGAAGGGCAAATAGAGAGTGATATATATATATATATATATATATATATATATATATATATATATATATATATATATATATATATATATATATATATATATATATATATATATATATATATATATATATATGTTGATGATGTTTATCAGCTCATTTTGCATTGTGCAATGGGAGGCGATGTAGCTACTGACGGTGTCGAATCATGGTGATCGTGGTCATTTAACCATCTTCAAGCCTTCGAGTCATCAAACGCAAGAAGGTAAGCTAGGTGAGTTCACTACAACTTGAGGAGAACTTGAGCTAGTCTTATGTTCTTGCTTTCTTGGGTTGGAGAGGAGGATGCTTGGTTAGTTAGGGCACAGTGTGAGACAAAAGGTAAGAGATTGTTACCGAAGTGAGTTGTAACTTCTGAAATAATAGAAGTCCGTCATCCAAAGTACCAATTGTTGGTGCATTTGGCTCAACTTGTAGATTTTAATAGGTAACATAATTTTGGTGATAGTAGGGAGTGCTAGCATTGTGGTAAAAAAGTCTCTATTTTAAAAAAATACATAAAAAAGAAGGGTAAAATTAGAGATGGATAAAAGCGTGGAAGCAATTATGTATCCAATAGAGTATAAATAATGATGATAAAAGTGAACAATTGTTTACTATATAGCACTTCATAGAAACTACAACTGTTGATGGTTCATCCAAAATTATCTATGGTATGTAGACTCAAGTTCCTTTAACCACATGACTTTTCATGGTTTGAGTGGTTTAGAGAAAATTAAGTATTTGTCTAATGTGCTACATATACTAGATATTACAAAAAAAAAAAGTCTCCATTAGTCAGATGGTAGAATAGGAATTGTAGGTTTGGTTCACATTTGATGGTTTTTATGTAGAAGATTCTAAAAATGATTGCAAAAGAGAAACATGTTGGCATTTTGTTTACTCTTGATGTAAGTCTACATGAAATGGATGCTGCCATGTTTGCACAATGTTCAAGTATTGTGGATGATATTGAAATTGAAAATAAGAGAATTGCTCATGTGAATGTACAACGACTAAAAGACATGAAGTCAAAATAGATTGTAGATGGTTTGCCTAAGTTTAGAGTTGATGAGATACATAAAGTATGTGAAATATATCAATTTGGAAAGCAAGCAAGGCATACATTTCCACATGAAAAGTATATATGCAAGAATAAAAAGCATTCTGATATGTGGGTTCTACAAAGATTGCAACTTTAAGTGGTTGCAAGTATTATGTTTCCTTCATTGATGATCGTATTCACAAAATATGGGTTTACTTTATGTATGAAAAAATTAAGGTGTTCACTTACTTTAAAAGCTTTAAGACTTTGGTTGAGAAAGAGAGAGAGTTGCATATTAAATGCCTAAGATTGGATGGAGGGGGAGAATATCTCTTCAATGAGTTTTTTTATTTCTTACAGAAAAGTGGTATACAAAGGAACTATGCATATAGATATGCTTTGTAGTATTATAACCCTACTATCCATGAGCTGAGAGTTAGCAAAGATATTGTCTTTAATGAAATGAGTAGTTGGTATAGTAATGTGTAGAATGCAATTGGGGTTGATGAACATGAGAGTGTTGATGTGCAAAAAACATATAACTAGTCATAGATATTGAGTGGACCATGAGAGTCTCCTAGTCATGGTTCTATTGATAGACCTTCGACTGGTCAATTGAGATCACAAGTTACTCCACTAAGTATATCTCAAAAGTCAAGAAAACATAAAGAGAAAATTGAAGACTCACATATTATGTCAAATTTATTATCAGGTTTCTCTCATCTTGACATTGATTGAGATGGCTTTGAGTAGAGCTTGGATAAGGAGTTTGGAATTTCATCTAATAAAACACTTGTTGTATGAAAGATGCAAGAGAATGCTAAAGCACTTGGTAGTGATCTAGGTCCACACAGGTCAAGTAGAGTAAGAAATCCAATGTAGGGATTGGTATATGATAATTATGTGGCTCATCACTATGCATACATAGCTAAGGTTATGTAGGATATGGAATCCACTTGCTTTGAGTATGTAGTAGGTAATGAGTATTGAGATCATGCTATGGATGAAGAAATGGTTGCACTTTAGGAGAATAATACATGGGAGTTGGTGCCTTTGCTTAAAGGCAACTAGCTACAAATGGGTTTACAAGGTCAACCATAAGTCAAATGGATCTATTGAGCACTAGAAGGCACGAATGGTTGCCAAATGAACTAATTATTAACTAAATCATTCTCATTTTCATCAATGTTATATCATCCATATATTTGTCAGATGGCTATGAATATTGATTTTTTATCCTTTCATATATGCTTGGGTCACTCTTACATAGAATCCTCATACAATCTAATGAGAGTTAAGAAATACCAAGAAATTGCATTTTGCTTGAAATTGCATGTCATTATCTATATCATAATTCGAAACCTTGCTATATTAGATATATTGTTACTTATAAACAAATACACATGTAATAATCTAGCAAAGCAGACAAGAAGATGATCCATAGGCAAGGACATCTCTAGTCATATAGCTAGACTCATAATCATTTGTATAGTCATTGAGAAGAATTTGTTCTTGCATCATAGAGCCAAGCTCATGACCATTTGTACACTTGTCAAGCACCCGAAGGGTGCACCTATAAGAAATAATCTATATAACATGTGTTTAAAGGGTATTAAGAAATACCCTTTCTTTACATGCTATAAGAAAATTAAATGACCCCTTTTACTTTACTAAACTTATGGGTTTTTTAAAAAAAATTATAAATGAAAAAATCCTTTTGTAAATATAATCCTATAAATTTTACTAGATAAAATACACTATCCTTTGAACTCACGTGGTATCTTACATGATCTATAAGGTGGACTCCTTGGGGTCAAGCACACAATTTGTTGTTGCACTTCTTTCTTGGCTATTTTTAATTATACCTACTATATTCCAAGCTTGGGAAAAATATTTTCCATTTATATACAAATTGTTGTTCCTCATGATGCCTAGGACCTCATTCAAAGAGAGAGGCCACATTAGCACACAACCCATAGGTACTCTTGCTCTAAATGTACCAATAAAATTGATCACATGGATCCCAATGATATATAGAACCACAAAAAGACATCAATGTGACCTCCTAGTTAGGTGCTTGTTAGGTGGTGTGACAAGTGCATCCTATGCAATAAACAGGCCATGCCGAGTATTTGGTATAGTGGAAGGAGCAATCAGTTACCAAGTACCTCAAAAGCTAAAAATCTCCATGTATATGAAGAGACCTTTTCCATCCTCCATATAGTCTATGATCATAAGTCTGCATTAAATATTGTAGATGAGAAGGCAAAGAATAATCTCTTAACATCTCACCCTAAAGACCAATAGGTAAAATATGTCAATAAATCTCATGTTATAAATAAACACACACTTAATTATGTCATTTACGAGGAAGATTTGAATTGATAATAGTATTGTCATAGCGAAATATGTGTATCTACATTATCTTGTATAGTCAAATATCCAAGATATAATGGTAAAATTGCTAAATACAACAAATTTTATGACATGAAACCTTACCATGTGTTGATCTCATTGTTGTGGTGGAGGAGCAAGATGATATAAGCTAAACAAGTCCTCATGATTACAACATATTGCTCATGGACTATCAATACATGTCTCAATTATTACATCAACATGGCACATACTCCTTATATCTGTCATGTACAGTGCAAGGGGTTGATATCAAGGATGATGTTCCTTTATGTCCTGTCATAGAAATCCCTAGTTCCTTCACATCCCATCATTGAAGCCCACAAAAAAAAGAGATTATAAGCTTACAAATTGTTTTTTAATTAACGAATTTACCCTTTTCTACACACACACACACACAGAGCATAGTTGTTAAGAAACAAGTTTCACAATATAAGGAAACTCGTTTCATACATTGGTGCTTCAAAAACCTATGAAATACCTATTTTAAAATTTCAAAATAGCAATAGCCTTCAAAATGCATTTGAACTTTTGCAATCAGTATTTGTCACATATTCATTTGACACACTAACATGGACATTGACATTAATTGCAAGAATTTTTCTTGAGTTATTATCTATGATGCAAGTATATATTGATGGTTTCTTCTATACACTAATACTAGTTAGCAACTTGAACCAGTTATTATGCTTAGTTGCTATACACTTGTGGATACCTAGAAAATGGTATTGCTTATGTAGAAAGCTTTTAATAGCTCTCCGGCACACCTTTTGAGATCCAATTCAATCCAAATGGCACGTGTAATCTTCATGCTCTCTATCTTGTTCATGGTATGTTTATATGTATATGCATACTATTATTCACACAAATATTACATCATTCATTTTGTAGATGAAAAACTCTTCCCCAATCATGATATTTCAAAAATTTTAGTACCACCATGTGATCTCTAAGCTTGGTTGTTCAAAACTTTATCCTTTTGAAATGCCTTGCTTATATTAACGTGATTGCTATTCTTATTGCTTACATAAGTAACTTAACTATTAACTCTTTATTTCACCTAGTAGATGCATTTATGAGAGATTTTGTTAATTAAAAGCATCAATAAACTTCACAACTTAAGCTACAAAATAGTATTTTCAAAGCGCAAACAAATGTAGCAATGCCAAATGGAAAATCTCAAGACCAAGCTTCCAATGATGTGAAGGAATTTGATAATGCTTGAAAAATTTTTGGCAATACAAAAGGTTAACAAGATTTAATAAGGTTTAGAATGTACTTGCCACACTTTTGGATGCCAGTAGGCTCCAAACGTGCAAAGAAGCTTAGTAATCGTTTGGCAGTTCAAAAAGTTAACAAAGCTTTAGTAAGGCTTGGAAGGTATTCCTTACATTTTTGGATGGAATTAGAGCTCCAAAGATAGTTTGTGCACCTTGCTAGCATGGATAGAAGGTTGAAAAGAGAGTTTTGAGGGTCTTTAAAAATGTTGAAATAAAATGGGAAAATATCTCAATGAGAAAATTCAAAATTATATGGGGATACAATTGTTAACTATTCCTAACATCTTGATAAATGAATAGTGCATCCCCCTCTTCCCTCTTTATCTTTACATGAACATATTATTTAATCAAAATATGACTAGCGAAAGGAAACTTGTCCAATCAAATTGCAACACGAGGTTTAATGAAGGTTTGGGTTCACACTTACCAATGCTCATTTGAGTGGGTGTGTTATATGGTGTAATTATCAACTAGTAATATGGAATTTCTATGTTCTCCACCTCTTCCACACAATGCTCCACCTTGCCCTCTACCTTAAGCTTTTACCTCAACCAAAGATGCCTCTCCACCAAGTTTTCACTCATGAATAGAAGTTTCTACTTTCACTTCACATTATGCATTATATGTATGTTATAGCCTATACATTTTGATTTGTGAGTCATGAATGCTAATTTCTAAAATAGTAGGTAAAATGGATGCTTTGGTTTGACTTTTGACTCTAGGACTTACATGGAATGAACATTTTCATGTTGTGGATCCATTCTTCTTCCTCTAACAACACTATATATGAATCTAGTTTTCTTCCTCTATTATTACTAATATATAGTAATTTTAATTAGTGTAAATAATATTTTTTGAAACCTCCAAATCTCAAGGTAGCTAAGGAAACGACATGAAACAAGATGAAACGTGTCTAGTGACATTGCTTTGTGATCCTCTTCATGTTTAGATGCCTCATTGTCACCATTTAGAATGCCATTTTTATATCGTGTAATGTTTTAAGCAATATTGATTGTAAGGCTTCACTTCATCAATCCACACAATATTTGTTTTGGCTAACAAGGATCTTGTGCAGTTACATTATATCATAAGTTTTTTCGTAAATTTTCAAGCTCCATACATGAAGTGTGACACATTTTTTACCGACTCCTCTAACCTAATTAGATTTGTCAAAGTACTTCTAATTGTTTGCTAATCGTTATTCTAGTGGCTAGTCAAATTATCACAATATAAATTAGGCATGAAAATACAAACCACTGGGTCATGTAAGACCTATGTGTAACAAAAATTATTGAATGATCTTTTAAAAAAACCTACTTGCTCCTAGAGCAATTCATGGCTCCTAATTTAACTTAACACTAGTTGAAAACTTATGGAGTATACTTTGCATTAGTTATGTATGAGGTGACTTTGCCTAGTCATGTCAATAACACTTCTAGAGTGTCCAACTTTCATATTTCTCAATTTCTCTCTTACATGATCCTTAAAGAGAGCTTACAAGCAAGAAAATAATGCTAGCTTTGTTGAACAAAACTATTTGACAAAGAATCCAAGTTGTGATCAAGGGACATCCCCATCAAATGATTCACCCACCCCACACAACGAAAGTTTCGCTTGGAATGTAGTATGTTGTTTCCCATGGAAGGAAACTAGCTAGAGAGTTTTATAAAAGTCCTCTAAAATGAGGAGGCTTCCTTTCTTGGAGCTCCACCTAAACTCCAAGATTGAAGCTCTATCTAGGATTTATATGTTTGGTACAAGATAGAGTAACTTGGCATTAACTAACTTACAACCAATAATTCTCAAATTCCATTTTTAAGCAAAAGTGACTTTCCCTCATCCCACTATTATGGCCTACAAGGCTAGCAGTACTCTTAACTTTCCTTCATGAGGCAATATCCTAAGGATTGTTATGGATGAGACCATGCACATCATTATTATAATTAGAAGAGATGTGGCCACATACAACTTGTGTTTAGTAAGTTTGCATGTAGAAAGTAGGTGGAACCCTTTTTGTGTCAAGAGTAGGAGGTATGAGGTAAGAAAGTTTAAGGAGCTCTCAATAACAAGTTTTATTACCTCCCTTTGCAATGGTAGCATCTTTGCCATGAGATCACAAACTTCTAGTCCATGCAAAAGATCATCATATGCATTAGCATGGGGGAACAAATCTCATCACTTTGCTTAATGGCAAAATGGAAATGGATCTCCTTGATACTCCAAGTTGGCTTGGCTAATTGTTATTTTGGTTGTGTAGATTGTTCGAGATTCTTCTGTGAATTTTGCATTGATTTGGACCATGACTTTCCTGCTTTATGGATAATGGTTAAGGCACAGGCTCATTGATGTCCCCACTAGGCAAGGAAAAGGCTATGATGGAATATGCAATTAGCCATTATTTAAATGGCGTGTGGGTGCTAACCTATGCAAGGCACGGAGTGTAAGAAATAGTGGGTGGTGACAATAATGCTTTGATAGGAAGCATGGCACCAACAATTTGCATTATAATAGGAAAAACAAAAATATCAAGGACGATAATCTCTCGATTAAATCTGCCGAGGATGGTACCTGAAGGTGCTGAGGGCGGTTCGGGCGGGTGTGCCGAGCTGGCAAAAAGCAAAAGGCAAGGGATCTTCCTAAAAAGGAGGCGCCCTGTCGGTGCACGGCCCTGCCCGATGGGCCCTTTTGCCACCGCCCCATGGCATCTTTTTGGCAAAGGCGAAAAGGACACGCCACGTGGGCCAGAAGGCCACGCTGGCCGCCACCTCAGCTGGGGTCCAAGACGAGATGACGCCACGCGTCGTCAGGGGCAGGCTCGGGGAGGGAGCGTGTTTATAAGCGGGATGGATCAACGTAGCTCGCAAGCTTGTTTTCATGCCTCTCTTTCACCCTCGCATCTACCTTACTGCCACCGTCGCATTTGCTCTCGCGCCAGCTTATTCTCAGCCTCTCTCTCTCGTCTAGCTTGCTGTCTCCATTGCATTTGCTCTCTCGCCAGCTTACTATCAGCCTCTCTCGCAAGTCCAGTTTATTGCGTAGACTGTGATCCATCAATGGAAATACCTCGCAATAGACCCAGGAAGCCCCGCACCTCCCCTACCCTTGCCACCTCCCCTGATTCCAAGGCCCCCAGCCCAGCTCCATCCCTTAGCAATCCCCTATCAACAGTCGTCAGCCCATACCCACAGCCTCCCATCAGCTCCCCCCGCATCCTCAAGCCTTCCGCTTCCCCGGCCATCGCTAGTCATGATCAGCTTGCTGATCCCAGTGTCAATATATGCCAGCTCCTTCCCGATCAATTCCCACTCGATGATGCCCATTCAGTCCCTCAGCTCCCAGCTGCTTATCAATTCCCACTTGACGATCATCCGTCGTCTGATTCGACCCCCCAGTTCCCAGCTGTTATCGATTATATCAGCCATGATGATGGCCGTACACCGTCCATCGTGACTGCTGAATCAGCTGATCCAGCTCCCGCAATGATCAAGTTTGATCCTTCCGATGATGAATCAGATCGTCCTCGTGATATGCCAGCAGCTTGCTCACAGACTCAGCTGCTCTATGCTGATCATCACCAACCAGTCATGTGCGAGAAGAGTCTGATTGATGATGATGATCAAGTGCTAGCTGGCGTGAGTGCTTGCAGCCAGCTTGTAAGTAATGATCTTAGCCCTAGTGACAAGCTAGAAACTGCTCATGTAGAGCATGCAGCTGTGTCATATGATCCACAACATGCAAGTTATGAGGAGGTAGCTGCTGCACATGATCCACACCCAGCTATCTATGAGGAGATCGCTGCTGCAAAAGATAAGCTTGAAGAAACAAGTGTGCCATGCGTGGAAGAGAATGGTCGAGTGCATGCAGTTGCTGACAATCCCGCTGCATCTACTACTCCCTTGTGTGAAAGAGAAACTCATGAACCGTATTGTAGAGAGAAGACAAATGAAGATTTAATCTTTGAAGAGGATCCCAAACAAAAGGCTAAACATACCCAGTGTGAGCTGACTCCCAATAAGGTAACTACAAGTGAATTTAGTACCATTC